>NW_028128987.1:36307500-37557500 GCF_055761805.1 Camellia sinensis
TAAAATGGAAGTGGAATAAAAATAAAAATGAAAGTTGCATAAAATTAAAATTGGAAGTTCATTCCAGAAATCACTATTCCTTAACGATCTATTTGGAAATTAAATAAAAAATGAAGTTTAATAGAAAAGTATATTTAATAAAAATGGAAGTTGAATAAAAATAAAAATTAAAGTCGCATAAAATTAAAAATGGAAGTTCAATTCAAAAACCACTATACCTTAACGATCTATTTGGAAATTAAATAAAAAACGTTGTTTAATAGAAAAGTAAATCGAATAAAAATGGTAGTTGAATAAAAATAAAAATGAAAGTTGCATAAAATTAAAAATGGAAGTTCTATCCAGAAACCACTATACGTTAACGATCTACTTGGAAATTAAATAAAAAAGGAAGTTTAATAGGAAAGTAAATTGAATTAAAATGGAAGTGGAATAAAAATAAAAATGAAAGTTGCATAAAATTAAAATTGGAAGTTCATTCCAGAAATCACTATTCCTTAACGATCTATTTGGAAATTAAATAAAAAAGGAAGTTTAATAGAAAAGTATATTTAATAAAAATGGAAGTTGAATAAAAATAAAAATTAAAGTCGCATAAAATTAAAAATGGAAGTTCAATCCAAAAACCACTATACCTTAACGATCTATTTGGGAATTAAATAAAAAAGGAAGTTTAATAGAAAAGTAAATTGAATAAAAATGGTAGTTGAATAAAAATAAAAATGAAAGTTGCATAAAATTAAAAGTAGAAGTTCAATCCAGAAACCCCTATACCTTAACGATCTATTTGGAAATTAAATAAAAAAGGAAGTTTAATAGAAAAAAATAAATTGAATAAAAATGGAAGTTGAATAAAAATAAAAATTAAAGTCGCATAAAATTAAAAATGGAAGTTCAATTCAAAAACCACTATACCTTAACGATCTATTTGGAAATTAAATAAAAAAGGATGTTTAATAGAAAAGTAAATTGAATAAAAATGGTAGTTGAATAAAAATAAAAATGAAAGTTGCATAAAATTAAAAATGGAAGTTCTATCCCGAAACCACTATTCCTTAACGATCTACTTGGAAATTAAATAAAAAAGGAAGTCTAATAGGAAAGTAAATTGAATTAAAATGGAAGTATAATAAAAATAAAAATAAAAGTTGCATAGAATTGAAAGTGGAAGTTCAATCCAGAAACCACTATACCATAACGATCTATTTGGAAATTAAATAAAAAAGGATGTTTAATAGAAATGTAATTTGAATGAAAATGGTAGTTGAATAAAAATAAAAATGAAAGTTGCATAAAATTAAAAATGGAAGTTCTATCCGGAAACCACTATACCTTAACGATCTACTTGGAAATTAAATAAAAAAGGAAGTTTAATTGGAAAGTAAATTGAATTAAAGTGGAAGTAGAATAATAATAAAAATGAAAGTTGCATAAAATTAAAAATGGAAGTTCAATCCAGAAACCACTATACCTTAACGATCTATTTGGAAATTAAATAAAAAATGAAGTTTAGTAGAAAAGTAAATTGAATAAAAATGGAAGTTGAATAAAAATAAAAATTAAAGTCGCATAAAATTAAAAATGGAAGTTCAATTCAAAAACCACTATACCTTAACGATCTATTTGGAAATTAAATAAAAAACGTTGTTTAATAGAAAAGTAAATCGAATAAAAATGGTAGTTGAATAAAAATAAAAATGAAAGTTGCATAAAATTAAAAATGGAAGTTCTATCCAGAAACCACTATTCCTTAACGATCTACTTGGAAATTAAATAAAAAAGGAAGTTTAATAGAATAGTAAATTGAATAAAAATGGAAGATGAATAAAAATAAAAACTAAAGTCGCATAAAATTAAAAATGGAATTTCAATTCGAAAACCACTATACCTTAACGATCTATTTGGAAATTAAATGAAAAAGGATGTTTAATAGAAAAGTAAATTGAATAAAAATGGTAGTTGAATAAAAATAAAAATGAAAGTTGCATAAAATTAAAAATGGAAGTTCTATCCACAAACCACTATTCCTTAACGATCTACTTGGAAATTAAATAAAAAAGGAAGTTTAATAGGAAAGTAAATTGAATTAAAATGGAAGTAGAATAAAAATAAAAATGAAAGGTGCATAGAATTAAAAATGGAAGTTCAATCCAGAAACCACTATACCTTAACAATCTATTTGGAAATTAAATAAAAAAGGAAGTTTAATAGAAAAGTAAATTGATTGAAAATGGTAGTTGAATAAAAATAAAATTGAAAGTTTCATAAAATTAAAGATGGAAGTTCAATCCAGAAACCACTATACGTTAACGATCTACTTGGAAATTAAATAAAAAAGGAAGTTTAATAGGAAAGTAAATTGAATAAAAATGGAAGTGGAATAAAAATAAAAATGAAAGTTGCATAAAATTAAAATTAGAAGTTCATTCCAGAAATCACTATTCCTTAACGATCTATTTGGAAATTAAATAAAAAAGGAAGTTTAATAGAAAAGTATATTTAATAAAAATGGAAGTTGAATAAAAATAAAAATTAAAGTCGCATAAAATTAAAAATGGAAGTTCAATCCAAAAACCACTATACCTTAACGATCTATTTGGGAATTAAATAAAAAAGGAAGTTTAATAGAAAAGTAAATTGAATAAAAATGGTAGTTGAATAAAAATAAAAATGAAAGTTGCATAAAATTAAAAGTAGAAGTTCAATCCAGAAACCACTATACCTTAACGATCTATTTGGAAATTAAATAAAAAAGGAAGTTTAATAGAAAAATAAATTGAATAAAAATGGAAGTTGAATAAAAATAAAAATTAAAGTCGCATAAAATTAAAAATGGAAGTTCAATTCAAAAACCACTATACCTTAACGATCTATTTGGAAATTAAATAAAAAAGGATGTTTAATAGAAAAGTAAATTGAATAAAAATTGTAGTTGAATAAAAATAAAAATGAAAGTTGCATAAAATTAAAAATGGAAGTTCTATCCCGAAACCACTATTCCTTAACGATCTACTTGGAAATTAAATAAAAAAGGAAGTCTAATAGGAAAGTAAATTGAATTAAAATGGAAGTATAATAAAAATAAAAATAAAAGTTGCATAGAATTGAAAGTGGAAGTTCAATCCAGAAACCACTATACCATAACGATCTATTTGGAAATTAAATAAAAAAGGATGTTTAATAGAAATGTAATTTGAATGAAAATGGTAGTTGAATAAAAATAAAAATGAAAGTTGAATAAAATTAAAAATGGAAGTTCTATCCAGAAACCACTATACCTTAACGATCTACTTGGAAATTAAATAAAAAAGGAAGTTTAATTGGAAAGTAAATTGAATTAAAATGGAAGTAGAATAATAATAAAAATGAAAGTTGCATAAAATTAAAAATGGAAGTTCAATCCAGAAACCACTATACCTTAACGATCTATTTGGAAATTAAATAAAAAATGAAGTTTAGTAGAAAAGTAAATTGAATAAAAATGGAAGTTGAATAAAAATAAAAATTAAAGTCGCATAAAATTAAAAATGGAAGTTCAATCCAAAAACCACTATACCTTAATGATCTATTTGGAAATTAAATAAATAAGGAAGTTGAACAGAAAAGTAAATTGAATAAAAATGGTTGTTGAATAAAAATAAAAATGAAAGTTGCATAAAATTAAAAATGGAAGTTCAATCCAGAAACCACTATGCCTTAACGATCTATTTGGAAATTAAATAAAAAAAGAAGTTTAATAGGAAAGTAAATTGAATAAAAATGGAAGTTGAATAAAAATAAAAATTAAAGTCGCATAAAATTAAAAATGGAAGTTCAATCCAGAAACCACTATACCTTAACGATCTATTTGGAAATTAAATAAAAAAGGAAGTTTAATAGAAAAGTAAATTGAATAAAAATGGTAGTTGAATAAAAATAAAAATGAAAGTTGCATAAAATTAAAAATGGAAGTTCAATCCAGAAACCACTATGCCTTAACGATCTATTTGGATATTAAATAAAAAAAGAAATTTAATAGAAAAGTAAATTGAATTAAAATGGAAGTAGAATAAAAATAAAAATGAAAGTTGCATAAAATTGAAAATGGAAGTTCACTTCAAAAACCACTATACCTTAACGATCTATTTGGAAATTAAATAAAAAAGGATGTTTAATAGAAAAGTAAATTGAATGAAAATGGTAGTTGAATAAAAATAAAAATGAAAGTTGCATAAAATTAAAAATGGAAGTTCAATCCAGAAACCACTATACCTTAACGATCTACTTGGAAATTAAATAAAAAAGGAAGTTTAATAGGAATGTAAATTGAATTGAAATGGATGTAGAATAAAAATAAAATTGAAAGTTGTAACGCCCTCAAAATAATAACATAAAACCCATCAAATAAGGCATTCATTGACATATGAAATAACCACATTCTTCTGTTCATCAGAGTTTCATTACAAAAGTATTACATGTTAACAACAAAAGCAAAATGCCCTACGGGCTTACAGCTTTCCAAGTTAACACTTGGTTACAACAAAAGAGTACCAACTCATTTACACATTAAGCCCTTGGCTTGAATTTACATGTAATACATCAAAAAATAAAATGACAAAAGTATGTCCGGCTCTAGCCTCCCAAGCTATGTCCTTGGAGGTGGCATGCTACCTGTACCTGAAAATGATATTCCCATATAGGGTGAGCCACAGCCCAGTAGAAATACACTAAACCAACCATGAACAATGACTAAAAGATTAGCAATTGATAGATGGCCAATACTGATACATTCACATAAATCACATATTTATGTCATACAACTTATGAGTCCAAGTTACTTTTCATTTTCCCTTTTTCAACAGATAAGCATGTTAGCTCTATTATCATTTCAACAGATATGTATGAAAACTATATCCCACATTCACAGATAAGCATATAAGCTGTATCCACATTCTCAACAGATATGTATAACAACAATATCCCACATTCACAGATAAGCATATAAGCTGTATCCACACTTCACAAAGATAAGCATATGAGCTCTATCTTCACTTCTCTAGACAAGCATATGAGCTGTATCTACGGAGTTCATCCCCTATCTTCTCCCAACACTATCCGGTTTAGAGGTACATCCCCTATCTTTCCCTAAACTGCGGAGTACATCCCCCATCTCCTCCTCTACACATAACGTATACAAACACATTGGTTCTATATACAATCACTCAATACATACAGTTAATGTATTCTATCAACCGTCAAATTCCATGATACATTCCATTGATTAATTTTCGTTTGCCTAATCATCATGCATTGTCTACAACAATCACGACTATCCTACACCGATAGCCCAAAGCAGTTATTTCTAAACAGAAAATAAATGCACTAATGGATGTTCAATCAACATTTCAATTCGGTGTGTGATAAACAATTCAACTACACCCTTTAACCCCATACATTCCCAGTCTCGACAATTTCATTTCATTTCCTCATTTCTCACAATTAATTATCCCAATTAATCAAATAATGTAATTAGGTCATTTTCCATAATTACCATTTCAACCCTTAGGTCCCATTTTCATCAATGATTCAACATTAATCCCATTTCTCTACACCAAACATGCATCTAGGTTTATTATAAATAAAACCCCAACCTTTGTAAAATAACACAAAAGCCCCAAATCTTCACAAGATTACCAAACCAACCCCAACGTCTCAAAATACCAAAATTTAAAGACAAAATCCATAGAGAGGAGTAGGATATCCCTACCTCAAATTCGGAGCTCCAAGGGAGAAGATGACAAAACCCAACGTGCTCCAAAACCCGAAATTTTCAGATAAAATGTAGCCCTCGACGATCAACAACTTTTTTGTAAAGGCCAAAGATGAGCAAATCACTCCTACTAGATCAAAACCTAGAGAGAAGGTAGAGTTCTAGAGTGAGAGGCTCAACAATGGTGTTTTTGGAAAAGTAGGAGAGAGAAGAGAAAGTGAAAAAGTGATTTGAAAAGTCAAAACACGGAACTTAAACCCAGTCGACCCGCTCGAGCGTCAAACACCCCGCTCGAGCGTCACTCACAGACTCCCGCTCGAGCGTCAACAATCCCGCTCGAGCGTCAACAATCCCGCTCGAGCGTCGGATACACACTCCCAGAACTTTTACAGAACCAGGTCTCCGCTCGAGCTTCCAACTCCCGCTCGAGCGGCACTCACACAACCCCGCTCGAGCGTCCAACACTGCACAGGAAATACTGGATGGGTGCAATTCTCGCTCGAGCGCCAGAACCCCCGCTTGAGCGGACAGGTCAAAATTTGGGCAGCTAGTTTTGGTTTCTAAACTAAACCAACCTGTAACAAACCTGCCCAACACATCCTACAACTCAAATATGAAGTAAAAAGGATGTAAACAAGATAATAATCAACTACCAACATCCACGGACACATGTTCGGATCACTGTACAACAAGGGTAAATTCGGGATCGCTATAAAAGTTGTCTAAAATTAAAAATGGAAGTTCAATCCAGAAACCACTATACCTTAACGATCTATTTGTGAATTAAATAAAAAAGGAAGTTTAATAGAAAAGTAAATTGAATAAAAATGGAAGTTGAATAAAAATAAAAATTAAAGTCGCATAAAATTAAAAATGGAAGTTCAATCCAAAAACCACTATACCTTAATTATCTATTTGGAAATTAAATAAAAAAGGAAGTTTAATAGAAAAGTAAATTGAATAAAAACGGTAGTTGAATAAAAATAAAAATGAAAGTTGCATAAAATTAAAAATGGAAGTTCAATCCAAAAACCACTATACCTTAACGATCTATTTGGAAATTAAATAAAAAAAAAGAAGTTGAGTAGAAAAGAAACTTGAATAAAAAAGGAAGTTAAATAAAAATAAAAATGGAAGTTGCAGAAAATTAAAAATGGAAGTTCAATCCAGAAACCACTATACCTTAACGATCGATTTGGAAATTAAATAAAAAAGGAAGTTTTATAGAAAAGTAAATTGAATAAAAATAGAAGTAGAATATAAATAAAAATGAAAGTTGCATAAAATTAAAAATGGAAGTTCAATCCAGAAACCACAATACCTTAGCGATCTATTTGGAATTTAAATAAAAAAGGAAGTTTAATAGGAAAGTAAATTGAATTAAAATGGAAGTTGAATAAAAATAAAAACGAAAGTTGCATAAAATTAAAAATGGAAGTTGAATTCAAAAACCACTATACCTTAACGATCTATTTGGAAATTAAATAAAAAAGGAAGTTGAGTAGAAAAGAAACTTGAATAAAAAAAGAAGTTAAATAATAATAAAAATGGAAGTTGCAGAAAATTAAAAATGGAAGTTCATTCCAGACACCACTATACTTTTACGATCTATTTGGAAATTAAATAAAAAAGGAAGTTGAGAAGAAAAGAAACTTGAATAAAAAATGAAGTTAAATAAAAATAAAAACGGAAGTTGCTGAAAATTAAAAATGGAAGTTCATTCCAGAAACCACTATTCCATAATGATCTATTTGGAAATTAAATAAAAAAGGAAGTTTAATAGAAAAATAAATTGAATAAAAATGGAAGTAGAATATAAATAAAAATGAAAGTTGCATAAAATTAAAAATGGATGTTCAATCCAGAAACCACTATACCTTAACGATCTACTTGGAAATTAAATAAAAAAGGAAGTTTAATAGGAAAGTAAATTGAATTAAAATGGAAGTTGAATAAAAATAAAAATGAAAGTTGCATAAAATTAAAAATGGAAGTTCAATCCAGAAACCGCAATACCTTAACGATCTATTTGGAAATTAAAGAAAAAAGGAAGTTCAATAGAAAAGTAAATTGATTTAAAATGGGAGAAGAAAAAAAATAAAAATGAAAGTTGTATAAAATTAAAAATGGAAGTTCAATCCAGAAACTACTATACCTTAACGATCTACTTGGAAATTAAATAAAAAAGGAAGTTTAATAGGTAAGTAAATTGAATTAAAATGGAAGTAGAATAAAAATAAAAATGAAAGTTGCATTAAATTAAAAATGGAAGTTCAATCTAGAAACCACTATACGTTAACGATCTATTTGGAAATTAATAAAAAAAGAAGTTTAATAGAACAGTAAATTGAATAAAAATGGAAGTTGAATAAAAATAAAAATGAAAGTTGCAGAAAATTAAATATGGAAGTTCAGTCCAGAAACCACTATACCTTAACGATCTATTTGGAAATTAAATAAAAAAGGAAGCTTAATAGAATAGTAAATTGAATAAAAATGAAAGTCGAATAAAAATAAATTGAAAGTTGCATAAAATTAAAAATGGATGTTCAATCCAAAAACCACTATACCTTAACGATCTATTTGGAAATTAAATAAAAAGAGGAAGTTGAGTAGAAAAGAAACTTGAATAAAAAAGGAAGTTAAATAAAAATATAAATGGAAGTTACAGGAAATTAAAAATGGAAGTTCATTCAAAAAACCACTATACCTTAACGATCTATTTGGAAACTAAATAAAAAAGGATGTTTAATAGAAAAGTAAATTGAATAAAAATGGAAGTAGAATAAAAATGAAAAGGAAAGTTGCATAAAATAAAAAGGGGAAGTTCAATCCAGAAACCACTATACCTTATCGATCTGTTTGCAAATTAAATAAAAAAGGAAGTTTAATAGAATAGTAAATTGAATAAAAATGGAAGTTGAATAAAAATAAAAATGAAAGTTGCAGAAAACTAAATATGTAAGTTCAATCCAGAAACCACTTTACCTTAACGATCTATTTTGAAATTAAATAAAAAAGGAAGTTTAATAGAAAAGTAAATTGAATAAAAATGGAAGTTGAATAGAAATAAAAATGAAAGTTGCATAAAATTAAAAATGGAAGTTCAATCCGAAAACCACTATACCTTAACGATCTATTTGGAAATTAGATAAAAAATGAAGTTGAGTAGAAAAGAAACTTGAATAAAAAAGGAAGTTAAATAAAAATAAAAATGGTGGTTGCAGAAAATTAAAAATGGAAATTCATTTCAGAAACCACTATACCTTAAATATCTATTTGGAAATTAAATAAATAAAGAAGTTTAATACAAAAGTAAATTGAATAAAAATGGAAGTTGAATAAAAATGAAAATGAAAGTTGCATAAAATTAAAAATGGAAGTTCAATCCAAAAACCACTATACCTTAACGATCTATTTGGAAATTAAATAAAAAAGGAAGTTGAGTAGGAATGAATCTAGAATAAAAAAGGAAGTTAAATAAAAGTAAAAATGGAAGTTCATTCCAGAAACCACTATACCTTAACGATCTATTTGGAAATTAAATAAAAAAGGAAGTTTAATAGAAAAGTAAATTGACTAAAAATTTAAGTAAAATAAAAATAAAAATGAAAGTTGCATAAAATTAAAAATGGAAGTTCAATCCAGAAACCACTATACCTTAACGATCTACATGCAAATTAAATAAAAACGGAAGTTTAATAGGACAGTAAATTGAATTAAAATGGATGTGGAAGAAAAATAAAAATGAAAGTTGCATAAAATTAAAAATGGAAGTTCAATCCAGAAACCACTATACCTTAACGATCTATTTGGAAATTAGATAAAAAAGGAAGTTTAATAGAAAAGGAAATTGAATAAAAATGGAAGTTGAATAAAAATAAAAATGAAAGTTGCATAAAATTAAAAATGGAAGTTCAATCCAAAAACCACTATACCTTAACGATCTCTTTGGAAATTAAATAAAAAAGGAAGTTTAATAGAATAGTAAATTGAATAAAAATGGAAGTAGAGTAAAAATAAAAAGAAAAGTTGCATAAAATTAAAAGTGGAAGTTCAATCCAGAAACCACTATACCTTAACGATCTATTTGGAAATTAAATAAAAAAGGAAGTTTAATAGAAAAGTAAATTGAATAAAAATGGAAGTTAAAGAAAAATAAAAATGAAAGTTGCATAAAATTAAAAATGGACGTTCAATCCAAAAACCACTATACCTTAACGATCTACTCGGAAATTAAACAAATAATGAAGTTTAATAGAAAAGTAAATCGAATAAAAATGGAAGTTAAATAAAAATAAAAATGAAAGTTGCATAAAATTAAAATTGGAAGTGCAATCATGAAACCGCTATACCTTAACGATATATTTGGATATAAAATAAAAAGGGAAGTTTAATAGAATAGTAAATTGAATAAAAATGGAAGTTGTATAAAAATAAATTGAAAGTTGCATAAAATTAAAAATGGAAGTTCAATCCAAAAACCACTATACCTTAACGATCTATTTGGAAATTAAATAAAAAAAAGAAGTTGAGTTGAAAAGAAACTTGAATAAAAAAGGAAGTTAAATAAAAATAAAAATGAAAGTTGTAGAAAATTAAAAATGGAAGTTCATTCCAGAAACCACTATACCTTAACGATCTATTTGGAAATTAAATAAAAAAGGAAGTTTAATAGAAGAGTAAATTGAAGAAAACTGGAAGTAGAATATAAATAAAAAAGAAAGTTGCATAAAATTAAAAAGGGAAGTTCAATCCAGAAACCACTATACCTTAGCGATCTATTTGGAAATTAAATAAAAAAGGAAGTTTAATAGGAAGGTAAATTGAATTAAAATAGAAGTTGAATAAAAATAAAAATGAAAGTTGCATAAAATTAAAAATGGAAGTTCAATTCAAAAACCACTATACCTTAACGATCTATTTGGAAATTTAATAAAAAAGGAATTTTAATAGAAAAGTAAATTGAATAAAAATGGAAGTTGAATAAAAATAAAAGTGAAAGTTGCATAAAATTAAAAATGGAAGTTCATTCCTGAAACCACTATACCTTAACAAACTATTTGGAAATTAAATAAAAAAGGAAGTTTAATAAAAAAGTAAATTGAATAAAAATGGAAGTAGAATATAAATAAAAATGAAAGTTGCATAAAATTAAAAATGGAAGTTCAATCCAGAAACCACTATACCTTAGTGATCTATTTGGAAATTAAATAAAAAAAGGAACTTTAATAGGAAAGTTAATTGAATTAAAATGGAAGTAGAATAAAAATAAAAATTAAAGTTGCATAAAACTAAAATTGGAAGTTCAATCCAGAAACCACTATACCTTAACGATCTATTTGGAAATTAAGTAAAAAAGGAAGTTTAATACAAAAGTAAATTGAATAAAAATGGAAGTAGAATATAAAAAAAAATGAAAGTTGCATAAAATTAGAAATGGAAGTTCAATCCAGAAACCACAATACCTTAGCGATCTATTTGGAAATTAAACAAAAAGGGAAGTTTAATAGGAAAGTAAATTGAATTAAAATGGAAGTTCAAAAAAAAAATAAAAATGAAAGTTGCATAAAATTAAAAATGGAAGTTGAATTCAAAAACCACTATACCTTAACGATCTATTTGGAAATTATACAAAAAAGGAAGTTGAGTAGAAAAGAAACTTGAATAAAAAAGGAAGTTGCAGAAAATAAAAAATGGAACTTGAATCTAGAAACCACTATACCTTAACGATCTATTTGGAAACTAAATAAAAATGGAAGTTGAATGAAAATAAAAATTAAAGTCGCATAAAATTAAAAATGGAAGTTCAATCCAAAAACCACTATACCTTAACGATCTATTTGGAAATTAAATAACAAATGAAGTTTAATAGAAAAGTAAATTGAATAAAAATGGTGGTTGAATAAAAATAAAAATGAAAGTTGCATAAAATTAAAAATGGAAGTTCTATCCAGAAACCACTATTCCTTGACGATCTACTTGGAAATTAAATAAAAAAGGAAGTTTAATAGGAAAGTAAATTGAATTAAAATGGAAGTAGAATAAAAATAAAAATGAAAGTTGCATAGAATTAAAAATGGAAGTTCAATGCAGAAACCACTATACCTTAACGATCTATATGGAAATTAAATAAAAAAGGAAGTTTAATAGAAAAGTAAATTGAATGAAAATGGTAGTTGAATAAAAATAAAAATGAAAGTTGCATAAAATTAAAAATGGAAGTTCAATCCGAAAACCACTATACCTTAACGATCTATTTGGAAATTAAATAAAAATGAAGTTGAGTAGAAAAGAAACTTGAATAAAAAAGGAAGTTAAATAAAAATAAAAATGGAGGTTGCAGAAAATTAAAAATGGAAATTCATTCCAGAAACCACTATACCTTAACGATTTATTTGGAAATTAAATAAAAAAGGAAGTTTAATACAAAAGTAAATTGAATAAAAATGGAAGTTAAATAAAAATGAAAATGAAAGTTGCATAAAATTAAAAATGGAAGTTCAATCCAAAAACCACTATACATTAACGATCTATTTGGAAATTAAATAAAAAAGGAAGTTGAGTAGGAAAGAATCTAGAATAAAAAAGGAAGTTAAATAAAAGTAAAAATGGAAGTTGCAGAAAATTAAAAATGGAAGTTCATTCCAGAAACCACTATACCTTAACGATCTATTTGGAAATTAGATAAAAAAGGAAGTTTAATAGAAAAGGAAATTGAATAAAAATGGAAGTTGAATAAAAATAAAAATAAAAGTTGCATAAAATTAAAAATGGAAGTTCAATCCAAAAACCACTATACCTTAACGATCTCTTTGGAAATTAAATAAAAAAGGAAGTTTAATAGAATAGTAAATTGAATAAAAATGGAAGTAGAGTAAAAATAAAAAGAAAAGTTGCATAAAATTAAAAATGGAAGTTCAATCCAGAAACCACTATACCTTAACGACCTATTTGTAAATTAAATAAAAAAGGAAGTTTATTAGAAAAGTAAATTGAATAAAAATGGAAGTTAAAGAAAAATAAAAATGAAAGTTGCATAAAATTATAAATGGACGTTCAATCCAAAAACCACTATACCTTAACGATCTACTCGGAAATTAAACAAATAATGAAGTTTAATAGAAAAGTAAATCGAATAAAAATGGAAGTTAAATAAAAATAAAAATGAAAGTTGCATAAAATTAAAATTGGAAGTGCAATCATGAAACCACTATACCTTAACGATATATTTGGATATAAAATAAAAAGGGAAGTTTAATAGAATAGTAAATTGAATAAAAATGGAAGTTGTATAAAAATAAGTTGAAAGTTGCATAAAATTAAAAATGGAAGTTCAATCCAAAAACCACTATACCTTAACGATCTATTTGGAAATTAAATAAAAAAAGAAGTTGAGTTGAAAAGAAACTTGAATAAAAAAGGAAGTTAAATAAAAATAAAAATGGAAGTTGTAGAAAATTAAAAATGGAAGTTCATTCCAGAAACCACTATACCTTAACGATCTATTTGGAAATTAAATAAAAAAGGAAGTATAATAGAAAAGCAAATTGAATAAAACTGGAAGTAGAATGTAAATAAAAATGAAAGTTGCATAAAATTAAAAATGGAAGTTCAATCCAGCAACCACTATACCTTTGCGATCTATTTGGAAATTAAATAAAAAAGGAAGTTTAATAGGAAGGTAAATTGAATTAAAATGGAAGTTGAATAAAAATAAAAATGAAAGTTGCATAAAATTAAAAATGGAAGTTCAATCCACAAACCAATATACCTTAACGATCTATTTGGAAATTAAATAAAAAAGGAAGTTTAATAGAAAAGTAAATTGATTTAAAATGGAAGAAGAAAAAAAATAAAAATGAAAGTTGCATAAAATTGAAAATGGAAGTTCAATCCAGAAACCGCTATACCTTAACGATCAACTTGGAAATTAAATAAAAAAGGAAGTTTAATAGGAAAGTAAATTTAATTGAAATGGAAGTAGAATAAAAATATAAATGAAAGTTGCATAAAATTAAAAATGAAAGTTCAATCCAGAAACCACTATACCTTGGTGATCTATTTCGAAATTAAATAAAAAAAGGAAGTTTAATAGGAAATTTAATTGAATTAAAATGGAAGTAGAATAAAAATAAAAATTAAAGTTGCATAAAACTAAAATCGGAAGTTCAATCCAGAAACCACTATACCTTAACGATCTATTTGGAAATTAAGTAAAAAAGGAAGTTTAATACAAAAGTAAATTGAATAAAAATGGAAGTAGAATATAAAAAAAAAATGAAAGCTGCATAAAATTAGAAATGGAAGTTCAATCCAGAAACCACAATACCTTAGCGATCTATTTGGAAATTAAATAAAAAGGGAAGTTTAATAGGAAAGTAAATTGAATTAAAATGGAAGTTCAAAAAAAAAATAAAAATGAAAGTTGCATAAAATTAAAAATGGAAGTTGAATTCAAAAACCACTATACCTTAACCATCTATTTGGAAATTATATAAAAAAGGAAGTTGAGTAGAAAAGAAACTTGAATAAAAAAGGAAGTTGCAGAAAATAAAAAATGGAACTTGAATCTAGAAACCACTATACCTTAACGATCTATTTGGAAACTAAATAAAAAAGGAAGTTTAATAGAAAAGTAAATTGAATAAAAATGGAAGTTTAATGAAAATAAAAATTAAAGTCGCATAAAATTAAAAATGGAAGTTCAATCCAAAAACCACTATACCTTAACGATCTATTTGGAAATTAAATAAAAAATGAAGGTTAATAGAAAAGTAAATTGAATAAAAATGGTGGTTGAATAAAAATAAAAATGAAAGTTGCATAAAATTAAAAATGGAAGTTCTATCCAGAAACCACTATACCTTGACGATCAACTTGGAAATTAAATAAAAAAAGAAGTTTAATAGGAAAGTAAATTGAATTAAAATGGAAGTAGAATAAAAATAAAAATGAAAGTGGCATAGAATTAAAAATGGAAGTTCAATCCAGAAACCACTATACCTTAACGATCTATATGAAAATTAAATAAAAAAGGAAGTTTAATAGAAAAGTAAATTGAATGAAAATGGTAGTTGAATAAAAATAAAAATGAAAGTTGCATAAAATTAAAAATGGAAGTTCAATCCAGAAACCACTATACCTTAACGATCTACTTGGAAATTAAATAAAAAAGGAAGTCTAATAGGAAAGTAAATTCAATTAAAATGGAAGTAGAATAAAAATAAAAATGAAAGTTGCATAAAATTAAAAATGAAGTTCATTTCAGAAACCACTATACCTTAACGATGTATTTGGAAATTAAATAAAAATAAAAATGGAAGTTGCAGAAAATTAAAAATGAAGTTCATTTCAGAAACCACTATACCTTAACGATGTATTTGGAAATTAAATAAAAAAGGAAGTTTAATAGAAAAGTAAATTGATTAAAAATTGTAGTAAAATAAAAATAAAAATGAAAGTTGCATAAAATTAAAAATGGAAGTTCAATCCAGAAACCACTATACCTTAACGATCTACTTGGAAATTAAATAAAAAAGGAAGTTTAATAGGACAGTAAATTGAATTAAAAAGGAAGTGGAATAAAAATAAAAATGAAAGTTGCATAAAATTAAAAATGGAAGTTCAATCCAGAAAGCACAATACTTTAGCGATCTATTTGGAATTTAAATAAAAAAGGAAGTTTAATAGGAAAGTAAATTGAATTAAAATGGAAGTTGAATAAAAATAAAAATGAAAGTTGGATAAAATTAAAAATGGAAGTTGAATTCAAAAACAATTATACCTTAACGATCTATTTGGAAATTAAATAAAAAAGGAAGTTGAGTAGAAAAGAAACTTGAATAAAAATGGAAGTTAAATAATAATAAAAATGGAAGTTGCAGAAAATTAAAAATGGTAGTTCATTCCAGAAACCACTATACTTTTACGATCTATTTGGAAATTAAATAAAAAAAGGAAGTTGAGTAGAAAAGAAACTTGAATAAAAAATGAAGTTAAATAAAAATAAAAACAGAAGTTGCAGAAAATTAAAAATGGAAGTTCATTCCAGAAACCACTATACCTTAACGATCTATTTGGAAATTAAATAAAAAAGGAAGTTTAATAGAAAAGTAAATTGAATAAAAATGGAAGTAGAATACAAATAAAAATGAAAGTTGCATAAAATTAAAAATGAAAGTTCAATCCAGAAACCACTATACCTTAGCGATCAATTTGGAAATTAAATAAAAAAGGAAGTTTAATAGGAAAGTAAATTGAATTAAAATGGAAGTAGAATAAAAATAAAAATGAAACTTGCATAAAATTAAAAATGGAAGTTCAATCCAGAAACCACTATACCTTAACGATCTATTTGGAAATTAAATAAAAAAGGAAGTTTAATAGAAAAGTAAATTGAATAAAAATGGAAGTAGAATAAAAATAAAAATGAATGCTGCAAAAAATTAAAAATGGAAGTTCAATCCAAAAACCACTATAGCTTAACGATCTATTTGGAAATTAAATAAAAAAGGAGGTTGAGTAGAAAAGAAACTTGAATAAAAAAGGAAGTTAAATAAAAATAAAAATGGAAGTTGCAGAAAATTAAAAATGGAAGTTCATTCCAGAAACCACTATTCCATAACGATCTATTTGGAAATTAAATAAAAAAGGAAGTTTGACAGAAAAATAAATTGAATAAAAATGGAAGTAGAATCTAAATAAAAATGAAAGTTGCATAAAATTAAAAATGGATGTTCAATCCAGAAACCACTATACCTTAACGATCAACTTGGAAATTAAATAAAAAAGGAAGTTTAATAGGAAAGTAAATCGAAATAAAATGGAAGTAGAATAAAAATAAAAATGAAAGTTGCATAAAATTAAAAATGGAAGTTCAATCCAGAAACCACTATACCTTAACGATCTATTTGGAAATTAAATAAAAAAGGAAGTTTAATAGAAAAGTAAATTGAATAAAAATGGAAGTTGAATAAAAATAAAAATTAAAGTCGCATAAAATTAAAAATGGAAGTTCAATCCAAAAACCACTATACCTTAACGATCTCTTCGGAAATTAAATAAAAAAGGAAGTTTAATAGAAAAGTAAATTGAATAAAAATGGTAGTTGAATAAAAATAAAAATGAAAGTTGCATAAAATTAAAAATGGAAGTTCAATCCAGAAACCACTATACCCTAACGATCTATTTGGAAATTAAATAAAAAATAAAGTTTAATAGAAAAGTAAATTGAATAGAAATGGAAGTTGAATAAAAATAAAATTTAAAGTCGCATAAAATTAAAAATGGAAGTTCAATTCAAAGACCACTATACCTTAACGATCTATTTCGAAAGTAAACAAAAAAGGATGTTTAATAGAAAAGTAAATTGAATGAAAATGGTAGTTGAAGAAAAATAAAAATGAAAGTTGCCTAAAATTAAAAATGGAAATTCTATTCAGAAACCACTATTCCTTAACGATCTACTTGGAAATTAAATAAAAAAGGAAGTCTAATAGGAAAGTAAATTGAATTAAAATGGAAGTAGAATAAAAATAAAAATGAAAGTTGCATAGAATTAAAAATGGAAGTTCAATCCAGAAACCACTGTACCTTAACGTCCTATTTGGAAATTAAATAAAAAAGGAAGTTTAACAGAAAAGTAAATTGAATGAAAATGGTAGTTGAATAAAAATAAAAATGAAAGTTGCATAAAATTAAAAATGGACGTTCTATCCAGAAACCACTATACCTTAACGATCTACTTGGAAATTAAATAACAAAGGAAGTTTAATTGGAAAGTAAATTGAATTAAAATGGAAGTAGAATAAAAATAAAAATGAAAGTTGCATAAAATTAAAAATGGAAGTTCAATCCAGAAACCACTATTCCATAACGATCTATTTGGAAATTAAATAAAAAGGAAGTTTAATAGAAAAGTAAATTGAATAAAAATAGAAGTTGAATAAAAATAAAAATTAAAGTCGCATAAAATTAAAAATGGAAGTTCAATCCAAAAACCACTATACTTTAACGATCTATTTGGAAATTAAATAAAAAAGGATGTTTAATAGAAAAGTAAATTGAATAAAAATTGTAGTTAAATAAAAATAAAAATGAAAGTTGCATAAAATTAAAAATGGAAGTTCAATCCAGAAACCACTATGCCTTAACGATCTATTTGGAAAATAAATAAAAAAGGAAGTTTAATAGAAAAGTAAATTGAATAAAAATGGAAGTTGAATAAAAATAAAAATTAAAGTCGCATAAAATTAAAAATGGAAGTTCAATTCAAAAACCACTATACCTTAACGATCTATTTGGAAATTAAATAAAAAACGTTGTTTAATAGAAAAGTAAATCGAATAAAAATGGTAGTTGAATAAAAATAAAAATGAAAGTTGCATAAAATTAAAAATGGAAGTTCTATCCAGAAACCACTATTCCTTAACGATCTACTTGGAAATTAAATAAAAAAGGAAGTTTAATAGAATAGTAAATTGAATAAAAATGGAAGATGAATAGAAATAAAAACTAAAGTCGCATAAAATTAAAAATGGAATTTCAATTCGAAAACCACTATACCTTAACGATCTATTTGGAAATTAAATGAAAAAGGATGTTTAATAGAAAAGTAAATTGAATAAAAATGGTAGTTGAATAAAAATAAAAATGAAAGTTGCATAAAATTAAAAATGGAAGTTCTATCCACAAACCACTATTCCTTAACGATCTACTTGGAAATTAAATAAAAAAGGAAGTTTAATAGGAAAGTAAATTGAATTAAAATGGAAGTAGAATAAAAATAAAAATGAAAGTTGCATAGAATTAAAAATGGAAGTTCAATCCAGAAACCACTATACCTTAACAATCTATTTGGAAATTAAATAAAAAAGGAAGTTTAATAGAAAAGTAAATTGATTGAAAATGGTAGTTGAATAAAAATAAAATTGAAAGTTTCATAAAATTAAAGATGGAAGTTCAATCCAGAAACCACTATACGTTAACGATCTACTTGGAAATTAAATAAAAAAGGAAGTTTAATAGGAAAGTAAATTGAATTAAAATGGAAGTGGAATAAAAATAAAAATGAAAGTTGCATAAAATTAAAATTGGAAGTTCATTCCAGAAATCACTATTCCTTAACGATCTATTTGGAAATTAAATAAAAAAGGAAGTTTAATAGAAAAGTATATTTAATAAAAATGGAAGTTGAATA
This sequence comes from Camellia sinensis, assembly GCF_055761805.1. NCBI lineage: Eukaryota > Viridiplantae > Streptophyta > Magnoliopsida > Ericales > Theaceae > Camellia > Camellia sinensis. Next base: position 36,326,451 of record NW_028128987.1, read on the forward strand.
AAAATAAAAATTAAAGTCGCATAAAATTAAAAATGGAAGTTCAATTCAAAAACCACTATACCTTAACGATCTATTTGGAAATTAAATAAAAAACGTTGTTTAATAGAAAAGTAAATCGAATAAAAATGGTAGTTGAATAAAAATAAAAATGAAAGTTGCATAAAATTAAAAATGGAAGTTCTATCCAGAAACCACTATACGTTAACGATCTACTTGGAAATTAAATAAAAAAGGAAGTTTAATAGGAAAGTAAATTGAATTAAAATGGAAGTGGAATAAAAATAAAAATGAAAGTTGCATAAAATTAAAATTGGAAGTTCATTCCAGAAATCACTATTCCATAACGATCTATTTGGAAATTAAATAAAAAAGGAAGTTTAATAGAAAAGTATATTTAATAAAAATGGAAGTTGAATAAAAATAAAAATTAAAGTCGCATAAAATTAAAAATGGAAGTTCAATCCAAAAACCACTATACCTTAACGATCTATTTGGGAATTAAATAAAAAAGGAAGTTTAATAGAAAAGTAAATTGAATAAAAATGGTAGTTGAATAAAAATAAAAATGAAAGTTGCATAAAATTAAAAGTAGAAGTTCAATCCAGAAACCCCTATACCTTAACGATCTATTTGGAAATTAAATAAAAAAGGAAGTTTAATAGAAAAATAAATTGAATAAAAATGGAAGTTGAATAAAAATAAAAATTAAAGTCGCATAAAATTAAAAATGGAAGTTCAATTCAAAAACCACTATACCTTAACGATCTATTTGGAAATTAAATAAAAAAGGATGTTTAATAGAAAAGTAAATTGAATAAAAATGGTAGTTGAATAAAAATAAAAATGAAAGTTGCATAAAATTAAAAATGGAAGTTCTATCCCGAAACCACTATTCCTTAACGATCTACTTGGAAATTAAATAAAAAAGGAAGTCTAATAGGAAAGTAAATTGAATTAAAATGGAAGTATAATAAAAATAAAAATAAAAGTTGCATAGAATTGAAAGTGGAAGTTCAATCCAGAAACCACTATACCATAACGATCTATTTGGAAATTAAATAAAAAAGGATGTTTAATAGAAATGTAATTTGAATGAAAATGGTAGTTGAATAAAAATAAAAATGAAAGTTGCATAAAATTAAAAATGGAAGTTCTATCCAGAAACCACTATACCTTAACGATCTACTTGGAAATTAAATAAAAAAGGAAGTTTAATTGGAAAGTAAATTGAATTAAAGTGGAAGTAGAATAATAATAAAAATGAAAGTTGCATAAAATTAAAAATGGAAGTTCAATCCAGAAACCACTATACCTTAACGATCTATTTGGAAATTAAATAAAAAATGAAGTTTAGTAGAAAAGTAAATTGAATAAAAATGGAAGTTGAATAAAAATAAAAATTAAAGTCGCATAAAATTAAAAATGGAAGTTCAATTCAAAAACCACTATACCTTAACGATCTATTTGGAAATTAAATAAAAAACGTTGTTTAATAGAAAAGTAAATCGAATAAAAATGGTAGTTGAATAAAAATAAAAATGAAAGTTGCATAAAATTAAAAATGGAAGTTCTATCCAGAAACCACTATTCCTTAACGATCTACTTGGAAATTAAATAAAAAAGGAAGTTTAATAGAATAGTAAATTGAATAAAAATGGAAGATGAATAAAAATAAAAACTAAAGTCGCATAAAATTAAAAATGGAATTTCAATTCGAAAACCACTATACCTTAACGATCTATTTGGAAATTAAATGAAAAAGGATGTTTAATAGAAAAGTAAATTGAATAAAAATGGTAGTTGAATAAAAATAAAAATGAAAGTTGCATAAAATTAAAAATGGAAGTTCTATCCACAAACCACTATTCCTTAACGATCTACTTGGAAATTAAATAAAAAAGGAAGTTTAATAGGAAAGTAAATTGAATTAAAATGGAAGTAGAATAAAAATAAAAATGAAAGGTGCATAGAATTAAAAATGGAAGTTCAATCCAGAAACCACTATACCTTAACAATCTATTTGGAAATTAAATAAAAAAGGAAGTTTAATAGAAAAGTAAATTGATTGAAAATGGTAGTTGAATAAAAATAAAATTGAAAGTTTCATAAAATTAAAGATGGAAGTTCAATCCAGAAACCACTATACGTTAACGATCTACTTGGAAATTAAATAAAAAAGGAAGTTTAATAGGAAAGTAAATTGAATAAAAATGGAAGTGGAATAAAAATAAAAATGAAAGTTGCATAAAATTAAAATTAGTAGTTCATTCCAGAAATCACTATTCCTTAACGATCTATTTGGAAATTAAATAAAAAAGGAAGTTTAATAGAAAAGTATATTTAATAAAAATGGAAGTTGAATAAAAATAAAAATTAAGGTCGCATAAAATTAAAAATGGAAGTTCAATCCAAAAACCACTATACCTTAACGATCTATTTGGGAATTAAATAAAAAAGGAAGTTTAATAGAAAAGTAAATTGAATAAAAATGGTAGTTGAATAAAAATAAAAATGAAAGTTGCATAAAATTAAAAGTAGAAGTTCAATCCAGAAACCACTATACCTTAACGATCTATTTGGAAATTAAATAAAAAAGGAAGTTTAATAGAAAAATAAATTGAATAAAAATGGAAGTTGAATAAAAATAAAAATTAAAGTCGCATAAAATTAAAAATGGAAGTTCAATTCAAAAACCACTATACCTTAACGATCTATTTGGAAATTAAATAAAAAAGGATGTTTAATAGAAAAGTAAATTGAATAAAAATGGTAGTTGAATAAAAATAAAAATGAAAGTTGCATAAAATTAAAAATGGAAGTTCTATCCCGAAACCACTATTCCTTAACGATCTACTTGGAAATTAAATAAAAAAGGAAGTCTAATAGGAAAGTAAATTGAATTAAAATGGAAGTATAATAAAAATAAAAATAAAAGTTGCATAGAATTGAAAGTGGAAGTTCAATCCAGAAACCACTATACCATAACGATCTATTTGGAAATTAAATAAAAAAGGATGTTTAATAGAAATGTAATTTGAATGAAAATGGTAGTTGAATAAAAATAAAAATGAAAGTTGAATAAAATTAAAAATGGAAGTTCTATCCAGAAACCACTATACCTTAACGATCTACTTGGAAATTAAATAAAAAAGGAAGTTTAATTGGAAAGTAAATTGAATTAAAATGGAAGTAGAATAATAATAAAAATGAAAGTTGCATAAAATTAAAAATGGAAGTTCAATCCAGAAACCACTATACCTTAACGATCTATTTGGAAATTAAATAAAAAATGAAGTTTAGTAGAAAAGTAAATTGAATAAAAATGGAAGTTGAATAAAAATAAAAATTAAAGTCGCATAAAATTAAAAATGGAAGTTCAATCCAAAAACCACTATACCTTAATGATCTATTTGGAAATTAAATAAATAAGGAAGTTGAACAGAAAAGTAAATTGAATAAAAATGGTTGTTGAATAAAAATAAAAATGAAAGTTGCATAAAATTAAAAATGGAAGTTCAATCCAGAAACCACTATGCCTTAACGATCTATTTGGAAATTAAATAAAAAAAGAAGTTTAATAGGAAAGTAAATTGAATAAAAATGGAAGTTGAATAAAAATAAAAATTAAAGTCGCATAAAATTAAAAATGGAAGTTCAATCCAGAAACCACTATACCTTAACGATCTATTTGGAAATTAAATAAAAAAGGAAGTTTAATAGAAAAGTAAATTGAATAAAAATGGTAGTTGAATAAAAATAAAAATGAAAGTTGCATAAAATTAAAAATGGAAGTTCAATCCAGAAACCACTATGCCTTAACGATCTATTTGGATATTAAATAAAAAAAGAAATTTAATAGAAAAGTAAATTGAATTAAAATGGAAGTGGAATAAAAATAAAAATGAAAGTTGCATAAAATTGAAAATGGAAGTTCACTTCAAAAACCACTATACCTTAACGATCTATTTGGAAATTAAATAAAAAAGGATGTTTAATAGAAAAGTAAATTGAATGAAAATGGTAGTTGAATAAAAATAAAAATGAAAGTTGCATAAAATTAAAAATGGAAGTTCAATCCAGAAACCACTATACCTTAACGATCTACTTGGAAATTAAATAAAAAAGGAAGTTTAATAGGAATGTAAATTGAATTGAAATGGATGTAGAATAAAAATAAAATTGAAAGTTGTAACGCCCTCAAAATAATAACATAAAACCCATCAAATAAGGCATTCATTGACATATGAAATAACCACATTCTTCTGTTCATCAGAGTTTCATTACAAAAGTATTACATGTTAACAACAAAAGCAAAATGCCCTACGGGCTTACAGCTTTCCAAGTTAACACTTGGTTACAACAAAAGAGTACCAACTCATTTACACATTAAGCCCTTGGCTTGAATTTACATGTAATACATCAAAAAATAAAATGACAAAAGTATGTCCGGCTCTAGCCTCCCAAGCTATGTCCTTGGAGGTGGCATGCTACCTGTACCTGAAAATGATATTCCCATATAGGGTGAGCCACAGCCCAGTAGAAATACACTAAACCAACCATGAACAATGACTAAAAGATTAGCAATTGATAGATGGCCAATACTGATACATTCACATAAATCACATATTTATGTCATACAACTTATGAGTCCAAGTTACTTTTCATTTTCCCTTTTTCAACAGATAAGCATGTTAGCTCTATTATCATTTCAACAGATATGTATGAAAACTATATCCCACATTCACAGATAAGCATATAAGCTGTATCCACATTCTCAACAGATATGTATAACAACAATATCCCACATTCACAGATAAGCATATAAGCTGTATCCACACTTCACAAAGATAAGCATATGAGCTCTATCTTCACTTCTCTAGACAAGCATATGAGCTGTATCTACGGAGTTCATCCCCTATCTTCTCCCAACACTATCCGGTTTAGAGGTACATCCCCTATCTTTCCCTAAACTGCGGAGTACATCCCCCATCTCCTCCTCTACACATAACGTATACAAACACATTGGTTCTATATACAATCACTCAATACATACAGTTAATGTATTCTATCAACCGTCAAATTCCATGATACATTCCATTGATTAATTTTCGTTTGCCTAATCATCATGCATTGTCTACAACAATCACGACTATCCTCCACCGATAGCCCAAAGCAGTTCTTTCTAAACAGAAAATAAATGCACTAATGGATGTTCAATCAACATTTCAATTCGGTGTGTGATAAACAATTCAACTACACCCTTTAACCCCATACATTCCCAGTCTCGACAATTTCATTTCATTTCCTCATTTCTCACAATTAATTATCCCAATTAATCAAATAATGTAATTAGGTCATTTTCCATAATTACCATTTCAACCCTTAGGTCCCATTTTCATCAATGATTCAACATTTATAGCGATCCCGGGTTTACCCTTGTTGTACAGTGATCCGGACATGTGTCCGTGAATGTTGGTAGTTGTTTATTTCCTAGTTTGCATCCTCTTTACTTTGTATTTTGAGTTTTGGGTTGTGTTGGGCAGGTTTGTTACAGGTTGGTTGTGCTTGGGAACCAAGTGTTGCTGCCCAGAATTTTGGGCCTTCGCTCGAGCGAGGAGTGGTCGCTCGAGCGAGAGTAGTGTTGCCCCGGTTCTGGACCTGAGAGTTGTAGTTTCTGGCTCGAGCGAGCTTTTCGTGGCTCGAGCGGTCTGGGTTTTTCTTCGCTCGATCGAGAACTCCTTGGCTCGAGCGAGAGTTTTCGGTGTCTGGTCGCTCGAGCGACCAATCCTTCGCTCGAGCGAGCGTGTTTTATATCAGCGGACAGCAGCGTCTAAAACATCACTTTTTCACCCCTTTTCTTTGATTAAACCCTAAATCCGAGCCTCTCTCACTCTAAACTTACACTCTCTCTAAGATTTCATCTCCCTAGAGTGTGCATCTAGCCTAGGGCCTTTGTTAAAAAGATAGAGGGCGTTGAGAGCTTCAATTTAATCTGAAAAAGTTTGGATTTGGAGCAAGTTGATCTTGGAGTTTTCATCTCCTTTGTGGCTTAAACTTTGAGGTAGGGATAACCTACTCCTCTCTATGGGTTTTGTCTTTAAATTTTGGTATTTTGAGATGTTGGGCTTGGTTTGGTAATTTTGTAAAAGTTTGGGGCTTTTGTGCAATTTTACAAAAGTTGGGGTTTTACTCATAATAAACCTAGATGCATGTTTGGCATGGAAAATGGAATTAATGTTGAATCATTGATGAAAATGGGACCTAAGGGTTGAAATGTTAATTATGGGAATTGGCCTAATTACATTGTTTAATTAATTGGGATAATTAATTGGTGAGAAATGAGGAAATGAAATGTTGATTGAATATCCATTTGTGCATTTATTTTCTGTTTAGAAATAACTGCTTTGGGCTATCGGTGGAGGATAGTCGTGATTGTTGTAGACAATGTATGTTGATTAGGCAAACTGAAACTAATCAATGAAATGTGTCATGGAACTTGACGGTTAATTGAATACATTAATTGTATGTATTGTGTGATTGTATATAGAACCAATGTGTTTATATATGTTGTGTGTAGAGGAGGAGATAGGGGATGTACTCCGCGGTTTAGGGGAAGATAGGGGATGTACCTCTAAACCGGATAGGTATTTGGAGGAGATAGGGGATGTACTCCGTAGACAGAGCTCATATGCTTGTCTAGAGAAGTGAAGATAGAGCTCATATGCTTATCTTTGTGAAGTGTGGATACAGCTTGTATGCTTATCTGTGGATATTGTTGATATACATATCTGTTGTAGAATATGGATACAGCTTGTATGCTTATCTGTGGATATTGTTGATATACATATCTGTCGAGAATGTGGATATAGCTTTTATGCTTATCTGAATGTGAGATATAGTTTTTATACATATCTGTGGAAATAATGATAGAGCTAGCATGCTTATCTGTTGAAAAAGGGAAAATGAAAAGTAATTGGGACTTGTAAGTCGTTGACATAAATATGTAATTTATGTGATTGTATCAGTGTTGACCAACTATCAATTGCTAATGTTTTAGTCATTGTCCATGGTTGGTTTAGTGTATTTCTACTGGGCTGTGGCTCACCCTATATGGGAACATCATTTTCAGGTGCAGGAAACATGCCACCTCCAAGGACATAGCTGGGAGGCTAGTGGCGGGCATAGTTTTGTCGTTTTACTTTTGATGTATTACATGTAATTTCAAGCCAAGGGCTTAATGTGTAAACGAGTTAGACCTCTTTGTTGTAACCAAGTGTTAACTTGGAAAGCTGTAAGCCCGTAGGGCATTTTGTTATGAGATTAACATGTAATACTTATGTAATGGAATTCTAATGAATGATAGAAGGTGGTTAGTTTATCTATCAACGCTTGTCTTATTTGTTGGGTTTAATGTTATTATTTGAGGGCGTTACAACTTGGTATCAGAGCGTACCGGGTTCGAATACTTTGGGTACGTGGGAAGTGATTAGTATCACAATGGGTTTGTCTCGCTTGATAGAGACTTAGATGTAGTATCACATGCTATGTGCTTACTTGATAACATGCTTATGTGACTATGTGGGTATGGGATTTAATTTCTGGGATGTTGATTGGATCCTTGAGTTTCTGGGAGTCTTGTTGGAAAAGCACTTGATCAATGCTGTTTCTAACCGGAACTCTAGTGACGTCTCGGGACTATCATTATCCGGAAATGAAATTCGTAAGTGCTTATGTGTTTATGTGCTTATGTGGAGTGAATTACACTTGTCCATGCATTAGGACGTGAGTGTTTAGTTTCGGCACACCTATGAATGTGCTAACGTTCTGTGTTACTTTTATTAGGATGTCAGGACGAGGAAGAGGTGCTAGGCGTGGTAGACCTGCGAGGCAGGAAGCACCGTTACAGGGTGAGATTCCGGCAGTGCAGGAGGGAGTGGGGCAGGCCAATGTGGCCGAACCAGTGGGTCAGCAGGCTATGGGTGCCTTGGCCAGAGAGTTAGCAGGAGCTTTGGGTATTCTTAGGGCTGAGAATCAGGCAGCTGAGGCAGGGCCTTCCTTCTTGAAGAGGGAGTTTTTTCGGTGTAATCCGGACGAGTTTATTGGGGATCCTAAAGAGCCGCTTAAGGCAGATGAATGGCTCGAACAGACAACGAAGACGTTTGAGATGCTTGGCATCGAGGACGGAGCGCTGAAAGTGACCTTGGCATCCTTCCAGCTGAAGGGAGATGCGGGCCAATGGTGGAAGTACGAGAAGGCTCGTGTTGGTGGGACTTGGGAGGCATTTGTGAATGCTTTTCAGGAGAGGTTTCTGTCTGCAGTAGCTAGGGAGAAGCTGAGGGATCAGTTTAGCCGGCTTAATCAGCAAGGCTTGTCAGTGGCCGAGTTTGAGGCTACTTTTACCAGTCTGTCTAGGTTTGCGCCTGAACTGGTGGCGTCTGAGGAACGCCGTTGCTATGAGTTTGAGCGGAAGTTGAGGCGGGGCCTCAAGTTGAGAGTTGGTGGGTCCTATATCCGAGAGTATAGACACCTGGTGGATGCTGCAGCTCATATGGAGCTTATGATGCAGGAAGAGGATGAGGGGCAGAGAGGCTCCAAGAGGAGCCAAGATAGTCAGAGTGATGGCAGGAGACAGAGGGGTTCTAACCCTCAGCAGTCGCAGGGTGGTGTTGCTAGATCGACCTTCCCAGTGCCGAGTGTAGGCTCAGGGAGAGGTGGTCAGGGGGAATTCACTTGTTACAAGTGTGGCCAGCTGGGTCACAAGGTATCTGTTTGCCCGCAGAAGGGTGGGGGTCAGAAAGCTGCTTCTTCTTCAGCTAGACCGCAGAGTCAAAGTTTGGGCAGGGGGCAGCTCTTGACTTGTTATCAGTGTGGACAGCCTGGGCACATGAAGAGGTTTTGCCCACAGTTGAGTGCCACTTCGGGAGCGTCTGGCTCTAGACAGACGCAGGGTTTTCAGCCAGCTCAGTCTGTGCAGGCCTCGAGGGCCAATCCGGGAGTTTCGTCATCCCAGTCTGTGCAGCAGTCTTTTGCTCCGAGAGGTGAGCAGGTAGACCAGGGGCCTACGGGGCGCGTGTATGCTGTTACCGCGCAGGATTTAGTACCGGCTCCATCGGTGGTGAGAGGTACTTTTCTGTTTTGCAACTCAGTTGCTAGTGTGTTGATAGACACGGGTGCATCTCATTCTTTTGTATCTGCTGCATTTGCATCTGTTTTGGAATTGGAGTTAGCACAGTTAGCATCTCCTATTTGTGTGGTATCGCCTTTGGGTGGTGAGTTGATCCTGAAACAGGGTGTTAGAGGATGTGATATAGAGGTCGCCGACTATAGGCTTCCTTTTCCGTTTGTTGTCATGCCCATGAAGGGTTTTGATGTTATTTTGGGTATGGACTGGCTATCGTCATACCGGGCTGTTATCGATTGCTACCGCCAGAGGGTCACGTTGTGTACCTTGAGCGGGGAGTGGTTCCATTTCTTGGGAGACCGGGTTGGTAGTGTTTTGCCACCGGGGTATGATTCGCGAGGGCGAAGTGAGCTTAGTGGGTTACTTGCTAGCTTTGAGAGTAGCGAGTGTGTTGAGACTCAGATTGTGTTACCGAGGGTGGTTTGTGAGTATTCGGATGTTTTTCCCGAAGATCTTGTTAGTTTGCCACCTCACCGAGAGATAGAGTTCTCTATTGACTTAGTGCCTGGTACGGCGCCGATTTCTATGGCACCTTACCGTTTTGCTCCGGCAGAGTTGGTTGAGTTGAAAGTTCAGCTCCAGGAATTGCTCGATAAGGGTTTTGTTCGCCCTAGTGTTTCACCGTGGGGAGCACCAGCCCTCTTTGTTAAAAAGAAAGATGGTGCCTTGAGACTGTGTATAGACTACCGGAAGTTGAATCGGGCTACGGTTAAGAATAAGTATCCTATGCCCCGTATAGATGATTTGTTTGACCAGTTGAAGGGTTCCCGTTGTTTCTCTAAGATAGACTTGAGATCGGGTTACCACCAGTTGAGGGTCAGGGAGGAAGATGTTCCTAAGACGGCATTCCGTACGCGGTATGGCCATTATGAGTTTTTGGTGATGCCATTCGGGCTTACCAATGCACCGGCAGTCTTTATGGACTTGATGAACCGGATTTTCCGGGAGTTCTTAGACCGATTTGTGGTTGTCTTCGTGGACGACATTCTTATCTATTCGTCTTCTGAGGAGGAGCACGAGGCACACTTGAGAGTGGTGCTTGAGTTACTTAGAGCCCATAGGCTGTATGCCAAGTTTGGGAAGTGTGAGTTCTGGCTGGGGGAAGTCAAATTCTTAGGCCACGTAGTATCCGGGGAAGGGGTGTCTGTTGATACATCCAAGGTTGAGGCAGTGCAAGATTGGGCACAGCCTAAGAGTGTGTTTGAGATCCGCAGTTTTCTGGGATTAGCTGGGTATTACCGTCGGTTTGTGAAAGATTTCTCCAGGTTAGCGTCACCATTGACTAGACTGACTAGGAAGGGAGTCAAGTTTGAGTGGAGTGAGACTTGTGAAAAGTCGTTCCAAGAGCTGAAAGTTAGATTGACCACCGCTCCGGTGTTGATTATTCCGGAGAGAGGGTTGGGTTATGCTGTATATTGTGATGCCTCACGAGAGGGTTTGGGTTGTGTGTTGATGCAAGAGGGGAAAGTGGTAGCTTATGGCTCACGTCAGTTGAAAATACACGAGAAGAATTACCCCACACATGACCTAGAGTTAGCAGCTGTGATCTTTGCCTTGAAAATCTGGAGGCACTACCTTTATGGTGAGAGGTTCGAGGTATTCTCGGATCATAAGAGTTTGAAGTATCTGTTTACACAGAGAGACTTGAATCTGAGGCAGAGGAGATGGATGGAATTCATCGAGGATTATGATTTTGAGTTGCATTATCATCCGGGAAAGGCCAATGTTGTGGCCGATGCCCTTAGTAGGAAGACCATTAGTGATGTAGCTTGTATAGCCATCCGGGAATGGGAGATGTTGGGAGCACTTGGCGAGTTTGATTTGCTACTGGGCGAATCTGTCGAGGCTGCGGCCTTGTTTTCTGTTGTTGCGCAGCCTACACTTGTGATTAGAGTGTTAGAGGCACAGAGAGGTGACCTTGAGGTAGAATCCCTCCGAGAGAAGATCTCCAGTGGGAAAGTTGAGAAGGGTTTGACGGTGTATCCCGACCTGAGTGTGAGATACCGAGACCGTTTGTTTGTACCGGAGTCTTGCCGTGAGGAAGTACTCAGAGAGTTTCACCATTCGCGCCTTGCGGTGCATCCGGGAGGTACTAAGATGTATCAGGATTTGGGTCGCCAGTTTTGGTGGCGGGGTATGAAAAGAGATGTGGCTGTTTTCGTATCGAAGTGCCTTACTTGCCAGCAAGTGAAGGCCGAGCATCAGAGGCCAGCGGGTTTGTTGCAACCCTTGCCTATTGCCGAGTGGAAATGGGAGCATGTCACTATGGACTTCGTTGTGGGTCTTCCGAGGACTCAGCGGGGTAGTGATGCTATTTGGGTGGTTGTAGACCGGTTGACTAAGTCGGCGCACTTTATTCCTATGCGCGTGAGGGATTCGGTAGATCATCTTGCCGACTTGTATATTCGGGACGTAGTGAGATTGCACGGGGTCCCAGTGACGATCGTCTCAGATAGAGATCCTCGTTTTACTGCTAGGTTGTGGCAGAGTTTGCAGAGTGCCTTGGGCACTAAGTTGACCTTTAGTACGGCTTATCATCCTCAGACTGACGGGCAGTCCGAGCGTACTATTCAGATCCTCGAGGATATGCTTCGGGGTTGTGTCCTGGACTTCAGTGGGACGTGGGAGAGGCACTTGCCATTGGTAGAGTTTGCCTACAACAACAGTTTTCAGTCTAGCATCGGTATGGCACCGTTTGAGGCCTTGTATGGCCGACCGTGTAGGTCTCCAGTTTGTTGGGCCGAGGTGGGTGATGCACCTTTGTTGGGTCCGGAGTTGGTTAGGGAGACGATGGAGAAAGTTGAGCTTATCCGTAGGAGGCTTGTTACAGCCCAGAGTCGGCAGAAATCTTATGCTGACCGTAGGAGGAGACCTTTGGCGTTTGAAGTAGGTGATCATGTCTTTCTGAAGATATCACCTAGGCGAGGTCTGATGAGGTTTGGAAAGAGTGGGAAGTTATCCCCTCGGTTTATTGGTCCTTTTGAGGTCCTTGAGAGGATAGGTGAGGTTGCTTATCGGTTAGCCTTACCACCACAGTTGTCCGGAGTGCATGACGTGTTTCATGTGAGTATGCTTCGGAAGTATGAACCAGATCCATCACATGTGCTGGATTGGAGCGATTTAGAGGTAGATGAGGATGCCTCGTATGAGGAGAGACCGGTTCGGGTCTTGGATAGGCGGGATCAGGTCCTGCGTGGCAAGACCATTCCTTTGGTGAAAGTCTCGTGGAAACATCACGGAGTGGAGGAAGCCACTTGGGAACGTGAGTTGGAAGTCCGAGAGAAATATCCGGACTTGTTTGTTGATATGTAATCTTGTATTTAAATTCTGCATGTTGTTGAACTTAAGAGCTTTTATATATGTCTTAAGTTGTGAAACATTGAGAATGTTTGGTTTATTGGAAGTATGTTTGGAACTTGCCTCATATGGAAGTTGAATGTGACATTATATGTGTTGAATATATTGTTGAAATTGGAAAGATAGTGCATAATGTTAATGCAAGTTGAAAATACATATGTTGTTTACATATTGTGATATATCTCTTGTTAAAGGGATGGGATGACCGGTAATGGGTCGAATTGTTGAATGTTAAATTGTAACATTGTTCAAAATGGAGGAAAACCTGTTTTTGAAAACTTGTGCTTAATTTCGGGGGCGAAATTCTTTAAGGGGGGGGAGGTTATAGCGATCCCGGGTTTACCCTTGTTGTACAGTGATCCGGACATGTGTCCGTGAATGTTGGTAGTTGTTTATTTCCTAGTTTGCATCCTCTTTACTTTGTATTTTGAGTTTTGGGTTGTGTTGGGCAGGTTTGTTACAGGTTGGTTGTGCTTGGGAACCAAGTGTTGCTGCCCAGAATTTTGGGCCTTCGCTCGAGCGAGGAGTGGTCGCTCGAGCGAGAGTAGTGTTGCCCCGGTTCTGGACCTGAGAGTTGTAGTTTCTGGCTCGAGCGAGCTTTTCGTGGCTCGAGCGGTCTGGGTTTTTCTTCGCTCGATCGAGAACTCCTTGGCTCGAGCGAGAGTTTTCGGTGTCTGGTCGCTCGAGCGACCAATCCTTCGCTCGAGCGAGCGTGTTTTATATCAGCGGACAGCAGCGTCTAAAACATCACTTTTTCACCCCTTTTCTTTGATTAAACCCTAAATCCGAGCCTCTCTCACTCTAAACTTACACTCTCTCTAAGATTTCATCTCCCTAGAGTGTGCATCTAGCCTAGGGCCTTTGTTAAAAAGATAGAGGGCGTTGAGAGCTTCAATTTAATCTGAAAAAGTTTGGATTTGGAGCAAGTTGATCTTGGAGTTTTCATCTCCTTTGTGGCTTAAACTTTGAGGTAGGGATAACCTACTCCTCTCTATGGGTTTTGTCTTTAAATTTTGGTATTTTGAGATGTTGGGCTTGGTTTGGTAATTTTGTAAAAGTTTGGGGCTTTTGTGCAATTTTACAAAAGTTGGGGTTTTACTCATAATAAACCTAGATGCATGTTTGGCATGGAAAATGGAATTAATGTTGAATCATTGATGAAAATGGGACCTAAGGGTTGAAATGTTAATTATGGGAATTGGCCTAATTACATTGTTTAATTAATTGGGATAATTAATTGGTGAGAAATGAGGAAATGAAATGTTGATTGAATATCCATTTGTGCATTTATTTTCTGTTTAGAAATAACTGCTTTGGGCTATCGGTGGAGGATAGTCGTGATTGTTGTAGACAATGTATGTTGATTAGGCAAACTGAAACTAATCAATGAAATGTGTCATGGAACTTGACGGTTAATTGAATACATTAATTGTATGTATTGTGTGATTGTATATAGAACCAATGTGTTTATATATGTTGTGTGTAGAGGAGGAGATAGGGGATGTACTCCGCGGTTTAGGGGAAGATAGGGGATGTACCTCTAAACCGGATAGGTATTTGGAGGAGATAGGGGATGTACTCCGTAGACAGAGCTCATATGCTTGTCTAGAGAAGTGAAGATAGAGCTCATATGCTTATCTTTGTGAAGTGTGGATACAGCTTGTATGCTTATCTGTGGATATTGTTGATATACATATCTGTTGTAGAATATGGATACAGCTTGTATGCTTATCTGTGGATATTGTTGATATACATATCTGTCGAGAATGTGGATATAGCTTTTATGCTTATCTGAATGTGAGATATAGTTTTTATACATATCTGTGGAAATAATGATAGAGCTAGCATGCTTATCTGTTGAAAAAGGGAAAATGAAAAGTAATTGGGACTTGTAAGTCGTTGACATAAATATGTAATTTATGTGATTGTATCAGTGTTGACCAACTATCAATTGCTAATGTTTTAGTCATTGTCCATGGTTGGTTTAGTGTATTTCTACTGGGCTGTGGCTCACCCTATATGGGAACATCATTTTCAGGTGCAGGAAACATGCCACCTCCAAGGACATAGCTGGGAGGCTAGTGGCGGGCATAGTTTTGTCGTTTTACTTTTGATGTATTACATGTAATTTCAAGCCAAGGGCTTAATGTGTAAACGAGTTAGACCTCTTTGTTGTAACCAAGTGTTAACTTGGAAAGCTGTAAGCCCGTAGGGCATTTTGTTATGAGATTAACATGTAATACTTATGTAATGGAATTCTAATGAATGATAGAAGGTGGTTAGTTTATCTATCAACGCTTGTCTTATTTGTTGGGTTTAATGTTATTATTTGAGGGCGTTACAACATTAATCCCATTTCTCTACACCAAACATGCATCTAGGTTTATTATAAATAAAACCCCAACCTTTGTAAAATAACACAAAAGCCCCAAATCTTCACAAGATTACCAAACCAACCCCAACGTCTCAAAATACCAAAATTTAAAGACAAAATCCATAGAGAGGAGTAGGATATCCCTACCTCAAATTCGGAGCTCCAAGGGAGAAGATGACAAAACCCAACGTGCTCCAAAACCCGAAATTTTCAGATAAAATGTAGCCCTCGACGATCAACAACTTTTTTGTAAAGGCCAAAGATGAGCAAATCACTCCTACTAGATCAAAACCTAGAGAGAAGGTAGAGTTCTAGAGTGAGAGGCTCAACAATGGTGTTTTTGGAAAAGTAGGAGAGAGAAGAGAAAGTGAAAAAGTGATTTGAAAAGTCAAAACACGGAACTTAAACCCAGTCGACCCGCTCGAGCGTCAAACACCCCGCTCGAGCGTCACTCACAGACTCCCGCTCGAGCGTCAACAATCCCGCTCGAGCGTCAACAATCCCGCTCGAGCGTCGGATACACACTCCCAGAACTTTTACAGAACCAGGTCTCCGCTCGAGCTTCCAACTCCCGCTCGAGCGGCACTCACACAACCCCGCTCGAGCGTCCAACACTGCACAGGAAATACTGGATGGGTGCAATTCTCGCTCGAGCGCCAGAACCCCCGCTCGAGCGGACAGGTCAAAATTTGGGCAGCTAGTTTTGGTTTCTAAACTAAACCAACCTGTAACAAACCTGCCCAACACATCCTACAACTCAAATATGAAGTAAAAAGGATGTAAACAAGATAATAATCAACTACCAACATCCACGGACACATGTTCGGATCACTGTACAACAAGGGTAAATCCGGGATCGCTATAAAAGTTGTCTAAAATTAAAAATGGAAGTTCAATCCAGAAACCACTATACCTTAACGATCTATTTGTGAATTAAATAAAAAAGGAAGTTTAATAGAAAAGTAAATTGAATAAAAATGGAAGTTGAATAAAAATAAAAATTAAAGTCGCATAAAATTAAAAATGGAAGTTCAATCCAAAAACCACTATACCTTAATTATCTATTTGGAAATTAAATAAAAAAGGAAGTTTAATAGAAAAGTAAATTGAATAAAAATGGTAGTTGAATAAAAATAAAAATGAAAGTTGCATAAAATTAAAAATGGAAGTTCAATCCAAAAACCACTATACCTTAACGATCTATTTGGAAATTAAATAAAAAAAAAGAAGTTGAGTAGAAAAGAAACTTGAATAAAAAAGGAAGTTAAATAAAAATAAAAATGGAAGTTGCAGAAAATTAAAAATGGAAGTTCAATCCAGAAACCACTATACCTTAACGATCGATTTGGAAATTAAATAAAAAAGGAAGTTTTATAGAAAAGTAAATTGAATAAAAATAGAAGTACAATATAAATAAAAATGAAAGTTGCATAAAATTAAAAATGGAAGTTCAATCCAGAAACCACAATACCTTAGCGATCTATTTGGAATTTAAATAAAAAAGGAAGTTTAATAGGAAAGTAAATTGAATTAAAATGGAAGTTGAATAAAAATAAAAACGAAAGTTGCATAAAATTAAAAATGGAAGTTGAATTCAAAAACCACTATACCTTAACGATCTATTTGGAAATTAAATAAAAAAGGAAGTTGAGTAGAAAAGAAACTTGAATAAAAAAAGAAGTTAAATAATAATAAAAATGGAAGTTGCAGAAAATTAAAAATGGAAGTTCATTCCAGACACCACTATACTTTTACGATCTATTTGGAAATTAAATAAAAAAGGAAGTTGAGAAGAAAAGAAACTTGAATAAAAAATGAAGTTAAATAAAAATAAAAACGGAAGTTGCTGAAAATTAAAAATGGAAGTTCATTCCAGAAACCACTATTCCATAATGATCTATTTGGAAATTAAATAAAAAAGGAAGTTTAATAGAAAAATAAATTGAATAAAAATGGAAGTAGAATATAAATAAAAATGAAAGTTGCATAAAATTAAAAATGGATGTTCAATCCAGAAACCACTATACCTTAACGATCTACTTGGAAATTAAATAAAAAAGGAAGTTTAATAGTAAAGTAAATTGAATTAAAATGGAAGTAGAATAAAAATAAAAATGAAAGTTGCATAAAATTAAAAATGGAAGTTCAATCCAGAAACCGCAATACCTTAACGATCTATTTGGAAATTAAAGAAAAAAGGAAGTTTAATAGAAAAGTAAATTGATTTAAAATGGGAGAAGAAAAAAAATAAAAATGAAAGTTGTATAAAATTAAAAATGGAAGTTCAATCCAGAAACTACTATACCTTAACGATCTACTTGGAAATTAAATAAAAAAGGAAGTTTAATAGGTAAGTAAATTGAATTAAAATGGAAGTAGAATAAAAATAAAAATGAAAGTTGCATTAAATTAAAAATGGAAGTTCAATCTAGAAACCACTATACGTTAACGATCTATTTGGAAATTAATAAAAAAAGAAGTTTAATAGAACAGTAAATTGAATAAAAATGGAAGTTGAATAAAAATAAAAATGAAAGTTGCAGAAAATTAAATATGGAAGTTCAGTCCAGAAACCACTATACCTTAACGATCTATTTGGAAATTAAATAAAAAAGGAAGCTTAATAGAATAGTAAATTGAATAAAAATGAAAGTCGAATAAAAATAAATTGAAAGTTGCATAAAATTAAAAATGGATGTTCAATCCAAAAACCACTATACCTTAACGATCTATTTGGAAATTAAATAAAAAGAGGAAGTTGAGTAGAAAAGAAACTTGAATAAAAAAGGAACTTAAATAAAAATATAAATGGAAGTTACAGGAAATTAAAAATGGAAGTTCATTCAAAAAACCACTATACCTTAACGATCTATTTGGAAACTAAATAAAAAAGGATGTTTAATAGAAAAGTAAATTGAATAAAAATGGAAGTAGAATAAAAATGAAAAGGAAAGTTGCATAAAATAAAAAGGGGAAGTTCAATCCAGAAACCACTATACCTTAACGATCTGTTTGCAAATTAAATAAAAAAGGAAGTTTAATAGAATAGTAAATTGAATAAAAATGGAAGTTGAATAAAAATAAAAATGAAAGTTGCAGAAAACTAAATATGTAAGTTCAATCCAGAAACCACTTTACCTTAACGATCTATTTTGAAATTAAATAAAAAAGGAAGTTTAATAGAAAAGTAAATTGAATAAAAATGGAAGTTGAATAGAAATAAAAATGAAAGTTGCATAAAATTAAAAATGGATGTTCAATCCGAAAACCACTATACCTTAACGATCTATTTGGAAATTAGATAAAAAATGAAGTTGAGTAGAAAAGAAACTTGAATAAAAAAGGAAGTTAAATAAAAATAAAAATGGTGGTTGCAGAAAATTAAAAATGGAAATTCATTTCAGAAACCACTATACCTTAACGATCTATTTGGAAATTAAATAAATAAAGAAGTTTAATACAAAAGTAAATTGAATAAAAATGGAAGTTGAATAAAAATGAAAATGAAAGTTGCATAAAATTAAAAATGGAAGTTCAATCCAAAAACCACTATACCTTAACGATCTATTTGGAAATTAAATAAAAAAGGAAGTTGAGTAGGAATGAATCTAGAATAAAAAAGGAAGTTAAATAAAAGTAAAAATGGAAGTTCATTCCAGAAACCACTATACCTTAACGATCTATTTGGAAATTAAATAAAAAAGGAAGTTTAATAGAAATGTAAATTGACTAAAAATTTAAGTAAAATAAAAATAAAAATAAAAGTTGCATAAAATTAAAAATGGAAGTTCAATCCAGAAACCACTATACCTTAACGATCTACATGCAAATTAAATAAAAACGGAAGTTTAATAGGACAGTAAATTGAATTAAAATGGATGTGGAAGAAAAATAAAAATGAAAGTTGCATAAAATTAAAAATGGAAGTTCAATCCAGAAACCACTATACCTTAACGATCTATTTGGAAATTAGATAAAAAAGGAAGTTTAATAGAAAAGGAAATTGAATAAAAATGGAAGTTGAATAAAAATAAAAATGAAAGTTGCATAAAATTAAAAATGGAAGTTCAATCCAAAAACCACTATACCTTAACGATCTCTTTGGAAATTAAATAAAAAAGGAAGTTTAATAGAATAGTAAATTGAATAAAAATGGAAGTAGAGTAAAAATAAAAAGAAAAGTTGCATAAAATTAAAAGTGGAAGTTCAATCCAGAAACCACTATACCTTAACGATCTATTTGGAAATTAAATAAAAAAGGAAGTTTAATAGAAAAGTAAATTGAATAAAAATGGAAGTTAAAGAAAAATAAAAATGAAAGTTGCATAAAATTAAAAATGGACGTTCAATCCAAAAACCACTATACCTTAACGATCTACTCGGAAATTAAACAAATAATGAAGTTTAATAGAAAAGTAAATCGAATAAAAATGGAAGTTAAATAAAAATAAAAATGAAAGTTGCATAAAATTAAAATTGGAAGTGCAATCATGAAACCGCTATACCTTAACGATATATTTGGATATAAAATAAAAAGGGAAGTTTAATAGAATAGTAAATTGAATAAAAATGGAAGTTGTATAAAAATAAATTGAAAGTTGCATAAAATTAAAAATGGAAGTTCAATCCAAAAACCACTATACCTTAACGATCTATTTGGAAATTAAATAAAAAAAAGAAGTTGAGTTGAAAAGAAACTTGAATAAAAAAGGAAGTTAAATAAAAATAAAAATGAAAGTTGTAGAAAATTAAAAATGGAAGTTCATTCCAGAAACCACTATACCTTAACGATCTATTTGGAAATTAAATAAAAAAGGAAGTTTAATAGAAGAGTAAATTGAAGAAAACTGGAAGTAGAATATAAATAAAAATGAAAGTTGCATAAAATTAAAAAGGGAAGTTCAATCCAGAAACCACTATACCTTAGCGATCTATTTGGAAATTAAATAAAAAAGGAAGTTTAATAGGAAGGTAAATTGAATTAAAATAGAAGTTGAATAAAAATAAAAATGAAAGTTGCATAAAATTAAAAATGGAAGTTCAATTCAAAAACCACTATACCTTAACGATCTATTTGGAAATTTAATAAAAAAGGAATTTTAATAGAAAAGTAAATTGAATAAAAATGGAAGTTGAATAAAAATAAAAGTGAAAGTTGCATAAAATTAAAAATGGAAGTTCATTCCTGAAACCACTATACCTTAACAAACTATTTGGAAATTAAATAAAAAAGGAAGTTTAATAAAAAAGTAAATTGAATAAAAATGGAAGTAGAATATAAATAAAAATGAAAGTTGCATAAAATTAAAAATGGAAGTTCAATCCAGAAACCACTATACCTTAGTGATCTATTTGGAAATTAAATAAAAAAAGGAACTTTAATAGGAAAGTTAATTGAATTAAAATGGAAGTAGAATAAAAATAAAAATTAAAGTTGCATAAAACTAAAATTGGAAGTTCAATCCAGAAACCACTATACCTTAACGATCTATTTGGAAATTAAGTAAAAAAGGAAGTTTAATACAAAAGTAAATTGAATAAAAATGGAAGTAGAATATAAAAAAAAATGAAAGTTGCATAAAATTAGAAATGGAAGTTCAATCCAGAAACCACAATACCTTAGCGATCTATTTGGAAATTAAACAAAAAGGGAAGTTTAATAGGAAAGTAAATTGAATTAAAATGGAAGTTCAAAAAAAAAATAAAAATGAAAGTTGCATAAAATTAAAAATGGAAGTTGAATTCAAAAACCACTATACCTTAACGATCTATTTGGAAATTATACAAAAAAGGAAGTTGAGTAGAAAAGAAACTTGAATAAAAAAGGAAGTTGCAGAAAATAAAAAATGGAACTTGAATCTAGAAACCACTATACCTTAACGATCTATTTGGAAACTAAATAAAAATGGAAGTTGAATGAAAATAAAAATTAAAGTCGCATAAAATTAAAAATGGAAGTTCAATCCAAAAACCACTATACCTTAACGATCTATTTGGAAATTAAATAACAAATGAAGTTTAATAGAAAAGTAAATTGAATAAAAATGGTGGTTGAATAAAAATAAAAATGAAAGTTGCATAAAATTAAAAATGGAAGTTCTATCCAGAAACCACTATTCCTTGACGATCTACTTGGAAATTAAATAAAAAAGGAAGTTTAATAGGAAAGTAAATTGAATTAAAATGGAAGTAGAATAAAAATAAAAATGAAAGTTGCATAGAATTAAAAATGGAAGTTCAATGCAGAAACCACTATACCTTAACGATCTATATGGAAATTAAATAAAAAAGGAAGTTTAATAGAAAAGTAAATTGAATGAAAATGGTAGTTGAATAAAAATAAAAATGAAAGTTGCATAAAATTAAAAATGGAAGTTCAATCCGAAAACCACTATACCTTAACGATCTATTTGGAAATTAAATAAAAAATGAAGTTGAGTAGAAAAGAAACTTGAATAAAAAAGGAAGTTAAATAAAAATAAAAATGGAGGTTGCAGAAAATTAAAAATGGAAATTCATTCCAGAAACCACTATACCTTAACGATTTATTTGGAAATTAAATAAAAAAGGAAGTTTAATACAAAAGTAAATTGAATAAAAATGGAAGTTAAATAAAAATGAAAATGAAAGTTGCATAAAATTAAAAATGGAAGTTCAATCCAAAAACCACTATACATTAACGATCTATTTGGAAATTAAATAAAAAAGGAAGTTGAGTAGGAAAGAATCTAGAATAAAAAAGGAAGTTAAATAAAAGTAAAAATGGAAGTTGCAGAAAATTAAAAATGGAAGTTCATTCCAGAAACCACTATACCTTAACGATCTATTTGGAAATTAGATAAAAAAGGAAGTTTAATAGAAAAGGAAATTGAATAAAAATGGAAGTTGAATAAAAATAAAAATAAAAGTTGCATAAAATTAAAAATGGAAGTTCAATCCAAAAACCACTATACCTTAACGATCTCTTTGGAAATTAAATAAAAAAGGAAGTTTAATAGAATAGTAAATTGAATAAAAATGGAAGTAGAGTAAAAATAAAAAGAAAAGTTGCATAAAATTAAAAATGGAAGTTCAATCCAGAAACCACTATACCTTAACGACCTATTTGTAAATTAAATAAAAAAGGAAGTTTATTAGAAAAGTAAATTGAATAAAAATGGAAGTTAAAGAAAAATAAAAATGAAAGTTGCATAAAATTATAAATGGACGTTCAATCCAAAAACCACTATACCTTAACGATCTACTCGGAAATTAAACAAATAATGAAGTTTAATAGAAAAGTAAATCGAATAAAAATGGAAGTTAAATAAAAATAAAAATGAAAGTTGCATAAAATTAAAATTGGAAGTGCAATCATGAAACCACTATACCTTAACGATATATTTGGATATAAAATAAAAAGGGAAGTTTAATAGAATAGTAAATTGAATAAAAATGGAAGTTGTATAAAAATAAGTTGAAAGTTGCATAAAATTAAAAATGGAAGTTCAATCCAAAAACCACTATACCTTAACGATCTATTTGGAAATTAAATAAAAAAAGAAGTTGAGTTGAAAAGAAACTTGAATAAAAAAGGAAGTTAAATAAAAATAAAAATGGAAGTTGTAGAAAATTAAAAATGGAAGTTCATTCCAGAAACCACTATACCTTAACGATCTATTTGGAAATTAAATAAAAAAGGAAGTATAATAGAAAAGCAAATTGAATAAAACTGGAAGTAGAATGTAAATAAAAATGAAAGTTGCATAAAATTAAAAATGGAAGTTCAATCCAGCAACCACTATACCTTTGCGATCTATTTGGAAATTAAATAAAAAAGGAAGTTTAATAGGAAGGTAAATTGAATTAAAATGGAAGTTGAATAAAAATAAAAATGAAAGTTGCATAAAATTAAAAATGGAAGTTCAATCCACAAACCAATATACCTTAACGATCTATTTGGAAATTAAATAAAAAAGGAAGTTTAATAGAAAAGTAAATTGATTTAAAATGGAAGAAGAAAAAAAATAAAAATGAAAGTTGCATAAAATTGAAAATGGAAGTTCAATCCAGAAACCGCTATACCTTAACGATCAACTTGGAAATTAAATAAAAAAGGAAGTTTAATAGGAAAGTAAATTTAATTGAAATGGAAGTAGAATAAAAATATAAATGAAAGTTGCATAAAATTAAAAATGAAAGTTCAATCCAGAAACCACTATACCTTGGTGATCTATTTGGAAATTAAATAAAAAAAGGAAGTTTAATAGGAAAGTTAATTGAATTAAAATGGAAGTAGAATAAAAATAAAAATTAAAGTTGCATAAAACTAAAATCGGAAGTTCAATCCAGAAACCACTATACCTTAACGATCTATTTGGAAATTAAGTAAAAAAGGAAGTTTAATACAAAAGTAAATTGAATAAAAATGGAAGTAGAATATAAAAAAAAAATGAAAGCTGCATAAAATTAGAAATGGAAGTTCAATCCAGAAACCACAATACCTTAGCGATCTATTTGGAAATTAAATAAAAAGGGAAGTTTAATAGGAAAGTAAATTGAATTAAAATGGAAGTTCAAAAAAAAAATAAAAATGAAAGTTGCATAAAATTAAAAATGGAAGTTGAATTCAAAAACCACTATACCTTAACGATCTATTTGGAAATTATATAAAAAAGGAAGTTGAGTAGAAAATAAACTTGAATAAAAAAGGAAGTTGCAGAAAATAAAAAATGGAACTTGAATCTAGAAACAACTATACCTTAACGATCTATTTGGAAACTAAATAAAAAAGGAAGTTTAATAGAAAAGTAAATTGAATAAAAATGGAAGTTTAATGAAAATAAAAATTAAAGTCGCATAAAATTAAAAATGGAAGTTCAATCCAAAAACCACTATACCTTAACGATCTATTTGGAAATTAAATAAAAAATGAAGGTTAATAGAAAAGTAAATTGAATAAAAATGGTGGTTGAATAAAAATAAAAATGAAAGTTGCATAAAATTAAAAATGGAAGTTCTATCCAGAAACCACTATACCTTGACGATCAACTTGGAAATTAAATAAAAAAAGAAGTTTAATAGGAAAGTAAATTGAATTAAAATGGAAGTAGAATAAAAATAAAAATGAAAGTGGCATAGAATTAAAAATGGAAGTTCAATCCAGAAACCACTATACCTTAACGATCTATATGAAAATTAAATAAAAAAGGAAGTTTAATAGAAAAGTAAATTGAATGAAAATGGTAGTTGAATAAAAATAAAAATGAAAGTTGCATAAAATTAAAAATGGAAGTTCAATCCAGAAACCACTATACCTTAACGATCTACTTGGAAATTAAATAAAAAAGGAAGTCTAATAGGAAAGTAAATTCAATTAAAATGGAAGTAGAATAAAAATAAAAATGAAAGTTGCATAAAATTAAAAATGGAAATTCAATCCAGAAACCACTATACCTTAACGATCTATTTGGAAAGTAAATAAAAAAGGAAGTTTAATAGAAAAGTAAATTGAATAAAAATTGCAGTTGAATAAAAATAAAAATGAAAGTTGCATAAAATTAAAAATGGAAGTTCAATCCAGAAACCACTATACCCTAAAGATATATTTGGAAATTAAATAAAAAAGGAAGTTTAATAGAAAAGTAAATTGAATAGAAATGGAAGTTGAATAAAAATAAAATTTAAAGTCGCATAAAATTAAAAATGGAAGTTCAATTCAAAATCCACTATACCTTAACGATCTTTTTGGAAATTAAATAAAAAAGGAAGTTTAATAGAAAAGTAAATTGAATGAAAATGGTAGTTGAATAAAAATAAAAATGGAAATTCAATCTAGAAACCTCTATTCCTTAACGATTTACTTGGAAATTAAATAAAAAATGAAGTCTAATAGGAAAGTAAATTGAATTAAAATGGAAGTAGAATAAAAATAAAAATCAAAGTTGCATAGAATTAAAAATGGAAGTTCAATCCAGAAACCACTATACCTTAACGATATATTTGGAAATTTAATAAAAAAGGAAGTTTAATAGAAAAGTAAATTGAATGAAAATGGTAGTTCAATAAAAATAAAAATGAAAGTTGCATAAAATTAAAAATGGAAGTTCTATCTAGAAACCACTATACCTTAACGATCTACTTGGAAATTAAATAAAAAAGGAAGTTTAATAGGAAAGTAAATTGAATTAAAATGGAAATAGAATAAAAATAAAAATGAAAGTTGCATAAAATTAAAAATGGAAGTTCAATCCAGAAACCACTACACCTTAACGATCTATTTGGAAATTAAATAAAAAAGGAAGTTTAATAGAAAAGTAAATTGAATAAAAATGGAAGTTGAATAAAAATAAAAATTAAAGTCGCATAAAATTAAAAATGGAAGTTCAATCCAAAAACCACTATACCTTAACGATCTATTTGGAAATTAAATAAAAAAGGATGTTTAATAGAAAGGTAAATTGAATAAAATTGGTAGTTGAATAAAAATAAAAATGAAAGTTGCATAAAATTAAAAATGGAAGTTCTATCCAGAAACCACTATTCCTTAACGATCTACTTGGAAATTAAATAAAAAAGGATGTTTAATAGAAATGTAAATTGAATAAAAATGGAAGTTGAATAAAAATAAAAATTAAAGTCGCATAAAATTAAAAATGGAAGTTCAATTCAAAATCCACTATACCTTAACGATCTATTTGGAAATTAAATAAAAAAGGATGTTTGATAGAAAAGTAAATTGAATAAAAATGGAAGTTGAATAAAAATAAAAATGAAAGTTGCATAAAATTAAAAATGGAAGTTCTATCCAGAAACCACTATACCATAACGATCTACTTGGAAATTAAATAAAAAAGGAAGTTTAATAGGAAAGTAAATTGAATTAAAATGGAAGTAGAATAAAAATAAAAATTAAAGTTGCATAGAATTAAAAATGGAAGTTTAAACCAGAAACCACTATACCTTAACGATCTATTTGGAAATTAAGTAAAAAAGGAAGTTTAATAGAAAAGTAAATTGAATAAAAATGGTAGTTGAATAAAAATAAAAATGAAAGTTGCATGAAATTAAAAATGGAAGTTCAATCCATAAACCACTATGCCTTAACGATCTATTTGGAAATTAAATAAAAAAGGAAATTTAATAGAAAAGTAAATTGAATTAAAAAGGAAGTAGAATAAAAATAAAAATGAAAGTTGCATAAAAATAAAAATGGAAGTTCACTTCAAAAACCACTATACCTTAACGATCTATTGGGAAATTAAATAAAAAAGGAAGTTTAATAGAAAAGCAAATTGAATAAAAATGGAAATGAATAAAAATAAAAATTAAAGTAGCATAAAATTAAAAATGGAAGTTTTATCCAGAAACCACTATTCCTTAACGATCTATTAGGAAATTAAATAAAAAAGGAAATTTAATAGAAAAGTAAATTGAATAAAAATGGAAGTTGAATAAAAATAAAAATTAAAGTCGCATAAAATTAAAAATGGAAGTTCAATCCAAAAACCACTATACCTTAACGATCTATTTGGAAATTAAATAAAGAAGGAAGTTTAATAGAAAAGTAAATTGAATAAAAATGGTAGTTGAATAAAAATAAAAATGAAAGTTGCATAAAATTAAAAATGGAAGTTCAATTCAGAAATCACTATTCCTTAACGATCTACTTGGAAATTAAATAAAAAAGGAAGTTTAATTGGAAAGTAAATTGAATTAAAATGGAAGTAGAATAAAAATAAAAATGAAAGTTGCATAAAATTAAAAATGGAAGTTCAATCCAGAAACCACTATACCTTAACGATCTAATTGGAAATTAAATAAAAAAGGAAGTTTAATAGAAAAGTAAATTGAATAAAATTGGAGGTTGAATAAAAATAAAAATTAAAGTCGCATAAAATTAAAAATGGAAGTTCAATCCAAAAACCACTATTCCTTAACGATCTATTTGGAAATTAAATAAAAAAGGAAGTTTAATAGAAAAGTAAATTGAATAAAAATGGAAGTTGAATAAAAATAAAAATTAAAGTCGCATAAAATTAAAAATGGAAGTTCAATCCAAAAACCACTATACCTTAACGATCTATTTGGAAATTAAATAAAGAAGGAAGTTTAATTGAAAAGTAAATTGAATAAAAATGGTAGTTGAATAAAAATAAAAATGAAAGTTGCATAAAATTAAAAATGGAAGTTCAATTCAGAAATCACTATTCCTTAACGATCTACTTGGAAATTAAATAAAAAAGGAAGTTTAATTGGAAAGTAAATTGAATTAAAATGGAAGTAGAATAAAAATAAAAATGAAAGTTGCATAAAATTAAAAATGGAAGTTCAATCCAGAAACCACTATACCTTAACGATCTAATTGGAAATTAAATAAAAAAGGAAGTTTAATAGAAAAGTAAATTGAATAAAATTGGAGGTTGAATAAAAATAAAAATTAAAGTCGCATAAAATTAAAAATGGAAGTTCAATCCAAAAACCACTATTCCTTAACGATCTATTTGGAAATTAAATAAAAAAGGAAGTTTAATAGAAAAGTAAATTGAATAAAAATGGAAGTTGAATAAAAATAAAAATTAAAGTCGCATAAAATTAAAAATGGAAGTTCAATCCAAAAACCACTATACCTTAACGATCTATGTGGAAATTAAATAAAAAAGGAAGTTTAATAGAAAAGTAAAATTAATAAAAATGGTAGTTGAATAAAAATAAAAATGAAAGTTGCATAAAATTAAAAATGGAAGTTCAATCCAGAAACCACTATACCTTAACGATCTATTTGGAAATTAAAAAAAAAGGAAGTTTAATAGAAAAATAAATTGAATAAAAATGGAAGTTGAATAAAAATAAAAATTAAAGTAGCATAAAATTAAAAATGGAAGTTCAATCCAAAAACCACTATACCTTAACGATCTATTCGGAAATTAAATAAAAAAGGAAGTTTAATAGACAAGTAAATTGAATAAAAATGGTAGTTGAATAAAAATAAAAATGAAAGTTGCTTAAAATTAAAAATGGAAATTCAATCCAGAAACCACTATACCATAACTATCTACTTGGAAATTAAATAAAAAAGGAAGTTTAATAGGAAAGTAAATTGAATAAAAATGGTAGTTGAATAAAAATAAAAATGAAAGTTGCATAAAATTAAAAATGGAAGTTCAATCCAAAAACCACTATACCTTAACGATCTATTTGGAAATTTAATAAAAAAGGAAGTTTAATAGAAAAGTAAATTGAATAAAAATGGAAGTTGAATAAAAATAAAAATTAAAGTCGCATAAAATTAAAAATGGAAGTTCAATCCAAAAACCACTATACCTTAACGATCTATTTGGAAATTAAATAAAAAAGGAAGTTTAATAGAAAAGTAAATTGAATAAAAATGGTAGTTGAATAAAAATAAAAATGAAAGTTGCATGAAATTAAAAATGGAAGTTCAATCCATAAACCACTATGCCTTAACGATCTATTTGGAAATTAAATAAAAAAGGAAATTTAATAGAAAAGTAAATTGAATTAAAAAGGAAGTAGAATAAAAACAAAAATGAAAGTTGCATAAAAATAAAAATGGAAGTTCACTTCAAAAACCACTATACCTTAACGATCTATTGGGAAATTAAATAAAAAAGGAAGTTTAATAGAAAAGCAAATTGAATAAAAATGGAAATGAATAAAAATAAAAATTAAAGTAGCATAAAATTAAAAATGGAAGTTTTATCCAGAAACCACTATTCCTTAACGATCTATTAGGAAATTAAATAAAAAAGGAAGTTTAATAGAAAAGTAAATTGAATAAAAATGGAAGTTGAATAAAAATAAAAATTAAAGTCGCCTAAAATTAAAAATGGAAGTTCAATCCAAAAACCACTATACCTTAACGATCTATTTGGAAATTAAATAAAGAAGGAAGTTTAATAGAAAAGTAAATTGAATAAAAATGGTAGTTGAATAAAAATAAAAATGAAAGTTGCATAAAATTAAAAATGGAAGTTCAATTCAGAAATCACTATTCCTTAACGATCTACTTGGAAATTAAATAAAAAAGGAAGTTTAATTGGAAAGTAAATTGAATTAAAATGGAAGTAGAATAAAAATAAAAATGAAAGTTGCATAAAATTAAAAATGGAAGTTCAATCCAGAAACCACTATACCTTAACGATCTAATTGGAAATTAAATAAAAAAGGAAGTTTAATAGAAAAGTAAATTGAATAAAATTGGAAGTTGAATAAAAATAAAAATTAAAGTCGCATAAAATTAAAAATGGAAGTTCAATCCAAAAACCACTATTCCTTAACGATCTATTTGGAAATTAAATAAAAAAGGAAGTTTAATAGAAAAGTAAATTGAATAAAAATGGAAGTTGAATAAAAATAAAAATTAAAGTCGCATAAAATTAAAAATGGAAGTTCAATCCAAAAACCACTATACCTTAACGATCTATGTGGAAATTAAATAAAAAAGGAAGTTTAATAGAAAAGTAAAATTAATAAAAATGGTAGTTGAATAAAAATAAAAATGAAAGTTGCATAAAATTAAAAATGGAAGTTCAATCCAGAAACCACTATACCTTAACGATCTATTTGGAAATTAAAAAAAAAGGAAGTTTAATAGAAAAATAAATTGAATAAAAATGGAAGTTGAATAAAAATAAAAATTAAAGTCGCATAAAATTAAAAATGGAAGTTCAATCCAAAAACCACTATACCTTAACGATCTATTCGGAAATTAAATAAAAAAGGAAGTTTAATAGACAAGTAAATTGAATAAAAATGGTAGTTGAATAAAAATAAAAATGAAAGTTACTTAAAATTAAAAATGGAAATTCAATCCAGAAACCACTATACCATAACTATCTACTTGGAAATTAAATAAAAAAGGAAGTTTAATAGGAAAGTAAATTGAATAAAAATGGTAGTTGAATAAAAATAAAAATGAAAGTTGCATAAAATTAAAAATGGAAGTTCAATCCAAAAACCACTATACCTTAACGATCTATTTGTAAATTAAATAAAAAAGGATGTTTAATAGAAAAGTAAATTGAATAAAAATGGTAGTCGAATAAAAATAAAAATGAAAGTTGCATAAAATTAAAAATGGAAGTTCTATCCAGAAACCACTATTCCTTAATGATCTACTTGGAAATTAAATAAAAAAGGAAGTCTAATAGGAAAGGAAATTGAATTAAAATGGAAGTAGAATAAAAATAAAAATGAAAGTTGCATAGAATTAAAAATGGAAGTTCAATCCAGAAACCACTATACCATAACGATCTATTTGGAAATTAAATAAAAAAGGATGTTTAATAGAAATGTAAATTGAATGAAAATGGTAGCTGAATAAAAATAAAAATGAAAGTTGCATAAAATTAAAAATGGAAGTACTATCCAGAAACCACTATACCTTTACGATCTACTTGGAAATTAAATAAAAAAGGAAGTTTAATTGGAAAGTAAATTGAATTAAAATGGAAGTAGAAAAAAAATAAAAATGAAAGGTGCATAAAATTAAAAATGGAAGTTCAATCCAGAAACCACTATACCTTAACGATCTATTTGGAAATTAAATAAAAAAGGAAGTTTAATAGAAAAGTAAATTGAATAAAAATGGAAGTTGAATAAAAATAAAAATTAAAGTCGCATAAAATTAAAAATGGAAGTTCAATCCAAAAACCACTATACCTTAACGATATATTTGGAAATTAAATAAAAAAGGAAGTTTAATAGAAAAGTAAATTGAATAAAAATGGTAGTTGAATAAAAATAAAAATGAAAGTTGCATAAAATAAAAAATGGAAGTTCAATCCAGAAACCACTATGCCTTAACGATCTATTTGGAAATTAAATAAAAAAGAAAATTTAATAGAAAAGTAAATTCAATTAAAATGGAAGTAGTATAAAAATAAAAATGAAAGTTGCATAAAAATAAAAATGGAAGTTCACTTCAAAAACCACTATACCTTAACGATCTATTTGGAAATTAAATAAAAAAGGAAGTTTAATAGAAAAGTAAATTGAATAAAAATGGAAGTTGAATAAAAATAAAAATTAAAGTAGCATAAAATTAAAAATGGAAGTTCTATCCAGAAACCACTATTCCTTAACGATCTATTTGGAAATTAAATAAAAAAGGAAGTTTAATAGAAAGGTAAATTGAATAAAAATGGAAGTTTAATAAAAATAAAAATTAAAGTCGCATAAAATTAAAAATGGAAGTTCAATCCAAAAACCACTATACCTTAACGATCTATTTGGAAATTAAATAAAAAAGGAAGTTTAATAGAAAAGTGAATTGAATAAAAATGGTAGTTGAATAAAAATAAAAATGAAAGTTGCATAAAATTAAAAATGGAAGTTCAATCCAGAAACCACTATTCCTTAACGATCTACTTGGAAATTAAATAAAAAAGGAAGTTTAATTGGATAGTAAATTGAATTAAAATGGAAGTAGAATAAAAATAAAAATGAAAGTTGCATAAAATTAAAAATGGAAGTTCAATCCAGAAACCACTATACCTTAACGATCTATTTGGAAATTAAATAAAAAAGGAAGTTTAATAGAAAAGTAAATTGAATAAAAATGGAAGTTGAATAAAAATAAAAATTAAAGTCGCATAAAATTAAAAATGGAAGTTCAATCCAAAAACCACTATACCTTAACGATCTATTTGGAAATTAAATAAAAAAGGAAGTTTAATAGAAAAGTAAATTGAATAAAAATGGAAGTTGAATAAAAATAAAAATTAAAGTCGCATAAAATTAAAAATGGAAGTTCAATCCAAAAACCACTATATCTTAACGATCTATTTGGAAATTAAATGAAAAAGGAAGTTTAATAGAAAAGTAAATTGAATAAAAATGGTAGTTGAATAAAAATAGAAATGAAAGTTTCATAAAATTAAAAATGGAAGTTCAATCCAGAACCCAGTATACCTTAACGATCTATTTGGAAATTAAAAAAAAAAGGAAGTTTAATAGAAAAGTAAATTGAATAAAAATGGAAGTTGAATAAAAATAAAAATTAAAGTCGCATAAAATTAAAAATGGAAGTTCAATCCAAAAACCATTATAACTTAACGATCTATTCGGAAATTAAATAAAAAAGGAAGTTTAATAGAAAAGTAAATTGAATAAAAATGGTA
The DNA here is from genome assembly GCF_055761805.1 of Camellia sinensis. Classification (NCBI taxonomy): domain Eukaryota; kingdom Viridiplantae; phylum Streptophyta; class Magnoliopsida; order Ericales; family Theaceae; genus Camellia; species Camellia sinensis. The sequence continues at coordinate 36,358,486 of NW_028128987.1, forward strand.
GTTGAATAAAATTAAAAATAAAAGTTGCTTAAAATTAAAAATGGAAATTCAATCCAGAAACCACTATACCATAACGATCTACTTGGAAATTAAATAAAAAAAGAAGTTTAATAGGAAAGTCAATTGAATAAAAATGGTTGTTGAATAAAAATAAAAATGAAAGTTGCATAAAATTAAAAATGGAAGTTCAATCCAAAAACCACTATACCTTAATGATATATTTGGAAATTAAATAAAAAATGAAGTTGAGTAGAAAAGAAACTTGAATAAAAAACGAAGTTAAATAAAAATCAAAGTGGAAGTTCATTCCAGAAACCACTAAACCTTAATGATCTATTTGGAAATTAAATAAGAAAAGAAGTTTAATAGAAAAGTAAATTGATTTAAAATTGAAGTAAAATAAAAATAAAAATGAAAGTTGCATAAAATTAAAAATGGAAGTTCAATCCAGAAACCACTATACCTTAACGATCTACTTGGAAGTTAAATAAAAAAGGATGTTTAATAGGATAGTAAATTGAATTAAAATGGAAGTAGAATAAAAATAAAAATGAAAGTTGCATAAAATTAAAAATGGAAGTTCAATCCAGAAACCACTATATGTAACGCCCTCAAAATAAACCCATCATATCTATATCATTGGCATGCAATATTAAAAGAAAACAATTTATTATCTCATTCATCAGAGTATTACTAAATAAAAACATTACATGTAATATCAAATTAAATGCCCTATGGGCTTACATCTTTCCAAGCCAACACTTGGACACAAAAATATGAGTTCTAACTCAAATACAAATAATGTCCTAAGCTTGAATGTTTATCAAATAAAAACAAATAACTAAAAATAGTCTTCAAAATCCAAATCCTTCCAAGCTAAGTCCTTGGAGGTAGCTTATCACCTGGACCTGAAAATGATATTCCCATAAAGGGTGAGCCACAGCCCAGTAGAAATATACTAAACCAAATATAAGCATTGAATAAAGCAATAGCATTCAATAGATGGTTAACCAAGATAATCAATTATATCATTAAACTGTCTCATGACACTAATGTCTAAAACACGTTTTACTTTCCAACATTATCAATATGGCTCAGAACCTGGCCAAATTTACAACAGTGAACTATATATATATCATATTCACATTCTTCCAATGTCAACAAACAAATGAGACTCAGGCTCAAATCAAAACACTTCATACTTCCAATTTGATACACATTTTAGTGCTATATCAATAAAACACTTCAATATAAATAAGCACACATAAAAGTGATGCTAATGGAGTCCATCCCCTATCTCCTCCCAAACAAAAATCTGGTTTAGAGGTCCATCCCCTATCTTCCCCTAAACCGTGGAGTACATCCCCTATCTCCTCCCACACAAAACAATGTATGTAAACACATAACATATACAACACAATCAATACACATAATGTTTGTATCAATTCAGCAGTCAAAATTGATGACTTAATCAATGATTAGTTTCAGTTATCCCTAATCCACATGCAGTGTCTACAACAATCACGGTTATCCTCCACCGATAGCCCAAAACAGTTATTTCTAAACTGAAAATAAATATATCCACAATTCAATAGGCGAGTGATTTAAATTATCCAACTACACCATTTAATCAATGAATTCCTCAATTCCATGAATTTAACCATATTTCCCCAATTTCCTTAAATTAATTATACAAATTAATTTATTAATACAACTAGGGTTTTTCCCAAAATTACCAAAGTACCCCCCAACATATCAAGATACTAAAACTTAGAACAAAACTTATAAGATGGAGTAGGAAATCCTTACCTCGAAGAAAATAACCCGAATGGAGAAGATAGAGATGAATACCCAAATTCCAATGTGCTCCAAATCACCAAATGTTCAGATTAAATGGAAGCCCTCGACTCACTCTATCTTTTAAATAAAGAATCTAAGGTAGAAACTCACTCTAAGTAGATCAATCCTAAGAGAGAAGGTGTGTAGAGGGAGAGAGAACTCGTAACTAGGGTTTTGGAATATGAAAGTGTATGAAAAACTGATCTGAAACACGCTGCTGCCTATTTAAACCTGACAGGCTCACTCGAGCAAAGACTTTGTCGCTCGAGCGACCAGACACACGAAAACCTCGCTCGAGCCAAAACTACAATGCTTCAGGTCTGCAACCCAGCATCACGCTCGAGCGACAGAATGCTCGCTCGAGCGAGGAACTCGAAAACATACACCTCGCTCGCTCGAGCGAAGAAAATCTCGCTCGAGCGAATAAGCACTGCCCTCAGGTCTAACCCAGACGCAATTGCTCGCTCGAGCGAAGCAAATCTGGATCGAGCCAGAAGACACAAAAACAAACCTCGCTCGAGCGACCGAATCTTGGCTCGAGCGACCAACCTAAAAACTGGACAGCAACACTTGGTTTACGAACCCAACCAACCTGAAACAAACCTGCCCAACACATCCTATAACTCCAAATGAGAAAATAAAGGACGACAACAACAAATATACAATGACAAAATAAATGGAACGCAAGTCCGGATACAATAATCAAATGGGAAAAGACCGGGGTCGCTATGACCTCCCCCCCTTAAAAGAATTTCGTCCCCGAAATTAAGCATAAGTTTTTGAAAACAGGTTTTTTTTTTTTTTTTTTTTTTTTTTTTTTTTTTTTTTATCATATGACAATTTAATAGTAAACAACTTGACCAAAACTGGTCATTTCATCTCTTATCAAGAAGCATCTCATAATGTGTATATAAAACAACATATATTTCAGCCTGCATCACTATTATGCATTATTCCTTTCAATGTTAGTAATTCCCATATCATATTCAATTGCATGATATATACAACTCATTCAACAATGTAATCAACATATGCAATGTTACACTAAACTTCTATAATGAAGCAAGTTTCAAGATACACCCATTTACCAAAACATACTCAATGTTTTACAACTTAAGACATATGTAAGGCTCTTAAGTTCAACAATATTACAAAATCTAAATACAAGATTACAAATCGATAAACATGTCCGGGTATTTTTCGCGAACTTCCAACTCACGTTCCCAAGTGGCTTCCTCCACTCCGTGATGTTTCCACAAAACTTTGACTAAAGGGATGGTTTTGCCTCGCAAAACTTGATCCCGCCTATCCAAGACCCGAATAGGTCTCTCCTCATACGAGACATCCTCATCAACCACTAAATCGGTCCAATCCAACACATGTGATGGATCCGGCTCATACTTCCGAAGCATACTCACATGAAACACGTCATGTACTCCGGACAACTGTGGTGGTAAAGCTAAACGATAAGCAGCCTCGCCAATCCTCTCAAGGATCTCAAAAGGACCAATGAACCGAGGGGACAACTTCCCGCTCTTCCCAAACCTCATCAATCCTCGTCTAGGTGATATCTTCAGAAAGACATGATCACCCACCTCAAACACCAAAGGTCTCCTCCTACGGTCGGCATAAGATTTCTGACGACTCTGTGCTGTAACAAGCCTCTTACGGATAAGCTCAACTTTCTCCGTCGTTTCCCTCACCAACTCCGGACCCAACAGAGGTGCATCACCCACCTCGGCCCAACAAACAGGAGATCTACACGGTTGGCCATACAAGGCCTCAAATGGTGCCATACCGATACTAGACTGGAAACTGTTGTTGTAGGCAAACTCTACCAATGGCAAATGCCTCTCCCACGACCCACTAAAGTCTAGAACACAACCTCGAAGCATATCCTCAAGGATCTGAATAGTACGCTCGGACTGCCCGTCAGTCTGAGGATGATAAGCCGTGCTAAAGGTCAACTTAGTACCTAAGGCACTCTGCAAACTCTGCCACAACCTGGCGGTAAAACGAGGATCTCTATTTGAGACGATCGTCACTGGGACCTCGTGCAACCTCACTATGTCTCGAATGTACAAGTCGGCAAGATGATCTACTGAATCTCTCACGCGCATAGGAATGAAGTGCGCCGACTTAGTCAACCGGTCTACAACCACCCAAATAGCATCACTACCCCGCTGAGTCCTCGGAAGACCCACAACGAAGTCCATAGTGACGTGTTCCCACTTCCACTCGGCAATAGGCAAGGGTTGCAACAAACCCGCTGGCCTCTGATGTTCGGCCTTCACTTGCTGACAAATAAGGCACTTAGATACGAAAGCTGCCACATCTCTCTTCATACCCCGCCACCAGAACTGGCGACCCAAATCCCGATACATCTTAGTGCCTCCCGGATGCACCGCAAGGCGTGAATGATGAAACTCTCGGAGTACCTCCTCTCGGCAAGACTCCGGCACAAACAGACGGTCTCGGTATCTCACACTCAGGTCGGAATACACCGTCAAACCCTTCTCACCCTTCCCACCGGAAATCCTCTCACGGAGAGATTCTACCTCAAGGTCACCCCTTTGAGCCTCTAACACTCGAGTCACAAGTGTAGGCTGTGCAACAATAGAAAACAAGGCCGTAGCCTCAGCGGATTCACCCAGAAGTAAATCAAACTCCCCAAGTGCACCCAACATCTCCCATTCCCGGATGGCTATACTAGCTATGTCACCAACAGATTTCCTGCTAAGGGCATCGGCCACCACGTTGGCCTTCCCCGGATGATAATGCAACTCGAAGTCATAATCCTCAATAAACTCCATCCACCTCCTCTGCCTCAAGTTCAAGTCTTTCTGTGTAAACAGATATTTCAGACTCTTATGATCCGAGAATACCTCAAATCTCTCACCATAAAGATAATGCCTCCAAATCTTCAAGGCAAATATCACAGCTGCTAACTCTAGATCATGCGTAGGGTAATTCTGCTCGTGAGTTTTCAACTGACGTGAGCCATAGGCAATCACTTTCCCCTCCTGCATCAACACACAACCCAGACCTTCTCGTGAGGCGTCACAATAGACTGCATAACCCAACCCTCTCTCTGGAATAATCAAGACTGGAGCGGTGGTCAGTCTAACTTTCAACTCCTGGAACGACTTTTTACAAGTCTTACTCCATACAAATTTGACTCCCTTCCGAGTCAATCTAGTCAAAGGCGAAGCTAATCTGGAGAAATCTTTCACAAACCGGCGATAATACCCAGCTAACCCCAGAAAACTGCGGATCTCAAACACACTCTTAGGCTGTGCCCAATCTTGCACTGCCTTAGTCTTGGATGTATCAACAGACACTCCTTTCCCAGAAACTACATGGCCTAAGAACTTGACCTCTTCTAGCCAGAACTCACACTTCCCAAACTTAGCATAAAGCTTATGGGCTCTAAGTAACTCAAGCACCACTCTCAAGTGTTCCTCGTGCTTCTCCTCAGAAGGTGAATAGATAAGAATGTCGTCCACGAAGACGACTACAAAACAATCTAAAAATTCCCAGAATATCCGGTTCATCAAATCCATAAAAACTGCCGGTGCATTGGTGAGCCCAAATGGCATCACCAGAAACTCATAGTGGCCATACCGTGTATGGAATGCCGTCTTCGGAATATCCTCCTCCCTGACTCTTAACTGATGATAACCCGATCTCAAGTCTATCTTCGAGAAACAACGGGAACCTTTCAACTGATCAAACAGATCATCTATACGAGGCATAGGGTACTTATTCTTAACCGTAGCCCGATTCAATTTCCGATAATCTATACAAAGTCTCAAAGCACCACCTTTCTTTTTAACAAAGAGGGCCGGTACTCCCCACGGCGAAACACTAGGACGTATATAGCCCTTGTCTAGTAACTCCTGGAGCTGAATCTTCAACTCAACTAACTCGGCTGGGGCAAAACGATAAGGTGCCATAGAAATCGGCGCCGTGCCGGGCACTAGGTCAATAGAGAATTCAATCTCTCGATGCGGTGGCAAACCAACAAGATCCTCGGGAAAGACGTCCGAGTACTCACAAACCACCCTTGGCAACACAATATGAGTCTCATCATCCTCACTAATTGAAAGGTTAGCAAGTAGACCACTAAGCTCACTCCGTCCTCGCGGAACATACCCCGGTGGCAACACATCACCAACCCGGTCCCCCAGAAAATGAAAACACTCCCCGCTCACGGTACAACAAGTGACCTTCTGGCGGTAGCAATCAATAACTGCCCGGTATGACGATAACCAGTCCATACCCAAAATAACATCGAAGCCCTTCATGGGCATAACTACAAAAGGAAACGGAAGTCTATGATAGTCGACCTCTATATCACAACCCCTAACACCTTGTTTCAAGATCAATTCACCCCCAAGAGGTGACACTACACAAATAGGAGATGCTAACTGTGCTAACTCCAACTCCAAAACAGATGCAAATGCAGCAGACACAAAGGAATGAGATGCACCCGTATCAATCAAAACACTAGGAACCGAGTTACAAAACAAGAAGGTACCTCTCACAACTGATGGTGCCGGCACAAGATCCTGCGCGGTAACAACATACACACGCCCAGACGACCTCTGATCAACCTGCTCACCCCTAGGAGCATAAGATTGCTGCACCGATTGGGACGATGAAGCCCCCTGATTGGCCCTCGAGGCCTGACCCGACTGAGCTGGCTGCTGACCCTGAATCTGCCTCAAACCAGACGCACCAGGTGTGCCACCCAACTGCGGCCAATACCTCTTCATATGCCTTGGCTGACCACACTAGTAACACGAGAGTGGCTGGCCTCTACCCTGACTCTGGCTTTGAGATCGAGCCGAAGATGATGCTGCTCTCTGCACTCCTCCCCTCTGAGGACAAACTGGAGACTTGTGACCCAGCTGGCCACACTTGAAACAGGTAATGTCTCCCTGACTGCCTTTCCCCGAACTAGCACTCGGCACAGGAAAAGTCGATCTAGAAAAGCTACCCTGAAACTGCTGAGGATTAAAACCCTTCTGTCTCCTACCATCACTCTGACCATCCTGACTCCTCTTGGAGCCCTTCTGTCCTTCTTCCTCCTCCTGCATCATGATTTCCATGTGGGCTGCAGCATTAACCATACGCCCATAATCCCGAATCATAGTTCCCCCAACTCTCAGCTTGAGGCCACGCCTCAACTTCTTTTCAAACTCAATACAACGGCGTTCCTCAGACGCCACCAACTCAGGTGCAAACCTGGACAAGCTAGTAAATGCAGCCTCAAACTCGGCCACTGAAGAACTCGACTGCTTAAGCTGACAAAACTGGTCTCTCAGCTTCTCCCTGACTGCTGGAGATAAGAACTTCGCCTGGAAAGCATTCACAAATGCCTCCCACGTACCTCCAACACGAGCCTTAGTGAACTTCCACCACTGACCCGCATCCCCCTTCAACTGGAAAGATGCCAAGGTCACTTTCAACCCCTCATCTTCGATGCTAAGCATCTCAAACGTCTTCGTTGTCTGTTCGAGCCATTCATCTGCCTTAAGCGGCTCTTTAGGATCACCCACAAATTCATCCGGGTTAGACCGGAAGAACTCCCTCTTCAGAAAGGAAGGTCCTGCATCCGCAACAACAACCTGAGCCTGATTCTCAGCTCTGAGAATGCCTACTGACTCCCTGAATGCCCCTGCTATCTCTCGGGCTAGAGCGCCCATAGCCTGCTGGCCTACTGGCTCGGCCACATTGGCCTGGCCAATTCCCTCCTGAACTGCCGGAATCTCCTCTGGCACAGGCACCTCTTGCCTACCCGGCCTACCACGCCTACCGCGTCCTCGTCCTCGTCCTGACATCCTAATAAAGGAAACAAAGACGTTAGCACATTAATAAATGTGCCGAAGCTAAACACCCGCGTCCTAATCCATTGGACAACAATGATTCATTCCACGTAAGCACATAATCACATAAGCACCTACGAATTTCATTCCCGGATAATGATAGTCCCAATGCGTTACTATAGTTCTGGTTGGAAGTAGCAGTGATCAAGTGCCTTTCCAACAAGACTACTAGAAACTCAAGGGTCCAATCAACATCTTAGAAACTACATTCCATACCCACATAATCACATAAACATGTTATCACATAAGCATATAACATTACACTAAGTCTCTATCAAACGAGACGAACCCAATGTGATACTAATCACTTCCCACGTACCCAAAGTATTCAAACCCGGTACGCTCTGATACCAAGTTGTAACGCCCTCAAAATAAACCCATCATATCTATATCATTGGCATGCAATATTAAAAGAAAACAATTCATTATCTCATTCATCAGAGTATTACTAAATAAAAACATTACATGTAATATCAAATTAAATGCCCTATGGGCTTACATCTTTCCAAGCCAACACTTGGACACAAAAATATGAGTTCTAACTCAAATACAAATAAAGCCCTAGGCTTGAATGTTTATCAAATAAAAACAAATAACTAAAGATAGTCTTCAAAATCCAAATCCTTCCAAGCTAAGTCCTTGGAGATAGCTTATCACCTGGACCTGAAAATGATATTCCCATAAAGGGTGAGCCACAGCCCAGTAGAAATATACTAAACCAAATATAAGCATTGAATAAAGCAATAGCATTCAATAGATGGTTAACCAAGATAATCAATTATATCATTAAACTGTCTCATGACACTAATGTCTAAAACACATTTTACTTTCCAACATTTTCAATATGGCTCAGAACCTGGCCAAATTTACAACAGTGAACTATATATATATATCATATTCACATTCTTCCAATGTCAACAAACAAATGAGACTCAGGCTCAAATCAAAACACTTCATACTTCCAGTTTGATACACATTTTAGTGCTGTATCAATAAAACACTTCAATATAAATAAGTACACATAAAAGTGATGCTAATGGAGTCCATCCCCTATCTCCTCCCAAACAAAAATCCGGTTTAGAGGTCCATCCCCTATCTTCCCCTAAACCGTGGAGTACATCCCCTATCTCTTCCCACACAAAACAATGTATGTAAACACATAACATATACAACACAATCAATACACATAATGTCTGTATCAATTCAGCAGTCAAAATTGATGACTTAATCAATGATTAGTTTCAGTTATCCCTAATCCACATGCAGTGTCTACAACAATCACGGCTATCCTCCACCGATAGCCCAAAACAGTTATTTCTAAACTGAAAATAAATATATCCACAATTCAATAGGCGAGTGATTTAAATTATCCAACTACACCATTTAATCAATGAATTCCTCAATTCCATGAATTTAACCATATTTTCCCAATTTCCTTAAATTAATTATACAAATTAATTTATTAATACAACTAGGGTTTTTCCCAAAATTACCAAAGTACCCCCCAACATATCAAGATACTAAAACTTAGAACAAAACTTATAAGATGGAGTAGGAAATCCTTACCTCGAAGAAAATAACCCGAATGGAGAAGATAGAGATGAATACCCAAATTCCAATGTGCTCCAAATCACCAAATGTTCAGATTAAATGGAAGCCCTCGACTCACTCTATCTTTTAAATAAAGAATCTAAGGTAGAAACTCACTCTAAGTAGATCAATCCTAAGAGAGAAGGTGTGTAGAGGGAGAGAGAACTCGTAACTAGGGTTTTGGAATATGAAAGTGTATGAAAAACTGATCTGAAACACGCTGCTGCCTATTTAAACCTGACAGGCTCACTCGAGCAAAGACTTTGTCGCTCGAGCGACCAGACACACGAAAACCTCGCTCGAGCAAAGAACAGCTCGCTCGAGCCAAAACTACAATGCTTCAGGTCTGCAACCCAGCATCACGCTCGAGCGACAGAATGCTCGCTCGAGCGAGGAACTCGAAAACATAAACCTCGATCGCTCGAGCGAAGAAAATCTCGCTCGAGCGAATAAGCACTACCCTCAGGTCTAACCCAGACGCAATCGCTCGCTCGAGCGAAGCAAATCTGGATCGAGCCAGAAGACACAAAAACAAACCTCGCTCGAGCGACCGAATCCTGGCTCGAGCGACCAACCTAAAAACTGGACAGCAACACTTGGTTTACGAACCCAACCAACCTGAAACAAACCTGCCCAACACATCCTATAACTCCAAATGAGAAAATAAAGGACGACAACAACAAATATACAATGACAGAATAAACGAAACCCAAGTCCGGATACAATAATCAAATGGGAAAAGACCGGGGTCGCTATACTATACCTTAACGACCTATTTGGAAATTAAATAAGAAAGGAACTTTAATAGAAAAGTAAATTGAATAACAATGGAAGTTGAATAAAAATAAAAATGAAAATTGCATAAAATTAAAAATGGAAGTTCAATCAGAAAACCACTATACCTTAACGATCTATTTGTAAATTAAATAAAAAAGGAAGTTGAGTAGAAAAGAAACTTGAATAAAAAAGGAAGTTAAATAAAAATAAAAATGGAAGTTCATTCCAGAAACCACTATACCTTAACGATCTATTTGGAAATTAAATAAAAAAGGATGTTTAATAGAAAAGTAAATTGATTTAAAATGGAAGAAGAATAAAAATAAAAATGAAAGTTGCATAAAATTAAAAATGGAAGTTCAATCCAGAAACCACTATACCTTAACGATCTATTTGGAAATTAAATAAAAACGGAAGTTGAGTAGAAAAGAAAGTTGAATAAAAAATGAAGTTAAATCAAAATAAAAATGGAAGTTCATTCCAGAAACCACTATACCTTAACGATCTATTTGGAAATTAAATAAAAAAGGAAGTTTAACAGAAAAGTAAATTGATTTAAAATTGAAGTAAAATAAAAATAAAAATGAAAGTTGCATAAAATTAAAAATGGAAGTTCAATCCAAAAACCAATATACCTTAACGATCTATTTGGAAATTAAATAAAAAAGGAAGTTGAGTAGAAAAGAAACTTGAATAAAAAAGGAAGTTAAATAAAAATAAAAATGGAAGTTGCAGAAAAATAAAAATGGAAGTTCATTTCAGAAACCACTATACCTTAAGGATCTATTTGGAAATTAAATAAAAAAGGAAGTTTAATAGAAAAGTAAATTGAATAAAAATGGAAGTTGAATAAAAATAAAAATGAAAGTTGCAGAAAATTAAATATGGAAGTTCAATCCAGAAACCACTAAACCTTAGTGATCTATTTGGAAATTAAATAAAAAAGGAAGTTTAACAGAAAAGTAAATTGAATAAAAATGGAAGTTGAATAAAAATAAAAATGAAAGTTGTAGAAAATTAAATATGGAAGTTCAATCCAGAAACCACTATACCTTAACGATCTATTTGGAAATTAAATAAAAAAGAAAGTTTAATAGAAAAGTAAATTGAATAAAAATGGAAGTTGAATAAAAATAAAAATGAAAGTTGCATAAAATTAAAATGGAAGTTCAATCCAAAAACCACTATACCTTAGCGATCTATTTGGAAATTAAATAAAAAAGGGAGTTGAGTAGAAAAGAATCTCTAATAAAAAAGGAAGTCAAATAAAAATAAAAATAGAAGTTGCAGAAAATTAAAAATGGAAGTTCATTCAAGAAACTACTATACCTTAACGATCTATTTGGAAATTAAATAAAAAAGGAAGTTTAATAGAATAGTAAATTGAATAAAAATGGAAGTCGAATAAAAAAAAATTGAAAGTTGCATAAAATTAAAAATGGAAGTTCAATCAAAAAACCACTATACCTTAACGATCAATTTGGAAATTAAATAAAAAAAGGAAGTTGAGTAGCAAAGAAACTTGAATAAAAAAGGAAGTTAAATAAAAATAAAAATGGAAGTTGCAGAAAATTAAAAATGGAAGTTCATTCCAAAAACCACTATACCTTAACGATCTATTTGGAAATTAAATAAAAAAGGAAGTTTAATAGAAAAGTAAATTGAATAAAAATGGAAGTAGAATATAAAGAAAAATGAAAGTTGCAAAAAATTAAAAATGGAAGTTCAATCCAGAAATCACTATACCTTGGTGATCTATTTGGAAATTAAATAAAAAAGGAAGTTTAATAGCAAAGTAAATTGAATAAAAATGGAAGTTGAATAAAAATAAAAATGAAAGTTGCATAAAACTAAAATTGGAAGTTCAATCCAGAAACCACTATACCTTAACGATCTATTTGAAAATTAAATAAAAAAGGAAGTTTAATAGAAAAGTAAATTGAATAAAAATGGAAGTAGAATATAAATAAAAATTAAAGTTGCATAAAATTAAAAATGGAAGTTCAATTCAGAAACCACTATACCTTAGCGATCTATTTGGAAATTAAATAAAAAAGGAAGTTTAATAGAAAAGTAAATTGAATAAAAATGGAAGTTGAATAAAAATAAAAATGGAAGTTCAATCCAAAAACCACTATACCTTAACGATCTATTTGGAAATTAAATAAAAAAGGAAGCTGAGTAGAAAAGAATCTAGAATAAAAAAGTAAGTTAAATAAAAATAAAAATGGAAGTTGCAGGAAATTAAAAATGGAAGTTCATTCCAGAAACCACTATACCTTAACGATCTATTTGGAAATTAAATAAAAAAGGAAGTTTAATAGAAAAGTAAATTGATTAAAAATTGAAGTAAAATAAAAATAAAAATGAAAGTTGCATAAAATTGAAAATGGAAGTTCAATCTAGAAACCACTATACCTTAACGATCTACTTGAAAATTATATAAAAAAGGAAGTTTAGTAGGAAACTAAATTGAATTAAAATGGAAGTTGAATAAAAATAAAAATGAAAGTTGCATAAAACTAAAATTGGAAGTTCAATCCAGAAACTACTATACCTTAACGATCTATTTGGAAATTAAACAAAAAGGGAAGTTTAATAGAAAAGTAAATTGAATAAAAATGGAAGTGGAATATAAATAAAAATGAAAGTTGCATAACATTAAAAATGGAAGTTCAATCCAGAAACCACTATACCTTAGCGATCTATTTGGAAATTAAATAAAAAAGGAAGTTTAATAGAAAAGTAAATTGAATAAAAATGGAAGTTGAATAAAAATAAAAATGAAAGTCGAATAATATTAAAAATGAAAGTTCAATCCAAAAACCACTATACCTTAACGATCTATTTGGAAATTAAATAAAAAAGGAAGTTGGGTAGAAAAGAATCTAGAATAAAAAACGAAGTTAAATAAAAATAAAAATGGAAGTCGCAGGAAATTAAAAATGGAAGTTCATTCCAGAAACCACTATACCTTAACGATCTACTTGAAAATTAAATAAAAAAGGAAGTTTAATAGGATAGTAAATTGAATTAAATTGGACGTCGGATAAAAATAAAAATGAAAGTTGCATAAAATTAAAAATGGAAGTTCAGTCCAGAAACCACTGTACATTAACTATCTATTTGGAAATTAAATAAAAAAGGAAGTTTAATAGGAAAGTAAATTGAATAAAAATGGCAGTTGAATAAAAATAAAAATGAAAGTTGCATAAAACTAAAATTGGAAGTTCAATCCAGAAACCACTATACCTTAACGATCTATTTGGAAATTAAATAAAAAGGGAAGTTTAATAGAAAAGTAAATTGAATAAAAATGGAAGTAGAATATAAATAAAAATGAAAGTTGCATAACATTAAAAATGGAAGTTCAATCTAGAAACCACTATACCTTAACGATCTATTTGGAAAGTAAATAAAAAAGGAAGTTTAATAGAAAAGTAAATTGAATAAAAATGGAAGTTGAATAAAAATAAAAATGAAAGTCGAATAATATTAAAAATGGAAGTTCAATCCAAAAACCACTATACCTTAACGATCTATTTGGAAATTAAATAAAAAAGGAAGTTGAGTAGAAAAGAATCTAGAATAAAAAAGGAAGTTAAATAAAAATAAAAATAGAAGTTGCAGAAAATTAAAAATGGAAGTTCATTACAGAAACCACTATACCTTAACGATCTATTTGGAAATTAAATAAAAAAGGAAGTTTAATAGAAAAGTAAATTGATTAAAAATTGAAGTAAAATAAAAATAAAAATGAAAGTTGCATAAAATTAAAAATGAAAGTTCAATCCAGAAACCACTATATCTTAACGATCTACTTGGAAATTAAATAAAAAAGGAAGTTTAAAAGGATATTAAATTGAATTAAAATGGAAGTAGAGTAAAAATAAGAATTAAAGTTGCAGAAAATTAAAAATGGAAGTTCAATCCAGAAACCACTATACCTTAACGATCTATTTGGAAATTAAATAAAAAAGAAAGTTTAATAGAAAAGTAAATTGAATAAAAATGGAAGTTGAAAAAAAATAAAAATGAAAGTTGCATAAAATTAAAAATGGAAGTTCAATCCAAAAACCACTATACCTTAACGATCTATTTGGAAATTAAATAAAACGGGAAGTTGAGTAGAAAAGAAACTTGAATAAAAAAGGAAGTTAAATAAGAATAAAAATGGAAGTTGCAGAAAATTAAAAATGGAAGTTCATTCCAGAAACCACTATACCTTAACGATCTATTTGGAAATTAAAATAAAAAGGAAGTTTAATTGAAAAGTAAATTGAATAAAAATGGAAGTAGAATATAAATAAAAATGAAAGTTGAATAAAATTAAAAATGAAAGTTCAATCCAGAAACCACTATACCTTAGCGATCTATTTGGAAATTAAATAAAAAAGGAAGTTTAATAGAAAAGTAAATTGAATAAAAATAAAAATGAAAGTTGCATAAAATTAAAAATGGAAGTTCAATCCAAAAACCGCTATATCTTAACGATCTATTTGGAAATTAAATAAAAAAGGAAGTTAAATAAAAATAAAAATGGAAGTGGCAGAAGATTGAAAATGGAAGTTCATTCCAGAAACCACTATACCTTAACGATCTATTTGGAAATCAAATAAAAAAGGAAGTTTAATGGAAAAGTAAATTGATTAAAAATTGAAGTAAAATAAAAATAAAAATGAAAGTTGCATAAAATTAAAAATGGAAGTTCAATCCAGAAACCACTATACCTTAACGATCTACTTGAAAATTAAATAAAAAAAGAAGTTTAATAGGATAGTAAATTGAATTAAATTGGAAGTAGGATAAAAATAAAAATGAAAGTTGCATAAAATTAAAAATGGAAGTTCAATCCAGAAACCACTATACCTTAACGATCTATTTGGAAATTAAATAAAAAAGGAAGTTTAATAGAAAAGTAAATTGAATAAAAATGGAAGTTGAATAAAAATAAAAATGAAAGTGGCATAAAATTAAAAATGGAAGTTCAATCCAAAAACCACTATACCTTAACGATCTATTTGGAAATTAAATAAAAATGGAAGTTGAGTAGAAAAGAATCTAGAATAAAAAAGTAAGTTAAATAAAAAGAAAAATGGAAGTTGAAGAAAATTAAAAATGGAAGTTCATTCCAGAAACCACTGTACCTTAACAATCTATTTGGAAATTAAATGAAAAAGGAAGTTTAGTAGAAAAGTAAATTGATTAAAAATTGAAGTAAAATAAAAATAAAAATGGAAGTTGCACAAATTAAAAATGGAAGTTAATTCCAGAAACCACTATACCTTAACGATGTATTTGGAAATTAAATAAAAAAGGAAGTTTAATAGAAAAGTAAATTGAATAAAAATTGAAGTTGAATAAAAATAAAAATGAAAGTTGCATAAAATTAAAAATGGAAGTTCAATCCAAAAACCACTATACCCTAACGATCTATTTGGAAATTAAATAAAAAAGGAAGTTGAGTAGAAAAGAAACTTGTATAAAAAAGTAAGTTAAATAAAAATAAAAATGGAAGTTGCAGAAAATTAAAAATGGAAGTTCATTCCAGAAACCACTGTACCTTAAGGATCTATTTGGAAATTAAGTAAAAAAGGAAGTTTAATAGAAAAGTAAATTGAATAAAAATGGAAGTTGAATAAAAATAAAAATGAAAGTTGCATAAAATTAAAAATAGAAGTTCAATCCAAAACCACTTTACCTTAACGATCTATTTGGAATTTAAATAAAAAAGGAAGTTTAGTAGAAAAGAATCTAGAATAAAAAAGGAAGTTAAATAAAAGAAAAATGGAAGTTGCAGATTATTAAAAATGGAAGTTCATTCCAGAAACCACTATTCCTTAACGATCTATTTGGAAATTAAATAAAAAAGAAAGTTTAATAGAAAAGTAAATTGATTAAAAATTGACGTAAAATAAAAATAAAAATGAAAGTTGCATAAAACTAAAATTGGAAGTTCAATCCAGAAACCACTATACCTTAACGATCTATTTGGAAATTAAATAAAAAGGGAAGTTTAATAGAAAAGTAAATTGAATAAAAATGGAAGTAGAATATAAATAAAAATGAAAGTTGCATAACATTAAAAATGGAAGTTCAATCTAGAAACCACTATACCTTAACGATCTATTTGGAAATTAAATAAAAAAGGAAGTTTAATAGAAAAGTAAATTGAATAAAAATGGAAGTAGAATATAAATAAAAATGAAAGTTGCATAAATTTGAAAATGGAAGTTCAATCCGAAAACCACTATACCTTACCGATCTATTTGGAAATTAAAAAAAGAAGGAAGTATAATAGAAAAGTAAATAGAATAAAAATGGAAGTAGAATATAAATAAAAATGAAAGTTGCATAAAATTAAAAATGGAAGTTCAATCCAGAAACCACTATACCTTAGTGATCTATTTGGAAATTAAATAAAAAAGGAAGTTTAATAGGAAAGTAAATTGAATAAAAATGGAAGTTGAATAAAAATAAAAATGAAAGTTGCACAAAACTAAAATTGGAAGTTCAATCCGGAAACCACTATACCTTAACGATCTATTTGGAAATTAAATAAAAAAGGAAGTTTAATAGAAAAGTAAATTGAATAAAAATGGAAGTAGAATATAAATAAAAATTAAAGTTGCATAGAATTAAAAATGAAAGTTCAATTCAGAAACCACTATACCTTAGCGATCTATTTGGAAATTAAATAAAAAAGGAAGTTTAATAGAAGAGTAAATTGAATAAAAATGGAAGTTGAATAAAAATAAAAATGAAAGTTGAATAAAATTAAAAATGGAAGTTCAATCCAAAAACCACTATACCTTAACGATCTATTTGGAAATTAAATAAAAAAGGAAGTTGAGTAGAAAAGAATCTAGAATAAAAAAGGAAGTTAAATAAAAAAGAATGGAAGTTGCAGAAAATTAAAAATAGAAGTTCATTCCAGAAACCACTATACCTTAACGATCTATTTGGAAATCAAATAAAAAAGGAAGTTTAATAGAAAAGTAAATTGATTAAAAATTGAAGTAAAATAAAAATAAAAATGAAAGTTGCATAAAATTAAAAATGGAAGTTCAATCCAGAAACCACTATACCTTACCGATCTATTTGGAAATTAAACAAAAAAGGAAGTTTAATAGAAAAGTAAATTGAATAAAAATGGAAGTAGAATATAAATAAAAATGAAAGTTGCATAAAACTAAAATTGGAAGTTTAATCCAGAAACCACTATACCTTAACGATCTATTTGGAAACTAAATAAAAAAGGAAGTTTAATAGGAAAGTAAATTGAATAAAAATGGAAGTTGAATAAAAATAAAAATGAAAGTTGCATAAAACTAAAATTGGAAGTTCAATCCAAAAACCACTATACCTTAACGATCTATTTGGAAATTAAATAAAAAAAGAAGCTTAATAGAATAGTAAATTGAATAAAAATGGAAGTAGAATATAAATAAAAATGAAAGTTGCATAAAATTAAAAATGGAAGTTCAATCCAGAAACCACTATACCTTAGCGATCTATTTGGAAATTAAATAAAAAAGGAAGTTTAATAGAAAACTAAATTGAATAAAAATGGAAGTTGAATAAAAATAAAAATGAAAGTTGAATAAAATTAAAAATGGAAGTTCAATCGAAAAACCACTATACCTTAACGATCTATTTGGAAATTAAATAAAAAAGGAACTTAAATAAAAATAAAAATGGAAGTTGCAGAAAATTAAAAATGGAAGTTCATTCCAGAAACCACTATACCTTAACGATCTATTTGGAAATTAAATAAAAAAGGAAGTTTAATAGAAAAGTAAATTGATTAAAAATTGAAGTAAAATAAAAATAAAAATGAAAGTTGCATAAAATTAAAAATGAAAGTTCAATCCAGAAACCACTACACCTTAACGATCTAGTTGGAAATTAAATAAAAAAGGAAGTTTAATAGGATATTAAATTGAATTAAAATGGAAGTTATAGCGATCCCGGGTTTACCCTTGTTATACTGTGATCCGGACATGTGTCCGTGGATGTTGATAGTTGTTTATTATCTTGTTTGCATCCTTTTTACTTTGTATATTGAGTTATAGGATGTGTTGGGCAGGTTTGTTACAGGTTGGTTGTGTTTGGGAGCCTAGTGCTGCTGCCCAGATTTTTGGACCTTCGCTCGAGCGAGGAGTTGGTCGCTCGAGCGAGCGTTGAGTTCGTGTCTAGTGGATCGAGCCAGAGTGGCTTCGCTCGAGCGAGCGATTGCATCTGGTTCTGGACCTGAGAACTGCATTTCTTGGCTCGAGCGAGCTTTCTTTCGCTCGAGCGCACTTCTGGGTTTTTGGCTCGAGCGAGAACTTCTTGGCTCGAGCGAGAGTTTTCTGTGTCTGGTCGCTCGAGCGACAAAGGCTTCGCTCGAGCGAGCGTGTTTTATATTAGCGGACAGTAGCGTTTTTGAACATCAGTTTTTCACTTTCTTTTTCTTTCAAACCCTAGATCCGAGACTCTCTCTCTCTAAACTTACACTCTTTCTAAGAATTGATCTCCCTAGAGTGTGAATCTAGCCTAGGGCCTTTGTTAAAAAGATAGAGGGCGTTGAGAGCTTCGACTTAATTTGAAAAAGTTTGGATTTGGAGCACGTTGATCTTCGAGTCTTCATCTCCTTTTTGGCTCAAACTTCGAGGTAGGGATATCCTACTCCTCTCTATGGGTTTTGTCTTTAAATTTTAGTATTTTGAGATGTTGGGGTTGGTTTGGTAATTTTGTGAAAGTTCGGGGCTTTTGTGTAATTTTACAAAAGTTAGGGTTTTATTCATAATAAACCTAGATGCATGTTTGGTATAGAGAAATGGAATAAATGTTGAATCATTGATGAAAGTGGGACCTAAGGGTTGAAATGTTAATTATGAAAAATGACCTAATTACATTGTTTGATTAATAGGGAATGCAAAGGGTTAAAGGGTGTGGTTGAATTATTTGTCACTCACCGGAATGAAATGTTGATTGAATATCCATTGTGCATTTATTTTCTGTTTAGAGATAACTGCTTTGGGCTATCGGTGGAGGATAGTCGTGGTTGTTGTAGACAATGCATGATGATTAGGCAAACGGAAACAAATCAATGGAATGTGTCATGGAATTTGACGGTTGATAGAATACATTAACTGTATGTATTGAGTGATTGTATATAGAACCAATGTGTTTGTATACGTTATGTGTAGAGGAGGAGATGGGGGATGTACTCCGCGGTTTAGGGGAAGATGGGGGATGTACCTCTAAACCGGATAGTATTGGGAGAAGATAGGGGATGAACTCCGTAGATACAGCTCTTATGCTTGTTTAGAGAAGTGAAGATAGAGCTTATATGCTTATCTTTGTGAAGTATGGATACAGCTTATATGCTTATCTGTGAATATGGGATATTGTCGTTATACATATCTGTTGAGAATGTGGATATAGCTTATATGCTTATCTGTGAATGTGGGATATAGTTTTTATACATATCTGTTGAAATAATGATAGAGCTAACATGCTTATCTGTTGAAAAAGGGAAAATGAAAAGTAACTTGGACTCATAAGTCGTAAGACATAAATATGTGATTTATGTGAATGTATCAGTGTTGGCCATCTATCAATTGCTAATCTTTTAGTCATTGTTCATGGTTGGTTTAGTGTATTTCTACTGGGTTGTGGCTCACCCTATATGGGAATATCATTTTCAGGTACAGGTAGCATGCCACCTCCAAGGACATAGCTTGGGAGGCTAGAGGCGGACATACTTTTGTCGTTTTATTTTTGATGTATTACATGTAAATTCAAGCCAAGGGCTTAATGTGTAAACGAGTTAGTACTCTTTTGTTGTAACCAAGTGTTAACTTGGAAAGCTGTAAGCCTATAGGGCATTTGCTTTTGTTGTTAACATGTAATACTTTTGTAATGAAACTCTAATGAATAAAAGAATGTGGTTAGTTTATATGTCAATGCATGTCTTATTTGATGGGTTTAATGTTATTATTTTGAGGGCGTTACAACTTGGTATCAGAGCGTACCGGGTTCGAATACTTTGGGTACGTGGGAAGTGATTAGTATCACAATGGGTTTGTCTCGCTTGATAGAGACTTAGAAGTAGTGTCGTATGCTTTGTGCTTAATTGATAACATGCTTATGTGACTATGTGGGTATGGGATTTAATTTCTAAGATGTTGATTGGATCCTTGGGTTTCTGGGAGTCTTGTTGGAAAAGCACTTGATCAATGCTGTTTCTAACCGGAACTCTAGTAACGCCTCGGGACTATCATTATCCGGAAATGAAATTCGTAAGTGCTTATGTGTTTATGTGCTTACGTGGAGTGAATTACAGTTGTCCATGCATTAGGACGTGAGTGTTTAGTTTCCGTACATTTGTGAATGTGCTAACATTCTGTATTACCTTTATTAGGATGTCAGGACGAGGAAGAGGTGCTAGGCGTGGTAGGCTTGCGAGGCAGGAAGTACCGTTATCGGGTGAGATTCCGGCAGTGCAAGAGGGAGTTGGTCAGGCCAATGTGGCCGAGCCAGTGGGTCAGCAGGCTATGGGTGCCTTGGCCAGAGAGGTAGCAGGAGCTTTGGGTATTCTTAGAGCTGGGAATTAGGCAGCTGAGGCAGGGCCTTCTTTCTTGAAGAGGGAGTTTTTCTGGTCTAATCCGGATGAGTTTATCGGGGATCCGAAGGAGCCACTGAAGGCTGATGAGTGGCTAGAGCAAATGAGTAAGACGTTCGAGATGCTTGGCATCGAGGACGGAGCACTGAAAGTGACCTTGGCATCCTTCCAGCTGAAGGGAGATGCGGGTCAATGGTGGAAGTACGAGAAGGCTCGTGTTGGTAGTACTTGGAGGCGTTTGTGAATGCTTTTCAGGAGAGGTTTTTGTCTGCAGCAGCTAGGGAGAAGCTGAGGGATCAGTTTAGCCGGCTTAAACAGCAGGGCTTGTCAGTGGCCGAGTTTGAGGCTACTTTTACCGGTCTGTCCAGGTTTGCACCGGAACTAGTGGCGTCTGAGGAACGCCGTTGCTATGAGTTTGAGCGGAAGTTGAGGCGAGGCCTCAAGTTGAGAGTTGGTGGGTCTTACATCCGAGAGTATAGACACCTGGTAGATGCCGCTGCTCATATGGAAATTATGATGCAGGAAGAGGAGGAAGAACAGAGGGGCTCCAAGAGGAGCCAGGATGGTCAGAGTGATGGCAGGAGGCAGAGGGGTTATAACCCTCAGTAGTCTCAGGGAGCAGTTTCTAGATCGACCTTTCCAGTGCCGAGTGTAGGCTCGGGGAGAGGCAATCAGGAGGAGTTTGCTTGTTACAAGTGTGGCTAACTGGGTCACAAGGTTTTAGTTTGCCCGCAGAAAGGTGGGGGTCAGAGAGCTGCTTCTTCTTCAGCTAGACCGCAGAGTCAGAGTTTGGGTAGGGGGCAGCCCTTGTCTTGTTATCAGTGTGGACAGCCTGGGCACCTGAAGAGGTTTTGCCCGCAGTTGAGTGCCACTTCGGGAGCGTCTGGTTCTAGGCAGACACAGGTTTTCAGCCAGCTCAGTCTGTGCGGGCCTCGAGGGCCAATCCGGGAGCTTCGTCATCCCAGTCTGTGCAGCAGTCTTTTGCTCCGAGAGGTGAGCAGGTAGACTAGGGGCCTACGGGGCGCGTGTATGTTGTTACCGCGCAGGATTTAGTACCGGCTCCATCAGTAGTGAGAGGTACTTTTCTGTTTTGCAACTCGGTTGCTAATGTGTTGATAGACACGGGTGCATCTCATTCTTTTGTATCTGCTGCATTTGCATCTGTTTTGGAATTGGAGTTAGCACAGTTAGCATCTCCTATTTGTGTGGTATCGCCTTTGGGTGGTGGGTTAATTCTGAAACAGGGTGTTAGAGGCTGTGATATAGAGGTCGCCGACTATAGGCTTCCTTTTCCATTTGTCGTCATGCCCATGAAGGGCTTTGATGTTATTTTGGGTATGGACTGGCTATCGTTATACCGGGCTGTTATCGATTGCTACTGCCAGAGGGTCATGTTATGTACCTTGAGCGGGGAGTGGTTCCATTTCTTGGGAGACCGGGTTGGTTGTGTGTTGCCACTGGGGTATGATTCGCGAGGGCGAAGTGAGCTTAGTGGTCTACTTGCTAGCTTTGAGAGTGGTGAGTGTGATGAGACCCAGATTGTATTGCTGAGGGTGGTTTGTGAGTATTCGGATGTCTTTCCCAAAGATCTTGTTAGTTTGCCACCTCACCGAGAGATAGAGTTCTCTATTGATTTAGTGCCTGGCACAGCGCCGATTTCTATGGCACCTTACCGTTTTGCTCCAGCAGAGTTGGTTGAGTTGAAAGTTCAGCTCCAGGAATTGCTAGATAAGGGCTTTGTTCGCCTTAGTGTTTCGCCGTGGAGAGCACCGGCCCTCTTTGTTAAAAAGAAAGATGGTGCCTTGAGATTGTGTATTGACTACCGGAAGTTGAATCGGGCTACGGTTAAGAATAAGTACCCTATGCCCCGTATAGATGATTTGTTTGACCAGTTGAAGGGTTCCCGTTGTTTCTCTAAGATAGACTTGAGATCGGGTTACCACCAGTTGAGG
Source organism: Camellia sinensis (assembly GCF_055761805.1). Lineage (NCBI taxonomy): Eukaryota > Viridiplantae > Streptophyta > Magnoliopsida > Ericales > Theaceae > Camellia > Camellia sinensis. The sequence goes on from NW_028128987.1 coordinate 36,381,147, forward strand.
GTCAGGGAGGTGGATGTTCCTAAGACGGCATTCCGTACGCGATATGGCCATTATGAGTTTCTGGTGATGCCATTTGGGCTTACCAATGCACCGGCAGTCTTTATGGACTTGATGAACCGGATTTTCCGGGAGTTCTTAGATCGATTTGTGGTTGCCTTCGTGGACGACATCCTTATCTATTCGCCTTCTGAGGAGGAGCACGAGGCACACTTGAGAGTGGTGCTTGAGTTACTTAGAGCCCATAGGCTGTACGCCAAGTTTGGGAAGTGTGAGTTCTGGCTGAGGGAAGTCAAATCCTTAGGCCACGTGGTATCCGGGGAAGGAGTGTTAGTTGATACATCCAAGGTAGAGGCAGTGCAGGATTGGGCACAGCCTAAGAGTGTGTTTGAGATCCGCAGTTTTCTGGGATTAGCTGGGTACTACCGTCGGTTTGTGAAAGATTTCTCCAGGTTAGCGTCACCGTTGACTAGGCTGACTCGGAAGGGAGTCAAGTTTGTGTGGAGTGAGACTTGTGAAAAGTCGTTCCAAGAGCTGAAAGTTAGATTGACCACCGCTCTGGTGTTGATTATTCCGGTGAGAGGGCTGGGTTATGCGGTTTATTGTGATGCCTCACGAGAGGGTTTGGGTTGTGTGTTGATGCAAGAAGGGAAAGTGGTAGCTTATGGCTCACGTCAGTTGAAAATACACGAGAAGAATTACCCCACACACGACCTGGAGTTAGCAGCAGTGATCTTTGCCTTGAAGATTTGGAGGCACTACCTTTATGGTGAGAGGTTCGAGGTATTCTCGGACCACAAGAGTTTGAAGTATCTGTTTACACAGAGAGACTTGAATTTGAGGCAGAGGAGATGGATGGAGTTCATTGAGGACTATGATTTTGAGTTGCACTATCACCCGGGAAAGGCCAATGTTGTGGCCGATGCCCTTAGTAGGAAATCCATTAGTGATGTAGCCAGTATAGCCATCCGGGAATGGGAGATGTTGGGAGCACTTGGCGAGTTTGATTTGCTACTGGGCGAATCTGTTGAGGCTGCGGCCTTGTTTTCTGTTGTTGCGCAGCCTATGCTTGTGACTAGAGTGTTAGAGGCACAGAGAGGTGACCTTGAGGTAGAATCCCTCCGAGAGAAGATCTCCAGTGGGAAGGTTGAGAAGGGTTTTACGGTGTATCCCGACCTGAGTGTGAGATACCGAGACCGTTTGTTTGTACCGGAGTCTTGCCGAGAGGAAGTACTCCGAGAGTTTCACCATTCGCGCCTTGTGGTGCATCCGGGAGGTACTAAGATGTATCGGGATTTGGGTCGCCAGTTTTGGTGGCGAGGTATGAAGAGAGATGTGGCTGTTTTCGTATCGAAGTGCCTTACTTGCCAGCAAGTGAAGGCCGAGCATCAGAGGCCAGCGGGTTTGTTGTAACCCTTGCCTATTGCCGAGTGGAAGTGGGAGTATGTCGCTATGGACTTCGTTGTAGGTCTTCCGAGGACTCAGCGGGGTAGTGATGCTATTTGGGTGGTTGTAGACCGGTTGACTAAGTCGGCGCACTTTATTCCTATGCGCGTGAGAGATTCGGTAGATCATCTTGCCGACTTGTATATTCGGGACGTAGTGAGATTGCACGGGGTCCCAGTGACGATCGTCTCGGATAGAGATCCTCGTTTTACCGCCAGGTTGTGGCAGAGTTTGCAGAGTGCCTTGGGCACTAAGTTGACCTTTAGTACGGCTTATGATCCACAGACTGACGGGCAGTCCGAGCGTACTATTCAGATCCTTGAGGATATGCTTCGGGGTTGTGTCCTTGACTTTAGCGGGACGTGGGAGAGGCACTTGCCATTGGTAGAGTTTGCCTACAACAACAGTTTTCAGTCTAGCATCGGTATGGCACCGTTTGAGGCCTTGTATGGCCGACCGTGTAGGTCTCCAGTTTGTTGGGCCGAGGTGGGTGATGCACCTTTGTTGGGTCCGGAGTTGGTTAGGGAGATGACGGAGAAAGTTGAGCTTATCCGTAGGAGGCTTGTTACAGCCCAGAGTCGTCAGAAATCTTATGCCGACCGTAGGAGGAGGCCTTTGGCGTTTGAGGTAGGTGATCATGTCTTTCTGAAGATATCACCTAGACGAGGCTCGATGAGGTTTGGGAAGAGTGGGAAGTTATCCCCTCGGTTTATTGGTCCTTTTGAGATCCTTGAGAGGATTGGCGAGGTTGCTTATCGGTTAGCCTTACCGCCGCAGTTGTCCGGAGTTCATGACGTGTTTCATGTGAGTATGCTTCGAAAGTATGAGCCAGATCCATCACATGTGTTGGATTGGACCGATTTAGAGGTAGGTGAGGATGCCTCGTATGAGGAGAAACCGGTTCGGGTCTTGGATAGGTGGGATCAGGTCCTGCGTGGCAAGACCATTCCTTTGGTGAAAGTCTTGTGGAAACATCACGGAGTGGAGGAAGCCACTTGGGAACGTGAGTTGGAAGTCAATTAGAAATATCCGGACTTGTTTGTTAATATGCAATCTTATAGTTAAATTTTGAACTATTGTTGAACTTAAGAGCTTTTATATATGTCTTAAGTTGTGAAACATTGAAAATGTTTTGGTTATTGGAAGTATGTTTTGGAACTTGCCTCATATGGAAGTTGAATGTAACATTATATATGTTGAATATATTGTTGAAATTGGAAAGATAGTGCATAATGTTGATGCATGTTGAAAGTACATATGTTGTTTACATATTGTGAAATGGCTCTTGTTAAAGGGATGGGATGACCGGTAATGGGTCGAATTGTTGAATGTTAAAATGTAACATTATCTAAAATGGAGGAAAACCTGTTTTTTGAAAACTTGTGCTTAATTTCGGGGACGAAATTCTTTAAGGGGGGGAGGTTATAGCGATCCCGGGTTTACCCTTGTTGTACAGTGATCCGGACATGTGTCCGTGGATGTTGGTAGTTGTTTATTGTCTTGTTTGCATCCTTTTTACTTTGTATATTGAGTTATAGGATGTGTTGGGCAGGTTTGTTACAGGTTGGTTGTATTTGGGAGCCTAGTGCTGCTGCCCAGATTTTTGGACCTTCGCTCGAGCGAGGAGTTGGTCGCTCGAGCGAGCGTTGAGTTCGTGTCTAGTGGATCGAGCCAGAGTGGCTTCGCTCGAGCGAGCGATTGCATCTGGTTCTGGACCTGAGAACTGCATTTCTTGGCTCGAGCGAGCTTTCTTTCGCTCGAGCGCACTCCTGGGTTTTTGGCTCGAGCGAGAACTTCTTGGCTTGAGCGAGAGTTTTCTGTGTCTGGTCGCTCGAGCGACAAAGGCTTCGCTCGAGCGAGCGTGTTTTATATCAACGGACAGTAGCGTTTTTGAACATCAGTTTTTCTCTTTCTTTTTCTTTCAAACCCTAGATCCGAGACTCTCTCTCTCTAAACTTACACTCTTTCTAAGAATTGATCTCTCTAGAGTGTGAATCTAGCCTAGGGCCTTTGTTAAAAAGATAGAGGGCGTTGAGAGCTTCGACTTAATCTGAAAAAGTTTGGATTTGGAGCACGTTGATCTTCGAGTCTTCATCTCCTTTTTGGCTCAAACTTCGAGGTAGGGATATCCTACTCCTCTCTATGGGTTTTGTCTTTAAATTTTAGTATTTTGAGATGTTGGGGTTGGTTTGGTAATTTTGTGAAAGTTCGGGGCTTTTGTGTAATTTTACAAAAGTTGGGGTTTTATTCATAATAAACCTAGATGCATGTTTGGTATAGAGAAATGGAATAAATGTTGAATCATTGATGAAAGTGGGACCTAAGGGTTGAAATGTTAATTATGAAAAATGACCTAATTACATTGTTTGATTAATGGGGAATGCAAAGGGTTAAAGGGTGTGGTTGAATTATTTGTCACTCACCGGAATGAAATGTTGATTGAACATCCATTGTGCATTTATTTTCTGTTTAGAGATAACTGCTTTGGGCTATCGGTGAAGGATAGTCATGATTGTTGTAGACAATGCATGATGATTAGGCAAACGGAAACAAATCAATGGAATGTGTCATGGAATTTGACGGTTGATAGAATACATTAACTGTATGTATTGAGTGATTATATATAGAACCAATGTGTTTGTATACGTTATGTGTAGAGGAGGAGATGGGGGATGTACTCCGCGGTTTAGGAGAAGAAGGGGGATGTACCTCTAAACCGGATAGTATTGGGAGAAGATAGGGGATGAACTCCGTAGATACAGCTCATATGCTTGTCTAGAGAAGTGAAGATAGAGCTTATATGCTTATCTTTGTGAAGTATGGATACAACTTATATGCTTATCTGTGAATGTGGGATATTGTCGTTATACATATCTGTTGAGAATGTGGATATAGCTTTAGAAAAGTAAATTGAATTCCATGGAAGTTGAATAAAAATATACTTAAAGTTGCATAAAATTAAAACTGGAAGTTTAATCCAAAAATCACTATACCTTAACGATCTATTTGGAAATTAAATAAAAAAGGAAGTTGAGTATAAAAGAAACTTGAATAAAAAAGGAAGCTAAATAAAAATAAAAATGGAAGTTGCAGAAAATTAAAAATGTAAGTTCATTCCAGAAACCACTATACCATAACGATCTATTTGTAAATTATATAAAAAAGGAAGTTTAATAGAAAAGTAAATTGAATAAAAATGGAAGTTGAATAAAAATAAAAATGGAAGTTGCAGAAAATCAAATATGGAAGTTCAATCCAGAAACCACTATACCTTAACGATCTATTTGGAAATTAAATAAAAAAGGAAGTTTAATAGATATGTAAATTGAATAAAAATGGAAGTTGAATAAAAATAAAAATGAAACTGGCATAAAATTAAAAATGGAAATTCATTCCAGAAATCACTATACCTTAACGATCTATTTGTAAATTAAATAAAAAAGGAAGTTTAATAGAAAAGTAAATTAAATAAAAATGGAAGTTGAGTAAAAATAAAAATGAAAGTTGCAGAAAATTAAATATGGAAGTTCAATCCAGAAACCACTATACCTTAACGATATATTTGGAAATTAAATAAAAAAGGAAGTTTAATAGAAAAGTAAATTGAATAAAAATGGAAGTTGAATAAAAATAAAAATGAAAGTGGCATAAAATTAAAAATGGAAATTCATTCCAGAAACCAATATAGCTTAACGATCTATTTGTAAATTAAATAAAAAAGGAAGTTTAATAGAAAACTAAATTATATAAAAATGGAAGTTGAATAAAAATAAAAATGAAAGTTGCAGAAAATTAAATATGGAAGTTCAATCCACAAGCCACTGTACCTTAACGATCTATTTAGAAATTAAATAAAAAAGGAAGTTTAATAGATAAGTAAATTGAACAAAAATGGATGTAGAATTAAAATAAAAATGAAAGTTGCATAAAATAAAAAATGGAAGTTCAATCCAGAAACCACTATACCTTAACGATCTATTTGGAAATTAAAGAAAAAAGGAAGTTTAATAGAAAAGTAAATTGAATAAAAATGGAAGTTGAATAAAAATAAAAATGAAAGTTGAAGAAAATTAAAAATGGAAATTCATTCAAGAAACCACTATACCTTAACGATCTATTTAGAAATTAAATAAAAAAGGAAGTTTAATAGAAAAGTAAATTGAATAAAAATGGATGTAGAATAAAAAGAAAAATGAAAGTTGCATAAAATTGAAAATGGAAGTTCAATCCAGAAACCACTATACCTTAACGATCTATTTGGAAAATAAATAAAAAAGGAAGTGTAATAGAAAAGTAAATTGAAAAAAAATGGAAGTTGAATAAAAATTAAAATCAACGTTGCAGAAAATTAAAAATGGAAGTTTAATCCAAAAACCACTATACCTTAATGATCTATTTGGAAATTAAATCAAAAAGGAAGTTTAATAGAAAAATGAATTGAATAAAAATGGAAGTTGAATAAAAATAAAAAGGAAAGTCGCACAAAATTAAAAGTGGAAGTTCAATCCAGAAACCACTATACCTTAACGATCCGTTTGGAAGCTAAATAAAAAAGGAAGTTTAATAGAAAAGTAAATTGAATAAAAATTGAAGTAAAATAAAAATAAAAATGAAAGTTGCAGAAAATTAAATATGGAAGTTCAATCCAGAAACCACTATACATTAACGATGTATTTGGAAAGTGAACAAAAAAGGAAGCTTAATAGAAAAGTAAATTGAATAAAAATGGAAGTTGAATAAAAATGAAAATGAAAGTTGCAAAAAAATAAATATGGAAGTTCAATCCAGAAACCACTGTACCTTGACGATCTATTTGGAAATTAAATAAAAAAGGAAGTTTAATAGAAAAGTAAATTGAATAAAAATAGAAGTTGAGTAAAAATAAAAATGAAAGTTGCATAAAATTAAAAATGGAAGTTTAATCCAAAAATCACTATACCTTAACGATCTATTTGGAAATTAAATAAAAAAGGAAGTTGAGTAGAAAAGAAACTTGAATAAAAAAGGAAGCAAAATAAAAATAAAAATATAAGTCGCAGAAAATTAAAAATGGAAGTTCAGTCCAGAAACCACTATACCTTAACGATCTGTTTTGAAATTAAATAAAAAAGGAAGTTTAATAGAAAAGTAAATTGAATAAAAATGGATGTAGAATAAAAATAAAAATGAAAGTTGCAGAAAACTAAATATGGAAATTCAATCCAGAAACCACTATACCTTAACAATCTATTTGGAAAGTGAACAAAAAAGGAAGTTTAATAGAAAAGTAAATTGAATAAAAATGAAAATGAAAGTTGCAAAAAAGTAAATATGGAAGTTCAATCCAGAAACCACTATACCTTAACGATCTATTTGGAAATTAAATAAAAAAGGAAGTTTAATAGAAAAGTAAATTGAATAAAAATGGAAGTTGAGTAAAAATAAAAATGAAAGGTGCATAAAATTAAAAATGGAAGTTTAATCAAAAAATCACTATACCTTAACGATCTATTTGGAAATTAAATAAAAAAGGAAGTTGAGTAGAAAAGAAACTTGAATAAAAAAGGAAGCAAAATAAAAATAAAAATATAAGTTGCAGAAAATGAAAAATGGAAGTTCATTCCAGAAACCACTATACCTTAACGATCTATTTGGAAATTAAATAAAAAAGGAAGTTGAGTAGAAAAGAAACTTGAATAAAAAAGGAAGCAAAATAAAAATAAAAATATAAGTCACAGAAAATTAAAAATGGAAGTTCATTCCAGAAACCACTATACCTTAACGATCTATTTGGAAATTAAATAAAAAAGGAAGTTTAATAGAAAGGTAAATTGAATAAAAATGGAAGTAGAATAAAAATATAAAGGAATGTTGCATAAAATTAAAAATAGAAGTTCAATCCAAAAACCACTATACCTTAACGATCTATTTGGAAATCAAATAAAAAAGGAACTTGAGTAGAAAAGAAACTTGAATAAAAAAGGAAGTTAAATAAAAATAAAAATGGAAGTTGCAGAAAATTAAAAATGTAAGTTCATTCCAGAAACCACTATACCACAATGATCTATTTGTAAATTATATAAAAAAGGAAGTTTAATAGAAAAGTAAATTGAATAAAAATGGAAGTTGAATAAAAATAAATATGAAAGTTGCACAAAATTAAAAATGGAAATACATTCCAGAAACCACTATACCTTAACGATTTATTTGTAAATTAAATAAAAAAGGAAGTTTAATAGAAAAGTAAATTAAATTAAAATGGAAGTTGAATAAAAATAAAAATGGAAGTTACAGAAAATTAAATATGGAAGTTCAATCCAGAAACCACTGTACCTTAACGATCTATTTGGAAATTAAATAAAAAGGGAAGTTTAATAGAAAAGTAAATTGCTTAAAAATGGATGTAGAATAAAAATAAAAATGAAAGTTGCATAAAATTAAAAACGGAAGTTCAATCCAGAAACCACTATACCTTAAAGATCTATTTGGAAATTAAATAGAAAAGGAAGTTTAATAGAAAAGTAAATTGAATAAAAATGGAAGTTGACTAAAAATAAAAATGAAAGTTGCAAAAAATTAAAAATGGAAGTTCAATCCAGAAACCACTATACCTTAACGATCTATTTGGAAATTAAATAAAAAAGGAAGTTTAATACAAAAGTAAATTGAATAAAAGTGGAAGTTGAATAAAAATAAAACTGAAAGTTGAAGAAAATTAAAAACGAAAATTCATTCAAGAAACCACTATACCTTAACGATCTATTTAGAAATTAAATAAAAAAGGAAGTTTAATAGAAAAGTAAATTGAATAAAAATGGATGTAGAATAAAAATAAAAATGAAAGTTGCAGAAAATTAAATATGGAAGTTCAATCCATAAACCACTGTACCTTAACGATCTATTTGGAAATTAAATAAAAAAGGAAGTTTAATACAAAAGTAAATTGAATAAAAATGGCAGTTGAATAAAAATAAAAATGAAAGTTGAAGAAAATTAAAAATGGAAATTCATTCAAAAAACCACTATACCTTAACGATCTATTTAGAAATTAAATAAAAAAGGAAGTTTAATAGAAAAGTAAATTGAATAAAAATGGATGTAGAATAAAAATAAAAATGAAAGTTGCAGAAAATTAAATATGGAAGTTCAATCCATAAACCACTGTACCGTAACGATCTATTTGGAAATTAAATAAAAAAGGAAGTTAAATAGAAAAGTAAATTGAATAAAAATGGATGTAGAATAAAAATAAAAATGAAAGTTGCATAAAATAAAAAATGTAAGTTCATTCCAGAAACCACTATACCATAACGATCTATTTGTAAATTATATAAAAAAGGAAGTTTAATAGAAAAGTGAATTGAATAAAAGTGGAAGTTGAATATAAATAAAAATGGAAGTTGCAGAAAATCAAACATGGAAGTTCAATCCAGAAACCAGTATTCCTTAACGATCTATTTGGAAATTAAATAAAAAAGGAAGTTTCATAGATATGCAAATTGAATAAAAATGGAAGTTGAATAAAAATAAAAATGAAACTGGCATAAAATTAAAAATGGAAATTCATTCCAGAAACCACTATACCTTAACGATCTATATGTAAATTAAATAAAAAAGGAAGTTTAATAGAAAAGTAAATTAAATAAAAATGGAAGTTGAATAAAAATAAAAATGAAAGTTGCAGAAAATTAAATATGGAAGTTCAATCCATAAACCACTGTACCTTAACGATCTATTTGGAAATTAAATAAAAAAGGAAGTTTAATAGAAAAGTAAATTGAATAAAAATGGAAGTTGAATAAAAATGAAAATGAAAGTTGCAGAAAAATAAATATGGAAGTTCAATACAGAAACCACTGTACCTGAACGATCTATTTGGAAATTAAATAAAAAAGGAAGTTTAATAGAAAAGTAAATTGAATAAAAATGGAAGTAGAATAAAAATAAAATTGAAAGTTGCTGAAAATTAAATATGGAAGTTCAATCCAGAAACGACAATACATTAACGATCTATTTGGAAAGTAAACAAAAAAGGAAGTTTAATAGAAAAGTTAATTGAATAAAAATGGAAGTTGAATAAAAATGAAAATGAAAGTTGCAGAAAAACAAATATGGAAGTTCAATCCAGAAACCACTGTACCTTAACGATCTATTTGGAAATTAAATAAAAAAGGAAGTTTAATGGAAAAGTAAATTGAATAAAAATGGAAGTTGAGTAAAAATAAAAATGGATGTTGCAAAAAATTAAAAATGGAAGTTTAATCCAAAAATCACTATACCTTAACGATCAATTTGGAAATTAAATAAAAAAGGAAGTTGAGTAGAAAAGAAACTTGAATAAAAAAGGAAGAAAAATAAAAATAAAAATATAAGTTGCCGAAAATTAAAAATGGAAGTTCATTCCAGAAACCACTATACCTTAACGATCTATTTGGAAATTAAATAAAAAAGGAAGTTTAATAGGAAGGTAAAATGAATAAAAATGGGAGTAAAATAAAAACATAAAGGAAAGTTGCATAAAATTAAAAATAGAAGTTCAATCCAGAAACCACTATACCATAACGATCTATTTGTAAATTATATAAAAACGAAAGTTTAATAGAAAAGTAAATTGAATAAAAATGGAAGTTGAATAAAAATAAAAATGAAAGTTGCAGAAAATTAAATATGGAAGTTCAATCCAGAAACCACTATACCTTAACGATCTATTTGGAAATTAAATAAAAAAGGAAGTTTAATAGAAAAGTAAATTGAATAAAAATAGAAGTAGAAAAAAAATAAAAAGGAAAGTTGCATAAAAGTAAAAGTGGAAGTTCAATCCAGAAACCACTATACCTTAACGATCTGTTTTGAAATTAAATAAAAAAGGAAGTTTAATAGAAAAGTAAATTGAATAAAAATGGATGTAGAATAAAAATAAAAATAAAAGTTGTAGAAAATTAAATATGGAACTTCAATCCAGAAACCACTATACCTTAACAATCTATTTGGAAAGTGAACAAAAAAGGAAGTTTAATAGGAAAGTAAATTGAATAAAAATGGAAGTTGAATAAAAATGAAAATGAAAGTTGCAAAAAAGTAAATATGGAAGTTCAATCCAGAAACCACTATAACTTAACGATCTATTTGGAAATTAAATAAAAAGGGAAGTTTAATAGAAAAGTAAATTAAATTAAAGTGGAAGTAGAATAAAAATAAAAATGAAAGTTGCATAAAATTAAAAATGGAAGTTCTATCCAGAAACCACTATACCTTAACGATCTATTTCGAAATTAAATAAAAAAGGAAGTTTAATAGAAAGGAAAATTGAATAAAAATGGAAGTAGATTAAAAATATAAAGGAAAGTTCCATAAAATTAAAAATAGAAGTTCAATCCAAAAACCACTATACCTTAACGATCTATTTGGAAATTAAATAAAAAAGGAAGTTGAGTAGAAAAGAAACTTGAATAAAAAAGGAAGCAAAATAAAAATAAAAATATAAGTCGCAGAAAATTAAAAATGGAAGTTCAATCCAGAAACCACTATACCTTAACGATCTATTTGGAAATTAAATAAAAAAGGAAGTTTAATAGAAAGGTAAATTGAATAAAAATGGAAGTAGATTAAAAATATAAAGGAAAGTTGCATAAAATTAAAAATAGAAGTTCAATCCAAAAACCACTATACCTTAACGACCTATTTGGAAATCAAATAAAAAAGGAAGTTGTGTAGAAAGAAACTTGAATAAAAAAGGAAGTTAAATAAAAATAAAAATGGAAGTTGCAGAAAATTAAAAATGGAAGTTCATTCCAGAAACCACTACACCATAACGATCTATTTGTAAATTATATAAAAAAAGGAAGTTTAATAGAAAAGTAAATTGAATAAAAATGGAAGTTGAATAAAAAATAAAAATGAAAGTTGCATAAAATTAAAAATGGAAATTCATTCCAGAAACCACTATACCTTAACGATCTATTTGTAAATTAAATAAAAAAGGAAGTTTCATAGAAAAGTAAATTAAATTAAAATGGAAGTTGAATAAAAATAAAAATGAAAGTTGCAGAAAATTAAATATGAAAGTTCAATCCAGAAACAACTGTACCTTAACGATCTATTTGGAAATAAAATAAAAAAGGAAGTTTAATATAAAAGTAAATTGCTTAAAAATGGATGTAGAATAAAAATAAAAATGAAAGTTTCATAAAATTAAAAACGGAAGTTCAATCCAAAAACCACTATACCATAAAGATCTATTTGGAAATTAAATAAAAAAAGAAGTTTAATAGAAAAGTAAATGGAATAAAAATGGAAGTTGACTAAAAATAAAAATGAAAGTTGCATAAGATTAAAAATGGAAGTTCAATCCAGAAACCACTATACCTTAACGATCTATTTGGAAATTAAATAAAAAAGGAAGTTTAATACAAAAGTAAATTGAATAAAAATGGAAGTTGAATAAAAATAAAAATGAAATTTGAAGAAAATTAAAAATGGAAATTCATTCAAGAAACCACTATACCTTAACGATCTATTTAGAAATTAAATAAAAAAGGAAGTTTAATAGAAAAGTAAATTGAATAAAAATGGATGTAGAATAAAAAGAAAAATGAAAGTTGCATAAAATTAAAAATGGAAGTTCAATCCAGAAACCACTATACCTTAACGATCTATTTGGAAAATAAATAAAAAAAGGAAGTGTAATAGAAAAGTAAATTGAAAAAAAATAGAAGTTGAATAAAAATTAAAATCAATGTTGCAGAAAATTAAAAATGGAAGTTTAATCCAAAAACCCCTATACCTTAACGATCTATTTGGAAATTAAATCAAAAAGGAAGTTTAATAGAAAAATGAATTGAATAAAAATGGAAGTTGAATAAAAATAAAAAGGAAAGTCGCACAAAATTAAAAGTGGAAGTTCAATCCAGAAACCACTATACCTTAACGATCCGTTTGGAAGCTAAATAAAAAAGGAAGTTTAATAGAAAAGTAAATTGAATAAAAATGGAAGTAAAATAAAAATAAAAATGAAACTTGCAGAAAATTAAATATGGAAGTTCAATCCAGAAACCACTATACATTAATGATGTATTTGGAAAGTGAACAAAAAAGGAAGCTTAATAGGAAAGTAAATTGAATAAAAATGGAAGTTGAATAAAAATGAAAATGAAAGTTGCAAAAAAATAAATATCGAAGTTCAATCCAGAAACCACTGTACCTTGACGATCTATTTGGAAATTAAATAAAAAAGGAAGTTTAATAGAAAAGTAAATTAAATAAAAATGGAAGTTGAGTAAAAATAAAAATGAAAGTTGCATAAAATTAAAAATGGAAGTTTAATCCAAAAATCACTATAGCTTAACGATCTATTTGGAAATTAAATAAAAAAGGAAGTTGAGTAGAAAAGAAACTTGAAAAAAAAAGGAAGCAAAATAAAAATAAAAATATAAGTCGCAGAAAATTAAAAATGGAAGTTCAGTCCAGAAACCACTACACCTTAACGATCTGTTTTGAAATTAAATAAAAAAGGAAGTTTAATAGAAAAGTAAATTGAATAAAAATGGATGTAGAATAAAAATAAAAATGAAAGTTGCAGAAAACTAAATATGGAAATTCAATCCAGAAACCACTATACCTTAACAATCTATTTGGAAAGTGAACAAAAAAGGAAGTTTAATAGAAAAGTAAATTGAATAAAAATGGAAGTTGAGTAAAAATGAAAATGAAAGTTGCAAAAAAGTAAATATGGAAGTTCAATCCAGAAACCACTATACCTTAACGATCTATTTGGAAATTAAATAAAAAAGGAAGTTTAATAGAAAAGTAAATTGAATAAAAATGGAAGTTGAGTAAAAATAAAAATGAAAGGTGCATAAAATTAAAAATGGAAGTTTAATCAAAAAATCACTATACCTTAACGATCTATTTGGAAATTAAATAAAAAAGGAAGTTGAGTAGAAAAGAAACTTGAATAAAAAAGGAAGCAAAATAAAAATAAACATATAAGTTGCAGAAAATTAAAAATGGAAGTTCATTCCAGAAACCACTATACCTTAACGATTTATTTGGAAATTAAATAAAAAAGGAAGTTGAGTAGAAAAGAAACTTGAATAAAAAAGGAAGCAAAATAAAAATAAAAATATAAGTCGCAGAAAATTAAAAATGGAAGTTCATTCCAGAAACCACTATACCTTAACGATCTATTTGGAAATTAAATAAAAATGGAAGTTTAATAGAAAGGTAAATTGAATAAAAATGGAAGTAGAATAAAAATATAAAGGAATGTTGCATAAAATAAAAAATAGAAGTTCAATCCAAAAACCACTATACCTTAACGATCTATTTGGAAATCAAATAAAAAAGGAACTTGAGTAGAAAAGAAACTTGAATAAAAAAGGAAGTTAAATAAAAATAAAAATAGAAGTTGCAGAAAATTAAAAATGTAAGTTCATTCCAGAAACGAATATACCACAATGATCTATTTGTAAATTATATAAAAAAGGAAGTTTAATAGAAAAGTAAATTGAATAAAAATGGAAGTTGAATAAAAATAAATATGAAAGTTGCATAAAATTAAAAATGGAAATTCATTCCAGAAACCACTATACCTTAACGATCTATTTGTAAATTAAATAAAAAAGGAAGTTTAATAGAAAAGTAAATTAAATTAAAATGGATGTTGAATAAAAATAAAAATGAAAGTTGCAGAAAATTAAATATGGAAGTTCAATCCAGAAACCACTGTACCTTAACGATCTATTTGGAAATTAAATAAAAAGGGAAGTTTAATAGAAAAGTAAATTGCTTAAAAATGGATGTAGAATAAAAATAAAAATGAAAGTTGCATAAAATTAAAAACGGAAGTTCAATCCAGAAACCACTATACCTTAAAGATCTATTTGGAAATTAAATAAAAAAGGAAGTTTAATAGAAAAGTAAATTGAATAAAAATGGAAGTTGACTAAAAATAAAAATGAAAGTTGCATAAAATTAAAAATGGAAGTTCAATCCAGAAACCACTATACCTTAACGATCTATTTGGAAATTAAATAAAAAAGGAAGTGTAATAGAAAAGTAAATTGAATAAAAATGGAAGTTGAATAAAAATAAAAATGAACGTTGCAGAAAATTAAATATGGAAGTTCAATCCAGAAACCACTATACCTTAACGATCTATTTGGAAATTAAATCAAAAAGGAAGTTTAATAGAAAAGTAAATTGAATAAAAATTGAAGTAGAATAAAAATAAAAAGGAAAGCTGCACAAAATTAAAAGTGGAAGTTCAATCCAGAAACCACTCTACCTTAACAATCTATTCGGACATTAAATAAAAAAGTAAGTTCAATAGAAAAATAAATTGAATAAGAATAAAAATGAAAGTTGCAGAAAATTAAATATGGAAGTTCAATCCAGAAACCACTATACCTTATCGATTTATTTGGAAATTAAATAAAAAATGAAGTTTAATAGAAAAGTAAATTGAATAAAAATGGAAGTTGAATAAAAATAAAAATGAAAGTTGCAGAAAATTAAATATGGAAGTTCAATCCAGAAACCGCTATACCTTAACGATCTATTTGGAAATTAAATAAAAAAGGAAGTTTAATAGAAAAGTAAATTAAATTAAAATGCAAGTTGAATAAAAATATACTTAAAGTTGCATAAAATTAAAACTGGAAGTTTAATCCAAAAACCACTATACCTTAACGATCTATTTGGAAATTAAATAAAAAAGGAAGTTGAGTATAAAAGAAACTTCAATAAAAAAGGAAGCTAAATAAAAATAAAAATGGAAGTTGCAAAAAATTAAAAATGTAAGTTCATTCCAGAAACCACTATACCATAACGATCTATTTGTAAATTATATCAAAAAGGAAGGTTAATAGAAAAGTAAATTGAATAAAAATGGAAGTTGAATAAAAATAAAAATGGAAGTTGCAGAAAATCAAATATGGAAGTTCAATCCAGAAACCACTATACCTTAACGATCTATTTGGAAATTAAATAAAAAAGGAAGTTTAATAGATATGTAAATTGAATAAAAATGGAAGTTGAATAAAAATAAAAATGAAACTGGCATAAAATTAAAAATGGAAATTCGTTCCAGAAATCACTATACCTTAACGATCTATTTGTAAATTAAATAAAAAAGGAAGTTTAATAGAAAAGTAAATTAAATAAAAATGGAAGTTGAATAAAAATAAAAATGAAAGTTGCAGAAAATTAAATATGGAAGTTCAATCCAGAAACCACTATACCTTAACGATATATTTGGAAATTAAATAAAAAAGGAAGTTTAATAGAAAAGTAAATTGAATAAAAATGGAAGTTGAATAAAAATAAAAATGAAAGTGGCATAAAATTAAAAATGGAAATTCATTCCAAAAACCACTATACCTTAACGATCTATTTGTAAATTAAATAAAAAAGGAAGTTTAATAGAAAAGTAAATTATATAAAAATGGAAGTTGAATAAAAATAAAAATGAAAGTTGCAGAAAATTAAATATGGAAGTTCAATCCACAAACCATTGTACCTTAACGATCTATTTAGAAATTAAATAAAAAAGGAAGTTTAATAGATAAGTAAATTGAATAAAAATGGATGTAGAATTAAAATAAAAATAAAAGTTGCATAAAATAAAAAATGGAAGTTCAATCTAGAAACCACTATACCTTAACGATCTATTTGGAAATTAAAGAAAAAAGGAAGTTTAATAGAAAAGTAAATTGAATAAAAATGGAAGTTGAATAAAAATGAAAATGAAAGTTGAAGAAAATTAAAAATGGAAATTCATTCAAGAAACCACTATACCTTAACGATCTATTTAGAAATTAAATAAAAAAGAAAGTTTAATAGAAAAGTAAATTGAATAAAAATGGATGTAGAATAAAAAGAAAAATGAAAGTTGCATAAAATTAAAAATGGAAGTTCAATCCAGAGACCGCTATACCTTAACGATCTATTTGGAAAATAAATAAAAAAGGAAGTGTAATAGAAAAGTAAATTGAAAAAAAATGGAAGTTGAATAAAAATAAAAATGAACATTGCAGAAAATTAAAAATGGAAGTTTAATCCAAAAACCACTATACCTTAACGATCTATTTGGAAATTAAATCAAAAAGGAAGTTTAATAGAAAAATGAATTGAATAAAAATGGAAGTTGAATAAAAATAAAAAGGAAAGTCGCACAAAATTAAAAGTGGAAGTTCAATCCTGAAACCACTATACCTTAACAATCCGTTTGGAAGCTAAATAAAAAAGGAAGTCTAATAGAAAAGTAAATTGAATAAAAATGGAAGTAGAATAAAAATAAAAATCAAAGTTGCAGAAAATTAAATATGGAAGTTCAATCTAGAAACCACTATACATTAACGATGTATTTGGAAAGTGAACAAAAAAGGAAACTTAATTGAAAAGTAAATTGAATAAAAATGGAAGTTGAATAAAAATGAAAATGAAAGTTGCAAAAAAATAAATATGGAAGTTCAATCCAGAAACCACTGTACCTTGACGATCTATTTGGAAATTAATTAAAAAAGGAAGTTTAATAGAAAAGTAAATTGAATAAAAATGGAGGTTGAGTAAAAATAAAAATGAAAGTTGCATAAAATTAAAAATGGAAGTTTAATCCAAAAATCACTATACCTTAACGATCTATTTGGAAATTAAATAAAAAAGGAAGCAAAATAAAAATAAAAATATAAGTCGCAGAAAATTAAAAATGGAAGTTCAGTCCAGAAACCACTATACCTTAACGATCTGTTTTGAAATTAAATAAAAAAGGAAGTTTAATAGAAAAGTAAATTGAATAAAAATGGATGTAGAATAAAAATAAAAATGAAAGTTGCAGAAACCTAAATATGGAAATTCAATCCAGAAACCACTATACCATAACAATCTATTTGGAAAGTGAACAAAAAAGGAAGTTTAATAGAAAAGTAAATTGAATAAAAATGGAAGTTGAATAAAAATGAAAATGAAAGTTGCAAAAAAGTAAATATGGAAGTTCAATCCAGAAACCACTATACCTTAACGATCTATTTGGAAATTAAATAAAAAAGGAAGTTTAATAGAAAAGTAAATTGAATAAAAATGGAAGTTGAGTAAAAATAAAAATGAAAGGTGCATAAAATTAAAAATGGAAGTTTAGTCAAAAAATCACTATACCTTAACGATCTATTTGGAAATTAAATAAACAAGGAAGTTGAGTAGAAAAGAAACTAGAATAAAAAAGGAAGCAAAATAAAAATAAAAATATAAGTTGCAGAAAATTGAAAATGAAAGTTCATTCCAGAAACCACTATACCTTAACGATCTATTTGGAAATTAAATAAAAAAGGAAGTTGAGTAGAAAAGAAACTTGAATAAAAAAGGAATCAAAATAAAAATAAAAATATAAGTCGCAGAAAAGTAAAAATGGAAGTTCATTCCAGAAACCACTATACCTTAACGATCTATTTGGAAATTAAATAAAAAAGGAAGTTTAATAGAAAGGTAAATTGAATAAAAATGGAAGTAGAATAAAAATATAATGGAATGTTGCATAAAATTAAAAATAGAAGTTCAATCCAAAAACCACTGTACCTTAACGATCTATTTGGAAATCCAATAAAAAAGGAAGTTGAGTAGAAAAGAAACTTGAATAAAAAAGGAAGTTAAATAAAAATAAAAATGGAAGTTGCAGAAAATTAAAAATGTAAGTTCATTCCAGAAACCACTATACCACAATGATCTATTTGTAAATTATATAAAAAAGAAATTTTAATAGAAAAGTAAATTGAATAAAAATGGAAGTTGAATAAAAATAAATATGAAAGTTGCATAAAATTAAAAATGGAAATTCATTCCAGAAACCACTATACCTTAAAGATCTATTTGTAAATTAAATAAAAAAGGAAGTTTAATAGAAAAGTAAATTAAAATAAAATGGAAGTTGAATAAAAATAAAAATGAAAGTTGCAGAAAATTAAATATGGAAGTTCAATCCAGAAACCACTGTACCTTAACGATCTATTTGGAAATTAAATAAAAAGGAAGTTTAATAGAAAAGTAAATTGCTTAAAAATGGATGTAGAATAAAAATAAAAATGAAAGTTGCATAAAATTAAAAACGGGAGTTCAATCCAGAAACCACTATACCTTAAAGATCTATTTGGAAATTAAATAAAACAGGAAGTTTAATAGAAAAGTAAATTGAATAAAAATGGAAGTTGACTAAAAATAAAAATGAAAGTTGCATAAAATTAAAAATGGAAGTTCAATCCAGAAACCACTATACCTTAACGATCTATTTGGAAATTAAATAAAAAAGGAAGTTTAATGCAAAAGTAAATTGAATAAAAATGGAAGTTGAATAAAAATAAAACTGAAAGTTGAAGAAAATTAAAAATGAAAATTCATTCATGAAACCACTATACCTTAACGATCTATTTAGAAATTAAATAAAAAAGGAAGTTTAATAGAAAAGTAAATTGAATAAAAATGGATGTAGAATAAAAATAAAAATGAAAGTTGCAGAAAATTAAATATGGAAGTTCAATCCGTAAACAACTGTACCTTAACGATCTATTTGGAAATTGAATAAAAAAGGAAGTTTAATACAAAAGTAAATTGAATAAAAATGGCAGTTGAATAAAAATAAAAATGAAAGTTGAAGAAAATTAAAAATGGAAATTCATTCAAGAAACCACTATACCTTAACGATCGATTTAGAAATTAAATAAAAAAGGAAGTTTAATAGAAAAGTAAATTGAATAAAAATGGATGTAGAATAAAAATAAAAATGAAAGTTGCAGAAAATTAAATATGGAAGTTCATTCCATAAACCACTGTACCGTAACGATCTATTTGGAAATTAAATTAAAAAGGAAGTTAAATAGAAAAGTAAATTGAATAAAAATGGATGTAGAATAAAAATAAAAATGAAAGTTGCATAAAATTAAAAATGTAAGTTCATTCCAGAAACCACTATACCATAACGATCTATTTGTAAATTATATAAAAAAGGAAGTTTAATAGAAAAGTAAATTGAATAAAAGTGGAAGTTGAATATAAATAAAAATGGAAGTTGCAGAAAATCAAATATGGAAGTTCAATCTAGAAACCAGTATTCCTTAATGATCTATTTGGAAATTAAATAAAAAAGGAAGTTTAATAGATATGTAAATTGAATAAAAATGGAAGTTGAATAAAAATAAAAATGAAACTGGCATAAAATTAAAAATGGAAATTCATTCCCGAAACCACTATACCATAACGATCGATATGTAAATTAAACAAAAAAGGAAGTTTAATAGAAAAGTAAATTAAATAAAAATGGAAGTTGAATAAAAATAAAAATGAAAGTTGCAGAAAATTAAATATGGAAGTTCAATCCATAAACCACTGTACCTTAACGATCTATTTGGAAATTAAATAAAAAAGGAAGTTTAATAGAAAAGTAAATTGAATAAAAATGGAAGTAGAATAAAAATAAAATTGAAAGTTGCAGAAAATTAAATATGGAAGTTCAATACAGAAACCACAGTACCTTAACGATCTATTTGGAAATTAAATAAAAAAGGAAGTTTAATAGAAAAGTAAATTGAATAAAAATGGAAGTTGAATAAAAATGAAAATGAAAGTTGCAGAAAAACAAATATGGAAGTTCAATCCAGAAACCACTATACCTTAACGATCTATTTGGAAAATAAATGAAAAAGGAAGTGTAATAGAAAAGTAAATTGAATAAAAATGGAAGTTGAATAAAAATAAAAATGAACGTTGCAGAAAATTAAATATGAAAGTTCAATCCAGAAACCACTATACCTTAACGATCTATTTGGAAATTAAATAAAAAAAGGAAGTTTAATAGAAAAGTGAATTGAATAAAAATGGAAGTAGAATAAAAATAAAAAGGAAAGTCGCACAAAATTAAAAGTGGAAGTTCAATCCAGAAACCACTATACCTTAACGATCTGTTTGGAAATTAAATAAAAAAGAAAGTTTAATAGAAAAGTAAATTGAATAAAAATGGAAGTAGAATAAAAATAAAAATGAAAGTTGCAGAAAATTAAATATGGAAGTTCAATCCAGAAACCACTATACCTTAACGATCTATTTGGAACGTGAAAAAAAAGGAAGTTTAATAGAAAAGTAAATTGAATAAAAATGGTAGTTGAATAAAAATGAAAATGAAAGTTCCAGAAAAATAAATATGGAAGTTCAATCCAGAAACCACTGTACCTTAACGATCTATTTGGAAATTAAATAAAAAAGGAAGTTTAATAGAAAAGTAAATTGAATAAAAATGGAAGTTGAGTAAAAATAAAAATAAAAGTTACATAAAATTAAAAATGGAAGTTTAATACAAAAATCACTATACCTTAACGATCTATTTGGAAATTAAATAAAAAAGGAAGTTCAGTAGAATTGAAATAGAAATAAAAATAAAAATGAATAAAAAAGGAAGCAAAATAAAAATAAAAATATAAGTTGCGAAAAATTAAAAATTGAAGTTCATTCCAAAAACCACTATACCTTAACGATCTATTTGAAAATTAAATAAAAAAGGAAGTTTAATAGAAAGGTAAATTGAATAAAAATGGAAGCAGAATAAAAATATAAAGGAAAGTTGCAAAAAATTAAAAATAGAAGTTCAATCCAAAAACCACTATACCTTAACGATCTATTTGGAAATCAAATATAAAAGGAAGTTGAGTAGAAAAGAAACTTGAATAAAAAAGGAAGTTAAATAAAAATAAAAA
This sequence comes from Camellia sinensis, assembly GCF_055761805.1. Taxonomy (NCBI): domain Eukaryota; kingdom Viridiplantae; phylum Streptophyta; class Magnoliopsida; order Ericales; family Theaceae; genus Camellia; species Camellia sinensis. Next base: position 36,402,299 of record NW_028128987.1, read on the forward strand.
TGGAAGTTGCAGAAAATTAAAAATGGAAGTTCATTCCAGAAACCACTATACCATAACGATCTATTTGTAAATTATATAAAAAAGGAAGTTTAATAGAAAAGTAAATTGAATAAAAATGGAAGTCGAATAAAAAATAAAAATGAAAGTTGCATAAAATTAAAAATGGAAATTCATTCCAGAAACCACTATACCTTAACGATCTATTTGTAAATTAAATAAAAAAGGAAGTTTAATAGAAAAGTAAATTAAATAAAAAGGGAAGTTGAATAAAAATAAAAATGAAAGTTGCAGAAAATTAAATATGGAAGTTCAAACCAGAAACCCCTATACCTTAACGATCGATTTGGAAATTAAATAAAAAAGGAAGTTTAATAGAAAAGTAAATTGAATAAAAATGGAAGTTGAATAAAAATAAAAATGAAAGTGGCATAAAATTAAAAATGGAAATTCATTCCAGAAACCACTGTACCTTAACGATCTATTTGGAAATTAAATAAAAAAGGAAGTTTAATGGAAAAGTAAATTGAATAAAAATGGAAGTTGAGTGAAAATAAAAATGGATGTTGCAAAAAATTAAAAATGGAAGTTTAATCCAAAAATCACTATACCTTAACGATCTATTTGGAAATTAAATAAAAAAGGAAGTTGAGTAGAAAAGAAACTTGAATAAAAAAGGAAGCAAAATAAAAATAAAAATATAAGTTGCCGAAAATTAAAAATGGAAGTTCATTCCAGAAACCACTATACCATAACGATCTATTTGGAAATTAAATAAAAAAGGAAGTTTAATAGGAAGGTAAATTGAATAAAAATGGAAGTAAAATAAAAATATAAAGGAAAGTTGCAAAAAATAAAAAATAGAAGTTCAATCCAGAAACCACTATATCATAACGATCTATTTGTAAATTATATAAAAACGGAAGTTTAATAGAAAAGTAAATTGAATAAAAATGGAAGTTGAATAAAAATAAAAATGAAAGTTGCAGAAAATTAAGTATGGAAGTTCAATCCAGAAACCACTATACCTTAACGATCTATTTGGAAATTAAATAAAAAAAGGAAGTTTAATAGAAAAGTAAATTGAATAAAAATGGAAGTAGAAAAAAAATAAAAATGAAAGTTACAGAAAATTAAATATGGAACTTCAATCCAGAAACCACTATACCTTAACGATCTATTTGGAAATTAAATAAAAAAGGGAGTTTAATAGAAAAGTAAATTGAATAAAAATGGAAGTAGAATAAAAATAAAAGTGAATGTTGCAGAAAATTAAATATGGAAGTTCAATCCAGAAACCACTGTACCTCGACGATCTATTTGGAAATTAAATAAAAAAGGAAGTTTAATAGAAAAGTAAATTGAATAAAAATGGAAGTTGAGTAAAAATAAAAATGAAAGTTGCATAAAATTAAAAATGGAAGTTTAATCCAAAAATCACAATACCTTAACGATCGATTTGGAAATTAAATAAAAAAGGAAGTTGAGTAGAAAAGAAACTTGAATAAAAAAGGAAGCAAAATAAAAATAAAAATATAAGTCGCAGAAAATTAAAAATGGTAGTTCATTCCAGAAACCACTATACCTTAACGATCTATTTGGAAATTAAATAAAAAAGGAAGTTTAATAGAAAGATAAATTGAATAAAAATGGAATTATAATAAAAATAAAAAGGAAAGTTGCATAAAATTAAAAATAGAAGTTCAATCCAAAAACCACTATACCTTGACGATCTATTTGCAAATCAAATAAAAAACGAAGTTGAGTAGAAAAGAAACTTCAATAAAATAGGAAGTTAAATAAAAATAAAAATGGAAGTTGCAGAAAATTAAAAATGGAAGTTCATTCCAGAAACCACTACACCATAACGATCTATTTGTAAATTATATAAAAGGGAAGTTTAATAGAAAAGTAAATTGAATAAAAATGGAAATTGAATAAAAATAAAAATGAAAGTGGCATAAAATTAAAAATGGAAGTTCAATCCAGAAACTACTATACCTTAACGATCTATTTGGAAATTAAAGAAAAAAGGAAGTTTAATAGAAAGGTAAATTGAATAAAAATGGAAGTTGAATAAAAATAAAAAAGAAAGTTGAAGAAAATTAAAAATGAAAATTCATTCAAGAAACCACTACACCTTAACGATCTATTTGGAAATTAAATAAAAAAAGGAAGTTTAATAGAAAAGTAAATTGAATAAAAATGGATGTAGAATAAAAAGAAAAATGAAAGTTGCATAAAATTAAATATGGAAGTTCAATCCAGAAACCACTGTACCTTAACGATCTATTTGGAAAATAAATAAAAAAGGAAGTGTAATAGAAAAGTAAATTGAAAAAAAATGGAAGTTGAAGAAAAATAAAAATGAACGTTGCAGAAAATTAAATATGGAAGTTTAATCCAAAAACCACTATACCTTAACGATCTATTTGGAAATTAAATAAAAAAGGAAGTTTAATAGAAAAGTGAATTGAATAAAAATGGAAGTAGAATAAAAATAAAAAGGAAAGTCGCACAAAATTAAAAGTGGAAGTTCAATCCAGAAACCACTATACCTTAACGATCTGTTTGGAAATTAAATAAAAAAGGAAGATTAATAGAAAAGTAAATTAAATAAAAATGGAAGTAGAATAAAAATAAAAATGAAAGATGCAGAAAATTAAATATGGAAGTTCAATCCAGAAACCACTGTACCTTAACGATCTATTTGGAAAGTAAATAAAAAAGGAATTTGAGTAGAAAAGAAACTTGAATAAAAAAGGAGGCAAAATAAAAATAAAAATATAAGTCGCAGAGAATTAAAAATGGAAGTTCATTCCAGAAACCACTATACCTTAACGATCTATTTGGAAATTAAATAAAAAAGGAAGTTTAATAGAAAGGTAAATCGAATAAAAATGGAAGTAGAATAAAAACAAAAAGGAAAGTTGCACAAAATTAAAACTGGAAGTTCAATCCGGAAACCACTATACCTTAATGATCTGTTTGGAAATTAAATAAAAAAGGAAGTTTAATAGAAAAGTAAAGTGAATAAAAATGGAAGTAGAATAAAAATAAAAATGAAAGTTGCAGAAAATTAAATATGGAAGTTCAATCCAGAAACCACTGTACCTTAACGATCTATTTGGAAATTAAATTAAAAAGGAAGTTGAGTAGAAAAGAAACTTGAATAAAAAAGGAGGCAAAATAAAAATAAAAATATAAGTCGCAGAGAATTAAAATTGGAAGTTCATTCCAGAAACCACTATACCTTAACGATCTATTTGGAAATTAAATAAAAAAGGAAGTTTAATAGAAAGGTAAATTGAATAAAAATGGAATTAGAATAAAAATATAAAGGAAAGTTGCATAAAATTAAAAATAGAAGTTCAATCCAAAAACCACTATACCTTAACGATCTATTTGGAAATCAAATAAAAAAGGAAGTTGAGTAGAAAAGAAACTTGAATAAAAAAGGAAGTTAAATAAAAATAAAAATGGGAGTTGCAGAAAATTAAAAATGGAAGTTCATTTCCAGAAACCACTACACCATAACGATCTATTTGTAAATTATATAAAAAAGGAAGTTTAATGGAAAAGTAAATTGAATAAAAATGGAAGTTGAATAAAAATAAAAATGAAAGTTGCATAAAATTAAAAATTGAAGTTCAATCCAGAAACCACTATACCTTAACGATCTATTTGGAAATTAAAGAAAAAAGAAAGTTTAATAGAAAAGTAAATTGAATAAAAATGGAAGTTGAAAAAAAATAAAAATGAAAGTTGAAGAAAATTAAAAATGGAAATTCATTCAAGAAACAACTATACCTTAACGATCTATTTGGAAATTAAATAAAAAAGGAAGTTTAATAGAAAAATAAATTCAATAAAAATGGATGTAGAATAAAAAGAAAAATGAAAGTTGCATAAAATTAAATATGGAAGTTCAATCCAGAAACCACTGTACCTTAACGATCTATTTGGAAAATAAATAAAAAAGGAAGTGTAATAGAAAAGTAAATTGAAAAAAATGGAAGTTGAATAAAAATAAAAATGAACGTTGCAGAAAATTAAAAATGGAAGTTTAATCCAAAAACCACTTTACCTTAACGATCTATTTGGAAATTAAATAAAAAAGAAAGTTTAATAGAAATGTGAATTGAATAAAAATGGAAGTAGAATAAAAATAAAAAGGAAAGTCGCACAAAATTAAAAGTGGAAGTTCAATCCAGAAACCACTTTACCTTAACGATCTATTTGGAAATGAAATAGAAAAGGAAGTTTAATAGAAATGTGAATTGAATAAAAATGGAAGTAGAATAAAAATAAAAAGGAAAGTCGCACAAAATTAAAAGTGGAAGTTCAATCCAGAAACCACTATACCTTAACGATCTGTTTGGAAATTAAATAAAAAAGGAAGTGTAATAGAAAAGTAAATTGAATAAAAATGGAAGTAGAATAAAAATAAAAATGAAAGTTGCAGAAAATTAAATATGGAAGTTCAATCCAGAAACCACTGTACCTTAACGATCTGTTTGGAAATTAAATAAAAAAGGAAGTTGAGTAGAAAAGAAACTTGAATAAAAAAGGAATCAAAATAAAAATAAAAATATAAGTCGCAGAAAATAAAAATGGAAGTTCATTCCAGAAACCACTATACCTTAACGATCTATTTGGAAATTAAATAAAAAAGGAAGTTTAATAGAAAGGTAAATTGAATAAAAATGGAATTAGAATAAAAATATAAAGGAAAGTTGCATAAAATTAAAAATAGAAGTTCAATCCAAAAACCACTATACCTTAACGATCTATTTGGAAATAAAATAAAAAAGGAAGTTGAGTAGAAAAGAAACTTGAATAAAAAAGGAAGTTAAATAAAAATAAAAATGGAAGTTGCAGAAAATTGAAAATGGAAGTTCATTCCAGAAACCACTACACCATAACGATCTATTTGTAAATTATATAAAAAAGGAAGTTTAAAAGAAAAGTAAATTGAATAAAAATGGAAGTTGAATAAAAATAAAAATGAAAGTTGCATAAAATTAAAAATGGAAATTCATTCCAGAAACCACTATACCTTAACGATCTATTTGTAAATTAAATAAAAAAGGAAGTTTAATAGAAAAGTAAATTAAATAAAAATGGAAGTTGAATAAAAATAAAAATGAAAGTTGCAGAAAATTAAATATGGAAGTTCAATCCAGAAACCAATGTACCTTAACGATCTGTTTGGAAATTAAATTAAAAAGGAAGTTTAATAGAAAAGTAAATTGAATAAAAATGCATATAGAGTAAAAATAAAAATAAAAGTTGCGTAAAATTAAAAACGGAAGTTCAATCCAGAAACCACTATACCTTAACGATCTATTTGGAAATTAAATAAAAAAGGAAGTTTAATAGAAAAGTAAATTGAATAAAAATGGAAGTTGACTAAAAATAAAAATGAAAGTTGCATAAAATTAAAAATGGAAGTTCAATCCAGAAACCACTATACCTTAATGATCTATTTGGAAATTAAATAAAAAAGGAAGTTTAATAGAAAAGTAAATTGAATAAAAATGGAAGTTGAATAAAAATAAAAATGAATGTTGCATAAAATTAAAACTGGAAGTTTAATCCAAAAACCACTATACCTTAACGATCTACTTGGAAATTAAATAAAAAAGGAAGTTGAGTATAAAAGGAACTTGAATGAAAAAGAAAGCTAAATAAAAATAAAAATGGAAGTTGGAGAAAATTAAAAATGGAAGTTCATTCCAGAAACCACTATACCATAACCATCTACTTGTAAATTATATAAAAAAGGAAGTTTATTAGAAAAGTAAATTGAATAAAAATGGAAGTTGAATAAAAATAAAAATGAAAGTTGCAGAAAATTAAATATGGAAGTTCAATCCAGAAACCACTATACCTTAACGATCTATTTGGAAATTAAATAAAAAATGAAGTTTAATAGAAAAGTAAATTGAATAAAGATGGAAGTTGAATAAAAATAAAAATGAATGTTGCCTAAAATTAAAACTGGAAGTTTAATCCAAAAACCACTATACCTTAACGATGTACTTGGAAATTAAATAAAAAAGGAAGTTGAGTATAAATGAAACTTGAATAAAAAAGGAAGCTAAATAAAAATAAAAATGGAAGTTGCAGAAAATCAAAAATGGAAGTTCATTCCAGAAACCACTATACCGTAACGATCTATTTGTAAATTATATAAAAAAGGAAGTTTAATAGAAAGGTAAATTGAATAAAAATGGAAGTAGAATAAAAATATAAAGGAAAGTAGCATAAAATTAAAAATCGAAGTTCAATCCGAAAACCACTACGCCTTAACGATCTATTTGGAAATCAAATAAAAAAGGAAGTTGAGTAGAAAAGAAACTTGAATAAAAAAGGAAGTTAAATAAAAATAAAAATGGAAGTTGCAGAAAATTAAAAATGAAAGTTCATTCCAGAAACCATTATACCATAACGATCTATTTGTAAATTATATAAAAAAGGAAGTTTAATAGAAAAGTAAATTGAATAGAAATGGAAGTTGAATAAAAATAAAATTGAAAGTGGCATAAAATTAAAAATGGAAATTCATTCCAGAAACCACTATACCTTAACGATCTACTTGCAAATTAAATAAATAAGGAAGTTTAATAGAAAAGTAAATCATATAAAAATGGAAGTTGAAAAAAAATAAAAATGAAAGTTGCAGAAAATTAAATATGGAAGTTCAATCCAGAAACCACTGTACCTTAACGATCTATTTAGAAATTAAATAAAAATGGAAGTTTAATAGAAACGTAAATTGAATAAAAATGGATGTAGAATAAAAATAAAAATGAAAGTTGCATAAAATTAAAAATGGAAGGTCAATCCAGAAACCACTATACCTTAACGATCTATTTTGAAATTAAATAAAAAAGGAAGTTCAATAGAAAAGTAAATTGAATAAAATTGGAAGTTGAATAAAAATAAAAATGAAAGTTGAAGAAAATTGAAAATGGAAATTCATTCAAGAAACCACTATACCTTAACGATCTATTTAGAAATTAAATAAAAAAGAAAGTTTTATAGAAAATTAAATTGAATAAAAATGGATGTAGAATAAAAAGAAAAATGAAAGTTGCATAAAATTAAAAATGGAATTTCAATCCAGAAACCACTATACCTTAACGATCTATTTGGAAAATAAAAGAAAAAGGAAGTGTAATAGAAAAGTTAATTGAAAAAAAATGGAAGTTGAATAAAAATAAAAATGAACGTTGCAGAAAATTAAATATGAAAGTTCAAACCTGAAACCCTTATAACTTAACGATCTATTTGGAAATTACATAAAAAAGGAAGTTTAATAGAAAAGTGAATTGAATAAAAATGGAAGTAGAATAAAAATAAAAAGGAAAGTCGCACAAAATTAAAAGTGGAAGTTCAATCCAGAAACCACTATACCTTAACGATCTGTTTGGAAATTAAATAAAAAAGGAAGTTTAAAAGAAAAGTAAATTGAATAAAAATGGAAGTAGAAGAAAAATAAAAATGAAAGTGGCAGAAAATTAAATATGGAAGTTCAATCCAGAAACCACTATACCTTAACGATCTATTTGGAAATTAAATAAAAAAGGAAGTTTAATAGAAAAGTAAATTGAATAAAAATGGAAGTTGAATAAAAATAAAAATGAAAGTGGCATAAAATTAATAATGGAAATTCATTCCAGAAACCACTATACCTTAACGAACTATTTGTAAATTTAATAAAAAAATGAATTTTAATAGAAAAGTAAATTACATAAAAAAGGAAGTTGAATAAAAATAAAAATGAAAGTTGCAGAAAATAAAATATGGAAGTTCAATCCAGAAACCACAGTACCTTAACGATCTATTTGGAAATTAAATAAAAAAGGAAGTTTAAAAGAAAAGTAAATTGAATAAAAATGGAAGTAGAATAAAAATAAAATTGAAAGTTGCAGAAAATTAAATATGGGAGTTCAATCCGGAAACGACAATACCGTAACAATCTATTTGGAAAGTAAACAAAAAAGGAAGTTTAATAAAAAAGTAAATTGAATAAAAATGGAAGTTGAATAAAAATGAAAATGAAAGTTGCAGAAAAATAAATAAGGAAGTTCAATCCAGAAACCACTGTACCTTAACGATCTATTTGGAAATTAAATAAAAAAGGAAGTTTAATTGAAAAGTAAATTCAATAAAAATGGAAGTTGAGTAAAAACAAAAATGAAAGTTGCATAAAATTAAAAATGAAAGTTTAATCCAAAAACCACTATACCTTAACGATCTATTTGGAAATTAAATAAAAGAGGAAGTTGAGTAGAAAAGAAACTTGAATAAAAAAGGAAGCAAAATAAAAATAAAAATAGAAGTTGCAGAAAATTAAAAATGGAAGTTCATTCCAGAAACCACTATACCTTAACGATCTATTTGGAAATTAAATAAAAAGGAAGTTTAATAGAAAGGTAAATTGTATAAAAATGGAAGTAGAATAAAAATATAAAGGAAAGTTGCATAAAATTAAAAATAGAAGTTCAATCCAAAAACCACTATACCATAACGATCTATTTGGAAATAAAATAAAAAAGGAAGTTGAGTAGAAAAGAAACTTGAATAAGAAAGGAAGTTAAATAAAAATGAAAATGGAAGTTGCAGAAAATTAAAAATGGAAGTTCATTCCAGAAACCACTATACCATAACGATCTATTTGTAAATTATATAAAAAAGGAAGTTTAATAGAAAAGTAAATTGAATATAAATGGAAGTTGAATAAAAATAAAAATGAAAGTTGCAGAAAATTAAATATGGAAGTTCAATCCAGAAACCACTATACCTTAACGATCTATTTGGAAATTAAATAAAAAAGGAAGTTTAATAGAAAAGTAAATTGAATAAAAATGGAAGTTGAATAAAAAAAAAAATGAAAGTGGCATAAAATTAAAAATGGAAATTCATTCCAGAAACCACTATACCTTAACGTTCTATTTGTAAATTAAATAAAAAAGGAAGTTTAATAGAAAAGTAAATTAAATAAAAATGGAAGTTGAATAAAAATAAAATGAAAGTTGCAGAAAATTAAATATGGAAGTTCAATCCAGAAACCACTGTACCTTAACGATCTATTTAGAAATTAAATAAAAAAGGAAGTTTATTAGAAAAGTAAATTGAATAAAAATGGATGTAGAATAAAAATAAAAATGAAAGTTGCATAAAATTAGAAATGGAAATTCATTCCAGAAACCACTATACCTTAACGATCTATTTGGAAATTAAATAAAAAAGGAAGTATAATAGAAAAGTAAATTGAATAAAAATGGAAGTTGAATAAAAATAAAAATGAAAGTTGAAGAAAATTAAAAATAGAAATTCATTCAAGAAACCACTATACCTTAACGATCTATTTAGAAATTAAATAAACAAGGAAGTTTAATAGAAAAGTAAATTGAATAAAAATGGATGTAGAATAAAAAGAAAAATGAAAGTTGCATAAAATTAAAAATGGAAGTTCAATCCAGAAACCACTATACCTTAACGACCTATTTGGAAATAAATGAAAAAGGAAGTGTATTAGAAAAGTAAATTGAATAAAAATGGAAGTAGAATAAAAATAAAAATGAACGTCGCAGAAAATTAAATATGAAAGTTCAATCTGGAAACCACTATACCTTAACGATCTATTTGGAAATTAAATAAAAAAGGAAGTTTAATAGAAAAGTAAATTGAATAAAAATGGAAGTTGAATAAAAAGAAAAATGAAAGTTGAAGAAAATTAAAAATAGAAATTCATTCAAGAAACAACTATACCTTAACGATCTATTTAGAAATTAAATAAAAAAGGATGTTTAATAGAAAAGTAAACTGAATAAAAATGGAAGTTGAATAAAAATGAAAATGAAAGTTGCAGAAAAATAAATATGGAAGTTCAATCCAGAAACCACTGTACCTTAACAATCTATTTGGAAATTAAATAAAAAAGGAAGTTTAATAGAAAAGTAAATTGAATAAAAATTGAAGTAGAATAAAAATAAAAATGAAAGTTGCAGAAAATTAAATATGGAAGTTCAATCCAGAAACCACTATACCTTAACGATCTATTTGGAAAGTGAACAAAAAAGGAAGTTTAATAGAAAAGTAAATTGAATAAAAATGGAAGTTGAAAAAAATTAAAATGAAATTTGCAGAAAAATAAATATTGAAGTTCAATACAGAAACCACTGTACCTTAACGATCTATTTGGAAATTAAATAAAAAAGGAAGTTTAATAGAAACGTAAATTGAATAAAAATGGAAGTTGAGTAAAAATAAAAAAGAAAGTTGCATAAAATTAAGAAGGGAAGTTTAATCCAAAAATCAATATACCTTAACGATCTATTTGGAAATTAAATAAAAAAGGAAGTTGAGTAGAAAAGAAACTTGAATAAAAAAGGAAGTTAAATAAAAATAAAAATCGAAGTTGCAGAAAATTAAAAATGGAAGTTCAATCCAGAAACCACTATACCATAACGATCTATTTGTAAATTATATAAAAAAGGAAGTTTAATAGAAAAGTAAATTGAATAAAAATGGAAGTTGAATAAAAATAAAAATGAAAGTTGCAGAAAATTAAATATGGAAGTTCAATACAGAAACCACTATACCTTAACGATCTATTTGGAAATTAAATAAAAAAGGAAGTTTAATAGAAAAGTAAATGGAATAAAAATGGAAGTTGAATAGAGATAAAAATGAAAGTGGCATAAAATTAAAAATGGAAATTCATTCCAGAAACCACTATACCTTAACGATCTATTTGTAAATAAAATAGAAAATGAAGTTTAATAGAAAAGTAAATTGAATAAAAATGGAAGTAGAATAAAAATAAAAATGAAAGTTGTAGAAAATTAAAAATGGAAGTTCATTCCAGAAACCACTATACCTTAGCGATCTATTTGGAGATTAAATAAAAAAGGAAGTTTTATAGAAAAGTAAATTGAATAAAAATGGAAGTAGAATAAAAATAAAAAGGAAAGTTGCATAAAGTTAAAAGTGGAAGTTCAATACATAAACCACTATACCTTAACGACCTGTTTGGAAATTAAATAAAAAAGGAAGTTTAATAGAAAAGTAAATTGAATAAAAATGGAAGTAGAATAAAAATAAAAATGAAAGTTACAGAAAATTAAATATGGAAGTTCAATCCAGAAACCACTATACCTTAACGATCTATTTGGAAATTAAACCTAAAAGGAAGTGTAATAGAAAAGTAAATTGAATAAAAATGGAAGTTGAATAAAAATGAAAATGAAAGTTGCAGAAAAATAAATATGGAAGTTCAATCTAGAAACCACTGTACCTTAACGATCTATTTGGAAATTAAATAAAATAGGGAGTTTAATAGAAAAGTAAATTGAATAAAAATGGAAGTTGAATAAAAATAAAAATGAAAGTTGCAGAAAATTAAATAAGGAAGTTCAATCCAAAAATCACTATACCTTAACGATTTATTTGGATATTAAATAAAAAAGGAAGTTTAATAGAAATGTAAATTAAATAAAAATGAAAGTTGAATAAAAATAAAAATGAACGTTGCCGAAAATTAAATATGGAAGTTCAGTCCAGAAACCGCTATACCTTAACGATCTATTTGGAAATTAAATAAAAAAGGATGTTTAATAGAAAAGGATATTGAATAAAAATGAAAGTTGAATAAAAATAAAAATGAAAGTTGCATAAAATTAAAAATGGAAGTTCAATCCAGAAACCACTATACCTTAACTATCTATTTGGAAATTAAATGAAAAAGGAAGTTTAATAGAAAAGTAAATTGAATAAAAATGGAAGTTGAATAAAAATAAAAACGAACGTTGCAGAAAATTAAATATGGAAGTTCAATCTAGAAACCACTATACCTTAACGATCTCTTTGGAAATTAAATAAAAAAAGATGTTTAATATAAAAGTAAATTGAATAAACATGGAAGTTGAATAAAAATAAAAGAGAAAGTTGCATAAAATTAAAAATGTAAGTTCAATCCAAAAACCGCTATACCTTAACGATATATTTGGAAATTAAATAAAAAAGGAAGTTGCAGAAAATTAAAAATGGAAGTTCGTTCGAAAAACCTCTATACCTTAACGATCTATTTGGAAATTAAATAAAAAACGAAGTTTAATAGAAAAGTAAATTGAATAAAAATGGAAGTTGAATTAAAGTAAAAATGAAAGTTGCATAAAATTAAAAATGGAAGTTCAATCCAAAAACCACTATACCCTAACGATCTATTTGGAAATTAAATAAAAAAGGAAGTTGAGTTGAAAAGAAACTTGAATAAAAAAAGGAAGTTAAATAAAAATAAAAATGGAAGTTGTAGTAAATTAAAAATGGAAGTTCATTCCAGAAACCACTATACCTTAGCGATCTATTTGGAGATTAAATAAAAAAGGAAGTTTTATAGAAAAGTAAATTGAATAAAAATGGAAGTAGAATAAAAATAAAAAGGAAAGTTGCACAAAGTTAAAAGTGGAAGTTCAATACATAAACCACTATACCTTAACGATCTGTTTGGAAATTAAATAAAAAAGGAAGTTTAATAGAAGAGTAAATTGAATAAAAATGGAAGTAGAATAAAAATAAAAATGAAAGTTAAAGAAAATTAAATATGAAAGTTCAATCTAGAAACCACTATACTTTAACGATCTATTTGGAAATTAAACCAAAAAGGAAGTGTAATAGAAAAGTAAATTGAATAAAAATGGAAGTTAAATAAAAATGAAAATGAAAGTTGCAGAAAAATAAATATGGAAGTTCAATCCAGAAACCACTGTACCTTAACGATCTATTTGTAAATTAAATAAAAAAGGAAGTTTAATAGAAAGCTAAATTGAATAGAAATGGAAGTTGAATAAAAATAAAAATGAAAGTTGAAGAAAATTAAAAATAGAAATTCATTCAAGAAACCACTATACCTTAACGATCTATTTAGAAATTAAATAAAAAAGGAAGTTTAATAGAAAAGTAAACTGAATAAAAATGGAAGTTGAATAAAAATGAAAATGAAAGTTGCAGAAAAATAAATATGGAAGTTCAATCCAGAAACCACTGTACCTTAACAATCTATTTGGAAATTAAATAAAAAAGGAAGTTTAATAGAAAAGTAAATTGAATAAAAATTAAAGTAGAATAAAAATAAAAATGAAAGTTGCAGAAAATTAAATATGGAAGTTCAATCCAGAAACCACTATACCTTAACGATCTATTTGGAAATTAAATAAACAAGGAAGTTTAATAGAAAAGTAAATTGAATAAAAATGGATGTAGAATAAAAAGAAAAATGAAAGTTGCATAAAATTAAAAATGGAAGTTCAATCCAGAAACCACTATACCTTAACGATCTATTTGGAAAATAAATGAAAAAGGAAGTGTAATAGAAAAGTAAATTGAATAAAAATGGAAGTTGAATAAAAATAAAAATGAACGTCGCAGAAAATTAAATATGAAAGTTCAATCTGGAAACCACTATACCTTAACGATCTATTTGGAAATTAAATAAAAAAGAAAGTTTAATAGAAAACTGAATTGAATAAAAATGGAAGTTGAATAAAAATAAAAATGAAAGTTGCATAAAATTAAAAATGGAAGTTCAATCCGGAAACCACTATACCTTAACGATCTATTTGGAAATTAAATAAAAAAGAAAGTTTAATAGAAAACTAAATTGAATAAAAATTGAAGTTGAATAAAAATAAAATTGAAAGTATGCATAAAAATAAAAATGGAAGTTCAATCCAAAAACCACTATACCTTAACGATCTATTTGGAAATTAAATAAAAAAGGAAGTTGAGTAGAAAAGAAACTTGAATAAAAATGGAAGTTAAATAAAAATAAAAATGGAAGTTGCAGAAAATTAAAAATGGAAGTTCCTAAGAAAAACCTCTATACCTTAACGATATATTTGGAAATTAAATACAAAAGGAAGTTTAATAGAAAAGTAAATTGAATTAAAATGGAAGTAGAATAAAAATAAAAATAAAAATGAAAGTTGAGGAAAATTAAATATGGAAGTTCAATACAGAAACCACTATACCTTAACGATCTATTTGGAAATTAAATAAAAAAGGAAGTTTAATAGAAAAGTAAATTGAATAAAATGGAAGTTGAATAAAAATAAAAATGGAAGTTGCAGAAAATTAAATATGGAAGTTCAATCCAGAAACCACTATAACTTAACGATCTATTTGGAAATTAAATAAAAAAGGATGTTTAATAGAAAAGTAAATTGAATAAAAATAGAAGTTGAATAAAAATAAAAATGAAAGTTGCATAAAATTAAAAATGGAAGTTCTATCCAGAAACCACTATATTTTAACGATCTATTTGGAAATTGCATAAAAAAGGAAGTTTAATATAAAAGTAAATTGAATAAAAATGGAAGTTGAATAAAAATAAAAATGAACGTTGCAGAAAATTAAATATGGAAGTTCAATCCAGAAACCACTATACCTTAACGATCTATTTGGAAATTAAATAAAAAAAGATGTTTAATAGAAAAGTTAATTGAATAAAAATAGAAGTTGAATAAAAATAAAAATGAAAGTTGCATAAAATTAAAAATGAAAGTTCAATCCAAAAACGACTATACCTTAACGATCTACTTGGAAATTAAATAAAAAAGGAAGTTGAGTAGAAAAGAAAGTTGAATAAAAATGGAAGTTTAATAAAAACAAAAATGGAAGTTGCAGTAAATTAAAAATGGAAGTTCATTAGAAAAACCACTATACCTTAACGATCTATTAGGAAATTAAATAAAAAAGGAAATTTAAGTGAAAAGCGAATTGAATTAAAATTGAAGTAGAAAAAAATAAAAATAAAAATGAAAGTTGAAGAAAATTAAATATGGAAGTTCCGTCCAGAAACCACTATACCTTAACGATCTATTTGGAAATTAAATAAAAAAGGAAGTTTAATAGAAAAGTATATTGAATAAAAATGGAAGTTGAATAAAAATAAAAATGAAGGTTGCATAAAATTAAAAATTGAAGTTCAATCCAGAAACCACTATACCATAACGATCTATTTGGAAATTAAATAAAAAAGAAAGTTTAGTAGAAAAGTAAATTGAATAAAAATAGAATTAGAATAAAAATAAAAAGGAAAGTTGCATAAAATTAAAAATGGAAGTTTAATCCAAAAACCACTATACCTTAACGATCTATTTGGAAATTAAATAGAAAAGGAAGTTATAGCGACCCCGGTCTTTTCCCTTTAAATTATTGTATCCGAACTTAGGTTCCGTGGATCCTGTCATTATATATTGGTTGTTGTTGTCCTTTAATCTCTTTGTATTTGAGTTATAGAATGTGTTGGATGGGTCTGTTACAGGTCGGTTGAGTTTAGATGCCAAAACTAGTTGCCCAGATTTTGACCTGTCCGCTCGAGCGGTAGTTTGACGCTCGAGCGGGGTTTTCCTTTGTTGCTTGTCCGCTCGAGCGGGGGTTTTGGTGCTCGAGCGGGATTATCACCCATCCAGTTTTTTTCCTATAAAGGGTTGGACGCTCGAGCGTGGGATTGGACGCTCGAGCGGAAATGTGTGAGTGCCGCTCGAGCGGGGACCTGGTTCTGCAAAAAGTACTGGGAGTGCGTATTCGACGCTCGAGTGGGAGTTTGGATGCTCGAGCGAGGAGTCGACTACATCAGTCCGAGATTTCACTTTTTGGATCACTTTTTGACCTACTTTTCTCTCTTAACTTTAAAAACCGCCCTTTGAGAGTCTTTTTCTCTCTCTCTCTCTCTCTCTCTCAAAACCTGTCTTCTCCCTAAGAATTGATCTACTTAGGGTGAGTATCTAACCTTAGTCCTTTATTAAAAAGATAGAGTAAGTTAAGAGCTTCTATAGCGACCCCGGTCTTTTCCCATTTGATTATTGTATCCGGACTTAGGTTCCGTAGATTCCGTCATTTTATAATTGTTGTTGTCATTCATCATTTTCTTATTTTGAGTCTTGGGTTGTGTTGGGAAGATTTGGAGCAGGTTGGTTGAGCTTAGGAACCAAGTCTAGTTGCCCAGATTTTGGCTTGTCCGCTCGAGCGGGGGTTTGGGCGCTCGAGCGGGGAATACACCCATCCAGTATGTCCTGTGTATTGTTGGCCGCTCGAGCGGGGGATTTGGACGCTCGAGCGAAAAGTCGTGAGTGACGCTCGAGCGGGGAGTTGGGCGCTCGAGCGGGGACCTGTCTGCAAAAACTTCTGGGAGTGTGCATTCGCCGCTCGAGCGGGAGTTTGGACGCTCGAGCGGGAGTCTGTGAGTGGCGCTCGAGCGGGGGTTTACACGCTCGAGCGGGGCGACTGGTATAAAAATCCGAGATCCGACTTTCTGGATGATTTTTCATCTCCTTTTTTATTTTAAAACCCTAGAACCGTCTTCTCCCTCTCCCTACACACCTTCTCTCTTAGGTTTGATCTACTTAGAGTGTATTTCCACCCTAAGTTCTTTGTTAAAAAGATAGAGTGGGTCGAGGGCTTCCATTTAATCTGAACATTTAGTGATTTGGAGCACATTGGAATTTGGGTATTCATCTCCATCTTCTCTTTTGGGGCTATTTCTTCGAGGTAGGGATTTCCTACTCCATTTTATAAGTTTTGTTCTAAGTTTTGGTATTTTAATATGTTGGGGGTTACTTTGAAAGTTTTGAGAAAAATCCTAGTTGTATTAATTAATTAGTTTGTATAATTAATTTAAGGGAATTGGGTTAAATTCATGAAATTGGGGAATTTATTGATTAAATGGTGTAGTTGGATATTTTAAATCACTCACCTATTGAATAGTTGCTATATTTATTTCCAAGTCTAGAAATATCTGTTTTGGGCTATCGGTGGAGGATAGTCGTGATTGTTGTAGACAATGCATGTGAATTAGGTATAACTGAAACTAATCACATTGATTAAGTCATCAATTTTAACTGTTGAATTAATACAGACATTATATGTATTGATTGAGTGTTGTATGTGTTATGTGTTTACATACATTGTTTTGTGTGGGAGGAGATAGGGGATGTACTCCACGGTTTAGGGGAAGATAGGGGATGGACCTCTAAACCGGATTTTGTTTGGGAGGAGATAGGGGATGGACTCCATTAGCATCACTTTTATGTGTGCTTATTTATATAGAAGTGTTTTTATTGATACAGCACTAAAATGTGTATCAATCTGGAAGTATGAAGTGTTTTGATTTGAGCTTGAGTCTCATTGTTTGTTGACATTGGAAGAATGTGAATATGATATATATATAATTCACTGTTGTAAGTTTGGCTAGGTTCTGAGCCATATTGATAAAGTTGGAAAGTAAAACGTATCTTAGACAATAGTGTCATGAGACTGTAAAATGAAGTAATTGATTATCTTGGTTAACCATCTGTTGAATACTATTGCTTTATTCATTGCTTATATGTGGTTTAGTATATTTCTACTGGGCTGTGGCTCACCCTTTATGGGAACATCATTTTCAGGTCCAGGTGATAAGCTACCTCCAAGGACATAGCTTGGAAGGACTTGGATTTTGAAGATCATTTTCAGTTATTTGCTTTTATTTGTTAGTACATGTAAACACACAAGCCTAGGGCTTTATTTGTATTTGAGCTAGAACTCATACCTTTGTGTCCAAGTGTTGGCTTGGAAAGATGTAAGCCTGTAGGGCATTTAATTTGATGTTACATGTAATGCTTTGTTTAGTAAGACTCTGATGAATATTGTAATGAACTGTTTCCTTTTTAACATTGCATGTTGATGTTATATATATTTAATGGGTTCATTTTTCGAGGGCGCTACAGCTTCCATTTAATCTGAACGTTTGGTGGTTTGGAGCACTTTAGAATTTGGGTCTTCATCTCCGTCTTTTCCATTTGGGTTATTTTCTTCGAGGTAGGGATTTCCTACTCCATCTTATAAGTTTTGTTCTAAGTTTTGATATTTTGATATGGTGGGAGTACTTTCGTAATTTTGGTAAAAACCCTAGTTGTATTAATAAATTAATTTGTTTAATTAATTTAAGGAAATTGGGGAATTTGGTTAAATTCATAAAATTGAGGAATTCATTGATTAAATGGCGTAGTTAGATAATTTAAATCACTCGCCTATTGAATTGTTGATATATTTATTTCCAGTCTAGAAATAACTGTTTTGGGCTATCGGTGGAGGATAGTCATGTTTGTTGTAGACATTGCATGTGGATTAGGAAAAATTGAAACTAAATAAAAAAGGAAGTTTAATCCAGAAACCACTTTACCTTAGCGATCTATTTGGAAATTAAATAAAAAAGGAAGTTTAATAGCAAAGTAAATTGAATAAAAATGGAAGTTGAATAAAAATAAAAATGGAAGTTGCAGAAAATTAAAAATGGAAGTTCATTCCAGAAACCACTATACCTTAACGATCTATTTGGAAATTAAATAAAAAAGGAAGTTTAATAGAAAAGTAAATTAAATAAAAATGGAAGTAGAATATAAATAAAATTGAAAGTTGCATAAAATGAAAAAAGGAAGTTCAATCCAGAAACCACTATACCTTAGCGATCTATTTGGAAATTAAATAAAAAGGACGTTTAATAGGAAAGTAAATTGAATTAAAATGGAATTTGAATAAAAATAAAAATGAAAGTTCCATAAAATTAAAAATGGATGTTCAATCCAGAAACCACTATACCTTAACGATCTATTTGGAAATTAAATAAAAAATAAAGTTTAACAGCAAAGTAAATTGAATAAAAATGAAAGTTGAATAAAAATAAAAACGGAAGTTGCAGAAAATTAAAAATGGAAGTTCATTCCAGAAACCACTATACCTTAACGATCTATTTGGAAATAAAATAAAAAATGAAGTTTAATAGGAAAGTAAATTAAATAAAAATGGAAGTAGAATAAAAATAAAAATGAAAACTGCATAAAATTAAAAAAGGAAGTTCAATCCAGAAACCACTATACCTTAACGATCTATTTGGAAATTAAATAAAAAAGGAAGTTTAATAGGAAAGCAAATTGAATTAAAGTGGAAGTAGAATAAAAATAAAAATGAAAGTTGCATAAAATTAAAAATGGAAGTTCTATCCAGAAACCACTATACCTTAACGATCTACTTGGAAATTAAATAAAAAAGGAAGTGTAATAGGAAAGTAAATTGAATTAAAATGGAAGTAGAATAAAAATAAAAATGAAAGTTGCATAAAATTAAAATTGGAAGTTCAATCCAGAAGCCACTATACCTTAACGATCTATTAGGAAATTAAATAAAAAAGGAAGTTTAATAGAAAAGTAAATTGAATAAAAATGGAAGTTGAATAAAAATCAAAATGAAAGTTGCATAAAATTGAAAATGGAAGTTCAATCTAGAAACCACTATACCTTAACGATCTATTTGGAAATTAAATAAAAAAGGTTGTTTAATAGAAAAGTAAATTGAATAAAAATGGAAGTTGAATAAAACTAAAAATGGAAGTTGCATAAAATTAAAAATGGAAGTTCATTCCAGAAACCACTATACCTTAACGATCCATTTGGAAATTAGATAAAAAAGGAAGTTTAATAGAAAAGTAAATTAAATAAAAATGGAAGTAGAATAAAAATAAAAATGAAAGTTGCATAAAATTAAAAATGGAAGTTCTATCCAGAAACCACTATACCTTAACGATCTATTTGGAAATTAAATAAAAAAGGAAGTTTAATAGGAAAGTAAATTGAATTAAAATGGAAGTAGAATAAAAATAAAAATGAAAGTTGCATAAAATTAAAATTGGAAGTTCAATCCAGAAGCCACTATACCTTAACGATCTATTTGGAAATTAAATAAAAAAGAAAGTTTAATAGAAAAGTAAATTGAATAAAAATGGAAGTTGAATAAAAATCAAAATGAAAGTTGCATAAAATTGAAAATGGAAGTTCAATCCAGAAACCACTATACCTTAACGATCTATTTGGAAATTAAATAAAAAAGGTAGTTTAATAAAAATGGAAGTTGAATAAAAATAAAAATGGAAGTTGCATAAAATTAAAAATGGAAGTTCATTCCAGAAACCACTATATCTTAACGATCCATTAGGAAATTAAATAAAAAAGGAAGTTTAATGGAAAAGTAAATTAAATAAAAATGGAAGTAGAATATAAATAAAAATGAAAGTTGCATAAAATTAAAAATGGAAGTTCAATCCAGAAACCACTATACCTTAGCGATCTATTTGGAAATTAAATAAAAAGAAAGTTTAATAGCAAAGTAAATTGAATTAAAATGGAAGTTGAATAAAAATAAAAATGAAAGTTGCATAAAATAAAAAATGGAAGTTCAATCCAAAAAGCACAATACCATAACGATCTATTTGGAAATTAATAAAAAAGGAAGTTGAGTAGAAAGAATCTTGAATAAAAAAAGAAATTAAATACAAATAAAAATGGAAGTTGCAGAAAATTAAAAATGGAAGTTCATTCCAGAAACCACTATACCTTAACGATCTATTTGGAATTTAAATAAAAAAGGAAGTTTAATAGGAAAGTAAATTGAATAAAAATGGAAGTAGAATAAAAATAAAAATGAAAGTTGCATAAAATTAAAAATGGAAGTTCAATCCAGAAACCACTATACCTTAGCGATATATTTGGTGATTAAATAAAAAAGGAAATTTAATAGGAAAGTAAATTGAATTAAAATGGAAGTAGAAGAAATCTAAAAATGAAAGTAGCATAAACTTAAAACTGGAAGTTCAATCCAGAAACCACTATACCTTAACGATCTATTTGGAAATTAAATAAAAAAGGAAGTTGAGTAGAAAAGAATCTTGAATAAAAAAGGAAGTTTAATAGAAAAGTAAATTGAATAAAAATGGAAATTGAATAAAAATAAAAATGAAAGTTGCATAAAATTAAAAATGAAAATTCAATCAAAAAACCACTATACCGTAACGATCTATTTGGAAATTAAATAAAAAAGGAAGTTGAGTAGAAAAGAAACTTGAAAAAAAAGGAAGTTAAATAAAAATAAAAATGAAAGTTGCAGAAAATTAAAAATGGAAGTTCATTCCAGAAACCACTATACCTTAACGATCTATTTGGAAATTAAATAAAAAAGGAAGTTTAATAGAAAATTAAATTAAATAAAAATGGAAGTAGAATATAAATAAAAATGAAAGTTGCATAAAATTAAAAAAGGAAGTTCAATCCAGAAACCACTATACCTTAGCGATCTATTTGGAAATTAAATAAAAAGGTCGTTTAATAGGAAAGTAAATTGAATTAAAATGGAAATAGAATAAAATAAAAATGAAAGTTCCATAAAATTAAAAATTGATGTTCAATCCAGAAACCACTATACCTTAACGATCTATTTGGAAATTAAATAAAAAAGAAAGTTTAACAGAATAGTAAATTGAATAAAAATGGAATTTGAATAAAAATAAAAATGAAAGTTGCAGAAAATTAAATATGGAAGTTCAATCCAGAAACCACTTTACCTTAGCGATCTATTTGGAAATTAAATAAAAAAGGAAGTTTAATAGCAAAGTAAATTGAATAAAAATGGAAGTTGAATAAAAATAAAAATGGAAGTTGCAGAAAATTAAAAATGGAAGTTCATTCCAGAAACCACTATACCTTAACGATCTATTTGGAAATTAAATAAAAAAGGAAGTTTAATAGAAAAGTAAATTAAATAAAAATGGAAGTAGAATATAAATAAAATTGAAAGTTGCATAAAATGAAAAAAGGAAGTTCAATCCAGAAACCACTATACCTTAGCGATCTATTTGGAAATTAAATAAAAAGGACGTTTAATAGGAAAGTAAATTGAATTAAAATGGAATTTGAATAAAAATAAAAATGAAAGTTCCAGAAAATTAAAAATGGATGTTCAATCCAGAAACCACTATACCTTAACGATCTATTTGGAAATTAAATAAAAAATAAAGTTTAACAGCAAAGTAAATTGAGTAAAAATGGAAGTTGAATAAAATAAAAATAAACGTTGTAGAAAATTAAAAATTGAAATTTATTCAAGAATCCACTATGCCTTAACGATCTAATTGGAAATTAAATAAAAAAGGAAGTTTAATAGAAAAGTAAATTGAATAAAAATGGAAGTAGAATAAAAATCAAAATGAAAGTTGCATAAAATTGAAAATGGAAGTTCAATCCAGAAACCACTATACCTTAACGATCTATTTGGAAATTAAATAAAAAAGGTTGTTTAATAGAAAAGTAAATTGAATAAAAATGGAAGTTGAATAAACTAAAAATGGAAGTTGCATAAAATTAAAAATGGAAGTTCATTGCAGAAACCACTATACCTTAACGATCCATTTGGAAATTAAATAAAAAAGGAAGTAGAATAAAAATAAAAATGAAAGTTGCATAAAATTAAAAATGGAAGTTCTATCCAGAAACCACTATACCTTAACGATCTACTTGGAAATTAAATAAAAAAGGATGTTTAATAAGAAAGTAAATTGAATTAAAATGGAAGTATAATAAAAATAAAAATGTAAGTTGCATAAAATTAAAAATGGAAGTTCAATCCAGAAGCCACCATACCTTAACGATCTATTTGGAAATTAAATAAAAAAGAAAGTTTAATAGAAAAGTAAATTGAATAAAAATGGAAGTTGAATAAAAATCAAAATGAAAGTTGCATAAAATTGAAAATGGAAGTTCAATCCAGAAACCACTATACCTTAACGATCTATTTGGAAATTAAATAAAAAAGGTAGTTTAATAAAAATGGAAGTTGAATAAAAATAAAAATGGAAGTTGCATAAAATTAAAAATGGAAGTTCATTCCAGAAACCACTATATCTTAACGATCCATTTGGAAATTAAATAAAAAAGGAAGTTTAATGGAAAAGTAAATTAAATAAAAATGGAAGTAGAATATAAATAAAAATGAAAGTTGCATAAAATTAAAAATGGAAGTTCAATCCAGAAACACTATACCTTAGCGATCTATTTGGAAATTAAATAAAAAGGAAGTTTAATAGCAAAGTAAATTGAATTAAAATGGAAGTTGAATAAAAATAAAAATGAAAGTTGCATAAAATTAAAAATGGAAGTTCAATCCAAAAAGCACAATACCATAACGATCTATTTGGAAATTAATAAAAAATGAAGTTGAGTAGAAAGAATCTTGAATAAAAAAGGAAATTAAATACAAATAAAAATGGAAGTTGCAGAAAATTAAAAATGGAAGTTCATACCAGAAACCACTATACCTTAACGATCTATTTGGAAATTAAATAAAAAAGGAAGTTTAGTAGGAAAGTAAATTGAATTAAAATGGAAGTAGAATAAAAATAAAAAAGAAAGTTGCATAAAATTAAAAATGGAAGTTCAATCCAGAAACAACTATAACTTAACGATCTATTTGGAAATTAAAGAAAAAAGGAAGTTTAATTATAGCGACCCCGGTCTTTTCCCATTTGATTATTGTATCCGGACTTAGGTTCCGTATATTCTGTCATTGTATAATTGTTGTTGTCGTCGTCCTTTATTTTCTCATTTGGAGTTATAGGATGTGTTGGGCAGATTTGGAGCAGGTTGGTTGAGCTTAGGAACTCAGTCTAGCTGCCCAGATTTTGGCTTGTCCGCTCGAGCGGGGGTTTGGGCGCTCGAGCGGGGAATACACCCATCCAGTATGTCCTATGTTGTGTTGAACGCTCGAGCGGGGGATTGGCCGCTCGAGCGGGAAGTCGTGAGTGACGCTCGAGCGGGGAGTTGGACGCTCGAGCGGGGACCTGTCTGCAAAAACTTCTGGGTGTGCGCATTCGCCGCTCGAGCAGGAGTTTGGCTGCTCGAGCGGGAGTCTGTGAGTGGCGCTCGAGCGGGGGTTTCCACGCTCGAGCGGGGCGACTGGTATAAAAATCCGAGATCCGACTTTCTGGATCATTTTTCATCTCCTTTTTTATTTTAAAACCCTAGAACCGTCTTCTCTCTCTCTCTACACACCTTCTCTCTTAGGATTGATCTACTTAGAGTGGATTTCTACCTTAGATCCTTTATTAAAAAGATAGAGTGAGTCGAGGGCTTCCATTTAATCTGATTTGTTGGTGGTTTGGAGCACTTTGAAGTTTGGGTCTTCATCTCCATCTTCTCTTTTGGGGCTATTTCTTCGAGGTAGGGATTTCCTACTCCATTTTATAAGTTTTGTTCTAAGTTTTGGTATTTTGATATGTTGGGGTTACTTTGATAATTTTAAGAAAACCCTAGTTGTGTTAATTAATTAATTTGTATAATTAATTTAAGGGAATTGGGGAATTTGGTTAAATACATGAAATTGGGAAATTATTGATTAAATGGTGTAGTTGGATAATTTAAACCACTCGCCTATTGAATTGTTGATATATTTATTTCCAGTCTAGAAATAACTGTTTTGGACTATCGGTGGAGGATAGTCGTGATTGTTGTAGACATTGCATGTGGATTAGGAATAACTGAAACTAACCACATTGATTAAGTCATTAATTTTGACTGTTGCATTGATATAGAAAATACGTGTATTGATTGAGCATTGCATTTGCATATATTGCTTTGTGTGGGAGGAGATAGGGGATGTACTCCACGGTTTAGGGGAAGATAGGGGATGGACCTCTAAACCGGATTTTGTTTGGGAGGAGATAGGGGATGGACTCCATTAGCATCACTTTTATGTGTGCTTATTTATATAGAAGTGTTTTATTGATACAGCACTAAAATGTGTATCAATCTGGAAGTATGAAGTGTTTTGATTTGAGCTTGAGTCTCATTTGTTTATTGATATTGGAAGGATGTGAACATGATTTATGTATTTCACTGTTGTAAGTTTGGCCAGGTTCTGAGCCATGTTGATAAAATTGGAAAGTAAAACGTATCTTAGACAATAGTGTCATGAGACTGTAAAATGAAGTAATTGAATATCTTGGTTAACCATCTGTTGAATGCTATTGCTTTATTCATTGCTTATATGTGGTTTAGTATATTTCTACTGGGCTGTGGCTCACCCTTTATGGGAATATCATTTTCAGGTACAGGTGATAAGCTACCTCCAGGGACTTAGCTTGTGAGGGTTTGGTTTCTGGATTTGGAAGAAGACTTTCATTAGATAATTGTCTTTATTTATTAGTACATGTAAACATTCAAGCCTAGGGCTTTTCTTGTATTGAGCTAGAACTCATATTTTTGTATCCAAGTGACTGGCTTGGAAAGATGTAAGCCTGTAGGGCATTTTATTTGATGTTACATGTAAT
This sequence comes from Camellia sinensis, assembly GCF_055761805.1. Classification (NCBI taxonomy): domain Eukaryota; kingdom Viridiplantae; phylum Streptophyta; class Magnoliopsida; order Ericales; family Theaceae; genus Camellia; species Camellia sinensis. Next base: position 36,427,497 of record NW_028128987.1, read on the forward strand.
GCTTTTGTTTAGTAATACTCTGATGAAAGGTTTAATAAATTGTTTTCTTTGAAAAATGCATGTCAATGATATATATATATATGATGGGTTGATTTTGAGGGCGTTACATTAATAGAAAAGTAAATTGAATAAAAATGGAAGTTGAATAAAAATAAAAATGAAAGTTGCATAAAATTGAAAATGGAAGTTCAATCCAGAAACCACTATACCTTAACGATCTATTTGGAAATTAAATAAAAAAGGAAGTCGAGTAGAAAAGAAACTTGAATAAAAAAGGAAGTTAAATAAAAATAAAAATGGAAGTTGCAGAAAATTAAAAATGGAAGTTCATTCCAGAAATCACTATACCTTAACAATCTATTTGGAAATTAAATAAAAAAGGAAGTTTAATAGAAAAGTAAATTAAAGAAAAATGGAAGTAGAATATGAATAAAAATGAAACTTGCAAAAAATTAAAAACGGAAGTTCAATCCAGAAACCAGTATACCTTAGCGATCTATTTGGAAATTAAATAAAAAGGAAGTTTAATAGGAAAGTAAATTGAATTAAAATGGAAGTAGAATAAAAATAAAAATAAAAGTTCCATAAAATTAAAAATCGATGTTCAATCCAGAAAGCAGTATACCTTAACGATCTATTTGGAAATTAAATAAAAAAGGAAGTTTAATAGAAAAGTAAATTTAATTAAAATGGAAGTAGAATAAAAATAAAAATGATAGTAGCATAAAATTAAAACAGGAAGTTCAATCCAGAAACCACTATACCTTAACGATCTATTTGGAAATTAAATAAAAAAGGAAGTTGAGTAGAAAAGAATCTTGAATAAAAAAGGAAGTTAAATAAAAATAAAAATGGAAGTTGTAGAAAATTAAAAATGGAAGTTCATTCCAGACACCACTATACCTTAACGATCTATTTGGAAATTAAATAAAAAAGGAAGTTTAATAGAAAAGTAAACTGAATAAAAATGGAAGTTGAATAAAAACAAAAATGAAAGTTGCAGAAAATTAAATATGGAAGTTCAATCCAGAAACCACTATACCTTAACGATCTATTTGGAAATTAAATAAAAAAGGAAGTTTAATAGAAAAGTAAATTGAATAAAAATGGAAGTTGAATAAAAATAAAAATGAAAGTTGCATAAAATAAAAAATGGAAGTTCAATAAAAAAAACCATTATACCTTAACGATCTATTTGGAAATTAAATAAAAAAGGTAGTTTAATTGAAAAGTAAATTGAATAAAAATGGAAGTTGAATAAAAATAAAAATGAAAGTTGCATAAAATTAAAAATGGAAGTTCAACCCAAAAACCACAATACCTTAACGATCCATTTGGAAATTAAATAAAAAAGGAAGTTTAATAGAAAAATAAATTGAATGAAAATGGAAGCTGAATGAAAATAATAATGAAAGTTGTATAAAATTAAAAATGAAAGTTCAATCCAGAAACCACTAAACCTTAGTGATCTATTTGCAAATTAAATAAAAAAGGAAATTTAATAGGAAAGTTAATTGAATTAAAATGGAAGTAGAATAAAAATAAAAATGAAAGTAGCGTAAAATTAAAACTGGAAGTTCAATCCAGAAACCACTATACCTTAACGATCTATTTGGAAATTAAATAAAAAAGGAAGTTTAATAGGAAAGTAAATTGAATTAAAATGGAAGTAGAATAAAAATAAAAATGAAAGTTGCATAAAATTAAAAATGGAAGTTCTATCCAGAAACCACTATACCTTAACGATCTACTTGGAAATTAAATAAAAAATGAAGTTTAATAGGAAAGTAAATTGAATTAAAATGGAAGTAGAATAAAAATAAAAATCAAAGGTGCATAAAATTAAAAATGGAAGTTCAATCCAGAAACCACTATACCTTAACGATCTATTTAGAAATTAAATAAAAAAGGAAGTTTAATAGAAAAGTAATTTGAATAAAAATGAAAGTTGAATAAAAATAAAAATGAAAGTTGTAGAAAATTAAATATGGAAGTTCAATCCAGAAACCGCTATACCTTAACGATCTATTTGGAAATTAAATAAAACAGGAAGTTTAATAGAAAAGTAAATTGAATAAAAATGGACGTTGAATAAAAATAAAAATGAAAGTCGCATAAAATTAAAAATGGAAGTTCTATCCAGAAACCACTATACCTTAACGATCTACTTGGAAATTAAATAGAAAAGAAAGTTTAATAGGAAAGTAAATTGAATTAAAATGGAAGTAGAATAAAAATAAAAATGAAAGTTGCCTAAAATTAAAAATGGAAGTTCTATCCAGAAACCACTATACCTTAACGATCTATTTGGAAATTAAATAAAAAAGGAAGTTTAATAGAAATGTAAATTGAATAAAAATGGAAGTTGAATAAAAATAAAAATGAAAGTTGCATGAAATTAAAAATGGAAGTTCTATCCAGAAACCACTATACCTTAACGATCTACTTGGAAATTAAATAGAAAAAAAGTTTAATAGGAAAGTAAATTGAATTAAAATGGAAGTAGAATAAAAATAAAAATGAAAGTTGCATAAAATTAAAAATGGAAGTTCAATCCAGAAACCACTATACCATAACGATCTATTTGGAAATTAAATAAAAAAGGAAGTTTAATAGGAAAGTAAATTGAATTAAAATGGAAGAAGAATAAAAATAAAAATGAAAATTGCATAAAATTAAAAATTGATGTTCTATCCAGAAACCACTATACCTTAACGATCTACTTGGAAATTAAATAAAAACGGAAGTTTAACAGGAAAGTAAATTGAATTAAAATGGAAGTAGAATAAAAATAAAAATGAAAGTTGCATAAAATTAAAAATGGAAGTTCAATCCAGAAACCACTATACCTTAACGATCTATTTGGAAATTAAATAAAAAAGGAAGTTTAATTGAAAAGTAAATTGAATAAAAATGGAAGTTGAATGAAAATAAAAATGAAAGTTGCATAAAATTAAAAATGGATGTTCAATCTAGAAACCACTATACCTTAACAATCTATTTGGAAATTAAACAAAAAAGAAAGTCTAACAGAAAAGTAAATTGAATAAAAATGGAAGTTGAATAAAAATAAAAATGAAAGTTGGAGATAATTAAATATGGAAGTTCAATCCAGAAACCACTTTACCTTAGCGATCTATTTTGAAATTAAATAAAAAAGGAAGTTTAATAGCAAAGTAAATTGAATAAAAATGGAAGTTGAATAAAAATAAAAATGAAAGTTGCATAAAATTAAAAATGAAAGTTCAATCTAGAAACCACTATACCTTATCGATCTATTTGGAAATTAAATATAAAAGGAAGTTTAATAGAAAAGTAAATTCAATAAAAATGGAAGTTGAATAAAAATAAAAATGAAATTTGCATAAAATTAAAAATGGAAATTCAATCCAAAAACTACTATACTTTAACAATCTATTTGGAAATCAAATAAAAAAGGAAGTTGAGTAGAAAAGAAACTTGAACAAAAAAGGAAGTTAAATAAAAATAAAAATGGAAGTTGCAGAAAATTAAAAATGGAAGTTCATTCCAGAAACCACTATACCTTAACGTTCTATTTGGAAATTAAATAAAAAAGGAAGTTTAATAGAAAAGTAAATTAAACAAAAATGGAAGTAGAATATAAATAAAAATGAAAGTTGCATAAAATTAAAAATGGAAGTTCAATCCAGAAACTACTATACCTTAGCGATCTATTTGGAAATTAAATAAAAAGGAAGTTTAATAGGAAAGTAAATTGAATTAAAATGGAAGTAGAATAAAAATAAAAATGAAAGTTCCACAAAATTAAAAATCGATGTTCAATCCAGAAACCGCTATACCTTAACGATCTATTTGGAAATTAAATAAAAAAGAAAGTTTAACAGAAAAGTAAATTGAATAAAAATGGAAGTTGAATAAAAATAAAAATGAAAGTTGCAGAAAATTAAATATGGAAGTTCAATCCAGTAACCACTTTACCTTAGCGATCTATTTGGAAATTAAATAAAAAAGGAAGTTTAATAGCAAAGTGAATTGAATAAAAATGGAAGTTGAATAAAAATAAAAATGAAAGTTGCATAAAATTAAAAATGGAAGTTCAATCCAAAAAGCAGTATACCTTAACGATCTATTTGGAAATTAAATAAAAAAGGAAGTTGAGTAGAAAAGAATCTTCAATAAAAAAGGAAATTAAATAAAAATAAAAATGGAAGTTGCAGAAAATTAAAAATGGAAGTTCATTCCAGAAACCACTATACCTTAACGATCTATTTGGAAATTAAATAAAAAAGGAAGTTTAATAGGAAAGTAAATTGAATAAAAATGGAAGTAGAATAAAAATAAAAATGAAAGTTGCATAAAATTAAAAGTGGAAGTTCAATCCAGAAATCACTATACCTTAGCGATATACTTGGAAATTAAATAAAAAAGGAAGTTTAATAGGAAAGTAAATTGAATTAAAATGGAAGTAGAATAAATATAAAAATGAATGTAGCATAAAATTAAAACAGGAAGTTCAATCCAGAAACCACTATACCTTAACGATCTATTTGGAAATTAAATAAAAAAGGAAGTTGAGTAGAAAAGAATCTTGAATAAAAAAGGAAGTTAAATAAAAATAAAAATGGAAGTTGTAGAAAATTAAAAATGGAAGTTCATTCCAGACACCCCTATACCTTAACGATCTATTTGGAAATTAAATAAAAAAGGAAGTTTAATAGAAAAGTAAACTGAATAAAAATGGAAGTTGAATAAAAACAAAAATGAAAGTTGCAGAAAATTAAATATGGAAGTTCAATCCAGAAACCACTATACCTTAACGATCTATTTGGAAATTAAATAAAAAAGGAAGTTTAATAGAAAAGTAAATTGAATAAAAATGGAAGTTGAATAAAAATAAAAATGAAAGTTGAATAAAATAAAAAATGGAAGTTCAATAAAAAAACCACTATACCTTAACGATCTATTTGAAAATTACATAAAAAAGGTAGTTTAATAGAAAAGTAAATTGAATAAAAATGGAAGTTGAATAAAAATAAAAATGGAAGTTGCATAAAATTTAAAATGGAAGTTCAATCCAAAAACCACTATACCTTAACGATCCATTTGGAAATTAAATAAAAAAGGAAGTTTAATAGAAAAGTAAATTGAATAAAAATAGAAGTTGAATAAAAATAAAAATGAAAGTTGCATAAAATTAGAAATGGAAGTTCAATCCAAAAACCACTACACCTTAACGATTTATTTGGAAATTAAATAAAAAAGGAAGTTAAATAGGAAAGTTAATTGAATTAAAATGGAAGTAGAATAAAAATAAAAATGAAAGTTGCATAAAATTAAAAATGGAAGTTCAATCCAGAAACCACTTTAACTTAACGATCTATTTTGAAATTAAATAAAAAAAGAAGTTTAATAGAAAAATAAATTGAATAAAAATGGAAGTTGAATAAAAATAAAAATGGAAGTTGCAGAAAATTAAAAATAGAAGTTGATTCCAGAAACCACTATACCTTAACGATCTATTAGGAAATTACATAAAAAGAGAAGTTTAATAGAAAAGTAAATTAAATAAACATGGAAGTAGAATATAAATAAAAATGAAAGTTGCATAAAATTAAAAATGGAAGTTCAATCCAGAAACCACTATACCTTAACGATCTATTTGGAAATTAAATAAAAAAAGAAGTTTAATAGGAATGTAAATTGAATTAAAATGGAAGTAGAATAAAAATAAAAATGAAAGTTACATAAAATTAAAAATGGAAGTTTTATCCAGAAACCACTATACCTTAACGATTTACTTGGAAATTAAATAAAAAAGGAAGTTTAATAGGAAAGTAAATTGAATTAAAATGGAAGCAGAATAAAAATAAAAATGAAAGTTGCATAAAATTGAAAATGGAAGTTCAATCCAGAAACCACTATACCTTAACGATCTATTTGGAAATTAAATAAAAAAGGAAGTAGAGTAAAAATATAAATGAAAGTTGCATAAAATTAAAAATGGAAGTTCTATCCAGAAACCACTATACCTTAACGATCTATTTGGAAATTAAATAAAAAAGGAAGTTTAATAGGAAAGTAAATTGAATTAAAATGAAAGTTGCATAAAATTAAAAATGGAAGTTCAATCCAGAAACAACTATAACTTAACGATCTATTTGGAAATTAAAGAAAAAAGGAAGTTTAATAGAAAAGTAAATTGAATAAAAATAAAAATGAAAGTTGCATAAAATTGAAAATGGAAGTTCAATCCAGAAACCACTATACCTTAACGATCTATTTGGAAATTAAATAAAAAAGGTAGTTTAACAGAAAAGTAAATTGAATAAAAATGGAAGTTGCATAAAATTAAAAATGGAAGTTCAATCCAAAAACCTGTAACGCCCTCAAAAAACGACATTAAACCCATCAGATAAGACATGCATTTAGATATAAACTAACCACATTCTTTTATTCATTAGAGTTCCATTACATAAGTATTACATGTTAACATCAAAACAAAATGCCCTACGGGCTTACAGCTTTCCAAGTTAACACTTGGTTACAACCAAAGAGTACTAACTCGTTTACACATTAAGCCCTTGGCTTGAAGTTACATGTAATACATCAAAAAGTAATGCGACAAAAATATGTCCGCCTCTAGCCTCCCAAGCTATGTCCTTGGAGGTGGCATGCTACCTGTACCTGAAAATGATAATCCCTTATAGGGTGAGCCACAGCCCAGTAGAAATACACTAAACCAACCATGGACAATGACTAAAATATTAGCAATTGATAGATGGCTAACACTGATACATTCACATAAATCACATTTTATGTCATACGACTTAAGAGTCCAAGTTACTTTTCATTTTCCCTTTTTCAACAGATAAGCATGTCAGCTCTATCATCATTTCAACAGATAAGTATAAAAACTATATCCCACATTTACAGATAAGCATATAGGCTATATCCACATTCTCAACAGATATGTATAACAACAATATCCCACATTCAGATAAGCATATGAGCTATATCCACATTTCACAAGATAAGCATATAAGCTCTATCTTCACTTCTCTAGACAAGCATATGAGCTGTATCTACAGAGTTCATCCCCTATCTTCTCCCAACACTATCCGGTTTAGAGGTACATCCCCTATCTTCCCCTAAACCGCGGAGTACATCCCCTATCTCCTCCTCTACACATAACGTATACAAACACATTGGTTCTATATACCATCATTCAAGACATACAGTTAATGTATTCTATCAATCCGTCAAATTCCATGACACATTCCATTGATTAGTTTCAGTTTGCCTAATCATCATGCATTGTCTACAACAATCACGACTATCCTCCACCGATAGCCCAAAGCAGTTATTTCTAAACAGAAAATAATTGCACAAATGGATATTCAATCAACATTTCATTTCCTCATTTCTTCCAATTAATTATCCCAAATTAATTAAACAATGTAATTAGGCCATTTTTCATAATTACCATTTCAACCCTTAGGTTCCATTTTCATCAATGATTCAACATTAATTCCATTTCTCTATACCAAACATGCACCTAGGTTTATTATGAATAAAACCCCAACTTTTATAAAATTACACAAAAGCCCAAAACTTTCACCAAATTACCAAACCAAGCCCAACATCTCAAAATACCAAAATTTAAAGACAAAACCCATAGCGAGGAGTAGGGTATCCCTACCTCGAAGTTTGAGCCACAAAGGAGATGAAGACTCGAAGATCAACTTGCTCCAAATCCAAACTTTTTCAGATTAAAACGAAGCTCTCAACACCCTCTATCTTTTTAACAAAGGCCCTAGGCTAGATTCACACCCTAGGGAGATCAAATCTTAGAGAGAGTGTAAGGGTAGAGAGAGAGAGTCTCGGATCTAGGTTTAGAATGAAGAAAAGAAGTGAAAAAGTGATGTTTCAAACGCTGCTGTTCGCTGATATAAAACACGCTCGCTCGAGCGAAGCCTTCATCACTCGAGCGACCAGACACAGAAAACTCTCGCTCGAGCCAAGAAGTTCTCGATCGAGCGAAGAAAAACCCAGACCGCTCGAGCGAAGGAAGCTCGCTCGAGCCAAGAATGGCAACTCTCAGGTCCAGAACCAGACACGAATTCAACTCTCGCTCGAGCGACCACTCCTCGCTCGAGCGAAGACCCAAAATTCTGGGCAGCAACACTAGGCTCCCAAACACAACCAACCTGTAACAAACCTGCTCAACACATCCTATAACTCAATATACAAAGTAAAAAGGATGCAAACAAGATAATAACAACTACCAACATCCACGGACACATGTTCGGATCACTGTACAACAAGGGTAAAACCCGGGATCGCTATAAAACCACTATACCTTAACGATTCGTTTGGAAATTAAATAAAAAAGGAAGTTTAATAGAAAAGTAAATTGAATAAAAATGGAAGTTGAATAAAAATAAAAATGAAAGTTGTATAAAATTAGAAATGGAAGTTCAATCCAAAAACCACTATACCTTACCGATTTATTTGGAAATTAAATAAAAAAGGAAGTTAAATAGGAAAGTTAATTGAATTAAAAAGGAAGTAGAATAAAAATAAAAATAAAAGTTGCATAAAATTAAAAATGGAAGTTCAATCTAGAAACCACTTTACCTTAACGATCTATTTGGAAATTAAATAAAAAAGGAAGTTTAATAGAAAAGTAAATTGAATAAAAATGGAAGTTGAATAAAAATAAAAATGGAAGTTGCAGAAAATTAAAAATGGAAGTTCATTCCAGAAACCACTATACCTTAACGATCTATATGGAAATTAAATAAAAAAGGAAGTTCAATAGAAAAGTAAATTAAATAAAAATGGAAGTACAATATAAATAAAAATAAAAGTTGCATAAAATTAAAAATGGAAATTCAATCCAGAAACCACTATACCTTAACGATCTATTTGGAAATTAAATAAAAAAGGAAGTTTAATAGGAAAGTAAATTGAATTAAAATGGAAGTAGAATAAAAATAAAAATGAAATTTGCATAGAATTAAAAATGGAAGTTCTATCCAGAAACCACTATACCTTAACGATCTACTTGGAAATTAAATAAAAAAGGAAGTTTAATAGGAAAGTAAATTGAATTAAAATGGAAGTAGAATAAAAATAAATATTAAAGTTGCATAAAATTAAAAATGGAAGTTCAATCCAGAAACCACTATACCTTAACGATCTATTTGGAAATTAAATAAAAAAGGAAGTTTAATAGGAAAGTAAATTGAATTAAAATGGAAGTAGAATAAAAATAAAAATGAAAGTTGCATAAAATTAAAAATGGAAGTTCTATCCAGAAACCACTATACCTTAACGATCTACTTGGAAATTAAATAAAAAAGGAAGTTTATTAGGAAAGTAAATTGAATTAAAATGGAAGTAGAATAAAAATAAAAATGAAAGTTGCATAAAATTAAAAATGGTAGTTCAATCCAAAAACCACTATACCTTAACGATTTATTTGGAAATTAAATAAAAAAGGAAGTTTAATAGAAAAGTAATTGAATAAAAATGGAAGTTGTATAAAAATAAAAATGAAAGTTGCATAAAATTAAAAATGGAAATTCAATCCAAAAACCACTATACCTTAACGATCTATTTGGAAATTAAATAAAAAAGGAAGTCGAGTAGAAAAGAAACTTGAATAAAAAAGGAAGTTAAATAAAAATAAAAATGGAAGTTGCAGAAAATTAAAAATGGAAGTTCATTCCAGAAATCACTATACCTTAACGATCTATTTGGAAATTAAATAAAAAAGGAAGTTTAATAGAAAAGTAAATTAAAGAAAAATGGAAGTAGAATATGAATAAAAATGAAAGTTGCATAAAATTAAAAATGGAAGTTCAATCCAGAAACCAGTATACCTTAGCGATCTATTTGGAAATTAAATAAAAAGGAAGTTTAATAGGAAAGTAAATTGAATTAAAATGGAAGTAGAATAAAAATAAAAATAAAAGTTCCATAAAATTAAAAATCGATATTCAATCCAGAAAGCAGTATACCATAACGATCTATTTGCAAATTAAATAAAAAAGGAAGTTTAATAGAAAAGTAAATTTAATTAAAATGGAAGTAGAATAAAAATAAAAATGATAGTAGCATAAAAATAAAACAGGAAGTTCAATCCATAAACCACTATACCTTAACGATCTATTTGGAAATTAAATAAAAAAGGAAGTTGAGTAGAAAAGAATCTTGAATAAAAAAGGAAGTTAAATAAAAATAAAAATGGAAGTTGTAGAAAATTAAAAATGGAAGTTCATTCCAGACACCACTATACCTTAACGATCTATTTGGAAATTAAATAAAAAAGGAAGTTGAGTAGAAAAGAATCTTGAATAAAAAAGGAAGTTAAATAAAAATAAAAATGGAAGTTGTAGAAAATTAAAAATGGAAGTTCATTCTAGACACTACTATACCTTAACGATCTATTTGGAAATTAAATAAAAAAGGTAGTTTAATAGAAAAGTAAATTGAATAAAAATGGAAGTTGAATAAAAATAAAAATGGAACTTGCATAAAATTTAAAATGGAAGTTCAATCCAAAAACCACTATACCTTAACGATCCATTTGGAAATTAAATAAAAAAGGAAGTTTAATAGAAAAGTAAATTGAATAAAAATAGAAGTTGAATAAAAATAAAAATGAAAGTTGCATAAAATTAGAAATGGAAGTTCAATCCAAAAACCACTATACCTTAACGATTTATTTGGAAATTAAATAAAAAAGGAAGTTAAATAGGAAAGTTAATTAAATTAAAATGGAAGTAGAAAAAAAATAAAAATGAAAGTTGCATAAAATTAAAAATGGAAGTTCAATCCAGAAACCACTTTACCTTAGCGATCTATTTTGAAATTAAATAAAAAAGAAAGTTTAATAGAAAAGTAAATTGAATAAAAATGGAAGTTGAATAAAAATAAAAATGGAAGTTGCAGAAAATTAAAAATAGAAGTTCATTCCAGAAACCACTATACCTTAACGATCTATTTGGAAATTACATAAAAAGAGAAGTTTAATAGAAAAGTAAATTAACTAAACATGGAAGTAGAATATAAATAAAAATCAAAGTTGCATAAAATTTAAAATGGAAGTTCAATCCAGAAACCACTATACCTTAACGATCTATTTGGAAATTAAATAAAAAAAGAAGTTTAATAGGAAAGTAAATTGAATTAAAATGGAAGTAGAATAAAAATAAAAATGAAAGTTACATAAAATTAAAAATGGAAGTTTTATCCAGAAACCACTATACCTTAACGATCTACTTGGAAATTAAATAAAAAAGGAAGTTTATTAGGAAAGTAAATTGAATTAAAATGGAAGCAGAATAAAAATAAAAATGAAAGTTGCATAAAATTGAAAATGGAAGTTCAATCCAGAAACCACTATACCTTAACGATCTATTTGGAAATTAAATAAAAAAGGAAGTAGAATAAAAATAAAAATGAAAGTTGCATAAAATTAAAAATGGAAGTTCTATCCAGAAACCACTATACCTTAACGATCTATTTGGAAATTAAATAAAAAAGGAAGTTTAATAGGAAAGTAAATTGAATTAACATGGAAGTAGAATAAAAATAAAAAAGAAAGTTGCATAAAATTAAAAATGGAAGTTCAATCCAGAAACAACTATAACTTAACGATCTATTTGAAAATTAAAGAAAAAAGGAAGTTTAATAGAAAAGTAAATTGAATAAAAATGGAAGTTGAATAAAATTAAAAATGAAAGTTGCATAAAATTGAAAATGGAAGTTCAATCCAGAAACCACTATACCTTAACGATCTATTTGGAAATTAAATAAAAAAGGAAGTCGAGTAGAAAAGAAACTTGAATAAAAAAGGAAGTTAAATAAAAATAAAAATGGAAGTTGCAGAAAATTAAAAATGGAAGTTCATTCCAGAAATCACTATACCTTAACGATCTATTTGGAAATTAATTAAAAAAGGAAGTTTAATAGAAAAGTAAATTAAAGAAAAATGGAAGTAGAATATGAAAAAAAATGAAAGTTGCATAAAATTAAAACTGGAAGTTCAATCCAGAAACCAATATACTTTAGCGATCTATTTGGAAATTAAATAAAAAGGAAGTTTAATAGGAAAGTAAACTGAATTAAAATGGAAGTAGAATAAAAATAAAAATAAAAGTTCCATAAAATTAAAAATCGATGTTCAATCCAGAAAGCAGTATACCTTAACGATCTATTTGGAAATTAAATAAAAAAGGAAGTTTAATAGAAAAGTAAATTTAATTAAAATGGAAGTAGAATAAAAATAAAAATGATAGTAGCATAAAATTAAAACAGGAAGTTCAATCCAGAAACCGCTATACCTTAACGATCTATTTGGAAATTAAATAAAAAAGGAAGTTGAGTAGAAAAGAATCTTGAATAAAAAAGGAAGTTAAATAAAAATAAAAATAGAAGTTGTAGAAAATTAAAAATGGAAGTTCATTCCAGACACCACTATACCTTAACGATCTATTTGGAAATTAAATAAAAAAGGAAGTTTAATAGAAAAGTAAATTGAATAAAAATGGAACTTGAATAAAAATAAAAATGAAAGTTGCATAAAATTGAAAATGGAAGTTCAATCCAGAAACCACTATACCTTAACTATCTATTTGGAAATTAAGTAAAAAAGGTAGTTTAATAGAAAAGTAAATTGAATAAAAATGGAAGTTGAATAAAAATAAAAATGTAAGTTGCATAAAATTTAAAATGGAAGTTCAATCCAAAAACCACTATACCTTAACGATCCATTTGGAAATTAAATAAAAAAGGAAGTTTAATAGAAAAGTAATTTGAATAAAAATAGAAGTTGAATAAAAATAAAAATGAAAGTTGCATAAAATTAGAAATGGAAGTTCAATCCAAAAACCACTATACCTTAACGATTTATTTGGAAATTAAATAAAAAAGGAAGTTAAATAGGAAAGTTAATTGAATTAAAATGGAAGTAGAATAAAAATAAAAATGAAAGTTCCATAAAATTAAAAATGGAAGTTCAATCCAGAAACCACTTTACCTTAACGATCTCTTTTGAAATTAAATAAAAAAGGAAGTTTAATAGAAAAGTAAATTGAATAAAAATGGAAGTTGAATAAAAATAAAAATGAAATTGCAGAAAATTAAAAATAGAATTTCATTCCAGAAACCACTATACGTTAACGATCTATTTGGAAATTACATAAAAAGAGAAGTTTAATAGAAAAGTAAATTAATTAAACATGGAAGTAGAATATAAATAAAAATAAAAGTTGCATAAAATTAAAAATGGAAATTCAATCCAGAAACCACTATACCTTAACGATCTATTTGGAAATTAAATAAAAAAGGAAGTTTAATAGGAAAGTAAATTGAATTAAAATGGAAGTTGAATAAAAACAAAAATGAAAGTTACATAAAATTAAAAATGGAAGTTCAATCCAAAAACCACTATAGCTTAACGATCCATTTGGAAATTAAGTAAAAAAGGTAGTTTAATAGAAAAGTAAATTGAATAAAAATGGAAGTAGAATAAAAATAAAAATGAAAGTTGCATAAAATTAGAAATGGAAGTTCAATCCAAAAACCACTATACCTTAACGATTTATTTGGAAATTAAATAAAAAAGGAAGTTAAATAGGAAAGTTAATTGAATTAAAATGGAAGTAGAATAAAAATAAAAATGAAAGTTGCATAAAATTAAAAATAGAAGTTCAATCCAGAAACCACTTTACCTTAACGATCTATTTGGAAATTAAATAAAAAAGGAAGTTTAATAGAAAAGTAAATTGAATAAAAATGGAAGTTGAATAAAAATAAAAACGGAAGTTGCAGAAAATTAAAAATGGAAGTTCATTCCAGAAACCACTATACCTTAACGATCTACTTGGAAATTAAATAAAAAAGGAAGTTTCATAGAAAAGTAAATTGAATAAAAATGGAAGTTGAATAAAAATAAAAATGAAAGTTGCATAAAATTAGAAATGGAAATTCAATCCAAAAACAACTATACCTTAACGATCTATTTGGAAATTAAATAAAAAAAGAAGTTGAGTAGAAAAGAAACTTGAATAAAAAAGGAAGTTAAATAAAAATAAAAATGGAAGTTGCAGAAAATTAAAAATGGAAGTTCATTCCGGAAACCATTATACCTTAACGATCTATTTGGAAATTAAATAAAAAAGGAAGTTTAATAGAAAAGTAAATTAAATAAAAATGAAAGTAGAATATAAATAAAAATGGAAGTTCATAAAATTAAAAATGGATGTTCGATCCAGAAACCACTATACCTTAACGATCTATTTGGAAATTAAATAAAAAAGAAAGTTTAACAGAAAAGTAAATTGAATAAAAATGGAAGTTGAATAAAAATAAAAATGAAAGTTGCAGAAAATTAAATATGGAAGTTCAATGCAGAAACCACTTTACCTTAGCGTTCCATTTGGAAATTAAATAAAAAAGGAAGTTTAATAGCAAAGTAAATTAAATAAAAATGGAAGTTGCATAAAATAAAAAATGGAAGTTCAATCAAAAAAGCACTATACCTTAACGATCTATTTGGAAATTAAATAAAAAAGGAAGTTGAGCAGAAAAGAATCTTGAATAAAAAAGGAAATTAAATAAAAACAAAAATGGAAGTTGCATAAAATTAAAAATGGAAGTTCAGTCCAGAAACCACTATACCGTAACGATCTACTTGGAAATTAAATAAAAAAGGAAGTTTAATAGGAAAGTAAATTGAATAAAAATGGAAGTAGAATAAAAATAAAAATGAAAGTTGCATAAAATTAAAAATGGAAGTTCAATCCAGAAACCACTATACCTTAGCGATATATTTGGAAATTAAATAAAAAAGGAAGTTTAATAGGAAAGTAAATTGAATTAAAATGGAAGTAGAATAAATATAAAAATGAAAGTAGCATAAAATTAAAAATGGAAGTTCAACCGAGAAATCACTTTACCTTAACGATCTATTTGGAAATTAAATAAAACCGGAAGTTTAATAGAAAAGTAAATTGAATAAAAATGGAAGTTGAATAAAATTAAAAATGGAAGTTCAATCCAAAAACAACTATACCTTAACGATTTATTTGGAAATTAAATAAAAAAGGAAGTTGAGTAGAAAAGAAACTTGAATAAAAAAGGAAGTGAAATAAAAATGAAAATGGAAGTTGCAGAAAATTAAAAATGGAAGTTCAGTCCAGAAACCACTGTACCTTAACGATTTATTCGGAAATTAAATAAAAAAAGGAAGTTTAATGGAATTGTAAATTAAATAAAAATGGAAGTAAAATATAAATAAAAAAGAAAGTTGTATAAAATTAAAAATGGAAGTTCAATCTAGAAACCAGTATACCTTAGTGATCTATTTTGAAATTAAATAAAAAGGAAGTTTAATAGGAAAGTTAATTGAATTAAAATGGAAGTAGAATAAAAATATAAATGAAAGTTGCATAAAATTAAAAATGGAAGTTTAATACAAAAAGCACTATACCTTAACGATCTATTTGGAAATTAAATAAAAAAGGAAGTTGAGTAGAAATGAAACTTGAATAAAAAAGGAAGTTAAATAAAAATAAAAATGGAAGTTGCAGAAAATTAAAAATGGAAGTTCATTCCAGAAATCAGTATACCTTAACGATCTATTTGAAAATTAAATAGAAAAGGAAGTTTAATAGAAAAGTAAATTAAAGAAAAATGGAAGTAGAATATGAATAAAAATGAAAGTTGCATAAAATTAAAAATGGAAGTTCAATCCAGAAACCAGTATACCTTAGCGATCTATTTGGAAATTAAATAAAAAAGAAGTTTAATAGGAAAGTAAATTGAATTAAAATGGAAGTAGAATAAAAATAAAAATAAAAGTTCCATAAAATTAAAAATCGATGTTCAATCCAGAAACCACAATACCTTAACGATCTATTTGGAAATTAAATAAAAAAGAAAGTTTAACTGAAAAGTAAATTGAATAAAAATGAAAGTTGAATAAAAATAAAAATGAAAGTTGCAGAAAATTAAATATGGAAGTTCAATCCGGAAACCACTTTACCTTAGCGATCTATTTGGAAAGTAAATAAAAAAGGAAGTTTAATAGGAAAGTAAATTGAATTAAAATGGAAGTAGAATAAAAATAAAAATGAAAGTTGCATAAAATTAAAAATGGAAGTTCAATCCAGAAACCACTATACCTTAACGATCTATTTGGAAATTAAATAAACAATAAAGTTTAATAGAAAAGTAAATTGAATAAAAATGGAAGTTTAATAAAAATAAAGATGAAAGTTGCATAAAATTGAAAATGGAAGTTCAATGCAGAAACCACTATTCCATAACGATCTATTTGGAAATTAAATAAAAAAGGTAGTTTAATAGAAAAGTAAATTAAATAAAAACGGAAGTAGAATATAAATAAAAGTGAAAGTTTCAGAAAATTAAAAATAGAAGTTTAATCCAGAAACCACTATACCTTAACGATCTATTTGGAAATTAAATAAAAAGGAAGTTTAATTGAAAAGTAAATTAAATAAAAATGGAAATAGAATATAAATAAAAATGAAAGTTGCATAAAATTAAAAGTGGATGTTCAATCCAGAAACCACTATACCTTAGCGATCTATTTGGAAATTAAATAAAAAAGGAAGTTTAATAGAAAAGTAAATTGAATAAAAATGGAAGTTGAATAAAAATAAAAATGGAAGTTGCAGAAAATTAAAAATGGAAGTTTATTCCAGAAACCACTATGCCTTAACGATCTATTTGGAAATTCAATAACAAAGGAAGTTTAATAAAAAAGTAAATTAAATAAAAGTGGAAGTAGAATATAAATAAAAACGAAAGTTGCAAAAAATTAAAAATGGAAGTTCACTCCAGAAACCACTATACCTTAACGATCTATTTGGAAATTAAATAAAAAGAAAGTTTAATAGAAAAGTAAATTGAATAAAAATGGAATTTGAATAAAAATAAAAATGAAAGTTGCAGAAAATTAAATATGGAAGTTCAATCCAGAAACCACTTTACCTTAGCGATCTATTTGGAAATTAAATAAAAAAGGAAGTTTAATAGCAAAGTAAATTGAATAAAAATGGAAGTTGAATAAAAATAAAAATGAAAGTTGCATAAAATTAAAAATGGAAGTTCAATCCAAAAAGCACTATACCTTAACGATCTATTTGGAAATTAAATAAAAAAGGAAGTCGAGTAGAAAAGAATCTTGAATAAAAAAGGAAATTAAATAAAAATAAAAATGAAAGTTCATTCCAGAAACCACTATACCTTAACGATCTATTTGGAAATTAAATAAAAAAGGAAGTTTAATAGGAACGTAAATTGAATAAAAATGGAAGTAGAATAAAAATAAAATTGAAAGTTGCATAAAATTAAAAATGGAAGTTCAATCCAGAACCACTATACCTTATCGATTTATTTGGAGATTAAATAAAAAAGGAAGTTAAATAGGAAAGTTAATTGAATTAAAATGAAAGTAGAATAAAAATAAAAATGAAAGTTGCATAAAATTAAAAATGGATGTTCAATCCAGAAACCACTTTACCTTAACGATCTATTTGGAAATTAAATAAAAAAGGAAGTTTAATAGAAAAGTAAATTGATTAAAAATTGAAGTAAAATAAAAATAAAAATGAAAGTTGCATAAAATTAAAAATGGATGTTCAATCCAGAAACCACTCTACCTTTACGATCTACTTGGAAATTAAATAAAAAGGAAGTTTAATAGGAAAGTAAATTGAATTAAAATGGAAGTAGAATAAAAACAAAAATGAAAGTTGTATAAAATTGAAAATGGAAGTGCAATCCAGAAACCACTATACCTTAACGATCTATTTGGAAATTAAATAAAAAAGGAAGTTTAATAGGAAAGTAAATTGAATTAAAATGGAAGTAGAATAAAAATAAAAATGAAAGTTGAATAAAATTAAAAATGGAAGTTCTATACAGAAAACACTATACCTTAACGATCTATTTGGAAATTAAATAAAAAAGGAAGTTTAATAGGAAAGTAAATTGAATTAAAATTGAAGTAGAATAAAAATAAAAATGAAAGTTGCATAAAATTAAAAATGGAAGTTCAATCCAGAAACCACTATACCTTAACGATCTATTTGGAGATTAAATAAAAAAGGAAGTTTAATAGAAAAGTAAATTGAATAAAAATGGAAGTTGAATAAAAATAAAAATGAAAGTTGCATAAAATTGAAAATGGAAGTTCAATCCAGATACCACTATACCTTAACGATCTATTTGGAAATTAAATAAAAAAGGTAGTTTAACAGAAAAGTAAATTGAATAAAAATGGAAGTTGAATAAAAATAAAAAAGGAAGTTGCATGAAATTAAAAATGGAAGTTCAATCCAAAAACCACTATACCTTAACTATCCATTTGGAAATTAAATAAAAAAGGAAGTTTAATAGAAAAGTAAATTGAATGAAAATGGAAGTTGAATAAAAATAAAAATGAAAGTTGCATAAAATTAGAATTGGAAGTTCAATCCAAAAACCACTATACCTTAACGATTTATTTGGAAATTAAATAAAAAAGGAAGTTAAATAGGAAAGTTAATTGAATTAAAATGGAAGTAGAATAAAAATAAAAATGAAAGTTGCTATAGCGATCCCGGGTTTTACCCTTGTTGTACAGTGATCCGGACATGTGTCCGTGGATGTTGGTGGTTGTTTATTATCTCGTTTGCATCCTTTTACTTTGTATATTGAGTTATAGGATGTGTTGGGCAGGTTTGTTACAGGTTGGTTGTGTTTGGGAGCCTAGTGTTGCTGCCCAGAATTTTGGGTCTTCGCTCGAGCGAGGAGTGGTCGCTTGAGCGAGAGTTGAATTCGTGTCTGGTTCTGGACCTGAGAGTTGCCATTCTTGGCTCAAGCGAGCTTCCTTCGCTCGAGCGGTCTGGGTTTTTCTTCGCTCGATCGAGAACATCTTGGCTCGAGCGAGAGTTTTCTGTGTCTGGTCGCTCGAGCGACGAAGGCTTCGCTCGAGCGAGCGTGTTTTATATCAGCGGACAGCAGCGTTTGAAACAACACTTTTTCACTTCTTTTCTTCATTCTAAACCTAAATCCGAGACCCTCTCACTCTAAACTTACACTCTCTCTAAGATTTGATCTCTCTAGGGTGTGAATCTAGCCTAGAGCCTTTGTTAAAAAGATAGAGGGTGTTGAGAGCTTCGATTTAATCTGAAAAAGTTTGGATTTGGAGCAAGTTGATCTTCGAGTCTTCATCTCCTTTTTGGCTAAAACTTCAAGGTAGGGATACCCTACTCCTCTCTATGGGTTTTGTCTTTAAATTTTGGCATTTTGAGATGTTGGGGTTGGTTTGGTAATTTTGTGAAAGTTTGGGACTTTTGTGTAATTTTACAAAAGTTGGGGTTTTATTCATAATAAACCTAAATGCATATTTAGCATAGAGAAATGGAATTAATGTTGAATCATTGATGAAAATGGGACCTAAGGGTTGAAATGGTAATTATGGAAAATGGCCTAATTACATTGTTTAATTAATTTGGGATAATTAATTGGGAGAAATGAGGAAAATGAAATGTTGATTGAATATCCATTTGTGCATTTATTTTCTGTTTAGAAATAACTGCTTTGGGCTATCGGTGGAGGATAGTCGTGATTGTTGTAGACAATGCATGATGATTAGGCAAACTGAAACTAATCAATGGAATGTGTCATGGAATTTGACGGATTGATAAAATACATTAATTGTATGTATTGGGTAATTGTATATAGAACCAATGTGTTTGTATACGTTATGTGTAGAGGAGGAGATAGGGGATGTACTCCGCGGTTTAGGGGAAGATAGGGGATGTACCTCTAAACCGGATAGTGTTGGGAGAAGATAGGAGATGAACTCCGTAGATACAGCTCATATGCTTGTCTAGAGAAGTGAAGATAGAGCTTATATGCTTATCTTGGTAAAGTGTGGATACAGCTCATAGGCTTATCTGTGAATGTGAGATATTGTTGTTATACATGTCTGTTGAGGATGTGGATATAGCTTATATGCTTATCTGAATGTGGGATATAGTTTCTATACTTATCTGTTGAAATGATGATAGAGCTGACATGCTTATCTGTTGAAAAAGGGAAAATGAAAGGTAACTTAGACTCATAAGTTGTATGACATAAATACGTAATTTATGTGAAAGTAACAGTGTTAGCCATCTATCAATTGCTAATGTTTTAGTCATTGGCCATGGTTGGTTTAGTGTATTTCTACTGGGCTGTGGCTCACCCTATATGGGAATATCATTTTCAGGTACAGGAAGCATGCCACCTCCAAGGACATAGCTTGGGAGGCTAGAGGCGGACATGGTTTTGTCGGTTTATGTTTGATGTATTACATGTAACTTCAAGCCAAGGGCTTAATGTGTAAACGAGTTAGTACTCTTTGTTGTAACCAAGTGTTAACTTGGAAAGCTGTAAGCCCGTAGGGCATTTTGTTTTGATGTTAACATGTAATGCATATGTAATAGAACACTAATGAATAAAAGAATGTGATTAGTTTATATGTCAATGCATGTCTTATCTGGTGGGTTTAATGTTTTTATTTTGAGGGCGTTACAACTTGGTATCAAAGCGTACCGGGTTCGAATACTTTGGGTATGTGGGAAGTGATTAGGATCACAATGGGTTTGTCTCGCTTGATAGAGACTTAGATGTAGTATCATATGCTATGTGCTTAATTGATAACATGCTTATGTGACTATGTGGGTATGGGATTTAATTTCTAGGATGTTGATTGGATCCTTGAGTTGCTGGGAGTCTTGTTGGAAAAGCACTTGATCAATGTTGTTTCTAACCGGAACTCTAGTAACGTCTCGGGACTATCATTATCCGGAAATGAAATTCGTAGGTGCTTATGTGTTTATGTGCTTATGTGGAGTGAATTACTGTTGTCCATGCATTAGGACGTGAGTGTTTAGTTTCGGCACATTTATGAATGTGCTAACGTTCTGTGTTGCCTTTATTAGGATGTCAGGACGAGAAAGAGGAGCTAGGCGTGGTAGACCTGCGAGGCAGGAGGTACCGTTACCGGAGGAAGTTCCGGCAGTGCAGGAGGGAGTTGGGCAGGCCAATGTGGCCGAGCCAGTGGGTCAGCAGGCTATGGGTGCCTTGGCTAGAGAGATAGCAGGAGCTTTGGGTATTCTTAGAGCTGGGAATCAGGCATCTGAGACAAGGCCTTCTTTCTTGAAGAGAGAGTTTTTCCGGTCTAATCTGGATGAGTTTGTCGGGGATCCGAAGGAGCCACTGAAGGCTGATGAGTGGCTAGAGCAAATGAGTAAGACGTTCGAGATGCTTGGCATTGAGGACGGAGCACTGAAAGTGACCTTGGCATCCTTCCAGCTGAAGGGAGATGCGGGTCAATGGTGGAAGTATGAGAAGGCTCGTGTTGGTGGTACCTGGGAGGCGTTTGTGAATGCTTTTCAGGAGAGGTTTTTGTCTGCAGCAGCTAGGGAGAAGCTGAGGGATCAGTTCAGCCGGCTTAAACAGCAGGGCTTGTCAGTGGCCGAGTTTGAGGCTACTTTTACCAGTCTGTCCAGGTTTGCACCGGAACTGGTGGCGTCCGAGGAACGCCGTTGCTATGAGTTTGAGCGGAAGTTGAGGCGAGGCCTCAAGTTGAGAGTTGGTGGGTCTTACATTCGAGAGTATAGACACCTAGTAGATGCTGCCGCTCATATGGAAATTATGATGCAGGAAGAGGAGGAAGAGCAGAGGGGCTCCAAGAGGAGTCAGGATAGCCAGAGTGATGGCAGGAGGCAGAGGGGTCATAACCCTCAGCAGTCTCAGGGTGCAGTCTCTAGATCGACCTTTCCAGTGCCGAGTGCAGGCTCGGGGAGAGGCAGTCAGGGAGAGTTTACTTGTTACAAGTGTGGCCAGCTGGGTCACAAGGTTTCTGTTTGCCCGCAGAAGGGTGGGGGTCAGAAAGCTGTTTCTTCTTCAGCTAAACTGCAGAGTCAGAGTTTGGGCAGGGGGTAGCCCTTGACTTGTTATCAGTGTGGACAGCCTGGGCACCTGAAAAGGTTTTGCCCGCAGCTGAGTGCCACTTCGGGAGCGTCTGGTTCTAGGCAGACGCAGGGTTTTCAGCCAGCTCAGTCTGTGCAGGCCTCGAGGGCCAATCCGGGAGTTTCGTTATCCCAGTCTGTGCAGCAGTCTTTTGCTCCGAGAGGTGAGCAGGTAGACTAGGGGCCTACGGGGCGCGTGTATGCTGTTACCGCGCAGGATTTGGTACCGGCTCCATCAGTAGTGAGAGGTACTTTTCTGTTTTGCAACTCGGTTGCTAATGTGTTGATAGACACGGGTGCATCTCATTCTTTTGTATCTGCTGCATTTGCATCTGTTTTGGAATTGGAGTTAGCACAGTTAGCATCTCCTATTTGTGTGGTATCGCCTTTGGGTGGTGAGTTGGTTCTGAAACAGGGTGTAAGAGGTTGTGATATAGAGGTCGCCGACTATAGGCTTCCTTTTCCGTTTGTTGTCATGCCCATGAAGGGTTTTGATGTTATTTTGGGTATGGACTGGCTATCGTCATACCGGGCTGTTATTGATTGCTACCGCCAGAGGGTCACGTTATGTACCTTGAGCGGGGAGTGGTTCCATTTCTTGGGAGACCGGGTTGGTAGTGTTTTGCCACCGGGGTATGATTCGCGAGGGCGAAGTGAGCTTAGTGGTCTACTTGCTAGCTTTGAGAGTGGTGAGTATAGTGAGACCCAGATTGTGTTGCCGAGGGTGGTTTGTGAGTATTCGGATGTCTTTCCCGAAGATCTTGTTAGTTTGCCACCTCACCGAGAGATAGAGTTCTCTATTGATTTAGTGCCCGGTACGGCGCCGATTTCTATGGCACCTTACCGTTTTGCTCCAGCAGAGTTGGTGGAGTTAAAAGTTCAGCTCCAGGAATTGCTAGATAAGGGCTTCGTTCGCCCTAGTGTTTCACCGTGGGGAGCACCGGCCCTCTTTGTTAAAAAGAAAGATGGTGCCTTAAGATTGTGTATTGACTACCGGAAGTTGAATCGGGCTACGGTTAAGAATAAGTACCCTATGCCCCGTATAGATGATTTGTTTGACCAGTTGAAGGGTTCCCGTTGTTTCTCTAAGATAGACTTGAGATCGGGTTACCACCAGTTGAGGGTCAGGGAGGAGGATATTCCTAAGACGGCATTCCGTACGCGGTATGGCCATTACAAGTTTTTGGTGATGCCATTCGGGCTTACCAATGCACCGGCAGTCTTTATGGACTTGATGAACCGGATTTTTCGGGAGTTCTTAGACCGGTTTGTGGTCGTCTTTGTGGACGACATCCTTATCTATTCGTCTTCTGAGGAGGAGCATGAGGCACACTTGAGAGTGGTGCTTGAGTTACTTAGAGCCCATAGGCTGTATGCCAAGTTTGGGAAATGTGAGTTCTGGCTGAGGGAAGTCAAATTCTTAGGCCACGTGGTATCCGGGGAAGGGGTGTCAGTTGATACATCCAAGATTGAGGCAGTGCAAGATTGGGCACAGCCTAAGAGTGTGTTTGAGATCCGCAGTTTTCTGGGATTGGCTGGGTATTACCGTCGATTTGTGAAAGATTTCTCCAGGTTAGCGTCACCGTTGACTAGGCTGACTCGGAAGGGAGTCAAGTTTGTGTGGAGTGAGACTTGTGAAAAGTCGTTCCAAGAGCTGAAAGTTAGATTGACCACCGCTCCGGTGTTGATTATTCCGGAGAGAGGGTTGGGTTATGCGGTTTATTGTGATGCTTCACGAGAGGGTTTGGGTTGTGTGTTGATGCAAGAGGGGAAAGTGGTAGCTTATGGCTCACGTCAGTTGAAAATACACGAGAAGAATTACCCCACACACGACCTAGAGTTAGCAGCTGTGATCTTTGCCTTGAAAATCTGGAGGCACTATCTTTATGGTGAGAAGTTCGAGGTATTCTCGGACCACAAGAGTTTGAAGTACCTGTTTACACAGAGAGACTTGAATTTGAGGCAGAGGAGATGGATGGAGTTCATCGAGGATTATGATTTTGAGTTGCATTATCATCCGGGAAAGGCCGATGCCCTTAGTAGGAAATCCATTAGTGATGTAGCTAGTATAGCCATCCGGGAATAGGAGATGTTGGGAGCACTTGGTGAGTTTGATTTGCTACTGGGCGAATTTGTTGAGGTTGCGGCCTTGTTTTCTGTTGTTGCATAGCCTACGCTTGTGATTAGAGTGATAGAGGCACAGAGAGGTGACCTTGAGGTAGAATCCCTCCGAGAGAAGATCTCCAGTGGGAAGGTTGAGAAGGGTTTGACGGTGTATCCCGACCTGAGTGTGAGATACCGTGACCGTCTGTTTGTACCGGAGTCTTGCCGAGAGGAGGTACTCCGAGAGTTTCATCATTCGCGCCTTGCGGTGCATCCGGGAGGTACTAAGATGTATCAGGATTTGGGTCGCCAGTTTTGGTGGCGGGGTATGAAAAGAGATGTGGCTGTTTTCGTATTGAAGTGCCTTACTTGCCAGCAAGTGAAGGCCGAGCATCAGAGGCCAGCGGGTTTGCTGCAACCCTTACCTATTGCCGAGTGGAAGTGGGAGCATGTCACTATGGGCTTCGTTGTAGGTCTTCCGAGGACTCAACGGGGTAGTGATGCTATTTGGGTGGTTGTAGACCGGTTGACAAAGTCGGCGCACTTTATTCCTATGCGCGTGAGAGATTCGGTAGATCATCTTGCCGACTTGTATATTCGGGACGTAGTGAGATTGCACGGGGTCCCAGTGACGATCGTCTCAGATAGAGATCCTCGTTTTACTGCTAGGTTGTGGCAGAGTTTGCAGAGTGCCTTGGGCACTAAGTTGACCTTTAGTACGGCTTATCATCCTCAGACTGACGGGCAGTCCGAGCGTACTATTCAAATCCTTGAGGATATGCTTCGGGGTTGTGTCCTGGACTTCAGTGGGATGTGGGAGAGGCACTTGCCCTTGGTAGAGTTTGCCTACAACAACAGCTTTCAGTCTAGTATCGGTATGGCACCGTTTGAGGCCTTGTATGGCCGACCGTGTAGGTCTCCAATGTGTTGGGCCGAGGTGGGTGATGCACCTTTGTTGGGTCCGGAGTTGGTTAGGGAGACGACGGAGAAAGTTGAGCTTATCCGTAGGAGGCTTGTTACAGCCCAGAGTCGCCAAAAGAGTTATGCCGACCGAAGGAGGAGACCTTTGGCGTTTGAGGTAGGTGATCATGTCTTTCTTAAGATATCACCTAAGCGAGGTTTGATGAGGTTTGGGAAGAGTGGGAAGTTATCCCCTCGGTTTATTGGTCCTTTTGAGATCCTTGAGAGGATTGGCGAGGTTGCCTATCGGTTAGCCTTACCGCCGCAGTTGTCCGGAGTGCATGACGTGTTTCATGTGAGTATGCTTCGGAAGTATGAACCAGATCCATCACATGTGTTGGATTGGACTGATTTAGAGGTAGATGAGGATGCCTCGTATGAGGAGAGACCGGTTCGGGTCTTGGATAGGCGGGATCAGGTCCTGCGTGGCAAGACTATTCCTTTGGTGAAAGTCCTGTGGAAACATCACGGAGTGGAGGAAGCCACTTGGGAACGTGAGTTGGAAGTCCGCGAAAAATATCCGGACTTGTTTATTGATATGTAATCTTGTATTAGATTTTGAACTATTGTTGAACTTAAGAGCTTTTATATATGTCTTAAGTTGTGAAACATTGAAAATGTTTTGGGTTATTGGGAGTATGTTTTGAAACTTGCCTTATATGGAAGTTGAATGTAACATTATATGTGTTAAATATATTGTTGAAATTGGAAAGATAGTGCATAATGATTGATGCATGTTGAAAGTACATATGTTGTTTACATATTGTGAAATGTCTCTTGTTAAAGGGATGAGATGACCGGTAATGGGTCGAATTGTTAAATGTTGAATTGTAATATTGTCTAAAATGGAGGAAAACCTGTTTTTGAAAACTTGTGCTTAATTTCGGGGACGAAATTCTTTAAGGGGGGGAGGTTATAGCGATCCCGGGTTTTACCCTTGTTGTACAGTGATCCGGACATGTGTCCGTGGATGTTGGTGGTTGTTTATTATCTCGTTTGCATCCTTTTACTTTGTATATTGAGTTATAGGATGTGTTGGGCAGGTTTGTTACAGGTTGGTTGTGTTTGGGAGCCTAGTGTTGCTGCCCAGAATTTTGGGTCTTCGCTCGAGCGAGGAGTGGTCGCTTGAGCGAGAGTTGAATTCGTGTCTGGTTCTGGACCTGAGAGTTGCCATTCTTGGCTCAAGCGAGCTTCCTTCGCTCGAGCGGTCTGGGTTTTTCTTCGCTCGATCGAGAACATCTTGGCTCGAGCGAGAGTTTTCTGTGTCTGGTCGCTCGAGCGACGAAGGCTTCGCTCGAGCGAGCGTATTTTATATCAGCGGACAGCAGCGTTTGAAACAACACTTTTTCACTTCTTTTCTTCATTCTAAACCTAAATCCGAGACCCTCTCACTCTAAACTTACACTCTCTCTAAGATTTGATCTCTCTAGGGTGTGAATCTAGCCTAGAGCCTTTGTTAAAAAGATAGAGGGTGTTGAGAGCTTCGATTTAATCTGAAAAAGTTTGGATTTGGAGCAAGTTGATCTTCGAGTCTTCATCTCCTTTTTGGCTAAAACTTCAAGGTAGGGATACCCTACTCCTCTCTATGGGTTTTGTCTTTAAATTTTGGCATTTTGAGATGTTGGGGTTGGTTTGGTAATTTTGTGAAAGTTTGGGACTTTTGTGTAATTTTACAAAAGTTGGGGTTTTATTCATAATAAACCTAAATGCATATTTAGCATAGAGAAATGGAATTAATGTTGAATCATTGATGAAAATGGGACCTAAGGGTTGAAATGGTAATTATGGAAAATGGCCTAATTACATTGTTTAATTAATTTGGGATAATTAATTGGGAGAAATGAGGAAAATGAAATGTTGATTGAATATCCATTTGTGCATTTATTTTCTGTTTAGAAATAACTGCTTTGGGCTATCGGTGGAGGATAGTCGTGATTGTTGTAGACAATGCATGATGATTAGGCAAACTGAAACTAATCAATGGAATATGTCATGGAATTTGACGGATTGATAAAATACATTAATTGTATGTATTGGGTAATTGTATATAGAACCAATGTGTTTGTATACGTTATGTGTAGAGGAGGAGATAGGGGATGTACTCCGCGGTTTAGGGGAAGATAGGGGATGTACCTCTAAACCGGATAGTGTTGGGAGAAGATAGGGGATGAACTCCGTAGATACAGCTCATATGCTTGTCTAGAGAAGTGAAGATAGAGCTTATATGCTTATCTTGGTAAAGTGTGGATACAACTCATAGGCTTATCTGTGAATGTGAGATATTGTTGTTATACATGTCTGTTGAGGATGTGGATATAGCTTATATGCTTATCTGAATGTGGGATATAGTTTCTATACTCATCTGTTGAAATGATGATAGAGCTGACATGCTTATCTGTTGAAAAAGGAAAAATGAAAGGTAACTTAGACTCATAAGTTATATGACATAAATACGTAATTTATGTGAAAGTAACAATGTTAGCCATCTATCAATTGCTAATGTTTTAGTCATTGGCCATGGTTGGTTTAGTGTATTTCTACTGGGCTGTGGCTCACCCTATATGGGAATATCATTTTCAGGTATAGGAAGCATGCCACCTCCAAGGACATAGCTTGGGAGGCTAGAGGCGGACATGGTTTTGTCGGTTTATGTTTGATGTATTACATGTAACTTCAAGCCAAGGGCTTAATGTGTAAACGAGTTAGTACTCTTGGTTGTAACTAAGTGTTAACTTGGAAAGCTGTAAGCCCGTAGGGCATTTTGTTTTGATGTTAACATGTAATGCATATGTAATAGAACACTAATGAATAAAAGAATGTGGTTAGTTTATATGTCAATGCATGTCTTATCTGGTGGGTTTAATGTTTTTATTTTGAGGGCGTTACAACTGCATAAAATTAAAAATGGAAGTTCAATCCAGAAACCACTTTACCTTAACGATCTATTTGGAAATTAAATAAAAAAGGAAGTTTAATAGAAAAGTAAATTGAATAAAAATTGAAGTTGAATAAAAATAAAAATGGAAGTTGCAGAAAATTAAAAATGGAAGTTCATTTCAGAAACCACTATACCTTAACGATCTATTTGGAAATTAAATAAAAAAGGAAGTTTAATAGAAAAGTAAATTAAATAAAAATGGAAGTAGAATAAAAATAAAAATGAAAGTTGCATAAAATTAAAAATGGAAGTTCAATCCAGAAACCACTATACCATAGCGATCTATTTGGAAATTAAATAAAAAAGGAAGTTTAATAGGAAAGTAAATTGAATGAAAATGGAAGTAGAATAAAAATAAAAATGAAAGTTGCATAAAATTAAAAATGGATGTTCAATCCGGAAACCACTATACCTTAACGATCTATTTGGAAATTAAACAAAAAAGAAAGTTTAACAGAAAAGTAAATTGAATAAAAATGGAAGTAGAATAAAAATAAAAATGAAAGTTGCAAAAAATTAAAAATGGAAGTTCAATCCAGAAACCACTATACCTTAACGATCTATTTGGAAATTAAATAAAAAAGGAAGTTTAATTGTTAAGTAAATTGAATTAAAATGGAAGCAGAATAAAAATAAAAATGAAAGTTGCATAAAATTAAAAATGGAAGTTCTATCCAGAAACCACTATACCTTAACGATTTACTTGGAAATTAAATAAAAAAGGAAGTTTAATAGGAAAGTAAATTGAATTAAAATGGAAGTAGGATAAAACTAAAAATGAAAGTTGCATAAAATTAAAAATGAAAGTTCAATCCAGAAACCACTATACCTTAACGATCTATTTGGAAATTAAATAAAAAAGGAAGTTTAATAGGAAAGTAAATTGAATTAAAATGGAAGTAGAATAAAAATAAAAATGAAAGTTGCATAAAATTAAAAATGGAAGTTCAATCCAGAAACTACTATACCTTAACGATCTATTTGGAAATTAAATAAAAAAGGAAGTTTAATAGAAAAGTAAATTGAATAAAAATGGAAGTTGAATAAAAATAAAAATGGAAGTTGCAGAAAATTAAAAATGGAAGTTCATTCCAGAAACCACTATACCTTAACGATCCATTTGGAAATTAAATAAAAAAGGAAGTTTAATAGGAAAGTAAATTGAATAAAAATGGAAGTTGAATAGAAATAAAAATGGAAGTTGCAGAAAATTAAAAATGGAAGTTCATTCCAGAAACCACTATACCTTAACGATCTATTTGGAAATTAAATAAAAAAGGAAGTTCAATAGGAAAGTAAATTGAATTAAAATGGAAGTAGAATAAAAATAAAAATGAAAATTGCGTAAAATTAAAAATGGAAGTTCTATCCAGAAACCACTATACCTTAACGATCTACTTGGAAATTAAATAAAAAAGGAAGTTTAATAGAAAAGTAAATTGAATAAAAATGGATGCTGAGTAAAAATAAAAATGGAAGTTGCAGAAAATTAAAAATGGAAGTTCATTCCAGAAACCACTATACCTTAACGATCTATTTGGAAATTAAATAAAAAATGAAGTTTAATTGAAAAGTAAATTAAATAAAAATGGAAGTAGAATATAAATAAAAATGAAACTTGCATAAAATTAAAAATGGAAGTGCAATCCAGAAACCACTATACCTTAGCAATCTATTTGGAAATTAAATAAAAAGGAAGTTTAATAGGAAAGTAAATTGAATTAAAATGGAAGTAGAATAAAAATAAAAATTAAAGTTGCATAAAATTAAAAATGGAAATTCAATCCAGAAACCACTATACCTTAACGATCTATTTGGAAATTAAATAAAAAAGGAAGTTTAATAGAAAAGTAAATTGAATAAAAATGGAAGTTGAATAAAAATAAAAATGAAAGTTGCAGAAAATTAAATATGGAAGTTCAGTCTAGAAACCACTTTACCTTAGCGATCTATTTGGAAATTAAATAAAAAAGAAAGTTTAATAGCAAAGTAAATTGAATAAAAATGGAAGTTGAATAAAAATAAAAATGTAAGTTGCAGAAAATTAAAAATGGAAGTTCATTCCAGAAACCACTATACCTTAACGATCTATTTGGAAATTAAATTAAAAAGGAAGTTCAATAGGAAAGTAAATTGTATTAAAATGGAAGTAGAATAAAAATAAAAATGAAAATTGCGTAGAATTAAAAATGGAAGTTCTATCCAGAAACCACTATACCTTAACGATCTATTTGGAAATTAAATAAAAAAGGAAGTTTAATAGAAAAGTAAATTGAATAAAAATGGAAGTTGAATAAAAATAAAAATGGAAGTTGCAGAAAATTAAAAATGGAAGTTCATTCCAGAAACCACTATACCTTAACGATCCATTTGGAAATTAAATAAAAAAGGAAGTTTAATAGGAAAGTAAATTGAATAAAAATGGAAGTTGAATAAAAATAAAAATGGAAGTTGCAGAAAATTAAAAATGGAAGTTCATTCCAGAAACCACTATACCTTAACGATCTATTTGGAAATTAAACAAAAAAGGAAGTTCAATAGGAAAGTAAATTGAATTAAAATGAAAGTAGAATAAAAATAAAAATGAAAATTGCGTAAAATTAAAAAAGGAAGTTCTATCCAGAAACCACTATACCTTAACGATCTACTTGGAAATTAAATAAAAAAAGAAGTTTAATAGAAAAGTAAATTGAATAAAAATGGATGCTGAGTAAAAATAAAAATTGAAGTTGCAGAAAATTAAAAATGGAAGTTCATTCCAGAAACCACTATACCTTAACGATCTATTTGGAAATTAAATAAAAAATGAAGTTTAATTGAAAAGTAAATTAAATAAAAATGGAAGTAGAATATAAATAAAAATGAAAGTTGCATAAAATTAAAAATGGAAGTTCAATCCAGAAACCACTATATCTTAGCAATCTATTTGGAAATTAAATAAAAAGGAAGTTTAATAGGAAAGTAAATTGAATTAAAATGGAAGTAGAATAAAAATAAAAATGAAAGTTGCATAAAATTAAAAATGGAAATTCAATCCAGAAACCACTATACCTTAACGATCTATTTCGAAATTAAATAAAAAAGGAAGTTTAATAGAAAAGTAAATTGAATAAAAATGGAAGTTGAATAAAAATAAAAATGAAAGTTGCAGAAAATTAAATATGGAAGTTCAGTCCAGAAACCACTTTACCTTAGCGATCTATTTGGAAATTAAATAAAAAAAGAAGTTTAATAGCAAAGTAAATTGAATAAAAATGGAAGTTCAATAAAAATAAAAATGAAAGTTGCATAAAATGAAAAATGAAAGTTCAATCCAGAAACCACTATACCTTAACGATCTATTTGGAAATTAAATATAAAAGGAAGTTTAATAGAAAAGTAAATTGAATAAAAATGGAACTTGAATAAAAATAAAAATGAAAGTTGCATAAAATTAAAAATGGAAGTTCAATCCAAAAACCACTATACATTAACGATTTATTTGGAAATTAAATAAAAAAGGAAGTTTAATAGAAAAGTAAATTGAATAAAGATGGAAGTTGAATAAAAATAAAAATGAAAGTTGCATAAAATTAAAAATGGAAATTCAATCCAAAAACCACTATACCTTAACGATCTATTTGGAAATTAAATAAAAAAGGAAGTTGAGTAGAAAAGAAACTTGAATAAAAAAAGAAGTTAAATAAAAATAAAAATAGAAGTTGCAGAAAATTAAAAATGGAAGTTCATTCAAGAAACCACTATACCTTAACGATCTACTTGGAAATTAAATAAAAAAGAAAGTTTAATAGGAAAGTAAATTGAATTAAAATGGAAGTAGAATAAAAATAAAAATGAAAGTTGCATAAAATTAAAAATGGAAGTTCAATCCAGAAACCACTATACCTTAACGATCTATTTCGAAATTAAATAAAAAAGGAAGTTTAATAGAAAAGTAAATTGAATGAAAATGGAAGTAGAATAAAAATAAAAATGAAAGTTGCATAAAATTAAAAATGGAAGTTCAATCCAGAAACCACTTTACCTTAACGATCTATTTGGAAATTAAATAAAAAAGGAAGTTTAATAGAAAAGTAAATTGAATAAAAATAAAAGTTGAATAAAAATAAAAATGCAAGTTTCAGAAAATTAAAAATGGAAGTTCATTCCAGAAACCACTATACCTTAACGATCCATTTGGAAATTAAATAAAAAAGGAAGTTTAATAGGAAAGTAAATTGAATAAAAATGGAAGTTGAATAAAAATAAAAATGGAAGTTGCAGAAAATTAAAAATGGAAGTTCATTCCAGAAACCACTATACCTTAACGACCTATTTGGAAATTAAATAAAAAAGGAAGTTCAATAGGAAAGTAAATTGAATTAAAATGGAAGTAGAATAAAAATAAAAATGAAAGTTGCATAAAATTAAAAATGGAAGTTCTATCCAGAAACCACTATACCTTAACGATCTACTTGGAAATTAAATAAAAAAGGAAGTTTAATAGAAAAGTAAATTGAATAAAAATGGAAGCTGAATAAAAATAAAAATGGAAGTTGCAGAAAATTAAAAATGGAAGTTCATTCCAGAAACCACTATACCTTAACGATCTATTTGGAAATTAAATAAAGAATGAAGTTTAATAGAAAAGTAAATTAAATAAAAATGGAAGTAGAATATAAATAAAAATGAAAGTTGCATAAAATTAAAAATAGAAGTTCAATCCAGAAACCACTATACCTTAGCGATCTATTTGGAAATTAAATAAAAAGGAAGTTTAATAGGAAAGTAAATTGAATTAAAATGGAAATAGAATAAAAATAAAAATGAAAGTTGCATAAAATTAAAAATGAAAATTCAATCCAGAAATCACTATACCTTAACGATCTATTTGGAAATTAAATAAAAAAGGAAGTTTAATAGAAAAGTAAATTGAATAAAAATGGAAGTTGAAGAAAAATAAAAATTAAAGTTGCAGAAAATTAAATATGGAAGTTCAATCCAGAAACCACTTTACCTTAGCGATCTATTTGGAAATTAAATAAAAAAGGAAGTTTAATAGCAAAGTAAATTGAATAAAAATGGAAGTTGAATAAAAATAAAAATAAAAGTTGCATAAAATTAAAAATGAAAGTTCAATCCAGAAACCACTATACCTTAACGATCTATTTGGAAATTAAATATAAAAGGAAGTTTAGTAGAAAAGTAAATTGAATAAAAATGGAAGTTGAATAAAAATAAAAATGAAAGTTGTATAAAATTAAAAATGGAAGTTCAATCCAAAACCACTATACCTTAGCGATCTATTTGGAAATTAAATAAAAAAGGAAGTTTAATAGAAAAGTAAATTGAATAAAAATGGAAGTTGAATAAAAATAAAAATGAAAGTGGCATAAAATTAAAAATGGAAATTCAATCCAAAAACCACTATACCTTAACGATTTATTTGGAAATTAAATAAAAAATGTAGTTGAGTAGAAAAGAAACTTGAATATAGCGACCCTGGTCTTTTCTCATTTGTTTATTGTATCCGGACTTAGGATCCGTAGCTACTACTATTGTATTATGATTGTTTCCGTCCTTTAATTTCCTATTTATGAGTTAGGGGATGCATTGGGCAGGTTTATAGCAGGTTGGTTGAGCTTGGGAGCAAAGGGTTGTTGCCCAGAATTTTGACCCTTCGCTCGAGCGAGCAGTTTTTCGCTCGATCAAGCTCTTTGTTTTGGTCCGTCGCTCGAGCCAGGGTTTATTCGCTCGAGCGAGGATTGCGTTTTGCAGTAAGACCTGATAGCAGTGGTTTTTGGCTCGAGCGAGCTTTTCTTCGCTCGAGCGAGCTAGTTTGTTCTTCGCTCGAGCGAGAGTTCCTTCGCTCGAGCGAGCTTCTAGGTTGTTGGCTCGAGCAAGGCTTCCTTGGCACGAGCGTAGCTTTTCTGTGTCTGGTCGCTCGAGCGACCAAGTCTTCGCTCGAGCGAGCCTGTTCAGTTTATATACGCAGCAGCGGGTTTTTAATCAATTTTTCATCCTCTTTTTAGATTCCAAACCCTAAGGTCCGACTTCTCTCTCACCCTACTCACCTTCTCTCTTAGATTTGATCCACTTAGGGTGTGTTTCTACCCTAGATCCTTCATTAAAAAGAGTGTGTGAGTCGAGGCCTTCGTTTTAATCTGAATTGTTGGTAGTTTGGAGCACTTTGGAGTTTGGGTCTTCATCTCCATCTTCTCTTTTGGGGCTATTTCTTCGAGGTAGGGATTTCCTACTCCATTTTATAAGTTTTGTTCTAAGTTTTGGTATATTAATATGTTGGGGTTACTTTGATAATTTTGGGAAAAACCTTAGTTGTATTAATTAATTAATTTGTATAATTAATTTAAGGAAATTGGGGAATTTGGTTAAATTCATGAAATTGGGGGATTTATTGATTAAATGGTGTAGTTGGATAATTTAAATCACTCGCCTATTGAATTGTTGATATATTTATTTCCAAGTCTAGAAATAACTGTTTTGGGCTATCGGTGGAGGATAGTCGTGATTGTTGTAGACAATGCATGTGGATTAGGTATAACTGAAACTAATCACATTGGTTGAGCCATTAATTTTGACTGTTGAATTAATACAGACATTATGTGTATTGATTGTGTGCTGTATATGTTATGTGTTTACATACTTTGTTTTGTGTGGGAGGAGATAGGGGATGTACTCCACGGTTTAGGGGAAGATAGGGGATGGACCTCTAAACTGGATTTTGTTTGGGAGGAGATAGGGGATGGACTCCATTAGCATCACTTTTATGTGTGCTTAATTATATTGAAGTGTTTTTATTGATACAACACTAAAATGTGTATCAATCTGGAAGTATGAAGTGTTTTGATTTGAGCTTGAGTCTCATTTGTTTGTTGACATTGGAAGAATGTGAATACGATATATATATATATATATATAATTCACTGTTGTAAGTTTGGCCAGGTTCTGAACCATTCTGATAATGTTGAAAAGTGAAACGTGTCGTTGACAATAATGTCATGAGATTGGATAATGATGTAATTGATTATCTTGGTTAACCATCTATTGAATGCTATTGCTTTATTCAATGCTTATATTTGGTTTAGTATATTTCTACTGGGCTGTGGCTCACCCTATATGGGAACATCATTTTCAGGTTCAGGTGATAAGCTACCTCCAAGGACTTAGTTTGGAAGGACTTGGATTTTGAAGACTATTTTCAGTTATTTGCTTTCATTTGTTAGTACATGTAAACACACAAGCCTAGGGCTTTATTTGTATTTGAGTTAGAACTCATACTTTTGTGTCCAAGTGTTGGCTTGGAAAGATGTAAGCCTGTAGGGCATTTACTTGGATGTTACATGTATATGCTTTTGTTTAGTAAGACTCTGATGAATATTTAATGAACTGTTTCCTTTTTAACATTGCATGTTGATGTTATATATATTTAATGGGTTTATTTATTTTCGAGGGCATTACAACTTGGTATCAGAGCGTACCGGGTTTGAATACTTTGGGTACGTGGGAAGTGATTAGTATCACAATGGGTTCGTCTCGTTTGATAGAGACTTAGTGTAATGTTATATGCTTATGTGATAACATGTCTATGTGATTATGTGGGTATGGAATGTAGTTTCTAGGATGTTGATTGGACCCTTGAGTTTCTAGTAGTCTTGTTGGAAAGGCACTTGATCACTGCTGCTTCCAACCGGAACTATAGTAACGTATTGGGACTATCATTATCCGGGAATGAAATTTGTAGGTGCTTATGTGATTATGTGCTTACGTGGAATGAATTATTGTTGTCCAATGCATTAGGACGTGAGTGTTTAGCTTCGGCACATTTATTAATGTGCTAACGTCTTTGTTTCCTTCATTAGGATGTCAAGACGAGGACGAGGACGCGGTAGGCGTGGTAGGCCGGGTAGGCAGGAGGTGCCTGTGCCAGAGGAGATTCCGGCAGTTCAGGAGGGTATTGGCCAGGCCAACGTGGCTGAGCCAGTAGGCCAGCAGGCTATGGGCGCTCTAGCCCGAGAGATAGCAGGGGCATTCAGGGAGTCAGTAGGCATTCTCAGAGCTGAGAATCAAGCTCAGGTTGTTGTTGCGGATGCAGGACCTTCCTTTTTGAGGAGGGAGTTCTTCCGGTCTAATCCGGATGAATTTGTGGGTGATCCTAAAGAGCCGCTTAAGGCAGATGAATGGCTTGAACAGACAACGAAGACGTTTGAGATGCTTGGCATCGAAGACGAGGGGTTGAAAGTGACCTTGGCATCTTTCCAGCTGAAGGGGGATGCGGGTCAGTGGTGGAAGTTCACTAAGGGTCGTATAGGAGGTACATGGGAGGCATTTGTGAATGCTTTCCAGGAGAAGTTCTTATCTCCAGCAGTTAGGGAGAAGCTGAGAGACCAGTTTTGTCAGCTTAAGCAGGCGAGTTCTTCTGTGGCTGAGTTTGAGGCCACATTCACTAGTTTGTCCAGATTTGCACCTGAGTTGGTGGCGTCTGAGGAACGCCGTTGCATTGAGTTTGAGAAGAAGTTGAGGCGTGGCCTCAAGCTGAGAGTTGGGGGAACTATGATTCGGGACTATGGGCGTTTGGTTGATGCTGCAGCCCACATGGAAATCATGATGCAGGAGGAGGAGGAAGGACAAAAGGGCTCCAAGAGGAGTCAGGATGGTCAGAGTGATGGTAGGAGACAGAAGGGTTTTATTCCTCAGCAGTCTCAGGGTAGCTTTTCTAGATCGACTTTTCCTGTGCCGAGTGCTAGTTCGGGGAAAGGCAGTCAGGGAGACATTACCTGTTTCAAGTGTGGCCAGCTGGGCCACAAGTCTCCAGTTTGTCCTCAGAGGGGAGGAGTGCAGAGAGCAGCATCATCTTCGGCTCGATCTCAGAGCCAGAGCCAGGGTAGAGGCCAGCCACTCTCGTGTTATCAGTGTGGTCAGCCGGGGCATATGAAGAAGTATTGCCCGCAGTTGGGTGGCACACCTGGTGCATCTGGTTTGAGGCCGATTCAGGGTCAGCAGCCAGCTCAGTCGGGTCAGGCCTCGAGGGCCAATCAGGGGGCTTCATCGTCCCAGTCGGTGCAGCAGTCTTATGCTCCTCGGGGTGAGCAGGTTGATCAGAGATCGTCTGGGCGCGTGCATGCTGTTACCGCGCAGGATCTTGTGCCGGCACCATCAGTTGTGAGAGGTACCTTCTTGTTTTGCAACTCGGTTGCTAATGTTTTGATTGATATGGGTGCATCTCATTCCTTTGTGTCTGCTGCATTTGCATCTGTTTTGGAGTTGGAGTTAGCACAGTTAGCATCTCCTATTTGTGTAGTGTCACCTCTTGGGGGTGAATTGATCTTGAAACAAGGTGTTAGGGGTTGTGATATAGAGGTTGATTATCATAGAATCCCATTTTCCTTTGTAGTTATGCCTATGAGGGGTTTCGATGTTATTTTGGGTATGGACTGGTTATCGTCATACCGGGCAGTTATTGATTGCTATCGCCAGAGGGTCATTTGTTGTACCGTGAGCGGAGAATATTTTCATTTTCTGAGCGACCGGGTTGGTGATGTGTTGCCACCGGGGTATGTTCCGCGACGACGGAGTGAGCTTAGTGGTCTACTTGCTAACCTTTCGATTAGTGAGAATGATGAGACTCAGATTGTGTTGCCACGGGTGGTTTGTGAGTACTCGGACGTCTTTCCCGAGGATCTTGTTGGTTTGCCACCGCAGCGGGAGATTGAGTTCTCTATTGACCTAGTGCCCGGCACGACGCCGATTTCTATGGCACCTTACCATTTTGCTCCAGCAGAGTTGGTTGAGTTGAAAGTTCAGCTCCAGGAATTGCTAGATAAGGGCTTTGTTCGCCCTAGTGTTTCACCGTGGGGAGCACCGGGCCTCTTTGTTAAAAAGAAAGATGGTGCCTTAAGATTGTGTATTGACTACCGGAAGTTGAATCGGGCTACGGTTAAGAACAAGTACCCTATGCCCCGAATAGATGATTTGTTTGACCAATTGAAGGGTTCCCGTTGTTTCTCTAAAATAGACTTGAGATCGGGTTACCACCAGTTGAGGGTCAGGGAGGAGGATATTCCTAAGACGGCATTCCGTACGCGGTATGGCCATTACGAGTTTCTGGTGATGCCATTCGAGCTTACCAATGCACCGGCAGTCTTTATGGACTTGATGAACCGGATCTTCCGGAAATTCTTGGATCGGTTTGTAGTCGTTTTTGTGGACGACATCCTTATCTATTCGCCTTCTGAGGAGGAGCACGAGGAACACTTGAGAGTGGTGCTTGAGTTACTTAGAGCCCATAGGCTGTATGCCAAGTTTGGGAAGTGTGAGTTTTGGCTGAGGGAAGTCAAATTCTTAGGCCACGTGGTATCCGGGGAAGGGGTGTCTGTTGATACATCCAAGGTTGAGGCAGTGCAAGATTGGGCACAGCCTAAGAGTGTGTTTGAGATCCGCAGTTTTCTGGGATTAGCTGGGTATTACCGTCGGTTTGTGAAAGATTTCTCCAGGTTAGCGTCACCGTTAACTAGACTGACTCGGAAACGAGTCAAATTTGTATGGAGTGAGACTTGTGAAAAGTCGTTTCAGGAGTTGAAAGTTAGACTGACCACCGCTCTAGTCTTGATTATTCCAGAGAGAGGGTTGGGTTATGCAGTCTATTGTGACGCCTCATGAGAGGGTCTGGGTTGTGTGTTGATGCAAGAAGGGAAAGTAGTTGCCTATGGCTCACGTCAGTTGAAAATTCACGAGCAGAATTACCCTACGCTTGATTTAGAGTTAGCAGCTGTGATATTTGCCTTGAAGATTTGGAGGCATTATCTTTATGGTGAGAAATTCGAAGTATTCTCGGATCATAAGAGTCTGAAATATTTGTTTACGCAGAAAGACTTGAACTTGAGGCAGAGGAGGTGGATGGAGTTCATAGAGGATTATAACTTTGAGTTACATTATCATCCGGGAAAGGCCAATGTGGTAGCCGATGCCCTTAGCAGGAAACCTGTTAGTGACATAGCTAATATAGCCATCCGAGAATGGGAGATGTTGGGTGCACTTGGGGAGTTTGATTTACTTCTGGGCGAATCCGTTGAGGCTGCGGCTTTGTTTTCTGTTGTTGCACAGCCTACACTTGTGACTCGAGTGTTAGAGGCTCAGAGAGGTGACCTTGAGGTAGAATCTCTCCGTGAGAAGATTTCTGGTGGAAAGGTTGAGAAGGGTTTGACGGTGTATCCCGACCTAAGTGTGAGATACCGAGACCGTCTGTTTGTACCGGAGTCTTGTCGAGAGGAGGTACTCCGAGAGTTTCATCATTCACGCCTTGCAGTGCATCCGGGAGGCACTAAGATGTATCGGGATTTGGGTCGCCAGTTCTGGTGGCGGGGTATGAAGAGAGATGTGGCAGCTTTTGTATCTAAGTGCCTTACTTGTCAGCAAGTGAAGGCCGAACATCAGAGGCCAGCGGGTTTGTTGCAACCCTTGCCTATTGCCGAGTGGAAGTGGGAACACGTCACTATGGACTTCGTTGTGGGTCTTCCGAGGTCTCAGCGGGGTAGTGATGCTATTTGGGTGGTTGTAGACCGGTTGACTAAGTCGGCGCACTTTATTCTTATGCGCGTTAGAGATTCAGTCGATCATCTTGCCAACTTGTACATTCGGGACATAGTGAGGTTACACGGGGTTCCAGTGACGATCGTCTCAGATAGAGATCCTCGTTTTACTGCCAGGTTGTGGCAGAGTTTGCAGAGTGCCTTAGGCACTAAGTTGACCTTTAGCACGGCTTATCATCCTCAGACTGACGGGCAGTCTGAGCGTACTATTCAGATCCTTGAGGATATGCTTCGAGGTTGTGTTCTAGACTTTAGTTGGTCGTGGGAGAGGCACTTGCCGTTGGTGGAGTTTGCCTACAACAACAGTTTCCAGTCTAGTATCGGTATGGCACCGTTTGAGGCCTTGTATGGCCGACCGTGTAGATCTCCTGTTTGTTGGGCCGAGGTGGGTGATGCACCTTTGTTGGGTCCAGAGTTGGTGAGGGAAACGACGGAGAAAGTTGAGCTTATCCGTAAGAGGCTTGTTACAGCACAGAGTCGTCAGAAATCTTATGCAGACCGTAGGAGGAGACCTTTGGTGTTTGAGGTGGGTGATCATGTCTTTCTAAAAATATCACCTAGACGGGGTTTGATGAGGTTTGGGAAGAGCGGGAAGTTGTCCCCCCAGTTCATTGGTCCGTTTGAGATCCTTGAGAGGATTGGCGAGGCTGCTTATCGTTTAGCTTTGCCGCCGCAGTTGTCCGGAGTACATGGCGTGTTTCATGTGAGTATGCTTCGGAAGTATGAGCCGGATCCATCACATGTGTTGGATTGGACTGATTTAGTGGTTGACGAGGATATCTCGTATGAAGAGAGACCGGTTCGGGTCTTGGATAGGCGGGATCAAGTTTTGCGAGGCAAAACCATCCCTTTGGTCAAAGTTTTGTGGAAACATCACGGAGTGGAGGAAGCCACTTCGGAACGTGAGTTGGAAGTCCGCGAAAAATACCCGGACATGTTTATCGATTTGTAATTTTGTACTTAGATTTTGTTATATTATTGAACTTAAGAGCTTTACATATGTCTTAAGTTGTAAAACATTGAGTATGTTTTGGTAAATGGGTGTATCTTGAAACTTGCT
Organism: Camellia sinensis; assembly: GCF_055761805.1. Lineage (NCBI taxonomy): Eukaryota > Viridiplantae > Streptophyta > Magnoliopsida > Ericales > Theaceae > Camellia > Camellia sinensis. The sequence goes on from NW_028128987.1 coordinate 36,468,168, forward strand.
TCATTATAGAAGCTTAGTGTAACATTGCATATGTTGATTACATTGTTGAATGTGTTGTATATATCATGCAAATGAATCTGATATGGAATTGCTAACATTGAAAGTAATAATGCATAATAGTGATGTAGGCTGAAATATATGTTGTTTTATATATATTGTGAGATGCCTCTTGATGAAGAGATGAGGTGACCAGTATTGGGTCAAGTTGTTTATTATTGTTATATAATATCTTTGGGAATTGAGAAAAACTTGTTTCTTTTTATAAACTTATGCTTAATTTCGGGGACGAAATTCTTCTAAGGGGGGGAGGTTATAGCGACCCTGGTCTTTTCTCATTTGTTTATTGTATCCGGACTTAGGATCCGTAGCTACTACTATTGTATTATGATTGTTACCGTCCTTTAATTTCCTATTTCTGAGTTAGGGGATGCATTGGACAGGTTTGATGCAGGTTGGTTGAGCTTGGGAGCAAAGGGTTGCTGCCCAGAATTTTGACCCTTCGCTCGAGCGAGCAGTTCTTCGCTCGATCGAGCTCTTTGTTTTGGTCCGTCGCTCGAGCCAGGGTTTATTCGCTCGAGCGAGGATTGCATTTTGCAGTAAGACCTGATAGCAGTGGTTTTTGGCTCGAGCGAGCTTTTCTTCGCTCGAGCAAGCTAGTTTGTTCTTCGCTCGAGCGAGAGTTCCTTCGCTCGAGCGAGCTTCTGGGTTGTTGGCTCGAGCAAGGCTTCCTTGGCACGAGCGTAGCTTTTTTGTGTCTGGTCGCTCGAGCGAGCCTGTTCATTTTATATACGCAGCAGCGGGTTTTTAATTAGTTTTTCATCCTCTTTTTAGATTCCAAACCCTAAGGTCCGACTTCTCTCTCACCCTACTCACCTTCTCTCTTAGATTTGATCCACTTAGGGTGTGTTTCTACCCTAGATCCTTCATTAAAAAGAGTGTGTGAGTCGAGCCCTTCGTTTTAATCTGAATTGTTGGTAGTTTGGAGCACTTTGGAGTTTGGGTCTTCATCTCCATCTTCTCTTTTGGGGCTATTTCTTCGAGGTATGGATTTCCTACTCCATTTTATAAGTTTTGTTCTAAGTTTTGGTATATTGATATGTTGGGGTTACTTTGATAATTTTGGGAAAAACCTTAGTTGTATTAATTAATTAATTTGTATAATTAATTTAAGGGAATTGGGAAATTTGGTTAAATTCATGAAATTGCGGGATTTATTGATTAAATGGTGTAGTTGGATAATTTAAATCACTCGCCTATTGAATTGTTGATATATTTATTTCCAAGTCTAGAAATAACTGTTTTGGGCTATCGGTGGAGGATAGTCGTGATTGTTGTAGACAATGCATGTGGATTAGGTATAACTGAAACTAATCACATTGGTTGAGCCATTAATTTTGACTGTTGAATTAATACAGACATTATGTGTATTGATTGTGTGGTGTATATGTTATGTGTTTACATACTTTGTTTTGTGTGGGAGGAGATAGGGGATGTACTCCACGGTTTAGGGGAAGATAGGGGATAGACCTCTAAACCGGATTTTGTTTGGGAGGAGATAGGGGATGGACTCCATTAGCATCACTTTTATGTGTGCTTAATTATATTGAAGTGTTTTTATTGATACAGTACTAAAATGTGTATCAATCTGGAAGTATGAAGTGTTTTGATTTGAGCTTGAGTCTCATTTGTTTGTTGACATTGGAAGAATGTGAATACGATATATATATATAATTCACTGTTGTAAGTTTGGCCAGGTTCTGAACCATTCTGATAATGTTGAAAAGTGAAACGTGTCGTTGACAATAATGTCATGAGATTGGATAATGATGTAATAGATTATCTTGGTTAACCATCTATTGAATGCTATTGCTTTATTCAATGCTTATATTTGGTTTAGTATATTTCTACTGGGCTGTGGCTCACCCTATATGGGAACATCATTTTCAGGTTCAGGTGATAAGCTACCTCCAAGGACTTAGTTTGGAAGGACTTGGATTTTGAAGACTATTTTCAGTTATTTGCTTTCATTTGTTAGTACATGTAAACACACAAGCCTAGGGCTTTATTTGTATTTGAGTTAGAACTCATACTTTTGTGTCCAACTGTTGGCTTGGAAAGATGTAAGCCTGTAGGGCATTTACTTTGATGTTACATGCATATGATTTTGTTTAGTAAGACTCTGATGAATATTTAATGAACTGTTTCCTTTTTAACATTCCATGTTGATGTTATATATATTTAATGGGTTTATTTATTTTCGAGGGCGTTACATTGAATAAAAAAAGGAAGTTAAATAAAAATAAAAATGGAAGTTGCAGAAAATTAAAAATGGAAGTTCATTCAAGAAACCACTATACCTTAACGATCTACTTGGAAATTAAATAAAAAAGAAAGTTTAATAGGAAAGTAAATTGAATTAAAATGGAAGTAGAATAAAAATAAAAATGAAAGTTGCATAAAATTAAAAATGGAAGTTCAATCCAGAAACCACTATACCTTAACGATCTATTTGGAAATTAAATAAAAAAGGAAGTTTAATAGAAAAGTAAATTGACTGAAAATTGAAGTAGAATAAAAATAAAAATGAAAGTTGCATAAAATTAAAAATGGAAGTTCAATCCAGTAACCACTTTACCTTAACGATCTATTTGGAAATTAAATAAAAAAGGAAGTTTAATAGAAAAGTAAATTGAATAAAAATGGAAGTTGAATAAAAATAAAAATGGAAGTTGCAGAAAATTAAAAATGGAAGTTCATTCCAGAAACCACTATACCTTAACGATCCATTTGGAAATTAAATAAAAAAGGAAGTTTAATAGGAAAGTAAATTGAATAAAAATGGAAGTTGAACAAAAATAAAAATGAAAGTTGCACAAAATTAAAAATGGAAGTTCATTCCAGAAACCACTATACCTTAACGATCTATTTGGAAATTAAATAAAAAAGGAAGTTTAATAGAAAAGTAAATTAAATAAAAATGGAAGTAGAATATAAATAAAAATGAAAGTTGCATAAAATTAAAAATGGAAGTTCAATCTAGAAACCACTATACCTTAACGATCTATTTGGAAATTAAATAAAAAAGGAAGTTTAATAGGAAAGTAAATTGAATTAAAATGGAAGTAGAATAAAAATAAAAATGAAAGTTGCATAAAATTAAAAATGGAAGTTCAATCTAGAAACCACTATACCTTAACGATCTATTTGGAAATTAAATAAAAAATGAAGTTTAATAGAAAAGTAAATTGAATAAAAATGGAAGTTGAATAAAAATAAAAATGGAAGTTGCAGAAAATTAAAAATGGAAGTTCATTCCAGAAACCACTATACCTTAACGATCCATTTGGAAATTAAATAAAAAAGGAAGATTAATAGGAAAGTAAATTGAATAAAAATGGAAGTTGAATAAAAATAAAAATAGAATTTGCAGAAAATTAAAAATGTAAGTTCATTCCAGAAACCACTATACCTTAACGATCTATTTGGAAATTAAATAAAAAAGGAAGTTCAATAGGAAAGTAAATTGAATTAAAATGGAAGTAAAATAAAAATAAAAATGAAAGTTGCATAAAATTAAAAATGGAAGTTCTATCCAAAAACCACTATACCTTAACGATCTACTTGGAAATTAAATAAAAAAGGAAGTTTAACAGAAAAGTAAATTGAATAAAAATGGAAGTTGAATAAAAATAAAAATGGAAGTTGCAGAAAATTAAAAATGGAAGTTCATTCCAGAAACCACTATACCTTAACGATCTATTTGGAAATTAAATAAAAAATGAAGTTTAATAGAAAAGTAAATTAAATAAAAATGGAAGTAGAATATAAATAAAAATGAAAGTTGCATAAAATTAAAAATGGAAGTTCAATCCAGAAACCACTATACCTTAGCGATCTATTTGGAAATTAAATAAAAAGGAAGTTTAATAGGAAAGTAAATTGAATTCAAATGGAAGTAGAATAAAAATAAAAATGAAAGTTGCATAAAATTAAAAATGGAAATTCAATCCAGAAACCACTATACCTTAACGATCTATTTGGAAATTAAATAAAAAAGGAAGTTTAATAGAAAAGTAAATTGAATAAAAATGGAAGTTGAATAAAAATAAAAAAGAAAGTTGCAGAAAATTAAATATGGAAGTTCAATCCAGAAACCACTTTACCTTAGCGATCTATTTGGAAATTAAATAAAAAAGGAAGTTTAATAGCAAAGTAAATTGAATAAAAATGGAAGTTGAATAAAAATAAAAATGAAAGTTGCATAAAATTAAAAATGAAAGTTCAATCCAGAAACCACTATACCTTAACGATCTATTTGGAAATTAAATATAAAAGGAAGTTTAATAGAAAAGTAAATTGAATAAAAATGGAAGTTGAATAAAAATAAAAATGAAAGTTGCATAAAATTAAAAATGGAAGTTCAATCCAAAAACCACTATACCTTAACGATTTATTTGGAAATTAAATAAAAAAGGAAGTTGAATAGAAAAGTAAATTGAATAAAAATGGAAGTTGAATAAAAATAAAAATGAAAGTTGCATAAAATTAAAAATGGAAATTCTCTACAAAAACCACTATACCTTAACGATCTATTTCGAAATTATATAAAAAAGGAAGTTGCGTAGAAAAGAAACTTGAATAAAAAAGGAAGTCAAATAAAAATAAAAATGGAAGTTGCAGAAAATTAAAAATAGAAGTTCATTCAAGAAACCACTATACCTTAACGATCTACTTGGAAATTAAATAAAAAAGAAAGTTTAATAGGAAAGTAAATTGAATTAAAATGGAAGTAGAATAAAAATAAAAATGAAAGTTGCATAAAATTAAAAATGGAATTTCAATCCTGAAACCACTATACCTTAACGATCTATTTGGAAATTAAATAAAAAAGGAAGTTTAATAGGAAAGTAAATTGAATAAATAATGGAAGTAGAATAAAAATAAAAATGAAAGTTGCATAAAATTAAAAATGGAAGTTCTATCCAGAAACCACTGTACCTTAACGATCTACTTGGAAATTAAATAAAAAGGAAGTTTAATAGGAAAGTAAATTGAATTAAAATGGAAGTAGAATAAAAATAAAAATGAAAGTTGCATATAATTAAAAATGAAAGTTCTATCCAGAAACCACTATACCTTAACGATCTACTTGGAAATTAAATAAAAAAAGGAAGTTTAATAGGAAAGTAAATTGAATTAAAATGGAAGTAGAATAAAAATAAAAATGAAAGTTGCATAAAATTAAAAATGGAAGTTCAATCCAGAAACCACTATACCTTAACGATCTATTTGGAACTTAAATAAAAAAAGAAGTTTAATAGAAAAGTAAATTGAATAAAAATGGAAATTGAATAAAAATAAAAATGAAAGTTGCATAAAATTGAAAATGGAAGTTCAATCTAGAAACCACTATACCATAACGATCTATTTGGAAATTAAATAAAAAAGGTAGTTTAATAGAAAAGTAAATTGAATAAAAATGGAAGTTGAATAAAAATAAAAATGGAAGTTGCATAAAATTTAAAATGGAAGTTCAATCCAAAAACCACTATACCTTAACGATCCATTTGGAAATTAAATAAAAAAGGAAGTTTAATTGAAAAGTAAATTGAATAAAAATGAAAGTTGAATAAAAATAAAAATGAAAGTTGCAAAAAATTAGAAATGCAAGTTCAATCCAAAAACCACTGTACATTAACGATTTATTTGGAAATTAAATAAGAAAGGAAGTCAAATAGGAAAGTTAATTGAATTAAAATGGAAGTAGAATAAAAATAAAAATGAAAGTTGCATAAAATTAAAAATGGAAGTTCAATCCAGAAACCACTTTACCTTAACGATCTATTTGGAAATTAAATAAAAAATGAAGTTTAATAGAAAAGTAAATTGAATAAAAATGGAAGTTGAATAAAAATAAAAATGGAAGTTGGAGAAAATTAAAAATGGAAGTTCTTTCCAGAAACCACTATACCTTAACGATCTATTTGGAAATTAAATAAAAAAGGATGTTTAATAGAAAAGTAAATTAAATAAAAATGGAAGTAGAATATAAATAAAAATGAAAGTTGCATAAAATTAAAAATTGAAGTTCAATCCAGAAACCACTATACCTTAACAATCTATTTGGAAATTAAATAAAAAAAGAAGTTTAATAGGAAAGTAAATTGAATTAAAATGGAAGTAGAATAAAAATAAAAATGAAAGTTACATAAAATTAAAAATGGAAGTTTTATCCAGAAACCACTATACCTTAACGATCTACTTGGAAATTAAATAAAAAAGGAAGTTTAATAGGAAAGTAAATTGAATTAAAATGGAAGTAGAATAAAAATAAAAATGAAAGTTGCATAAAATTAAAAATGGAAGTTCAATCCAGAAACCACTATACCATAACGATCTATTTGGAAATTAAATAAAAAAGGAAGTTTAATTGGAAAGTAAATTGAATTAAAATGGAAGTAGAATAAAAATAAAAATGAAAGTTGCCTAAAATTAAAAATGGAAGTTCAATCCAGAAACCATTATACCTTAACGATCTATTTGGAAATTAAATAAAAAAGGAAGTTCAATAGGAAAGTAAATTGAATTAAAATGGAAGTAGAATAAAAATAAAAATGAAAGTTGCATAAAATTAAAAATGGAAGTTCTATCCAGAAACCACTATACCTTAATGATCTACTTGGAAATTAAATAAAAAAGGAAGTTTAATAGAAAAGTAAATTGAATAAAAATGGAAGCTGAATAAAAATAAAAATGGAAGTTGCAGAAAATTAAAAATGGAAGTTCATTCCAGAAACCACTATACCTTAACGATCTATTTGGAAATTAAATAAAAAATGAAGTTTAATAGAAAAGTAAATTAAATAAAAATGGAAGTAGAATATAAATAAAAATGAAAGTTGCATAAAATTAAAAATGGAAGTTCAATCCAGAAACCACTATACCTGTAGACGCGCCCGCGGGGGACCTCGTGCTACAGTTCGGACTCGATTTGTGTCACGGTTCTAAATCTGAACCAAAGAGTCCAAATCTGGCAAATCGTTTTGAGAAACAAATTTTTGAAAAAGTAGTGCCAAACATGGACTGCTTTGCCAGATACAGAGTCGCCACCTAAATATTTTAAAATGGGGGAATTTAGGAAACCCTGACTCGGTGCCGAAGGCCACATGTCCGTCATCACCGGAGTTGTCTCGGCTCGGGAGCTTGGGTACGATCGGGGAAGGTCAGCTATGAGCACCCCCTTTCGCCCGGTCCGAAGACCGGCCTCTACTAACCGTGATATCCATTTTTGAAAACTTTATGTGTTCTTAAACTGGTTATTAGCCTAGAATTACTATGTTATGCGCGCAGCAAACAAGTATAGACCAAACCGCCCAAATTGGAACAAAGCATTTCATGTTTGTTTTGAAAATGGTTTGCTACTCGCAAGTAGGCTAAAATGCAAATTTTGCCACCCCCAAGTGGGCTTTTAGAAAAGATGATTTTGCCACTATCTAGTGGGCTTAAAACTCACAGTTTTAATGCATTATTCCAATTTAGGTAATTCAACCTCCACCCACAGGCATTCAAACGGTTTATCTCATATAAGCACTTAGCCACATGGTAAGCATACCGTCATGTTAACATTCACACGCATGCGAGATGCTAAAGCATAAATACTTACATTGTACTCCGTGCCAAAACAATAAACTAGTTAGCAAATGTGCGTGTCCTAGTTCATGTTATTTTGCCTAATGCAACACATACAAGATGCAGTTTTAGTTAGGCTCGGTTAACCTAAATATGACATGCGATATGCAGCCAACTGATTCATGTATTCAATTTTGGAATTTGAAAATACGAATGCGGTTAGTATGATGTACCGAGCCCGGTGCATGTTTAACAGATGCCTGAATGCACGCATGCATATCATAAGGTATGCTAATTTCAAAAATGCCCTAATCTACCATCATAAGCTGGTAAATAAAAGGGAAGAAAGAAATGGGGATTGGAAGACATACACACACTCACCCACACTTATTACATGTTTACCCTCACTCAGAGGGTTCGAATTAATATTACAGTCCCAAAATAATGAACAAATAAAATTATTACAAAATTTCTTAATTAATTAAAAAAAAGGAAGCAAAAGAATGAAGAGGGTGGCCACAGCCTCTGCCTCGGGGCGCGCAGATGATGCATGCTCGAATCCGTCCTGTCCGGAAAACCCGTACTATACTCTTGTCGCCTCTGTTTGTACTGCCTTGTCTTTCTGAAAATTACCAAAGTGCTGGAGCAAGCTCTCTGCATCCTGCAGAGCACCACCGGCCAGACAGAATTGCCACCGGCACTCCAAAATTCCCGTCGGCACTTTATCAGATTCATCGGCACTCCAGATAGTGCCGGTCGGCACTAAATTCTGCCGGTCGGCAGAAACTTCCTGCAGCAGACAATTTGACAGCAAAACAAAGAACAGACAGTGCATGGCATGGGGTTCTTGGACACATGTAAGCATGGTCCTGCTTCTTATCATATTTCGAACTCAAAGAAGCATGACCTTCGATCTTTGAGTCATCCAAGGTGCATGATGACTCAATGGATCAAATTTGCTATTTGATATGAAAATGCATGCAACAAATAACGTGAAAACCGGAGCCTTATCAAATTGGAGTCAAAGGTCCCGATGACCGGGGATCAAGGCACATTACATCACTTGAAGTATGAATGGTCCTTGACTCCCGCACTTGGTTTGACACCCCAAACCAAGTAAATGCAATGCATGTAATGCTTCAACAAGGCTCAAATACATCATGCCACCAAGATATGAAGCACAACTAACAATATGCAACTATGATGACAAAATGTATGATACCAAGCACACAAGATACAAACATGATGCAAGCAAGAAGCAAATTGACCATGGAATTGATGTGCTACAAAGCTTAATGGAACAACTATCCAACAAACATGGAGCAAGCATGCAAGAGGGCTTAAAAAATGGCAAAGGGACAGACCCTTACCCTCTTCAAAACAGTGACCAAAGGTGCTTAAAATGGTAGGCAATCAACTCATGTTATCAAGCAAATTCATGGTCCCAAAGTTAAGACACAAAGAGGAGACAACTCACCCCCATTACCATGACCACTCATGGCATGATCAAAACAAGCAAAAAAAAGGAATTTATGCATGCAAGATAGGACCCCAAGAAGCTCCTAATATGGCAACTAAGATATCCCTCATGAAGCAAACAAACTAAGGCTCATTCTTAGGCATAAGAGGACACATCTTCAAGGCATGAAAGAGGCCATGCATGCACACATACAAGCATGATTCTTGGACTAAAATATGACCCTAGATGATGCCAAATCAAGAGGGTAATCACAACCATGCACGCTAGAGGTCAAAATGCTCAAGGCTTCCAAGCCAAAATACAAAGCAACTCTAACAAACATGCTAAAGATGACCAAGTTGATAATCAACAGATTTTAAACATGGAAAAACAATGCTAAATGCTCCATGGAACCAAGCCAACACACACAAAAATCATGGCCTAGTCATGAAATACAATTCCAAGCAAAATAGAGCAATACAAAGCAAGTATTACAAGCATGCAAGGAGGCACAAGTTTGACCAAAAACAGAGATTAAATACGACCTAAGATGCCTAAAAAAGTGCTGGAATGAAGCCAAGAAACATCAAGCACACATGCTATCCTTTTGAGCCCAAAAAGCAAGTAAACAAAACCATAAAGGGAGAGGGGTGTCCCTCCCCTATGCAAGACTTCAAACCAACCTTTTTGACACTAAAATACACTGATTTTTGGTGATCAAAAGATCAAAATGCTGATGTGAACAAAACCTTATCGAAAGGGTACCAAAATAGGCCAAACAAGGCCTATGAGGGTGAGTTTGCGATCTAACCACAAAGAGACCTCAATGAAAGTGTTAGAGCAGGAAAATATGAACCTTTTTTATGTTATACACAAGAGCTAAAACAGTAAACAAAATAGGTAGAAAACCGATGCAAGTTTGGGGAATAAAGAGGAAAATGCTCACCCTTGAAGAACCCTTGAAAAGCAAGTGGTCTAGCCTCCTTCTTTGGATCAAAACCAGTCCAAAACTCAAGAAACAACTCCCCCAAGTCCCTCAATCTCGGACTAAGGTGTGATAGTGTGTGTAATGGTGCAAAAGTAAGGTAAAACACACCTTTTGGGCCAAGAAACACACACAAAGGAGGGGGAAGAGGGAGATATAGAGATAGAGTGTATCTATATTGTTAAGGGCTGGTTTTTGCTTCTAAGAGTCTAACCTAGAACCAAGAGGGAGGACCCTCTCTTATAAGGATCCCTCTTGCAAAGCTTATACAACAAGCTTGGCTAGAGGGAAATCCCTCCATACACGTGTATGGAGGGGAAAGGAGTTGGTGCCAGCTATCACAGCTGGCACAAAATATCTCCATAAAGTGGAGGAACAGTGGTCGGCTGCCCAAAAAAGCTATTCCGGCAAAAAACAGTGCCGACCGGCAACATATTATGCCGACCGGCAATAAAGTGTGCCGACCGGCAAACAAAAGTGCCGATGGAAGAAAAAGACCGGCCGGTGGCCTCCAGCCACTGCCGGTGGTGTATGGGGGTGTCTCACAAGACATTCCCTGCCCTTCTAAGGCAAAACAAAAGTGTTCGGTGCAAAACCGGACACCACACGGTCAAGTTCGGAGATCCTGAGGTAGGGCGCGCGAGCCGAGACCTCCGGGAACTCCAAACGAACACAATCATGGATGATCACCGAGTGTTCAAACGGTGACGTCCAAGTCTTGAGGACGGTCAAAAATGGGGTGTCTACAGTTGCCCCTCTTTGACAGAACTCGAAAGTCATAACAATGACGGGAGTGAATGTCAAAGCCCAAAGACGACCCATTTTTGACAAGGCCGAAGACTCAGACAAACATGCAAGACAAATAAGATATGCGCCCGGAGGCAGGGGCAAAATGCAAGACAATGCACGGAGCCGAGCATAACTTATGATCATGCTAAGAAAAGCTGTAATGAAGCAAACATGCGACAATTTTAAGCTAGCATACCAAACTACACTACAATGCAGAAAGGATGTAAGAGAATTATGGAATTCTCAATACGTCTCACTCGGAGATAAAATACCTGTGCGGCTCGTCTGGTTGCACCAGCTTTAAATGAACCGTACATACAATATCGTGCCTGAAAAGAAAACAAACTTAACAGGTACAATATGGTTAGCAACATGCGAAGTAGTGTACTCGAAATACGTGACAGCGCAAAGCAAGTGGGGAGCATAACAATGCTGTGGAAATATAAACATGTAAATGGAGCATGCGGTCTACGCAGGTAATGAAATTGAACATGCGATCTACGCAATCAAGACATGCGGTCTACGCAGGTAATGGAATTAAACATGCGATCTACGCAATCAAAACATGCGGTCTACGCAGGTAATGGAATTAAACATGCGATCTACGCAGGTAATGAAATTAAACATGCGATCTACGCAATCAAAACATGCGGTCTACGCAGGTAATGAAATTAAACATGCGATCTACGCAATCAAAACATGCGGTCTACGCAGGTAATGGAATTAAACATGCGATCTACGCAATCAAAACATGCGGTCTACGCAGGTAATGAAATTAAACATGCGATCTACGCAATCAAAACATGCGGTCTACGCAGGTAATGGAATTAAACATGCGATCTACGCAATCAAAACATGCGGTCTACGCAGGTAATGGAATTAAACATGCGATCTACGCAATCAAAACATGCGGTCTACGCAGGTAATGAAATTAAACATGCGATCTACGCAATCAAAACATGCGGTCTACGCAGGTAATGAAATTAAACATGCGATCTACGCAATCAAAACATGCGGTCTACGCAGGTAATGGAATTAAACATGCGATCTACGCAATCAAAACATGCGGTCTACGCAGGTAATGAAATTAAACATGCGATCTACGCAATCAAAACATGCGGTCTACGCAGGTAATGGAATTAAACATGCGATCTACGCAATCAAAACATGCGGTCTACGCAGGTAATGGAATTAAACATGCGATCTACGCAATCAAAACATGCGGTCTACGCAGGTAATGAAATTAAACATGCGATCTACGCAATCAAAACATGCGGTCTACGCAGGTAATGAAATTAAACATGCGATCTACGCAATCAAAACATGCGGTCTATGCAGGTAATGGAATTAAACATGCGATCTACGCAATCAAAACATGCGGTCTACGCAGGTAATGGAATTAAACATGCGATCTACGTAATCAAAACATGCGGTCTACGCAGGTAATGGAATTAAACATGCGATCTACGCAATCAAAACATGCGGTCTACGCAGGTAATGGAATTAAACATGCGATCTACGCAATCAAAACATGCGGTCTACGCAGGTAATGGAATTAAACATTACACAGCATAATCGAAACAATTTGCGGGGCTCACAAAGCATGAAAAGGATACGGGGCGGGACATTCTTTGCGCGCATCGAGCGTTGCTTGCAGAAGTTGTGGCCTGAGGTCAACTCAAAGGTTCACGTTTTAAAGGTGTAATTTCCCGTATTGTGAGGGCGTCCGACAACGCGGCTGACCCGAACAAAGATACGGAAGGTGCGTTAACCACAAGGGGAGTTTCATCGGTATCAATTCTGATACTTGGCTACCCTGCCATTCTACGTTTTATTTACCTTTTTACTAGTAGTTTGAGCACATTGCACTGCCTCAGACAGGTTTATTTTCTTTCTCAAAATTCACGCACTTTACAAAACATGTGATGGAAATGAAACGAATCATTTTGTTCAAAAGATGTTGCAATTGTGGATCTTCTGTGCATCGCATCGCAGGGTTTCACACCACAATGTGAACGAAATTGAACCCATTTTGGAAATTTGCCATCGTAATAATCAGGTAGTGAACCGACTTACAACTCGATAAGCAAAACAAGGACATGACACAGCCAAACAAGTGTGAATACAACTCGATAAACAAATCAAGAGCTCAAAGAGAGCGAAATACAACTCGATAAGAAAATGTTCAAGACTCGACAAGCAGACAGGCGTGGCTCCGCAAGAGTCGACCGCCGGGGAGGGGTTGGAGGTGGTTAAGTTCCCCAATTCTTAGCATAAACAGCTCAGGAGACCAGGGAGGAAGCCCACCGGCACGGTGTAGGAACCACCGGCTGCAAGGAGTGGCTACCGGCCGTATGTCTGTTTTGTCGGCAAACTGGAATGGCCGGTCGGCATATTTTGATGCCGGTCGGCACTAAATGAGGGGAACCACCAGAATGTTGACACCTGTTTCCCGACTCAACCTTATCTCCTACAAAAGATCTCAGCTTCGTAGTTTTCCTCATTTTCACACTGATTTGCTCCAATGGAAGAGTTTCTTGCTCAAAATCTCACAGCTTGGATTGCTAGCTTGGATGGCTCGGAAAAGGTGAATTTCCGGGGTTTCGGCATAAATGCACTATTCACTCTGGGTCGTACCCCGTTGCATCTCCCGTTTCTTCACGCCGCGGCAAGATTTTGGAATCCGGTGACACATGTCTTTAGCTTTGCCGGGCAAGAGATGTGTCCTACCTTTGAAGATTTCCGAGCTCTAATGGAGTCCGAGCGCGACGAGGAGCTCCTGCCCCAACTAAATTTTGGTCATGCCCAATCCTTAGGGCGCATGTGCGGACTCAGCATGCGCGATGCTCGGTCTCTGATGGGCGACGGGATGTTAGATATTCCGAGTTTGGCCAATCGATTTTCTGATGCTGGTGATCGCAGCAACCATTACTGGCAAGGCTTCCGGCGACATGCGCTCTGCTTGTGCATGCTGTCTCATTTCCTGTTCATTTCGGGCTCTGGAGGGGCTAGTGTCCGGCTGATTGAGGTTGCCCAAGGCCTGAGAGAGGGCAAGAGCTGTATCGCCATGGTTCTGGCCGAGACACTAATGGGCTTAGACGCCTTTTACCGTCATGAGACGACTAGGTTGGCAGGGAGTCCACTACTGCTACAGGTAATATTTCCCACCCAATCTCGCATTTCTGTATTGCTCACATCACTTGGCCCTCGAGCTCAGTCTTTTCTCACAAAACCCCATTCTCACTTTTCTCTCCTCGTGCATCTCTCTATTCTTTAATCTCTCATTTTTCAATCCCTCCCCAGGTGTGGTTGATGGATAAATTGCAGGTTGTGGACTCCTGCCCAGCATATTCAGCTCGCGGCTACTTCTTCCGGCATCGTCTGGTCAATGCCTTGGATGAGGAATGGTGGTTCGCTTGGATGTGCCACTTGTCCGCAGACCATATTGCTTGGCGGTGTCCTTGGTTGAGCCTTCCGGCAATGAGTTACAACATGCCTCGACAGACTGGGATTCAACTGGTCGGTCTCACTCATTGTGTATTCTATTTCCCATTTCAGATTCGACGCCAATTTGGCCATGATCAGACCTGCCCGCCAGAGGGGATAGAGTATCCTGCTGCATTTCCAACCCGAGGCGCGCAGCTTGCTTGGCAGGCCACTGCGTGGAGGATGAGAGAACTCCTGGCCCCCGCTCCTACTTTCAGTTGCACTTTATCTGACGAGTGCATAGATTGGCTAAATGAAGAAGCACAGATCGGGCCCAGCTTGGCATCAGAGGCTTCGACCAGCTCTGGGAGGGGGCACAGGAACACCTGATTTGACCATGCCCTTAGATTGGCTAAATGAAGAAGCACAGATCGGGCCCAGCTTGGCATCAGAGGCTTCGACCAGCTCTGGGAGGGGGCACAGGAACACCTGATTTGACCATGCCCTAGATTTATTGCTTTATTAGTACTTTCAAGTTTTCTTTCCTGAATGTAATAAAAAGCAACTTCAATTGTTTGTAAGAGCAGGAGAACTCTGTTTTGAAATCAATGAAATTGAAAGTTCTGGTACTAAGAATTTTCCACTTTGGTCCGAAAATAGTCGAAGTTGTAAAAAGATTATTTGAACGAAGTCAGCTTATATTAAAACTTTTCAAAGATATTTTCGACATAGATCAGAACTGGACACGCCTGAGATCTGTCGCTTGAGATGCACAACCCCAAATTCCTGCAACTGGGAAGTTGCCCCTAGTCTGAAGAGCCTCGTAGCACCGCATAGCAACGGAAAGTTGCCCCTAGTCTGAGTGACACTGCACCGGAGATTCCAACGAATGCTGATGGACTAAGATGGCTGAGATGATCAAATGGACAAAGTTGATCGGGGAAGTGTTATGGCTGAACTTCAGGATGAAGCTGCCTACGTATCCCAAACATGGGAATCAAGCCTTACGTAGTTCCGGCTTAGGTTCGCTCGAGTATTTTCACTCTCCTTTTGCGCTCTAACTTTTGCCAAGGCCGCCCTTTGCGGGTTTTCAGCCCTGCGAGCTCAGTTTTTATATTTTCTAATTTTTTTGTGCTCTAACTTTTGCCTAGGTCGCCCTTTCGGGTTTTCGGCCTAGCGAGCCTCTCAAGGGTAGTATTTCTTCAACTTGTCCATATTGATCGGTTGAGAGAACTCTAAGCCATCTAAGTCCATTAGAACCACAGCTCCGCCTGACCAGATGGTTTTGATGATGTAGGGACCAGTCCAATTGGGTCTGAACTTGCCCCTCGGGTCGTGGATGGGAGCTCGGTTGTCTTTGAGTACCAAATCCCCTTCCTTTAGATTCCTGGACTTAACCTTCTTGTTAAAAGCCCGAGCAATCCTGCGCTGATAACTCTGAACGTGGTACAGTGCTTTCAGTCTCCTTTCATCAAAGAGCATTAGTTCCTCGAACCTGCTTTGCTGCCAATCTGCCTCAGCTATCTGACACTCGGCCAATACCCGTAAAGACGGAACTTCAATTTCGATAGGTAGAACAGCCTCCATTCCATAAACTAACGAATACGGAGTTGCTCCGGTAGAAGTTCTAATCGAAGTTCTGTAGCCCCACAGAGCAAACGGCAACTTATCTGGCCAATCTCGATAGGTCTCTACCATTTTCCGCAGTATATGCTTGATGTTCTTGTTGGCGGCCTCAACTGCTCCATTGGTTTGCGGCCGATACGTAGATGACTTATGAAAAGCCACGTTATACTTTTCCAACAAGTCGACCACTTCTTTCTTAAAGTGGGATCCATTGTCCGAGATGATCTCATTTGGTACCCCGTAGCGACAAATGATGTTGTTTCTGATGAACTTTGCGACGTGCGACGCCTTCAACACCGCGTATGATTGGGCCTCGACCCACTTTGTGAAATAATCTATCGCTACGAGGATATACTCATGTCCGTTCGATCCCTTCGGGGTAACAGCTCCGATTACATCGATCCCCCATACGGAAAACGGCCACGGGGAAGTCATATTGTATAATTTGGATGGTGGGATGTTCATACGGTTTGCATGGATCTGGCATTTGTGGCATCGCCGAACAAAGCCGATACAATCCTCTTCCATGGTCGACCAATAATAGCCCTGTCTAAGGATTTTTCTGGCCAACATTACTCCATTCATGTGTGCACCGCATTCTCCTCCATGGATGGCCTCCATTAGGCGTTTCGACTCTTCAGCTTCTACACAGAGCTTATGCATTCCCAGATGACCTCTTTTGTACAGTTTACCTCCGTAGATGATGAACTGAATAGCCATTCTTCTAATGGCCCTTTTATCCTTGGTGCTTGCCCCTATCGGATACGTCTCCTTTTCCAAGAAGTTCCAAATATCGTAATACCAGGGGTTGTCGTCTTGGGTCTCATCTATGGTGGAAACTGACTCGTATGCTGGCGCAAACTTCTGATCAATGATGACTGGACGCATCCGGATTCCCGACGGGATGTCTATCATGGAAGATAGGGTTGCTAACGAGTCTGCAAACCTGTTGTTCTCTCTTACGAGGTGGGTGAAGTTTAGTTTCTCGAACCGAGGAATTAACAAATCCAAGGTTTGGTGGTAAATTATCATCCTTTCCTCCTTGACCTTCCAGTCTCCTTTTGCTTGGGATACAACAAGATTCGAATCCCCAATGACGTCCAATCGTCTTACCCCTAGCTCTAGGGCTGCTTCCAGACCAGCAATACATGCCTCATACTCTGCCTCATTGTTCAAGACTTTGAACTGGAGCTTGAATGCCAAAGGGATACGGGAATCGTCAGGCGCTATCAGCAACACCCCTATCCCATACCCATACTGGTTTGACGCTCCGTCAAAGTACATCGTCCAAGTTTCATCCTCGATATGCAGAATCGCTTCATCTGGGAATAGGTACTCAACCGCTTCATCCCCCTCAACCGGGTGGTCGGCAAGGAACTCCGCTACCGCTCTTCCTTTCACTGACTTGCGCGTTACATACTTCAAGTCAAATTCGGAAAGCAATAGCAACCAACGAGCTAGCCTACCTGTAAGTGCTGGTTTCTCGAAAAGATATTTGATGGGATCCAAACGTGAAACCAACATTACAGAGTGAGCTAACAGGTAGTGCCGCAGCTTCCGGGTAGCCCATACCAAGGCCAAGCAAGCCTTCTCGAGCGGAGTGTAGCGGGTCTCGTAATCCAGCATCTTTTTGCTCAGATAGTAGATGGCCCTTTCCACTTTGTCTTCTGACTCCTGTGCGAGCATGCAGCCCATGGTGGTCTCAGTTACCGAAAGATACAATATCAACGGTCTCCCCGGTTCTGGCGGTGACAACACAGGCGGGTTCTGTAGATACTCTTTGATCTGCTCAAAGGCTGCTTGACATCGGCCGTCCCATTGGAATTTCTTTCCTTTCTTCAGGAGACCAAAAAGTGGTTCACAAGTCAAGGTTAATTTAGAGATAAACCGCCTTATGAATTGCACTTTACCTAGAAAGCCTCGCACCTCCTTTTCAGTCCTTGGTGGTGGCATTTCTAAGATGGCCTTGATTTTGGAAGGGTCGACCTCGATGCCCCTTTGCGTTATCAGAAACCCTAGCATCTTTCCTGTTGTAACACCAAAAGTACACTTCTGGGGATTTAGCCGCAGCCGAAATTCTCTGATCCTTTGAAAAAACTTTTGTAAGGCGGTGTAGTGGCCCTCTCTTTCTTTGGACTTGACAATCATGTCGTCCACATACACCTCGACCTCTTTATGGATCATATCATGCAATATCGTAGTTGCTGCCCGCTGATAGGTAGCTCCTGCGTTTTTCAGCCCAAATGGCATCACTCGATAACAATATGTACCCCACGGGGTAGTAAATGCAGTCTTCTCCCGGTCTTCGGGTGCCATTACTATCTGATTATAGCCTGAGAAACCATCCATAAACGAAAGCAAGGCGTGTCCTGCCGTGAAATCTACCAGTTCATCGATGTGTGGCAAGGGAAAGTCGTCCTTCGGACTGGCCCTGTTCAAATCTCTGAAGTCTACACAGACCCGAATTCTGCCGTCTTTCTTCGGTACCGGAACAATGTTGGCCAACCAAGTCGGATACTCAAACACCAACAAGAAGCCTGCGTCAATCTGCTTGGTGACCTCTTCCTTGATCTTAATGGCCCAATCGGGGCGGATCCTCCTGAGCTTCTGTTTGACAGGTCGGGCCTCGGGATCAAGAGGGATCCGGTGCTGTACAATCTCAGGATCGATTCCAGGCATGTCTTCGTAGGACCACGCGAAAACATCTTTGAAATCTTTTAACAAAGCGACTAAGCGCTCGCGTTCCTCAGAAGACAACGTGGACCCGATCTGGACCAGCCGCGGGTCCTTCTCAGTACCAACATTCACAGTAGTGATTTCATCCATTAAAGGTTTAACAAATCTTTCCTGCTCTTGATCAATTAACCGTTGCAAAACCGGAGGAATTTCTTCCTCGTCGTTTTCATCAAAATTTTGAAAATCCTGATTTAAGCAATAAATCAAAGGCACAGAAAAATACTCCGAAACCACACCCACGTCGTTCTCATTAAATACTTCCGAGCCGTCAGATTCTTCCGTTACAACAGACTCAAAAGAAAATGAAAAAGACGATCTAGACAGGACTGTGGTATCCGGGTTATCACCCTCGGGAATACCGGACTCAGACTCAGTTGAGCTGGAATCTGATTCCGACGTACAAGATTCGGTAGAATCAGATTCCGGCTCACTACCTGACCCGGTGCTGCTTGATAGAAAGCCTTCTTCATATTGCCAAATGAGAGAAGGTGCGATGGATGCATCCAAAATAGCTGATGGTAGGCCCGCAGCCGCTTCATTCCCAATCACACATACCGAGGAGCTATCCCCCAAGCACCTCTGTTCGATCGGAGGATCTGACAGCAGACATGCCAGCGCTGCCCTCATTTCATTTTCAGCGTCCTCGGACTGTACCTCCTTACTTTGTTCGGCCTCAGCCGATAGATCTGCCTGTCCTTCGGCGATGTCATCCTCAGGTAACTGTAAATCAAAGAAGATCTCAAATCCCGGCACGCGCTTCTTCTCCGCGTTGAGCCACGGCTCTGGGAAGCCACAGAACGGAAAGTCCTCCCCCTCCCGGACGAAACGTCCGTTCAGGGTCCCCCGAATGGGCTGGTGCATCAAGTCAAAGGGCTTCCCCATCTGTTTCGCCCTGGCCCTTCTGGCCATTTCCTTTCCTTTCCTTATCCAATCCTCTTTGGTGGGCAAGTAGCCCAAACCAAAGGTATGGGGGTTATGTGGCACCTCTGTCGATGCTGCGGTACCTTTCCTACCGCTCTTGCCTAATCCCATCCCGGGGATGTGCTGGAGTTTGTTCATGAGATAAACTGCTTGGGCGCTGACATACACCCCTTCGTTAGCTGCCATGATGTTCTGTACAACCCGAGCCTCGGCCAAGGTAAAACCTGATATGAACACATCTTCTATACCATGCTCAATTTCTAGAACAGGCGTAGACACCTCTGGTGGTGGATGAATTGATGAATTTCCAAAAACAATGGCTACTCCCTTCCCATAGGGGTATTTCACCACTTGATGTAAGGTAGAGGAGACCGCCTTTACCTGATGCAGCCACGGCCGTCCCAAAAGCAAGTTGAACGTTGCAGGAACCTCCAAAACATGGAAATCTATCTCATGCTGTCCGGGCCCAACCTTTGTTTGAATCTTAACTGTCCCCATTACTTCCCGGCTTGTGTTATCATATGCCCGAATTACCTGGGCCGTTGGTATAAAATCCGCGACTTTCAAACCAATCGCATAAGCTGTCCTTGCCGGGCAGACATTGATAGCGGATCCCGTGTCGACAAGTACTACAGGTATCCATTTATCCCTGGATTCGACAGAGATGTAGAGCGGCTTGTTATGGTTTGCACCCTCGGGTGGCAGCTCTTTGTCAGAAAAATTCAATGCTGGGGAATTCCCTCCTGAAAAGACTAATCCCACCAGCTGCTCGGGCGTGGTGTCTATGGACAGCTTGGCCTTGTCCATGGCTGACAAGACAGCCTGCCTATGTACTCGAGAAGCCATAAGCAGTCCCCAAATGGAGATGTCTGCTTGTATCTTTTTCAGTTGTCTCAACACAGCCTCGTCTTCGAGTTGCCTCTCCTTTTGTTTCTCTGCTTCATTATCTTTCCCAGACGCCTCTGGTTGATCTAGGTGTGGAGGCTTGAAATACCGTCCACTCCTAGTCATGTGATCGACTTCGCCGATATACCAGGTATCATCTGGTTGGTTACCTTTCCAATCCTCGTCCGTGTGGGCAAGACATAGATCGTCGTCTTCCCACCACATACCATCTGCGACTGACAAGCATCTGTCTGGTTCTGGCACAACTGTCTCGATACTCACAGTACCTCTTACCCCTATGTTCACAGCATCCTCCATTTCCGTACTTGCGGCGGTTTCGACCGCTACGTGGCCTTTTGCTTTTCTGATCCTCTCAGAATCCTCGAATCTTTCTTGTTCTGACTGTGTCAATGCAGTAGATTGCTCACTGACCCCTGTACTTAAAATGCTCCATTCCCGAGCGAAACTCTCGACACCGGCGCTCTCCGGCGATATATTCTGCTTTTCGGCACTCCCGGGCGTTGTTGACATTCCTGCCCCTGCCGGGCCTTGTTCTGACTGGAACTCCCCTATTACATCCGGCTGATCGTCTAACCACCCCGTGGCCTCTGCTGATTCTTCATTATCATACCAGTTGATGGCTGAGTCTTGGTCATCCTGAAATTGGGACTTGACAACATCCTTTTCCACGGCTGTCAAATCATCCATTCCCTGTCCTGAATTGTCCCCTCGGACTACACACAGCTCTCCCCCGACTGAAAATTCGACGTTTGGTCTATTCTGGCCCACGGGTGAAATGTAGTCATTCGGATTGTAAGCATTCCCAACATCATTCTCAGGCTCCACGGACCCTGGTTTGACAACCCCTTTCTTGTTCTCGATGGTCACCACCACTGGCTTGGGTTGGGTTATGGAGATATCCGTCATGCACAAATCGGTGCAATCAGGGAGGAAAACTTTAGGTTTAGGTAGGTAGGAGGGTGTGATGTAGATACTGGGATCGTAGGATGCGACCCCAGTGTGGATGAAGTTGACTCTTTTGGGCGGTGGAACTTGGTTATGTGCGGGGAGAGGATTTGTGGTAACATTAGGTTTCTCAGGGGGAAGAATCACCCCATTATCAATGAGATCTTGAATCTCATGACGTAAGCGAAAGCATAGGTCAGTGTCATGACCATGCTGCTGGTGGAACGCACAATATTTGGCTGGGTTGTGGGTAGCGGGTAGTCTTTCTGGCAAGGGCCGCGGCTCTAGGGGCTTCAGATGCCCTTTTCTGATCAAAACCCCCAGAGCTTTGGATAGGGGCATATAAAGTGGAGCAAAGGTTCTGGTGTTTCTGGGAGGGTATTTGGCTGTTTGCGAATTGCTTCCGGACGCGCCGGAGAATGGTGTGGCTGCTGTATTTCTCGGGGAAGGGTTAGTGGTGACCATAATTACTTCGGAGGTCCTGGCAGTCGCAGCGCCACTCGGGCCTGTATTAGTACTACGATTGAAATTTCTGCGGGGTTGGTCCCGATCATTATCAATCCAACCTTGTCTCAAGGCGTCCTCGATCTGCACCCCCATTTCATGCAAATCAGCAAAGGTGGGGAAGGGGACTACAATCATCTTTTGCATTAGCTTCGGCTGAAGATTGCGCACAATCATCCGAATCTGGTCTTTGTCTGTGGGTCTCAAGGTCATCATTGAAGCCTTAGCCCGCCATCTGGTTACAAACTCTGAGAAGCTTTCCTTGGGTTCCTGCCTCGTTGTCTCGAGATCCCGGGTCGTGATCTCGATTTGTGTGTTATACGAGTACTGCAGGATGAAGGCCTCAGCCATCTCGTCCCAGTTTCTCTTGACGTCGTCCCCCAACTTGGCATACCATGCGGACGCCACACCTGACAAGGTCCGGCCGAATAAAGATAGTTTCTGCAATCTGGTGAGGCCCATTGGCCTTAGGACGTCTGAAAACAGTCGCAGGTGTACCATGGGATCCTCAGACCCGTCAAAACGATCAATTTGGGGCATCTTAAATCGATCTGGCAGCGTCACGGCTGTGTCGATGTACCCATCTCCAATGTCCGGAATGGACTTCGCACCTTGAGATTTCTTGAACAGCTTTTCAAGCTTGTGCATTTTTAATGTCATGGGGTCTATCTCAGACTCAAAGGGAGAATCCGATACATTAATGGGAGTGGTTGCCTTGGATTGTTGAGGCGGAATCGGGGGTGGAGCCGGCCCCGTTGGGATGTCTGTATCTTCTTGGACATTCCGGGCGTTTGGTGTTTCTTCGGGTATTGGAACCCTTAATGGAGGAGGGGTTTGCTGCGAAGGTGATGCCCCAGTTTGTTGTTGCAATCTCCCAATTAAATCCGCTTGCTCACTCATAACGGTAGCCTGTTGCCTGGCAAATTCTGCCTGGCGGGCAGCATCTTGCTGCATCATTTTCATGCTTTCCTGAAGTTGGCGCACCATCTCCTCTAAGCTAGCCATACTGTTCTGCTCCGGTTGAATTGCTGGTATGCGTTCCCTCTCAGTGTGTGAAACGGGATCCTGATCCCTACTGTACACAGGTGGGGTAGACGAAGCCCTTTGTACCGACTGCTGAACCGTTATCCTCTGCCTAGTTGCTTTCCGTTTAGTAACCGGGGGTAGAGAATGGTACACTGGTTGTCCTTCTATCAGATCCTCAGATCGATGGAGCCGGCGACCTCTGATTCAGAGTGCTTGGGGAATGTCTACTGGGTTAGACGCAATGATGCTAAACTACCCTAGCAAAAAGATAAATAAAGCAATAAATAAACCAACAACCGGACAGCACAACAGCATAAAATAAACAAATAATATATAGTTGGATTTTCAAAACGCATAGTTGATAGGCCGAGCACACGGTTCCCCGATACCGACCACTGTTCTCAAAATCTCTATTCCCAATACCGAACCCTGATATCCTCAGATAACTGATTCTCTTAAAGCTGATACTGATGCCCTCAGGCCTGATGCCCAGACTTACAAACTGGTGTGTTCTTTTCCCTGCAGAAATACATTCTAACAGCACATAGCAAGTAAAGGGAGCCAAAACACCCCTATGTTGGGGTAGGGTTTCCCTGTCCTATTTTGTCAGGAGCTAGGGTTTCACTACGCACACAGCGGTTTTTAAACAACCTAACACCGGGTAAGCAACCTGTCCTAACTTGGAATGGTCACTATGGATTCCGAATATGCACTAGGTCGAATGGTCAAAAAGGGTGCCCCGGTAAAACCGGGGTTTGTGTTCCCATACTGTCAGAGCCCATAGCCGGTCAGCCTTATGGACATGCCTTGACAAGACAAGCCTCCGGCAAACCGTTCAGGAATGGCAGATGGCAAACACTGTGTTCGTAGGCGCACCAATGCACATGCAATGCAAAGAAACACATAAGCGAAAACAAAACAGGATATCACGAGTTTGAGTCAAGCTCGCTAAACTCCCCAGCGGAGTCGCCAGAAACTGTAGACGCGCCCGCGGGGGACCTCGTGCTACAGTTCGGACTCGATTTGTGTCACGGTTCTAAATCTGAACCAAAGAGTCCAAATCTGGCAAATCGTTTTGAGAAACAGATTTTTGAAAAAGTAGTGCCAAACATGGACTGCTTTGCCAGATACAGAGTCGCCACCTAAATATTTTAAAATGGGGGAATTTAGGAAACCCTGACTCGGTGCCGAAGGCCACATGTCCGTCATCACCGGAGTTGTCTCGGCTCGGGAGCTTGGGTACGATCGGGGAAGGTCAGCTATGAGCACCCCCTTTCGCCCGGTCCGAAGACCGGCCTCTACTAACCGTGATATCCATTTTTGAAAACTTTATGTGTTCTTAAACCGGTTATTAGCCTAGAATTACTATGTTATGCGCGCAGCAAACAAGTATAGACCAAACCGCCCAAATTGGAACAAAGCATTTCATGTTTGTTTTGAAAATGGTTTGCTACTCGCAAGTAGGCTAAAATGCAAATTTTGCCACCCCCAAGTGGGCTTTTAGAAAAGATGATTTTGCCACTATCTAGTGGGCTTAAAACTCACAGTTTTAATGCATTATTCCAATTTAGGTAATTCAACCTCCACCCACAGGCATTCAAACGGTTTATCTCATATAAGCACTTAGCCGCATGGTAAGCATACCGTCATGTTAACATTCACACGCATGCGAGATGCTAAAGCATAAATACTTACATTGTACTCCGTGCCAAAACAATAAACTAGTTAGCAAATGTGCGTGTCCTAGTTCATGTTATTTTGCCTAATGCAACACATACAAGATGCAGTTTTAGTTAGGCTCGGTTAACCTAAATATGACATGCGATATGCAGCCAACTGATTCATGTATTCAATTTTGGAATTTGAAAATACGAATGCGGTTAGTATGATGTACCGAGCCCGGTGCATGTTTAACAGATGCATGAATGCACGCATGCATATCATAAGGTATGCTAATTTCAAAAATGCCCTAATCTACCATCATAAGCTGGTAAATAAAAGGGAAGAAAGAAATGGGGATTGGAAGACATACACACACTCACCCACACTTATTACATGTTTACCCTCACTCAGAGGGTTCGAATTAATATTACAGTCCCAAAATAATGAACAAATAAAATTATTACAAAATTTCTTAATTAATTAAAAAAAAGGAAGCAAAAGAATGAAGAGGGTGGCCACAGCCTCTGCCTCGGGGCGCGCAGATGATGCATGCTCGAATCCGTCCTGTCCGGAAAACCCGTACTATACTCTTGTCGCCTCTGTTTGTACTGCCTTGTCTTTCTGAAAATTACCAAAGTGCTGGAGCAAGCTCTCTGCATCCTGCAGAGCACCACCGGCCAGACAGAATTGCCACCGGCACTCCAAAATTCCCGTCGGCACTTTATCAGATTCATCGGCACTCCAGATAGTGCCGGTCGGCACTAAATTCTGCCGGTCGGCAGAAACTTCCTGCAGCAGACAATTTGACAGCAAAACAAAGAACAGACAGTGCATGGCATGGGGTTCTTGGACACATGTAAGCATGGTCCTGCTTCTTATCATATTTCGAACTCAAAGAAGCATGACCTTCGATCTTTGAGTCATCCAAGGTGCATGATGACTCAATGGATCAAATTTGCTATTTGATATGAAAATGCATGCAACAAATAACGTGAAAACCGGAGCCTTATCAAATTGGAGTCAAAGGTCCCGATGACCGGGGATCAAGGCACATTACATCACTTGAAGTATGAATGGTCCTTGACTCCCGCACTTGGTTTGACACCCCAAACCAAGTAAATGCAATGCATGTAATGCTTCAACAAGGCTCAAATACATCATGCCACCAAGATATGAAGCACAACTAACAATATGCAACTATGATGACAAAATGTATGATACCAAGCACACAAGATACAAACATGATGCAAGCAAGAAGCAAATTGACCATGGAATTGATGTGCTACAAAGCTTAATGGAACAACTATCCAACAAACATGGAGCAAGCATGCAAGAGGGCTTAAAAAATGGCAAAGGGACAGACCCTTACCCTCTTCAAAACAGTGACCAAAGGTGCTTAAAATGGTAGGCAATCAACTCATGTTATCAAGCAAATTCATGGTCCCAAAGTTAAGACACAAAGAGGAGACAACTCACCCCCATTACCATGACCACTCATGGCATGATCAAAACAAGCAAAAAAAAGGAATTTATGCATGCAAGATAGGACCCCAAGAAGCTCCTAATATGGCAACTAAGATATCCCTCATGAAGCAAACAAACTAAGGCTCATTCTTAGGCATAAGAGGACACATCTTCAAGGCATGAAAGAGGCCATGCATGCACACATACAAGCATGATTCTTGGACTAAAATATGACCCTAGATGATGCCAAATCAAGAGGGTAATCACAACCATGCACGCTAGAGGTCAAAATGCTCAAGGCTTCCAAGCCAAAATACAAAGCAACTCTAACAAACATGCTAAAGATGACCAAGTTGATAATCAACAGATTTTAAACATGGAAAAACAATGCTAAATGCTCCATGGAACCAAGCCAACACACACAAAAATCATGGCCTAGTCATGAAATACAATTCCAAGCAAAATAGAGCAATACAAAGCAAGTATTACAAGCATGCAAGGAGGCACAAGTTTGACCAAAAACAGAGATTAAATACGACCTAAGATGCCTAAAAAAGTGCTGGAATGAAGCCAAGAAACATCAAGCACACATGCTATCCTTTTGAGCCCAAAAAGCAAGTAAACAAAACCATAAAGGGAGAGGGGTGTCCCTCCCCTATGCAAGACTTCAAACCAACCTTTTTGACACTAAAATACACTGATTTTTGGTGATCAAAAGATCAAAATGCTGATGTGAACAAAACCTTATCGAAAGGGTACCAAAATAGGCCAAACAAGGCCTATGAGGGTGAGTTTGCGATCTAACCACAAAGAGACCTCAATGAAAGTGTTAGAGCAGGAAAATATGAACCTTTTTTATGTTATACACAAGAGCTAAAACAGTAAACAAAATAGGTAGAAAACCGATGCAAGTTTGGGGAATAAAGAGGAAAATGCTCACCCTTGAAGAACCCTTGAAAAGCAAGTGGTCTAGCCTCCTTCTTTGGATCAAAACCAGTCCAAAACTCAAGAAACAACTCCCCCAAGTCCCTCAATCTCGGACTAAGGTGTGATAGTGTGTGTAATGGTGCAAAAGTAAGGTAAAACACACCTTTTGGGCCAAGAAACACACACAAAGGAGGGGGAAGAGGGAGATATAGAGATAGAGTGTATCTATATTGTTAAGGGCTGGTTTTTGCTTCTAAGAGTCTAACCTAGAACCAAGAGGGAGGACCCTCTCTTATAAGGATCCCTCTTGCAAAGCTTATACAACAAGCTTGGCTAGAGGGAAATCCCTCCATACACGTGTATGGAGGGGAAAGGAGTTGGTGCCAGCTATCACAGCTGGCACAAAATATCTCCATAAAGTGGAGGAACAGTGGTCGGCTGCCCAAAAAAGCTATTCCGGCAAAAAACAGTGCCGACCGGCAACATATTATGCCGACCGGCAATAAAGTGTGCCGACCGGCAAACAAAAGTGCCGATGGAAGAAAAAGACCGGCCGGTGGCCTCCAGCCACTGCCGGTGGTGTATGGGGGTGTCTCACAAGACATTCCCTGCCCTTCTAAGGCAAAACAAAAGTGTTCGGTGCAAAACCGGACACCACACGGTCAAGTTCGGAGATCCTGAGGTAGGGCGCGCGAGCCGAGACCTCCGGGAACTCCAAACGAACACAATCATGGATGATCACCGAGTGTTCAAACGGTGACGTCCAAGTCTTGAGGACGGTCAAAAATGGGGTGTCTACAATACCTTAGCGATCTATTTGGAAATTAAATAAAAAGGAAGTTTAATAGGAAAGTAAATTGAATTAAAATGGAAGTAGAATAAAAATAAAAATGAAAGTTGCATAAAATTAAAAATGGAAATTCAATCCAGAAACCAATATACCTTAATGATCTGTTTGGAAATTAAATAAAAAAGAAAGTTTAATAGAAATGTAAATTGAATAAAAATGGAAGTTGAATAAAAATAAAAATGAAAGTTGCAGAAAATTAAATATGGAAGTTCAATCCAGAAACCACTTTACCTTAGCGATCTATTTGGAAATTAAGTAAAAAAGGAAGTTTAATAGCAAAGTAAATTGAATAAAAATGGAAGTTGAATAAAAATAAAAATAAAAGTTGCATATAATTAAAAATGAAAGTTCAATCCAGAAACCATTATACCTTAACGATCTATTTGGAAATTAAATATAAAAGGAAGTTTAATACAAAAGTAAATTGAATAAAAATGGAAGTTGAATAAAAATAAAAATGAAAGTTACATAAAATTAAAAATGGAAGTTCAATCCAAAAACCACTATACCTTAACGATTTATTTGGAAATTAAATAAAAAAGGAAGTTTAATAGAAAAGTAAATTGAATAAAAATGGTAGTTGAATAAAAATAAAAATGAAAGTTGCATAAAATTAAAAATGTAATTCAATCCAAAAACCACTATACCTTAATGATCTATTTCGAAATTAAATAAAAAAGTAAGTTGAGTAGAAAAGAAACTTGAATAAAAAAGGAAGTTAAATAAAAATAAAAATGTAAGTTGCAGAAAATTAAAAATGGAAGTTCATTTAAGAAACCACTATACCTTAACGATCTACTTGGAAAGTAAATTGAATTAAAATGGAAGTAGAATAAAAATAAAAATGAAAGTTGCATAAAATTAAAAATAGAAGTTCAATCCAGAAACCACTATACATTAACGATCTATTTGGAAATTAAATAAAAAAGGAAGTTTAATAGGAAAGTAAATTGAATAAATAATGGAAATAGAATAAAAATAAAAATGAAAGTTGCATAAAATTAAAAATGGAAGTTCTATCCAGAAACCACTGTACCTTAACGATCTACTTGGAAATTAAATAAAAAAGGAAGTTTAATAGGAAAGTAAATTGAATTAAAATGGAAGTAGAATAAAAATAAAAATGAAAGTTGCATATAATTAAAAATGCGAGTTCTATCCAGAAACCACTATACCTTAACGATCTACTTGCAAATTAAATAAAAAAGGAAGTTTAATAGGAAAGTAAATTGAATTAAAATGGAAGTAGAATAAAAATAAAAATGAAAGTTGCATAAAATTAAAAATGGAAGTTCAATCCAGAAACCACTATACCTTAACGATCTATTTGTAACTTAAATAAAAAAGGAAGTTTAATAGAAAAGTAAATTGAATAAAAATGGAAATTGAATAAAAATAAAAATGAAAGTTGCATAAAATTTAAAATGGAAGTTCAATCCAGAAACCACTATACCATAACGATCTATTTGGAAATTAAATAAAAAAGGTAGTTTAATAGAAAAGTAAATTGAATAAAAATGGAAGTTGAATAAAAATAAAAATGGAAGTTGCATAAAATTTAAAATGGAAGTTCAATCCAAAAACCACTATACCTTAACGATCCATTTGGAAATTAAACAAAAAAGGAAGTTTAATAGAAAAGTAAATTGAATA
Organism: Camellia sinensis; assembly: GCF_055761805.1. Lineage (NCBI taxonomy): Eukaryota > Viridiplantae > Streptophyta > Magnoliopsida > Ericales > Theaceae > Camellia > Camellia sinensis. The sequence continues at coordinate 36,497,676 of NW_028128987.1, forward strand.
AAAATGGAAGTTGAATAAAAATAAAAATGAAAGTTGCAAAAAATTAGAAATGGAAGTTCAATCCAAAAACCACTATACCTTAACGATTTATTTGGAAATTAAATAAAAAAGGAAGTCAAATATGGAAGTTAATTGAATTAAAATGGAAGTAGAATAAAAATAAAAATGAAAGTTGCATAGAATTAAAAATGGAAGTTCAATCCAGAAACCACTTTACCTTAACGATCTATTTGGAAATTAAACAAAAAATGAAGTTTAATAGAAAAGTAAATTGAATAAAAATGGAAGTTGAATAAAAATAAAAATGGAAGTTGCAGAAAATTAAAAATGGAAGTTCATTCCAGAAACCACTATACCTTAACGATCTATTTGGAAATTAAGTAAAAAAGGAAGTTTAATAGAAAAGTAAATTAAATAAAAATGGAAGTAGAATATAAATAAAAATGAAAGTTGCATAAAATTAAAAATTGAAGTTCAATCCAGAAACCACTATACCTTAACAATCTATTTGGAAATTAAATAAAAAAGAAGTTTAATAGGAAAGTAAATTGAATTAAAATGGAAGTAGAATAAAAATAAAAATTAAAGTTACATAAAATTAAAAATGGAAGTTTTATCCAGAAACCACTATACCTTAACGATCTACTTGGAAATTAAATAAAAAAGGAAGTTTAATAGGAAAGTAAATTGAATTAAAATGGAAGTAGAATAAAAATTAAAATGAAAGTTGCATAAAATTAAAAATGGAAGTTCAATCCAGAAACCACTATACCATAACGATCTATTTGGAAATAAAATAAAAAAGGAAGTTTAATTGGATAGTAAATTGAATTAAAATGGAAGTAGAATAAAAATAAAATTGAAAGTTGCATAAAATTAAAAATGGAAGTTCAATCCAGAAACCACTATACCTTAACGATCTATTTGGAAATTAAATAAAAAAGGAAGTTCAATAGGAAAGTAAATTGAATTAAAATGGAAGTAGAATAAAAATAAAAATGGAAGTTGCATAAAATTAAAAATGGAAGTTCTATCTAGAAACCACTATACCTTAACGATCTACTTGGAAATTAAATAAAAAAAGAAGTTTAATAGAAAAGTAAATTGAATAAAAATGGAAGCTGAATAAAAATAAAAATGGAAGTTGCAGAAAATTAAAAATGGAAGTTCATTCCAGAAACCACTATACCATAACGATCTATTTGGAAAATAAATAAAAAATGAAGTTTAATAGAAAAGTAAATTAAATAAAAATGGAAGTAGAATATAAATAAAAATGAAAGTTGCATAAAATTAAAAATGGAAGTTCAATCCAGAAACCACTATACCTTAGCGATCTATTTGGAAATTAAATAAAAAGGAAGTTTAATAGGAAAGTAAATTGAATTAAAATGGTAGTAGAATAAAAATAAAAATGAAAGTTGCATAAAATTAAAAACGGAAATTCAATACAGAAACCACTATACCTTAACGATCTATTTAGAAATTAAATAAAAAAGGAAGTTTAATAGAAATGTAAATTGAATAAAAATGGAAGTTGAATAAAAATAAAAATGAAAGTTGCAGAAAATTAAATATGGAAGTTCAATCCAGAAACCACTTTACCTTAGTGATCTATTTGGAAATTAAATAAAAAAGGAAGTTTAATAGCAAAGTAAATTGAATAAAAATGGAAGTTGAATAAAAATAAAAATAAAAGTTGCATAAAATTAAAAATGAAAGTTCAATCCAGAAACCACTATACCTTAACGATCTATTTGGAAATTAAATATAAAAGGAAGTTTAATACAAAAGTAAATTGAATAAAAATGGAAGTTGAATAAAAATAAAAATGAAAGTTGCATAAAATTAAAAATGGAAGTTCAATCCAAAAACCACTATACCTTAACGATTTATTTGGAAATTAAATAAAAAAGGAAGTTTAATAAAAAAGTAAATTGAATAAAAATGGCAGTTGAATAAAAATAAAAATGAAAGTTGCATAAAATTAAAAATGGAAATTCAATCCAAAAATCACTATACCTTAACGATCTATTTGGAAATTAAATAAAAAAGGAAGTTGAGTAGAAAAGAAACTTGAATAAAAAAGGAAGTTAAATAAAAATAAAAATGGAAGTTGCAGAAAATTAAAAATGGAAGTTCATTCAAGAAACCACTATACCTTAACGATCTACTTGGAAATTAAATAAAAAAGGAAGTTTAATAGGAAAGTAAATTGAATTAAAATGGAAGTAGAATAAAAATAAAAATGAAAGTTGCATAAAATTAAAAATGATAGTTCAATCCGGAAACCACTATACCTTAACGATCTATTTGGAAATTAAATGAAAAATGAAGTTTAATAGAAAAGTAAATTGAATGAAAATTGAAGTAGAGTAAAAATAAAAATGAAAGTTGTATAAAATTAAAAATGGAAGTTCAATCCAGTAACCACTTTACCTTAACGATCTATTTGGAAATTAAATAAAAAGGAAGTTTAATAGAAAAGCAAATTGAATAAAAATAGAAGTTGAATAAAAATAAAAATGGAAGTTGCAGAAAATTAAAAATGGAAGTTCATTCCAGAAACCACTATACCTTAACGATCCATTTGGAAATTAAATTAAAAAGGAAGTTTAATAGGAAAGTAAATTGAATAAAAATGGAAGTTGAATAAAAATAAAAATGGAAGTAGAATATAAATAAAATGGAGGTTTTACCCTTGTTGTATAGTGATCCGGACATGCGTCCGTGGATGTTGGTAGTTGTTTATTATCTCGTTTGCATGCTTTTACTTTGTATATTGAGTTATAGGATGTGTTGGGCAGGTTTGTTACAGGTTGGTTGTGTTTGGGAGCCTAGTGTTGCTGCCCAGAATTTTGTATCTTTGCTCGAGCGAGGAGTGGTCGCTCGAGCGAGAGTTGAGTTCGTGTCTGGTTCTGGGCCTGAGAGTTGCCATTCTTGGCTCGAGCGAGCTTCCTTCGCTCGAGCGGTCTGGGTTTTTCTTCGCTCAATCGAGAACATCTTGGCTCGAGCAAGAGTTTTCTGTGTCTGGTCGCTCGAGCGACGAAGGCTTCGCTCGAGCGAGCGTGTTTTATATCAGTGAACAGCAGCGTTTGAAACATCACTTTTTCACTTCTTTTCTCCATTCTAAACCTAGATCCGAGACTCTCTCTCTCTACACTTACACTCTCTCTAAGATTTGATCTCCCTAGGGTGTGAATCTAGCCTAGGGCCTTTGTTAAAAAGATAGAGGGCGTTGAGAGCTTCGATTTAATCTGAAAAAGTTTGGATTTGGAGCAAGTTGATCTTCGAGTCTTCATCTCCTTTTTGGCTTAAACTTCGAGGTAGGGATACCCTACTCCTCTCTATGGGTTTTGTCTTTAAATTTTGGTATTTTGAGATGTTGGGCTTGGTTTGGTAATTTTGTGAAAGTTTGGGGCTTTTGTGTAATTTTGAAAAAGTTGGGGTTTTATTCATAATAAACCTAAATGCATGTTTGGCATAGAGAAATGGAATAAATGTTAAATCATTGATGAAAATGGGACCTAAGGGTTGAAATGGTAATTATGGAAAATGGCCTAATTACATTGTTTAATTAATTTGGGATAATTAATTGGAAGAAATGAGGAAATGAAATGTTGATTGAATATCCATTTGTGCAATTATTTTCTGTTTAGAAATAACTGCTTTGGGCTATCGGTGGAGGATAGTCGTGATTGTTGTAGACAATGCATGATGATTAGGCAAACTGAAACTAATCAATGGAATGTGTCATGGAATTTGACGGATTGATAGAATACATTAATTGTCTGTATTGGGTGATTGTATATAGAACCAATGTGTTTGTATACGTTATGTGTAGAGGAGGAGATAGGGGATGTACTCCGCGGTTCAGGGGAAGATAGGGGATGTACCTCTAAACCGGATAGTGTTGGGAGAAGATAGGGGATGAACTCCGTAGATACAGCTCATATGCTTGTCTAGAGAAGTAAAGATAGAGCTCATATGCTTATCTTTGTGACGTGTGGATATAGCTTATATGCTTATCTGTGAATGTGGGATATTGTTGTTATACATATCTGTTGAGAATGTGGATATAGCTTATATGCTTATCTGAATGTGGGATATAGTTTTTATACATATCTGTGGAAATGATGATAGAGCTAGCATGTTTATCTGTTGAAAAAGGGAAAATGAAAGGTAACTTAGACTCATAAGTTGTATGACATAAAATGTGATTTATGTGAATGTATCAGTGTTAGCCATCTATCAATTGCTAATGTTTTAGTCATTATCCATGGTTGGTTTAGTGTATTTCTACTGGGCTGTGGCTCACCCTATATAGGAACATCATTTTCAGGTATAGGTAGCATGCCACCTCCAAGGACATAGCTTGGAAGGCTAGAGGCGGACATACTTTTGTCGCTTTACTTTTTGATGTATTACATGTAACTTCAAGCCAAGGGCTTAATGTGAAACGAGTTAGTACTCTTTGTTGTAACCAAGTAATAACTTGGAAAGCTGTAAGCCCGTAGGGCATTTTGTTTTGATGTTAACATGTAATACTTATGTAATGGAACTCTAATGAATAAAAGAATGTGGTTAGTTTGTATGTCAATGCATGTCTTATTTGATGGGTTTAATGTTATTATTTTGAGGGCGTTACAACTTGGTATCAGAGCGTACCGGGTTCGAATACTTTGGGTACGTGGGAAGTGATTAGTATCACAATGGGTTTGTCTCGCTTGATAGAGACTTAGATGTAGTATCATATGCTATGTGCTTAATTGATAGCATGCTTATGTGACTATGTGGGTATGAGATTTGATTTCTAGGATGTTGATTGGATCCTTGAGTTTCTGGGAGTCTTGTTGGAAAAGCACTTGATCAATGCTGTTTCTAACCGGAACTCTAGTAACGTCTCGGGACTATCATTATCCAGAAATGCAATTCGTAAGTGCTTATGTGTTTATGTGCTTATGTGGAGTGAATTACAGTTGTCCATGCATTAGGACGTGAGTGTTTAGTTTCGGCACATTTATGAATGTGCTAACGTTCTGTGTTGCCTTTATTAGGATGTCAGGACGAGGAAGAGGAGCTAGGCGTGGTAGACCTGCGAGGCAGGAGGTACCGTTACCGGAGGAAGTTCCGGCAGTGCAGGAGGGAGTTGGGCAGGCCAATGTGGCCGAGCCAGTGGGTCAGCAGGCTATGGGTGCCTTGGCCAGAGAGATAGCAGGAGCTTTGGGTATTCTTAGAGCTGGAAATCAGGCATCTGAGACAGGGCCTTCTTTCTTGAAGAGGGAGTTTTTCCGGTCTAATCCGGATGAGTTTGTCGGGGATCCAAAGGAGCCACTGAAGGCTGATGAGTGGCTAGAGCAAATGAGTAAGACGTTCGAGATGCTTGGCATCGAGGACGGAGCACTGAAAGTGACCTTGGCATCCTTCCAGCTGAAGGGAGATGCGGGTCAATGGTGGAAGTACGAGAAGGCTCGTGTTGGCGGTACTTGGGAGGCGTTTCTAAATGCTTTTCAGGAGAGGTTTTTGTCTGCAGCAGCTAGGGAGAAGCTGAGGGATCAGTTCAGCCGGCTTAAACAGTAGGGCTTGTCAGTGGCCGAGTTTGAGGCTACTTTTACCAGTCTGTCCAGGTTTGCACCTGAACTGGTGGCGTCTGAGGAACGCCGTTGCTATGAGTTTGAGCGGAAGTTGAGGCGGGGCCTCAAGCTGAGAGTTGGTGGGTCTTATATCCGAGAGTATAGGCAATTGGTAGATGCTGCTGCTCATATGGAAATTATGATGCAGGAAGAGGAGGAAGAACAGAGGGGCTCCAAGAGAAACCAGGATAGTCAGAGTGATGGCAGGAGGCAGAGGGTTATAACCCTCAGCAGTCTCAGGGTGCAGTTTCTAGATCGACCTTTCCAGTGCCGAGTGCAGGCTCGGGGAGAGGCAGTCAGGGAGAGTTTACTTGTTATAAGTGTGGCCAGCTGGGTCACAAGGTTTCTGTTTGCCCGCAGAAGGGTGGGGGTCAGAAAGCTGCTTCTTCTTCAGCTAGACCGCAGAGTCAGAGTTTGGGCAGGGGGCAGCCCTTGTCTTGTTATCAGTGTGGACAGCCTGGGCACCTGAAGAGGTTTTGCCCGCAGTTGAGTGCCACTTCGGGAGCGTCTGGTTCTAGGCAGACATAGGGTTTTCAGCCAGCTCAGTCTGTGCAGGCCTCGAGGGCCAATCCGGGAGCTTCGTCATCCCAGTCTGTGCAGCAGTCTTTTGCTCCGAGAGGTGAGCAGGTAGACCAGGGGCCTACGGGGCGCGTGTATGTTGTTACCGCGCAGGATTTAGTACCAGCTCCATCAGTGGTGAGAGGTACTTTTCTGTTTTGCAACTCGGTTGCTAGTGTGTTGATAGACACGGGTGCATCTCACTCTTTTGTATCTGCTGCATTTGCATCTGTTTTGGAATTGGAGTTAGCACAGTTAGCATCTCCTATTTGTGTGGTATCGCCTTTGGGTGGTGAGTTGATTCTGAAACAGGGTGTTAGAGGCTGTGATATAGAGGTCGCCGACTATAGGCTTCCTTTTCCGTTTGTTGTCATGCCCATGAAGGGTTTTGATGTTATTTTGGGTATGGACTGGCTATCGTCATACCGGGCTGTTATCGATTGCTACCGCCAGAGGGTCACGTTATGTACCTTGAGCGGGGAGTGGTTCCATTTCTTGGGAGATCGGGTTGGTAGTGTTTTGCCACCGGGGTATGATTCGCGAGGGCGAAGTGAGCTTAGTAGTCTACTTGCCAGCTTTGAGAGTGGTGAGAGTAGTGAGACCCAGGTTATATTGCCAAGGGTGGTTTGTGAGTATTCGGATATCTTTCCCGAAGATCTTGTTAGTTTGCCGCCTCACCGAGAGATAGAGTTCTCTATTGATCTAGTGCCCGGCACGGCGCCGATTTCTATGGCACCTTATCGTTTTGCTCCAGCAGAGTTGGTTGAGTTGAAAGTTCAGCTCCAGGAATTGCTAGATAAGGGCTTTGTTCGCCCTAGTGTTTCGCCGTGGGGAGCACCGGCCCTCTTTGTTAAAAAGAAAGATGGTGCCTCGAGATTGTGTATTGACTACCGGAAGTTGAATCGGGCTACGGTTAAGAATAAGTACCCTATGCCCCGTATAGATGATTTGTTTGACCAGTTGAAGGGTACCCTTTGTTTCTCTAAGATAGGCTTGAGATCGGGTTACCACCAGTTGAGGGTCAGGGAGGAGGATATTCCTAAGACGGCATTCCGTACGCGGTATGGCCATTACGAGTTTTTGGTGATGCCATTCGGGCTTACCAATGCACCGGCAGTCTTTATGGATTTGATGAACCGGATTTTCCGGGAATTCTTAGATCGGTTTGTGGTCGTTTTTGTGGACGATATCCTTATTTATTCGCCTTCTGAGGAGGAGCATGAGGCACACTTGAGAGTGGTGCTTGAGTTACTTAGAGCCCATAGGCTGTATGCCAAGTTTGGGAAATGTGAGTTCTGGCTGAGGGAAGTCAAATTCTTAGGCCACGTGGTAACCGGAGAAGGGGTGTCTATTGATACATCCAAGGTTGAGGCAGTGCAAGACTGGGCACAGCCTAAGAGTGTGTTTGAGATCCGTAGTTTTCTGGGATTAGCTGGGTATTACCGTCGTTTTGTGAAAGATTTCTCCAGGTTAGCGTCACCGTTGACTAGGCTGACTCGGAAGGGAGTCAAGTTTGTGTGGAGTGAGACTTGTGAAAAGTCGTTCCAAGAGCTGAAAGTTAGATTGACCACCGCTCCGGTGTTGATTATTCCGGAGAGAGGGTTGGGTTACGTAGTTTATTGTGATGCCTCATGAGAGGGTTTGGGTTGTGTGTTGATGCAAGAGGGGAAAGTGGTAGCTTATGGCTCACGTCAGTTGAAAATACACGAAAAGAATTACCCCACACACGACCTAGAGTTAGCAGCTGTGATCTTTGCCTTGAAAATCTGGAGGCACTACCTTTATGGTGAGAAGTTCGAGGTATTCTCGGACCACAAGAGTTTGAAGTATCTGTTTACACAGAGAGACTTGAATCTGAGGTAGAGGAGGTGGATGGAGTTCATCGAGGATTATGATTTTGAGTTGCATTATCATCCGGGAAAGGCCAATGTTGTGGCCGATGCCCTTAGTAGGAAATCCATTGGTGATGTTGCTAGTATAGCCATCCGAGAATGGGAGATGTTGGGAGCACTTGGTGAGTTTGATTTGCTACTGGGCGAGTCTGTTGAGGCTGCGGCCTTGTTTTCTGTTGTTGCGCAGCCTACGCTTGTGATTAGAGTGTTAGAGGCACAGAGAGGTGACCTTGAGGTAGAATCCCTCCGAGAGAAGATCTCCAGTGGGAAGGTTGAGAAGGGTTTGACGATGTATCCCGACCTGAGTGTGAGATACCGAGACCGTTTGTTTGTACCGGAGTCTTGTCGAGAGGAGGTACTCCGAGAGTTTCACCATTCGCGCCTTGCGGTGCATCCGGGAGGTACTAAGATGTATCAGGATTTGGGTCGCCAGTTTTGGTGGCGGGGTATGAAGAGAGATGTGGCTGTTTTCGTATCGAAGTGCCTTACTTGCCAACAAGTGAAGGCCGAGCATCAGAGGCCAGCGGGTTTGTTGCAACCCTTGCCTATTGCCGAGTGGAAGTGGGAGCATGTCACTATGGACTTCGTTGTGGGTCTTCCGAGGACTCAGCGGGGTAGTGATGCTATTTGGGTGGTTGTGGACCGGTTGACTAAGTCGGCGCACTTTATTCCTATGCGTGTGAAAGATTCGGTAGATCATCTTGCCGACTTGTATATTCGGGACGTAGTGAGATTGCACGGGGTCCCAGTGACGATCGTCTCAGATAGAGATCCTCGTTTTACTGCTAGGTTGTGGCAGAGTTTGCAGAGTGCTTTGGGCACTAAGTTGACCTTTAGTACGGCTTACCATCCTCAGACTGACGGGCAGTCCGAGCGTACTATTCAGATCCTCGAGGATATGCTTCGGGGTTGTGTCCTGGACTTCAGTGGGACATGGGAAAGGCACTTACCCTTGGTAGAGTTTGCCTACAACAACAATTTTCAGTCTAGTATCGGTATGGCACCGTTTGAGGCCTTGTATGGCCGACCGTGTAGGTCTCCAGTTTGTTGGGCCGAGGTGGGTGATGCACCTTTGTTGGGTCCGGAGTTGGTTAGGGAGACGACGGAGAAAGTTGAGCTTATCCGTAGGAGGCTCGTTACAGCCCAGAGTCGTCAAAAGAGTTATACCGACCGTAGGAGGAGGCCTTTGGCGTTTGAGGTAGGTGATCATGTCTTTCTGAAGATATCACCTAGGCGAGGTTTGATGAGGTTTGGGAAGAGTGGGAAGTTGTCCCCTCGGTTTATTGGGCCTTTTGAGATTCTTGAGAGGATTGGCGAGGTTGCTTATCGATTAGCCTTACCACCGCAGTTGTCCGGAGTGCATGACGTGTTTCATGTGAGTATGCTTCGGAAGTATGAGCCAGATCCATCACATGTGTTGGATTGGACTGATTTAGAGGTAGATGAGAATGCCTCGTATGAGGAGAGACCGGTTCGGGTCTTGGATAGGCGGGATCAGGTCCTGCGTGGCAAGACCATTCCATTAGTGAAAGTCTTGTGGAAATATCACGGAGTGGAGGAAGCCACTTGGGAACGTGAGTTGGAAGTCCGCGACAAATATCCGGACTTGTTTGTTGATATGTGATCTTGTATTTAATTTTGAAATTTTGTTGAACTTAAGAGCTTTTATATATGTCTTAAGTTGTGAAACATTGAAAATGTTTTGGTTATTGGAAGTATGTTTTGGAACTTGCCTCATATGGAAGTTGAATGTAACATTGTATATGTTGAATATAATGTTGAAATTGGAAAAGAAATGCATAATGTTGATGCATGTTGAAAGTACATTTGTTATTTACATACTGTGATATGTCTCTTGCTTAAGGGATGGGATGACCGGTAATGGGTCGAATTGTTAAATGTTAAAATGTAACATTGTTTAAAATGGAGGAAAACCTGTTTTTGAAAACTTGTGCTTAATTTCGGGGACGAAATTCTTTAAGGGGGGGAGGTTATAGCGATCCCGGGTTTTACCCTTGTTGTATAGTGATCCGGACATGCGTCCGTGGATGTTGGTAGTTGTTTATTATCTCGTTTGCATCCTTTTACTTTGTATATTGAGTTATAGGATGTGTTGGGCAGGTTTGTTACAGGTTGGTTGTGTTTGGGAGCCTAGTGTTGCTGCCCAGAATTTTGGGTCTTCGCTCGAGCGAGGAGTGGTCGCTCGAGCGAGAGTTGAGTTCGTGTCTGGTTCTGGACTTGAGAGTTGCCATTCTTGGCTCGAGCGAGCTTCCTTCGCTCGAGCGGTCTGGGTTTTTCTTCGCTCAATCGAGAACATCTTGGCTCGAGCCAGAGTTTTCTGTGTCTGGTCGCTCGAGCGACGAAGGCTTCGCTCGAGCGAGCGTGTTTTATATCAGCGAACAGCAGCGTTTGAAACATCACTTTTTCACTTCTTTTCTCCATTCTAAACCTAGATCCGAGACTCTCTCTCTCTACACTTACACTCTCTCTAAGATTTGATCTCCCTAGGGTGTGAATCTAGCCTAGGGCCTTTGTTAAAAAGATAGAGGGCGTTGAGAGCTTCAATTTAATCTGAAAAAGTTTGGATTTGGAGCAAGTTGATCTTCGAGTCTTCATCTCCTTTTTGGCTTAAACTTCGAGGTAGGGATACCCTACTCCTCTCTATGGGTTTTGTCTTTAAATTTTGGTATTTTGAGATGTTGGGCTTGGTTTGGTAATTTTGTGAAAGTTTGGGGCTTTTGTGTAATTTTGAAAAAGTTGGGGTTTTATTCATAATAAACCTAAATGCATGTTTAGCATAGAGAAATGGAATAAATGTTAAATCATTGATGAAAATGGGACCTAAGGGTTGAAATGGTAATTATGGAAAATGGCCTATTACATTGTTTAATTAATTTGGGATAATTAATTGGAAGAAATGAGGAAATGAAATGTTGATTGAATATCCATTTGTGCAATTATTTTCTGTTTAGAAATAACTGCTTTGGGCTATCGGTGGAGGATAGTCGTGATTGTTGTAGACAATGCATGATGATTAGGCAAACTGAAACTAATCAATGGAATGTGTCATGGAATTTGACGGATTGATAGAATACATTAATTGTCTGTATTGGGTGATTGTATATAGAACCAATGTGTTTGTATAGGTTATGTGTAGAGGAGGAGATAGGGGATGTACTCCGCGGTTCAGGGGAAGATAGGGGATGTACCTCTAAACCGGATAGTGTTGGGAGAAGATAGGGGATGAACTCCGTAGATACAACTCATATGCTTGTCTAGAGAAGTAAAGATAAAGCTCATATGCTTATCTTTGTGAAGTGTGGATATAGCTTATATGCTTATCTGTGAATGTGGGATATTGTTGTTATACATATCTGTTGAGAATGTGGATATAGCTTATATGCTTATCTGAATGTGGGATATAGTTTTTATACATATCTGTGGAAATGATGATAGAGCTAGCATGTTTATCTGTTGAAAAAGGGAAAATGAAAGGTAACTTAGACTCATAAGTTGTATGACATAAAATGTGATTTATGTGAATGTATCAGTGTTAGCCATCTATCAATTGCTAATGTTTTAGTCATTATCCATGGTTGGTTTAGTGTATTTCTACTGGGCTGTGGCTCACCCTATATGAGAACATCATTTTCAGGTACAGGTAGCATGCCACCTCCAAGGACATAGCTTGGAAGGCTAGAGGCGGACATACTTTTGTCGCTCTACTTTTTCATGTATTACATGTAACTTCAAGCCAAGGGCTTAATGTGAAACGAGTTAGTACTCTTTGTTGTAACCAAGTAATAACTTGGAAAGCTGTAAGCCCGTAGGGCATTTTGTTTTGATGTTAACATGTAATACTTATGTAATGGAACTCTAATGAATAAAAGAATGTGGTTAGTTTGTATGTCAATGCATGTCTTATTTGATGGGTTTAATGTTATTATTTTGAAGGCGTTACAAGTAAATTAAACAAAAATGGAAGTTGAATAAAAATAAAAATGAAAGTTGCATAAAATTAAAAATGGAAGTTCAATCCAGAAACCACTATACCTTAACGATCTATTTGGAAATTAAATAAAAAAAGGAAGTTTAATAGGAAAGTAAATTGAATAAATAATGGAAGTAGAATAAAAATAAAAATGAAAGTTGCATAAAATTAAAAATGGAAGTTCTATCCAGAAACCACTATACCTTAACGATCTACTTGGAAATTAAATAAAAAAGGAACTTTAATAGGAAAGTAAATTGAATTAAAATGGAAGTAGAATAAAAATAAAAATGAAAGTTGCATATAATCAAAAATGCAAGTTCTATCCAGAAACCACTATACCTTAACGATCTACTTGGAAATTAAATAAAAAAGGTAGTTTAATAGGAAAGTAAATTGAATTAAAATGGAAGTAGAATAAAAATAAAAATGAAAGTTGCATAAAATTAAAAATGGAAGTTCAATCCAGAAACAACTATACCTTAACGATCTATTTGGAAATTAAATAAAAAAGGAAGTTTAATAGGAAAGTAAATTGAATAAATAATGGAAGTAGAATAAAAATAAAAATGAAAGTTGCATAAAATTAAAAATGGAAGTTCTATCCAGAAACCACTATACCTTAACGATCTACTTGGAAAATAAATAAAAAAGGAAGTTTAATAGAAAAGTAAATTGAATTAAAATGGAAGTTGAATAAAAATAAAAATGAAAGTTGCAGAAAATTAAAAATGCAAGTTCATTCCAGAAACCACTATACCTTAACGATCTATTTGGAAATTAAATAAAAAATGAAGTTTAATAGAAAAGTAAATTAAATAAAAATGGAAGTAGAATATAAATAAAAATGAAAGTTGCATAAAATTAAAAATGGAAGTTCAATCCAGAAACCACTATACCTTAACGATCTACTTGGAAATTAAATAAAAAAGGAAGTTTAATAAAAAAGTAAATTGAATAAAAATGGAAGCTAAATAAAAATAAAAATGGAAGTTGCAGAAAATTAAAAATGGAAGTTCATTCCAGAAACCACTATACCTTAACGATCTATTTGGAAATTAAATAAAAAATGAAGTTTAATAGAAAAGTAAATTAAATAAAAATGGAAGTAGAATATAAATAAAAATGGAAGTTGCAGAAAATTAAAAATGGAAGTTCAATCCAGAAACCACTATACCTTAACGATCTATTTGGAAATTAAATAAAAAAGGAAGTTTAATAGAAAAGTAAATTGAATAAAAATGGAAGTTGAATAAAAATAAAAATGAAAGTTGCAGAAAATTAAATATGGAAGTTCAATCCAGAAACCACTTTACCTTAGCGATCTATTTGAAAATTAAATAAAAAAGGAAGTTTAATAGCAAAGTAAATTGAATAAAAATGGAAGTTGAATAAAAATAAAAATAAAAGTTGCATAAAATTAAAATTGAAAGTTCAATCCAGAAACCACTATACCTTAACGATCTATTTGGAAATTAAATATAAAAGGAAGTTTAATACAAAAGTAAATTGAATAAAAATGGAAGTTGAATAAAAATAAAAATGAAAGTTGCATAAAATTAAAAATGGAAGTTCAATCCAAAAACCACTATACCTTAACGATTTATTTGGAAATTAAATAAAAAAGGAAGTTTAATAGAAAGGTAAATTGAATAAAAATAGAAGTTGAATAAAAATAAAAATGAAAGTTGCATAAAATTAAAAATGGAAATTCAATCCAAAAACCACTATACCTTAACGATCTATTTGGAAATTAAATAAAAAAGGAAGTTGAGTAGAAAAGAAACTTGAATAAAAAAGGAAGTTAAATAAAAATAAAAATGGAAGTTGCAGAAAATTAAAAATGGAAGTTCATTCAAGAAACCACTATACCTTAACGATCTACTTGGAAATTAAATAAAAAAGAAAGTTTAATAGGAAAGTAAATTGAATTAAAATGGAAGTAGAATAAAAATAAAAATGAAAGTTGCATAAAATTAAAAATGGAAGTTCAATCCAGAAACCACTATACCTTAACGATCTATTTGGAAATTAAATAAAAAAGGAAGTTTAATAGAAAAGTAAATTGAATGAAAATTGAAGTAGAATAAAAATAAAAATGAAAGTTGCATAAAATTAAAAATGGAAGTTCAATCCAATAACCACATTACCTTAACGATCTATTTGGAAATTAAATAAAAAGGAAGTTTAATAGAAAAGTAAATTGAATAAAAATGGAAGTTGAATAAAAATAAAAATGCAAGTTGCAGAAAATTAAAAATGGAAGTTCATTCCAGAAACCACTATACCTTAACGATCCATTTGGAAATTAAATAAAAAAGGAAGTTTAATAGGAAAGTAAATTGAATAAAAATGGAAGTTGAATAAAAATAAAAATGGAAGTTGCATAAAATTAAAAATGGAAGTTCAATCCAGAAACCACTATGCCTTAACGATCTATTTGGAAATTAAATAAAAAAGGAAGTTTATTAAAAAAGTAAATTAAATAAAAATGGAAGTAGAATATAAATAAAAATTAAAGGTGCGTAAAATTAAAAATGGAAGTTCAATCCAGAAACCACTATACCTTAACGATCTATTTGGAAATTAAATAAAAAAGGAAGTTCAACAGGAAAGTAAATTGAATTAAAATGGAAGTAGAATAAAAATAAAAATGAAAGTTCCATAAAGTTAAAAATGGAAGTTCTATCCAGAAACCACTATACCTTAACGATCTACTTGGAAATTAAATAAAAAAGGAAGTTTAATAGAAAAGTAAATTGAATTAAAATGGAAGCTGAATAAAAACAAAAATGGAAGTTGCAGAAAATTAAAAATGGAAGTTCATTCCAGAAACCACTATACCTTAACGATATATTTGGAAATTAAATTAAAAATGAAGTTTAATAGAAAAGTAAATTAAATAAAAATGAAAGTTGCATAAAATTAAAAATGGAAGTTCAATCCAGAAACCACTATACCTTAACGATCTATTTGGAAATTAAATAAAAAGGAAGTTTAATAGGAAAGTAAATTGAATTAAAATGGAAGTAGAATAAAAATAAAAATGAAAGTTGCATAAAATTAAAAATGCAAATTCAATCCAGAAACCACTATACCTTAACGATCTATTTGGAAATTAAATAAAAAAGGAAGTTTAATAGAAAAGTAAATTGAATAAAAATGGAAGTTGAATAAAAATAAAAATGAAAGTTGCAGAAAATTAAATATGGAAGTTCAATCCAGAAACCACTTTACCTTAACGATCTACTTGGAAATTAAATAAAAAAGAAAGTTTAATAGCAAAGTAAATTGAATAAAAATGGAAGTTGAATAAAAATAAAAATGAAAGTTGCATAAAATTAAAAAAGAAAGTTCAATCCAGAAACCACTATACCTTAACGATCTATTTGGAAATTAAATATAAAAGGAAGTTTAATAGAAAAGTAAATTGAATAAAAATGGAAGTTGAATAAAAATAAAAATGAAAGTTGCATAAAATTAAAAAAGAAAGTTCAATCCAGAAACCACTATACCTTAACGATCTATTTGGAAATTAAATATAAAAGGAAGTTTAATAGAAAAGTAAATTGAATAAAAATGGAAGTTGAATAAAAATAAAAATGAAAGTTGCATAAAATTAAAAATGGAAGTTCAATCCTGAAACCACTATACCTTAACGATCTATTTGGAAATTAAATAAAAAGGAAGTTTAATAGAAAAGTAAATTGAATAAAAATGGAAGTTGAATAAAAATAAAAATGCAAGTTGCAGAAAATTAAAAATGGAAGTTCATTCCAGAAACCACTATACCTTAACGATCCATTTGGAAATTAAATAAAAAAGGAAGTTTAATAGGAAAGTAAATTGAATAAAAATGGAAGTTGAATAAAAATAAAAATGGAAGTTGCATAAAATTAAAAATGGAAGTTCAATCCAGAAACCACTATGCCTTAACGATCTATTTGGAAATTAAATAAAAAAGGAAGTTTATTAAAAAAGTAAATTAAATAAAAATGGAAGTAGAATATAAATAAAAATTAAAGGTGCGTAAAATTAAAAATGGAAGTTAATCCAGAAACCACTATACCTTAACGATCTATTTGGAAATTAAATAAAAAAAGAAGTTCAACAGGAAAGTAAATTGAATTAAAATGGAAGTAGAATAAAAATAAAAATGAAAGTTCCATAAAGTTAAAAATGGAAGTTCTATCCAGAAACCACTATACCTTAACGATCTACTTGGAAATTAAATAAAAAAGGAAGTTTAATAGAAAAGTAAATTGAATTAAAATGGAAGCTGAATAAAAACAAAAATGGAAGTTGCAGAAAATTAAAAATGGAAGTTCATTCCAGAAACCACTATACCTTAACGATATATTTGGAAATTAAATTAAAAATGAAGTTTAATAGAAAAGTAAATTAAATAAAAATGGAAGTAGAATATAAATAAAAATGAAAGTTGCATAAAATTAAAAATGGAAGTTCAATCCAGAAACCACTATACCTTAGCGATCTATTTGGAAATTAAATAAAAAGGAAGTTTAATAGGAAAGTAAATTGAATTAAAATGGAAGTAGAATAAAAATAAAAATGAAAGTTGCATAAAATTAAAAATGGAAATTCAATCCAGAAACCACTATACCTTAACGATCTATTTGGAAATTAAATAAAAAAGGAAGTTTAATAGAAAAGTAAATTGAATAAAAATGGAAGTTGAATAAAAATAAAAATGAAAGTTGCAGAAAATTAAATATGGAAGTTCAATCCAGAAACCACTTTACCTTAACGATCTACTTGGAAATTAAATAAAAAAGAAAGTTTAATAGCAAAGTAAATTGAATAAAAATGGAAGTTGAATAAAAATAAAAATGAAAGTTGCATAAAATTAAAAAAGAAAGTTCAATCCAGAAACCACTATACCTTAACGATCTATTTGGAAATTAAATATAAAAGGAAGTTTAATAGAAAAGTAAATTGAATAAAAATGGAAGTTGAATAAAAATAAAAATGAAAGTTGCATAAAATTAAAAATGGAAGTTCAATCCAGAAACCACTATACCTTAACGATCTATTTGGAAATTAAATAAAAAAGGAAGTTTAATAGGAAAGTAAATTGAATAAATAATGGAAGTAGAATAAAAATAAAAATGAAAGTTGCATAAAATTAAAATTGGAAGTTCTATCCAGAAACCTGTCACGACCCCAAACCGCCCCTAGTAGTTTGGTGCCGTGATGGCCAGTAATCCGTAATTACGGAAGGCCAACTTTCAAAAACTTAACACAATCAGAGTATAATAAACGGGGCTCACAAATGCGGAAGCAATAAATCAAAATACAAGTGGTCCATAAAAGCTGTGCCTAGATCAAATGCAATGTCTTTCATTTTTACAATTTGAATACAGTAAGCAAAATATGTGTTACATCTTGATCAAAAGGCTTCTCGAGCCGACATATACAAAATACAATAATTACAAGTCAAGAAGCATGATTTTCAAGTTTTGCCGACATGCAATGAAAGGCATCGCCGACGTAAATACAAAAACAAGGCCGACATAAGCACGAATCCAAAACAGCTTTCAAACAGTCTAGGTGTCGCCGCCGTCCTGCTCATCACCTACATATATATAGAGAGGGGTGAGCACAAATACTCAGTGAATGGTACTAGAGATAAAGGTTTTGCATGAATATAGCCGAAGTCCTTAAAACGAAACACATCAAACTTTACCAAGACATGGGATGAACCGTATTCATCTGTCGAATATTACAAGTCTCAAGAGATGCTTACTAACATCAGAAAAACAAGGGATGAACCGTATTCATCATTCAAAGATTCACAAGTATCGAGAGATGCTTACTGACATCGGCAAAACCAGGGATGAACCGTATTCATCATTCAAAGATCACAAGTATCGAGAGATGCTTACTGACATCGGCAAAACCAGGGATGAACCGTATTCATCATTCAAAGATTCACAAGTATCGAGAGATGCTTACTGACATCGGCAAAACCAGGGATGAACCGTATTCATCATTCAAAGATCACAAGTATCGAGAGATGCCTACTGACATCGGCAAAACAAGGGATGAACCGTATTCATCATTCAAAGATTCACAAGTATCGAGAGATGCTTAATGACATCGGCAAAACCAGGGATGAACCGTATTCATCATTCAAAGATGCTGCGAAAGTTTAGAGTCCTCCAGCGCAAGGGACTTGTGTTATTTAGGCCCATAGCCCGATTTAACAAGGACCGTATCCTTTTATACTTAGTACTGCGAAAGTTTAGAGTCCTCCAGCACAAGGGACTTGTGTTACTTAGGCCCATAGCCCGATTTAACAAGGACCGTATCCTTTTATACTTAGTACTGCGAAAGTTTAGAGTCCTCCAGCACAAGGGACTTGTGTTACTTAGGCCCATAGCCCGATTTAACAAGGACCGTATCCTTTTATACTTAGTACTGCGAAAGTTTAGAGTCCTCCAGCACAAGGGACTTTCCAAGATGTACATCAAAACAAGGCTTATATTTGACACATCAAAACAGGCTATTCATTCATGCTTAACAAATACTTTCGTCAAAACAAAACAAAGCAAGATTCATCGAAAACGAGTGTAACATAGCTTTATCAAAAATACCACTCACCTAGTTCTTCAAGTGTAGACTCAAAGCAAATATCAAGGACCTACAATCACATGGAAATCACATTCTCAAAACGAGCTATATCTACATACGAATGATCTCGGCATTCTTAACAGGTCCAAGTAAACATCAAAGCAAAACATGCTGGGAGTTCAAACACTGCTCCCGTCTCATGAAAACACACTGGGTACCGTCCAGGTCTATACCGAGGTCCCACACATGCTTGCCGAGGTGTGGTCCTGCTGGCCTCAACCAAAAGCAAAGTCGGGAAAAACCTGGGTTTCCCTTTGAAGAATATGAAGAACACGATTGTGAAGAAAACGAATGCAAAGATTATAACTTGTTACAAAATCAGAGATTTCATGCCATGAGTTCCAAAACATGGACCTGGGTACCCACACAAGGAAGTCATGCAAGAACAAACACAAAAACATGATTCTTGTTTCAAACTTTTGGATCAAAACGAGGCTCTCCTCAAGAACACATGAAAACCATTTTCCTCTTTTCAAAACCAACTTCAAATCGGTGCATGACATGCAAAACAGATCCGATCATGCAATGCAGCTAGATAAATAACAATAACAATCAAGGTAGATCAAGATTCTAACCTCAAAACTCGAATCCAACGGTTCAAACCACGAAGATCAAGCTTGGAAGACTCTATTCTCACTCAAGAACTTCTCCTCCTTCTCTCTACAGCTTCTCTCTCTAAAACAAAGATTTGAGACAAGAAAATGATTTGTTTCTGGGTCTGCCGGCTGTCTTAACAATCAGCTCGGACACGTGGCGCTGCCGGGTTGGTTCAACTCAAAAAGGTGATTGATAGATAAGACAAGTCTCTGACAAAGCGTATGCAGCAAGCTCGGCAAGACACGTCGGCAAGAAATGACATCGGCTCAAATCAAGGGTCCGGTAACAGGATACCAAAGACATCGGCTAGGGAGGACGACGCTTGACTAAGCTATGCCACACCTTGGCCGGGGTGTGCCACATCTCGGCCTAGGCCATACCTGCCTGAGGACAGGGTTCACTAAGTACAAAACATCTCGGCAATAAATGCCCGAGGTGAAGGTGGGGGTTGACCAAGATCTCAAAACAGTTCTAAGTACAAAGGTTCAAAGGCGAACTAAGCTCAAGATGACCTCGGCCACACAAACACCGGACAAGGAACAAAACCACGCAAGCAATGCAAACAAACAAGGCAAGCAAATCCTTCTAATTAACATAACAAGGCAAGATCATGCAGGAATGTATGCAAGTATGACAAGAGTAAAGTGTGGGTTATTACATCCTACCCCCCTTAAAGAAGTTTGGTCCCCAAACTTAAATTACCTTGTTCCAG
Organism: Camellia sinensis; assembly: GCF_055761805.1. NCBI lineage: Eukaryota > Viridiplantae > Streptophyta > Magnoliopsida > Ericales > Theaceae > Camellia > Camellia sinensis. The sequence goes on from NW_028128987.1 coordinate 36,517,713, forward strand.
GAACAATTCCGGATAACGGATTCTTACATCCTCTTCTTTTTCCCACATGACTTCTGTGCCATAATGCTCCTTCCATTCGACCTTTACCATAGGTATCGATCTGTTTCTCAACTGCCTCACTTGTCTGCCAATAATCCTCATTGGCTTCTCCTCGTAGCCCAAATCCTCATTAACCGTGATCTCGGAATGGTCAATCACATGCAGTGGATCTCGAATGTACTTCCTCAACATCGAAACATGAAACACATTGTGGACTTGGCTCAAATCTGGCGGCAAAGCAAGTCTGTAGGCAACGGGGTTAATTCTCTCAAGAATTTCAAACGGTCCAATATACCGAGGTGCTAACTTACCTTTCTTCCCAAACCTGGAAACTCCTTTCATTGGTGAGACTTTCAGGAATACATGATTCCCAACTTCGAATTCTAACTCCTTCCTTCTCTGATCGACGTAGCTCTTTTGTCAGCTCTGGGCAGTCTTAATCCTCTGTTGGATGAGTTTAATCTTTTCTGTTGTCACTTGAATCAATTCGGGACCAAGCAGAGTTCTGTCTCCAACTTCGGTCCAACATATCGGCGACCTACATTTTCTTCCATACAAGGCTTCATACAGCGCCATGCCAATATTAGCTTGATAACTGTTATTGTACGCGAATTCCACTAAGGGCAAATGCGCTCCCCAACTCCCTAGGAAGTCCAATACACAAAGTCTAAGCATATCTTCAAGTGTCTGAATTGTCCTTTCTGTCTGCCCATCCGTTTGGGGATGAAAAGCTGTACTAAATCTCAGTTCGGCTCCAAAAGCTCTCTGAAGACTCTGCCAAAATCTAGAAACAAATTTAGGATCCCGGTCTGACACAATTGACATCGGCACTCCATGAAGTCTGACAATCTCGTTCACATATAACAAGGCAAGTTGATCGGCATTGAATGTAGTCTTAACAGGTAGAAAGTGTGCTGACTTAGTTAATCTATCAATAACGACCCAAATCGAATCCATACCTTTCGGTGTCTTCGGCAAACCAACCACAAAATCCATGGAGATGCGTTCCCATTTCCACTCAGGAATCGGCAAAGGTTGAAGAAGTCCTGCTGGTCTTTGATGTTCTGCTTTCACTTGTTGACAATGTAAACACTGGGACACGAATTCGGCTATCTCTCTCTTCATATTTGGCCACCAGAAGGTTTGCTTCACATCTCGATACATTTTGGTGTTCCCTGGATGAACAGCAAACTTGGAACCATGAGCTTCCTGCAAAATTTTCCTCTTCAACTCTGGGATGTCGGCCACACATAACCTTCCCTCAAACTTGAGTACTTGCTCTTCGATAGTATACCCTGATCTCGGCTTCGTGCCAATTTCCTTGGCTATTTTCTTGAGGAAGTTATCCTCCATCTGCCTTGTCTTTACCTCGTCAACAATAGTCGGCTCCACTATCATCATGGTCAAGCACGCCAAATTTCCATCTGACTTTCTGCTCAAAGCGTCGGCTACACTGTTAGCTTTTCCCGGGTGATATTGAATTTGCATATCATAGTCTTTCAACAACTCAAGCCACCTTCTCTGTCTCAAATTCAATTCCTTCTTTGTGAATAGGTACTTTAAACTCTTATGATCTGTAAAAACCTGACAAGAAGCTCCGTACAAATAGTGACGCCAAATCTTCAAAGCAAAAACCACGGCCGCTAATTCTAAATCGTGGGTAGGATAGTTCTTCTCATGAGGTTTCAACTGACGAGATGCATAAGCTATAACCTTACCCTTTTGCATTAACACACAACCCAAACCCTTATGCGATGCATCACTATAGACATGAAACTCTTCGTTACCTGATGGAAGTATGAGTACTGGTGCTGTAACTAATTTTGTCTTCAGTTCTTGGAAAGCTGATTCCCGATCTTCAGTCCATTCATATAGTGTCCCCTTTTTAGTCAGTTGCGTCAATGGAATTGCAATCTTTGAAAAATCTTTCACAAACTTTCTGTAATAACCTACCAATCCCAGAAAACTACGAATCTCGGAGACATTAGTCGGCCTTGGCCAATTTACAACGGCTTCAATTTTGCTAGGATCAACTGAGATACCCTCTCCACTAATCACATGACCCAAAAATGAGATAGTAGAAAGCCAAAACTCACACTTGTTAAACTTAGCATACAGTTTTCGTTTCCTCAAAATTTGTAAGGCAAGTCTCAAATGATTTTCATGTTCAGCTTTACTCTTGGAATAAATCAATATATCATCGATGAAGACAACTACAAATTCATCTAAGTGTGGCTTGAAGACCCTGTTCATCAAATCCATAAATGCAGCAGGGGCATTGGTCACTCCAAAAGGCATCACTAAAAACTCGTAGTGGCCATATCTTGTCCGAAAAGCAGTCTTTTCCACATCTTCGGCTCTAACTTTAAGTTGATGGTAACCAGACCTAAGGTCGATCTTAGAAAAGACTCGTGCTCCTTGTAATTGGTCAAGCAGATCATCGATCCTAGGCAACGGGTACTTGTTCTTGATAGTGACTCTATTGAGCTCCCTATAATCAATACAAAGGCGGAGTGTGCCATTGTAACAGCGCCCGCGGAGGGGCCTCAATGCTACAGTTCGGACTCGATTTGTGTCACGGTTCTTAATCTGAACCAAAGAGTCCAAATCTGGCAAATCGTTTTGAGAAACAGATTTTTGAAAAAGTAGTGCCAAACATGGACTGCTTTGCCAGATACAGAGTCGCCACCTAAATATTTTTTAAAATGGGGGAATTTAGGAAACCCTGACTCGGTGCCGAAGGCCACATGTCCGTCATCACCGGAGTTGTCTCGGCTCGGGAGCTTGGGTACGATCGGGGAAGGTCAGCTATGAGCACCCCCTTTCGCCCGGTCCGAAGACCGGCCTCTACTAACCGTGATATCCGATTTTGAAAATGTTATGTGTTCTTATTCCATTTATTAGCCTAGAATTACTATGTTATGCGCGCAGCAAACAAGTATAGACTAGATTGCCTAATTTGGAAATAAACATTGCATATCCGTTTGGTTTGAAAATGCTTTGGAATTTGCTACTCGCAAGTAGGCTAAAATGCGGATTTCAACGAGTTTTTCCAACTCAAACAATCCAACCTCCACCCACAGGCATTCAAATAGTTTAACACATAAGCATCTAGCCACATGTTAAGCATGCTGTCATGGCAACATTCACACTCATGCAATATGCTAAAGTGGAAATACTTACATCGTACTCCGTGCCAAAACAAAGAACTTGTTAGCAAACGTGCATGATCCAAGTCCATGTTAAGTGCCTAATGCACCGCATACAAGAATGCAATCTAGAATAGGCTCGGCTATCTTAGACATGGCATGTGAGAATGCACAACTATCACATGTTCAGTTTAGAATTTGAAGTACAAATGCAGTTAGCGTGATGTACCGAGCCTAATGCATGTAATACAAATGCATGGATGCACACATGCATAGCATAAGGTATGCTAAATTAAACGTGCCCTAATACTAACCATCAAAGCAGGTAAGTAAAAGGGAAGAAAGAAGTGGGGATTGGGGAGACATTCACACACCCACGCACACTTATTATAGATTTGCCCTCACTCGGAGGGGCCAAATAAATATTACAAATTAATTAACTACTCAAGCTAATTAATATTACAAATTAACTAATTTAATTAACAAATTAAATAAATTAATTAAAACAGGAAAACGCCTCGGGAAGCGCGCCACCATGCATGGGCTGCCTTTGTTTTCCTTTCTTTCCTTCTCTGGAGGCTGTCAAAGCCTCAAGACTGGTCCCTTGGACAGAGAGGATCACCACCGGCTGATTAAAATTGCCACCGGCAGTGTGGTATGGCCATCGGCACAAAATTGAATCTGTCGGCAGAGAAAATGGTGCCGGTCGGCACATTACACTGCCGGTCGGCAAAGTATTCCTGCAGAACCTGCAACTCACAGCAACAGAGGGCAAGGCAAAGCATGGCAGCACAATTCAAAGCATGTATGCAATAATCATGTCCCTTATCATTGTGATGACTCAAAGGGGCATGTGCCTTGGTTCTCGGACCACCAATCACGCATTTCCATGCATGATGGCCCAAAGAGCCAAGTATGCAACTTTGATTTCAAATGCATGCAAACCAATCAAACAAAACTCCCAATCCCTATCACCCAAGTCAAGGGACAAGGAATGCATGCAAGATGCAATGCAACCTAGGCATACAAGCTAAGGATGCAACGTGGCATGGCAAGGCACTTATGCAAGCATACAAGCATACATATGGCAATGCAAATAGATGGAAAGATGGTCTTATACATGAATTAGGCAGCTCTAAAATAGGCCTAAAACAGTAGCCAATGTGCTAAAAAGTGAGGGCTAAATGGCATGCACACACACATGCAGACAAGGACCAACACTTAGGCACGAATCAAGCAACATTCAAGCACACTTGAAAGGGACAAACATGAACAATTAGCATGCATTATAAGCTCTAAAGTCATGCTATAAAATGGTGCCAAACCAAGCAACAAAATCAAGCCAAACACGCAACAAATAGTCCAAGTGTTCAAAGCAAATCAAAGGAGCATTGAACTACACTTAACATGACCAAACATGGCATGCACTCATCAACCAAAAACAAAGTTTTGGGACACTAATACAAGACCTAAGGACCACCTAGATGGCATCTAAGTGACTCAAAATCAAAAGCATGCATAAACACCCAAAACATGGAGCATTGCTACACAAGCTTTTAAAGCATTAAGGATACATGCAAGGCAATCAAACAAGCATGGAAATGGGACTGAAATAACATGTAAAGTGACCCCAAATCACCAAAACAATGCAAAGATGTCATGCTACACATGCACATACTCAAGGCCAACAAGCCCAAATACAAAGGAGCTATACCAAACATGCAAAGATCAACCCAAACAACTATGGACAGAGCTAAAACATGTCAAGATAAGCACATAATCTCCACAAGACTAAGCCTAAAACATGCTCCCACAAAGGCTAACAACCTAAGGCATATCAAGGCATAAACAAGGCATTACATGGCAACTATGCTAAGCATGCATGAAGTTCCAAAACCAACTTGAAATCATGTTATATTATGGATATATAAGCATGAAAAACAAACCAAACATGCTCAACACACACTCAAGCATAGGCTTCCTTAAGAGGCCAAAATATGCCCTTTTCAAGGACAACAAGGAGAGGGGGTGGCCCTCTCCTTCTTGGGACTTCAAAGCATCATCTTCACCACTGAAATCCCTCAAGATTTCAGTGGTGAAGAGACCTCAACACCAAAATCCCGGAGCTAGCACAAAATGGCTCAAAATGAGGCCTTTTGAGGCCTAAGGGTGGTCAACAACCCTCAAACAACAAAACACTCTTAATAAACAATAAAGAGGGCCTAAAAATAGAACTTTTTTATGTTATATAATAATCACAAAAACAGCTCTAAGACTAGTAGAAAGTCAATGCAAAAATGGGGAATAAAGGTGTAAGTTTCTTACCCTTGTAGTCCTCTTCAACAATGGTGCTCCAATGGCCTCCTTTGGCTTGAATCCAACACCAAAATCTCAAAACAAACTCTTTAGAACCTCAGCTCCAAGAGGAAGGTGAAACACTAGGTGTTTGTGTGCAATAGTGAGACACAAAACACCTAGTGTACAAATAAGAGAGAAAGAGAGATAGAGAGTGTATATCTAACCCTAACCCTAGAAAAACCAGAGCTTGGTCTGTATTTTCCTCTCTCTAAAATGTCTCCAAGCTCTCCTTTTGCCTTAGAGAGAGCCCTCTCTATATGCCTCTTGTAAAGCTTACAAGACAAGCTTTGCAAGAGGGAGATCCCTCCATACACGTGTATGGAGGGGAGCAAAAGCAAATACAGCTGTCTAAAAATATCTGCAAAAGCAGATGAACAGCAATCGGCCGGCCAAAAATGCCATCTTGGCCAAAAACAGTGCCGATCGGCACAAAAAAGTGCTGACCGGCAACAAAGAGTGCCGGCCGGCAAACTATATTGCCGGTGGCAGCAAAAACCAGCTGGTGGCATCTAGCCACTGCCGGTGATGGGTGGGGATGGTCTACAAGCCCCACTCTGCCTCTCAAAGGCAAGATGCAAGTGTTTGGTGCAAAACCAGACACTAAACGGTCAAGTTCGGGGATCCTGAGGCAAGGCGTGCGAGCCGAGGCCTCCGGGAACTCCAAACGAACACAAACATGGAAGATCACCGCGTGTTCAAACAGTGACGTCCAAGTCTTGAGGACGGTCAAAAATGGGGTGTCTACAGTTGCCCCTCTTTGACAGAACTCGAAAGTCATAACAATGACGTGAGTGAATGTCAAAGCCCAGAGACGACCCATTTTTGACAAGGCCGAAGACTCAGACAAACATGCAAAACAAATAAGATATGCGCCCGAAGGCAGGGGCAAAATGCAAGACAATGCACGGAGCCGAGCATAACTTATGATCATGCAAAGACAGCTGTAACGAAGCAAACATGCGACAGTTTTAAGCTAGCATACCAAACTACACTACAATGCAGAAAGGATGTAAGAGAATTATGGAATTCTCAAAACGTCTCACTCGGGAGATTCAATACCTATGCGGCTCGTCTGGTTGCACCAGCTTCAAATGAACCGTACATACAATATCGTGCCTAAAAAGAAAACAAACTTAACAGGTACAATATGGTTAGCAACATGCATGACAATGCAAATGTGGTGTACTCGAAATGCGTGACAGCGCAAAGCAAGTGGAGAGCATAACAATGCTGTGAAGATACGAATAGGTACGTGGAGCAAGCGGTCTACGCAGGCGACGAAATTGATCATAAGCACGCGGTCTACGCAGGTAACGAAACAAACAAGCGGTCTACGCAATTGAAACATGCGGTCTACGCAGGTATTAGAATTAACAAGTATGCGGTCTACGCAATCAAAACATGCGGTCTACGCAGGTAATGAAATTTAAACATGCGGTCTACGCAATCAAAACATGCGGTCTACGCAGGTAATGGAATTAAACATGCGGTCTACGCAATCAAGACATGCGGTCTACGCAGGTAATGAAACTAAGCATGCGGTCTACGCAATCAAAATATGCGGTCTACGCAGATAATGAAATTAAACATGCGGTCTACGCAATCAAGACATGCGGTCTACGCAAGTAATGAAATTTAAACATGCGGTCTACGCAATCAAAACACGCGGTCTACGCAGGTAATGAAATTAAACATGCGGTCTACGCAATCAAGACATGCGGTCTACGCAGGTAATGAAATTAAACATGCGGTCTACGCAAGTAAAGAAATGATTACAAACATGCGGTCTACGCAGGTAATGTAATGAACATGCGGTCTACGCAATCAAAACATGCGGTCTACGCAGGTAATGAAATTAAACATGCGGTCTACGCAATCAAAACATGCGGTCTACGCAATCAAAACATGCGGTCTACGCAAGTAATGAAATTTAAACATGTGATCCACGCAATCAAAACATGCGGTCTACGCAAGTAATGAAATTAAACATGCGGTCTACGCAATCAAAACATGCGGTCTACGCAAGTAATGAAATTAAACATGCGGTCTACGCAATCAAAACATGCGGTCTACGCAGGTAAAGAATTAACATGCGGTCTACACAATCAAAACATGCGGTCTACGCAAGTAATGAAATTAAAATATGCGATCCACGCAATCAAAACATGCGGTCTACGCAGGTAATGAAATTAAACATGCGGTCTACGCAAGTAAAGAAATGATTACAAACATGCGGTCTACGCAGGTAATGTAATGAACATGCGGTCTACGCAATCAAAACATGCGGTCTACGCAGGTAATGAAATTAAACATGCGGTCTACGCAATCGAAACATGCGGTCTACGCAGGTATTAGAATTAACAAGTATGCGGTCTACGCAATCAAAACATTCGGTCTACGCAGGTAAAACATGCGGTCTACGCAATCAAAACATGTGGTCTACGCAAGTAATGAAATTAAACATGCGGTCTACGCAATCAAGACATGCGGTCTACGCAATCAAGACATGCGGTCTACGCAAGTAATGAAATTTAACATGCGGTCTACGCAATCAAAACATGCAGTCTACGCAAATAAAGAATTAACATGCGGTCTACGCAACTAAAGAATGAGATGCGGTCTACGCAAATAAAGAATTAACATGCGGTCTACGCAATTAAAGAAATGAGATGCGGTCTACGCAGGTAATGTAATTAACATGCATGACAATGCAAAATGCAATGAGATGCGCAAAACAGCGCGACGGAATGCAATGCACAAAACAGTGCGACGGTTTGAAATACACAAAATAGTGCGACGGTTTGAAATGCACAAAACAGTGCGATGCGCAGAACAGCGCGAACAATTTTGAAATGCACAAAATAGTGCGATGCGCAGAACAGCGCGAGGTTTGAAATGCAATGCACAAAACAGTGCGACGACTTTGAAATGCACAAAACAGTTCGACAGTTTGAAATGCACAAAACAGTGCGATGCGCAGAACAGCGCGAGGTTTGAAATGCACAAAACAGTGCGATGGTTTGAAATGCACAAAATAGTGCGATGCTAAGCGCGACATGCATGCCACACGGAATGTAAATGGGCTTAAATGCGCAACAACGCACGTATTCCAGAATGCATGACAATGCATGGAATGGAAATGCAATGATGATGCATGAGAAATGTGCACGACAATGCAAAGAGGTGCGTGTTGCAACGCATGTAACACGTGCATAACAATGCAAATGTGTGGCGCATGACAGCGCGATGCAATGCACCGAAGTAGTGTGATGAATTCATGCAACACACGTGGGGCAACTTTTGAATTTAAAAGGATACAAAAAGGATACACCTTGCACAAATTCGAGTGCCACGCACTGGAGACACGGCCCGAAGTCAAAAACGGAGGCTGGTTGAACGTCGGAGATGCACTTTCTTGCACCTTCTTGAGCTATGAAGACCACGAACTACTCATATGGCCTAAACAAGTCTGTGGGAACCCCACCGGCCGAAAGGGGAGGCCACCGGCTGGCCATCGGCACAAAAACAACTTCATCGGCACAAAAAAGTGCCGGCCGGCACAAAATATTGCCGACCGGCAAACAGTTGCTGGTGCGGGGCAGTTTTGTCTTTTCACCTCGGGTGTTATAAAATAGGGCTTGAAGCCCTATTTCCTCACTTCTCCACCGTCGAAATCTCTTGCCCTCTCTCTCTAGAGTGTTTTTCTCTCCTCATTTCTTCGTTTCTTCGCATTCTATGCCCATTTCGTCGTCGGATTCGCGTTTCTCTTCGCGTTTCGGACATTTTCAAACGAACAAATTCTCGTTTCGGTGCCTCGTTTGGCGTTCTCGCCTTTTCGGGGTTTGTTCCCCTCGTTTTTCTCTTCATTCCTGTGCCTTTTCGCATTCCGGCCTTCCCGGCCATTTCCGACCCTCTCGGGAGTTGACTTTCCGGTTGACTCTTCGTATTCCGACCCGGTTTTCCTTTTCCGGCCATTCTCACACCATTCTCTATATGTCGGACGACATTCCACATGGCGGGACTCCCCCGGACCAGGAGATGGATCCCGGGGTCGAACTTCTACCATTGAGCCAGCGCCCGTTCGACCCGGCGACCTACCGACCGGCGGTCCATGTTCTGCCCCCCGACGGTCTGCGTCAGTTCCGGAGCTTTGAGAGGCACGTGGCGCCTGAACTACTACTACGCGAGCCTACCTCCCACCTTTCATTCGGCACTTCTGAGGTAACTCTTCATCTTCTGCTTTACTTTTCGCAATGTAGGATACAAAAAAACTGTCGTAGTTAGTTGTACTCTTTAACTGCTTAGATTTGATACACCGTAGACCGTAGTTGACTGTAAACATACATACAACTGATATCTGCTTGAGATTGGCACATGCACACACACTGCACTAACCCCGAATCACTCAAACACACGGCACACACTGTATTTCACTGCATACACACTGGCACCCAGTATTTGTCTGAATCCGTCAAACTTGCACACACGCCACATCTGTTCTGAAACACTCAAACACGCTGACACAGCACACGTATTTCACTGTAAGCACACCGGCACCCGATATTTGCCTGAATCTGACAAACTTGCATACATGCCATATCTGTCCTTTCAAAACTACATTTTGAATGTTGTCTTGCAATTGTCATTTTCTGTTTGCAGGAGGGTCCCCATACCATTCGCGGGTATGGGAATACTGGTGTATGGGAGTGGTATGACGAGCTCCCTGATGCGGTCCAGCGCATCGTGGATCGGGCGGGCTTCGGCACCTTCTGCCGAGGGCTCTCCAGGTTGTCCACCTGCAGACCTCTTCTTGCCGCTTTGGCGGAGAGGTGGTGGGACACCACCGATTCTTTCCATTTTTCCGCTGCAGGGGACATGACGATGACCCCTTATGACTTCTCGATGCTCACAGGCATCGGGGTAGGGGGAGATCCGATCCCTTTCGACACCGACGTGGATGAGTGGACCGCCGCTCAGGTCCATCTACTGGGGGAGGCCCCACCACTAGCTCGTCCAGGTTTCGTCCGATACTCCTGGTTCGAGGTCCAGTTTCGGGTCCAGCCCGCATTGGAGGAGGAGGCGCAGATGACCCCGGAGGACGAGGAGAGGTATGCTCGCGGCTTTCTCATGTTCCTGTTCGGGACTACCATCTTCGCCGACCGGGCGAACACCGTGCCTCTTTGCCTTCTCAGCGCACTGGTGGACGTCCGGGACATTCTGCACTACGATTGGGGCGGCGCCGCTCTGGCCACCCTGTACGGATATATGAGCTCGGCTTCTCGTGGCAGCGACCAGCTGCTTGGAGGTTACTGGCGGGCTTGGGAGGTACATTTCTTCTCCACTTTTTCATCCCTGTCTCGTACTTTCTGTACTCTGTACACTGCACACACTGTAGTCTGCTTTACACTTGCTGTATACTGTACACACGGCACACACATACATTCTGCTTTACATTGATTGTACACTGCTCACACTGTACACTGCACACAATACACTGCACAACACACGACTCTGCCATTCCTGCTTTATTCTGCACATTCTGCTTTATCTGATAATCATACTGACATCTGTTTTGCAGTTGTGGGTTTACGCCTACTTCCCTAGGCTTGCCCCCGTACCAGTTGCGGAGCCTCCTCCGGCTGTCCCGTTCTCGAGTCGCTTTGACGGGAGATGCACCCGGCGACCGCGGGAGACGTTCGGCTTCTTCCGCCGATATTTCGACACCATCACCCCCACGGAGGTATGCTTTATTTTCAGTTTATTTAGCTTCGCTTTCCCACTGCATATTTCAATAACAGTAGATAACAGACTGTCTGTCGCTTTCAGATCACATGGCGGCCATGGGCTTCCTTGCCGTCGGCGATGCGGGGTCGGTTCCCTGGTGCTGAGGAGACCTCACGTTTCCGGATCTTGCTAGAGGGCCCGGTCTGTCGGGCTTGGTACCTGGGGGAGCGTTTTCTACGCCAGACCCGCGGGTTACCTGAGCAGATAGTCCCGGTTCACCCTCCTGCAGAGATGAGGGAGACCGAGGGACTCACCCGTGAGCAGCTGGATGACTACTCCATCGGCTGGGAGGAGACCGGCTTCCGAGGCGCCGACGACTATGGGGAGTATGTGCGGACATACCTGATGCGCCCCTTGAGCGGCCGTCGAGCAGAGGGGGCCAAGTATGTGGCATCGGCGGCTGGGGCCGGAGCGGGAGTAAGGGCTGGATCTTCGAGGAGGGCCCGGGTCCGTGGTAGGGGCGGAGTGCAGGGAGGACGAGGAGCTGGCTGGCCCGCCCTGCCTGCTGTACTGACTTTCCAGGGTCAGGGTGTGTAAGAACCCACATTTTTCATCTTGATCATGTTCATGAACATTTGTATGATTATGACTTGTTTAGCTTGCATGTGTGTGTTGCGATTGTTTCGTTGAGTTAATGTGATCCATGTCTTGTTTTGGCACCTTTGTGATTTGTCTAAGTGTTATGTGCTTGTCTGAGTTATGTTTAGCCGACGTTGTTCCTATGCCGAGGTCATCCTTAGTCTGGCATTAGTATCTTGGAACCCCTTGTTGACCTCCGTCATTGCCTTGAACACATTAGCCGAGATGTTACCCTGCACCCTAGTGAACTCGTCCTGGAGTGGTATGACCTAGACCGAGGTGTGGCGCATCTAGGCCAAGATGTGGCACAGCTTAGTCAAGTGTTGTCCTTCCTAGCCGAGGTCATTGTCACCCCCTTGCCGGAGTGCCATTCCGTATAGCGTGTTAGATACGCCTTGTTGTTAGCCGATGTCATGGTCTGTCAGGAAGCCCATACCGCTTTGCTTGTTGATCACCCTTCCACCATGCTCTGTCGGGTCTGTCAGCCACCTTTTCAGGAAGAACCCAACCAGTCGCCGCCACGTGTCTCAGCAGAGGGTTAACCCCAGAACCGGGTATAGGAAACTATCATTTAGTATCATAACCTTGTCTTGTAGAGAGAGAAACTCTAGGAGGAAGAAGGAGTTTTAGAGTGAGGAGGTAGATCTTGAAGCTCGATTCCTAGAAATCCAACCGTTAGATCCGCGTTCTAAGGTTAGATTCTTGACTCGCTCATGATGTTCTTTATGTTTATGTTATTGCATTGCATGATTGAAATGATTTGTAAGCCATGCATCGTTTTGAAGCTCGATTCTGGAAAGAGAAAATGACATTCATGTGTTCTTCAAGAAAGTCTTGTTTTGATCCGAAGGCTCATGCCTAGATCCATGTTTTGTGTTTATTCTTGCATAATTTTCAACTACGGGTACCCAGGTCCATGTTTTCAAACTCATAGCACGAAAATCCCAGATTTGTGATGGCAGATTATGATCAAACATTCGTATTTTTCATGTTTTCACACTCATGTTCTTCATGTTCATCAACAGAGGGAAACCCAGAGTTTCCCGACCTCTTTCCTTGCATGTGGCCCTCGGGAACACACCTCGGCAAGGAGGTGTGGAACCTCGGCCTAGACCTGGTTGGTGCCCAGCATGTTTTCCGAAAACATTTGTGTACATGAGAGACTTGTTTGAAAGCACATTCAATAGGCTTTGCCTTGTGTTGTAGGACTTGGGCTTGTCTCGACCCCGACGTGTGAAGAAACGATGTGAGTGGTATTTTTAATAAAGCTATGTTACACTTGCTTTCATAAATCTCGTCTTGCCTTGTTTTGAAAAGTACTTGATCTAGCATGAATGTCTATCCCTATTTTGTATATCAAATGCTATCTTGTTTTGATGACTTGTCTTGACAGTCCTTAGTGCTAGAGGACTCTAAACTTTTGCAGCACAGCTTGTCTTGACAGTCCTTAGTGCTAGAGGACTCTAAACTTTTGCAGCACAGCTTGTCTTGAAACTCTTGTCTTGATATGTCATCACCCCTTGAATTAAGTAGATGTTATTAACATCCAAGGAACTTGAAAGCCGGCAAATGAACTGGATTTCCCTCTTGATCGTAAAGTATGCTATGTATTGTTTTGAAAGAAATCTTGGATATCAATCATGCAAAACCTTTATTTCTGATATCATTCACTGAGTATCCAAGCTCACCCTCTCTATATATATGTAGGTGATGAACAAGAAGGCATTGAGGCCTAGACGTGATGGCCGATGTGTTTTGGATGCTTTGCCGACATGTTTTGGATTTTGCGTTTTGCATCGTCCTGAAGATTATGCTTCTCGGCTTATGTTTTAATTGTTTGTTTTAGCATATGTCGGCTTGAGAAGCCTTTTGGTCAGGATGTATTTTGTGTTCCATTTTGTTGTATCTAGAATTGTAAGACTTGTAAAGATGTTTGATGTATGACATTCCATTGGACTTATGCACGGCTCTCATGGACTACTCAGTTTATATATGTATATTTTGCTTCCGCACTTGTAAGCCCCATATTTTATACTCTGATTGTGTGTGATTTTTGTAAGACGGCCTTCGGTAACCTCGGGTTATTGGCCATCACGGCACCAAACTACTAGGGGCGGTTTGGGGGCGTGACAGATTGGTATCAGAGCACAAGATCCTTGTAGTACGTTAATCACACACCTTGAGTTCTAGAGAGCCTAGGATTTCCCTTAGAAGAAAGTTAAGATTGCACCATATTGCTTGCTACTTGACTATGTGTGCATCGTTTTGGCTTAGACGCTCGTTACTTGCATATGTGTTAATCTGTTTAGTCGTTTTAAAGTCTTATCTTGCATCCCCCCCCCTAGCATCATGAGGAGAGGTAGACCCCCGGTTGGCCGGGATCGATCGGAAGACAGGTTGGAGAGATTGGAAAGGTTAGTCGAAGGCTTGGTTCGTGAGCAGAGGCAATCTAGGCCGCAGGATACTGGTACCACTTCTATGCATGCCGAACAGACGAATGGCCGATATGCAGCTCCACCCCCTCCGGTGCCACAAGTGCCTCCGCAGCAAGCTTTGTATGGGAACGACACGATAACTCTAATCAGAGAGTTCAAGAAGATGAAGCCGCCGAGATTTCAGGGAGGCATAGAACCAATGAAAGCCGAGGCATGGGTTTTAGAGATGGAGAAGTTGTTTGAAGTTTTCCCCAGTACAAACGCTCAGAAGGTATCTCTGGCAGCATTCACGTTAGACGACGATGCTCGTAGATGGTGGATGATGGTCCGAGAAAGCAATCCGGGTTTGACTTGGGCAAAATTTTTGGAGTTGTTCTACAACAAGCATTTCCCCCTCAGCGTCCGAGACCGAAAGACCACGGAGTTTCAGAATCTGGTCCAAGGGAACAAGACGGTCGCAGAATACGATCGTGCCTTTACTGAACTAGCGAGATATGCGCCTCATATGGTTGATGACGAGTATCGAAAGGCGAGGAAGTTCGAAAGTGGGTTGCGTGGGCCAATACAAGATCGGGTCAATATGCTCAATATGCCGACGTATGCCGGAGTACTGGACAAGGCCATCCTGGCTGAAGCTAATCTAAACCGATACCAGAGTTCAAGTGAGGGTCAGAAGAAGAGACAGAATTATGATAGTCGCCGAGTTCCGTTCAATGCCAAGAAGAGAATGAGCACAGACAGTTCCAGCAACTCAAATCAGGAAGGTAACGCCAAGCCGATGTGCGCGAGTTGTGGAAAGCAACATTTCGGGGTTTGTCGTTGGGCAACGGGAGCTTGTTATGAGTGTGGCGAGATAGGCCATCGCGTGAAGGACTGCCCGAAAGCAAGGACCGATGATGGGAAGAGGAATGGAAGCACCTCGGGCTCTGCACAGAAGAATAACATCGGAGGAATACAGGCGAGGCAGGGCAGAGTTTTTGCATTAGTACCAGGAGACGCCCAGAATGCCGAGGCGGTAGTGTCAGGTACCCTCTCAATTTGTTCTCAAGATGCATACGTACTGATTGATTCGGGTTCTACGCATTCATTTGTGTCCACTATATTCGCCGAGAAGTTGGATAGAGAATTAGAACCCCTTGATTATGTATTATCTGTGTCTACCCCATCTGGGAGAGATATGATTGTTACATCCATTTATAGGGCGTGTCTTGCTATGATTGAGAGTGTAGAATTGTTAGTTGATTTGATGCCATTAGACATGACTCACTTCGATGTTATATTGGGAATGGACTGGTTAGCGGCGAATCATGCATCCATTAATTGTGTTACTAAGAACGTCACATTGAAGACCCCAAGTCAAGCCGAGGTCATTTTCCAAGGTAAAGGAGTAGTACCCCCGCCTTACTTAATTTCATCCATGAAGGCCTACAAGTTGATCCAAAAAGGATGTAGGGGTTATTTATGCAGTATACTAAGTGATCTGAATGGAAATGTTGAGTTAGCCGACATACCCGTTGTTGAGGAATTCCCCGACGTCTTTCCGAATGAGTTGCCTGGCCACCTTGTCGATAGGGAAATAGAGTTTACTGTGGACGTCTTGCCAGGAACACAACCTATCTCCAAAACACCCTACAGAATGGCTCCAGCTGAACTTAGAGAACTGAAATCGCAACTACAGGAATTGTTGGATAAGGGATTCGTCAAGCCGAGCACTTCACCGTGGGGAGCACCCGTTTTATTTGTTAAGAAAAAGGACGGCACCCTTCGTCTTTGCATTGATTACAGAGAACTTAATAAGGTGACCATTAAGAACAAATACCCATTGCCAAGAATCGATGATTTGCTTGATCAGCTACGAGGAGCACGAGTCTTTTCCAAGATTGACCTTAGGTCGGGCTACCACCAGTTGAAGGTTAAAGCCGAGGATATCGAGAAGACTGCTTTTCGGACAAGATATGGCCACTACGAATTTTTGGTAATGCCCTTCGGAGTAACCAATGCCCCAGCAGCATTCATGGACTTGATGAACAGAGTCTTTAAGCCGTACCTGGATGAGTTTGTCATTATTTTTATCGACGACATATTGATCTATTCCGGGAGTACGAGCGAGCATGAGAATCATCTGAGACTTGCCCTGCAGACCTTGAGAAATAAGAACTTGTACGCCAAGTTAAGTAAATGCGAATTTTGGCTTTCCAGCATTTCGTTTCTAGGACATGTGATTAATGAAGACGGTATATCAGTTGACCCCAGTAAGATTGAAGCCGTTGTGAATTGGCCGACGCCGACCAACGTGTCCGAGGTTCGTAGTTTCCTGGGTTTGGCAGGTTATTACAGAAAGTTTGTGAAGGATTTCTCGAGGATTGCAGTGCCTTTGACACAACTAACGAAGAAGGGAGCAGCTTATGAATGGACCGACGAAAGAGAATCAGCTTTCCAGGAGCTGAAGACGAGGTTAGTTACAGCACCAGTTCTGGTACTACCATCAGCTAATGAAGAATTTCAGATTTACAGCGATGCTTCACACAAAGGTTTGGGTTGCGTTTTAATGCAAAAAGGTAAAGTCATAGCGTACGCGTCTCGTCAGTTGAAGCCCAATGAAAAGAATTATCCTACCCATGACCTAGAGTTAGCTGCCGTGGTTTTTGCTTTGAAGATATGGCGTCATTACTTGTATGGAACATCCTGTCAAGTTTTCACCGACCACAAGAGTTTGAAGTACTTATTCACCCAGAAAGAGTTAAATATGAGGCAGAGAAGATGGCTCGAGCTGTTGAAGGACTATGACATGCAGATCCAGTATCACCCAGGTAAGGCAAATCCCGTAGCCGACGCCTTGAGCAGGAAGTTAGTTGGAAGTTTGGTGTGTCTGGCAACGATCTCAGCGGAACCGACCATCGTCGAGGAAGTGAAGACCAGGCAGATGGAAGATAAGTTCCTAAAAAGGGTAATTGATGAATTCGTCTCCAAGCCGAGGCCAGGATACACAGTGGAAAATCAGGTGCTTAAGTTTGAAGGAAGATTGTGTGTAGCCGACGTACCGGAGTTGAAAAGGACGATTTTGCAAGAGGCCCATGGTTCCAAGTTTGCCGTTCATCCAGGGAGCACCAAGATGTATCAGGACGTAAAACGGACCTTTTGGTGGCCCAACATGAAAAGAGAGATAGCCGAGTTTGTATTTCAGTGTCTGAATTGTCAGCAAGTGAAGGCAGAACACCAGAGACCGGCAGGACTTCTTCAACCCTTGTCAATTCCTGAGTGGAAATGGGAGCACATCTCCATGGATTTCGTAGTGGGTTTGCCGAGGACGCAAAGAGGTATGGATTCCATTTGGGTTATAGTCGACAGGCTTACTAAGTCAGCTCACTTCTTGCCTGTCAAGACCACATTTAATGCCGACCGACTTGCCGAATTGTACGTGAATGAGATCGTTAGGCTTCATGGTGTGCCGATGTCCATTGTGTCAGACCGAGATCCGAAGTTCGTTTCCAGATTTTGGCAGAGTCTACAAGGAGCCTTGGGAACAGAGTTGAGATTTAGCACAGCCTTTCACCCTCAGACTGACGGGCAGACAGAAAGAATGATTCAGACACTCGAAGACATGCTCAGATTGTGCGTGCTAGATTTTCAAGGAAGCTGGGAATCGCATTTGCCATTAGTGGAGTTCGCGTACAACAACAGTTATCAAGCCAGCATAGGCATGGCGCCGTATGAAGCTTTGTATGGAAGGGAGTGCAGATCGCCGATATGTTGGACTGAAGTAGGAGACAAAACTCTAATTGGCCCCGAATTGGTTCGGATGACAACGGAAAAGATCAAACTCATTCAGCAGAGGATTAAGACTGCACAGAGTCGACAGAAGTGTTATGCCGACCGAAGAAGGAGGGAGTTAGAATTTGAAATTGGGGATCATGTATTTTTGAAGGTCTCGCCGATGACAGGAGTTACGAGATTTGGGAAGAAGGGCAAACTTGCACCCCGATACGTTGGGCCATTTGAAATTCTCGAGAGGATTAACACCGTTGCTTACAGGCTTGCTTTGCCACCAGATTTGAGTCGAGTCCACAGTGTGTTCCATGTTTCGATGCTGAGAAAATATATCCGAGACCCACTGCATGTAATTGATTACTCCGGGGTTGTAGTTAATGAAGACTTGGGCTACGAAGAGAAACCGATGAGGATTATTGACAGACAAGTGAGACAGTTGAGAAACAAGTCGATATCGATGGTAAAAATCGAATGGGAGAAGCATCATGGCAGGGAAGCCACGTGGGAAAAGGAAGAGGAAATGAAAATCTGTTACCCGGAATTATTCGTAGGTCAAGGTAACTTAAGTTTGGGGACCAAACTTCCTTAAGGAGGGTAGACTGTAAGAACCCACATTTTTCATCTTGATCATGTTCATGAACATTTGTATGATTATGACTTGTTTAGCTTGCATGTGTGTGTTGCGATTGTTTCGTTGAGTTAATGTGATCCATGTCTTGTTTTGGCACCTTTGTGATTTGTCTAAGTGTTATGTGCTTGTCTGAGTTATGTTTAGCCGACGTTGTTCCTATGCCGAGGTCATCCTTAGTCTGGCATTAGTATCTTGGAACCCCTTGTTGACCTCCGTCATTGCCTTGAACACATTAGCCGAGATGTTACCCTGCACCCCAGTGAACTCGTCCTGGAGTGGTATGACCTAGACCGAGGTGTGGCGCATCTAGGCCAAGATGTGGCACAGCTTAGTCAAGTGTTGTCCTTCCTAGCCGAGGTCATTGTCACCCCCTTGCCGGAGTGCCATTCCGTATAGCGTGTTAGATACGCCTTGTTGTTAGCCGATGTCATGGTCTGTCAGGAAGCCCATACCGCTTTGCTTGTTAATCACCCTTCCACCATGCTCTGTCGGGTCTGTCAGCCACCTTTTCAGGAAGAACCCAACCAGTCGCCGCCACGTGTCTCAGCAGAGGGTTAACCCCAGAACCGGGTATAGGAAACTATCATTTAGTATCATAACCTTGTCTTGTAGAGAGAGAAACTCTAGGAGGAAGAAGGAGTTTTAGAGTGAGGAGGTAGATCTTGAAGCTCGATTCCTAGAAATCCAACCGTTAGATCCGCGTTCTAAGGTTAGATTCTTGACTCGCTCATGATGTTCTTTATGTTTATGTTATTGCATTGCATGATTGAAATGATTTGTAAGCCATGCATCGTTTTGAAGCTCGATTCTGGAAAGAGAAAATGACATTCATGTGTTCTTCAAGAAAGTCTTGTTTTGATCCGAAGGCTCATGCCTAGATCCATGTTTTGTGTTTATTCTTGCATAATTTTCAACTACGGGTACCCAGGTCCATGTTTTCAAACTCATAGCACGAAAATCCCAGATTTGTGATGGCAGATTATGATCAAACATTCGTATTTTTCATGTTTTCACACTCATGTTCTTCATGTTCATCAACAGAGGGAAACCCAGAGTTTCCCGACCTCTTTCCTTGCATGTGGCCCTCGGGAACACACCTCGGCAAGGAGGTGTGGAACCTCGGCCTAGACCTGGTTGGTGCCCAGCATGTTTTCCGAAAACATTTGTGTACATGAGAGACTTGTTTGAAAGCACATTCAATAGGCTTTGCCTTGTGTTGTAGGACTTGGGCTTGTCTCGACCCCGACGTGTGAAGAAACGATGTGAGTGGTATTTTTAATAAAGCTATGTTACACTTGCTTTCATAAATCTCGTCTTGCCTTGTTTTGAAAAGTACTTGATCTAGCATGAATGTCTATCCCTATTTTGTATATCAAATGCTATCTTGTTTTGATGACTTGTCTTGACAGTCCTTAGTGCTAGAGGACTCTAAACTTTTGCAGCACAGCTTGTCTTGACAGTCCTTAGTGCTAGAGGACTCTAAACTTTTGCAGCACAGCTTGTCTTGAAACTCTTGTCTTGATATGTCATCACCCCTTGAATTAAGTAGATGTTATTAACATCCAAGGAACTTGAAAGCCGGCAAATGAACTGGATTTCCCTCTTGATCGTAAAGTATGCTATGTATTGTTTTGAAAGAAATCTTGGATATCAATCATGCAAAACCTTTATTTCTGATATCATTCACTGAGTATCCAAGCTCACCCTCTCTATATATATGTAGGTGATGAACAAGAAGGCATTGAGGCCTAGACGTGATGGCCGATGTGTTTTGGATGCTTTGCCGACATGTTTTGGATTTTGCGTTTTGCATCGTCCTGAAGATTATGCTTCTCGGCTTATGTTTTAATTGTTTGTTTTAGCATATGTCGGCTTGAGAAGCCTTTTGGTCAGGATGTATTTTGTGTTCCATTTTGTTGTATCTAGAATTGTAAGACTTGTAAAGATGTTTGATGTATGACATTCCATTGGACTTATGCACGGCTCTCATGGACTACTCAGTTTATATATGTATATTTTGCTTCCGCACTTGTAAGCCCCATATTTTATACTCTGATTGTGTGTGATTTTTGTAAGACGGCCTTCGGTAACCTCGGGTTATTGGCCATCACGGCACCAAACTACTAGGGGCGGTTTGGGGGCGTGACAGGGTGGGTCGACCTATCAGATCCCCTTCGCCCCTCCACCGGCTGGTCATGAGTTCGTTGATGTCCCCGACTTACCACCGGTATGTATCACTGCACTTCGTACAGTTATTCAATTCAGTTTACTTGATATTCCACAGAATAATTGATGCATCTGATACTTTTGCAGGCTTCTTCTGAGTACACCCGTCAGGCGTTGGCGATGAATGCCTCGATGATGGGGATGCTTCAGCGGACTTTTGACCTCCTGGCCGTCTACAGCATACCGGTATGTTCTTCTGACACTGGCCTCAAACCATTCATACACTGATTCACATAATCTGATGCATGGCACAACACCTGATACACTGATCTCACAGCATCTGATACACTGCATACGCTGCATTCTGCACTGCTAAACTGCTCACGGCATTCTCATACTGTACTCATACACTGCATTCTATACTGTCAAACTGCTCATGGCACCCACACACTGTACTCATACACTGCATTCTGCACCTTTAAACTGTTCACAGTATACTGATGCATTTCCCTTTTCGTACTTTTCAGCCTCCTTTCCAGATTCCCATGGCGGGAGGTGCTCCAGCGAGACCTTCTGTTCCTGCTCGGGGGAGAGACGAGGAGGGCAGGATATTTCCCCGCACCAGGGGAGGACGTACTCACATCGGGAGTAGCTCGCGAGCTCCAGTCCCGGACGATGACGACGACGAGGAGTCAGAGGTGGAGGCAGGGTCATCGGAGGAGGAGACCGGAGACGGTTCTAGCTCGGACTCTGACGACGACGCTGATGATGCTCCTGGACCCTCGTCCAGGAAGAGGACTAGGACAGACTGACGGCCCTTGGAGCGCTTGACATAGATGCAGATTTTTGCAATCTTTTCTTTCTTTCTTGTACTTTTCTTTTTGTTGGTAGATAGATTACCTTGTACTGCCGCAGGCAGATTTTTGTTTCCAAAACTTGTACATTTGAAAAGGTAGTTAAATGAAACGGACTTTTTATCCAAAAAAGTGTTTACATTTATACATCTCATGCATTGCATCGCATCTCATCATGTTACACCTCAAATGTAAATGAAATTGATTGGTTATCTGAAAATTGAACACTCGCACTGTAATAGCCAGATAACTTAAAACAGCCAACAGCAAAATAACCCAAGCAATCCACTGCCTGATTCTTAGACACACAGCCCTTAACACGGCATTCGATTCATTCTGCACACAGCAATTCTCAAACAAATAGCCCAATCTAATAGGACGGACCTCAAAGATGGAACCGGTTGGAGTCGAAATGCGTTCAAATGTAGAGAATGGCACAGCATTCTGAGCATAGATGATTTTTGAAATTGAATGAGGGTTTTTCAAACCGGGATGTCGAGCCTACAACTGAACACAGCGGGGAGGACTCAAATACGGGTACACGACCTAAACACAGCGAGACACGCTCGGGAAAGACTTAAAATAAAAGAGGAGACCGCCAAATGAAAGAGACACAACACACAGACGCGTAAACGAAGATGGGAGACCTCGGACCACGAGGAGCCAGTTCAATCTGGGTATTGTTTCCCACCCTTTCTCATTTGTGATCCTCACATCACTCAACTCTCAAGCTCGGATTTTCTCTCAAAACCCTTTTTCTCACTTTTCTCTCAACTTACACCTCTCTATTCTTCATTCTCTCATTTTTCATCCCTCCCCGGGATGATTTGATGGATAAATGAAAAGGTGCAGGTTCATGCTCAACACCGTTAGCTCACGGCTATTTCTTCTGGCAGGTAGAGCGCTCTTCTGGCAAGTACTTCGATGACGGGGGGAAGACAGAATGCCTGGCTCAACTGTGCCCCTAGTTCATCATTTTAACCATTCTTTTCGTTTTGGTTTTCTACTAAAACAAGTTTGATCAAAATGAGAGTCGGATTAACGTACTCGTTCGATTTTTGATTTGAAAACCATGCAAGCCAGGCCGTAAGCACTGAAAATTTTCCTTTTTGGGTCCAAGACAATGGTCCAGTTTTGGAAAATGGAATAGTTTTCGAGAAAATAGTCAACTTCAGTAAAAATTTTCAAAAACTATTTTTCAAACAACCAACGCTCAACGAGCATGGAACTTACTCTTTGAGATGCGCAACCTCAGATCGGAGGCAATGGAAAATTGCCCCTGGCTTGAAGGGGGTGGGAGGCAACGGAAAGTTGCCCCTAGTTTGAATGGCGTCTCGCGACGGCTTGTGGCAACGGAAAGTTGCCCCTTGTTTGGATGATGCCGCAGCAGTCTGCAAACAGTCTTCATGGGTGGTGGTCGAACTCTCGGACACAGAGATGACGACGACAGTCACAACAAATATATGGACACAATCACCTTGAAGGGTGTTGGCCACTGGACTTTGGGATGAAATCGAAACCATTGCATGGATTGAAACGCTATGAAAGCGTTGGGGGCTGGACTTCATGATGAAGTTGCCTACGTATCCCAAACATGGGAATCAAGCCTTACGTAGTTCCGGTTAAGGTACACTCGGGTATTTTAACCTTCACTTTGTTTGGCTCTCACTTTTGCCAAGGCGCCCAATGCGGGTCTTCGACCTTGCGAGCTTCTTTTCATTTTCTTTTGTTCATTTCTTTTTCTTTTTTTTTTTTTTTGCATCTTTTTTTTTTCTTTTCTTTTCTCTTTTTGTATTTTTTGCTTCTTTTTGTATTTTTTGTATTTTTCTCTTGCTCTAACTTTTGCCTGGACCGCCCTTCCGGGTTTTCGGCCCAGCGAGCCTCTCAAAGGGTAAAAGTGTAACAAGTCCATGCCAAATGTTTTTTTTTTTTTGAAATTGAAGCCTCTCTGTGTCTAGGAGAACGGCTGTTGCGCTGATTTGCGGAGAATCCATCAGGGTTACTCTACGAGCTTCTTCCGGCGAGATCTACTCCTTCTGATTTGGCTTTGGGTGCCTCTTGCTCGAGGGCTACTTCAAAACTGGCCACACGGGCCTTTCATGGCGTTTGTCCGTTGAACTTTCTGAACATTCTGAACGGGTTCAAACTCGGAAAACAAACGGGTTGAATCTTGAGGCTGAGAGCGATCCTAGGCTGCGCAATTTCAAGAGCGATTCCACACAGGTCTTCGCAGGGCCGCGTAAAACATTTGTTTTTGAAAGTTTTTAAGAAAGCGACGAATCACTCGCGCCGAAGATAGTGTGGAACCAATCTGGATCAGGCCAGGGTCCTTCTCAGTACTCACGCCGACAAGCATGATTTCATTCATAAAAAGGCTTAGCACGCTTTTCTTTTTCTCGAAATGATCAAATTTTACAAAAGCCCGAGGAATTCCTTCCTCTTCATTTTCATCACCGCAGTGTTCAAAAAGTTTGTTTTTGGAAAACTTATGTTAATGCAATGAGTTTGGCGCGCAGGAGAGCAGGCGAGATGTACTGTCAGCCCAATCAAATTCTCTGGCACTTATGCTGAAAGTAAGCATGAAGTTTGAGATAGCAGCAGCTGTTTCATTCGGCTTTGTTGGTGCAACTGGCCCCTCGGTAGAGACAGACTCAAAACAAAAGCAGATAATTACAAAACAAAACGGTGTTCGGGACAACAACCCCAGAATCACCTGGTATTATATACAACGGGGACTGACTCGATACAACAAGGCAGACCCTTAAGCAAAAAAGACTGACTCAAGACAAAGAGACAGATTCAAAACAAAAGACTGACTCAATATCCAAGCCAGGATTTACAAAAACTCGGTTTCACCGATGCTCAAAAATGCGTGCCAGACGCTTCATCCAAAACAAACCAAATGTCGCCCGCAGGCAGTTCACTTTACATACTCGCAGTATCTGAGCCCTCGAAATCCAGCAACTGGGTGGTAACGGGCTTGCCTGAGGTGGGTGGTAGGATAACCTTGTTATCGATCAAATCCTGCACTTCATGACGAAGGCGGGAACATCCATTGGTACTGTGACCGGACTGTTGATGGTACGCGCAGTACAAGGTAGCATCATGAGTGGCGGGGAGATTCTTCGGGAGCGGCCGGGGCTCCAAAGGCTTAAGATGCCCATTCTTTGCCAATATTAGCAATGCCCTAGACAAAGGCATGTGGAGGTCATGAAAGACCCTGCGCCCTCGGGGCAGGTACTTTGCAGTTTGAGGATTCTTGCCAGATGCGCTGGCGAAAGGATCAGCTGGCGCTGCCTTGGCCTTTTGGACCTTTCCCGGTGCAGGGGTGGGAACTACAGGAACTGTCTGGGCATGACGGGGCCCATCCCGGTTTTCAGTCTGGCTTGAACTGCCTTTGATTGGAGCGGGGAAAGCATCATCCACAGCTTTGGTCACGATTGCGGATGTTTGTTGCTTGTTCATTCCTCTGACTTTCAGAGCCTCGACTGCCCACAGCAGTTGTTCAATAAGGTCGGCATCTATCTTTGCCTTGTCTTTTCCTTTGGCCTCAGCCTGATCGAGGGTCTGGGTTGGTGCTGGCATGTCGTGGCTATAGCCGGAAGCCACCTCTGGCTGGCTGAGCTCTATCACAATCCGTCCCAGTAGCGGGGGCTCCTGTGGTACAAAATTCCCGGCATACGGCGCCGCTGGCGGTGAAGCCGACATTCCATAGGCGAGGTCTGCCACAGACCTTTGGAGATCGCCTATCATCCCCATCAATTCGAAGGTGGTGGGCTCACGAGCCTGATATAACTGAGGAGCCCAAACCGGGTGCACAACGGGCGACCTGGGCGGGTATGACATACTGATGGCGGCCTCACTCTGCGGAGCGGTTCCCTGTTCCGATACAGCTGCCATAACCACAATTTCTTCTGAACTTTGTGCTGCCATAAATCCTACCTCAGCAAGGGGGAGACACTGGCTATCCTGTATCAACTCTGCAACTCTCTGAACTGAAAGAAAAACAGACAGCATTTCAGCCCAAACTGATCAATCACGGGTGTAGCCAAACAACTATACCCTACTGCTGATCACTGTTCCCAGATTTCTGTTCCCAAAATACTAAATCTGATACCCACGGATAACTGATTCTCACAACTGATACTGATACTGGTGTCTCCAGGTTTGATACTCAAACTTGCAAACTGACATGTGCGTTCCTGTAGAGCAACACTCTAAAAGCACATAGCAAGTAAAGAGAACAAAACACCCCTATGTTGGGGTAGGGTTTCCCTGTCCTATTTTGTCAGGAGCTAGGGTTTCACTACGCACACAGTGGTTTCAAACAACCTATAAACGGGTAAGCAACCTGTCCTAGTTTGGAATGGTCACTATGGATCCGAATATGCACTAGGTCGGATGGTCAAAAGGGTGCCCCGGGTAAACCGGGGTTTGTGTTCCCATACTGTCAGAGCCCATAGCCGGTCAGCCTTATGGACATGCCTTGACAAGACAAGCCTCCGGCAAACCGTTCAGGAATGGCAGATGGCAAACACTGTGTTCCTAGGCGCACCAATGCACATGCACTGCAAAGAAACACATAAATGAAGTCAAAAAAGGATATCACGAGTTCGAGTCAAACTCTCTAAAATTCCCCAGCAGAGTCGCCAGAAACTGTAACAGCGCCCGCGGAGGGGCCTCAATGCTACAGTTCGGACTCGATTTGTGTCACGGTTCTTAATCTGAACCAAAGAGTCCAAATCTGGCAAATCGTTTTGAGAAACAGATTTTTGAAAAAGTAGTGCCAAACATGGACTGCTTTGCCAGATACAGAGTCGCCACCTAAATATTTTTTAAAATGGGGGAATTTAGGAAACCCTGACTCGGTGCCGAAGGCCACATGTCCGTCATCACCGGAGTTGTCTCGGCTCGGGAGCTTGGGTACGATCGGGGAAGGTCAGCTATGAGCACCCCCTTTCGCCCGGTCCGAAGACCGGCCTCTACTAACCGTGATATCCGATTTTGAAAACGTTATGTGTTCTTATTCCATTTATTAGCCTAGAATTACTATGTTATGCGCGCAGCAAACAAGTATAGACTAGATTGCCTAATTTGGAAATAAACATTGCATATCCGTTTGGTTTGAAAATGCTTTGGAATTTGCTACTCGCAAGTAGGCTAAAATGCGGATTTCAACGAGTTTTTCCAACTCAAACAATCCAACCTCCACCCACAGGCATTCAAATAGTTTAACACATAAGCATCTAGCCACATGTTAAGCATGCTGTCATGGCAACATTCACACTCATGCAATATGCTAAAGTGGAAATACTTACATCGTACTCCGTGCCAAAACAAAGAACTTGTTAGCAAACGTGCATGATCCAAGTCCATGTTAAGTGCCTAATGCACCGCATACAAGAATGCAATCTAGAATAGGCTCGGCTATCTTAGACATGGCATGTGAGAATGCACAACTATCACATGTTCAGTTTAGAATTTGAAGTGCAAATACAGTTAGCGTGATGTACCGAGCCTAATGCATGTAATACAAATGCATGGATGCACACATGCATAGCATAAGGTATGCTAAATTAAACGTGCCCTAATACTAACCATCAAAGCAGGTAAGTAAAAGGGAAGAAAGAAGTGGGGATTGGGGAGACATTCACACACCCACGCACACTTATTACAGATTTGCCCTCACTCGGAGGGGCCAAATAAATATTACAAATTAATTAACTACTCAAGCTAATTAATATTACAAATTAACTAATTTAATTAACAAATTAAATAAATTAATTAAAACAGGAAAACGCCTCGGGAAGCGCGCCACCATGCATGGGCTGCCTTTGTTTTCCATCCTTTCCTTCTCTGGAGGCTGTCAAAGCCTCAAGACTGGTCCCTTGGACAGAGAGGATCACCACCGGCTGATTGAAATTGCCACTGGCAGTGTGGTATGGCCATCGGCACAAAATTGAATCTGTCGGCAGAGAAAATGGTGCCGGTCGGCACATTACACTGCCGGTCGGCAAAGTATTCCTACAGAACCTGCAACTCACAGCAACAGAGGGCAAGGCAAAGCATGGCAGCACAATTCAAAGCATGTATGCAATAATCATGTCCCTTATCATTGTGATGACTCAAAGGGGCATGTGCCTTGGTTCTCGGACCACCAATCACGCATTTCTATGCATGATGGCCCAAAGAGCCAAGTATGCAACTTTGATTTCAAATGCATGCAAACCAATCAAACAAAACTCCCAATCCCTATCACCTAAGTCAAGGGACAAGGAATGCATGCAAGATGCAATGCAACCTAGGCATACAAGCTAAGGATGCAACGTGGCATGGCAAGGCACTTATGCAAGCATACAAGCATACATATGGCAATGCAAATAGATGGAAAGATGGTCTTATACATGAATTAGGCAGCTCTAAAATAGGCCTAAAACAGTAGCCAATGTGCTAAAAAGTGAGGGCTAAATGGCATGCACACACACATGCATACAAGGACCAACACTTAGGCACGAATCAAGCAACATTCAAGCACACTTGAAAGGGACAAACATGAACAATTAGCATGCATTATAAGCTCTAAAGTCATGCTATAAAATGGTGCCAAACCAAGCAACAAAATCAAGCCAAACACGCAACAAATAGTCCAAGTGTTCAAAGCAAATCAAAGGAGCATTGAACTACACTTAACATGACCAAACATGGCATGCACTCATCAACCAAAAACAGAGTTTTGGGACACTAATACAAGACCTAAGGACCACCTAGATGGCATCTAAGTGACTCAAAATCAAAAGCATTCATAAACACCCAAAACATGGAGCATTGCTACACAAGCTTTTAAAGCATTAAGGATACATGCAAGGCAATCAAACAAGCATGGAAATGGGACTGAAATAACATGTAAAGTGACCCCAAATCACCAAAACAATGCAAAGATGTCATACTACACATGCACATACTCAAGGCCAACAAGCCCAAATACAAAGGAGCTATACCAAACATGCAAAGATCAACCCAAACAACTATGGACAGAGCTAAAACATGTCAAGATAAGCACATAATCTCCACAAGACTAAGCCTAAAACATGCTCCCACAAAGGCTAACAACCTAAGGCATATCAAGGCATAAACAAGGCATTACGTGGCAACTATGCTAAGCATGCATGAAGTTCCAAAACCAACTTGAAATCATGTTATATTATGGATATATAAGCATGAAAAACAAACCAAACATGCTCAACACACACTCAAGCATAGGCTTCCTTAAGAGGCCAAAATATGCCCTTTTCAAGGACAACAAGGAGAGGGGGTGGCCCTCTCCTTCTTGGGACTTCAAAGCATCATCTTCACCACTGAAATCCCTCAAGATTTCAGTGGTGAAGAGACCTCAACACCAAAATCCCGGAGCTAGCACAAAATGGCTCAAAATGAGGCCTTTTGAGGCCTAAGGGTGGTCAACAACCCTCAAACAACAAAACACTCTTAATAAACAATAAAGAGGGCCTAAAAATAGAACTTTTTTATGTTATACAATAATCACAAAAACAGCTCTAAGACTAGTAGAAAGTCAATGTAAAAATGGGAAATAAAGGTGTAAGTTTCTTACCCTTGTAGTCCTCTTCAACAATGGTGCTCCAATGGCCTCCTTTGGCTTGAATCCAACACCAAAATCTCAAAACAAACTCTTTAGAACCTCAGCTCCAAGAGGAAGGTGAAACACTAGGTGTTTGTGTGCAATAGTGAGACACAAAACACCTAGTGTACAAATAAGAGAGAAAGAGAGATAGAGAGTGTATATCTAACCCTAACCCTAGAAAAACCAGAGCTTGGTCTGTATTTTCCTCTCTCTAAAATGTCTCCAAGCTCTCCTTTTGCCTTAGAGAGAGCCCTCTCTATATGCCTCTTGTAAAGCTTACAAGACAAGCTTTGCAAGAGGGAGATCCCTCCATACACGTGTATGGAGGGGAGCAAAAGCAAATACAGCTGTCTAAAAATATCTGCAAAAGTAGATGAACAGCAATCGGCCGGCCAAAAATGCCATCTTGGCCAAAAACAGTGCCGACCGGCACAAAAAAGTGCTGACCGGCAACAAAGAGTGCCGGCCGGCAAACTATATTGCCGGTGGCAGCAAAAACCAGCCGGTGGCATCTAGCCACTGCCGGTGATGGGTGGGGATGGTCTACAAGCCCCACTCTGCCTCTCAAAGGCAAGATGCAAGTGTTTGGTGCAAAACCAGACACTAAACGGTCAAGTTCGGGGATCCTGAGGCAAGGCGCGCGAGCCGAGGCCTCCGGGAACTCCAAACGAACACAAACATGGAAGATCACCGCGTGTTCAAACAGTGACGTCCAAGTCTTGAGGACGGTCAAAAATGGGGTGTCTACAGCCATCCTTCTTCTTAACAAATAAAACAGGTGCTCCCCATGGTGAAGTGCTCGGCCTAATAAATCCTTTATCTAACAACTCTTGCAATTGCAGTTTCAATTCTCTAAGTTCAGCTGGGGCCATCCTATAAGGTGTTTTGGAGATCGGCTGTGTTCCCGACATGATGTCGACAGTAAACTCTATTTCTCTATCGGTTAAGTGCCCTGGCAATTCGTCTGGAAAGACGTCGGGGAATTCGTTAACAACTGGGATGTCGGCTAAATTGATACTCCCATTCTGATCACTCAGTATACTACACAAGTAGCCTCGACACCCTTTCTGAATTAACTTATAGGCCTTAATGGACGAAATCAAGTAAGGTGGGGGCACTATCCCTTTACCCTGAAAAATAACCTCGGATAGGTTTGGGGGTCTCAGTGTGACACTTTTCGAAACACAATTAATAGATGCATCGTTTGCGACTAACCAGTCCATTCCCAGTATAATATCAAAATGAGCTACGTCTAGAGGCATTAGATCTACTAACAATTCAACATTCTCAATCACAACAACACATGCTCTGTAAATGGATGCAACAATCATAGATCTCCCAGATGGAGTAGACACAGATAATACGAAATCAAGGGGCTCTAGTTCTCTATCAATTTTCTCGGCAAACTTAGTAGATATAAACGAATGCGTAGAACCCGAATCAATCAACACATAAGCATCTTGGGAGCAAATTAGAAGTATACCTGACACCACTGCCTCAGCATTTTGAGTGTCTCCTGGTACTAACGCGAACACTCTGCCCTGTCTCATCTGTCCTTTCTCAGCATTTCCCTTCTGAACGGAACCCGAGGTATTCTCACCTTTCTTGTTGTTATCAGCCTTTGTTTTGGGGCAATTTCTCACATAATGGCCCATCTCACCACATTCATAGCAGGCTCTAGACGTCCGTCGACAAATCCCGAAATGTTGCTTTCCACAGTCCGAACACGTCGGCTTAGCATTACCTTCCGGCCTTAGGTTACTAGTACTGCCCATGTTCGTTCTCTTCTTGGTGCTCAACTGTCCTCGACGATTGTCATAGTTTTGCCTTTTTCGCTGGTTTTCTCCCGAGCTCTGGTATCGATTCAAATTAGCTTCGGCCTGAATGGCTTTGTCCAATACTTCGGCATAAGTCGGCATATCGAGCAAACTAACCCGGTCTTGAATCGGTCCACGAAGCCCACACTCGAACTTCCTGGCCTTCATATATTCATCGTTGGCCATATGAGGTACAAACCTCACCAATTCAGTAAAAGCGCGATCATATTCCGCCACTGTTCTGTTGCCTTGCGTCAGAGTATGAAATTCGGTAGCCTTGCGGTTTCGAACACTTAGGGAAAAATGTTTCTTGTAGAACAACTCTAGAAATCGGGTCCAGGTCAAATCTAGATTGTTCTCTCTCATCATCATCCACCACCTGCGAGCGTCATCATCTAATGTGAATGCTGCCAACGTCACTTTCTGAGCGTCGGTGCTAGGGAAGATCTCGAACAACTTCTCCATTTCTAAAACCCATGCCTCAGCCTTCATCGGCTCTATACCCCCAAAGAATCTCGGTGGTCTCATTTTCTTGAACTCCCTGATCAAAGCTATCGTGCCGTCCCCATATAAGGCTGGTTGCAGGGGAACTTGCGGCACTAGAGGGGGTGGAGGCGGAACTACATTTCGGCCGTTGGTCTGCTCGGCCTGAGTCGACGTAGCACTAGCGAACTGCTGTCTGGTTTGCCTCAACTCGCGGGCCAAACCTTCAACTAATCTTTCCAATCTGTCCATTCTATCTTTGGGCTGATCTCGGCCAATTGGGGGTCTACCTCTCCTCATGATGCAATGAGTATGCAAAGTGTGACTTTAAAACAAATAAGCAAATAACCACATAGGCAAGCAACAATTAAGCATATCAAGACAACGCACACCTCATTCAAATAACAAATACCATGATGCAACCCTAACATCTTTCTAAGGGAAATCCTATGCTCTTTAGGACTCAAAGTGTGTGAATAACGTATATCGAGGAACTCGTGCTCTGATACCATTCTGTCACGACCCCAAACCGCCCCTAGTAGTTTGGTGCCGTGATGGCCAGTAATCCGTAATTACCGAAGGCCAACTTTCAAAAACTTAACACAATCAGAGTATAATAAACGGGGCTCACAAATGCGGAAGCAATAAATCAAAATACAAGTGGTCCATAAGAGCTGTGCGTAGATCAAATGCAATGTCTTTCATTTTTACAATTTGAATACAGTAAGCAAAATATGTGTTACATCTTGATCAAAAGGCTTCTCGAGCCGACATATACAAAATACAATAATTACAAGTCAAGAAGCATGATTTTCAAGTTTTGCCGACATGCAATGAAAGGCATCGCCGACGTAAATACAAAAACAAGGCCGACATAAGCACGAATCCAAAACAGCTTTCAAACAGTCTAGGCGTCGCCGTCGTCCTGCTCATCACCTACATATATATAGAGAGGGGTGAGCACAAATACTCAGTGAATGGTACTAGAGATAAAGGTTTTGCATGAATATAGCCGAAGTCCTTAAAACGAAACACATCAAACTTTACCAAGACATGGGATGAACCGTATTCATCTGTCGAATATTACAAGTCTCAAGAGATGCTTACTAACATCGGCAAAACAAGGGATGAACCGTATTCATCATTCAAAGATTCACAAGTATCGAGAGATGCTTACTGACATCGGCAAAACCAGGGATGAACCGTATTCATCATTCAAAGATCACAAGTATCGAGAGATGCTTACTGACATCGGCAAAACCAGGGATGAACCGTATTCATCATTCAAAGATCACAAGTATCGAGAGATGCTTACTGACATCGGCAAAACCAGGGATGAACCGTATTCATCATTCAAAGATTCACAAGTATCGAGAGATGCTTACTGACATCGGCAAAACTAGGGATGAACCGTATTCATCATTCAAAGATCACAAGTATCGAGAGATGCCTACTGACATCGGCAAAACAAGGGATGAACCGTATTCATCATTCAAAGATTCACAAGTATCGAGAGATGCTTACTGACATCGGCAAAACCAGGGATGAACCGTATTCATCATTCAAAGATGCTGCGAAAGTTTAGAGTCCTCCAGCGCAAGGGACTTGTGTTATTTAGGCCCATAGCCCGATTTAACAAGGACCGTATCCTTTTATACTTAGTACTGCGAAAGTTTAGAGTCCTCCAGCACAAGGGACTTGTGTTACTTAGGCCCATAGCCCGATTTAACAAGGACCGTATCCTTTTATACTTAGTACTGCGAAAGTTTAGAGTCCTCCAGCACAAGGGACTTGTGTTACTTAGGCCCATAGCCCGATTTAACAAGGACCGTATCCTTTTATACTTAGTACTGCGAAAGTTTAGAGTCCTCCAGCACAAGGGACTTTCCAAGATGTACATCAAAACAAGGCTTATATTTGACACATCAAAACAGGCTATTCATTCTTGCTTAACAAATACTTTCGTCAAAACAAAACAAAGCAAGATTCATCGAAAACGAGTGTAACATAGCTTTATCAAAAATACCACTTACCTAGTTCTTCAGGTGTAGACTCAAAGCAAATATCAAGGACCTACAATCACATGACAATCACATTCTCAAAACGAGCTATATCTACATACGAATGATCTCGGCATTCTTAACAGGTCCAAGTAAACATCAAAGCAAAACATGCTGGGAGTTCAAACCCTGCTCCCGTCTCATGAAAACACACTGGGTACCGTCCAGGTCTATACCGAGGTCCCACACATCCTTGCCGAGGTGTGGTCCTGCTGGCCTCAACCAAAAGCAAAGTCGGGAAAAACCTGGGTTTCCCTTTGAAGAATATGAAGAACACGATTGTGAAGAAAACGAATGCAAAGATTATAACTTGTTACAAAATCAGAGATTTCATGCCATGAGTTCCAAAACATGGACCTGGGTACCCACACAAGGAAGTCATGCAAGAACAAACACAAAAACATGATTCTTGTTTCAAACTTTTGGATCAAAATGAGGCTCTCCTCAAGAACACATGAAAACCATTTTCCTCTTTTCAAAACCAACTTCAAATCGGTGCATGACATGCAAAACAGATCCGATCATGCAATGCAGCTAGATAAATAACAATAACAATCAAGGTAGATCAAGATTCTAACCTCAAAACTCGAATCCAACGGTTCAAACCACGAAGATCAAGCTTGGAAGACTCTATTCTCACTCAAGAACTTCTCCTCCTTCTCTCTACAGCTTCTCTCTCTAAAACAAAGATTTGAGACAAGAAAATGATTTGTTTCTGGGTCTGCCGGCTGTCTTAACAATCAGCTCGGACACGTGGCGCTGCCGGGTTGGTTCAACTCAAAAAGGTGATTGATAGATAAGACAAGTCTCTGACAAAGCGTATGCAGCAAGCTCGGCAAGACACGTCGGCAAGAAATGACATCGGCTCAAATCAAGGGTCCGGTAACAGGATACCAAAGACATCGGCTAGGGAGGACGACGCTTGACTAAGCTATGCCACACCTTGGCCGGGGTGTGCCACATCTCGGCCTAGGCCATACCTGCCTGAGAACAGGGTTCACTAAGTACAAAACATCTCGGCAATAAATGCCCGAGGTGAAGGTGGGGGTTGACCAAGATCTCAAAACAGTTCTAAGTACAAAGGTTCAAAGGCGAACTAAGCTCAAGATGACCTCGGCCACACAAACACCGGACAAGGAACAAAACCACGCAAGCAATGCAAACAAACAAGGCAAGCAAATCCTTCTAATTAACATAACAAGGCAAGATCATGCAGGAATGTATGCAAGTATGACAAGAGTAAAGTGTGGGTTGTTACAAAACCACTATACCTTAACGATCTACTTGGAAATTAAATAAAAAAGGAAGTTTAATAGGAAAGTAAATTGAATTAAAATGGAAGTAGAATAAAAATAAAAATGAAAGTTGCATATAATTAAAAATGCAAGTTCTATCCAGAAACCACTATACCTTAACGATCTACTTGGAAATTAAATAAAAAAGGAAGTTTAATAGGAAAGTAAATCGAATTAAAATGGAAGTAGAATAAAAATAAAAATGAAAGTTGCATAAAATTAAAAATGGAAGTTCAATCCAGAAACCACTATACCTTAACGATCTATTTGAAAATTAAATAAAAAAGGAAGTTTAATAGGAAAGTAAATTGAATAAATAATGGAAGTAGAATAAAAATAAAAATGAAAGTTGCATAAAATTAAAAATGGAAGTTCTATCCAGAAACCACTATACCTTAACGATCTACTTGGAAATTAAATAAAAAAGGAAGTTTAATAGGAAAGTAAATTGAATTAAAATGGAAGTAGAATAAAAATAAAAATGAAAGTTGCATATAATTAAAAATGCAAGTTCTATCCAGAAACCACTATACCTTAACGATCTACTTGGAAATTAAATAAAAAAGGAAGTTTAATAGGAAAGTAAATCGAATTAAAATGGAAGTAGAATAAAAATAAAAATGAAAGTTGCATAAAATTAAAAATGGAAGTTCAATCCAGAAACCACTATACCTTAACGATCTATTTGAAAATTAAATAAAAAAGGAAGTTTAATAGGAAAGTAAATTGAATAAATAATGGAAGTAGAATAAAAATAAAAATGAAAGTTGCATAAAATTAAAAATGGAAGTTCTATCCAGAAACCACTATACCTTAACGATCTACTTGGAAATTAAATAAAAAAGGAAGTTTAATAGGAAAGTAAATTGAATTAAAATGGAAGTAGAATAAAAATAAAAATGAAAGTTGCATATAATTAAAAATGCAAGTTCTATCCAGAAACCACTATACCTTAACGATCTACTTGGAAATTAAATAAAAAAGGAAGTTTAATAGGAAAGTAAATCGAATTAAAATGGAAGTAGAATAAAAATAAAAATGAAAGTTGCATAAAATTAAAAATGGAAGTTCAATCCAGAAACCACTATACCTTAACGATCTATTTGAAAATTAAATAAAAAAGGAAGTTTAATAGGAAAGTAAATTGAATAAATAATGGAAGTAGAATAAAAATAAAAATGAAAGTTGCATAAAATTAAAAATGGAAGTTCTATCCAGAAACCACTATACCTTAACGATCTACTTGGAAATTAAATAAAAAAGGAAGTTTAATAGGAAAGTAAATTGAATTAAAATGGAAGTAGAATAAAAATAAAAATGAAAGTTGCATATAATTAAAAATGCAAGTTCTATCCAGAAACCACTATACCTTAACGATCTACTTGGAAATTAAATAAAAAAGGAAGTTTAATAGGAAAGTAAATTTAATTAAAATGGAAGTAGAATAAAAATAAAAATGAAAGTTGCATAAAATTAAAAATGGAAGTTCAATCCAGAAACCACTATACCTTAACGATCTATTTGGAAATTAAATAAAAAAGGAAGTTTAATAGAAAAGTAAATTGAATAAAAATGGAAGTTGAATAAAAATAAAAATGAAAGTTGCATAAAATTGCAAATGGAAGTTCAATCCAGAAACCACTATACCTTAACGATCTATTTGGAAATTAAATAAAAAAGGCAGTTTAATAGAAAAGTAAATTGAATAAAAATGGAAGTTGAATAAAAATAAAAATGGAAGTTGCATAAAATTTAAAATGGAAGTTAAATCCAAAAACCACTATACCTTAACGATCCATTTGGAAATTAAATAAAAAAGGAAGTTGAATAAAAATAAAAATGGAAGTTCCAGAAAATTAAAAATGGAAGTTCATTCCAGAAACCACTATACCTTAACGATCTATTTGGAAATTAAATAAAAAAGGAAGTTTAATAGAAAAGTAAATTAAATAAAAATGGAAGTAGAATATAAATAAAAATGAAAGTTGCATAAAATTAAAAATGGAAGTTCAATCCAGAAACCACTATACCTTAACGATCTATTTGGAAATTAAATAAAAAAGGAAGTTCAATAGGAAAGTAAATGAATTAAAATGGAAGTAGAATAAAAATAAAAATGAAAGTTGCATAAAAATGAAAATGGAAGTTCAATCCAGAAACCACTTTACCTTAACGATCTATTTGGAAATTAAATAAAAAAGGAAGTTAAATAGAAAAGTAAATTGAATAAAAATGGAAGTTGAATAAAAATAAAAATGGAAGTTGCAGAAAATTAAAAATGGAAGTTCATTCCAGAAACCAGTATACCTTAACGATCTATTTGGAAATTAAATAAAAAAGGAAGTTTAATAGGAAAGTAAATTAAATAAAAATTGAAGTAGAATAAAAATAGAAATGAAAGTTGCATAAAATTAAAAATGGAAGTTCTATCCAAAAACCACTATACCATAACGAGCTATTTGAAAATTAAATAAAAAAGGAGGTTTAATAGGAAAGTAAATTGAATTAAAATGGAAGTAGAATAAAAATAAAAATGAAAGTTGCATAAAATTAAAAATGGAAGTTCTATCCAGAAACCACTATACCTTAAAGATCTACTTCGAAATTAAATAAAAAAGGAAGTTTAATAGGAAAGTAAATTGAATTAAAATGGAAGTAGAATAAAAATAAAAATGAAAGTTGCATAAAATTAGAAATGGAAGTTCAATCCAGAAACCACTATACCTTAACGATCTATTTGAAAATTAAATAAAAAAGGAAGTTTAATAGGAAAGTAAATTGAATAAATAATGGAAGTAGTATAAAAATAAAAATGAAAGTTGCATAAAATTAAAAATGGAAGTTTAATCCAGAAACCACTATACCTTAACGATCTACTTGGAAATTAAATAAAAAAGGAAGTTTAATAGGAAAGTAAATTGAATTAAAATGGAAGTAGAATAAAAATAAAAATGAAAGTTGCATATAATTAAAAATGCAAGTTCTATCCAGAAACCACTATACCTTAATGATCTACTTAGAAATTAAATAAAAAAGGAAGTTTAATAGGAAAGTAAATTGAATTAAAATGGAAGTAGAATAAAAATAAAAATGAAAGTTGCATAAAATTAAAAATGGAAGTTCAATCCAGAAACCACTATACCTTAACGATCTATTTGAAAATTAAATAAAAAAGGAAGTTTAATAGGAAAGTAAATTGAATAAATAATGGAAGTAGAACAAAAATAAAAATGAAAGTTGCATAAAATTAAAAATGGAAGTTCAAACCAGAAACCACTATACCTTAACGATCTACTTGGAAATTAAATAAAAAAGGAAGTTGAATAGGAAAGTAAATTGAATTAAAATGGAAGTAGAATAAAAATAAAAATGAAAGTTGCATATAATTAAAAATGCAAGTTCTATCCAGAAACCACTATACCTTAATGATCTACTTGGAAATTAAATAAAAAAGGAAGTTCAATAGGAAAGTAAATTGAATTAAAATGGAAGTAGAATAAAAATAAAAATGAAAGTTGCATAAAATTAAAAATGGAAGTTCAATCCAGAAACCGCTATACCTTAACGATCTATTTGGAAATTAAATAAAAAAGGAAGTTTAATAGAAAAGTAAATTGAATAATAATGGAAGTTGAATAAAAATAAAAATGAAAGTTGCATCAAATTGAAAATGGAAGTTCAATCCAGAAACCACTATACCTTAACGATCTATTTGGAAATTAAATAAAAAAGGTAGTTTAATAGAAAAGTAAACTTATTTAAAATAGAAGTTGAATAAAAATAAAAATGGAAGTTGCATAAAATTTAAAATGGAAGTTAAATCCAAAAACCACTATACCTTAACGATCCATTTGGAAATTAAATAAAAAAGGAAGTTTAATAGAAAAGTAAATTGAATAAAAATGGAAGTTGAACAAAAATAAAAATGGAAGTTCCAGAAAATTTAAAATGGAAGTTCATTCCAGAAAGCACTATACCTTAACGATCTATTTGGAAATTAAATAAAAAAGGAAGTTTAATAGAAAAGTAAATTAAATAAAAATGGAAGTAGAATATAAATAAAAATGAAAGTTGCATAAAATTAAAAATGGAAGTTCAATCCAGAAACCACTATACCTTAACGATCTATTTGGAAATTAAATAAAAAAGGAAGTTCAATAGGAAAGTAAATGAATTAAAAGGGAAGTAGAATAAAAATAAAAATGAAAGTTGCATAAAATTAAAAATGAAAGTTCTATCCAGAAACCACTATACCTTAACGATCTACTTGGAAATTAAATAAAAAAGGAAGTTTAATAGGAAAGTAAATTGAATTAAAATGGAAGTAGAACAAAAATAAAAATGAAAGTTGCATAAAATTAAAAATGGAAGTTCAATCCAGAAACCACTATACCTTAACGATCTATTTGGAAATTAAATAAAAAAGGAAGTTTAATAGGAAAGTAAATTGAATTAAACTGGAAGTAGAATAAAAATAAAAATGAAAGTTGCATAAAATTAAAAATGGATGTTCAATCCAGAAACCACTATACCTTAACGATCTATTTGGAAATTAAAAAAAAAGGAAGTTTAATAGAAAAGTAAATTGAATAAAAATGGAAGTTGAATAAAAATAAAAATGAAAGTTGCATAAAATTAAAAATGGGAGTTCAATCCAGAAACCACTATACCTTAACGATCTATTTGGAAATTAAATAAAAAAGGTAGTTTAATAGAAAAGTAAATTGAATAATAATGGAAGTTGAACAAAAATAAAAATGAAAGTTGCATAAAATTGAAAATGGAAGTTCAATCCAGAAACCACTATACCTTAACGATCTATTTGGAAATTAAATAAAAAAGGTAGTTTAACAGAAAAGTAAATTGAATTAAAATGGAAGTTGACTAAAAATAAAAATGGAAGTTGCATAAAATTTAAAATGGAAGTTAAATCCAAAAACCACTATACCTTAACGATCCATTTGGAAATTAAATAAAAAAGGAAGTATAATAGAAAAGTAAATTGAATAAAAATGGAAGTTGAATAAAAATAAAAATGGAAGTTCCAGAAAATTAAAAATGGAAGTTCATTCCAGAAACCACTATACCTTAACGATCTATTTGGAAATTAAATAAAAAAGGAAGTTTAATAGAAAAGTAAATTAAATAAAAATGGAAGTAGAATATAAATAAAAATGAAAGTTGCAGAAAATTAAAAATGGAAGTTCAATCCAGAAACCACTATACCTTAACGATCTATTTGGAAATTAAATAAAAAAGGAAGTTCAATAGGAAAGTAAATGAATTAAAAGGGAAGTAGAATAAAAATAAAAATGAAAGTTGCATAAAATTAAAAATGGAAGTTCTATCCAGAAACCACTATACCTTAACGATCTATTTGGAAATTAAATAAAAAAGGAAGTTTAATAGGAAAGTAAATTGAATTAAAATGGAAGTAGAACAAAAATAAAAATGAAAGTTGCATAAAATTAAAAATGGAAGTTCAATCCAGAAACCACTATACCTTAACGATCTATTTGGAAATTAAATAAAAAAGGAAGTTTAATAGGAAAGTAAATTGAATTAAAATGGAAGTAGAATAAAAATAAAAATGAAAGTGGCATAAAATTAAAAATGGATGTTCTATCCAGAAACCACTATACCTTAACGATCTATTTGGAAATTAAATAAAAAAGGAAGTTTATTAGAAAAGTAAATTGAATAAAAATGGAAGTTGAATAAAAATAAAAATGAAAGTTGCAAAAAATTGAAAATGGAAGTTCAATCCAGAAACCACTACACCTTAACGATCTATTTGGAAATTAAATAAAAAAGGTAGTTTAATAGAAAAGTAAATTGAATAAAAATGGAAGTTGAATAAAAATAAAAATCGAAGTTGCATAAAATTAAAAATGGAAGTTCAATCCAAAAACCACTATACCTTAACGATCCATTGGGAAATTAAATAAAAAAGGAAGTTTAATAGAAAAGTAAATTGATTAAAAATGGAAGTTGATTAAAAATAAAAATGAAAGTTGCATAAAATTAGAAATGGAAGTTCAATCCAAAAACCACTATACCTTAACGATTTATTTGGAAATTAAATAAAAAAGGAAGTTAAATGGGAAAGTTAATTGAATTAAATTGGAAGTAGAATAAAAATAAAAATGAAAGTTGCATAAAATTAAAAATGGAAGTTCAATCCAGAAACCACTTTACCTTAACGATCTATTTGGAAATTAAATAAAAAAGGAAGTTTAATAGAAAAGTAAATTGAATAAAAATGGAAGTTGAATAAAAATAAAAATTGAAGTTGTAGAAAATTAAAAATGGAAGTTCATTCCAAAAACCACTATACCTTAACGATCTATTTGGAAATTAAATAAAAATCGAAGTAGAATATAAATAACAATGAAAGTTGCATAAAATTAAAAATGGAAGTTCAATCCAGAAACCACTTTACCTTAGCGATCTATTTGGAAATTAAATAAAAAGGATGTTTAATAGGAAAGTAAATTGAATTAAAATGGAAGTAGAATAAAAATAAAAATGAAAGTTGCATAATATTAAAAATGGAAGTTCAATCCAGAAACCATTATACCTTAACGATCTATTTGGAAATTAAATAAAAAAAGAAGTTTAACAGTAAAGTAAATTTAATAAAAATGGAAGTTGAATAAAAATAAAAATGAAAGTTGCAGAAAATTAAATATGGAAGTTCAATCCAGAAACCACTTTACCTTAGCGATCTATTTGGAAATTAAATCAAAAAGGAAGTTTAATAGCAAAGTAAATTGAATAAAAATAGAAGTTGAATAAAAATAAAAATGAAAGTTGCATAAAATTAAAAATGAAAGTTCAATCCAGAAACCATTATACCTTAACGATCTATTTGGAAATTAAATATAAAAGGAAGTTTAATAGAAAAGTAAATTGAATAAAAATGGAAGTTGAATAAAAATAAAAATGAAAGTTGCATAAAATTAAAAATGGATGTTCAATCCAAAAACCACTATACCTTAACGATTTATTTGGAAATTAAATAATAAAGGAAGTTTAATAGAAAAGTAAATTGAATAAAAATGGAAGTTGAATAAAAATAAAAATGAAAATGGAAGTTGAATAAAAATAAAAATCAAAGTTGCATAAAATTAAAAATGGAAATTCAATCCAAAAACCACTATAACTTAACGATCTATTTGGAAATTAAATAAAAAAGGAAGTTGAGTAGAAAAGAAACTTGAATAAAAAAGGAAATTAAATAAAAATAAAAATGGAAGTTGCAGAAAATTAAAAATGGAAGTTCATTCAAGAAACCACTATACCTTAACTATCTACTTGGAAATTAAATAAAAAAGAAAGTTTAATAGGAAAGTAAATTGAATTAAAATGGAAGTAGAATAAAAATAAAAATGAAAGTTGCACAAAATTAAAAGTGGAAGTTCAATCCAGAAACCACTATAGCTTAACGTTCTATTTGGAAATTAAATAAAAAAGGAAGCTTAATAGGAAAGTAAATTAAATTAAAATGGAAGTAGAATAAAAATAAAAATGAAAGTTGCATAAAATTAAAAATGGTTGTTCTATCCAGAATCCACTATACCTTAACGATCTATTTGGAAATTAAATAAAAAAGGAAGTTTAATAGAAAAGTAAATTGAATAAAAATGGAAGTTGCAGAAAATTAAAAATGGAAGTTCATTCCGGAAACCAGTATACCTTAACGATCTATTTGGAAATTAAATAAAAATGGAAGTTTAATAGGAAAGTAAATTAAATAAAAATGGAAGTAGAATAAAAATAAAAATGAATGTTGCATAGAATTGAAAATGGAAGTTCAATCCAGAAACCACTATACCTTAACGAGCTATTTTAAAATTAAATAAAAAAGGAGGTTTAATAGGAAATTAAATTGAATTAAAATGGAAGTAGAATAAAAATAAAAATGAAAGTTGCATAAAATTAAAAATGGAAGTTCTATCCAGAAACCACTATACCTTAACGATCTACATGGAAATTAAATAAAAAAGAAAGTTTAATAGGAAAGTAAATTGAATTAAAATGGAAGTAGAATAAAAATAAAAATG
The DNA here is from genome assembly GCF_055761805.1 of Camellia sinensis. NCBI lineage: Eukaryota > Viridiplantae > Streptophyta > Magnoliopsida > Ericales > Theaceae > Camellia > Camellia sinensis. The sequence goes on from NW_028128987.1 coordinate 36,560,836, forward strand.
AAAGTTGCATAAAATTAAAAATGGAAGTTCAATCCAGAAACCACTATACCTTAACGATCCATCTGAAAATTAAATAAAAAAGGAAATTTAATAGGAAAGTAAATTGAATAAATAATTGAAGTAGAATAAAAATAAAAATGAAAGTTGCATAAAATTAAAAATGGAAGTTCAATCCAGAAACCACTATACCTTAACGATCTACTTGGAAATTAAATAAAAAAGGAAGTTTAATAGGAAAGTAAATTGAATTAAAATGGAAGTAGAATAAAAATAAAAATTAAAGTTGCATATAATTAAAAATGCAAGTTCTATCCAGAAACCACTATACCTTAACGATGTACTTGGAAATTAAATAAAAAAGGAAGTTTAATAGGAAAGTAAATTGAATTAAAATGGAAGTAGAATAAAAATAAAAATGAAAGTTGCATAAAATTAAAAATGGAAGTTCAATCCAGAAACCGCTATACCTTAACGATCTATTTGGAAATTAAATAAAAAAGGAAGTTTAATAGAAAAGTAAATTGAATAAAAATGGAAGTTGAATAAAAATAAAAATGAAAGTTGCATAAAATTGAAAATGGAAGTTCAATCCAGAAACCACTATACCTTAACGATCTATTTGGAAATTAAATAAAAAAGGTAGTTTAATAGAAAAGTAAATTGAATTAAAACGGAAGTTGAATAAAAATAAAAATGGAAGTTGCATAAAATTTAAAATGGAAGTTAAATCCAAAAACCACTATACCTTAACGATCCATTTGGAAATTAAATAAAAAAGGAAGTTTAATAGAAAAGTAAATTGAATAAAAATGGAAGTTGAATAAAAATAAAAATGGAAGTTCCAGAAAATTGAAAATCGAAGTTCATTCCAGAAACCACTATACCTTAACGATCTATTTGGAAATTAAATAAAAAAGGAAGTTTAATAGAAAAGTAAATTAAATAAAAATGGAAGTAGAATATAAATAAAAATGAAAGTTGCATAAAATTAAAAATGGAAGTTCAATCCAGAAACCACTATACCTTAACGATCTATTTGGAAATTAAATAAAAAAAGGAAGTTCAATAGGAAAGTAAATGAATTAAAATGGAAGTAGAATAAAAATAAAAATGAAAGTTGCATCAAATTAAAAATGGGAGTTCTATCCAGAAACCACTATACCTTAACGATCTACTTGGAAATTAAATAAAAAAGGAAGTTTAATAGGAAAGTAAATTGAATTAAAATGGAAGTAGAACAAAAATAAAAATGAAACTTGCATAAAATTAAAAATGGAAGTTCAATCCAGAAACCACTATACCTTAACGATCTATTTGGAAATTAAATAAAAAAGGAAGTTTAATAGGAAAGTAAATTGAATTAAAATGGAAGTAGAATAAAAATAAAAATGAAAGTTGCATAAAATTAAAAATGGATGTTCAATCCAGAAACCACTATACCTTAAGGATCTATTTGGATATTAAATAAAAAAGGAAGTTTAATAGAAAAGTAAATTGAATAAAAATGAAAGTTGAATAAAAATAAAAATGAAAGTTTCATAAAATTGAAATTGGAAGTTCAATCCAGAAACCACTATACCTTAACGATCTATTTGGAAATTAAATAAAAAAGGTAGTTTAATAGAAAAGTAAATTGAATAAAAATGGAAGTTGAATAAAAATAAAAATCGAAGTTGCATAAAATTAAAAATGGAAGTTCAATCCAAAAACCACTATACCTTAACGATCCATTGGGAAATTAAATAAAAAAGGAAGTTTAATAGAAAAGTAAATTGAATAAAAATGGAGGTTGATTGAAAATAAAAATGAAAGTTGCATAAAATTAGAAATGGAAGTTCAATCCAAAAACCACTATACCTGAACGATTTATTTGGAAATTAAATAAAAAAGGAAGTTAAATAGGAAAGTTAATTGAATTAAATTGGAAGTAGAATAAAAATAAAAATGAAAGTCGCATAAAATTGAAAAAGGAAGTTCAATCCAGAAACCACTTTACCTTAACGATCTATTCGGAAATTAGATAAAAAAATTAGTTTAATAGAAAAGTAAATTGAATAAAAATGGAAGTTGAATAAAAATAAAAATTGAAGTTGCAGAAAATTAAAAATGGAAGTTCATTCCAGAAACCACTATACCTTAACGATCTATTTGGAAATTAAATAAAAATTGAAGTTCAATAGAAATGTAAATTAAATAAAAATGGAAGTAGAAGATAAATAAAAATGAAAGTTGCATAAAATTAAAAATGGAAGTTCAATCCAGAAACCACTTTACCTTAGCGATCTATTTGGAAATTAAATAAAAAGGAAGTTTAATAGGAAAGTAAATTGAATTAAAATGGAAGTAGAATAAAAATAAAAATGAAAGTTGCATAAAATTAAAAATGGAAGTTCAATCCAGAAACCACTGTACCTTAACGATCTATTTGGAAATTAAACAAAAAAGGAAGTTTAATAGTAAAGTAAATTGAATAAAAATGGAAGTTGAATAAAAATAAAAATGAAAGTTGCAGAAAATTAAATATGGAAGTTCAATGCAGAAACAACTTTACCTTAGCGATCTATTTGGAAATTAAATAAAAAAGGAAGTTTAATAGGAAAGTAAATTGAATAAAAATGGAAGTTGAATAAAAATAAAAATGAAAGTTGCATAAAATTAAAAACGAAAGTTCAATCCAGAAACCACTATACCTTAACGATCTATTTGGAAATTAAATATAAAAGGAAGTTTAATAGAAAAGTAAATTGAATAAAAATGGAAGTTGAACAAAAATAAAAATGAAAGTTGCATAAAATTAAAAATGGATGTTCAATCCAAAAACCACTATACCTTAACGATTTATTTGGAAATTAAATAAAAAAGGAAGTTTAATAGAAAAGTAAATTGAATAAAAATGGAAGTTGAATAAAAATAAAAATGAAGATGGAAGTTGAATAAAAATAAAAATGAAAGTTGCATAAAATTAAAAATGGAAATTCAATCCAAAAACCACTATAACTTAACGATTTATTTGGAAATTAAATAAAAAAGGAAGTTGGGTAGAAAAGAAACTTGAATAAAAAAGGAAATTAAATAAAAATAAAAATGGAAGTTGCAGAAAATTAAAAATGGAAGTTCATTCAAGAAACCACTATACCTTAACGATCTACTTGGAAATTAAATAAAAAAGAAAGTTTAATAGGAAAGTAAATTGAATTAAAATAGAAGTAGAATAAAAATAAAAATAAAAGTTGCATAAAATTAAAAATGGAAGTTCAATCCAAAAACTAATATACCTTAACGTTCTATTTGGAAATTAAATAGAAAAGGAAGTTTAATAGGAAAGTAAATTAAATTAAAATGGAAGTAGAATAAAAATAAAAATGAAAGTTGCATAAAATTAAAAATGGAAGTTCTATCCAGAAACTACTATACCTTAACGATCTACTTGGAAATTAAATAAAAAAAGGAAGTTTAATAGGAAAGTAAATTGAATAAAAATGGAAGTTGAATAAAAATAAAAATGAAAGTTGCATAAAATTGAAAATGGAAGTTTAATCCAGAAACCACTATACCTTAACGATCTATTTTGAAATTAAATAAAAAAGGTAGTTTAATAGAAAAGTAAATTGAATAAAAATAGAAGTTGAATAAAAATAAAAATGAAAGTTGCATAAAATTAAAAATGGAAGTGCAATCCAAAAACCACTATACCTTAACGACCCATTTGGAAATTAAATAAAAAGGAAGTTTAATAGGAAAGTGAATTCAATTAAACTGGAAATACAATAAAAATAAAAATGAAGGTTGCATAAAATTAAAAATGGATGTTCAATCCAGAAACCACTATACCTTAACGATCTATTTGGAAACTAAATAAAAAAGAAAGTTTAACAGAAAAGTAAATTGAATAAAAATGGAAGTTGAATAAAAATAAAAATGAAAGTTGCAGAAAATTAAATATGGAAGTTCAATCCTGAAACCACTTTACCTTAGCGATCTATTTGGGAACTAAATAAAAAAGGAAGTTTAATAGCAAAGTAAATTGAATAAAAATAAAAATGAAAGTTGCATAAAATTAGAAATGGAAGTTCAATCCAAAAACCACTATGCCTTAATGATTTATTTGGAAATTAAATAAAAAAGGAAGTTAAATAGGAAAGTTAATTGAATTAAAATGGAAGTAGAATAAAAATAAAAATGGAAGTTCAATCCAGAAACCACTTTACCTTAACGATCTATTTGGAAATTAAATAAAAAAGTAAGTTAAATAGAAAAGTAAACTGAATAAAAATGGAAGTTGAATAAAAATAAAAATGGAAGTTGCAGAAAATTAAAAATGGAAGTTCATTCCAGAAACCAGTATACCTTAACGATCTATTTGGAAATTAAATAAAAAAGGAAGTTTAATAGGAAAGTAAATTAAATAAAAATGGAAGTAGAATAAAAATAAAAATGAAAGTTGCATAAAATTAAAAATGGAAGTTCAATCCAGAAACCACTATACCTTAACGAGCTATTTGAAAATTAAATAAAAAAGGAGGTTTAATAGGAAAGTAAATTGAATTAAAATGGAAGTAGAATAAAAATAATAATGAAAGTTGCATAAAATTAAAAATGGAAGTTCTATCCAGAAACCACTATACCTTAACGATCTACTTGGAAATTAAATAAAAAAGGAAGTTTAATTGGAAAGTAAATTGAATTAAAATGGAAGTAGAATAAAAATAAAAAAGAAAGTTGCATAAAATTAAAAATGGAAGTTCAATCCAGAAGGCACTATACCTTAACGATCTATTTGGAAATTAAATAAAAAAGGAAGTTTAATAGAAAAGTAAATTGAATAAAAATGGAAGTTGAATAAAAATCAAAATGAGAGTTGCATAAAATTGAAAATGGAAGTTCAATCCAGAAACCATTATACCTTAACGATCTATTTGGAAATTAAATAAAAAAGGAAGTTTAATAGAAAAGTAAACTAAATAAAAATGGAAGTTGAATAAAAATAAAAATGGAAGTTGCATAAAATTAAAAATGGAAGTTCAATCCAGAAACCACTATAACTTAGCGATCTATTTGGAAATTAAATAAAAAAGGAAGTTTAATAGAAAAGTAAATTGAATAAAAATGGAAGTTGCAAAAAATTAAAAATGGAAGTTCAATCCAAAAAGCACAATACCATAACGATCTGTTTGGAAATTAATAAAAAAGGAAGTTGAGTAGAAAAGAATCTTGAATAAAAAAGGAAATTAAATAAAAATAAAAATGGAAGTTGCAGAAAATTAAAAATGGAAGTTCATTCCAGAAACCACTATACCTTAACGATATATTTGGAAATTAAATAAAAAAGGAAGTTTAATAGGAAAGTAAATTGAATAAAAATGGAAGTAGAATAAAAATAAAAATGAAAGTTGCATAAAATTAAAAATGGAAGTTGAATCCAGAAACCACTATACCTTAGCGATATATTTGGAAATTAAATAAAAAAGGAAATTTAATAGGAAATTAAATTGAATTAAAATGGAAGTAGAAGAAATATAAAAATGAAAGTAGCATAAACTTAAAACTGGAAGTTCAGTCCAGAAACCCCTATACCTTAACGATCTATTTGGAAATTAAATAAAAAAGGAAGTTGAGTTGAAAAAAATCTTGAATAAAAAAGGAAGTTTAATAGAAAAGTAAATTGAATAAAAATGGAAGTTGAATAAAAATAAAAATGAAAGTTGCATAAAATTAAAAACGGAAGTTCAATCCAGAAACCACTTTACCTTAACGATCTATTTGGAAATTAAATAAAAAAGGAAGTTAAATAGAAAAGTAAATTGAATAAAAGTGGAAGTTGAATAAAAATAAAAATGGAAGTTGCAGAAAATCAAAAATGAAAGTTCATTCCAGAAACCACTATACCTTAACGATCTATTTGGAAATTAAATAAAAAAGGAAGTTTAATAGAAAAGTAAATTAAATAAAAATGGAAGTAGAATATAAATAAAAATGAAAGTTGCATAAAATTAAAAATGGAAGTTCAATCCAGAAACCACTATACCTTAGCGATCTATTTGGAAATTAAATAAAAAGGAAGTTTAATAGCAAAGTAAATTGAATTAAAATTGAAGTTGAATAAAAATAAAAATGAAAGTTGCATAAAATTAAAAATGGAAGTTCAATCCAAAAAGCACAATACCATAACGATCTGTTTGGAAATTAATAAAAAAGGAAGTTGAGTAGAAAAGAATCTTGAATAAAAAAGGAAATTAAATAAAAATAAAAATGGAAGTTGCAGAAAATTAAAAATGGAAGTTCATTCCAGAAACCACTATACCTTAACGATATATTTGGAAATTAAATAAAAAAGGAAGTTTAATAGGAAAGTAAATTGAATAAAAATGGAAGTAGAATAAAAATAAAAATGAAAGTTGCATAAAATTAAAAATGGAAGTTCAGTCCAGAAACCACTATACCTTAGCGATATATTTGGAAATTAAATAAAAAAGGAAATTTAATAGGAAATTAAATTGAATTAAAATGGAAGTAGAAGAAACATAAAAATGAAAGTAGCATAAACTTAAAACTGGAAGTTCAATCCAGAAACCACTATACCTTAACGATCTATTTGGAAATTAAATAAAAAAGGACGCTGAGTAGAAGAGAATCTTGAATAAAAAAGGAAGTTTAATAGAAAAGTAAATTGAATAAAAATGGAAATTGAATAAAAATAAAAATGAAAGTTGCATAAAATTAAAAATGAAAATTCGATCCAAAAACCACTATACCGTAACGATCTAATTGGAAATTAAGTAAAAAAGGAAGTTGAGTAGAAAAGAAACTTGAATAAAAAAGGAAGTTAAATAAAAATAAAAATGGAAGTTGCAGAAAATTAAAAATGGAAGTTCATTCCAGAAACCACTATACCTTAACGATCTATTTGGAAATTAAATAAAAAAGGAAGTTTAATAGAAAAGTAAATTAAATAAAAATGGAAGTAGAATATAAATAAAAATGAAAGTTGCATAAAATTAAAAATGGAAGTTCAATCCAGAAACCACTATACCTTAGCGATCTATTTGGAAATTAAATAAAAAGGACGTTTAACAAGAAAGTAAATTGAATTAAAATGGAAGTAGAATAAAATAAAAATGAAAATTCCATAAAATTAAAAATGGAAGTTCAATTCAAAAACCACTATACCTTAACGATCTATTTGAAAATTAAATAAAAAAGGAAGTTTAATAGGAAAGTAAATCGAATTAAAATGGAAGTAGAATAAAAATAAAAATGAAAGTTGCATAAAATTAGAAATGGAAGTTCAATCCAGAAACCACTTTAGCTTAACGATCTATTTGGAAATTAAATAAAAAAGGAAGTTTAATAGAAAAGTAAATTGAATAAAAATGGAAGTTGAATAAAAATAAAAATGAAAGTTGCATAAAATTAAAAATGGAAGTTCTATCCAGAAACCACTATACCTTAACGATCTACTTGGAAATTAAATAAAATAGAAAGTTCAATAGGAAAGTAAATTGAATTAAAATGGAAGTAGAATAAAAATAAAAATTAAAGTTGCATAAAATTGAAAATGGAAGTTCAATCCAGAAACCACTATACCTTAACGATCTATTTGGAAATTAAATAAAAAAGGACGCTGAGTAGAAGAGAATCTTGAATAAAAAAGGAAGTTTAATAGAAAAGTAAATTGAATAAAAATGGAAATTGAATAAAAATAAAAATGAAAGTTGCATAAAATTAAAAATGAAAATTCGATCCAAAAACCACTATACCGTAACGATCTAATTGGAAATTAAGTAAAAAAGGAAGTTGAGTAGAAAAGAAACTTGAATAAAAAAGGAAGTTAAATAAAAATAAAAATGGAAGTTGCAGAAAATTAAAAATGGAAGTTCATTCCAGAAACCACTATACCTTAACGATCTATTTGGAAATTAAATAAAAAAGGAAGTTTAATAGAAAAGTAAATTAAATAAAAATGGAAGTAGAATATAAATAAAAATGAAAGTTGCATAAAATTAAAAATGGAAGTTCAATCCAGAAACCACTATACCTTAGCGATCTATTTGGAAATTAAATAAAAAGGACGTTTAACAAGAAAGTAAATTGAATTAAAATGGAAGTAGAATAAAATAAAAATGAAAATTCCATAAAATTAAAAATGGAAGTTCAATTCAAAAACCACTATACCTTAACGATCTATTTGAAAATTAAATAAAAAAGGAAGTTTAATAGGAAAGTAAATCGAATTAAAATGGAAGTAGAATAAAAATAAAAATGAAAGTTGCATAAAATTAGAAATGGAAGTTCAATCCAGAAACCACTTTAGCTTAACGATCTATTTGGAAATTAAATAAAAAAGGAAGTTTAATAGAAAAGTAAATTGAATAAAAATGGAAGTTGAATAAAAATAAAAATGAAAGTTGCATAAAATTAAAAATGGAAGTTCTATCCAGAAACCACTATACCTTAACGATCTACTTGGAAATTAAATAAAATAGAAAGTTCAATAGGAAAGTAAATTGAATTAAAATGGAAGTAGAATAAAAATAAAAATTAAAGTTGCATAAAATTGAAAATGGAAGTTCAATCCAGAAACCACTATACCTTAACGATCTATTTGGAAATTAAATAAAAAAGGACGCTGAGTAGAAGAGAATCTTGAATAAAAAAGGAAGTTTAATAGAAAAGTAAATTGAATAAAAATGGAAATTGAATAAAAATAAAAATGAAAGTTGCATAAAATTAAAAATGAAAATTCGATCCAAAAACCACTATACCGTAACGATCTAATTGGAAATTAAGTAAAAAAGGAAGTTGAGTAGAAAAGAAACTTGAATAAAAAAGGAAGTTAAATAAAAATAAAAATGGAAGTTGCAGAAAATTAAAAATGGAAGTTCATTCCAGAAACCACTATACCTTAACGATCTATTTGGAAATTAAATAAAAAAGGAAGTTTAATAGAAAAGTAAATTAAATAAAAATGGAAGTAGAATATAAATAAAAATGAAAGTTGCATAAAATTAAAAATGGAAGTTCAATCCAGAAACCACTATACCTTAGCGATCTATTTGGAAATTAAATAAAAAGGACGTTTAACAAGAAAGTAAATTGAATTAAAATGGAAGTAGAATAAAATAAAAATGAAAATTCCATAAAATTAAAAATGGAAGTTCAATTCAAAAACCACTATACCTTAACGATCTATTTGAAAATTAAATAAAAAAGGAAGTTTAATAGGAAAGTAAATCGAATTAAAATGGAAGTAGAATAAAAATAAAAATGAAAGTTGCATAAAATTAGAAATGGAAGTTCAATCCAGAAACCACTTTAGCTTAACGATCTATTTGGAAATTAAATAAAAAAGGAAGTTTAATAGAAAAGTAAATTGAATAAAAATGGAAGTTGAATAAAAATAAAAATGAAAGTTGCATAAAATTAAAAATGGAAGTTCTATCCAGAAACCACTATACCTTAACGATCTACTTGGAAATTAAATAAAATAGAAAGTTCAATAGGAAAGTAAATTGAATTAAAATGGAAGTAGAATAAAAATAAAAATTAAAGTTGCATAAAATTGAAAATGGAAGTTCAATCCAGAAACCACTATACCTTAACGATCTATTTGGAAATTAAATAAAAAAGGTAGTTTAACAGAAAAGTAAATTGAATAAAAATGGAAGTTGAATAAAAATAAAAATGGAAGTTGCATAAAATTAAAAATGGAAGTTCAATCCAAAAACCACCATAGCTTAACGATCCATTTGGAAATTAAGTGAAAAAGGAAGTTTAATTGAAAAGTAAATTGAATAAAAATGGAAGTTGAATAAAAATAAAAATGAAAGTTGCAGAAAATTAGAAATGGAAGTTCAATCCAAAAACCACTATACCTTAACGGTTTATTTGGAAACTAAATAAAAAAGGAAGTTAAATAGGAAAGTTTATTGAATTAAAATGGAAGTAGAATAAAAATAAAAATGAAAGTTGCACAAAATTGAAAATAGAAGTTCAATCCAGAAACCACTTTACCTTAACGATCTATTTGGAAATTAAATAGAAAAGGAAGTTTAATAGAAAAGTAAATTGAATAAAAATGGAAGGTGAATAAAAATAAAAATGGAAGTTGCAGAAAATTAAAAATGGAAGTTCATTCCAGAAACCACTATACCTTAACGATCTATTTGGAAATTAAATAAAAAAGGAAGTTTAATAGAAAAGCAAATTGAATAAAAATGGAAGTTGAATAAAAATAAAAATGAAGGTTGCATAAAATTCAAAATGGAAATTCAATCCAAAAACAACTATACCTTAACGATCTATTTGGAAATTAAATAAAAAAGGAAGTTGAGTAGAAAAGAAACTTGAATAAAAAAGGAAGTTAAATAAAAATAAAAATGGAAGTTGCAGAAAATTAAAAATGGAAGTTCATTCCGGAAACCACTATACCTTAACGATCTATTTGGAAGTTAAATAAAAAAGGAAGTTTAACAGAAAAGTAAAATAAATAAAAATGGATGTACAATATAAATGAAATTGAAAGTTGCATAAAATTAAAAATGGAAGTTCAATCTAAAAACCACTATACCTTAGCGATCTATTTGGAAATTAAATAAAAAGGAAGTTTAATAGGAAAGTAAATTGAATTAAAATGGAAGTAGAATAAAAATAAAAATGAAAGTTCCATAAAATTAAAAATGGATGTTCAATCCAAAAACCGCTATACCTTAACGATCTATTTGGAAACTAAATAAAAAAGAAAGTTTAACAGAAAAGTAAATTGAATAAAAATGGAATTAGAATAAAAATAAAAATGAAAGTTACAGAAAATTAAATATGGAAGTTCAATGCAGAAACCACTTTACCTTAGCGATCTATTTGGAAATTAAATAAAAAAGGAAGTTTAATAGCAAAGTATATTGAATAAAAATGGAAGTAGAATAAAAATAAAAATGAAAGTTGCATAAAATTAAAAATGGAAGTTCAATCCAGAAACCACTATACCTTAACGATCTATTTGGAAATTAAATAAAAAAGGAAGTTTAATAGAAAAGTAAACTGAATAAAAATGGAAGTTGAATAAAAACAAAAATGAAAGTTGCAGAAAATTAAATACGGAAGTTCAATCCAGAAACCACTATACCTTAACGATCTATTTGGAAATTAAATAAAAAAGGAAGTTTAATAGAAAAGTAAACTGAATAAAAATGGAAGTTGAATAAAAACAAAAATAAAAGTTGCAGAAAATTAAATATGGAAGTTCAATCCAGAAACCACTATACCTTAACGATCTATTTGGAAATCAAATAAAAAAGGAAGTTTAATAGAAAAGTAAATTGAATAAAAATGGAAGTTGAATAAAAATAAAAATGAAAGTTGCATAAAATAAAAAATGGAAGTTCAATACAAAAACCACTATACCTTAACGATCTATTTGGAAATTAAATAAAAAAGGTAGTTTAATAGAAAAGTAAATTGAATAAAAATGGAAGTTGAATAAAAATAAAAATGAAAGTTGCATAAAATTAAAAATGGAAGTTCAACCCAAAAACCACTATACCTTAACGATCAATTTGGAAATTAAATAAAAAAGGAAGTTTAATAGAAAAGTAAATTGAATGAAAATGGAAGTTGAATGAAAATAATAATGAAGGTTGCATAAAATTAAAAATGAAAGTTCAATCCAGAAACCACGATACCTTAGTGATCTATTTGGAAATTAAATAAAAAAGGACGTTTAATAGGAAAGTTAATTGAATTAAAATCGAAGGAGAATAAAAATAAAATTGAAAGTAGCATAAAATTAAAACTGGAAGTTCAATCCAGAAACCACTATACCTTAACGGTGTATTTGGAAATTAAATAAAAAAGGAAGTTTAATAGGAAAGTAAATTGAATTAAAATGGAAGTAGAATAAAAATAAAAATGAAAGTTGCATAAAATTAAAAATGGAAGTTCTATCCAGAAACCACTATACCTTAACGATCTACTTGGAAATTAAATAAAAAAGGAAGTTCAATAGGAATGTAAATTGAATTAAAATGGAAGTAGAATAAAAATAAAAATGAAAGTTGCATAAAATTAAAAATGGTAGTTCAATCTAGAAACCACTATACCTTAACGATCTATTTAGAAATTAAATAAAAAAGGAAGTTTAATAGAAAAGTAATTTGAATAAAAATGGAAGTTGAATAAAAATAAAAATGAAAGTTGTAGAAAATTAAATATGGAAGTTCAATCCAGAAACCACTATACCTTAACGATCTATTTGGAAATTAAATAAAATAGGAAGTTTAATAGAAAAGTAAATTGAATAAAAATGGAAGTTGAATAAAAATAAAAATGAAAGTTGCATAAAATTAAAAATGGAAGTTCAATCCAAAAACAACTATACCTTAACGATTTATTTGGAAATTAAATAAAAAAGGAAGTTGAGTAGAAAAGAAACTTGAATAAAAAAGGAAGTTAAATAAAAATAAAAATGGAAGTTGCAGAAAATTAAAAAGGGATGTTCAGTCCAGAAACCACTATACCTTAACGATTTATTTGGAAATTAAAAATAAAAAGGAAGTTTAATACAATAGTAAATTAAATAAAAATGGATGTAGAATATAAATAAAAATGAAGGTTGAATAAAATTAAAAATGGAAGTTCAATCCAGAAACCACTATATCTTAACGATCTACTTGGAAATTAAATAAAAAGGAAGTTTAATAGGAAAGTAAATTGAATTAAAATGGAAGTGGAATAAAAATAAAAATGAAAGTTGCATAAAATTAAAAATGGATGTTCATTCCAGAAACCACTATACCTTAACGATCTATTTGGAAATTAAATAAAAAATATAGCTTAACAGAAAAGTAAATTGAATGGAAATGGAAGTTGAATAAAAATAAAAATGAAAGTTGCAGAAAATTAAATATGGAAGTTCAATCCAAAAAGCACTATACCTTAACGATCTATTTGGAAATTAAATAAAAAAGGAAGTTTAATAGCAAAGTAAATTGAATAAAAATGGAAGTTGAATAAAAATAAAAATGAAAGTTGCATAAAATTAAAAATGGAAGTTCAATTCAAAAAGCACTATACCTTAACGATATATTTGGAAATTAAATAAAAAAGGAAGTCGAGCAGAAAGAATCTTGAATAAAAAAGGAAATTAAATAAAAATAAAAATGGAAGTTCATTCCAGAAACCACTATACTTTTACGATCTATTTGGAAATTAAATAAAAAGGGAAGTTTAATAGGAAAGTAAATTGAATAAAAATGGAAGTAGAATAAAAATAAAAATGAAAGTTGCATAAAATTAAAAATAGAACTTCAATCCAGAAACCACTATACCTTAACGATCTATTTGGAAATTAAATAAAAAAGGAAGTTTAATAGAAAAGTAAACTGAATAAAAATGGAAGTTGAATAAAAACAAAAATGAAAGTTGCAGAAAATTAAATATGGAAGTTCAATCCAGAAACCACTATATCTTAACGATCTATTTAGAAATTAAATAAAAAATGAAGTTTAATAGAAAAGTAAATTGAATAAAAATGGAAGTTGAATAAAAATAAAAATGAAAGTTGCATAAAATAAAAAATGGAAGTTCAATACAAAAACCACTATACCTTAACGATCTATTTGGAAATTAAATAAAAAAGGTAGTTTAATAGAAAAGTAAATTGAATAAAAATTGAAGTTGAATAAAAATAAAAATGAAAGTTGCATAAAATTAAAAATGGAAGTTCAACCCAAAAACCACTATACCTTAACGATCCATTTGGAAATTAAATAAAAAAGGAAGTTTAATAGAAAAGTAAATTGAATGAAAATGGAAGTTGAATGAAAATAATAATGAAAGTTGCATAAAATTGAATTAAAATGGAAGTAGAATAAAAATAAAAATGACAGTTGCGTAAAATTAAAAATGGAAGTTCTATCCAGAAGCCACTATACCTTAACGATCTACTTGGAAATTAAATAAAAAAGGAAGTTTAATAGGAAAGTAAATTGAATTAAAATGGAAGTAGAATAAAAATAAAAATGAAAGTTGCATAAAATAAAAAATGGAAGTTCAATTCAGAAACCACTATACCTTAACGATCTATTTGGAAATTAAATAAAAAAGGAAGTTTAATAGAAAAGTAATTTGAATAAAAATGGAAGTTGAATAAAAATAAAAATGAAAGTTGTAGAAAATTAAATATGGAAGTTCAATCTAGAAACCACTATACCTTAACGATCTATTTGGAAATTAAATAAAACAGGAAGTTTAATAGAAAAGTAAATTGAATAAAAATGGAAGTTGAATAAAAATAAAAATGAAAGTTGCATAAAATTAAAAATGGAAGTTCAATCCAAAAACCACTATACCTTAACGATTTATTTGGAAATTAAATAAAAAAGGAAGTTGAGTAGAAAAGAAACTTGAATAAAAAAGGAAGTTAAATAAAAATGAAAATGGAAGTTGCAGAAAATTAAAAATGGAAGTTCAGTCTAGAAACCACTATACCTTAACGATTTATTTGGAAATTAAATAAAAAAGGAAGTTTAATAGAATAGTAAATTAAATAAAAATGGAAGTAGAATATAAATAAAAATGAAACTTGCATAAAATTAAAAATGGAAGTTCAATCCAGAAACCACTATACCTTAGTGATCTATTTGGAAATTAAATAAAAAGGAAGTTTAATAGGAAAATAAATTGAATTAAAATGGAAGTAGAATAATAATAAAAATGAAAGTTGCATAAAATTAAAAATGGATGTTCAATCCAGAAACCACTATACCTTAATGATCTATTTGGAAATTAAATAATATAGCGACCCCGGTCTTGTCCCATTTGATTATTGTATCCGGACTTAGGTTCCGTAGATTCTGTCATTGTATAATTGTTGTTGTTGTCCCTTATTTCTCATTTGGACCTATAGGATGTGTTGGGCAGGTTTGTTTCAGGTTGGTTGGGTTTAGAAACCAAGTGTTGCTATCCAGAATTTTGGATCTTCGCTCGAGCGAAGAGTTTGTCGCTCGAGCGAGCTATTGTTTTTGGTTCTTCGCTCGAACCGGGGTTTGGTAGCTCGAGCGAGAGTTTGCGTCTGATTTGGACCTGTAGCTTTGCATTCTTGGCTCGAGCGAGCTTTTCTTCGCTCGAGCGAGTTAGTTCGTTCTTCGCTCGAGCGATAGTTCCTTCGCTCGAGCGTGTGTCAGGTTACAGACCTGAGGGTTTGAGTTCTTCGCTCGAGCGAGTTTTCTTCGCTAGAGCGAGCTTTTGGCTTGTTGGCTCGAGCAAGGCTTCCTTGGCTCGAGCGTAGATTTTCTGTGTCTGGTCGCTCGAGCGACCAAGTCTTCGCTCGAGCTAGCCTGTCAGGTTTAAATAGGCAGCAGCGTGTTTCAGGTCTGTTTTTCATACACTTTCATATTCCAAAACCCTAGTTACGAGTTTTCTCTCCCTATACACACCTTCTCTCTTAGGATTGATCTACTTAGGGTGTGTTTCTACCCTAGATCCTTCATTAAAAAGAGTGTGTAAGTCGAGGGCTTCGTTTTAATCTGAATTGTTGGTTGTTTGGAGCACTTTGAAGTTTGGGTCTTCATCTCCACCTTCTCTTTTGGGGCTATTTCTTCGAGGTAGGAATTTCCTACTCCATTCTATAAGCTTTGTTCTAAGTTTTGGTATTTTGATATGTTTGGGATACTTTGATAATTTTGGGAAAAACCCTAGTTGTATTATTAAATTAATTTGTATAATTTATTCATGGAATTGGAAAACGAGGGTTAAATTCATGGAATTGGGGAATTCATTGATTAAATGGCGTAGTTGGATAATTTGAATCATTTGTCCATTGAATTGTTGGCATAGTTATTTTCAGTGTAGAAATAACTGTTTTGGGCTATCGGTGGAGGATAGTCGTGCTTGTTGTAGACACTGCATGTGGATTAGGGATAACTGAAACTAATCACATTGGTTGAGTCATTCATTTTGACTGCTGAATTAATACAGACATTATGTGTATTGATTGTGTGTTGTATATGTTATATGTTTGCATACATTGTTTTGTGTGGGAGGAGATAGGGGATGTACTCCACGGTTTAGGGGAAGATAGGGGATGGACCTCTAAACCGGATTTTGTTTGGGAGGAGATAGGGGATGGACTCCATTAGCATCACTTTTATGTGTGCTTATTTATATAGAAGTGTTTTATTGATACAGCACTAAAATGTGTATCAATCTGGAAGTATGAAGTGTTTTGATTTGAGCTTGAGTCTCATTTGTTTGTTGACATTGGAAGAATGTGAATATGATTTATATAATTCACTGTTATAAGTTTGGCCAGGTTCTGAGCCATATTGATAAAGTTGGAAAGTAAAACGTGTCCTAGGCAATAGTGTCATGAGACTGTAAAATGAAGTAATTGATTATCTTGGTTAACCATCTGTTGAATGCTATTGCTTTATTCATTGCGTATTTTTGGTTTAGTATATTTCTACTGGGCTGTGGCTCACCCTTCATGGGAACATCATTTTCAGGTTCAGGGGATAAGCTACCTCCAAGGACTTAGCTTGGAAGGACTTGGATTTTGAAGACTATTTTTAGTTATTTGTTTTTTTTTTTATTGTTAGTACATGTAAACACTCAAGCCTAGGGCTTTATTTATATTTGAGTTAGAACTCATATTTTTGTGTCCAAGTGTTGGCTTGGAAAGATGTAAGCCGGTAGGGCATTTACTTGATGTTACATGTAATGCTTTGTTTAGTAAGACTCTGATGGTTATTATAATGAATTATTAAAGTGTTTTCTTTAAATAATGCATGTTTATGATATATATAATGGGTTAATTTTGAGGGCGTAACAACTTGGTATCAGAGTGTACCGGGTTTGAATACTTTGGGTACGTGGGAAGTGATTAGTATCACATTGGGTTCGTCTCGTTTGATAGAGACTTAGTGTAATGTTATATGCTTATGTGATAACATGTTTATGTGATTATGTGGGTATGGAATGTAGTTTCTAGGATGTTGATTGGACCTTTGAGTTTCTTGTAGTCTTGTTGGAAAGGCACTTGATCACTGCTGCTTCCAACCGGAACTATAGTAACGCATTGGGACTATCATTATCCGGGAATGAAATTCGTAGGTGCTTATGTGATTATGTGCTTACGTGGAATGAATTATTGTTGTCCCATGCATTAGGACGCGAGTGTTTAGCTTCGGCACATTTATTAATGTGCTAACGTCTTTGTTTCCTTCATTAGGATGTCAGGACGAGGACGAGGACGCGGTAGGCGTGGTAGGCCGAGTAGGCAGGAGGTGCCTGTGCCAGAGGAGATTCCGGCAGTTCAAGAGGGTATTGGCCAGGCCAATGTGGCCGAGCCAGTGGGCCAGCAGGCTATGGGCGCTCTAGCCCGAGAGATAGCAGGGGCATTCAGGGAGTCAGTAGGCATTCTCAGAGCTGAGAATCAAGCTCAGGTTGTTGTTGCGGATGCAGGACCTTCCTTTCTGAAGAGGGAGTTCTTCCGGTCTAATCCGGATGAATTTGTTGGTGATCCTAAAGAGCCGCTTAAGGCCGATGAATGGCTCGAACAGACAACGAAGACGTTTGAGATGCTTGGCATCGAAGACGAGGGGTTGAAAGTGACCTTGGCATCTTTCCAGTTGAAGGGGGATGCGGGTCAGTGGTGGAAGTTTACTAAGGGTCGTATAGGAGGTACATGGGAAGCTTTTGTGAATGCTTTCCAGGAAAAGTTCTTATCTCCAGCAGTTAGGGAGAAGCTGAGAGACCAGTTCTGCCAGCTTAAGCAGTCGAGTTCTTCAGTGGCCGAGTTTGAGGCTGCATTTACTAGCTTGTCCAGGTTTGCACCTGAGTTGGTGGCGTCTGAGGAACGCCGCTGTATTGAGTTTGAGAAGAAGTTGAGGCGTGGCCTCAAGCTGAGAGTTAGGGGAACTATGATTCGGGATTATGGGCGTATGGTTGATGCTGCAGCCCACATGGAGATCATGATGCAGGAGGAGGAGGAAGGACAGAAGGGCTCCAAGAGGAGTCAGGATGGTCAGAATGATGGTAGGAGACAGAAGAGTTTTAATCCTCAGCAGTCTCAGGGTAGCTTTTCTAGATCGACTTTTCCTGTGCCTAGTGCTAGTTCGGGGAAAGGCAGTCAGGGAGACATTACCTGTTTCAAGTGTGGCCAGTTGGGCCACAAGTCTCCAGTTTGTCCTCAGAGGGGAGGAGTGCAGAGAGCAGCATCATCTTCGGCTCGATCTCAGAGCCAGAGTCAGGGTAGAGGCCAGCCACTC
Source organism: Camellia sinensis (assembly GCF_055761805.1). Classification (NCBI taxonomy): domain Eukaryota; kingdom Viridiplantae; phylum Streptophyta; class Magnoliopsida; order Ericales; family Theaceae; genus Camellia; species Camellia sinensis. Next base: position 36,579,099 of record NW_028128987.1, read on the forward strand.
TCGTGTTATCAGTGTGGTCAGCAAGGGCATATGAAGAGGTATTGCCCGCAGTTGGGTGGCACATCTGGTGCATCTGGTTTGAGGCAGAATCAGGGTCAGCAGCCAGCTCAGTCGGGTCAGGCCTCGAGGGCCAATCAGGGGGCTTCATCGTCCCAGTCGGTGCAGCAATCTTATGCTCCTAGGGTTGAGCAGGTTGATCAGAGGTCGTCTGGGAGCGTGTATGCTGTTACCGCGCAGGATCTTGTGCCGGCACCATCAGTTGTGAGAGGTACCTTCTTGTTTTGCAACTCAGTTGCTAATGTTTTGATTGATACGGGTGCATCTCATTCCTTTGTGTCTGCTGCATTTGCATCTGTTTTGGAGTTGGAGTTAGCACAGTTAGCATCTCCTATTTGTGTAGTGTCACCTCTTGGGGGTGAATTGATCTTGAAACAAGGTGTTAGGGGTTGTGATATAGAGGTTGATTATCATAGAATCCTATTTTCCTTTGTAGTTATGCCTATGAGGGGTTTCGATGTTATTTTGGGTATGGACTGATTATCGTCATACCGGGCAGTTATTGATTGCTACCGCCAGAGGGTCACTTATTGTACCGTGAGCGGAGAGTATTTTCATTTTCTGGGGGATCGGGTTGGTAATGTATTGCCACCGGGGTATGTTCCGCGAGGACGAAGTGAGCTTAGTGGTCTACTTGCTAACCTTTCGATTAGTAAGGATGATGAGACTCAGATTGTGTTGCCAAGGGTGGTTTGTGAGTATTCGGACGTCTTTCCCGAGGATCTTGTTGGTTTGCCACCGCATCGAGAGATTGAATTCTCTATTGACCTAATGCCCGGCACGGCGCCGATTTCTATGGCACCGTATCGTTTTGCCCCAGCCGAGTTAGTTGAGTTGAAGATTCAGCTCCAGGAGTTGCTAGATAAGGGCTTTATACGTCCTAGTGTTTCACCGTGGGGAGCACCGGCTCTCTTTGTTAAAAAGAAAGGTGGTGCATTGAGACTTTGTATAGATTATTGGAAGTTAAATCGGGCTACGGTTAAGAATAAGTACCCTATGCCTCGTATAGATGATCTGTTCGATCAGTTGAAGGGTTCCCGTTGTTTCTCGAAGATAGACTTGAGATCGGGTTATCATCAGTTAAGAGTCAGGGAGGAGGATATTCCGAAGACGGCATTCCGTACGCGGTATGGCCACTATGAGTTTCTGGTGATGCCATTTGGGCTCACCAATGCACCGGCAATTTTTATGGATTTGATGAACCTGATATTCCGGGAATTTTTAGATCGTTTTGTAGTCGTATTTGTGGACGACATCCTTATCTATTCACCTTCTGAAGAGAAACACAAGGAACACTTGAGAGTGGTGCTTGAGTTACTTAGAGCCCATAAGCTTTATGCTAAGTTTGGGAAGTGTGAGTTCTGGTTAGAAGAGGTCAAGTTCTTAGGCCATGTAGTTTCTGGGGAAGGAGTGTCTGTTGATACATCCAAGACTGAGGCGGTGCAAGATTCGACACAGCCTAAGAGTGTGTTTGAGATCCGCAGTTTTTCTGGGGTTAGCTGGGTATTATCGTCGGTTTGTGAAAGATTTCTCCAGATTAGCTTCGCCTTTGACTAGATTGACTCGGAAGGGAGTCAAATTTGTATGGAGTGAGACTTGTGAAAAGTCGTTTCAGGAGTTGAAAGTTAGACTGACCACCGCTCCAGTACTGATTATTCCAGAGAGAGGGTTGGGTTATGCAGTCTATTGTGACGCCTCACGAGAGGGTCTGGGTTGTGTGTTAATGCAAGAAGGGAAAGTAGTTGCCTATGGCTCACGTCAGTTGAAAATTCACGAGCAGAATTACCCTACGCATGATCTAGAGTTAGCAGCTGTGATTTTTGCCTTGAAGATTTGGAGGCATTATCTTTACGGTGAGAGATTCGAGGTATTCTTGGATCATAAGAGTCTGAAATATTTGTTTACACAGAAAGACTTGAACTTAAGGCAGAGGAGGTGGATGGAGTTCATAGAGGATTATGACTTTGAGTTGCATTATCATCCGGGAAAGGCCAATGTGGTGGCCGATGCCCTTAGCAGGAAACCTATTGGTGACATAGCTAGTATAGCCATCCGAGAATGGTGATGCTGGGTGCACTTGGGGAGTTTAATTTCCTTCTGGGCGAATCTGTTGAGGCTGCGGCCTTGTTTTCTGTTGTTGCACAGCCTACACTTGTGACTCGAGTGTTAGAGGCTCAGGGGGGTGACCTTGAGGTAGAATCCCTCCGTGAGAAGATTTCCAGTGGAAAGGTTGAGAAAGGTTTGACGGTGTATCCCGACCTCAGTGTGAGATACCAAGACCGTCTGTTTGTGCCGGAGTCTTGTCGAGAGGAGGTACTCCGAGAGTTTCATCATTCACGCCTTGCGGTGCATCCGGGAAGCACTAAGATGTATCGGGATTTGGGTCGCCAGTTTTGGTGGCGGGGTATGAAGAGAGATGTGGCAGCTTTCGTATCTAAGTGCCTTATTTGTCAGCAAGTGAAGGCCGAACATCAGAGGCCAGCGGGTTTGTTGCAACCCTTGCCTATTGCCGAGTGGAAGTGGGAGCACGTCACTATGGACTTCGTTGTGGGCCTTCTGAGGACTCAGCGGGGTAGTGATGCTATTTGGGTGGTTGTAGACCGGTTGACTAAGTCGGCACACTTCATTCCTATGCGCGTGAGAGATTCAATCGATCATCTTGCCGATTTGTACATTCGGGACATAGTGAGATTACACGGGGTTCCAGTGACGATCGTCTCAGATAGAGATCCTCGTTTTACTGCCAGGTTGTGGCAGAGTTTGCAGAGTGCCTTAGGCACTAAGTTGACCTTTAGCACGGCTTATCATCCACAGACTGACGGTCAGTCCGAGCGTACTATTCAGATCCTTGAGGATATGCTTCGGGGTTGTGTTCTAGACTTTAGTGGGTCGTGGGAGAGGCACTTGCCGTTGGTGGAGTTTGCCTACAACAACAGTTTCCAGTCTAGTATCGGTATGGCACCGTTTGAGGCCTTGTATGGCCGACCGTGTAGATCTCCTATTTGTTGGGCCGAGGTGGGGGATGCACCTCTGTTGGGTCCGGAGTTGGTGAGGGAAACGACGGAGAAAGTTGAGCTTATCCGTAAGAGGCTTGTTATAGCACAGAGTCATCAGAAATCTTATGTAGACCGTAGGAGGAGACCTTTGGTGTTTGAGTTGGGTGATCATGTCTTTCTGAAGATATCACCTAGGCGGGGTTTGATGAGGTTTGAGAAGAGTGGGAAGTTGTCCCCTCGGTTCATTGGTCCTTTTGAGATCCTTGAGAGGATTGGCGAGGCTGCTTATCGTTTAGCTTTACCACTGCAGCTGTCCGGAGTACATGACGTGTTTCATGTGAGTATGCTTCGGAAGTATGAGCCGGATCCATCACATGTATTGAATTGGACCGATTTAGTGGTTGATGAGGATGTCTCGTATGAGGAGAGACCGGTTCGGGTCTTAAATAGGCGGGATCAAGTTTTGCGAGGCAAAACCATCCCTTTGGTCAAAGTTTTGTGGAAACATCACGGAGTGGAGGAAGCCACTTGGGAACGTGAGTTGGAAGTTCGCGAAAAATACCCGGACATGTTTATCGATTTGTAATCTTGTAATTTAGATTTTGTAATATTGTTGAACTTAAGAGCTTTATATATGTCTTAAGTTGTAAAATATTGAGTTTGTATTGGTAAATGGGTGTATCTTCATTATAGAAGTTTAGTGTAATATTGCATCTGTTGAGTACATTGTTGAACGGGTTGTATATATCATGCGATTGAATATGATATGGGAATTGTTAACATTGAAAGGAATAATGCATTATAATGATACAGGTTGAGATATATGTTGTTTTATATATGTAATGTGAGATGCTTCTTGATAAGAGATGAAATGACCAGTTTTGGGTCAAGATGTTTACTAATGAATTGTCATGTTAAAAAAAAGAGAGAATCTGTTTTCAAAAAAAAAAAAAAAAAAATGCTTAATTTCGGGGACGAAATTCTTTGAAGGGGGGGAGGTTATAGCGACCCCGGTCTTGTCCCATTTGATTATTGTATCCGGACTTAGGTTCCGTAGATTCTGTCATTGTATAATTGTTGTTGTTGTCCCTTATTTCTCATTTGGACCTATAGGATGTGTTGGGCAGGTTTGTTTCAGGTTGGTTGGGTTTAGAAACCAAGTGTTGCTGTCCAGAATTTTGGATCTTCGCTCGAGCGAAGAGTTTGTCGCTCGAGCGAGCTATTGTTTTTGGTTCTTCGCTCGAACCGGGGTTTGGTAGCTCGAGCGAGAGTTTGCGTCTGATTTGGACCTGTAGCTTTGCATTCTTGGCTCGAGCGAGCTTTTCTTCGCTCGAGCGATAGTTCCTTCGCTCGAGCGTGTGTCTGGTTACAGACCTGAGGGTTTGAGTTCTTCGCTCGAGCGAGTTTTCTTCGCTAGAGCGAGCTTTTGGGTTGTTGGCTCGAGCAAGGCTTCCTTGGCTCGAGCGTAGATTTTCTGTGTCTGGTCGCTCGAGCGACCAAGTCTTCGCTTGAGCTAGCCTGTCAGGTTTAAATAGGCAGCAGCGTGTTTCAGATCTGTTTTTCATACACTTTCATATTCCAAAACCCTAGTTACGAGTTTTCTCTCCCTATACACACCTTCTCTCTTAGGATTGATCTACTTAGGGTGTGTTTCTACCCTAGATCCTTCATTAAAAAGAGTGTGTGAGTCGAGGGCTTCATTTTAATCTGAATTGTTGGTTGTTTGGAGCACTTTGAAGTTTGGGTCTTCATCTCCACCTTCTCTTTGGGGCTATTTCTTCGAGGTAGGGATTTCCTACTCCATTCTATAAGCTTTGTTCTAAGTTTTGGTATTTTGATATGTTGGGGATACTTTGGTAATTTTGGGAAAAACCCTAGTTGTATTATTAAATTAATTTGTATAATTTATTCATGGAATTGGAAAAAGAGGGTTAAATTCATGGAATTGGGGAATTCATTGATTAAATGGCGTAGTTGGATAATTTGAATCATTTGTCCATTGAATTGTTGACATAGTTATTTTCAGTGTAGAAATAACTGTTTTGGGCTATCGGTGGAGGATAGTCGTGCTTGTTGTAGACACTGCATGTGGATTAGGGATAACTGAAACTAATCACATTGGTTGAGTCATTCATTTTGACTGCTGAATTAATACAGACATTATGTGTATTGATTGTGTGTTGTATATGTTATATGTTTGCATACATTGTTTTGTGTGGGAGGAGATAGGGGATGTACTCCACGGTTTAGGGGAAGATAGGGGATGGACCTCTAAACCGGATTTTGTTTGGGAGGAGATAGGGGATGGACTCCATTAGCATCACTTTTATGTGTGCTTATTTATATAGAAGTGTTTTATTGATACAGCACTAAAATGTGTATCAATCTAGAAGTATGAAGTGTTTTGATTTGAGCTTGAGTCTCATTTGTTTGTTGACATTGGAAGAATGTGAATATGATTTATATAATTCACTGTTATAAGTTTGGCCAGGTTCTGAGCCATATTGATAAAGTTGGAAAGTAAAACGTGTCCTAGGCAATAGTGTCATGAGACTGTAAAATGAAGTAATTGATTATCTTGGTTAGCCATCTGTTGAATGCTATTGCTTTATTCATTGCGTATTTTTGGTTTAGTATATTTCTACTGGGCTGTGGCTCACCCTTCATGGGAACATCATTTTCAGGTTCAGGGGATAAGCTACCTCCAAGGACTTAGCTTGGAAGGACTTGGATTTTGAAGACTATTTTTAGTTATTTGTTTTTTTTTTATTGTTAGTACATGTAAACACTCAAGCCTAGGGCTTTATTTATATTTGAGTTAGAACTCATATTTTTGTGTCCAAGTGTTGGCTTGGAAAGATGTAAGCCGGTAGGGCATTTACTTGATGTTACATGTAATGCTTTGTTTAGTAAGACTCTGATGGTTATTATAATGAATTATTAAAGTGCTTTCTTTAAATAATGCATGTTAATGATATATATATAATGGGTTAATTTTGAGGGCGTAACAACTTGGTATCAGAGCGTACCGGGTTTGAATACTTTGGGTACGTGGGAAGTGATTAGTATCGCATTGGGTTCGTCTCGTTTGATAGAGACTTAGTGTAATGTTATATGCTTATGTGATAACATGTTTATGTGATTATGTGGGTATGGAATGTAGTTTCTAGGATGTTGATTGGACCTTTGAGTTTCTTGTAGTCTTGTTGGAAAGGCACTTGATCACTGCTGCTTCCAATCGGAACTATAGTAACGCATTGGGACTATCATTATCCGGGAATGAAATTCGTAGGTGCTTATGTGATTATGTGCTTACGTGGAATGTGAATAAAAAAGGAAGTTAAATAAAAATAAAAATGGAAGTTGCAGAAAATTAAAAATGGAAGTTCATTCCAGAAACCACTATACTTTAACGATCTATTTGGAAATTAAATAAAAAAGGAAGTTTAATAGAAAAGTAAATTGATTAAAAATTGAAGTAAAATAAAAATAAAAATGAAAGTTGCATAAAATTAAAAATGGATGTTCAATCCAGAAACCACTATACCCTAACGATCTACTTGGAAATTAAATAAAAACGTAAGTTTAATAGGAAAGTAAATTGAATTAAAATGGAAGTCGAATAAAAATAAAAATGACTGTTGCATAAAATTAAAAATGGAAGTTCAATCCAGAAACCACTTTACCTTACCGATCTATTTGGAAATTAAATAAAACAGGAAGTTTAATAGAAAAGTAAATTGAATAAAAATGGAAGTCGAATAAAAATAAAAATGAAAGTTGCATAAAATCAAAAATGAAAGTTCGATCCAAAAACCACTATACCTTAACGATCTATTTGGAAATTAAATAAAAAAGGAAGTTGAGTAGAAAAGAAACGTGAATAAAAAAGGAAGTTAAATAAAAATAAAAATGGAAGTTGCAGAAAATTAAAAATGGAAGTTCATTTCAGAAACCACTATGTCTTAATGATTTATTTGGAAATGAAATAAAAAAGGAAGTTTAATAAAAAAGTAAATTGATTAAAAATAGAAGTAGAATAAAAATAAAAATGAAAGTTGCATAAAATTAAAAATGGAAGTTCTATCCAGAAACCACTATACCTTAACGATCTACTTGGAAATTAAATAAAAAAGGAAGTTTAATAGGAAAGTAAATTGAATTAAAATGGAAGTAGAATAAAAATAAAAATGAAAGTTGCAGAAAATTAAATATGGAAGTTCAATCCAGAAACCAGTATACCTTAACGATCTATTTGGAAATTAAACAAAAAATGAAGTTTAATAGAAAAGTAAATTGAATAAAAATGGAAGTTGAATAAAAATAAAAATGAAAGTTGCATAAAATTAAAAATGGAAGTTCAATCCAAAAACCACTATACCTTAACGATCTATTTGAAATTAAATAAAAAAAGGTAGTTTAACAGAAAAGTAAATTGAATAAAAATGGAAGTTGAACAAAAATAAAAATGAAAGTTGCAGAAAATTAAAAATGGAAGTTCAATCCAAAAACCACTATACCTTAACGATCCATTTGGAAATTAAATAAAAAAGGAAGTTTAATAGAAAGGTAAATTGAATAAAAATGGAAGTTGAATGAAAATAAAAATGAAAGTCGCATAAAATTAAAAATGAAAGTTCAATCCAGAAACCACTATACCTTAGTGATCTATTTGTAAATTAAATAAAAAAGGAAGTTTAATTGGAAAGTTAATTGAATTAAAATGGAAGTAGAATAAAAATAAAAATGAAAGTTGCATAAAGCTAAAATTGGAAGTTCAATCCAGAAACCACTATACCTTAACGATCTATTTGGAAATTAAGTAAAAAAGGAAGTTTAATGGAAAAGTAAATTGAATAAAAGTGGAAGTTGAATAAAAATAAAAATGAAAGTTCCAGAAAATTAAATATGGAAGTTAAATCCAGAAACCACTTTACCTTAACGATCTATTTGGAAATTAAATAAAAAAAGGAAGTTTAATAGAAAAGTTAATTGAATAGAAATGGAAGTAGAATAAAAATAAAAATGAAAGTCGCAGAAAATTAAATATGGAAGTTCAATCCAAAAACCACTATACCTTGACGATCTATTTGGAAATTAAATAAAAAAAGGAAGTTTAATAGCAAAGTAAATTTAATAAAAATGGAAGTTGAATAAAAATAAAAATGAAAGTTGCATAAAATTAAAAATGGAAGTTCAATCCAAAAACCACTATACCTTAACGATCTATTTGGAAATTAAATAAAAAAGGAAGTTGAGTAGAAAAGACTCTTGAATAAAAATGGAAGTTAAATAAAAATAAAAATGGAAGTTGCCGAAAATTAAAAATGGAAATTCATTCCAGAAACCAGTATACCTTAACGATCTATTTGGAAATTAAATAAAAACGGAAGTTTAATAGAAAAGTAAATTGAATAAAAATGGAAGTAGAATATAAATAAAAATGAAACTTGCATAAAATTAAAAATGGAAGTTCAATCCAGAAACCACTATACCTTAACGATCTATTTGGAAATTAAATAAAAAAGGAAGTTCAATAGGAAAGTAAATTGAGTAAAAATGGAAGTGGAATAAAAATAAAAATGAAAGTTGTATAAAATTGAAAATGGAAGTTCAATCCAGAAACCACTATACCTTAACGATCTGTTTGGAAATTAAATAAAAAAGGAAGTTTAATAGAAAAGTAAACTGAATAAAAATGGAAGTCGAATAAAAATAAAAATGAAAGTTGCAGAAAATTAAGGGCTCGTTTGGTTTGATTTTCTGAAAAAATTTTGGGAAATTTTCTCTACAAATAAGTTTTCAAAAATAATCAAACCAAACAAATTTTCTCAAAAAAATTTCTCAAAACTTGTAAACCAAACAAGTTTTCCAAACAAATCTCTCTCTCACACATATCAAATCAATCACTTTTTCCAAAACTCTATCTCAAAATAATTTTCCAAAACATCTTTTAAAAAAAACCAAACCAAACATGTTTTCGTACTTTTTATCTCTAAAACACATCTCTCAAACACAAACCAAACATACCCTAAATATGGAAGTTCAATCCAGAAATCACTATACCTTAACGATCTATTTGGAAATTAAATAAAAAAGTAAGTTTAATAGAAAAGTAAATTGAATAAAAATGGAAGTTGAATAAATTTAAAAATGAAAGTTGCATAAAATTAAAAATGGAAGTTGAATACAAAAACCACTATACCTTAACGATCTATTTGGAAATTAAATAAAAAAGGTAGTTTAATAGAAAAGTAAATTGAATAAAAATGGAAGTTGAATAAAAATAAAAATGAAAATTGCATAAAATTAAAAATGGAAGTTCAATCCAAAAACCATTATACCTTAACGATCTATTTGGAAATTAAATAAAAAAGGAAGTTTAATAGAAAAGTAAACTGAATAAAAGTGCAAGTTGAATAAAAATAAAAATGAAAGTTGCAGAAAATTAAATATGGAAGTTCAATCCAGAAACCACTATACCTTAACGATCTATTTGGAAATTAAATTAAAAAAGGAAGTTTAATAGAAAAGTAAATTGAATAAAAATGGAAGTTGAATAAAAATAAAAATGAAAGTTACATGAAATTAAAAATGGAAGTTCAATACAAAACCAGTATACCTTAACGATCTATTTGGAAATTAAATAAAAAAAGGTAATTTAACAGAAAAGTAAATTGAATAAAAATGGAAGTTGCACAAAAATAAAAATGAAAGTTGCAGAAAATTAAAAATGGAAGTTCAATCCAAAAACCACTATACCTTAACGATCCATTTGGAAATTAAATAAAAAAGGAAGTTTAATAGAAAAGTAAATTGAATAAAAATGGAAGTTGAATGAAAATAAAAATGAAAGTCGCATAAAATTAAAAATGAAAGTTCAATCCAGAAACCACTATACCTTAGTGATCTATTTGGAAATTAAATAAAAAAGGAAGTTTAATTGGAAAGTTAATTGAATTAAAATGGAAGTAGAATAAAAATAAAAATGAAAGTTGCATAAAGCTAAAATTGGAAGTTCAATCCAGAAACCACTATACCTTAACGATCTATTTGGAAATTAAGTAAAAAAGGAAGTTTAATGGAAAAGTAAATTGAATAAAAGTGGAAGTTGAATAAAAATAAAAATGAAAGTTCCAGAAAATTAAATATGGAAGTTAAATCCAGAAACCACTTTACGTTAACGATCTATTTGGAAATTAAATAAAAAAAGGAAGTTTAATAGAAAAGTTAATTGAATAGAAATGGAAGTAGAATAAAAATAAAAATGAAAGTCGCAGAAAATTAAAAATGGAAGTTCAATCCAAAAACCACTATACCTTGACGATCTATTTGGAAATTAAATAAAAAAAGGAAGTTTAATAGAAAAGTAAATTTAATAAAAATGTTATTTGAATAAAAATAAAAATGAATGTTGCATAAAATTAAAAATGGAAGTTCAATCCAAAAACCACTATACCTTAACGATCTATTTGGAAATTAAATAAAAAAGGAAGTTGAGTAGAAAAGACTCTTGAATAAAAATGGAAGTTAAATAAAAATAAAAATGGAAGTTGCCGAAAATTAAAAATGGAAATTCATTCCAGAAACCACTATACCTTAACGATCTATTTGGAAATTAAATAAAAACGGAAGTTTAATAGAAAAGTAAATTGAATAAAAATGGAAGTAGAATATAAATAAAAATGAAACTTGCATAAAATTAAAAATGGAAGTTCAATCCAGAAACCACTATACCTTAACGATCTATTTGGAAATTAAATAAAAAAGGAAGTTCAATAGGAAAGTAAATTGAGTAAAAATGGAAGTGGAATAAAAATAAAAATGAAAGTTGTATAAAATTGAAAATGGAAGTTCAATCCAGAAACCACTATACCTTAACGATCTATTTGGAAATTAAATAAAAAAGGAAGTTTAATAGAAAAGTAAACTGAATAAAAATGGAAGTCGAATAAAAATAAAAATGAAAGTTGCAGAAAATTAAATATGGAAGTTCAATCCAGAAATCACTATACCTTAACGATCTATTTGGAAATTAAATAAAAAAGTAAGTTTAATAGAAAAGTAAATTGAATAAAAATAGAAGTTGAATAAATATAAAAATGAAAGTTGCATAAAATTAAAAATGGAAGTTGAATACAAAAACCACTATACCTTAACGATCTATTTGGAAATTAAATAAAAAATGTAGTTTAATTGAAAAGTAAATTGAATAAAAATGGAAGTTGAATAAAAATAAAAATGAAAATTGCATAAAATTAAAAATGGAAGTTCAATCCAAAAACCATTATACCTTAACGATCTATTTGGAAATTAAATAAAAAAGGAAGTTTAATAGAAAAGTAAACTGAATAAAAGTGCAAGTTGAATAAAAATAAAAATGAAAGTTGCAGAAAATTAAATATGGAAGTTCAATCCAGAAACCACTATACCTTAACGATCTATTTGGAAATTAAATAAAAAAGGAAGTTTAATAGAAAAGTAAATTGAATAAAAATGGAAGTTGAATAAAAATAAAAATGAAAGTTACATGAAATTAAAAATGGAAGTTCAATACAAAACCACTATACCTTAACGATCTATTTGGAAATTAAATAAAAAAAGGTAATTTAACAGAAAAGTAAATTGATTAAAAATGGAAGTTGAACAAAAATAAAAATGAAAGTTGCAGAAAATTAAAAATGGAAGTTCAATCCAAAAACCACTATACCTTAACGATCCATTTGGAAATTAAATAAAAAAGGAAGTTTAATAGAAAAGTAAATTGAATAAAAATGGAAGTTGAATGAAAATAAAAATGAAAGTCGCATAAAATTAAAAATGAAAGTTCATTTCAGAAACCACTATACCTTAGTGATCTATTTGGAAATTAAATAAAAAAGGAAGTTTAATTGGAAAGTTAATTGAATTAAAATGGAAGTAGAATAAAAATAAAAATGAAAGTTGCATAAAGCTAAAATTGGAAGTTCAATCCAGAAACCACTATACCTTAACGATCTATCTGGAAATTAAGTGAAAAAAGAAGTTTAATGGAAAAGTAAATTGAATAAAAGTGGAAGTTGAATAAAAATAAAAATGAAAGTTCCAGAAAATTAAATATGGAAGTTAAATCCAGAAACCACTTTACCTTAACGATCTATTTGGAAATTAAATAAAAAAAGGAAGTTTAATAGAAAAGTTAATTGAATAGAAATGGAAGTAGAATAAAAATAAAAATGAAAGTCGCAGAAAATTAAAAATGGAAGTTCAATCCAAAAACCACTATACCTTGACGATCTATTTGGAAATTAAATAAAAAAAGGAAGTTTAATAGAAAAGTAAATTTAATAAAAATGTTATTTGAATAAAAATAAAAATGAATGTTGCATAAAATTAAAAATGGAAGTTCAATCCAAAAACCACTATACCTTAACGATCTATTTGGAAATTAAATAAAAAAGGAAGTTGAGTAGAAAAGACTCTTGAATAAAAATGGAAGTTAAATAAAAATAAAAATGGAAGTTGCCGAAAATTAAAAATGGAAATTCATTCCAGAAACCACTATACCTTAACGATCTATTTGGAAATTAAATAAAAACGGAAGTTTAATAGAAAAGTAAATTGAATAAAAATGGAAGTAGAATATAAATAAAAATGAAACTTGCATAAAATTAAAAATGGAAGTTCAATCCAGAAACCACTATACCTTAACGATCTATTTGGAAATTAAATAAAAAAGGAAGTTCAATAGGAAAGTAAATTGAGTAAAAATGGAAGTGGAATAAAAATAAAATGAAAGTTGTATAAAATTGAAAATGGAAGTTCAATCCAGAAACCACTATACCTTAATGATCTATTTGGAAATTAAATAAAAAAGGAAGTTTAATAGAAAAGTAAACTGAATAAAAATGGAAGTCGAATAAAAATAAAAATGAAAGTTGCAGAAAATTAAATATGGAAGTTCAATCCAGAAATCACTATACCTTAACGATCTATTTGGAAATTAAATAAAAAAGTAAGTTTAATAGAAAAGTAAATTGAATAAAAATGGAAGTTGAATAAATATAAAAATGAAAGTTGTATAAAATTAAAAATGGAAGTTGAATACAAAAACCACTATACCTTAACGATCTATTTGGAAATTAAATAAAAAAGGTAGTTTAATAGAAAAGTAAATTGAATAAAAATGGAAGTTGAATAAAAATAAAAATGAAAATTGCATAAAATTAAAAATGGAAGTTCAATCCAAAAACCACTATACCTTAACGATCTGTTTGGAAATTAAATAAAAAAGGAAGTTTAATAGAAAAGTAAACTGAATAAAAGTGCAAGTTGAATAAAAATAAAAATGAAAGTTGCAGAAAATTAAATATGGAAGTTCAATCCAGAAACCACTATACCTTAACGATCTATTTGGAAATTAAATAAAAAAGGAAGTTTAATAGAAAAGTAAATTGAATAAAAATGGAAGTTGAATAAAAATAAAAATGAAAGTTACATGAAATTAAAAATGGAAGTTCAATACAAAACCACTATACCTTAACGATCTATTTGGAAATTAAATAAAAAAAGGTAGTTTAACAGAAAAGTAAATTGAATAAAAATGGAAGTTGAACAAAAATAAAAATGAAAGTTGCAGAAAATTAAAAATGGAAGTTCAATCCAAAAACTACTATACCTTAACGATCCATTTGGAAATTAAATAAAAAAGGAAGTTTAATAGAAAAGTAAATTGAATAAAAATGGAAGTTGAATGAAAATAAAAATGAAAGTTGCATAAAATTAAAAATGAAAGTTCAATCCAGAAACCACTATACCTTAGTGATCTATTTGGAAATTAAATAAAAAAGGAAGTTTAATTGGAAAGTTAATTGAATTAAAATGGAAGTAGAATAAAAATAAAAATGAAAGTTGCATAAAGCTAAAATTGGAAGTTCAATCCAGAAACCACTATACCTTAACGATCTATTTGGAAATTAAGTAAAAAAGGAAGTTTAATGGAAAAGTAAATTGAATAAAAGTGGAAGTTGAATAAAAATAAAAATGAAAGTTCCAGAAAATTAAATATGGAAGTTAAATCCAGAAACCACTTTACCTTAACGATCTATTTGGAAATTAAATAAAAAAAAGGAAGTTTAATAGAAAAGTTAATTGAATAGAAATGGAAGTAGAATAAAAATAAAAATGAAAGTCGCAGAAAATTAAAAATGGAAGTTCAATCCAAAAACCACTATACCTTGACGATCTATTTGGAAATTAAATAAAAAAAGGAAGTTTAATAGAAAAGTAAATTTAATAAAAATGTTATTTGAATAAAAATAAAAATGAAAGTTGCATAAAATTAAAAATGGAAGTTCAATCCAAAAACCACTATACCTTAACGATCTATTTGGAAATTAAATAAAAAAGGAAGTTGAGTAGAAAAGACTCTTGAATAAAAATGGAAGTTAAATAAAAATAAAAATGGAAGTTGCCGAAAATTAAAAATGGAAATTCATTCCAGAAACCACTATACCTTAACGATCTATTTGGAAATTAAATAAAAACGGAAGTTTAATAGAAAAGTAAATTGAATAAAAATGGAAGTAGAATATAAATAAAAATGAAACTTGCATAAAATTAAAAATGGAAGTTCAATCCAGAAACCACTATACCATAGCGATATATTTGGAAATTAAATAAAAAAGGAAGTTTAACAGAAAAGTAAATTGAATAAAAATGGAAGTTGAATAAAAATAAAAATGAAAGTTGCAGAAAATTAAATATGGAAGTTCAATCCAGAAACCACTTTACCGTAACGATCTATTAGGAAATTAAATATGTAGCACTTAGGCCCTTTTAAAACTTTTGGGAAATGTATTTGAATCATGTATTATGTTTTGGAAATCTTCGGTGTTGTTGTACCCTGGTTTTGGATGAGTGAAAATTTATTTAAACTTGGTGGGATTGCTCGTTCACACTCTTTCGCATTCAAAAGTTGTTTGGAAACTTGAATATCATGTTCTGGGGTCGACACCGGTCTTGGTGGTGTCGACACCTTCTCTTTTGTTTGCCATAAGGGTCGACACCAAAGCTGGGAAGGGTCGACCCTTGTTCTGAATTTGTTCACTGCATTTTGGTGTCGACACCAGCCTAGGGAAGGGTCGACACCTGCAGTGTAGTCACACTTAAGTGTTCCAGATTTCTTCTTAGGTGTCGACACCTGTGTTGTGAAGGGTCGACACCTGCGACTTTTCCCAGATTTTTTCTTACGGTTTGGACCTACCTTTTAGGGATATTTTGGCTAAATATTTTGAGTTGACTTTGGGGCTTATATCTATTTTTGACCTAGTACTATATAAAGGTTCTCACTTGACCTTTTCTCTCACTTTTTCTTCCCTTTCCTCTCTCCAAACCGTGAAACACCTTCTCTCTCTCTCAAAAGGCACTTTTTACTTAAAGATCTCTAGATCCACTCACCTAGAGTGATCTCTTCACCATGGTCCTTTGAGATGGATTGTAGATCTCGTCAAGGGCTTCTTTTTGGTCCGAGTGGTTCGTGGTTTCATCGCCGGTAATTTTTGGGTGGTTTTCTCTCCTAAGCTTGAGGTAGGGATTTCCTTGTTCTTTTTCAATACTTCGTCTATAGATAGACATGTGGTAGTTTTGTATTGCATGAAAATCATATCCACGTTGGATTTGTTTGAAATCATGAGAACGAACCTAGGGTTGGTTGTTTGAAAATGGTTATTTTATCATTGATGGTTGTTTTGGGCTAAGTGGAGTGTAAATTAGCATGTTATAGTTGAAAGAAGAAAAAGCCCTAAATTATATTTTGATTTGGTAAATTAAAATGGAGGGGGGTTAACCTATGTTGTAAATCTCTATTGTTAATGTGAGTTGGGTGAAGGTGTTAATGCCTAAGGGATTAACCATGGTTTTGGAACGGGTTTGAAATGAATGTAGTGGACTAATGTGAGTTATGGCTTTTTATCAACGGAATTGGTTTTGTAAAACAAAAGGAATAAAATTGGTTTTGTGGAAACAAAAGGGATGGAGTCGGTTTTGTGAAAACAAAAGGAACCGGAATTTGTTTTGTGAAATGAGAAAAGTATCTTTGATATAAGTATGAAAATTGGATTGTAGTTCCTTGAGTGTCGAACACACGCATGTGGGGGTTGTATCTTTAACTACCATGTTAATGTTATTGTTGGGTTTATGATCTCATGATAATTGGATCTTTTAATAGATGTACTAAATACTTGCATCTAGAGGTTTGTCCTTGGTCATCGGTGGAGGATGACATGGTTGTATTGAATTGTCGTGTGTGTATTGCACCACTGTTGATGAAGCATTGTATGTGATGAAATGCTGAGATACATTATATATGTATACTGGTTAGGGAGGAGAGAGGGGTTGTACTCCAGTGTGTGTGAGAAGATAGGGAGTGGACTCCACACACTTATGTGTTCATATACTTTAACACATTGCTTGTACCTTGATGGTTTATGTGTATGTGACACATGTTCATTGTACCCGATTGTATTGTGGTATTTGGTATTGTACACTGCGTTGATAATCAGAGGTACCGTTACCTTCCAGCTAGCGCCTGGAGAACTGACTGCGCTGATAATCGAAGGCACCATACCCTTCCAGCTAGCGCCTGGTAAACTGGTAGATTCTTGTGAGAAGTGTATCTTTGGCTTACTACGCACATCGCTAGTAGAGCAAAGTTTTGTTGTTATTGTTTCAGTGTATCTGGGAACATTGTGGATTGTGTTGGTTACAGTTTTGGAAGGCCGAGTTGCCTCATTGGTTTATCTTATGCATGTAGTTGAGTTGTTATCTCCCTTTTAATAGAGGTGTGCATGCTTAGTTATGATAGAATTGGAATTGAACCGAAATCTCCGTTATCTTTTGGAAATGCAAAGTAAATCGAACATTTTAGAGATATGTTTTGAAAAGGCACATCTAGTGTATGTGTAGAAAATGGAAGAGGGTAATGGGCTTGGTGAATTTATTTCCTAAGTAATTGTTAATGTTATGAAGGATTGGGAACGGGATTTAATGAAAGGAAAAGAAAGAAGAATCGCTTATAGCGTTGAATGAAATGGTTGTTTTCGAGAAAAGTTCATACATATATATATATTTTGTATAAACTGTCACATTACAATTCTAGTACGAGAAAGAGTGTTCATGATCATAGCTATCTGTAAGTTGTTATTGTTAAGGATCATGTTGAGATCTCTACTGGACTATATGTTAATCCCACGTTGTTGAATCTTTTTCAGGTGGTTAGCAGGATGTGCTACAAGATTTGGATCTTCTTATTTGTTGGCCACGGGGCCTCTTTGTTGTTGGCGGAATGCCATATATGTAATAAAGGTTTGCACCCTTCATTTGATTATTTAATGTCGTAAGCCTGAGGGCAACTTATTTAGAATGCCCATATTGTATTTAATATGTATTCGAACGAGAGAGTGTTGTTCACTTCTTTTAGTTGAACATCTGAATTTATTTCCGCATGTTATCTCTGAAACTGGATTAAGTTAATGAACTTGGTAATGACTTCGAGTAATAAAAAGTGGGGCGTGACAAAATAAAAAAGGAAGTTTAATAGGAAAGTAAATTGAATTAAAATGGAAGTAGAATAAATATAAAAATGAAAGTAGCATAAAATTAAAACTGGGAGTTCAATCTAGAAACCACTATACTTTAACGATCTATTTGGAAATTAAATAAAAAAGGAAGTTGAGTAGAAAAGAATCTTGAATAAAAAAGGAAGTTAAATAAAAATAAAAATGGAAGTTGCAGAAAATTAAAAATGGAAGTTCATTCCAGAAACCACTATACCTTAACGATCTATTTGGAAATTTAATAAAAAAGGAAGTTTAATAGAATAGTAAATTGAATAAAAGTGGAAGTTGAATAAAAATAAATTAAAAGTTGCACAAAATTAAAAACGGAAGTTCAATCCAAAAACCACTATACCTTAACGATCTATTTGGAAATTAAATAAAAAAGGAAGTTGAGTAGAAAAGAAACTTGAATAAAGAAGGAAGTTAAATAAAAATAAAAATGGAAGTTGCAGAAAATTAAAAATGGAAGTTCATTCCAGAAACCACTATACCATAATGATCTATTTGGAAATTAAATAGAAAAGGAAGTTTAAGAGAAAAGTAAATTGAATTAAAATGGAAGTTGAAAAAAATAAAAATGAAAGTTGCATAGAATTAAAAATGGAAGTTCAATCCAGAAACCACTATACCTTAACGATCTATTTGGAAATTAAATAAAAAATGAAGTTCAATAGAAAAGTAAATAGAATAAAAATGGAAGTTGAATAAAAATAAAAACGAAAGTTGCATAAAATTAAAAATGAAAGTTCAATCCAAAAACCACTATACCTTAACGATTTATTTGGAAATTAAATAAAAAAGGAAGTTTAATAGAAAAGCAAATTCAATAAAAATGGAAGTTGAATAAAAATAAAAATGAAAGTTGCATAAAATTAAAAATGGAAGTTCAATCCAAAAACCACTATACCTTGACGATCTATTTGGAAATTAAATAAAAAAGGAAATTGAGTAGAAAAGAAACTTGAATAAAAAGGGAAGTTAAATAAAAATAAAAATGGAAGTTGCAGAAAATTAAAAATGGAAGTTCATTCCAGAAACCACTATACCTTAACGATCTATTCGGAAATTAAATAAAAAAGGAAGTTCAATAGAAAAGTAAATTAAATAAAAATGGAAGTAGAATATAAATAAAAATGAAAGTTGCATAATATTAAAAATGGAAGTTCAATCCAGAAACCACTATACCTTAGCGATCTATTTGGAAATTAAATAAAAAAGAAAGTTTAACAGAAAAGTAAATTGAATAAAAATTGAAGTTGAAAAAAAATAAAAATGAAAGTTGCATAAAATTAAAAATGGATGTTCAATCCAGAAACCACAATATCTTAATGATCTATTTGGAAATTAAATAAAAAAGAAAGTTTAATAGAAAAGTAAATTGACTAAAAATGGAAGTTGAATAAAAATAAAAATGAAAGTTGCAGAAAATTAAAAATGGAAGTTCATTCCAGAAACCACTATACCTTAACGATCTATTTGGAAATTAAATAAAAAGGAAGTTTAATAGAAAAGTAAATTAAATAAAAATGGAAGTAGAATATAAATAAAAATGAAAGTTGCATAAAATTAAGAATGGAAGTTCAATCCAGAAACCACTATACCTTAGCAATCTATTTGGAAATTAAATAAAAAAGAAAGTTTAACAGAAAAGTAAATTGAATAAAAATGGAAGTTGAAAAAAAATAAAAATGAAAGTTGCATAAAATTAAAAATGGATGTTCAATCCAGAAACCACAATATCTTAATGATCTACTTGGAAATTAAGTAAAAAAGAAAGTTTAATAGAAAAGTAAATTGACTAAAAATGGAAGTTGAATAAAAATAAAAATGAAAGTTGCAGAAAATTAAATATGGAAGTTCAATCCAGAAACCACTTTACCTTAACGATCTATTTGGAAATTAAATAAAAAAGGAAGTTTAATAGCAAAGTAAACTGAATAAAAATGTTATTTGAATAAAAATAAAAATGTAAGTTGCATAAACTTAAAAATGGAAGTTCAATCCAAAAAGCACTATACCTTAACGATCTATTTGGATATTAAATAAAAATGGAAGTTGAGTAGAAAAGAATCTCGAATAAAAAAGGAATTTAAATAAAAATAAAAATGGAAGTTGCAGAAAATTAAAAATGGAAGTTCATTCCAGAAACCACTATACCTTAACGATTTATTTGGAAATTAAACAAAAAAGGAAGTTTAATAGAAAAGTAAATTGATTAAAAATGGAAGTAAAATAAAAATAAAAATGAAAGTTGCATAAAATTAAAAATAGAAGTTCAATCCAGAAACCACTATACCTTAACGATCTACATGGAGATTAAATGAAAAAGGAAGTTTAATAGGAAAGTAAATTGAATTAAAATGGAAGTAGAATAAAAATAAAAATGAAAGTTGCATAAAATTAAAAATGGAATTTCAATACAAAAACCACTATACCTTAACGATCTATTTGGAAATTAAATAAAAAAGGTAGTTTAATAGAAAAGTAAATTGAATAAAAACCGAAGTTGAATAAAAATAAAAATGAAAGTTGCATAAAATTAAAAATGGAAGTTCAATCCTAAAACCACTATACCATAACGATCTATTTGGAAATTAAATAAAAAAGGAAGTTGAGTAGAAAAGAAACTTGAATAAAAGAGGATGTTAAATAAAAATAAAAATGAAAGTTGCAGAAAATTAAAAATGGAAGTTCTTTCTCGAAACCACTATACCTTAACGATCTATATGGAAATTAAATAAAAAAGGAAGTTTAATAGAAAAGTAAATTGAATAAACATGGAAGTAGAATAAAAATAAAAATGAAAGTTGCATAAAATTCAAAATGGAATTTCAATACAAAAACCACTATACCTTAACGATCTATTTGGAAATTAAATAAAAAAAGTAGTTTAATAGAAAAGTAAATTGAATAAAAACGGAAGTTGAATAAAAATAAAAATGAAAGTTGCATAAAATTAAAAATGGAAGTTCAATCCTAAAACCACTATACCATAATGATCTATTTGGAAATTAAATAAAGAAAGAAGTTGAGTAGAAAAGAAACTTGAATAAAAGAGTAAGTTAAACAAAAATAAAAATGAAAGTTGCAGAAAATTAAAAATGGAAGTTCAATCCTAAAACCACTATACCATAATGATCTATTTGGAAATTAAATAAAGAAAGAAGTTGAGTAGAAAAGAAACTTGAATAAAAGAGTAAGTTAAACAAAAATAAAAATGAAAGTTGCAGAAAATTAAAAATGGAAGTTCTTTCCCGAAACCACTATACCTTAACGATCTATATGGAAATTAAATAAAAAAGGAAGTTTAATAGAAAAGTAAATTGAATAAACATGGAAGTTGAATAAAAATAAAAATGATAGTTGCATAAAATTAAAAATGGAATTTCAATACAAAAGCCACTATACCTTAACAATCTATTTGGAAATTAAATAAAAAAGATAGTTTAATAGAAAAGTAAATTGAATAAAAATGGAAGTTGAATAAAAATAAAAATGAAAGTTGCATAAAATTAAAAATGGAAGTTCAATCCAGAAACCACTATACCTTAACGATCTATTTAGAAATTAAATAAAAAAGGAAGTTTAATATGAAAGTAAATTGAATAAAAATAAAAATGAAGGTCGCATAAAATTAAAAATGGAAGTTCAATCCAAAAACCACTATACCTTAACGATCTATTTGGAAATTAAATAAAAAGAGGAAGTTTAATAGAAAAGTAAATTGAATAAAAATGGTAGTTGAATAAAAATAAAAATGAAAGTCGTATAAAATTAAAAATGGAAGTTCAATCCAAAAACTACTATACCTTAACGATCTATTTGAAAATTAAATAAAAAAGGAAGTTGAGTACAAAAGAAACTTGAACAAAAAAGGAAGTTAAATAAAAATAAAAATGGAAGTTGTAGAAAATTAAAAATGGAAGTTCATTCCAGAAACCACTATACCTTAACGATCTATTTGGAAATTAAATAAAAAAGGAAATTTAATAAAAAAGTAAATTGAATAAAAATGGAAGTAGAATATAATTAAAAATGAAAGTTGCATAAAATTAAAAATGGAAGTTCAATCCAGAAACCACAATACCTTAGCGATATATTTTGAAATTAAATAAAAAAGGAAGTTTAATAGGAAAGTAAATTGAATTAAAATGGAAGTAGAATAAATATAAAAATGAAAGTAGCAAAAAATTAAAAATGGAAGTTCAATCCAGAAACCACTTTACCTTAACGATCTACGTGGAAATTAAATAAAAAAGGAAGTTTAATAGATAAGTAAATTGAATAAAAATGGAAGTTGAATAAAAATAAAAATGAAAGTTGCATAAAATTAAAAATGGAAGTTCAATCCAAAAACCACAATATCTTGACGATCTATTTGGACATTAAATAAAAAAGGAGGTTGAGTAGAAAAGAAACGTGAATAAAAAAGGAAGTTAAATAAAAATAGAAATGAAAGTTGCAGAAAATTAAAAATGGAAGTTTATTGCAGAAACCACTATATCTTAATGATCTATTTGGAAATTAAATAAAAAAGGAAGTTTGATAGAAAAGTAAGTTGATTAAAAATGGAAGTAGAATAAAAATAAAAATGAAAGTTGCATAAAATTAAAAATGGAAGTTCTATCCAGAAACCACTATACCTTAACGATCTACTTGGAAATTAAATAAAAAAAGAAGTTTAATAGGAAAGTAAATTGAATTAAAATGGAAGTAGAAAAAAAAAAAATGAAAGTTGCATAAAATTAAAAATGAAAGTTGCATAAAATTAAAAATGGAATTTCAATCCAGAAACCACTATACCTTAACGATCTATTTGGAAATTAAATAAAAAAGGAAGTTTAATAGAAAAGTAAATTGAATAAAAATGGAAGTTGAATAAAATAAAAATGATAGTTGCATGAAATTAAAAATGGAATTTCAATACAAAAACCACTATACCTTAACGATCTATTTGGAAATTAAATAAAAAAGGTAGTTTTACAGAAAAGTAAATTGAATAAAAATGGAAGTTGAATGAAAACAAAAATGAAAGTTGCATAAAATAAAAAATGGAAGTTCAATCCAGAAACCACTATACCTTAGCGATCTATTTGGAAATTAAATAAAAAAGGAAGTTTAATAGAAAAGTAAATTGAATAAAAATGGAAGTTGAATAAAAATAAAAATGAAAGTCGCATAAAATTAAAAATGGAAGTTCAATCCAAAAACCACTATACCTTAACGATCTATTTGGAAATTAAATAAAAAAGGTAGTTTAATAGAAAAGTAAATTGAATAAAAATGGAAGTTGAATAAAAATAAAAATGAAAGTTGCATAAAATTAAAAATGGAAGTTCAATCCAGAAACCACTATACCTTAACGATCTATTTGGAAATTAAATAAAAAAGGAAGTTTAATAGAAAAGTAAATTGAATTAAAAAGGAAGTTGAATAAAAATAAAAATGAAAGTCGCATAAAATTAAAAATGGAATTTCAATCCAAAAACCACTATACCTTAACGATCTATTTGGAAATTAAATAAAAAAGGAAGTTGAGTAGAAAAGAAACTTGAATAAAAAAGGAAGTTAAATAAAAATAAAAATGGAAGTTGCAGAAAATTAAAACTGGAAGTTCATTCCAGAAATCACTATACCTTAACGATCTATTTGGAAATTAAATAAAAAAGGAAGTTTAATAGAAAAGTAAATCGAATAAAAATGGAAGTAGAATATAATTAAAAATGAAAGTTGCATAAAATTAAAAATGGAAGTTCAATCCAGAAACCACTATACCTTAGCGATATATTTGGAAATTAAATAAAAAAGGAAGTTTAATAGGAAAGTAAATTGAATTAAAATGGAAGTAGAATAAATATAAAAATGAAAGTAGCATAAAATTAAAACTGGGAGTTCAATCCAGAAACTACTATACCTTAACGATCTATTTGGAAATGAAATAAAAAAGGAAGTTGAGTAGAAAAGAATCTTGAATAAAAAAGGAAGTTAAATAAAAATAAAAATGGAAGTTGCAGAAAATTAAAAATGGAAGTTCATTCCAGAAACCACTATATCTTAATGATCTATTTGGAAATTAAATAAAAAAGGAAGTTTAATAGAAAAGTAAATTGATTAAAAATGGAAGTAGAATAAAAATAAAAATGAAAGTTGCATAAAATTAAAAATGGAAGTTCTATCCAGAAACCACTATACCTTAACGATCTACTTGGAAATTAAATAAAAAAGGAAGTTTAATAGGAAAGTAAATTGAATTAAAATGGAAGCACAATAAAAATAAAAATGAAAGTTGCATAAAATTAAAAATGGATGTTCAATCCAGAAACCACTATACCTTAACGATCTAATTGGAAATTAAATAAAAAAGGAAGCTTAATAGGAAAGTAAATTGAATTAAAATGGAAGTCGAATGAAAATAAAAATGAAAGTTGCATAAAATTAAAACAGGAAGTTAAATCCAGAAACAACTATACCTTAACGATCTATTTGGAAATTAAATAAAAAAGGAAGTTTAATAGAAAAGTAAACTGAATAAAAATGGAAGTTGAATAAAAATAAAAATGAAAGTTGCCGAAAATGAAATATGGAAGTTCAATCCCGAAACCACTATACCTTAACGATCTATTTGGAAATTAAATAAAAAAGTAAGTTTAATAGAAAAGTAAATTGAATAAAAATGGAAGTTAAATAAAAATAAAAATGAAAGTTGCATAAAATTAAAAATGGAGGTTCAATACAAAAACCACTATACCTTAACGATCTATTTGGAGATTAAATAAAAAAGATAGTTTAATAGAAAAGTAAATTGAATAAAAATGGAAGTAGAATAAAAATAAAAATGAAAGTTGCATAAAATTAAAAATGGAAGTTCAATCCAAAAACCACTATACCTTAACGATCTATTTGGAAATTAAATAAAAAAGGAAGTTTAATAGAAAAGTAAACTGAATAAAAATGGAAGTTGAATAAAAATAAAAATGAAAGTTGCCGAAAATTAAATGTAACGCCCTCAAAATAATAACATTAAACCCATCAAATAAGACATGCATTGACATATAAACTAACCACATTCTTTTATTCATTAGAGTCTCATTACATAAGTATTACATGTTAACATCAAAAACAGAATGCCCTACGGGCTTACAGCTTTCCAAGTTAACACTTGGTTACAACAAAAGAGTACTAACTCGTTTACACATTAAGCCCTTGGCTTGAAGTTACATGTAATACATCAAAAGTAAAACGACAAAAGTATGTCCGCCTCTAGCCTCCCAAGCTATGTCCTTGGAGGTGGCATGCTACCTGTACCTGAAAATGATATTCCCATAAAGGGTGAGCCACAGCCCAGTAGAAATACACTAAACCAACCATGAACAATGACTAAAAGATTAGCAATTGATAGATGGCCAACACTGATACATCCACATAAATCACATATTTATGTCATACGACTTATGAGTCTAAGTTACTTTTCATTTTCCTTTTTTCAACAGATAAGCATATTAGCTCTATCATCATCTCGACAGATATGTATAAAAACTATATCCCACGTTCACAGATAAGCATATAAGCTATATCCACATTCTCAACAGATATGTATAACAACAATATCCCACATTCACAGATAAGCATATAAGCTGTATCCACACTTCACAAAGATAAGCATATGAGCTCTATCTTCACTTCTCTAGACAAGCATATGAGCTGTATCTACGGAGTTCATCCCCTATTTCCTCCCAATACTATCCGATTTAGAGGTACATCCCCTATCTTCCCCTAAACCGTGGAGTACATCCCCCATCTCCTCCTCTACACATAACGTATACAAACACATTGGTTCTATATACAATCACTCAATACATACAGTTAATGTATTCTGTCAACCGTCAAATTCCATGACACATTCCATTGATTAGTTTCCGTTTGCCTAATCATCATGCATTGTCTACAACAATTACGGCTATCCTCCACCGATAGCCCAAAGCAGTTATTTCTAAACAGAAAATAAATGCACACATGGATATTCAATCAACATTTCAATTCGGTGAGTGATAAATAATTCAACTGCACCCTTTAACCCCATACATTTCCATATCTCAACAATTCCATTTCATAACTTTATTCCTCACGATTAATTAACTCAATTAATCACACAATGTAATTAGGTCATTTACCATAATCAACATTTCAACCCTTAAGGTCCCATTTTCAATAATTATTCAACATTTATACCATTTCTCTATGTCAAACATGCATCTAGGTTTATTATGAATAAAACCCCAACTTTTGTAAAATTACACAAAAGCCCCAAACTTTCACCAAATTACCAAACCAACCCCAACATCTCAAAATACTAAAATTTAAAGACAAAATCCATAGAGAGGAGTAGGATATCCCTACCTCAAATTCAGAGCTCCAAGGGAGAAGACGGCAAAACCCAACGTGCTCCAAATCCCGAAATTCTCAGATTAAAATGTAGCCCTCGACGATCAACAACTTTTTTGTAAAGGCCAAAGGTGAGCAAATCACTCCTACTAGATCAAAACCAAGAGAGAAGGTAGAGTCTAGAGTGAGAGGCTCAACAATGATGATTTTGGAAAAGTAGGAGAGAGAAGAGAAAGTAAAAAAATGATTTGAAAAGTCACAACTCGGGACTTAAACCCAGTCGCCCCGCTCGAGCGTAAAACACCCCGCTCGAGCGTCACTCACAGACTCCCGCTCGAGCGGCCAAACTCTCGCTCGAGCGCCGGATGCACTCTCCCAGCACTTTTACAGAGCCAGGTCTCCGCTCGAGCTTCCAACTCCCCGCTCGAGCGGCACTCACACAACCCCGCTCGAGCGGCCAATCCCACGCTCGAGCGCACAACACTGCACAGGAAAATACTGGATGGGTGAATTCCCTGCTCGAGCGCCACAACCCCCGCTCGAGCGGACAGGCCAAAATCTGGGCAATTAGTTTTGGTTTCTAAACTCAACCAACCTGTAACAAACCCGCCCAACACATCCTATAACTCAAATACGAAGTGAAAAGGATGTAAACAAGATAATAATCAACTACCAACATCCACGGACACATGTCCGGATCACTGTACAACAAGGGTAAATCCGGGATCGCTATAACCTCCCCTCCTTAAAGAATTTCGTCCCCGAAATTAAGCACAAGTTTTAAAAAACAGGTTTTCCTCCATTTTAAACAATGTTACATTTTAACATTCAACAATTCGACCCATTACCGGTCATCCCATCCCTTAAACAAGGGGCAATTCACAATATGTAAACAACATATGTACTTTCAACATGCATCAATATTATGCATTTCCTTTCCAATTTCAACAATCTATTCAATATATATATGTTACATTCAACTTCCATATGAGGCAAGTTCCAAAACATACTTCCAATAACCAAAACATTTTCAATGTTTCACAACTTAAGACATATACAAAAGCTCTTAAGTTCAACAAGTGTTCAAAATCTAAATACAAGATTACATATCAACAAACAAGTCCGGATATTTTTCGCGGACTTCCAACTCACGTTCCCAAGTGGCTTCCTCCACTCCGTGATGTTTTCACAAGACTTTCACCAAAGGAATGGTCTTGCCACGCAGGACCTGATCCCGCCTATCCAAGACCCGAACCGGTCTCTCCTCATACGAGGCATCCTCATCTACCTCTAAATCGGTCCAATCCAACACATGTGATGGATCTGGCTCATACTTCCGAAGCATACTCTCATGAAACACGTCATGTACTCCGGACAACTGCGGCGGTAAGGCTAACCGATAAGCAACCTCGCCTATCCTCTCAAGGATCTCAAAAGGACCAATAAACCGAGGGGATAGCTTCCCACTCCTCCCAAACCTCATCAAGCCTCGCCTAGGTGATATCTTCAGAAAGACATGATCACCTACCTCAAACGCCAAAAGCCTCCTCCTACGGTCAGCATAAGATTTCTGACGACTCTGGGCTGTAACAAGCCTCCTACGGATAAGCTCAACTTTCTCCGTCGTCTCCCTAACCAACTCCGGACCCAACAAAGGTGCATCACCCACCTCGGCCCAACACACTGGAGACCTACACAGTCGGCCATGCAAGGCCTCAAACGGTGCCATACCGATGCTAGACTGAAAACTGTTGTTGTAGGCAAACTCTACCAAGGGTAAGTGCCTCTCCCACGTCCCGCTGAAGTCTAGGACACAACCCCGAAGCATATCCTCAAGGATCTGAATAGTACGCTCGGACTGCCCGTCAGTCTGAGGATGATAGGCCGTACTAAAGGTCAACTTAGTGCCCAAGGCACTCTGCAAACTCTGCCACAACCTAGCAGTAAAACGAGGATCTCTATCTGAGACGATCGTCACTGGGACCCCGTGCAATCTCACTACATCTCGAATATACAAGTCGACAAGATGATCTACCGAATCTCTCACGCGCATAGGAATAAAGTGCGCCGACTTAGTCAACCGGTCTACAACCACCCAAATAGCATCACTACCCCGCTGAGTCCTCGGAAGACCTACAACGAAGTCCATAGTGACATGCTCCCACTTCCACTCGGCAATAGGCAAGGGTTGCAACAAACCCGCTGGCCTCTGATGTTCGGCCTTCACTTGCTGGCAAGTAAGGCACTTCGATACGAAAATAGCCACATCTCTCTTCTTACCCCGCCACCAAAACTGGCGACCCAAATCTTGATACATCTTAGTACCTCCCGGATGCACCGCAAGGCGCGAATGGTGAAACTCTCGGAGTACTTCCTCTCGGCAAGACTCCGGTACAAACAAACGGTCTCGGTATCTCACACTCAGGTCGGAATACACCGTCAAACCCTTCTCAACCTTCCCACTAGAGATCTTCTCTCGGAGGGATTCTACCTTAAGGTCACTTCTCTGTGCCTCTAACACTCTAGTCATAAGTGTAGACTGCGCAACAACAGAAAACAAGGCCGCAGCCTCAACAGATTCGCCTAGTAGCAAATCAAACTCACCAAGTGCACCCAACATCTCCCATTCCCGGATGGCTATACAAGCTACATCACTAATGGATTTCCTACTAAGGGCATCGGCCACAACATTGGCCTTTCCCAGATGATAATGCAACTCAAAATCATAATCCTCGATGAACTCCATCCATCTCCTCTGCCTCAGATTCAAGTCTCTCTGTGTAAATAGATACTTCAAACTCTTGTGGTCCGAGAATACCTCGAACCTCTCACCATAAAGGTAGTGCCTCCAGATTTTCAAGGCAAAGATCACTACTGCTAACTCTAGGTCGTGTGTGGGGTAATTCTTCTCGTGTATTTTTAACTGACGTGAGCCATAAGCTACCACTTTCCCCTCTTGCATCAACACACAACCCAAACCCTCTCGTGAGGCATCACAATAAACCGCATAACCCAACCCTCTCTCCGGAATAATCAACACCGGAGCGGTGGTCAATCTAACTTTCAGCTCTTGGAACGACTTTTCACAAGTCTTATTCCACACATACTTGACTCCCTTCCGAGTCAGTCTAGTCAACGGTGACGCTAACCTGGAGAAATCTTTTACAAACCGACAGTAATACCCAGCTAATCCCAGAAAACTGCGGATCTCAAACACACTCTTAGGCTGTGCCCAGTCTTGCACTGCCTCAACCTTGGATGTATCAACAGACACCCCTTTCCCGGATACCACGTGGCCTAAGAATTTGACTTCCCTCAGCCAGAACTCACACTTCCCAAACTTGGCATACAGCCTATGGGCTCTAAGTAACTCAAGCACCACTCTCAAGTGTTCCTCGTGCTCCTCCTCAGAAGGCGAATAGATAAGGATGTCGTCCACAAAAACGACTACAAACCGATCCAAGAATTCCCGGAAGATCCGGTTCATCAGATCCATAAAGACTGCCGGTGCATTGGTAAGCCCGAATGGCATCACCAGAAACTCGTAATGGCCATACCGCGTGCGGAATGCCGTCTTAGGAATATCCTCCTCCCTGACCCTCAACTGGTGGTAACCCGATCTCAAGTCTATTTTAGAGAAACAACGGGAACCCTTCAACTGGTCAAACAAGTCATCTATACGGGGCATAGGGTACTTATTCTTAACCGTAGCCCGATTCAACTTCCGGTAGTCAATACACAATCTCAAGGCACCATCTTTCTTTTTAACAAAGAGGGCCGGTGCTCCCCACGGCGAAACACTAGGGCGAACAAAGCCCTTATCTAGCAATTTCTGGAGCTGAACTTTCAACTCAACCAACTCTGCTGGAGCAAAACGGTAAGGTGCCATAGAAATCGGCGCCGTACCAGGCACTAAATCAATAGAGAACTCTATCTCTCGGTGAGGTGGCAAACTAACAAGATCTTCGGGAAAGACATCCGAATACTCACAAACCACCGTCGGCAATACAACCTGGGTCTCACCACTCTCCCCACTCTCAAGGCTGGCAAGTAGACTACTAAGCTCACTTCGCCCTCGCGAATCATACCCCGGTGGCAAAACACAACCAACCCGGTCTCCCAAGAAATGAAACCACTCCCCGCTCAAAGTACATAACGTGACCCTCTGGCGGTAGCAATCAATAACAGCTCGGTATGACGATAGCTAGTCCATACCCAAAATAACATCAAAGCCCTTCATGGGCATGACAACAAACGGAAAAGGAAGCCTATAGTCGGCGACCTCTATATCACATCCTCTAACACCCTGTTTCAGGATCAACTCACCACCCAAAGGCGATACCACACAAATAGGAGATGCTAACTGTGCTAACTCTAATTCCAAAACAGATGCAAATGCAGCAGATACAAAAGAATGAGATGCACCCGTGTCTATCAACACGTTAGCAACCGAGTTGCAAAACAGAAAAGTACGTCTCACCACTGATGGTGCCGGTACTAAATCCTGCGCGGTAACAGCATACACGCGCCCCGTAGGCCCCTGGTCTACCAGCTCACCTCTAGGAGCAAAAGACTGCTGCACAGACTGGGATGACGAAGCTCCCGGATTGGCCCTCGAGGCCTGCACAGACTGAGCTGGCTGAAAACCCTGCGTCTGCCTAGAACCAGATGCTCCCGAAGTGGCACTCAACTGCGGTCAAAACCTCTTCAGGTGCCCAGGCTGTCCACACTGATAACAAGTCAAGGGCTGCCCCCTGCCCAAACTCTGACTCTGCGGTCTAGCTGAAGAAGAAGCAGCTCTCTGACCCCCACCCTTCTGCGGGCAAACTGAAACCTTGTGACCCAGCTGGCCACACTTGTAACAAGTAAACTCCCCCTGATTGCCTCTCCCCGAGCCTGCACTCGGCACTGGAAAGGTCGATCTAGAGACTGCTCCCTGAGACTGCTGAGGGTTATAACCCCTCTGCCTCCTGCCATCACCCTGGCCATCTTGGCTCCTCTTGGAGCCCTTATATTCTTCCTCCTCTTCCTGCATCATAATTTCCATATGAGCAGCAGCATCTACCAGGTGTCTATTGTCACGACCCCAAACCGCCCCTAGTAGTTCGGTGCCGTGATGGCCAGTAATCCGTAATTACCGAAGGCCAACTTTTCGAAACCTAACACAATCAGAGTATGGACATAGGGGGCTCACAAATGCGGAAGCGATAAATCAAATACAAGTGGTCCATAAGAGCTGTGCATAGATCAAATGAGATGTCAACTATTCCCAATTAACTTTACAACTTGAGTACAAAAATGTAGAATTACATATTACATCTTGATCAAAAGGCTTCTAGAGCCGACATATACAAAATACAGCTAATACAATTCAAGAAGCATGATTTTCAAGATTTGCCGACATGCAAAGCAGAGCATCGCCGACGTAAATACAAAAGTAAAGCCGACATAAACACGTATCCAAAACAAGCGTCCAAAACGATCTAGGCGTCGCCGCCGTCCTGCTCATCACCTACATATATATAGAGGGGTGAGTACAAAACTCAGTGAATGATACTACTAATAAAGGTTTTGCATGAATAAAGCCAAGATCCTTCAAAACAAACACATCAACTTTAGCAAGACAAGGGATGAACCGTATTCATCAAATATCATAACATCGGCGAAGCAAGGGATGAACCGTATTCATCATTCAAGTATCACAATTATCATAGCGTCGGCGAAGCAAGGGATGAACCGTATTCATCAAATATCATAACATCGGCGAAGCAAGGGATGAACCGTATTCATCATTCAAGTATCACAATTATCATAACGTCGGCGAAGCAAGGGATGAACCGTATTCATCAAATATCATAACATCGGCGAAGCAAGGGATGAACCGTATTCATCATTCAAGTATCACAATTATCATAACGTCGGCGAAGCAAGGGATGAACCGTATTCATCAAATACCATAACATCGGCGAAGCAAGGGATGAACCGTATTCATCATTCAAATATCAAAGCTGTACGATCCGTAATCGTTTAGTCAAAAGTATTGCGAAAGTTTAGAGTCCTCCAATACAAGGGACTTGTGTTACTTAGGCCCGTAGCCCGATTTAACAAGGACCGTATCCTTTTATACTTAGTACTGCGAAAGTTTAGAGTCCTCCAGCACAAGGGACTTGTGTTACTTAGGCCCGTAGCCCGATTTAACAAGGACCGTATCCTTTTCTAAGATGGCATCAACAAGGAGTTTACTTGACTCATCAACAAGAGCTTATTTATTCATGCTAACAAAATACTTTTGTCAAAACAAGCAAGCAAGATTTATCAAAACAAGTATAACATAGCTTTATTAGAAGCACCACTCACCTAGTTCTTCAGGTGCAAACTCAAAGCAATATCAAGGACCTACAATCATATGGCAAGTCACATTCTCAAAGCAAGCTCTATATATA
The DNA here is from genome assembly GCF_055761805.1 of Camellia sinensis. Taxonomy (NCBI): domain Eukaryota; kingdom Viridiplantae; phylum Streptophyta; class Magnoliopsida; order Ericales; family Theaceae; genus Camellia; species Camellia sinensis. The sequence goes on from NW_028128987.1 coordinate 36,611,574, forward strand.
CATGCAAATGATCTCGGCACTCATGCCAGATCTAAGTCAAGGACAAAACAAAACAAGCTGGGAGCTTACACACTGCTCCCGTTTCTCGAAAACACACTGGGTATAGTCCCGGGCTAAGCCGAGGTCCCGCTAAACAAGATCAGGAAAAATCTGGGTTTTCCTTTTCCTTGAAGAATATGAAAACATGATCATTTGAAAGATGGATGCAAGCTCACAACTTGTTACAAAAATCTGGGTTTTCATGCCAAGAGTTCAAAATATATGGACCTGGGTACCCATTCAAGAAAGTCATGCAAGAACAACACAAACATGGTTTTCGTTCCAAACTTTTCGATCAAAATGAGACCCTTTTTCAAGAACACATAGAAAACCATTTTCTCTTTCCAAAACCAACTTCAAAACGATGCATGTCATGCCAAGCAAATCCGATCATGCAATGCAGCTAGATATTCAGCAAGAACAATCAAAGGAGATCAAGATTCTAACCTCAAAACCCGGATCTAATGGTTCAAGCCACAAAGATCAAGCTTGGAAGACAACTCTCACTCAAGAACTCTTCTTCCTCCTTTCTAGAGCTTCTCTCTCTAAAACAAAGATTGAGACAAGAAATGATTTGTTTCAAGGTCTGCCGGCTGCCTTAACAAACAGCTCGGACACGTGGCATTAACGGGTTGGTTCAGCTCCAAAAAGGTGATTGATAGACAAGACAGCCTCTGACAAAACGTATGCAGCAAGCTCGGGTAAGACACATCGGCCAAGAGATGACATCGGCTCAAAACAAGGATCCAGCAACGGGATAGAAAAATATCGGCTAGGGAGGACGACGCTTGACTAAGCTGTGCCACACCTTGGCCGGGGTGCGCCACATCTCGGCCTAGGCCATACTTGCCTGCGGACAAGGTTCAAGTGCAGAACATCTCGGCAAAGAATGCCCGAGGTGAAGATGGGGTTAAACAAGACCTCAAGATAGTTCTAAGTACAAAGGGTCAAAGGCGAACTAAGCTCAAGATGATCTCGGCTACGCACACGCACTAAGCAAGGAACAAAATCATGCAAGCAACTTAAGCGAACCAAGGCAAGATAAAACCTTTAAATTAACATGACAAGCAAGACCATGCAAGAATGTATGCAAGTATGGCAAGAGTAAGGTGAGGGTTGTTACATCCTACCCCCCTTAAAGAAGTTTGGTCCCCAAACTTGGATTACCTTGTTCCCAGAACAACTCCGGATAACGGATTCTCATCTCCTCTTCCTTTTCCCACGTGGCTTCTGTGCCATAATGCTCCTTCCATTCGACCTTTACCATCGGTATCGATCTGTTCCTCAATTGTCTCACTTGTCTGTCAACAATCTTCATTGGCTTCTCCTCGTAGCCCAAATCTTCATTAATTGTGATCTTGGAATGACCAATTATATGCAGTGGATCTCGGATGTACTTCCTCAACATCGAGACATGAAACACATTGTGGACTTGGCTCAAATCTGGCGGCAAAGCAAGTCTGTAGGCAACGGGGTTAATTCTCTCAAGAATTTCAAATGGCCCAATATAGCGGGGTGCTAACTTACCTTTCTTCCCAAATCTGGAAACTCCTTTCATCAGTGAAACCTTCAGGAATACGTGATTCCCAACTTCGAACTCAATCTCATTTCTTTTCTGATCGGCGTAGCTCTTTTGTCGGCTCTGGGCGGTTTTAATCCTCTGTTGGATAAGTTTAATCTTCTCTGTTGTCACTTGAATCAATTCGGGACCAAGCAGAGCTCTGTCCCCGACTTCGGTCCAACATATCGGCGACTTACATTTTCTTCCGTACAAGGCCTCATAAGGCGCCATGCCAATGCTAGTGTGATAGCTATTGTTGTAGGTGAATTCCACTAAGGGCAAATGTGTTCCCCAACTCCCTTGGAAGTCCAATACACAAAGCCTCAGCATATCTTCAAGTGTCTGAATTGTCCTCTCTGTCTGCCCATCCGTTTGGGGATGAAAGGCTGTACTAAATCTCAGTTCGGCTCCGAAAGCTCTCTGAAGACTCTGCCAAAATCTGGAAACGAATTTAGGATCTCGGTCTGACACGATCGACATCGGCACTCCATGAAGTCTGACAATCTCGTTCACATATAACAAGGCAAGTTGATCGGCGTTGAAGGTAGTCTTAACAGGTAGAAAGTGTGCTGATTTTGTTAGTCTATCAACAACAACCCAAATCGAGTCCATACCTTTCGGTGTCTTCGGCAGGCCAATCACAAAGTCCATGGAGATGTGCTCCCATTTCCACTCAGGAATCGGCAAAGGTTGAAGAAGTCCTGCTGGTCTTTGATGTTCTGCTTTCACTTGTTGACAGTGTAAACACTGGGACACGAATTCGGCTATTTCTCTCTTCATATTTGGCCACCAGAAGGTCTGCTTCACATCTTGATACATCTTAGTGTTCCCTGGATGAACTGCAAACTTAGAACCGTGAGCTTCCTGTAAAATTTTCCTTCTCAGCTCTGGAATATCGGCCACGCATAGCCTTCCTTCAAACTTAAGCACTGGATCTTCGAAGGTATACCCTGATCTCGGCTTTGTGTCAATTTCCTCGGCTATTTTCTTGAGGAATTCGTCTTCCATCTGTCTTGTCTTTACCTCGTTAATAATCGTCGGCTCCCCTGTCATCACGGTCAAATATGCCAAATTTCCATCTGACTTTCTGCTCAAAGCGTCGGCTACACTGTTAGCTTTACCGGGGTGATATTGAATTTGCATATCGTAGTCTTTTAACAACTCAAGCCACCTTCTCTGCCTCAAATTCAGTTCCTTCTGAGTGAATAGATATTTTAAGCTCTTATGATCTGTGAAAACCTGACAAGTAGCTCCGTACAAATAGTGACGCCAAATCTTTAAAGCAAAAACCACGGCCGCTAATTCTAAATCATGGGTAGGATAGTTCTTCTCATGAGGTTTCAATTGACGAGATGCATAAGCTATAACCTTACCCTTTTGCATTAATACACAACCCAAACCCTTATGCGATGCATCACTATAGACATGAAATTCTTCGTTACCTGATGGAAGTACGAGTACTGGCGCTGTAACTAACCTTGTCTTCAGTTCCTGAAAGGCTGATTCCCGATCTTCAGTCCATTCATACAGTGTTCCCTTCTTAGTCAGTTGCGTTAGCGGAATTGCAATCCTTGAGAAATCTTTCACAAACTTTCTGTAGTAACCTGCCAAACCCAGAAAACTACGAATCTCGGACACATTAGTCGGCCTCGGCCAATTTACTACGGCTTCAACTTTGCTAGGATCTACTGCAATACCTTCTTCATTAATCACATGACCCAAAAATGAGATGGTAGAAAGCCAAAACTCACACTTATTAAACTTCGCATACAATTTTCGTTCTCTCAAAATCTGTAAGGCAAGTCTCAAATGGTTTTCATGTTCAACATCACTCTTGGAATAGATCAGTATGTCATCAATGAAAACAACTACAAATCCATCTAAATACGGTTTGAAGACTCTGTTCATTAAATCCATAACGCAGCAGGGGCATTGGTTACTCCAAAAGGCATCACTAAAAACTCGTAGTGGCCATATCTTGTTCGAAAGGCAGTCTTCTCAACATCTTCGGCCTTAACCTTAAGCTGATGGTAACCAGACCTAAGGTCGATCTTAGAAAAGACTCGTGCTCCTTGCAACTGATCAAGCAAATCATCAATTCTAGGTAACGGGTACTTGTTCTTGATGGTGACCTTATTAAGTTCTCTATAGTCGATACACAGACGGAGTGTGCCATCCTTCTTCTTAACAAATAGAACAGGTGCTCCCCATGGTGAAGTGCTCGGCCTAATAAATCCCTTATCTAACAACTCTTGCAATTGCAGTTTCAATTCTCTAAGTTCAGCTGGGGCCATCCTATAAGGCATTTTGGAGATCGGCTGTGTTCCCGATATGATGTCAACAGTAAACTCTATTTCTCTATCGGTTAAGTGGCCAGGCAACTCGTCTGGAAAGACGTCGGAAAATTCATTCACAACTGGGATGTCGGCTAAACTAACGTTTCCATTCTGACCACTCAGTATGCTACACAAATAACCTCGGCACCCTTTCCGAATTAACTTACAGGCCTTAATGGACGAAATCAAGTATGGTGGGGGCACTATCCCTTTACCCTGGAAAATAACCTCGGCTAGGTTTGGGGGTCTCAGTGTGACACTTTTCGAAACACAATTAATAGATGCATTGTTCGCGACTAACCAGTCCATTCCCAGTATGATATCAAAATGAGCTAGGTCTAGAGGCATTAGATCTACTAGCAGTTCAACATTTTCAATCACAATAATACATGCTCGGTAAATGAATGCAACAATCATAGATTTCCCAGATGGAGTAGACACAGATAATACGAAATCAAGGGGCTCTAGTTCCCTATTAATTTTCTCGGCAAACTTAGTAGATATAAACGAATGAGTAGAACCCGAATCAATCAACACATAAGCATCTTGGGAGCAAATTAGAAGTGTACCTGACACTACTGTCTCAGCATTCTGAGTGTCTCCTGGTACTAATGCAAACACTCTGCCCTGTCTCATCTGTCCTTTCCCAGCATTTCCCTTCTGAACAGAACCCGAGGTATTCTCTCCTTTCTTGTCGTTATCAGCCTTCGCTTTGGGGCAATCCCTCACATAATGGCCCATCTCGCCACATTCATAACAAGCTCCAGACGTTCGTCGACAAATCCCGAAATGCTGTTTCCCACAATCTGAACACATCGGTTTAGCACTCCCTTCTTGCCTTACATTACTAGTACTGCCCATGTTCGTTCTCTTCTTGGTGCTCAGCTGTCCTCGGCGATTGTCATAATTCTGCCTCTTTCGCTGGTTTTCTCCCGAGCTCTGGTATCGGTTCAAATTAGCTTCGGCCTGAATGGCTTTGTCCAATACTTCGGCATAAGTCGGCATATCAAGCAAGTTGACCCGGTCTTGAATCGGTCCACGAAGCCCACACTCGAACTTCCTGGCCTTCATATATTCGTCGTTGGTCATGTGTGGCACAAACCTTACCAATTCAGTAAAAGTGCGGTCATATTCCGCCACTGTTCTGTTGCCTTGCGTCAGAGTATGAAATTCGGTAGCCTTGCGGTTTCGAACACTTAGGGGAAAATGTTTCTTGTAGAACAACTCTAAGAATCGGGTCCAGGTCAAATCCGGATTGCTCCCCCTAACCATCATCCACCACCTACGGGCGTCATCATCTAATGTGAATGCTGCCAACGTCACTTTCTGTGCGTCGGTGCTAGGGAAGATCTCGAATAACTTTTCCATTTCCAACACCCATGCTTCAGCCTTCATCGGCTCTATACCCCCAGAGAATCTCGGTGGCCTCATTTTCTTGAACTCCCTGATCAAAGCTATCGTGCCATCCCCATATAAGGCTGGTTGTGGGGGAATTTGCGGCACTGGCGGAGGTGGAGGTGGAACTACGTTTCGGCCATTGGTCTGCTCGGCCTGAGTCGACGTAGCACTAGCGAACTGCTGCCTGGTTTGCCTCAACTCACGGGCCAAACCTTCAACCAATCTTTCCAGTCTGTCCATTCTATCTTCGGGTTGATCTCGGCCAAGCGGTGGTCTACCTCTCCTCATAATGCTATGAGTATGCAGAATATGACTTTAAAAACAATTAAGCAAATAACCACATAGGCAAACAGCAAACAAGCATATCAAAACAATGCACACCTCGCTCAAACAACAAATACCATGATGCAACCCTAACATCTTTCTAAGGGAAATCCTATGCTCTTTAGGACTCAAAGTGTGTGAATAGCGTATACCGAGGAACTCGTGTGCTCTGATACCACTCTGTCACGACCCCAAACCGCCCCTAGTAGTTCGGTGCCGTGATGGCCAGTAATCCGTAATTACCGAAGGCCAACTTTTCGAAACCTAACACAATCAGAGTATGGACATAGGGGGCTCACAAATGCGGAAGCGATAAATCAAATACAAGTGGTCCATAAGAGCTGTGCATAGATCAAATGAGATGTCAACTATTCCCAATTAACTTTACAACTTGAGTACAAAAATGTAGAATTACATATTACATCTTGATCAAAAGGCTTCTAGAGCCGACATATACAAAATACAGCTAATACAATTCAAGAAGCATGATTTTCAAGATTTGCCGACATGCAAAGCAGAGCATCGCCGACGTAAATACAAAAGTAAAGCCGACATAAACACGTATCCAAAACAAGCGTCCAAAACGATCTAGGCGTCGCCGCCGTCCTGCTCATCACCTACATATATATAGAGGGGTGAGTACAAAACTCAGTGAATGATACTACTAATAAAGGTTTTGCATGAATAAAGCCAAGATCCTTCAAAACAAACACATCAACTTTAGCAAGACAAGGGATGAACCGTATTCATCAAATATCATAACATCGGCGAAGCAAGGGATGAACCGTATTCATCATTCAAGTATCACAATTATCATAGCGTCGGCGAAGCAAGGGATGAACCGTATTCATCAAATATCATAACATCGGCGAAGCAAGGGATGAACCGTATTCATCATTCAAGTATCACAATTATCATAACGTCGGCGAAGCAAGGGATGAACCGTATTCATCAAATATCATAACATCGGCGAAGCAAGGGATGAACCGTATTCATCATTCAAGTATCACAATTATCATAACGTCGGCGAAGCAAGGGATGAACCGTATTCATCAAATATCATAACATCGGCGAAGCAAGGGATGAACCGTATTCATCATTCAAATATCAAAGCTGTACGATCCGTAATCGTTTAGTCAAAAGTATTGCGAAAGTTTAGAGTCCTCCAATACAAGGGACTTGTGTTACTTAGGCCCGTAGCCCGATTTAACAAGGACCGTATCCTTTTATACTTAGTACTGCGAAAGTTTAGAGTCCTCCAGCACAAGGGACTTGTGTTACTTAGGCCCGTAGCCCGATTTAACAAGGACCGTATCCTTTTCTAAGATGGCATCAACAAGGAGTTTACTTGACTCATCAACAAGAGCTTATTTATTCATGCTAACAAAATACTTTTGTCAAAACAAGCAAGCAAGATTTATCAAAACAAGTATAACATAGCTTTATTAGAAGCACCACTCACCTAGTTCTTCAGGTGCAAACTCAAAGCAATATCAAGGACCTACAATCACATGGCAAGTCACATTCTCAAAGCAAGCTCTATATATACATGCAAATGATCTCGGCACTCATGCCAGATCTAAGTCAAGGACAAAACAAAACAAGCTGGGAGCTTACACACTGCTCCCGTTTCTCGAAAACACACTGGGTATAGTCCCGGGCTAAGCCGAGGTCCCACTAAACAAGATCAGGAAAAATCTGGGTTTTCCTTTTCCTTGAAGAATATGAAAACATGATCATTTGAAAGATGGATGCAAGCTCACAACTTGTTACAAAAATCTGGGTTTTCATGCCAAGAGTTCAAAATATATGGACCTGGGTACCCATTCAAGAAAGTCATGCAAGAACAACACAAACATGGTTTTCGTTCCAAACTTTTCGATCAAAATGAGACCCTTTTTCAAGAACACATAGAAAACCGTTTTCTCTTTCCAAAACCAACTTCAAAACGATGCATGTCATGCCAAGCAAATCCGATCATGCAATGCAGCTAGATATTCAGCAAGAACAATCAAAGGAGATCAAGATTCTAACCTCAAAACCTGGATCTAATGGTTCAAGCCACAAAGATCAAGCTTGGAAGAAAACTCTCACTCAAGAACTCTTCTTCCTCCTTTCTAGAGCTTCTCTCTCTAAAACAAAGATTGAGACAAGAAATGATTTGTTTCAAGGTCTGCCGGCTGCCTTAACAAACAGCTCGGACACGTGGCATTAACGGGTTGGTTCAGCTCCAAAAAGGTGATTGATAGACAAGACAGCCTCTGACAAAACGTATGCAGCAAGCTCGGGTAAGACACATCGGCCAAGAGATGACATCGGCTCAAAACAAGGATCCAGCAACGGGATAGAAAAATATCGGCTAGGGAGGACGACGCTTGACTAAGCTGTGCCACACCTTGGCCGGGGTGCGCCACATCTCGGCCTAGGCCATACCTGCCTGCGGACAAGGTTCAAGTGCAGAACATCTCGGCAAAGAATGCCCGAGGTGAAGATGGGGTTAAACAAGACCTCAAGATAGTTCTAAGTACAAAGGGTCAAAGGCGAACTAAGCTCAAGATGATCTCGGCTACGCACACGCACTAAGCAAGGAACAAAATCATGCAAGCAACTTAAGCGAACCAAGGCAAGATAAAACCTTTAAATTAACATGACAAGCAAGACCATGCAAGAATGTATGCAAGTATGGCAAGAGTAAGGTGAGGGTTGTTACATCTATACTCTCAAATGTATGACCCACCAACTCTCAACTTGAGGCCCCGCCTCAACTTCCGCTCAAACTCATAACAACGGTGTTCCTCAGACGCCACCAGTTTCGGTGCAAACCTGGATAGACTGGTAAAAGTAGCCTCAAACTCGGCCACTGACAAACCCTGCTGTTTAAGCCGACTAAACTGGTCCCTCAGCTTCTCCCTAGCTGCTGCAGACAAAAACCTCTCCTGAAAAGCATTCACAAACGCCTTCCAAGTACCACCAACACGAGCCTTCTCGTACTTCCACCATTGACCCACATCTCCCTTCAGCTGGAAGGATGCCAAGGTCACTTTCAGTGCTCCGTCCTCGATGCCCAGCATCTCGAACGTCTTACTCATTTGCTCTAGCCACTCATCAGCCTTCAGTGGCTCCTTCGGATCCCCGACAAACTCATCCGGATTTGACCGGAAAAACTCCCTCTTCAAGAAAAAAGGCCCTGTCTCAGCTGCCTGATTCCCAGCTCTAAGAATACCCAAAGCTCCTGCTATCTCTCTGGCCAAGGCACCCATAGCTTGCTGCCCCACTGGCTCGGCCACATTGGCCTGACCAACTCCCTCTTGCACTGCCGGAATCTCACCCGGTAACGGTACTTCCTGCCTCGCAGGTCTACCACGCCTAGCACCTCTTCCTCGTCCTGACATCCTAATAAAGGTAACACAGAACGTTAGCACATTCATAAATGGGCCGAAACTAAACACTCACGTCCTAATGCATGGACAACTGTAATTCACTCCACATAAGCACATAAACACATAAGCACTTACGAATTTCATTTCCGAATAATGATAGTCCCGAGGCGTTACTAGAGTTCCGGTTAGAAATAGCATTGATCAAGTGCTTTTCCAACAAGACTCCCAGAAACCCAAGGATCCAATCAACATCCTAGAAACTAAATCCCATACCCACATAGTCACATAAGCATGTTATCAATTAAGCACGTAGCATGTAACACTACATCTAAGTCTCTATCAAGCGAGACAAACCCATTGTGATCCTAATCACTTCCCACGTACCCAAAGTATTCGAACCCGGTACGCTCTGATACCAAGTTGTAACGCCCTCAAAATAATAATATTAAATCCATCAAATAAGACATGCATTGACATATAAACTAACCACATTCTTTTATTCATTAGAGTCTCATTACATAAGTATTACATGTTAACATCAAAAACAAAATGCCCTACGAGCTTACAGCTTTCCAAGTTAACACTTGGTTACAACAAAAGAGTACTAACTCGTTTACACATTAAGCCCTTGGCTTGAAGTTACATGTAATACATCAAAAGTAAAACGACAAAAGTATGTCCGCCTCTAGCCTCCCAAGCTATGTCCTTGGAGGTGGCATGCTACCTGTACCTGAAAATGATATTCCCATAAAGGGTGAGCCACAGCCCAGTAGAAATACACTAAACCAACCATGAACAATGACTAAAAGATTAGCAATTGATAGATGGCCAACACTGATACATCCACATAAATCACATATTTATGTCATACGACTTATGAGTCTAAGTTACTTTTCATTTTCCCTTTTTCAACAGATAAGCATATTAGCTCTATCATCATCTCGACAGATATGTATAAAAACTATATCCCACGTTCACAGATAAGCATATAAGCTATATCCACATTCTCAACATATATGTATAACAACAATATCCCACATTCACAGATAAGCATATAAGCTGTATCCACACTTCACAAAGATAAGCATATGAGCTCTATCATCACTTCTCTAGACAAGCATATGAGCTGTATCTACGGAGTTCATCCCCTATCTCCTCCCAATACTATCCGGTTTAGAGGTACATCCCCTATCTTCCCCTAAACCGCGGAGTACATCCCCCATCTCCTCCTCTACACATAACGTGTACAAACACATTGGTTCTATATACAATCACTCAATACATACAGTTAATGTATTCTGTCAACCGTCAAATTCCATGACACATTCCATTGATTAGTTTCCGTTTGCCTAATCATCATGCATTGTCTACAACAATCACGGCTATCCTCCACCGATAGCCCAAAGCAGTTATTTCTAAACAGAAAATAAATGCACACATGGATATTCAATCAACATTTCAATTCGGTGAGTGATAAATAATTCAACTACACCCTTTAACCCCATACATTTCCATATCTCAACAATTCCATTTCATAACTTTATTCCTCACGATTAATTAACTCAATTAATCACACAATGTAATTAGGTCATTTACCATAATCAACATTTCAACCCTTAAGGTCCCATTTTCAATAATTATTCAACATTTATACCATTTCTCTATGCCAAACATGCATCTAGGTTTATTATGAATAAAACCCCAATTTTTGTAAAATTACACAAAAGCCCCAAACTTTCACCAAATTACCAAACCAACCCCAACATCTCAAAATACTAAAATTTAAAGACAAAATCCATAGAGAGGAGTAGGATATCCCTACCTCAAATTCGGAGCTCCAAGGGAGAAGACGGCAAAACCCAACGTGCTCCAAATCTCGAAATTCTCAGATTAAAATGTAGCCCTCGACGATCAACAACTTTTTTGTAAAGGCCAAAGGTGAGCAAATCACTCCTACTAGAACAAAACCTAGAGAGAAGGTAGAGTCTAGAGTGAGAGGCTCAACAATGGTGATTTTGGAAAAGTAGGAGAGAGAAAAGAAAGTAAACAAATGATTTGAAAAGTCACAACTCGGGACTTAAACCCAGTCGCCCCGCTCGAGCGTAAAACACCTCGCTCGAGCGTCACTCACAGACTCCCGCTCGAGCGGCCAAACTCCCGCTCGAGCGCCGGATGCACTCTCCCATCACTTTTACAGAGCCAGGTCTCCGCTCGAGCTTCCAACTCCCCGCTCGAGCGGCACTCACACAACCCCGCTCGAGCGGCCAATCCCACGCTCGAGCGTACAACACTGCACAGGAAAATACTGGATGGGTGAATTCCCCGCTCGAGCGCCACAACCCCCGCTCGAGCGGACAGGCCAAAATCTGGGCAATTAGTTTTGGTTTCTAAACTCAACCAACCTGTAACAAACCCGCCCAACACATCCTATAACTCAAATACGAAGTGAAAAGGATGTAAACAAGATAATAATCAACTACCAACATCCACGGACACATGTCCGGATCACTGTACAACAAGGGTAAATCCTGGATCGCTATATTAAATATGGAAGTTCAATCAAGAAACCACTATACCTTAACGATCTATTTGGAAATTAAATATAAAAGGAAGTTTAATAGAAAAGAAATTTGAATAAAAAAGGAAGTTAAATAAAAATAAAAATGGAAGTTGCAGAAAATTAAAAATGGAAGTTCATTCCAGAAACCACTATACCTTAACGATCTATTTGGAAATTAAATAAAAAAGGAAGTTTAATAGAAAAGTAAATTGAATAAAAATGGAAGTAGAATATAAATAAAAATGAAAGTTGCATAAAATTAAAAATGGAAGTTCAATCCAGAAACCACTATACCTTAGTGTTCTAATTGGAAATTAAATAAAAAAGGAAGTTTAAAAGGAAAGTAAATTGAATAAAAATGGAAGTTGAATAAAAATAAAAATGAAAGTTCCATAAAACTAAAATTGGAAGTTCAATTCAGAAACCACTATACCTTAACGATCTATTTGGAAATTAAATAAAAAAGGAAGTTTAATAGAAAAGTAAATTGATTAAAAATTGAACTAAAATAAAAATAAAAATGAAAGTTGCATAAAATTAAAAATGGAAGTTCAATCCAGAAACCACTATACCTTAACGATCTACTTGGAAATTAAATAAAAAAGGAAGTTTAATAGGAAAGTAAATTGAATTAAAATGGAAGTAGAATAAAAATAAAAATGAAAGTTGCATAAAATTAAAAATGGAAGTTCAATCCAAAAACCACTATACCTTAACGATCTATTTCGAAATTAAAAAAAAAGGAAGTTTAAGAGAAAAGTAAATTGAATAAAAATGGAAGTTGAATAAAAATAAAAACGAAAGTTGCATAAAATTAAAAATGGATGTTCATTTCAGAAACCACTATACCTTAATGATCTATTTGGAAATTAAATAAAAAGGAAGTTTAATAGGAAAGTTAATTGAATTAAAATGGAAGTAGAATAAAAATAAAAATGAAAGTTGCATAAAACTAAAATTGGAAGTTCATTCCAGAAACCACTATACCTCAACGATCTATTTGGAAATTAAATAAAAAAGGAAGTTTAATAGAAAAGTAAATTGATTAAAAATGGAAGCAGAACAAAAATAAAAATGAAAGTTGCATAAAACTAAAATTGGAAGTTCAATCCAGAAACCACTATACCTTAACGATCTATTTGGAAATTAAATAAAAAAGGAAGTTTAATAGAAAAGTAAATTGATTAAAAATTGAAGTAAAATAAAAATAAAAATGAAAGTTGCATAAAATTAAAAATGGAAGTTCAATCCAGAAACCACTATACCTTAACGATCTACTTGGAAATTAAATAAAAAAGGAAGTTTAATAGGAAAGTAAATTGAATTAAAATGGAAGTAGAATAAAAATAAAAATGAAACTTGCATAAAATTAAAAATGGAAGTTCAATCCAGAAACCACTATACCTTAACGATCTATTTCGAAATTAAATTAAAAAGGAAGTATAAGAGAAAAGTAAATTGAATAAAAATGGAAGTTGAATAAAAATAAAAACGAAAGTTGCATAAAATTAAAAATGGATGTTCATTTCAGAAACCACTATACCTTAATGATCTATTTGGAAATTAAATAAAAAAGGAAGTTTAATAGGAAAGTTAATTGAATTAAAATGGAAGTAGAATAAAAATAAAAATAAGAGTTGCATAAAACTAAAATTGGAAGTTCATTCCAGAAACCACTATACCTCAACGATCTATTTGGAAATTAAATAAAAAAGGAAGTTTAATAGAAAAGTAAATTGATTAAAAATGGAAGCAGAACAAAAATAAAAATGAAAGTTGCATAAAACTAAAATTGGAAGTTCAATCCAGAAACCACTATACCTTAACGATCTATTTGGAAACTAAATAAAAAAGGAAGTTTAATAGAAAAGTAAATTGATTAAAAATTGAAGTAAAATAAAAATAAAAATGAAAGTTGCATAAAATTAAAAATGGAAGTTCAATCCAGAAACCACTATACCTTAACGATCTACTTGGAAATTAAATAAAAAAAGAAGTTTAATAGGAAAGTAAATTGAATTAAAATGGAAGTAGAATAAAAATAAAAATGAAAGTTGCATAAAATTAAAAATGGAAGTTCAATCCAGAAACCACTATACCTTAACGATCTATTTCGAAATTAAATAAAAAAGGAAGTTTAAGAGAAAAGTAAATTTAATAAAAATGGAAGTTGAATAAAAATAAAAACGAATGTTGCATAAAATTAAAAATGGATGTTCATTTCAGAAACCACTATACCTTAATGATCTATTTGGAAATTAAATAAAAAAGGAAGTTTAATAGGAAAGTTAATTGAATTAAAATGGAAGTAGAATAAAAATAAAAATAAAAGTTGCGTAAAACTAAAATTGGAAGTTCATTCCAGAAACCACTATACCTCAACGATCTATTTGGAAATTAAATAAAAAAGGAAGTTTAATAGAAAAGTAAATTGATTAAAAATGGAAGCAGAACAAAAATAAAAATGAAAGTTGCATAAAATTAAAAACGGAAGTTCTGTCCAGAAACCACTATACCTTAACGATTTACTTGGAAATTAAATAAAAAAGGAAGTTTAATAGGAAAGTAAATTGAATTAAAATGGAAGTAGAATAAAAAAAAAATGAAAGTTGCGTAAAATTAAAAATGGAAGTTCAACCCAGAAACCACTATATCATAACGATTTATTTAAAAATTAAATAAAAAAGGAAGTTTAATAGAAAAGTAAGTTGAATAAAAATGGAAGTTGAATAAAAATAAAAATGAAAGTTGCAGAAAATTAAATATGGAAGTTCAATCCAGAAACCAGTATACCTTAACGATCTATTTGGAAATTAAATAAAAAAGGAAGTTTAATAGAAAAGTAAATTGAATAAAAATGGAAGTTGAATAAAAATAAAAATGAAAGTTGCATAAAATTAAAAATGGAAGTTCAATCCAAAAACCACTATACCTTAACGATTTATTTAGAAATTAAATAAAAAAGAAAGTTTAATAGAAAAGTAATTTGAATAAAAATGGAAGTTGAATAAAACTAAAAATGAAAGTTGCATAAAATTAAAAATGGAAGTTCAATCCAAAAACCACTATACCTTAACGATCTATTTGGAAATTAAATAAAAAAGGATGTTAAATAAAAATAAAAATGAAAAATACAGAAAATAAAAAATGGAAGTTCATTCCAGAAACCACTATACCATAACGATCTATTTGGAAATTAAATAAAAAAGGAGGTTTAATAGAAAAGCAAACTGAATAAAAATGGAAGTTGAATAAAAATAAAAATAAAAGTTGCCGAAAATTAAATATGGAAGTTGAATCCAGAAACCACTATACCTTAACGATCTATTTGGAAATTAAATAAAAAAGTAAGTTTAATAGAAAAGTAAATTGAATAAAAGTGGAAGTTAAATAAAAATAAAAATGAAAGTTGCATAAAATTAAAAATGGAAGTTCAATACAAAAACCACTATATCTTAACGATCTATTTGGAGAATAAATAAAAAAGATAGATTAATAGAAAAGTAAATTGAATAAAAATGGAAGTTGAATAAAAATAAAAATGAAAGTTGCATAAAATTAAAAATGGAAGTTCAATCCAAACACCACTATACCTTAACGATCTATTTGGAAATTAAATAAAAAAGGAAGTTTAATAGAAAAGTAAACTGAATAAAAATGGAAGTTGAATAAAAATAAAAATGAAAGTTGCAGAAAATTAAATATGGAAGTTCAATCAAGAAACCACTATACCTTAACGACCTATTTGGAAATTAAATATAAAAGGAAGTTTAATAGAAAAGAAATTTGAATAAAAAAGGAAGTTAAATAAAAATAAAAATAGAAGTTGCAGAAAATTAAAAATGGATGTTCATTCCAGAAACCACTATACCTTAACGATCAATTTGGAAATTAAATAAAAAAGAAGTTTAATAGAAAAGTAAATTGAATAAAAATGGAAGTAGAATATAAATAAAAATGAAAGTTGCATGAAATTAAAAATGGAAGTTCAATCCAGAAACCACTATACCTTAGTGTTCTAATTGGAAATTAAATAAAAAAATGAAGTTTAATAGGAAAGTGAATTGAATAAAAATGGAAGTTGAATAAAAATAAAAATGAAAGTTGCATAAAACTAAAATTGGAAGTTCAATTCAGAAACCACTATACCTTAACGATCTATTTGGAAATTAAATAAAAAAATGAAGTTTAAAAGGAAAGTGAATTGAATAAAAATGGAAGTTGAATAAAAATAAAAATGAAAGTTGCATAAAACTAAAATTGGAAGTTCAATCCAGAAACCACTATACCTTAACGATCTATTTGGAAATTAAATAAAAAAGGAAGTTTAATAGAAAAGTAAATTGATTAAAAATTCAAGTAAAATAAAAATAAAAATGAAAGTTGCATAAAATTAAAAATGGAAGTTCAATCCAGAAACCACTATACCTTAACGATCTACTTGGAAATTAAACAAAAAATGAAGTTTAATAGGAAAGTAAATTGAATTAAAATGGAAGTAGAATAAAAATAAAAAAGAAAGTTGCATAAAATTAAAAATGGAAGTTCAATCCTGAAACCACTATACCTTTACGATCTATATCGAAATTAAATTAAAAAGGAAGTTTAATAGAAAAGTAAATTAAATAAAAATGGAAGTTGAATAAAAAGAAAAATGAAAGTTGCATAAAATTAAAAATGGAAGTTCAATCCAAAAACCACTATACCTTAACGATCTTTTTGGAAATTAAATAAAAAAGGAAGTTGAGTAGAAAAGAAACTTGAATAAAAAAGGAAGTTAAATAAAAATTAAAATGGAAGTTGCAGAAAATTAAAAATGGACGTTCATTTCAGAAACCACTATACCTTAATGATCTATTTGGAAATTAAATAAAAAAGGAAGTTTAATAGGAAAGTAAATTGAATTAAAATGGAAGTAGAATAAAAAAAAAAAGAAAGTTGCATAAAATTAAAAATGGAAGTTCAATCCAGAAACCACTATACCTTAACAATTTATTTGGAAATTAAATAAAAAAGGAAGTTTAATAGAAAAGTAAGTTGAATAAAAATGGAAGTTGAAAAAAAATAAAAATGAAAGTTGCAGAAAATTAAATATGGAAGTTCAATCCAAAAACCACTATACCTTAACGATCTATTTGGAAATTAAATAAAAAAGGACGTTTCATTGAAAAGTAAATTGAATAAAAATGGAAGTTAAATAAAAATAAAAATGAAAGTTTCATAAAATTAAAAATGGAAGTTCAATCCAAAAACCACTATACCTTAACGATTTATTTAAAAATTAAATAAAAAAGAAAATTTAATAGAAAAGTAAATTGAATAAAAATGGAAGTTGAATAAAACTAAAAATGAAAGTTGCATAAAATTAAAAATGGAAGTTCAATCCAAAAACCACTATACCTTAACGATCTATTTGGAAATTTAATAAAAAAGGAAGTTAAATAAAAATAAAAATGGAAAATGCAGAAAATTAAAAATGGAAGTTCATTCCAGAAACCACTATACCTTAACGATCTATTTCGAAATTAAATAAAAAAGAAAGTTTAATAGAAAAGTAAACTGAATAAAAATTGAAGTTGAATAAAAATAAAAATGAAAGTGTCTGAAAATTAAATATGGAAGTTCAATCCAGAAACCACTATACCTTAACGATCTATTTGGAAATTAAATAAAAAAGTAAGTTTAATAGAAAAGTAAATTGAATAAAAATGGAAGTTAAATAAACACAAAAATGAAAGTTGCATAAAATTAAAAATGGAAGTTCAATACAAAAACCACTATACCTTAACGATCTATTTGGAGATTAAATAAAAAAGATAGTTTAATAGAAAAGTAAATTGAATAAAAATGGAAGCTGAATAAAAATAAAAGTGAAAGTTGCATAAAATTAAAAATGGAAGTTCAATCCAAAAACCACTATACCTTAACGATCAATTTGGAAATTAAATAAAAAAGGAAGTTTAATAGAAAAGCAAACTGAATAAAAATGGAAGTTGAATAAAAATAAAAATGAAAGTTGCAGAAAATTAAATATGGAAGTTCAATCAAGAAACCACCGTACCTTAACGATCTATTTGGAAATTAAATATAAAAGGAAGTTTAATAGAAAAGCAATTTGAATAAAAAAGGAAGTTAAATAAAAATAAAAATGGAAGTTGCAAGAAATTAAAAATGGAAGTTCATTCCAGAAACCACTATACCTTAACGATCTGTTTGGAAATTAAATAAAAAAGGAAGTTTAATAGAAAAGTAAATTGAATAAAAATAGAAGTAGAATATAAATAAAAATGAAAGTTGCATAAAATTAAAAATGGAAGTTCAATCCAGAAACCACTATACCTTAGTGTTCTAATTGGAAATTAAATAAAAAAGGAAGTTTAATAGGAAAGTAAATTGAATAAAAATGGAAGTTGAATAAAAATAAAAATGAAAGTTGCATAAAACTTAAATTGGAAGTTCAATCCAGAAAACACTATACCTTAACGATCTATTTGGAAATTAAATAAAAAAGGAAGTTTAATAGAAAAGT
Organism: Camellia sinensis; assembly: GCF_055761805.1. Taxonomy (NCBI): domain Eukaryota; kingdom Viridiplantae; phylum Streptophyta; class Magnoliopsida; order Ericales; family Theaceae; genus Camellia; species Camellia sinensis. Next base: position 36,629,701 of record NW_028128987.1, read on the forward strand.
AAATTGACTAAAAATTGAAGTAAAATAAAAATAAAAATGAAAGTTGCATAAAATTAAAAATGGAAGTTCAATCCAGAAACCACTATACCTTAACGATCTACTTGGAAATTAAATAAAAAAGGAAGTTTAATAGGAAAGTAAATTGAATTAAAATGGAAGTGGAATAAAAATAAAAATGAAAGTTGCATAAAATTAAAAATGGAAGTTCAATCCAGAAACCACTATACCTTAACGATCTATTTCGAAATTAAATAAAAAAGGAAGTTTAATACAACAGTAAATTGAATAAAAAGGGAAGTTGAATTAAAATAAAAATGAAAGTTGCATAAAATTAAAAATGGAAGTTCAATCCAAAAACCACTATACCTTAACGATCTATTTGGAAATTAAATAAAAAAGGAAGTTGAGTAGAAAAGAAACTTGAATAAAAAAGGAAGTTAAATAAAAAAAAAAATGGAAGTTGCAGAAAATTAAAAATGGAGGTTCATTTCAGAAACCACTATACCTTAATGATCTATTTGGAAATTAAATAAAAAAGGAAGTTTAATAGGAAAGTCAATTGAATTAAAATGGAAGTATAATAAAAACAAAAATGAAAGTTGCATAAAACTAAAATTGGAAGTTCATTCCAGAAACCACTATACCTTAACGATCTATTTGGAAATTAATAAAAAAGAAAGTTTAATAGAAAAGTAAATTGATTAAAAATGGAAGTAGAACAAAAATAAAAATGAAAGTTCGATAAAATTAAAAACGGAAGTTCTTTCCAGAAACCACTATACCATAACGATCTACTTGGAAATTAAATAAAAAAGGAAGTTTAATAGGAAAGTAAATTGAATTAAAATCGAAGTAGAATAAAAAAAAAATGAAAGTTGCATAAAATTAAAAATGGAAGTTCAATCCAGAAACCACTATACCTTAACGATTTATTTGGAAATTAAATAAAAAAGGAAGTTTAATAGAAAAGTAAGTTGAATAAAAATGGAAGTTGAATAAAAATAAAAATGAAATTTGCAGAAAATTAAATATGGAAGTTCAATCCAGAAACCACTATACCTTAACGATCTATTTCGAAATTAAATAAAAAAGGAAGTTTAATAGAAAAGTAAATTGAATAAAAATAAAAATGAAAGTTGCATAAAATTAAAAATGGAAGTTCAATCCAAAAACCACTATACCTTGACGATTTATTTAGAAATTAAATAAAAAAGAAAGTTTAATAGAAAAGTAAATTGAATAAAAATGGAAGTTGAATAAAACGAAAAATGAAAGTTGCATAAAATTAAAAATGGAAGTTCAATCCAAAAACCACTATACCTTAACGATCTATTTGGAAATTAAATAAAAAAGGAAGTTAAATAAAAATAAAAATGGAAAATGCAGAAAATTAAAATGGAAGTTCATTCCAGAAACCACTATACCTTAACGAGCTATTTGGAAATTAAATGAAAAATGAAGTTTAATAGAAAAGTAAACTGAATAAAAATGGAAGTTGAATAAAAATAAAAATGAAAGTTGCAGAAAATTAAATATGGAAATTCAATCCAGAAACCACAATACCTTAACGATCTATTTGGAAATTAAATAAAAAAGTAAGTTTAATAGAAAAGTAAATTGAATAAAAATGGAAGTTAAATAAAAATAAAAATGAAAGTTGCATAAAATTAAAAATGGAAGTTCAATACCAAAACCACTATACCTTAACGATCTATTTGGAAATTAAATAAAAAAGATAGTTTAATAGAAAAGTAAATTGAATAAAAATGGAAGTTGAATAAAAATAAAAATGAAAGTTGCATAAAATTAAAAATGGAAGTTCAATCCAAAAACCACTATACCTTAACGATCTATTTCGAAATTAAATAAAAAAGGAAGTTTAAGAGAAAAGTAAATTTAATAAAAATGGAAGTTGAATAAAAATAAAAATAAAAGTTGCAGAAAATTAAATATGGAAGTTCAATCAAGAAACCACTATACCTTAACGATCTATTTGGAAATTAAATATAAAAGGAAGTTTAATAGAAAAGAAATTTGAATAAAAAAGGAAGTTAAATAAAAATAAAAATGGAAGTTGCAGAAAATTAAAAATAGAAGTTCATTCTAGAAACCACTATACCTTAACGATCTGTTTAGAAATTAAATAAAAAAGGAAGTTTAATAGAAAAGTAAATTGAATAAAAATGGAAGTAGAATATAAATAAAAATGAAAGTTGCATAAAATTAAAAATGGAAGTTCAATCCAGAAACCACTATACCTTAGTGTTCTAATTGGAAATTAAATAAAAAAGGAAGTTTAATAGGAAAGTAAATTGAATAAAAATGGAAGTTGAATAAAAATAAAAATGAAAGTTGCATAAAACTAAAATTGGAAGTTCAATCCAGAAACGACTATAGCTTAACGATCTATTTGGAAATTAAATAAAAAAGGAAGTTTAATAGAAAAGTAAATTGATTAAAAATTGAAGTAAAATAAAAATACAAATGAAAGTTGCATAAAATTAAAAATGGAAGTTCAATCCAGAAACCACTATCCCTTAACGATCTACTTGGAAATTAAATAAAAAAGGAAGTTTACTAGGAAAGTAAATTGAATTAAAATGGAAGTAGAATAAAAATAAAAATAAAAGTTGCATAAAATTAAAAATAGAAGTTGAATCCAGAAACCACTATACTTTAATGATCTATTTGGAAATTAAATAAAAAAGGAAGTTTAATAGAAAAGTAAGTTGAATAAAAATGGAAGTTGAATAAAAATAAAAATGAAAGTTGCAGAAAATTAAATATGGCAGTTCAATCTAGAAACCACTATAACTTAACGATCTATTTGGAAATTAAGTAAAAAAGGAAGTTTAATAGAAAAGTAAATTGAATAAAAATGGAAGTTGAATAAAAATAAAAATGAAAGTTGCATAAAATTAAAAATGGAAGTTCAATCCAAAAACCACAATACCTTAACGATTTATTTGGAACTTAAATAAAAAAGGAAGTTTAATAGAAAAGTAAATTGAATAAAAATGGAAGTTGAATAAAAATAAAAATGAAAGTTGCATAAAATTAAAAATGAAAGTTCAATCCAAAAACCACTATACCTTAACGATCTACTTGGAAATTAAATAAAAATGGAAGTTGAGTAGAAAAAAAACTTGAATAAAAAAGGAAGTTAAATAAAAATAAAAGTGGAAGTTGCAGAAAATTAAAAATGGAAGTTCATTCCAGAAACCACTATACCTTAACGATCTATTTGGAAATTAAATAAAAAAGGAAGTTTAATAGAAAAGTAAATTAAATTAAAATGGAAGTGGAATATAAATAAAAATGAAAGTTGCATAAAATTAAAAATGGAAGTTCAGTCCAGAAACCACTATACCTTAGCGATCTATTTGGAAATTAAATAAAAAGGAAGTTTAATAAGAAAGTAAATTGAATTAAAATGGATGTAGAATAAAAATAAAAATGAAAGTTGCATAAAATTAAAAATGGATATTCAATCCAGAAACCACTATACCTTAACGATCTATTTGGAAATTAAATAAACAAGAAAGTTTAACAGAAAAGTAAATTGAATAAAAATGGAAGTTGAATAAAAATAAAAATGAAAGTTGCAGAAAATTAAATATGGAAGTTCAATCCAGAAACCACTTCACCTTAGCGATCTATTTGGAAATTAAACAAAAAATGAAGTTTAATAGCAAAGTAAATTGAATAAAAATGGAAGTTGAATAAAAATAAAAATGAAAGTTGCATAAAATTAAAAATGGAAGTTCAATCCAAAAAGCACTATACCTTAACGACCTATTTGGAAATTAAATAAAAAAGGAAGTTGAGTGGAAAAGAATTTTTAATAAAAAAGGAAATTAAATAAAAATAAAAATGGAAGTTGCAGAAAATTAAAAATGGAAGTTCATTCCAGAAACCACTATACCTTAACGATCTATTTGGAAATTAAATAAAAAAGGAAGTTTAATAGGAAAGTAAATTGAATAAAGATGGAAGTAGAATAAAAATAAAAATGAAAGTTGCATAAAATTAAAAATGGAAGTTCAATCCAGAAACCACTATACCTTAACGATCTATTTGGAAATTAAATAAAAAAGGAAGTTTAATAGAAAAGTAAACTGAATAAAAATGGAAGTTGAAAAAAAATAAAAGTGAAAGTTGCAGAAAATTAAATATGGAAGTTCAATCCAGAAACCACCATACCTTAACGATCTATTTGGAAATTAAATAAAAAAGGAAGTTTAATAGAAAAGTAAATTGAATAAAAATGGAAGTTGAACAAAAATAAAAATGAAAGTTGCATAAAATTAAAAATGGAAGTTCAATCCAGAAACCACTATACCTTAACGATCTATTTGGAAATTAAATAAAAAAGGAAGTTTAATATAAAAGTAAATTGATTAAAAATGGAAGTAAAAGAAAAATAAAAATGAAAGTTGCATAAAATTAAAAATGGAAGTTCAATCCAGAAACCACTATACCTTAACGATCTACTTGGAAATTAAATGAAAAAGGAACTTTAATAGGAAAGTACATTGAATAAAAATGGAACTAGAATAAAAATAAAAATGAAAGTTGCAGAAAATTAAATATGGAAGTTCAATCCAGAAACCACTATACCTTTACGATCTATTTGGAAATTAAATAAAAAAGGAAGTTTAATAGAAAAGTAAATTGAATAAAAACAGAAGTTGAACAAAAATAAAAATGAAAGTAGCATAAAATTGAAAATGGAAGTTCAATACAAAAACCACTATACCTTAACGATCTATTTGGAAATTAAATAAAAAAGGTAGTTTAATAGAAAAGTAAATTGAATAAAAATGGAAGTTGAATAAAAATAAAAATGAAAGTTGCATAAAATTAAAAATGGAAGTTCAATCCAAAAACCACTATACCATAACGATCCATTTGGAAATTAAATTAAAAAAGAAGTTTAATAAAAAAGTAAATTGAATATAAATGGAAGTTGAATGAAAATAAAAATGAAAGTTCAATCCATAAACCACTATACCTTAGTGTTCTATTTGGAAATTAAATAAAAAAGGAAGTTTAATAGGAAAGTTAATTGAATTAAAATGGAAGTAGAATAAAAATAAAAATGAAAGTAGCATAAAATTAAAACTGGAAGTTAAATCCAGAAACCACTATACCTTAACGATCTATTTGGAAATTAAATAAAAAAGAAAGTTGAGTAGAAAAGAATCTTGAATAAAAAAAGAAGTTAAATAAAAATAAAAATGGAAGTTGCAGAAAATTAAAAATCGAAATTCATTCCGGAAACCACTATACCTTAACGATCTATTTGGAAATTAAATAAAAAAGGAAGTTTAATAGAAAAGTAAATTGATTAAAAATTGAAGTAAAATAAAAATTAAAATGAAAGTTTCATAAAATCAAAAATTGATGTTGAATGCAGAAACCACTATACCTTAACCATCTACTTGGAAATTAAATAAAAAAGGAAGTTTAATTGCAAAGTAAATTGAATTAAAATGGAGGTAGAATAAAAATAAAAATGAAAGTTGCATAAAATTAAAAATGGAAGTTCAATCCAGAAACCACTTCACCTTAACGATCTATTTGGAAATTAAATAAAAAAGGAAGTTTAATAGAAAAGTAAATTGAATAAAAATGGAAGTTGAATAAAAATAAAAATGAAAGTTGCATAAAATTAAAAATGGAAGTTCAATCCAAAAACCACTATACCATAACGATCTATTAGAGAATTAAATAAAAAAGGAAGTTGAGTAGAAAAGAAACAAGAATAAAAAAGGAAGTTAAATAAAAAGAAAAATGGAAGTTGCCGAAAATTAAAAATGGAAGTTCATTCCAGAAACCACTATATCTTAATGATCTATTTGGAAATTAAACAAAAAAGGAAGTTTAATAGAAAAGTAAATTGATTAAAAATGGAAGTAGAATAAAAATAAAAATGAAAGTTGCATAAAATTAAAAATGGAAGTTCAATCCAGAAACCACTATACCTTAACGATCTATTTGGAAATTAAATAAAAAAGGAAATTTAATAGAAAAGTAAACTGAATAAAAATGGAAGTTGAAAAAAAATAAAAGTGAAAGTTGCAGAAAATTAAATATGGAAGTTCAATCCAGAAACCACCATACCTTAACGATCTATTTGGAAATTAAATAAAAAAGGAAGTTTAATAGAAAAGTAAATTGAATAAAAATGGAAGTTGAACAAAAATAAAAATGAAAGTTGCATAAAATTAAAAATGGAAGTTCAATCCAGAAACCACTATACCTTAACGATCTATTTGGAAATTAAATAAAAAAGGAAGTTTAATATAAAACTAAATTGATTAAAAATGGAAGTAAAAAAAAAATAAAAATGAAAGTTGCATAAAATTAAAAATGGAAGTTCAATCCAGAAACCACTATACCTTAACGATCTACTTGGAAATTAAATAAAAAAGGAACTTTAATAGGAAAGTAAATTGAATAAAAATGGAACTAGAATAAAAATAAAAATGAAAGTTGCAGAAAATTAAATATTGAAATTCAATCCAGAAACCACTATACCTTTACGATCTATTTGGAAATTAAATAAAAAAGGAAGTTTAATAGAAAAGTAAATTGAATAAAAACAGAAGTTGAACAAAAATAAAAATGAAAGTTGCATAAAATTAAAAATGGAAGTTCAATACAAAAACCACTATACCTTAACGATCTATTAGGAAATTAAATAAAAAAGGTAGTTTAATAGAAAAGTAAATTCAATAAAAATGGAAGTTGAATAAAAATAAAAATGAAAGTTGCATAAAATTAAAAATGGAAGTTCAATCCAAAAACCACTATACCATAACGATCCATTTGGAAATTAAATTAAAAAAGAAGTTTAATAAAAAAGTAAATTGAATATAAATGGAAGTTGAATGAAAATAAAAATGAAAGTTGCATAAAATTAAAAATGGAAGTTCAATCCAGAAACCACCATACCTTAACGATCTATTTTGAAATTAAATAAAAAAGGAAGTTTAATACAACAGTAAATTGAATAAAAAGGGAAGTTGAATAAAAATAAAAATGAAAGTTGCATAAAATTAAAAATGGAAGTTCAATCCAAAAACCACTATACCTTAACGATCTATTTGGAAATTAAATAAAAAAGGAAGTTGAGTAGAAAAGAAACTTGAATAAAAAAGGAAGTTAAATAAAAATAAAAATGGAAGTTGCAGAAAATTAAAAATAGAGGTTCATTTCAGAAACCACTATACCTTAATGATCTATTTGGAAATTAAATAAAAAAAGAAGTTTAATAGGAAAGTCAATTGAATTAAAATGGAAGTATAATAAAAACAAAAATGAAAGTTGCATAAAACTAAAATTGGAAGTTCATTGCAGAAACCACTATACCTTAACGATCTATTTGGAAATTAAATAAAAAAAAAAGTTTAATAGAAAAGTAAATTGATTAAAAATGGAAGTAGAACAAAAATAAAAATGAAAGTTCCATAAAATTAAAAACGGAAGTTCTGTCCAAAAACCACTATACCTTAACGATCTACTTGGAAATTAAATAAAAAAGGAAGTTTAATAGGAAAGTAAATTGAATTAAAATGGAAGTAGAATAAAAAAAAAATGAAAGTTGCATAAAATTAAAAATGGAAGTTCAATCCAGAAACCACTATACCTTAACGATTTATTTGGAAATTAAATAAAAAAGGAAGTTTAGTAGAAAAGTAAGTTGAATAAAAATGGAAGTTGAATAAAAATAAAAATGAAAGTTGCAGAAAATTAAATATGGAAGTTCAATCCAGAAACCACTATACCTTAACGATCTATTTGGAAATTAACTAAAAAAGGAAGTTTAATAGAAAAGTAAATTGAATAAAAATAAAAATGAAAGTTGCATAAAATTAAAAATGGAAGTTCAATCCAAAAACCACTATACCTTGACGATTTATTTAGAAATTAAATAAAAAAGAAAGTTTAATAGAAAAGTAAATTGAATAAAAATGGAAGTTGAATAAAACGAAAAATGAAAGTTGCATAAAATTAAAAATGGAAGTTCAATCCAAAAACCACTATACCTTAACGATCTATTTGGAAATTAAATAAAAAAGGAAGTTAAATAAAAATAAAAATGGAAAATGCAGAAAATTAAAAATGGAAGTTCATTCCAGAAACCACTATACCTTAACGAGCTATTTGGAAATTAAATGAAAAATGAAGTTTAATAGAAAAGTAAACTGAATAAAAATGGAAGTTGAATAAAAATAAAAATGAAAGTTGCAGAAAATTAAATATGGAAATTCAATCCAGAAACCACTATACCTTAACGATCTATTTGGAAATTAAATAAAAAAGTAAGTTTAATAGAAAAGTAAATTGAATAAAAATGGAAGTTAAATAAAAATAAAAATGAAAGTTGCATAAAATTAAAAATGGAAGTTCAATACCAAAACCACTATACCTTAACGATCTATTTGGAAATTAAATAAAAAAGATAGTTTAATAGAAAAGTAAATTGAATAAAAATGGAAGTTGAATAAAAATAAAAATGAAAGTTGCATAAAATTAAAAATGGAAGTTCAATCCAAAAACCACTATACCATAACGATCTATTTGGAAATTAAACAAAAAAGGAAGTTTAATAGAAAAGTAAACTGAATAAAAATGGAAGTTGAATAAAAATAAAAATGAAAGTTGCAGAAAATTAAATATGGAAGTTCAATCAAGAAACCACTATACCTTAACGATCTATTTGGAAATTAAATATAAAAGGAAGTTTAATAGAAAAGAAATTTGAATAAAAAAGGAAGTTAAATAAAAATAAAAATGGAAGTTGCAGAAAATTAAAAATAGAAGTTCATTCCAGAAACCACTATACCTTAACGATCTGTTTGGAAATTAAATAAAAAAGAAAGTTTAATAGAAAAGTAAATTGAATAAAAATGGAAGTAGAATATAAATAAAAATGAAAGTTGCATAAAATTAAAAATGGAAGTTCAATCCAGAAACCACTATACCTTAGTGTTCTAATTGGAAATTAAATAAAAAAGGAAGTTTAATAGGAAAGTAAATTAAATAAAAATGGAAGTTGAATAAAAATAAAAATGAAAGTTGCATAAAACTAAATTTGGAAGTTCAATCCAGAAACGACTATACCTTAACGATCTATTTGGAAATTTAATAAAAAAGGAAGTTTAATAGAAAAGTAAATTGATTAAAAATAGAAGTAAAATAAAAATACAAATGAAAGTTGCAGAAAATTAAAAATGGAAGATCATTCCAAAAACCACTATACCTTAACGATCTACTTGGAAATTAAATAAAAAAGGAAGTTTAATAGGAAAGTAAATTGAATTAAAATGGAAGTAGAATAAAAATAAAAATGAAAGTTGCATAAAATTAAAAATAGAAGTTGAATCCAGAAACCACTATACTTTAACGATCTATTTGGAAATTAAATAAAAAAGCTAGTTTAATAGAAAAGTAAGTTGAATAAAAATGGAAGTTGAATAAAAATAAAAATGAAAGTTGCAGAAAATTAAATATGGCAGTTCAATCTAGAAACCACTATAACTTAACGATCTATTTGGAAATTAGGTAAAAAAGGAAGTTTAATAGAAAAGTAAATTGAATAAAAATGGAAGTTGAATAAAAATAAAAATGAAAGTTGCATAAAATTAAAAATGGAAGTTCAATCAAAAAAACACTATACCTTAACGATTTATTTGGAACTTAAATAAAAAAGGAAGTTTAATAGAAAGTAAATTGAATAAAAATGGAAGTTGAATAAAAATAAAAATGAAAGTTGCATAAAATTAAAAATGGAAGTTCAATCCAAAAACCACTATACCTTAACGATCTATTTGGAAAGTAAATATAAAAGGAAGTTTAATAGAAAAGAAATTTGAATAAAAAAGGATGTTAAATAAAAATAAAAATGGAAGTTGCAGAAAATTAAAAATAGAAGTTCATTCCAGAAACCACTATACCTTAACGATCTGTTTGGAAATTAAATAAAAAAGAAAGTTTAATAGAAAAGTAAATTGAATAAGAATGGAAGTAGAATATAAATAAAAATGAAAGTTGCATAAAATTAAAAATGGAAGTTCAATCCAGAAACCACTATACCTTAGTGTTCTAATTGGAAATTAAATAAAAAAGGAAGTTTAATAGGAAAGTAAATTGAATAAAAATGGAAGTTGAATAAAAATAAAAATGAAAGTTGCATAAAACTAAAATTGGAAGTTCAATCCAGAAACGACTATACCTTAACGATCTATTTGGAAGTTAAATAAAAAGGAAGTTTAATAGAAAAGTAAATTGATTAAAAATTGAAGTAAAATAAAAATACAAATGAAAGCTGCATAAAATTAAAAATGGAAGTTCAATCCAGAAACCACTATACCTTAACGATCTACTTGGAAATTAAATAAAAAAGGAAGTTTAATAGGAAAGTAAATTGAATTAAAATGGAAGTAGAATAAAAATAAAAATGAAAGTTGCATAAAATTAAAAATAGAAGTTGAATCCAGAAACCACTATACTTTAACGATCTATTTGGAAATTAAATAAAAAAGCTAGTTTAATAGAAAAGTAAGTTGAATAAAAATGGAAGTTGAATAAAAATAAAAATGAAAGTTGCATAAAATTAAAAATGGAAGTTCAATCAAAAAAACACTATACCTTAACGATTTATTTGGAACTTAAATAAAAAAGGAAGTTTAATAGAAAAGTAAATTGAATAAAAATGGAAGTTGAATAAAAATAAAAATGAAAGTTGCATAAAATTAAAAATGGAAGTTCAATCCAAAAACCACTATACCTTAACGATCTACTTGGAAATTAAATAAAAAAGGAAGTTGAGTAGAAAAGAAACTTGAATAAAAAAGGAAGTTAAATAAAAATAAAAATGGAAGTTGCAGAAAATTAAAAATGGAAGTTCATTCCAGAAACCACTATACCTTAACGATCTATTTGGAAATTAAATAAAAAAGGAAGTTTAATAGAAAAGTAAATTAAATAAAAATGGAAGTGGAATATAAATAAAAATGAAAGTTGCATAAAATTAAAAATGGAAGTTCAGTCCAGAAACCACTATACCTTAGCGATCTATTTGGAAATTAAATAAAAAGGAATTTTAATAAGAAAGTAAATTGAATTAAAATGGATGTAGAATAAAAATAAAAATGAAAGTTGCATAAAATTAAAAATGGATGTTCAATCCAGAAACCACTATACCTTAACGATCTATTTGGAAATTAAATAAACAAGAAAGTTTAACAGAAAAGTAAATTGAATAAAAATGGAAGTTGAATAAAAATAAAAATGAAAGTTGCAGAAAATAAAATATGGAAGTTCAATCCAGAAACCACTTCACCTTAGCGATCTATTTGGAAATTAAACAAAAAATGAAGTTTAATAGCAAAGTAAATTGAATAAAAATGGAAGTTGAATAAAAATAAAAATGAAAGTTGCATAAAATTAAAAATGGAAGTTCAATCCAAAAAGCACTATACCTTAACGATCTATTTGGAAATTAAATAAAAAAGGAAGTTGAGTGGAAAAGAATCTTGAATAAAAAAGAAAATTAAATAAAAATAAAAATGGAAGTTGCAGAAAATTAAAAATAGAAGTTCATTCAATAAACCACTATACCTTAACGATCTGTTTGGAAATTAAATAAAAAAGAAAGTTTAATAGAAAAGTAAATTGAATAAAAATGGAAGTAGAATATAAATAAAAATGAAAGTTACATAAAATTAAAAATGGATGTTCAATCCAGAAACCACTATACCTTAGTGTTCTAATTGGAAATTAAATAAAAAAGGAAGTTTAATAGGAAAGTAAATTGGACAAAAATGGAAGTTGAATAAAAATAAAAATGAAAGTTGCATAAAACTAAAATTGGAAGTTCAATCCAGAAACGACTATACCTTAACGATCTATTTGGAAATTAAATAAAAAAGGAAGTTTAATAGAAAAGTAAATTGATTAAAAATTGAAGTAAAATAAAAATACAAATGAAAGTTGCATAAAATTAAAAATGGAAGTTCAATCCAGAAACCACTATACCTTAACGATCTACTTGGAAATTAAATAAAAAAGGAAGTTTAATAGGAAAGTAAATTGAATTAAAATGGAAGTAGAATAAAAATAAAAATGAAAGTTGCATAAAATTAAAAATAGAAGTTGAATCCAGAAACCACTATACTTTAACGATCTATTTGGAAATTAAATAAAAAAGCTAGTTTAATAGAAAAGTAAGTTGAATAAAAATTAAAGTTGAATAAAAATAAAAATGAAAGTTGCAGAAAATTAAATATGGCAGTTCAATCTAGAAACCACTATAACTTAACGATCTATTTGGAAATTAAGTAAAAAAGGAAGTTTAATAGAAAAGTAAATTGAATAAAAATGGAAGTTGAATAAAAATAAAAATGAAAGTTGCATAAAATTAAAAATGGAAGTTCAATCAAAAAAACACTATACCTTAACGATTTATTTGGAACTTAAATAAAAAAGGAAGTTTAATAGAAAAGTAAATTGAATAAAAATGGAAGTTGAATAAAAATAAAAATGAAAGTTGCATAAAATTAAAAATGGAAGTTCAATCCAAAAACCACTATACCTTAACGATCTACTTGGAAATTAAATAAAAAAGGAAGTTGAGTAGAAAAGAAACTTGAATAAAAAAGGAAGTTAAATAAAAATAAAAATGGAAGTTGCAGAAAATTAAAAATGGAAGTTCATTCCAGAAACCACTATACCTTAACGATCTATTTGGAAATTAAATAAAAAAGGAAGCTTAATAGAAAAGTAAATTAAATAAAAATGGAAGTGGAATATAAATAAAAATGAAAGTTGCATAAAATTAAAAATGGAAGTTCAGTCCAGAAACCACTATACCTTAGCGATCTATTTGGAAATTAAATAAAAAGGAAGTTTAATAAGAAAGTAAATTGAATTAAAATGGATGTAGAATAAAAATAAAAATGAAAGTTGCATAAAATTAAAAATGGATGTTCAATCCAGAAACCACTATACCTTAACGATCTATTTGGAAATTAAATAAACAAGAAAGTTTAACAGAAAAGTAAATTGAATAAAAATGGAAGTTGAATAAAAATAAAAATGAAAGTTGCAGAAAATTAAATATGGAAGTTCAATCCAGAAACCACTTCACCTTAGCGATCTATTTGGAAATTAAACAAAAAATGAAGTTTAATAGCAAAGTAAATTGAATAAAAATGGAAGTTGAATAAAAATAAAAATGAAAGTTGCATAAAATTAAAAATGGAAGTTCAATCCAAAAAGCACTATACCTTAACGATCTATTCGGAAATTAAATAAAAAAGGAAGTTGAGTGGAAAAGAATCTTGAATAAAAAAGGAAATTAAATAAAAATAAAAATGGAAGTTGCAGAAAATTAAAAATGGAAGTTCATTTCAGAAACCACTATACCTTAACGATCTATTTGGAAATTAAATAAAAAAGGAAGTTTAATAGGAAAGTAAATTGAATAAAGATGGAAGTAGAATAAAAAAAAAAATGAAAGTTGCATAAAATTAAAAATGGAAGTTCAATACAAAAACCACTATACCTTAATGATCTATTTGGAAATTAAATAAAAAAGAAGTTTAATAAAAAAAGAAATTGAATATAAATGGAAGTTGAATGAAAACAAAAATGAAAGTTGCATAAAATTAAAAATGAAAGTTCAATCCAGAAACCACTATACCTTAGTGTTCTATTTGGAAATTAAATAAAAAAGGAAGTTTAATAGGAAAGTTAATTGAATTAAAATGAAGTAGAATAAAAATAAAAATGAAAGTAGCATAAAATTAAAACTGGAAGTTAAATCCAGAAACCACTATACCTTAACGATCTATTTGGAAATTAAATAAAAAAGGAACTTTAATAGGAAAGTACATTGAATAAAAATGGAACTAGAATGAAAATAAAAATGAAAGTTGCAGAAAATTAAATATGGAAGTTCAATCCAGAAACCACTATACCTTTACGATCTATTTGGAAATTAAATAAAAAAGGAAGTTTAACAGAAAAGTAAATTGATTAAAAATTGAAGTAAGATAAAAATTAAAATGAAAGTTTCATAAAATCAAAAATTGATGTTCAATCCAGAAACCACTATACCTTAAACATCTACTTGGAAATTAAATAAAAAAGGAAGTTTAATTGGAAAGTAAATTGAATTAAAATGGAAGTAGAATAAAAATAAAAATGAAAGTTGCATAAAATTAAAAGTGGAAGTTCAATCCAGAAACCACTTCACCTTAACGATCTATTTGGAAATTAAATAAAAAAGGAAGTTTAATAGAAAAGTAAATTGAATAAAAATGGAAGTTGAATAAAAATAAAAATGAAAGTTGCATAAAATTAAAAATGGAAGTTCAATCCAAAAACCACTATACCATAACGATCTATTTGGGAATTAAATAAAAAAGGAAGTTGAGTAGAAAAGAAATATGAATAAAAAAGGAAGTTAAATAAAAAGAAAAATGGAAGTTGCCGAAAATTAAAAATGGAAGTTCATTCCAGAAACCACTATATCTTAATGATCTATTTGGAAATTAAACAAAAAAGGAAGTTTAATAGAAAAGTAAATTGATTAAAAATGGAAGTAAAATAAAAATAAAAATGAAAGCTGCATAAAATTAAAAATGGAAGTTCTATCCTGAAACCACTATACCTTAACGATCTACTTGGAAATTAATTAAAAAAGGAAGTTTAATAGGAAAGTAAATTGAATAAAAATGGAAGTAGAATAAAAATAAAAATGAAAGTTGCATAAAATTAAAAATGGAAGTTCAATCCAGAAACCACTATACCTTAACGATCTACTGGAAATTAAATAAAAAAGGAAGTTTAATAGGAAAGTAAATTGAATTAAAATGGAAGTAGAATAAAAATAAAAATGAATGTTGCATAAAATTAAAAATGGAAGTTCAATCCAGAAACCACTATACCTTAACCATCTATTTGGAAATTAAATAAAAAATGAAGTTTAATAGAAAAGTAAGTTGAATAAAAATGGAAGTTGAATAAAAATAAAAATGAAGGTTGTAGAGAATTAAATATGGAAGTTCAATCCAGAAACCACTATACCTTAACGATCTATTTGGAAATTAAATAAAAAAGTAAGTTTAATAGAAAAGTAAATTGAATAAAAATGGAAGTTAAATAAAAATAAAAATGAAAGTTGCATAAAATTAAAAATGGAAGTTCAATACAAAAACCACTATACCTTAACGATCTATTTGGAGATTAAATAAAAAAGATAGTTTAATAGAAAAGTAAATTGAATAAAAATGGAAGTTGAATAAAAATAAAAATGAAAGTTGCATAAATTTAAAAATGGAAGTTCAATCCAAAAACCACTATACCTTAACGATCTATTTGGAAATTAAATAAAAAAAGGAAGCTTAATAGAAAAGTAAACGGAATAAAAATGGAAGTTGAATAAAAATAAAAATGAAATTTGCAGAAAATTAAATATGCAAGTTCAATCCAGAAGCCACTATACCTTAACTGTAACACCCTCAAAATAAACCCATCATATATATATCATTGGCATGCAATATTAAAAGAAAACAATTCATTATCTCATTCATCAGAGTATTACTAAATAAAAACATTACCTGTAATATCAAATTAAATGCCCTATGGGCTTACATCTTTCCAAGCCAACACTTGGACACAAAAATATGAGTTCTAACTCAAATACAAATAAAGCCCTAGGCTTGAATGTTTATCAAATAAAAACAAATAACTAAAGATAGTCTTCAAAATCCAAATCCTTCCAAGCTAAGTCCTTGGAGGTAGCTTATCACCTGGACCTGAAAATGATGTTCCCATAAAGGGTGAGCCACAGCCTAGTAGAAATATACTAAACCAAATATAAGCATTGAATAAAGCAATAGCATTCAATAGATGGTTAACCAAGATAATCAATTATATCATTAAACTGTCTCATGACACTAATGTCTAAAACACGTTTTACTTTCCAACATTATCAATATGGCTCAGAACCTGGCCAAACTTACAACAGTGAACTATATATATATCATATTCACATTCTTCCAATGTCAACAAACAAATGAGACTCAGGCTCAAATCAAAACACTTCATACTTCCAGTTTGATACACATTTTAGTGATGTATCAATAAAAACACTTCAATAGAAATAAGCACACATAAAAGTGATGCTAATGGAGTCCATCCCCTATCTCCTCCCAAACAAAAATCCGGTTTAGAGGTCCATCCCCTATCTTCCCCTAAACCGTGGAGTACATCCCCTATCTCCTCCCACACAAAACAATGTATGTAAACACATAACATATACAACACAATCAATACACATAATGTCTGTATTAATTCAGCAGTCAAAATTGATGACTTAATCAATGATTAGTTTCAGTTATCCCTAATCCACATGCAGTGTCTACAACAATCACGGCTATCCTCCACCGATAGCCCAAAACAGTTATTTCTAAACTGAAAATAAATATATCCACAATTCAATAGGCAAGTGATTTAAATTATCCAACTACACCATTTAATCAATGAATTCCTCAATTCCATGAATTTAACCATATTTCCCCAATTTCCTTAAATTAATTATACAAATTAATTTATTAATACAACTAGGGTTTCTCCCAAAATTACCAAAGTACCCCCAACATATCAAGATACTAAAACTTAGAACAAAACTTATAAGATGGAGTAGGAAATCCCTACCTCGAAGAAAATAACCCGAATGGAGAAGATAGAGTTGAATACCCAAATTCCAATGTGCTCCGAATCACCAAATGTTCAGATTAAATGGAAGCCCTCGACTCACTCTATCTTTTTAATAAAGGATCTATGGTAGAAACTCACTCTAAGTAGATCAATCATAAGAGAGAAGGTGTGTAGAGGGAGAGAGAACTCGTAACTAGGGTTTTGGAATATGAAAGTGTATGAAAAACTGATCAGAAACACGCTGCTGCCTATTTAAACCTGACAGGCTCGCTCGAGCGAAGACTTTGTCGCTCGAGCGACCAGACACACGAAAACCTCGCTCGAGCAAAGAACAGCACGCTCGAGCCAAAACTACAATGCTTCAGGTCTGCAACCCAGCATCACGCTCGAGCGACAGAATGCTCGCTCGAGCGAGGAACTCGAAAACATACACCTCGCTCGCTCGAGCGAAGAAAATCTCGCTCGAGCGAATAAGCACTACCCTCAGGTCTAACCCAGACGCAATCGGTCGCTCGAGCGAAGCAAATCTGGATCGAGCCAGAAGACACAAAAACAAACCTTGCTCGAGCGACCGAATCCTGGCTCGAGCGACCAACCCAAAAACTGGACAGCAACACTTGGTTTACGAACCCAACCAACCTGAAACAAACCTGCCCAACACATCCTATAACTCCAAATGAGAAAATAAAGGACGACAACAACAATTATTCAATGACAGAATAAACGAAACCTAAGTCCGGATACAATAATCAAATGGGAAAAGATCGGGGTCGCTAAAATGGAAGTTCAATCCAAAAACCACTATACCTTAACGATCTATTTGGAAATTAAATAAAAAAGGAAGTTGAGTAGAAAAGAAACTTGAATAAAAAAGGAAGTCAAATAAAAATTAAAATGGAAGTTGCAGAAAATTAAAAATGGAGGTTCATTTCAGAAACCACTATACCTTAATGATCTATTTGGAAATTAAATAAAAAAGGAAGTTTAATAGGAAAGTAAATTGAATTAAAATGGAAGTAGAATAAAAAAAAAATGAAAGTTGCATAAAATTAAAAATGGAAGTTCAATCCAGAAACCACTATACCTTAACGAATTATTTGGAAATTAAATAAAAAAGGAAGTTTAATAGAAAAGTAAGTTGAATAAAAATGGAAGTTGAATAAAAATAAAAATGAAAGTTGCAGAAAATTAAATATGGAAGTTCAATCCAGAAACCACTATACCTTAACGATCTATTTGGAATTTAAATAAAAAAGTAAGTTTAATAGAAAAGTAAATTGAATAAAAATGGAAGTTGAATAAAAATAAAAATGAAAGTTGCATAAAATTAAAAATGGAAGTTCAATCCAAAAACCACTATACCTTAACGATTTATTTAGAAATTAAATAAAAAAGAAAGTTTAATAGAAAAGTAAATTGAATAAAAATGGAAGTTGAATAAAACTAAAAATGAAAGTTGCATAAAATTAAAAATGAAAGTTCAATCCAAAAACCACTATACCTTAACGATCTATTTGGAAATTAAATAAAAAAGGAGGTTAAATAAAAATAAAAATGGAAAATGCAGAAAATTAAAAATGGAAGTTCATTCCAGAAACCACTATACATTAACGAGCTATTTGGAAATTACATGAAAAAGGAAGTTTAATAGAAAAGTAAACTGAATAAAAATGGAAGTTGAATAAAAATAAAAATGAAAGTTGCAGAAAATTAAATATGAAAGTTCAATCCAGAAACCACTATACCTTAACGATCTATTTGGAAATTAAATAAAAAAGTAAGTTTAATAGAAAAGTAAATTGAATAAAAATGGAAGTTAAATAAAAATAAAAATGAAAGTTGCATAAAATTAAAAATGGAAGTTCAATACCAAAACCACTATACCTTAACGATCTATTTGGAAATTAAATAAAAAAGATAGTTTAATAGAAAAGTAAATTGAATAAAAATGGAAGTTGAATAAAAATAAAAATGAAAGTTGCATAAAATTAAAAATGGAAGTTCAATCCAAAAACCACTATACCTTAACGATCTATTTGGAAATTAAATAAAAAAAGGAAGCTTAATAGAAAAGTAAACTGAATAAAAATGGAAGTTGAATAAAAATAAAAATGAAAGTTGCAGAAAATTAAATATGGAAGTTCAATCAAGAAACCACTATACCTTAACGATCAGTTTGGAAATTAAATATAAAAGGAAGTTTAATAGAAAAGAAATTTGAATAAAAAAGGAAGTTAAATAAAAATAAAAATGGAAGTTGCATAAAATTAAAAATGGAAGTTCATTCCAGAAACCACTATACCTTAACGATCTGTTTGGAAATTAAATAAAAAAGGAAGTTTAATAGAAAAGTAAATTGAATAAAAATGGAAGTAGAATATAAATAAAAATGAAAGTTGCATAAAAATAAAAATGGAAGTTCAATCCAGGAACCACTATACCTTAGTGTTCTAATTGGAAATTAAGTAAAAAAGGAAGTTTAATAGGAAAGTAAATTGAATAAAAATGGAAGTTGAATAAAAATAAAAATGAAAGTTGCATAAAACTAAAATTGGAAGTTCAATCCAGAAACCACTATACCTTAACGATCTATTTGGAAATTAAATAAAAAAGGAAGTTTAATAGAAAAGTAAATTGATTAAAAATTGAAGTAAAATAAAAATAAAAATGAAAGTTGCATAAAATTAAAAATGGAAGTTCAATCCAGAAACCACTATACCTTAACGATCTACTTGGAAATTAAATAAAAAAGGAAGTATAATAGGAAAGTAAATTGAATTAAAATGGAAGTGGAATAAAAATAAAAATGAAAGTTGCATAAAATTAAAAATGGAAGTTCAATCCAGAAACCACTATACCTTAACGATCTATTTCGAAACTAAATAAAAAAGGAAGTTTAATACAATAGTAAATTGAATAAAAAGGGAAGTTGAATAAAAATAAAATTGAAAGTTGCATAAAATTAAAAATGGAAGTTCAATCCAAAACCACTATACCTTAACGATCTATTTGGAAATTAAATAAAAAAGGAAGTTGAGTAGAAAAGAAACTTGAATAAAAAAGGAAGTTAAATAAAAATAAAAATGGAAGTTGCAGAAAATTAAAAATGGAGGTTCATTTCAGAAACCACTATACCTTAATGATCTATTTGGAAATTAAATAAAAAAGGAAGTTTAATAGGAAAGTTAATTGAATTAAAATGGAAGTAGAATAAAAATAAATATGAAAGTTGCATAAAACTAAAATTGAAGTTCATTCCAGAAACCACTATACCTTAACGATCTATTTGGAAATTCAATAAAAAAGGAAGTTTAACAGAAAAGTATATTGATTAAAAATGGAAGTAGAATAAAAATAAAAATGAAAGTTGCATAAAATTAAAAACGGAAGTTCTGTCCAGAAACCACTATACCTTAACGATCTACTTAGAAATTAAATAAAAAAGGAAGTTTAATAGGAAAGTAAATTGAATTAAAATGGAAGTAGAATAAAAATAAAAATGAAAGTTGCATAACATTAAAAATGGAAGTTCATTCCAGAAACCACTATACCTTAACGATCTATTTGGAAATTAAATAAAAAAGGAAGTTTAATAGGAAAGTAAATTGAATAAAAATGGAAGTAGAATAAAAATAAAAATGAAAGTTGCAGAAAATTAAAAATGGAAGTTCAATCCGGAAACCACTATACCTTAACGATCTATTTGGAAATTAAATAAAAAAGGAAGTTTAATAGAAAAGTAAACTGAATAAAAATGGAAGTTGAATAAAAATAAAAATGAAAGTTGCAGAAAATTAAATATGGAAGTTCAATCCAGAAACCACTATACCTTAACGATCTATTTGGAAATTAAATAAAAAAGTAAGTTTAATAGAAAAGTAAATTGAATAAAAATGGAAGTTGAATAAAAATAAAAATGAAAGTTGTAGAAAATTAAATACGGAAGTTCAATCCAAAAACCACTATACCTTAACGATCTAGTTGGAAATTAAATAAAAAAGGAAGTTTAATAGGAAAGTAAATTGAATTAAAATGGAAGTAGAATAAAAATGAAAATGAAAGTTGCATAAAATTAAAAATTGAAGTTGAATCCAGAAACCACTATACCTTAACGATCTATTTGGAAATTAAATAAAAAAGGAAGTTTAATAGAAAAGTAAGTTGAATAAAAATGGAAGTTGAATAAAAATAAAAATGAAAGTTGCAGAAAATTAAATGCCCTATGGGCTTACATCTTTCCAAGCCAACACTTGGACACAAAATTATGAGTTCTAACTCAAATACAAATAAAGCCCTAGGCTTGAATGTTTATCAAATAAAAACAAATAACGAAAGATAGTCTTCAAAATCCAAATCCTTCCAAGCTAAGTCCTTGGAGGTAGCTTATCACCTGGACCTGAAAATGATGTTCCCATAAAGGGTGAGCCACAGCCCAGTAGAAATATACTAAACCAAATATAAGCATTGAATAAAGCAATAGCATTCAATAGATGGTTAACCAAGATAATCAATTATATCATTAAACTGTCTCATGACACTAATGTCTAAAACACGTTTTACTTTCCAACATTATCAATATGGCTCAGAACCTGGCCAAACTTACAACAGTGAACTATATATATATATCATATTCACATTCTTCCAATGTCAACAAACAAATGAGACTCAGGCTCAAATCAAAACACTTCATACTTCCAGTTTGATACACATTTTAGTGATGTATCAATAAAAACACTTCAATATAAATAAGCACACATAAAAGTGATGCTAATGGAGTCCATCCCCTATCTCCTCCCAAACAAAAATCCGGTTTAGAGGTCCATCCCCTATCTTCCCCTAAACCGTGGAGTACATCCCCTATCTCCTCCCACACAAAACAATGTATGTAAACACATAACATATACAACACAATCAATACACATAATGTCTGTATTAATTCAGCAGTCAAAATTGATGACTTAATCAATGATTAGTTTCAGTTATCCCTAATCCACATGCAGTGTCTACAACAATCACGGCTATCCTCCACCAATAGCCCAAAACAGTTATTTCTAAACTGAAAATAAATATATCCACAATTCAATAGGCAAGTGATTTAAATTATCCAACTACACCATTTAATCAATGAATTCCTCAATTCCATGAATTTAACCATATTTCCCCAATTTCCTTAAATTAATTATACAAATTAATTTATTAATACAACTAGGGTTTCTCCCAAAATTACCAAAGTACCCCCAACATATCAAGATACTAAAACTTAGAACAAAACTTATAAGATGGAGTAGGAAATCCCTACCTCGAAGAAAATAACCCGAATGGAGAAGATAGAGATGAATACCCAAATTCCAATGTGCTCCAAATCACCAAATGTTCAGATTAAATGGAAGCCCTCGACTCACTCTATCTTTTTAATAAAGGATCTAAGGTAGAAACTCACTCTAAGTAGATCAATCATAAGAGAGAAGGTGTGTAGAGGGAGAGAGAACTCGTAACTAGGGTTTTGGATTATGAAAGTGTATGAAAAACTGATCAGAAACACGCTGCTGCCTATTTAAACCTGACAGGCTCGCTCGAGCGAAGACTTTGTCGCTCGAGCGACCAGACACACGAAAACCTCGTTCGAGCAAAGAACAGCACGCTCGAGCCAAAACTACAATGCTTCAGGTCTGCAACCCAGCATCACGCTCGAGCGACAGAATGCTCGCTCGAGCGAGGAACTCGAAAACATACACCTCGCTCGCTCGAGCGAATAAGCACTGCCCGCAGGTCTAACCCAGACGCAATCGGTCGCTCGAGCGAAGCAAATCTGGATCGAGCCAGAAGACACAAAAACAAACCTCGCTCGAGCGACCGAATCCTGGCTCGAGCGACCAACCCAAAAACTGGACAGCAACACTTGGTTTACGAACCCAACCAACCTGAAACAAACCTGCCCAACACATCCTATAACTCCAAATGAGAAAATAAAGGACGACAACAACAATTATTCAATGACATAATAAACGGAACCTAAGTCCGGATACAATAATCAAATGGGAAAAGACCGGGGTCGCTAAAATGGAAGTTCATTCCAGAAACCACTATACCTTAACGATCTATTTGGAAATTAAATAAAAAAGGAAGTTTAATAGGAAAGTAAATTGAATAAAAATGGAAGTAGAATAAAAATAAAAATGAAAGTTGCATAAAATTAAAAATGGAAGTTCAATCTGGAAACCACTATACCTTAACGATCTATTTGGAAATTAAATAAAAAAGGAAGTTTAATAGAAAAGTAAACTGAATAAAAATGGAAGTTGAATAAAAATAAAAATGAAAGTTGCAGAAAATTAAATATGGAAGTTCAATCCAGAAACCACTATACCTTAACGATCTATTTGGAAATTAAATAAAAAAGTAAGTTTAATAGAAAAGTAAATTGAATAAAAATAGAAGTTGAATAAAAATAAAAATGAAAGTTGCAGAAAATTAAATATGGAAGTTCAATCCAAAAACCACTATACCTTAACGATCTATTTGGAAATTAAATAAAAAAAGGAAGTTGAGTAGAAAAGAAACTTGAATAAAAAAGGAAGTTAAATAAAAATAAAAATGGAAGTTGCAGAAAATTAAAAATGGAAGATCATTCCAAAAACCACTATACCTTAACGATCTATTTGGAAATTAAATAAAAAGGAAGTTTAATAGAAAAGTAAATTGAATAAAAATGGAAGTAGAATATAAATAAAAATGAATGTTGCATAAAATTAAAAACGGAAGTTCAATCCAGAAACCACTATACCTTAGTGATCTATTTGGAAATTAAATAAAAAAGGAAGTTTAATAGGAAAGTAAATTGAATAAAAATGGAAGTTGAATAACAATAAAAATGAAACTCGCATAAAACTAAAATTGGAAGTTCAATCCAGAAACTACAATACCTTAACGATCTATTTGGAAATTAAATAAAAAAGGAAGTTTAATAGAAAAGTAAATTGATTAAGAATTGAAGTAAAATAATAATAAAAATGAAAGTTGCATAAAATTAAAAATGGAAGCACAATCCAGAAACCACTATACCTTAACGATCTACTTGCAAATTAAATAAAAAATGAAGTTTAATAGGAAAGTAAATTGAATTAAAATGGAAGTTGAATAAAAATAAAAATGAAAGTTGCAGAAAATTAAATATGGAAGTTCAATCCAGAAACCACTATACTTTAACGATCTATTTGGAAATTAAATAAAAAAGTAAGTTTAATATAAAAGTAAATTGAATAAAAATAGAAGTTGAATAAAAATAAAAATGAAAGTTGCAGAAAATTAAATATGGAAGTTCAATCCAAAAACCACTATACCTTAATGATCTATTTGGAAATTAAATAAAAAAGGAAGTTGAGTAGAAAAGAAACTTGAATAAAAAAGGAAGTTAAATAAAAATAAAAATGGAAGTTGCAGAAAATTAAAAATGGAAGATCATTCCAGAAACCACTATACCTTAACGATCTATTTGGAAATTAAATAAAAAGGAAGTAGAATATAAATAAAAATGAATGTTGCATAAAATTAAAAATGGAAGTTCAATCCAGAAACCACTATACCTTAGTGATCTATTTGGAAATTAAATAAAAAAGAAAGTTTAATAGGAAAGTAAATTGAATAAAAATGGAAGTTGAATAACAATAAAAATGAAAGTCGCATAAAACTAAAATTGGAAGTTCAATCCAGAAACTACAATACCTTAACGATCTATTTGGAAATTAAATAAAAAAGGAAGTTTAATAGAAAAGTAAATTGATTAAAAATTAAAGTAAAATAATAATAAAAATGAAAGTTGCATAAAATTAAAAATGGAAGCTCAATCCAGAAACCACTATACCTTAACGATCTACTTGCAAATTAAATAAAAAAGGAAGTTGAGTAGAAAAGAAACTTGAATAAAAAAGGAAGTTAAATAAAAATAAAAATGGAAGTTGCAGAAAATTAAAAATGGAAGATCATTCCAAAAACCACTATACCTTAACGATCTATTTGGAAATTAAATAAAAAGGAAGTTTAATAGAAAAGTAAATTGAATAAAAATGGAAGTAGAATATAAATAAAAATGAATGTTGCATAAAATTAAAAACGGAAGTTCAATCCAGAAACCACTATACCTTAGTGATCTATTTGGAAATTAAATAAAAAAGGAAGTTTAATAGGAAAGTAAATTGAATAAAAATGGAAGTTGAATAACAATAAAAATGAAACTCGCATAAAACTAAAATTGGAAGTTCAATCCAGAAACTACAATACCTTAACGATCTATTTGGAAATTAAATAAAAAAGGAAGTTTAATAGAAAAGTAAATTGATTAAGAATTGAAGTAAAATAATAATAAAAATGAAAGTTGCATAAAATTAAAAATGGAAGCACAATCCAGAAACCACTATACCTTAACGATCTACTTGCAAATTAAATAAAAAATGAAGTTTAATAGGAAAGTAAATTGAATTAAAATGGAAGTTGAATAAAAATAAAAATGAAAGTTGCAGAAAATTAAATATGGAAGTTCAATCCAGAAACCACTATACTTTAACGATCTATTTGGAAATTAAATAAAAAAGTAAGTTTAATATAAAAGTAAATTGAATAAAAATAGAAGTTGAATAAAAATAAAAATGAAAGTTGCAGAAAATTAAATATGGAAGTTCAATCCAAAAACCACTATACCTTAATGATCTATTTGGAAATTAAATAAAAAAGGAAGTTGAGTAGAAAAGAAACTTGAATAAAAAAGGAAGTTAAATAAAAATAAAAATGGAAGTTGCAGAAAATTAAAAATGGAAGATCATTCCAGAAACCACTATACCTTAACGATCTATTTGGAAATTAAATAAAAAGGAAGTAGAATATAAATAAAAATGAATGTTGCATAAAATTAAAAATGGAAGTTCAATCCAGAAACCACTATACCTTAGTGATCTATTTGGAAATTAAATAAAAAAGAAAGTTTAATAGGAAAGTAAATTGAATAAAAATGGAAGTTGAATAACAATAAAAATGAAAGTCGCATAAAACTAAAATTGGAAGTTCAATCCAGAAACTACAATACCTTAACGATCTATTTGGAAATTAAATAAAAAAGGAAGTTTAATAGAAAAGTAAATTGATTAAAAATTAAAGTAAAATAATAATAAAAATGAAAGTTGCATAAAATTAAAAATGGAAGCTCAATCCAGAAACCACTATACCTTAACGATCTACTTGCAAATTAAATAAAAAAGGAAGTTGAGTAGAAAAGAAACTTGAATAAAAAAGGAAGTTAAATAAAAATAAAAATGGAAGTTGCAGAAAATTAAAAGTGGAAGTTCATTACAAAAACCACTATACCTTAATGATCTATATGGAAATTAAATAAAAAAAAGAAGTTGAGTAGAAAAGAAACTTGAATAAAAAAGGAAGTTAAATAAAAATAAAAATGGAAGTTGCAGAAAATTAAAAATGGAAGTTCATTCCAGAAACCACTATACCTTAACGATCTATTTGGAAATTAAATAAAAAAGGAAGTTGAGTAGAAAAGAATCTTCAATAAAAAAGGAAGTTAAATAAAAATAAAAATGGTAGTTGCAAAAAAATAAATATGGAAGTTAATTCCAGAAACTGCTATACCTTAACGATCTATTTGGAAATTAAATAAAAAGGAAGTTTAATAGAAAAGTAAATTGAATAAAAATGGAAGTAGAATATAAATAAAAATGAATGTTGCATAAAATTAAAAATGGAAGTTCAATCCAGAAACCACTATACCTTAGTGATCTATTTGGAAATTAAATAAAAAAGGAAGTTTAATAGGAAAGTAAATTGAATAAAAATTGAAGTTGAATAAAAATAAAAATGAAAGTCGCATAAAACTAAAATTGAAAGTTCAATCCAGAAACTACTACACCTTAACCATCTATTTGGAAATTAAATAAAAAAGGAAGTTTAATGGAAAAGTAAATTGATTAAAAATTGAAGTAAAATAAAAATAAAAATGAAAGCTGCATAAAATTAAAAATGGAAGTTCAATCCAGAAACCACTATACCTTAACGATCTACTTGCAAATTAAATAAAAAGTGAAGTTTAATAGGAAAGTAAATTGAATTAAAATGGAAGTTGAATAAAAATAAAAATAAAATTTGCATAAAATTAAAAATAGAAGTTCAATTCAAAAACCACTATACCTTAACGATCTATTTGGAAATTAAATAAAAAAGCAAGTCGAGTAGAAAAGAAACTTGAATAAAAAAGGAAGTTAAATAAAAATAAAAACGGAAGTTGCAGAAAATTAAAAGTGGAAGTTCATTCCAAAAACCACTATACCTTAACGATCTACTTGGAAATTAAATAAAAAAAAGAAGTTGAGTAGAAAAGAAACTTGAATAAAAAAGGTAGTTAAATAAAAATAAAAATAAAAATGGAAGTTGCAGAAAATTAAAAATGGAAACTCATTACAGAAACCACTATACCTTAACGATCTATTTGGAAAATAAATAAAAAAGGAAGTTGAGTAGAAAAGAATCGTGAATAAAAAAGGAAGTTAAATAAAAATAAAAATGGAAGTTGCAAAAAATTAAAAATGGAAGTTAATTCCAGAAACTACTATACCTTAACGATCTATTTGGAAATTAAATAAAAAAGGAAGTTTAATAGAAAAGTAAATTGAATAAAAATGGAAGTTGAATAAAAATAAAAATGAAAGTCGCATAAAATTAAAAATGGAAGTTCAATCCAAAAATCACTATACCTTAACGATCTATTTGGAAATTAAATAAAAAGAAAGTTTAATAGAAAAGCAAATTGAATAAATATGGAAGTTGAATAAAAATAAAAACGAAAGTAGCAAAAAATTAAATGTGGAAGTTAAATCCAGACTCCACTTTACCTTAACGATCTATTTGGAAATTAAATAAAAAAGGAAGTTTAATAGAAAAGTAAATTGAATAAAAATTGAAGTAAAATAAAAATAAAAATGAAAGCTGCATAAAATTAAAAATGGAAGTTCAATCCAGAAACCACTATACCTTAACGATCTACTTGGAAATTAAATAAAAAGTGAAGTTTAATAGGAAAGTAAATTGAATTAAAATGGAAGTTGAATAAAAATAAAAATAAAATTTGCATAAAATTAAAAATAGAAGTTCAATTCAAAAACCACTATACCTTAACGATCTATTTGGAAATTAAATAAAAAAGCAAGTCGAGTAGAAAAGAAACTTGAATAAAAAAGGAAGTTAAATAAAAATAAAAATGGAAGTTGCAGAAAATTAAAAGTGGAAGTTCATTCCAAAAACCACTATACCATAACGATCTATTTGGAAATTAAATAAAAAAAAGAAGTTGAGTAGAAAAGAAACTTGAATAAAAAAGGTAGTTAAATAAAAATAAAAATGGAAGTTGCAGAAAATTAAAAATGGAAGTTCATTACAGAAACCACTATACCTTAACGATCTATTTGGAAATTAAATAAAAAAGGAAGTTGAGTAGAAAAGAATCTTGAATAAAAAAGGAAGTTAAATAAAAATAAAAATGGAAGTTGTAAAAAATTAAAAATGGAAGTTAATTCCAGAAACCACTATACCTTAACGATCTATTTAGAAATTAAATAAAAAAGGAAGTTTAATAGAAAAGTAAATTGAATAAAAATGGAAGTTGAATAAAAATAAAAATGAAAGTCGCATAAAATTAAAAATGGAAGTTCAATCCAAAAATCACTATACCTTAACGATCTATTTGGAAATTAAATAAAAAGGAAGTTTAGTAGAAAAGCAAATTGAATAAATATGGAAGTTGAATAAAAATAAAAACGAAAGTAGCAAAAAATTAAATGTGGAAGTTAAATCCAGACGCCACTTTACCTTAACGATCTATTTGGAAAATATTTAAAAAAGGAAGTTTAATAGAAAAGTAAATTGAATAAAAATGTAAGTTGAATAAAACTAAAAATGAAAGTCGCATAAAATTAAAAATGGAAGTTCAATCCAAAAATCACTGTACCTTAACGATCTATTTGGAAATTAAATAAAAAAGGAAGTTTAATAGAAAAGTTAATTGAATAAAAATGGAAGTTGAATAAAAATAAAAATCAAAGTCGCATAAAATTAAAAACGGAAGTTCAATCCAAAAATCACTATACCTTAACGATCTATTTGGAAATTAAATAAAAAAGGAAGTTTAATAAAAAAGTAAATTGAATGAAAATGGTAGTTGAATAAAAGTAAAAAGGAAAGTTGTATAAAATTAAAAATGGAAGTTCAATCCCAATACCACTATACCTTAACGATCTATTTGGAAATTAAATAAAAAAGGAAGTTTAATAAAAAAGTAAATTGAATAAAAATGGAAGTTGAATAAAAATAAAAATGAAAGTTGCAGAAAATTAAATATGGAAGTTGAATCCAGAAACCACTATACCTTAACGATCTATTTGGAAATTAAATAAAAAAGGAAGTTTAATAGAAAAGTAAATTGAATAAAAATGGAAGTTGAATACAAATAAAAATGAAAGTTCAATTCAAAAACCACTATACCTTAACGATCTATTTGGAAATTAAATAAAAAAGGAAGTTTAATAGAAAAGTAAATTGAATAAAAATGGAAGTTGAATACAAATAAAAATGAAAGTTGCATAAAATTAAAAATGGAAGTTCAATCCAAAAACCACTATACCTTAACGATCTATTTGGAAATTAAATAAAAAAGGAAGTTGAGTAGAAAAGAATCTAGAATAAAAAAGGAAGTTAAATAGAAATAAAAATGGAAGTTGCAGAAAATTAAAAATGGAAGTTCATTCCAGAAACCACTATACCTTAACGATCTATTTGGAAATTAAATAAAAAAGGAAGTTAAGTAGAAAAGAAACTTGATTAAAAATGGAAGTAAAATACAAATAAAAATGAAAGTTGCATAAAATTAAAAATGCAAGTTCAATCCAGAAACCACTATACCTTAACGATCTATTTGGAAATTAAATAAAAAAGGAAGTTTAATAGAAAAGTAAATTGAATTAAAATGGAAGTAGAATAAAAGTAAAAATTAAAGTTGCATAAATTAAAAATGGAAGTTCAATCTAGAAACCACTATACCTTAGCTATCTATTTGGAAATTAAATAAAAAAGGAAGTTTAATAGAAAAGTAAATAGAATAAAAATGGAAGTTGAATAAAAATAAAAATGAAAGTTGCATCAAATTAAAAATGCAAGTTCAATCCAAAAACCCCTATACATTAACGATCTATTTGGAAATTAAATAAAAAAGGAAATTGAGTAGAAAAGAAACTTGAATAAAAAAGTAAGTTAAATAAAAATAAAAATGGAAGTTGCAGAAAATTAAAAATGGAAGTTCATTCCAGAAACCACTATACCTTAATGATCTATTTGGAAATTAAATAAAAAAGGAAGTTAAGTAGAAAAGAAACTTGATTAAAAATGGAAGTAGAATAAAAATAAAAATGAATGTTGCATAAAATTAAAAATGGAAGTTTTATCCAGAAACCACTATACCTTAACGATCTACATGGAAATTAAATAAAAATGGAAGTTTAATAGGAAAGTAAATTGAATTAAAATGGAGGTCGAATAAAAATAAAAACAAAAGTTGCATAAAATTAAAAATGGAAGTTCAATCCAGAAACCACTATACCTTAACGATCTATTTGGCAATTAAAAAAAAAGGAAGTTTAATAGAATAGTAAATTGAATAAAAATGGAAGTTGAATAAAAATAAAAATGAATGTTGCAGAAAATTAAGTATGGAAGTTGAATCCAGAAACCACTATACCTTAACGATCTATTTGGAAATTAAATAAAAAAGGAAGTTTAATAGAAAATAAATTGAATTAAAATGGAAGTTGAATAAAAATAAAAATGAAAGTTGCAGAAAATTAAAAATGGAAGTTCAATCCAAAAACCACTATACCTTAACGATCTATTTGGAAATTAAATAAAAAGGAAGTTTAATAGAAAAGTAAATTGAAAAAAAATGGAAGTTGAATAAAAATAAAAATGAAAGTTGCATAAAATTAAAAATGGAAGTTCAATCCAAAAACCACTATACCTTAACGATCCATTTGGAAATTAAATAAAAAACAAAGTTGAGTAGAAAAGAATCTTGAAAAAAAAGGAGGTTAAATAAAAATTAAAATGGAAGTTGCAAAAAATTGAAAATGGAAGTTAATTCCAGAAACCACTATACCTTAACGATCTATTTGGAAATTAAATAAAAAGGAAGTTTAATAGAAAAGTAAATTGAATAAAAATGGAAGTAGAATATAAATAAAAATGAATGTGGCATAAAATTAAAAATTGAAGTTCAATCCAGAAACCACTATACCTTAGTGATCTATTTGGAAATTAAATAAAATAGGAAGTTTAATAGGAAAGTAAATTGAATAAAAATGGAAGTTGAATAAAAATAAAAATGAAAGTCGCATAAAAATAAAATTGGAAGTTCAATCCAGAAACTACTATACCTTAACGATCTATTTGGAAATTAAATAAAAAAGGAAGTTTAATAGAAAAGTAAATTGATTAAAAATTGAAGTAAAAAAAAATAAAAATGAAAGTTGCATAAAATTAAAAATGGAAGTTGAATCCAGAAACCACTATACCTTAACGATCTACTTGCAAATTAAATAAAAAATGAAGTTTAATAGGAAAGTAAATTGAATTAAAATGGAAGTTGAATAAAAATAAAAATGAAACTTGCATAAAATTAAAAATGGAAGTTCAATTCCAAAACCACTATACCTTAACGATCTATTTGGAAATTAAATAAAAAAGGAAGTCGAGTAGAAAGGAAACTTGAATAAAAAAGGAAGTTAAATAAAAATAAAAATGGAAGTTGCAGAAAATTAAAAGTGGAAGTTCATTCCAAAAACTACTATACCTTAACGATCTATTTCGAAATTAAATAAAAAAAAGAAGTAGAGTAGAAAACAAACTTGAATAAAAAAGGAAGTTAAATAAAAATAAAAATGGAAGTTGCAGAAAATTAAAAATGGAAGTTCATTCCAGAAACCACTATACCTTAACGATCTATTTGGAAATTAAATAAAAAAGGAAGTTTAATAGAAAAGTAAATTGATTAAAAATTGAAGTAAAAAAAAATAAAAATGAAAGTTGCATAAAATTAAAAATGGAAGTTGAATCCAGAAACCACTATACCTTAACGATCTACTTGCAAATTAAATAAAAAATGAAGTTTAATAGGAAAGTAAATTGAATTAAAATGGAAGTTGAATAAAAATAAAAATGAAACTTGCATAAAATTAAAAATGGAAGTTCAATTCCAAAACCACTATACCTTAACGATCTATTTGGAAATTAAATAAAAAAGGAAGTCGAGTAGAAAGGAAACTTGAATAAAAAAGGAAGTTAAATAAAAATAAAAATGGAAGTTGCAGAAAATTAAAAGTGGAAGTTCATTCCAAAAACTACTATACCTTAACGATCTATTTCGAAATTAAATAAAAAAAAGAAGTAGAGTAGAAAACAAACTTGAATAAAAAAGGAAGTTAAATAAAAATAAAAATGGAAGTTGCAGAAAATTAAAAATGGAAGTTCATTCCAGAAACCACTATACCTTAACGATCTATTTGGAAATTAAATAAAAAAGGAAGTTTAATAAAAAAGTAAATTGAATGAAAATGGTAGTTGAATAAAAGTAAAAAGGAAAGTTGTATAAAATTAAAAATGGAAGTTCAATCCCAATACCACTATACCTTAACGATCTATTTGGAAATTAAATAAAAAAGGAAGTTTAATAAAAAAGTAAATTGAATAAAAATGGAAGTTGAATAAAAATAAAAATGAAAGTTGCAGAAAATTAAATATGGAAGTTGAATCCAGAAACCACTATACCTTAACGATCTATTTGGAAATTAAATAAAAAAGGAAGTTTAATAGAAAAGTAAATTGAATAAAAATGGAAGTTGAATAAAAATAAAAATGAAAGTTCAATTCAAAAACCACTATACCTTAACGATCTATTTGGAAATTAAATAAAAAAGGAAGTTTAATAGAAAAGTAAATTGAATAAAAATGGAAGTTGAATACAAATAAAAATGAAAGTTGCATAAAATTAAAAATGGAAGTTCAATCCAAAAACCACTATACCTTAACGATCTATTTGGAAATTAAATAAAAAAGGAAGTTGAGTAGAAAAGAATCTAGAATAAAAAAGGAAGTTAAATAGAAATAAAAATGGAAGTTGCAGAAAATTAAAAATGGAAGTTCATTCCAGAAACCACTATACCTTAACGATCTATTTGGAAATTAAATAAAAAAGGAAGTTAAGTAGAAAAGAAACTTGATTAAAAATGGAAGTAAAATACAAATAAAAATGAAAGTTGCATAAAATTAAAAATGCAAGTTCAATCCAGAAACCACTATACCTTAACGATCTATTTGGAAATTAAATAAAAAAGGAAGTTTAATAGAAAAGTAAATTGAATTAAAATGGAAGTAGAATAAAAGTAAAAATTAAAGTTGCATAAATTAAAAATGGAAGTTCAATCTAGAAACCACTATACCTTAGCTATCTATTTGGAAATTAAATAAAAAAGGAAGTTTAATAGAAAAGTAAATAGAATAAAAATGGAAGTTGAATAAAAATAAAAATGAAAGTTGCATCAAATTAAAAATGCAAGTTCAATCCAAAAACCCCTATACATTAACGATCTATTTGGAAATTAAATAAAAAAGGAAATTGAGTAGAAAAGAAACTTGAATAAAAAAGTAAGTTAAATAAAAATAAAAATGGAAGTTGCAGAAAATTAAAAAT
Source organism: Camellia sinensis (assembly GCF_055761805.1). Lineage (NCBI taxonomy): Eukaryota > Viridiplantae > Streptophyta > Magnoliopsida > Ericales > Theaceae > Camellia > Camellia sinensis. Next base: position 36,663,224 of record NW_028128987.1, read on the forward strand.
GGAAGTTCATTCCAGAAACCACTATACCTTAATGATCTATTTGGAAATTAAATAAAAAAGGAAGTTAAGTAGAAAAGAAACTTGATTAAAAATGGAAGTAGAATAAAAATAAAAATGAATGTTGCATAAAATTAAAAATGGAAGTTTTATCCAGAAACCACTATACCTTAACGATCTACATGGAAATTAAATAAAAATGGAAGTTTAATAGGAAAGTAAATTGAATTAAAATGGAGGTCGAATAAAAATAAAAACAAAAGTTGCATAAAATTAAAAATGGAAGTTCAATCCAGAAACCACTATACCTTAACGATCTATTTGGCAATTAAAAAAAAAGGAAGTTTAATAGAATAGTAAATTGAATAAAAATGGAAGTTGAATAAAAATAAAAATGAATGTTGCAGAAAATTAAGTATGGAAGTTGAATCCAGAAACCACTATACCTTAACGATCTATTTGGAAATTAAATAAAAAAGGAAGTTTAATAGAAAATAAATTGAATTAAAATGGAAGTTGAATAAAAATAAAAATGAAAGTTGCAGAAAATTAAAAATGGAAGTTCAATCCAAAAACCACTATACCTTAACGATCTATTTGGAAATTAAATAAAAAGGAAGTTTAATAGAAAAGTAAATTGAAAAAAAATGGAAGTTGAATAAAAATAAAAATGAAAGTTGCATAAAATTAAAAATGGAAGTTCAATCCAAAAACCACTATACCTTAACGATCCATTTGGAAATTAAATAAAAAACAAAGTTGAGTAGAAAAGAATCTTGAAAAAAAAGGAGGTTAAATAAAAATTAAAATGGAAGTTGCAAAAAATTGAAAATGGAAGTTAATTCCAGAAACCACTATACCTTAACGATCTATTTGGAAATTAAATAAAAAGGAAGTTTAATAGAAAAGTAAATTGAATAAAAATGGAAGTAGAATATAAATAAAAATGAATGTGGCATAAAATTAAAAATTGAAGTTCAATCCAGAAACCACTATACCTTAGTGATCTATTTGGAAATTAAATAAAATAGGAAGTTTAATAGGAAAGTAAATTGAATAAAAATGGAAGTTGAATAAAAATAAAAATGAAAGTCGCATAAAAATAAAATTGGAAGTTCAATCCAGAAACTACTATACCTTAACGATCTATTTGGAAATTAAATAAAAAAGGAAGTTTAATAGAAAAGTAAATTGATTAAAAATTGAAGTAAAAAAAAATAAAAATGAAAGTTGCATAAAATTAAAAATGGAAGTTGAATCCAGAAACCACTATACCTTAACGATCTACTTGCAAATTAAATAAAAAATGAAGTTTAATAGGAAAGTAAATTGAATTAAAATGGAAGTTGAATAAAAATAAAAATGAAACTTGCATAAAATTAAAAATGGAAGTTCAATTCCAAAACCACTATACCTTAACGATCTATTTGGAAATTAAATAAAAAAGGAAGTCGAGTAGAAAGGAAACTTGAATAAAAAAGGAAGTTAAATAAAAATAAAAATGGAAGTTGCAGAAAATTAAAAGTGGAAGTTCATTCCAAAAACTACTATACCTTAACGATCTATTTCGAAATTAAATAAAAAAAAGAAGTAGAGTAGAAAACAAACTTGAATAAAAAAGGAAGTTAAATAAAAATAAAAATGGAAGTTGCAGAAAATTAAAAATGGAAGTTCATTCCAGAAACCACTATACCTTAACGATCTATTTGGAAATTAAATAAAAAAGGTAGTTTAATAGAAAAGTAAATTGAATAAAAAGGGAAGTGGAATAAAAATAAAAATGAAAGTTGCATAAAATTAAAAATGGAAGTTCAATCGAAAAACCACTATCCCTTAACAATCCCTTTGGAAATTAAATAAAAAAGGAAGTTTAATAGAAAAGTAAATTGAATAAAAATGGAAGTTGAATGAAAATAAAAATGAAAGTTGCATAAAATTAAAAATGAAAGTTCAATCTAGAAACCACTATACCTTAGTGTTCTATTTGGAAATTAAATAAAAAAGGAAGTTTAATAGGAAAGTTAATTGAATTAAAACGGAAGTAGAATAAAAATAAAAATGAAAGTAGCATAAAATTAAAACAGGAAGTTCAATCCAGAAACCACTATACCTTAACGATCTATTTTGAAATTAAATAAAAAAGGAAGTTGAGTAGAAAAGAAACTTGAATAAAAAAGAAAGTCAAATAAAAATAAAAATGGAAGTTGCAGAAAATTAAAAATGGAAGTTCATTCCAGAAACCACTATACCTTAACGATCTATTTGGAAATTAAATAAAAAAGGAAGTTTAATAGAAAAGTAAATTGATTAAAAATTGAAGTAAAATAAAAATAAAAATGAAACTTGCATAAAATTAAAAATGGAAGTTCAATCCAGAAACCACTATACCTTAACGATCTATTTGGAAATTATATAAAAAAGGAAGCTTAATAGAAAAGTAAATTGATTAAAAATGGAAGTAATATAAAAATAAAAATGAAAGTTGCATAAAATTAAAAGTGGAAGTTCAATCCAGAAACCACTATACCTTAACGATCTACTTGGAAATTTAATAAAAAAGGAAGTTTAATAGGAAAGTAAATTGAATTAAAATGGAAGTAGAATGAAAATGAAAGTTGCATAAAATTAAAAATGGAAGTTCAATCCAGAAACCACTATACCTTAACGATCTATTTGGAAATTAAATAAAAAATGAAGTTTAATAGAATAGTATATTGAATAAAAATGGAAGTTGAATAAAAATAAAAATTAAAGTTGCATAAAATTAAAAATGGAAGTTCAATACAAAAATCACTATACCTTAACGATCTATTTGGAAATTAAATAAAAAGGTAGTTTAATAGAAAAGTAAATTGAATAAAAATGGAAGTTGAATAAAAATAAAATTGAAAGTAACATAAAATTAAAATTGGAAGTTCAATCCAAAAACCACTATACCTTAACGATCCATTTGGAAATTAAATAAAAAAGGAAGTTTAATAGAAAAGTAATTTGAATAAAAATGGAAGTTGAACGAAAATAAAAATGAAAGTTGCATAAAATTAAAAATGAAAGTTCAATCCAGAAACCACTATACCTTAGTGTTCTATTTAGAAATTAAATAAAAAAGGAAGTTTAATAGGAAGGTTAATTGAATTAAATGGAAGTAGAATAAAAATAAAAAAGAAAGTAACATAAAATTAAAACTGAAAGTTCAGTCCAGAAACCACTATACCTTAACGATCTATTTGGAAATTAAATAAAAAAGGAGGTTGAGTAGAAAAGAATCTTGAATAAAAAAGGAAGTTAAATAAAAATAAAAATGGAAGTTGCAGAAAATTAAAAATGGAAGTTCATTCCAGAAACCACTGTACCTTAACGATATATTTGGAAATTAAATAAAAAAGGAATTTTAATAGAAAAGTAAATTGAATAAAAATGGAAGTTGAATAAAAATAAAAATGAAAGTTGCATAAAATTAAAAATGGAAGTTCAATCCAGAAACCACTTTACCTTAACGATCAATTTGGAAATTAAATAAAAAAGGAAGTTTAATAGAAAAGTAAATTGAATAAAAATGAAGTTGAATAAAAATAGAAATGAGAGCTGCATAAAATTAAAAATCGAAGTTCAATCCAAAAACCACTTTACCTTAAAGATCTATTTAGAAATTAAATAAAAAAGGATGTTGCAGAAAATTAAAAATGGAAGTTCGTTCCAGAAACCACTATATCTTAATGATCTATTTGGAAATTAAATAAAAAAGAAAGTTTAATAGAAAAGTAAATTGATTAAAAATGGAAGTAGAATAAAAATAAAAATGAAAGTTGCATAAAATTAAAAATGGAAGTTCAATCCAGAAACCACTATACCTTAACGATCAACTTGGAAATTAAATAAAAAAGAAAGTTTAATAGGAAAGTAAATTGAATTAAAATGGAAGTAGAATAAAAATAAAAATGAAAGTTGCATAAAATTAAAAATGGAAGTTCAATCCAGAAGCCACTATACCTTAACGATCTATTTGGAAATTAAATAAAAAAGGAAGTTTAATAAAAAAGTAAATTGAATAAAAATGGAAGTTGAATAAAAATAAAAATGAAAGTTGCAGAAAATTAAATATGGAAGTTGAATCCAGAAACCACTATACCTTAACGATCTATTTGGAAATTAAATAAAAAAGGAAGTTTAATAGAAAAGTAAATTGAATAAAAATGGAAGTTGAATAAAAATAAAAATGAAAGTTGCATAAAATTAAAAATGAAAGTTCAATCCAAAAACCACTATACTTTAACGATCTATTTGGAAATTAAATAAAAAAGGAAGTTTAATAGAAAAGTAAATTGAATAAAAATGGAAGTTGAATAAAAATAAAAATGAATGTTGCAGAAAATTAAGTATGGAAGTTGAATCCAGAAACTACTATACCTTAACGATCTATTTGGAAATTAAATAAAAAAGGAAGTTTAATAGAAAAGTAAGTTGAATAAAAATGGAAGTTGAATAAAAATAAAAATGAAAGTTGCAGAAAATTAAATCTGGAAGTTCAATCCAAAAACCACTATCCCTTAACGATCTATTTGGAAATTAAATAAAAAAAGAAGTTTAATAGAAAAGTAAATTGAATAAAATTGGAAGTTGAATAAAAATAAAAATGAAAGTTGCATAAAATTAAAATTGGAAGTTCAATTCAAAAGCCACTATACCTTAACGATTTATTTGGAAATTAAATAAAAAGGAAGTTTAATAGAAAAGTAAATTGAATAAAAATGGAAGTTGAATAAAAATAAAAATGAAAATTGTATAAAGTTAAAAATGGAAGTTCAATCCAATAACCACTATACCTTAACGATCTATTTGGAAATTAAATAAAAAAGAAAATTGAGTAGAAAAGAAACTTGAATAAAAAAGGAAGTTAAATAAAAATAAAAATGAAAGTTGCAGAAAATTAAAAATGGAAGTTCATTCCAGAAACCACTATACCTTAACGATCTATTTGGAAATTAAATAAAAGAGGAAGTTTAATAGAAAAGTAAATTAAATAAAAATGGAAGTAGAATATAAATAAAAATGGAAGTTGCATAAAATTAAAAATGGAAGTTCAATTCAGAAACCACTATACCTTAGCGATCTATTTGGAAATTAAATAAAAAAGAAGTTTAATAGGAAAGTAAATTGAATTAAAATGGAAGTAGAATAAAAAATAAAAATGAAAGTTGCATAAAATTAAAAATGGATGTTCAATCCATAAACCACTATACCTTAACGATCTATTTGGAAATTAAATAAACAAGAAAGTTTAACAGAAAAGTAAATTGAATAAAAATGGAAGTTGAATAAAAATAAAAATGAAAGTTATATAAAATAAAAAATGGATGTTCAATCCAAAAAGCACTATACCTTAGCGATCTATTTGGAAATTAAATAAAAAAGGAAGTTGAGAAGAAAAGAATCTAGAATAAAAAAGGAAATTAAATAAAAATAAAAATAGAAGTTGCAGAAAATTAAAAATGGAAGTTCATTCCAGAAACCTCTATACCTTAAAGATCTATTTGGAAATTAAATAAAAAAGGAAGTTTAATAGGAAAGTAAATTGAATAAAAATGGAAGTAGAATAAAAATAAAAATGAAAGTTGCATAAAATTACAAATGGTAGTTCAATCCAGAAACCACTATACCTTAACGATTTATTTGGAAATTAAATTAAAAAGGAAGTTTAATAGAAAAGTAAACTGAATAAAAATGGAAGTTGAATAAAAATAAAAATGAAAGTTGCAGAAAATTAAATATGGAAGTTCAATCCAGATAGCACTATACCATAACAATCTATTTGGAAATTAAATAAAAAGTAAGTTTAATAGAAAAGTAAATTCAATAAAAATAGAAGTTGAATAAAAATAAAAATGAAAGTTGCATAAAATTAAAAATGGAAGTTCAATCCAGAAACCACTATACCTTAACGATCTATTTGGAAATTATATAAAAAAGGAAGTTTAATAGAAAAGTAAATTGATCAAAAATGGAAGTAATATAAAAATAAAAATGAAAGTTGCATAAAATTAAAAGTGGAAGTTCAATCCAGAAACCACTATACCTTAACGATCTACTTGGAAATTTAATAAAAAAGGAAGTTTAATAGGAAAGTAAATTGAATTAAAATGGAAGTAGAATAAAAATGAAAGTTGCATAAAATTAAAAATGGAAGTTCAATCCAGAAACCACTATACCTTAACGATCTATTTGGAAATTAAATAAAAAATGAAGTTTAATAGAATAGTAAATTGAATAAAAATGGAAGTTGAATAAAAATAAAAATTAAAGTTGCATAAAATTAAAAATGGAAGTTCAATACAAAAATCACTATACCTTAACGATCTATTTGGAAATTAAATAAAAAGGTAGTTTAATAGAAAATAAAATTGAAAGTTACATAAAATTAAAATTGGAAGTTCAATCCAAAAACCACTATACCTTAACGATCCATTTGGAAATTAAATAAAAAATGAAGTTTAATAGAAAAGTAAATTGAATAAAAATGGAAGTTGAATGAAAATAAAAATGAAAGTTGCATAAAATTAAAAATGAAAGTTCAATCCAGAAACCACTATACCTTAGTGTTCTATTTGGAAATTAAATAAAAAAGGAAGTTTAATAGGAAGGTTAATTGAATTAAAATGGAAGTAGAATAAAAATAAAAAAGAAAGTAACATAAAATTAAAACTGAAAGTTCAGTCCAGAAACCACTATACCTTAACGATCTATTTGGAAATTAAATAAAAAAGGAGGTTGAGTAGAAAAGAATCTTGAATAAAAAAGGAAGTTAAATAAAAATAAAAATGGAAGTTGCAGAAAATTAAAAATGGAAGTTCATTCCAGAAACCACTGTACCTTAACGATATATTTGGAAATTAAATAAAAAAGGAATTTTAATAGAAAAGTAAATTGAATAAAAATGGAAGTTGAATAAAAATAAAAATGAAAGTTGCATAAAATTCAAAATGGAAGTTCAATCCAGAAACCACTTTACCTTAACGATCAATTTGGAAATTAAATAAAAAAGGAAGTTTAATAGAAAAGTAAATTGAATAAAAATGAAGTTGAATAAAAATAGAAATGAAAGTTGCATAAAATTAAAAATGGAAGTTCAATCCAAAAACCACTTTACCTTAACGATCTATTTGGAAATTAAATAAAAAAGGATGTTGCAGAAAATTAAAAATGAAAGTTCGTTCCAGAAACCACTATATCTTAATGATCTATTTGGAAATTAAATAAAAAAGAAAGTTTAATAGAAAAGTAAATTGATTTAAAATGGAAGTAGAATAAAAATAAAAATGAAAATTGCATAAAATTAAAAATGGAAGTTCAATCCAGAAACCACTATACCTTAACGATCTACTTGGAAATTAAATAAAAAAGAAAGTTTAATAGGAAAGTAAATTGAATTAAAATGGAAGTAGAATAAAAATAAAAATGAAAGTTGCATAAAATTAAAAATGGAAGTTCAATCCAGAAGCCACTATACCTTAAAGATCTATTTGGAAATTAAATAAAAAAGGAAGTTTAATAAAAAAGTAAATTGAATAAAAATAAAAATGAAAGTTGCCGAAAATTAAATATGGAAGTTGAATCCAGAAACCACTATACCTTAACGATCTATTTGGAAATTAAATAAAAAAGGAAGTTTAATAGAAAAGTAAATTGAATAAAAATGGAAGTTGAATAAAAATAAAAATGAAAGTTGCATAAAATAAAAAATGAAAGTTCAATCCAAAAACCACTATACCTTAACGATCTATTTGGAAATTAAATAAAAAAGGAAGTTTAATAGAAAAGTAAATTGAATAAAAATGGAAGTTGAATACAAATAAAAATGAAAGTTGCATAAAATTAAAAATGGAAGTTCAATCCAAAAACCACTATACCCTAACGATCCATTTGGAAATTAAATAAAAAAGGAAGTTTAATAGAAAATTAAATAGATTAAAAATTGAAGTAAAAAAAAATAAAAATGAAAGTTGCATAAAATTAAAAATGGATGTTCAATCGAGAAATTACTATACCTTAACGATCTACTTGGAAATTAAATTAAAAAGGAAGTTTAATAGGAAAGTAAATTGAATTAAAATGGAAGTAGAATAAAAATAAAAATGAAAGTTGCATAAAATTAAAAATGGAAGTTCAATCTAGAAACCACTTTAACTTAACGATCTATTTGGAAATTAAATAAAAAAGGAAGTTTAATAGAAAAGTAAATTGAATAAAAATGGAAGTTGAATAAAAATAAAAATGAAAGTTGCATAAAATTAAAAATAGAAGTTCAATTCAAAAACCACTATACCTTAACGATCTATTTGGAAATTAAATAAAAAAGGAAGTTGAGTAGAAAAGAAACGTGAATAAAAAAGGAAGTTAAATAAAAGCAAAAATGGAAGTTGCAAAAAATTAAAAATGGAAGTTCATTCCAGAAACCACTATATCTTAATGATCTATTTGGAAATTAAGTAAAAATGGAAGTTTAATAAAAAAAGTAAATTGATTAAAAATGGAAGTAGAATAAAAATAAAAATGAAAGTTGCATAAAATTAAAAATGGAAGTTCTATCCAGAAACCACTATACCTTAACGATCAACTTGGAAATTAAATAAAAAAGGAAGTTTAATAGGAAAGTAAATTGAATTAAAATGGAAGTAGAATAAAAATAAAAATGAAAGTTGCAGAAAATTAAATATGGAAGTTCAATCCAGAAACCACTATACCTTAACGATCTATTTGGAAATTAAATAAAAAAGTAAGTTTAATAGAAAAATAAATTGAATAAAAATGGAAATTGAATAAAAATAGAAATGAAAGTTGCATAAAATTAAAAATAGAAGTTCTATCCAGAAACCACTATACCTTAACGATCTATTTGGAAATTAAATAAAAAAGGAAGTTTAATAGAAAAGTAAATTGAATTAAAATGGAAGTAAAATAAAAATAAAAATGAAAGTTGCAGAAAATTAAATATGGAAGTTCAATCCAGAAACCACTATACCTTAACGATCTATTTGGAAATTAAATAAAAAAGTAAGTTTAATAGAAAAGTATATTGAATAAAAATGGAAGTTGAATAAAAATAAAAATGAAAGTTGCATAAAATTACAAATGGTAGTTCAATAGAAAAACAACTATACCTTAGCGATATATTTGGAAATTAAATAAAAAAGGTAGTTTAATAGAAAAGTAAATTGAATAAAAATGGAAGTAGAATAAAAATAAAAATGAAAGTTGCATAAAATTAAAAATGGAAGTTCAATACAAAAACCACTATACCTTAACGATCTATTTGGAAATTAAATAAAAAAGGTAGTTTAATAGAAAAGTAAATCGAATAAAAAAGGAAGTTGAATAAAAATAAAAATGAAAGTTGCATAAAATTAAAAATGGAAGTTCAATACAAAAACCACTATACCTTAACGATCTATTTGGAAATTAAATAAAAAAAGGTAGTTTAACAGAAAAGTAAATTGATTAAAAATTGAAGTAAAAAAAATAAAAATTAAAGTTGCATAAAATTAAAAATGGATGTTCAATCCAGAAATCACTATACCTTAACGATCTACTTGGAAATTAAATTAAAAAGGAAGTTTAATAGGAAAGTAAATTGAATTAAAATGGAAGTAGAATAAAAATAAAAATGAAAGTTGCAGAAAATTAAATATGGAAGTTCAATCCAGAAACCACAATACCTTAACGATCTATTTGGAAATTAAATAAAAAAGGAAGTTTAATAGAAAAGTAAATTGAATAAAAATGGAAGTTGAAAAAAAATAAAAATGAAAGTTGCATAAAATTAAAAATGGAAGTTCAATTCAAAAACCAATATGCCGTAACGATCTATTTGGAAATTAAATAAAAAAGGAAGTTGAGTAGAAAAGAAACGTGAATAAAAAAGGAAGTTAAATAAAAACAAAAATGGAAGTTGCAAAAAATTAAAAATGGAAGTTCATTCCAGAAACCACTATATCTTAATGATCTATTTGGAAATTAAATAAAAAAGGAAGTTTAATAAAAAAGTAAATTGATTAAAAATGGAAGAAGAATAAAAATAAAAATGAAAATTGCATAAAATTAAAAATGGAAGTTCTATCCAGAAACCACTATACCTTAACGATCTACTTGGAAATTAAATAAAAAAGGAAGTTTAATAGGAAAGTAAATTGAATTAAAATGGAAGTAGAATAAAAATAAAAATGAAAGTTGCAGAAAATTAAATATGGAAGTTCAATCCAGAAACCACTATACCTTAACGATCTATTTGGAAAGTAAATAAAAAAGTAAGTTTAATAGAAAAATAAATTGAATAAAAATGGAAGTTGAATAAAAATAAAAATGAAAGTTGCATAAAATTAAAAATGGAAGTTCTATCCAGAAACCACTATACCTTAACGATCTATTTGGAAATTAAATAAAAAAGGAAGTTTAATAGAAAAGTAAATTGAATTAAAATGGAAGTAGAATAAAAATAAAAATGAAAGTTGCAGAAAATTAAATATGGAAGTTCAATCCAGAAACCACTATACCGTAACGATCTATTTGGAAATTAAATAAAAAAGTAAGTTTAATAGAAAAGTATATTGAATAAAAATGGAAGTTGAATAAAAATAAAAATGAAAGTTGCATAAAATTAAAAATGGAAGTTCAATAGAAAAACCACTATACCTTATCGATATATTTGGAAATTAAATAAAAAAGGTAGTTTAATAGAAAAGTAAATTGAATAAAAATGGAAGTAGAATAAAAATAAAAATGAAAGTTGCATAAAATTAAAAATGGAAGTTCAATACAAAAACCACTATACCATAACGATCTATTTGGAAATTAAATAAAAAAGGTAGTTTAATAGAAAAGTAAATCGAATAAAAAAGGAAGTTGAATAAAAATAAAAATGAAAGTTGCATAAAATTAAAAATGGAAGTTCAATACAAAAACCACTATACCTTAACGATCTATATGGAAATTAAATAAAAAAATGTAGTTTAATAGAAAAGTAAATTGAATTAAAATGGAAGTAGAATAAAAATAAAAATGAAAGTTGCAGAAAATTAAATATGGAAGTTCAATCCAGAAACCACTATACCTTAACGATCTATTTTGAAATTAAATAAAAAAGTAAGTTTAATAGAAAAGTAAATTGAATAAAAATGGAAGTTGAATAAAAATAAAAATGAAAGTTGCATAAAATTAAAAATGGAAGTTCAATACAAAAACCACTATACCTTAACGATCTATTTGGAAATTAAATAAAAAAGGTAGTTTAATAGAAAAGTAAATCGAATAAAAATGGAAGTTGAATAAAAATAAAAATGAAAGTTGCATAAAATTAAAAATGGAAGTTCAATATAAAAACCACTATACCTTAACGATCTATTTGGAAATTAAATAAAAAAAAGATTGTTTAATAGAAAAGTAAATTGAATAAAAATGGAAGTTGAATAAAAATAAAAATGAAAGTTGCATAAAATTAAAAATGGAAGTTCAATCCAAAAATCACTATACCTTAACGACCCATTTGGCAATTAAATAAAAAAGGAAGTTTAATAGAAAATTAAATTGATTAAAAATTGAAGTGAAAAAAAATAAAAAGGAAAGTTGCATAAAATTAAAAATGGATGTTCAATCTAGAAACCACTATACCTTAACGATCTACTTGAAAATTAAATAAAAAAGGAAGTTTAATAGGAAAGTAAATTGAATTAAAATGGAAGTAGAATAAAAATAAAAATGAAAGTTGCATAAAATTAAAAATGGAAGTTCAATCCAGAAACCACTTTACCTTAACGATCTATTTGGAAATTAAATAAAAAAGGAAGTTTAGTAGAAAAGTAAATTGAATAAAAAAGGAAGTTGAATAAAAATAAATATTAAAGTTGCATAAAATTAAAAATGGAAGTTCAATTCAAAAACCACTATACCTTAACGATCTATTTGGAAATTAAATAAAAAAGGAAGTTGAGTAGAAAAGAAACGTGAATAAAAATGGAAGTTAAATTAAAACAAAATTGGAAGTTGCAGAAAATTAAAAATGGAAGTTCATTCCAGAAACCACTATATCTTAATGATCTATTTGGAAATTAAATAAAAAAGGAAGTTTAATAGAAAAGTAAATTGATTAAAAATGGAAGTTGAATAAAAATAAAAATGAAAGTTGCATAAAATTAAAAATGGAAGTTCTATCCAGAAACCACTATACCTTAACGATCTACTTGGAAATTAAATAAAAAAGGAAGATTAATAGGAAAGTAAATTGAATTAAAATGGAAGTTGAATAAAAATAAAAATGAAAGTTGCATAAAATTAAAAATGGAAATTCAATCCAGAAACCACTATACCTTAACGATCTATTTGGAAATTAAATAAAAAATGAAGTTTAATAGAAAAGTAAAAAGAATAAAAATGGAAGTTGAATAAAAATAAAAATGAAAGTTGCAGAAAATTAAATATGGAAGTTCAATCCAGAAACCACTATACCTTAACGATCTATTTGGAAATTAAATAAAAAAGTAAGTTTAATAGAAAAGTAAATTGAATAAAAATGGAAGTTGAATAAAATAAAAATGAAAGTTGCATAAAATTAAAAATGGAAGTTCAATACAAAAACGACTATACCTTAACGATCTATTTGGAAATTAAATAAAAAAGGTTGTTCAATAGAAAAGTAAATTGAATAAAAATGGAAGTTGAATAAAAATAAAAATGAAAGTTGCATAAAATTAAAAATGGAAGTTCAATCCAAAAACCACTATACCTTAACGATCTATTTGGAAATTAAATAAAAAAGGAAGTTTAATAGAAAAGTAAATTGAATAAAAATGGAAGTTGAATAAAAATAAAAATGAAAGTTGCATAAAATTAAAAATGGAAGTTCAATACAAAAACCACTATACCTTAACGATCTATTTGGAAATTAAATAAAAAAAGGTAGTTTAATAGAAAAGTAAATTGAATAAAAATGGAAGTTGAATAAAAATAAAAATGAAAGTTGCATAAAATTAAAAATGGAAGTTCAATCCAAAAAACCACTATACCTTAACGATCTATTTGGAAATTAAATAAAAAAGGAAGTTTAATAGAAAAGCAAACTGAATAAAAATGGAAGTTGAATAAAAATAAAAATGAAAGTTGCAGAAAATTAAATATGGAAGTTCAATCCAGAAACCACAATACCTTAACGATCTATTTCGAAATTAAATAAAAAAGTAAGTTTAATAGAAAAGTAAATTGAATAAAAATGGAAGTTGAATAAAAATAAAAATGAAAGTTGCATAAACTTAAAAATGGAAGTTCAATACAAAAACCACTATACCTTAACGATCTATTTGGAAATTAAATAAAAAAGGTAGTTTAATAGAAAAGTAAATTAAATAAAAATGGAAGTTGAATAAAAATAAAAGTGAAAGTTGCATAAAATTAAAAATGGAAGTTCAATCCAAAAACCACTATACCTTAACGATCTATTTGGAAATTAAATAAAAAAGAAAGTTTAATAGAAAAGCAAACTGAATAAAAATGGAAGTTGAATAAAAATAAAAATGAAAGTTGCAAAAAATTAAATATGGAAGTTCAATCCAGAAACCACAATACCTTAACGATCTATTTCGAAATTAAATAAAAAAGTAAGTTTAATAGAAAAGTAAATTGAATAAAAATGGAAGTTGAATAAAAATAAAAATGAAAGTTGCATAAAATTAAAAATGGAAGTTCAATACAAAAACCACTATACCTTAACGATCTATTTGGAAATTAAATAAAAAAGGTAGTTTAATAGAAAAGTAAATTGAATAAAAATGGAAGTTGAATAAAAATAAAAATGAAAGTTGCATAAAATTAAAAATGGAAGTTCAATCCAGAAACCACTATACCTTAACGATCTATTTGGAAATTAAATAAAAAAGGAAGTTTAATAGAAAAGTAATGTCACGACCCCAAACCGCCCCTAGTAGTTTGGTGCCGTGGTGGCCAGTAATCCGTAATTACCGAAGGCCAACTTTCTAAAACTTAACACAATCAGAGTATAATAAATGGGGCTCACAAATACGGAAGCAATAAGTCAAAATACAAGTGGTCCATAAGAGCTGTGCGTAGATCAAATGCAATGTCTTTCATTTTTACAATTTGAATACAGTAAGCAAAATATGTGTTACATCTTGATCAAAAGGCTTGTCGAGCCGACATATACAAAATACAATAATTACAAGTCAAGAAGCATGATTTTCAAGTTTTGCCGACATGCAATGAAAGGCATCGCCGACGTAAATACAAAAACAAGGCCGACATAAGCACGAATCCAAAACAGCTTTCAAACAGTCTAGGCGTCGCCGCCGTCCTGCTCATCACCTACATATATATAGAGAGGGGTGAGCACAAATACTCAGTGAATGGTACTAGAGATAAAGGTTTTGCACGAATATAGCCGAAGTCCTTAAAACGAAACACATCAAACTTTACCAAGACATGGGATGAACCGTATTCATCTGTCGAATATTACAAGTCTCAAGAGATGCTTACTAACATCGGCAAAACAAGGGATGAACCGTATTCATCATTCAAAGATTCACAAGTATCGAGAGATGCTTACTGACATCGGCAAAACCAGGGATGAACCGTATTCATCATTCAAAGATTCACAAGTATCGAGAGATGCTTACTGACATCGGCAAAACCAGGGATGAACCGTATTCATCATTCAAAGATCACAAGTATCGAGAGATGCCTACTGACATCGGCAAAACAAGGGATGAACCGTATTCATCATTCAAAGATTCACAAGTATCGAGAGATGCTTACTGACATCGGCAAAACCAGGGATGAACCGTATTCATCATTCAAAGATGCTGCGAAAGTTTAGAGTCCTCCAGCGCAAGGGACTTGTGTTATTTAGGCCCATAGCCCGATTTAACAAGGACCGTATCCTTTTATACTTAGTACTGCGAAAGTTTAGAGTCCTCCAGCGCAAGGGACTTGTGTTATTTAGGCCCATAGCCCGATTTAACAAGGACCGTATCCTTTTATACTTAGTACTGCGAAAGTTTAGAGTCCTCCAGCCCAAGGGACTTGTGTTACTTAGGCCCATAGCCCGATTTAACAAGGACCGTATCCTTTTATACTTAGTACTGCGAAAGTTTAGAGTCCTCCAGCACAAGGGACTTGTGTTACTTAGGCCCATAGCCCGATTTAACAAGGACCGTATCCTTTTATACTTAGTACTGTGACAGTTTAGAGTCCTCCAGCACAAGGGACTTTCCAAGATGTACATCAAAACAAGGCTTATATTTGACACATCAAAACAGGCTATTCATTCATGCTTAACAAATACTTTCGTCAAAACAAAACAAAGCAAGATTCATCGAAAACGAGTGTAACATAGCTTTATCAAAAATACCACTCACCTAGTTCTTCAGGTGTAGACTCAAAGCAAATATCAAGGACCTACAATCACATGGCAATCACATTCTCAAAACGAGCTATATCTACATACGAATGATCTCGGCATTCTTAACAGGTCCAAGTAAACATCAAAGCAAAACATGCTGGGAGTTCAAACACTGCTCCCGTCTCATGAAAACACACTGGGTACCGTCCAGGTCTATACCGAGGTCCCACACATCCTTGCCGAGGTGTGGTCCTGCTGGCCTCAACCAAAAGCAAAGTCGGGAAAAACCTGGGTTTCCCTTTGAAGAATATGAAGAACACGATTGTGAAGAAAACGAATGCAAAGATTACAACTTGTTACAAAATCAGAGATTTCATGCCATGAGTTCCAAAACATGGACCTGGGTACCCACACAAGGAAGTCATGCAAGAACAAACACAAAAACATGATTCTTGTTTCAAACTTTTGGATCAAAACGAGGCTCTCCTCAAGAACACATGAAAACCATTTTCCTCTTTTCAAAACCAACTTCAAATCGGTGCATGACATGCAAAACAGATCCGATCATGCAATGCAGCTAGATAAATAACAATAACAATCAAGGTAGATCAAGATTCTAACCTCAAAACTCGAATCCAACGGTTCAAACCACGAAGATCAAGCTTGGAAGACTCTATTCTCACTCAAGAACTTCTCCTCCTTCTCTCTAGAGCTTCTCTCTCTAAAACAAAGATTTGAGACAAGAAAATGATTTGTTTCTGGGTCTGCCGGCTGTCTTAACAATCAGCTCGGACACGTGGCGCTGCCGGGTTAGTTCAACTCAAAAAGGTGATTGATAGATAAGACAAGTCTCTGACAAAGCGTATGCAGCAAGCTCGGCAAGACACGTCGGCAAGAAATGACATCGGCTCAAATCAAGGGTCCGGTAACAGGATACCAAAGACATCGGCTAGGGAGGATGACGCTTGACTAAGCTGTGCCACACCTTGGCCGGGGTGTGCCACATCTCGGCCTAGGCCATACCTGCCTGCGGACAGGGTTCACTAAGTACAAAACATCTCGGCAATAAATGCCCGAGGTGAAGGTGGGGGTTGACCAAGATCTCAAAACAGTTCTAAGTACAAAGGTTCAAAGGCGAACTAAGCTCAAGATGACCTCGGCCACATAAACACCGGACAAGGAACAAAACCACGCAAGCAATGCAAACAAACAAGGCAAGCAAATCCTTCTAATTAACATAACAAGGCAAGATCATGCAGGAATGTATGCAAGTATGACAAGAGTAAAGTTTGGGTTGTTACATCCTACCCCCCTTAAAGAAGTTTGGTCCCCAAACTTAAATTACCTTGTTCCAGGAACAATTCCGGATAACGGATTCTTACATCCTCTTCTTTTTCCCACGTGGCTTCTGTGCCATAATGCTCCTTCCATTCGACCTTTAGCATAGGTATCGATCTGTTTCTCAACTGCCTCACTTGTCTGCCAATAATCCTCATTGGCTTCTCCTCGTAGCCCAAATCCTCATTAACCGTGATCTCGGAATGGTCAATCACATGCAGTGGATCTCGAATGTACTTCCTCAACATCGAAACATGAAACACATTGTGGACTTGGCTCAAATCTGGCGGCAAAGCAAGTCTGTAGGCAACGGGGTTAATTCTCTCAAGAATTTCAAACGGTCCAATATACCGAGGTGCTAACTTACCTTTCTTCCCAAACCTGGAAACTCCTTTCATTGGTGAGACTTTCAGGAATACATGATTCCCAACTTCGAATTCTAACTCCTTCCTTCTCTGATCGGCGTAGCTCTTTTGTCGGCTCTGGGCAGTCTTAATCCTCTGTTGGATGAGTTTAATCTTTTCTGTTGTCACTTGAATCAATTTGGGACCAAGCAGAGTTCTGTCTCCAACTTCGGTCCAACATATCGGCGACCTACATTTTCTTCCATACAAGGCTTCATACGGCGCCATGCCAATACTAGCTTGATAACTGTTATTGTACGCGAATTCCACTAAGGGCAAATGCGCTCCCCAACTCCCTAGGAAGTCCAATACACAAAGTCTAAGCATATCTTCAAGTGTCTGAATTGTCCTTTCTATCTGCCCATCCGTTTGGGGATGAAAAGCTGTACTAAATCTCAGTTCGGCTCCAAAAGCTCTTTGAAGACTCTGCCAAAATCTAGAAACAAATTTAGGATCCCGGTCTGACACAATTGACATCGGCACTCCATGAAGTCTGACAATCTCGTTCACATATAACAAGGCAAGTTGATCGGCGTTGAATGTAGTCTTAACAGGTAGAAAGTGTGCTGACTTAGTTAATCTATCAATAACGACCCAAATCGAATCCATACCTTTCGGTGTCTTCGGCAAACCAACCACAAAATCCATGGAGATGCGTTCCCATTTCCACTCAGGAATCGGCAAAGGTTGAAGAAGTCCTGCTGGTCTTTGATGTTCTGCTTTCACTTGTTGACAATGTAAACACTGGGACACGAATTCGGCTATCTCTCTCTTCATATTTGGCCACCAGAAGGTTTGCTTCACATCTTAATACATTTTGGTGTTCCCTGGATGAACAGCAAACTTGGAACCATGAGCTTCCTGCAAAATTTTCCTCTTCAACTCTGGGATGTCGGCCACACATAACCTTCCCTCAAACTTGAGTACTTGCTCTTCGATAGTATACCCTGATCTTGGCTTCGTGCCAATTTCCTTGGCTATTTTCTTGAGGAAGTTATCCTCCATCTGCCTTGTCTTTACCTCGTCAACAATAGTCGGCTCCACTGTCATCATGGTCAAGCACGCCAAATTTCCATCTGACTTTCTGCTCAAAGCGTCGGCTACACTGTTAGCTTTTCCCGGGTGATATTGAATTTGCATATCATAGTCTTTCAACAACTCAAGCCACCTTCTCTGTCTCAAATTCAATTCCTTCTGTGTGAATAGGTACTTTAAACTCTTATGATCTGTAAAAACCTGACAAGAAGCTCCGTACAAATAGTGACGCCAAATCTTCAAAGCAAAAACCACGGCCGCTAATTCTAAATCGTGGGTAGGATAGTTCTTCTCATGAGGTTTCAACTGACGAGATGCATAAGCTATAACCTTACCCTTTTGCATTAACACACAACCCAAACCCTTATGCGATGCATCACTATAGACATGAAACTCTTCGTTACCTGATGGAAGTATGAGTACTGGTGCTGCAACTAATTTTGTCTTCAGTTCTTGGAAAGCTGATTCCCGATCTTCAGTCCATTCATATAGTGTCCCCTTTTTAGTCAGTTGCGTCAATGGAATTGCAATCTTTGAAAAATCTTTCACAAACTTTCTGTAATAACCTGCCAATCCCAGAAAACTACGAATCTCGGAGACATTAGTCGACCTTGGCCAATTTACTACGGCTTCAATTTTGCTAGGATCAACTGAGATACCCTCTCCACTAATCACATGACCCAAAAATGAGATAGTAGAAAGCCAAAACTCACACTTGTTAAACTTAGCATACAGTTTTCGTTTCCTCAAAATTTGTAAGGCAAGTCTCAAATGATTTTCATGTTCAGCTTTACTCTTGGAATAAATCAATATATCATCGATGAAGACAACTACAAATTCATCTAAGTGTGGCTTGAAGACCCTGTTCATCAAATCCATAAATGCAGCAGGGGCATTGGTCACTCCAAAAGGCATCACTAAAAACTCGTAGTGGCCATATCTTGTCCGAAAAGCAGTCTTTTCCACATCTTCGGCTCTAACTTTAAGTTGATGGTAACCAGACCTAAGGTCGATCTTAGAAAAGACTCGTGCACCTTGTAATTGGTCAAGCAGATCATCGATCCTAGGCAACGGGTACTTGTTCTTGATAGTGACTCTATTGAGCTCCCGATAATCAATACAAAGGCGGAGTGTGCCATCCTTCTTCTTAACAAATAAAACAGGTGCTCCCCATGGTGAAGTGCTCGGCCTAATAAATCCTTTATCTAACAACTCTTGCAATTGCAGTTTCAATTCTCTAAGTTCAGCTGGGGCCATCCTAAAATAGTAAATTGAATAAAAATGGAAGTTGAATAAAAATAAAAATGAAAGTTGCATAAAATCAAAAATGGAAGTTCAATCCAAAAACAACTATACCTTAACGATCTATGTGGAAATTAAATAAAAAAGGAAGTTTAACAGAAAAGCAAACTGAATAAAAATGGAAGTTGAAAAAAAATAAAAATGAAAGTTGCAGAAAATTAAATATGGAAGTTCAATCCAGAAACCACTATACCTTAACGATCTATTTGGAATTAAATAAAAAAGGAAGTTTAATAGAAAGGTAAATTGAATAAAAATGGAAGTTGAATAAAAATAAAAATGAAAGTTGCATAAAATTAAAAATGGAAGTTCAATCCAAAAACCACTATACCTTAACGATCTATTTGGAAATTAAATAAAAAAAGGTAGTTTAATAGAAAAGTAAATTGAATCAAAATGGAAGTTGAATAAAAATAAAAATGAAAGTTGCATAAAATTAAAAACGGAAGTTCAATCCAAAAACCACTATACCTTAACGATCCATTTCGAAATTAAATAAAAAAGGAAGTTTAATAGAAAAGTAAATTGATTAAAAATTGAAATAAAATAAAAATAAAAATGAAAGCTGCATAAAATTAAAAATGGATGTTGAATCCAGAAACCACTATACCTTAACGAACTACTTGGAAATTAAATAAAAAAGGAAGTTTAAAAGGAAAGTAAATTGAATTAAAATGGAAGTAGAATAAAAATAAAAATGAAAGTTGCATAAAATTAAAAATGGAAGTTCAATCCAGAAACCACTTTACCTTAACGATCTATTTGGAAATTAAATAAAAAAGTAAGTTTAATAGAAAAGTCAATTGAATAAAAATGGAAGTTGAATAAAAATAAAAATAAAAGTTGCATAAAATTAAAAATGGAAGTTCAATACAAAAACCACTATACCTTAACGATCTATTTGGAAATTAAATAAAAAAGGTAGTTTAATAGAAAAGTAAATTGATTAAAAATTGAAGTAAAATAAAAATAAAAATGAAAGTTGCATAAAATTAAAAATGGATGTTGAATCCAGAAATCACTATACCTTAACGATCTACTTGGAAATTAAATAAAAAAGGAAGTTTAATAGGAAAGTAAATTGAATTAAAATGGAAGTAGAATAAAAATAAAAATGAAAGTTGCAGAAAATTAAATATGGAAGGTCAATCCAGAAACTACTATACCTCAACGATCTATTTGAAAATTAAATAAAAAAGGAAGTTTAATAGAAAAGTAAATTGATTAAATATGGAAGTAGAATAAAAATAAAAATGAAAGTTGCATAAAATTAAAAATGGAATTTCTATCCAGAAACCACTATACCTTAACGATCTACTTGGAAATTAAATAAAAAAGGAAGTTTAATAGGAAAGTAAATTGAATTAAAATGGAAGTTGAATAAAAATAAAAATGAAAGTTGCATAAAATTAAAAATGGAAGTTCAATCCAGAAACCACTATACCTTAACGATCTATTTGGAAATTAAATAAAAAAGGAAGTTTAATAGAAAAATAAATTGAATAAAAATTGTAGTTGAATAAAAATAAAAATGAAAGTTGCAGAAAATTAAATATGGAAGTTCAATCCAGAAACCACTATACCTTAACGATCTATTTGGAAATTAAATAAAAAAGGAAGTTTAATAGAAAAGTAAATTGAATAAAAATGGAAGTTGAATAAAAATAAAAATGAAAGTTGCATAAAATTAAAAATGGAAGTTCAATACAAAAACCACTATACCTTAACGATCTATTTGGAAATTAAATAAAAAAAGGTAGTTTAATAGAAAAGTAAACTGAATAAAAATGGAAGTTGAATAAAAATAAAAATGAAAGTTGCATAAAATTAAAAATGGAAGTTCAATCCAAAAACCACTATACCTTAACGATCGATTTGGAAATTAAATAAAAAAGGAAGTTTAATAGAAAAGTAAATTGATTAAAAATTGAAGTAAAAAAAGATAAAAATGAAAGTTGCATAAAATTAAAAATGGATGTTCAATCCAGAAACCACTATACCTTAACGATCTACTTGGAAATTAAATAAAAAAGGAAGTTTAATAGGAAAGTAAATTGAATTAAAATGGAAGTAGAATAAAATAAAAATGAAAGTTGCATAAAATTAAAAATGGAAGTTCAATCCAGAAACCACTTTACCTTAACGATCTATTTGGAAATTAAATAAAAAATGAAGTTTAATAGAAAAGTAAATTGAATAAAAATGGAAGTTGAATAAAAATAAAAATGAAAGTTGCATAAAATTAAAAATGGAAGTTCAATTCAAAAACCACTATACCTTAACGATCTATTGAGAAATTAAATAAAAAAGGAAGTTGAGTAGAAAAGAAACGTGAATAAAAAAGGAAGTTAAATAAAAACAAAAATGGAAGTTGCAGAAAATTAAAAATGGAAGTTCATTCCAGAAACCACCATATCTTAATGATCTATTTGGAAATTAAATAAAAAAGGAAGTTTAATAGAAAAGTAAATGAAATAAAAATGGAAGTTGAATATAAATAAAAATGAAAGTTGTTTAAAATTAAAAATGGTCGTTCAACCCAAAAACCATTATACCTTAACGATCTATTTGGAAATTAAATAAAAAAAGGAAGTTTAATAGGAAAGTGAATTTAATAAAAATGGAAGTTGAATAAAAATAAAAATGAAAGTTGCATAAAATTAAAAATGGAAGTTCAATCCAAAAACCGCTGTACCTTAACGATCTTTTTGGAAATTAAATAAAAAAGGATGTTGTGTTGAAAAGAAACTTGAATAAAAAAGGAAGTTGCAGAAAATTAAAAATGGAAGTTCATTCAAAAAACCACTATACCTTAACGATCTATTTGGAAATTAAATAAAAAAGGAAGTTTAATAGAAAAGAAAATTGAATAAAAATAAAAGTTGCATAAAATTAAAAATGGAAGTTCAATCCAAAAACCATTATACCTTAACGATCTATATGGAAATTAAATAAAAAATGAAGTTGAGTAGAAAAGAAACTTGAATAAAAAAGGAAGTTAAATAAAAGTAAAAATGAAAGTTGTAGAAAATTAAAAATAGAAGTTCATTCTAGAAACCACTATACCTTAACGATCTATTTGGAAATTAAATAAAAAAGGAAGTTTAATAGAAAAGTAAATCGAATAAAAATGGAAGTAGAATGAAAATAAAACGGAAAGTTGCATAAAATTGAAAGTGGAAGTTCAATCCAGAAACCACTATGCCTTAACGATCTATTTGCAAATTAAATAAAAAAGGATGTTTAACAGATAAGTAAATTGAATTTAACTGGAAGTTGAATAAAAATAAAAAGGAAAGACGCAGAAAATTAAATATGGAAGTTCAATCCAGAAACAACTTTACCTTAACGATCTATTTGGAAATTAAATAAAAAATGAAGTTTAATGGAAAAGAAAAATTGAATAAAAATGGAAGTTGAATAAAAATAAAAATGAAAGTTGCATAAAATTAAAAATGGAAGTTCAATCCAAAAACCACTTTACCTTAACGATCTATTTGGAAATTAAATAAAAAAGAAAGTTGAGTAGAAAAGAAACTTGAATAAAAACGGATGTTAAAGAAAAACAAAAATGGAAGTTGCAGAAAATTAAAAACGGAAGTTCAATCCAGACACCACTATACCTTAACGATCTACTTGGAAATTAAATAAAAAAGGAAGTTTAATAGAAAATTAAATTGAATAAAAATGGAAGTAGAATAAAAATAAAAATGAAAGTTGCATAAAATTAAAAATGGAAGTTCAATCCAGAAACCACTATACCCTTAACGATCTATTTGGAAATTAAATAAAAAAGGAAGTTTAATAGGAAAGTAAATTGAATTAAAATGGAAGTAGAGTAAAAAAAAAATGATAGTTGCATAAAATTAAAAATAGAAGTTCAATCCAGAAACCACTATACCTTAACGTTCTATTTGGAATTTATTTAATAGAAAAGTAAATTGAATAAAAATGGAAGTTGAATAAAAATAAAAATGAAAGTTGCGTAAAATTAAAAAAGGAAGTTCAATCCAAAAACCACTATACCTTCACGATCTATTTGGAAATTAAATAAAAAAGGAAGTGGAGTAGAAAAGAAACTTGAATAAAAAAGGAAGTTATATAAAATAAAAATGGAAGTTGCCGAAAATTAAAAATGGAAGTTCATTCAAGAAACCACTATACCTCAACGATCTATGTAGAAATTAAATAAAAAAGAAAGTTTAATAGAAAAGTAAATTGAATAATAATGGAAGTAGAATAAAAATAAAAAGGAAAGTTGCATAAAATTAAAAGTGGAAGTTCAATCGAGAAACCACTATACCTTAACGATCAATTTGAAATTAAATAAAAAAGGAAGTTCAATAGAAAAGTAAATTGAATAAAAATGGAAGTAGAATAAAAATAAAAATAAAAGTTGCAGAAAATTAAATATGGAAGTTCAATCCAGAAACCACTATACATTAACGATCTATTTGGAAATTAAATAAAAACGGAAGTTTAATAGAAAAGTAAATTGAATAAAAATAGAAGTGGAATAAAAATAAAAATGAAAGTTGCATAAAATAAAAAATGGAAGTTCAATCCAGAAACCACTATACCTTAACGATCTATTTGGAAATTAAATAAAAAAGGAAGTTTAATAGAAAAGTAAATTTAATAAAAATGGAAGTTGAATATAAATAAAAATGAAAGTTGCATAAAATTAAAAATGGAAGTTCAATCCAAAAACCACTATACCTTAACGATCTATTTGGAAATTAAATAAAAAAGGAAGTTGAGTAGAAAAGAAACTTGAATAAAAACGGAAGTCAAATAAAAATAAAAATGGAAGTTGCATGAAATTAAAAGTGGAAGTTCAATCCAGAAACCACTATACCTTAACGATCTACTTGGAAATTAAATAAAAAAGGAAGTTTAATAGAAAATTAAATTGAATAAAAATGGAAGTAGAATAAAAATAAAAATGAAAGTTGCATAAAATTAAAAATGGAAGTTCAATCCAGAAACCACTATACCTTAACGATCTATTTGGAAATTAAATAAAAAAGGAAGTTTAATAGGAAAGTAAATTGAATTAAAATGGAAGTAGATTAAAAATAAAAATGATAGTTGCATAAAATTAAAAATGGAAGTTCAATCCAGAAACCACTATACCGTAACGTTCTATTTGGAAATTAAATAAAAAAGGAAGTTTAATAGAAAAGTAAATTTAATAAAAATGGAAGTTGAATATAAATAAAAATGAAAGTTGCTTAAAATTAAAAATGGTCGTTCAACCCAAAAACCACTGTACCTTAACGATCTATTTGGAAATTAAATAAAAAAGGAAGTTTAATAGGAAAGTGAATTTAATAAAAATGGAAGTTGAATAAAAATAAAAATGAAAGTTGCATAAAATTAAAAATGGAAGTTCAATCCAAAAACCACTGTACCTTAACGATCTTTTTGGAAATTAAATAAAAAAGGACGTTGTGTAGAAAAGAAACTTGAATAAAAAAGGAAGTTGCAGAAAATTAAAAATGGAAGTTTGTTCAAAAAACCACTATACCTTAACGATCTATATGGAAATTAAATAAAAAATGAAGTTGAGTAGAAAAGAAACTTGAATAAAAAAGGAAGTTAAATAAAAATAAAAATGAAAGTTGCAGAAAATTAAAAATAGAAGTTCATTCTAGAAACCACTATACCTTAACGATCTATTTGGAAATTAAATAAAAAAGGAAGTTTAATAGAAAAGTAATGTAACGCCCTCAAAATTAACCCATTATATATATATCATTGACATGCAATATTAAAGAAAGCAATTCATTATCTCATTCATCAGAGTCTTACTAATTAAAAGCATTACATGTAACATCAAATTAAATGCCCTACAGGCTTACATCTTTCCAAGCCAACACTTGGACACAAAAGTATGAGTTCTAACTCAAATACAAATAAAGCCCTAGGCTTGAGTGTTTACATGTACTAACAAATAAAAACAAATAACTGAAATTAGACTTCAGAATCCAAGTCCTTCCAAGCTAAGTCCTTGGAGGTAGCTTATCACCTGAACCTGAAAATGATGTTCCCATATTGGGTGAGCCACAGCCCAGTAGAAATATACTAAACCAAATATAAGCATTGAATAAAGCAATAGCATTCAATAGATGGTTAACCCAGATAATCAATTACATCATTATACAGTCTCATGACACTAATGTCTAAGACATGTTTTACTTTCCAACATTATCAATATGGCACAGAACCTGGCCAAACTTACCACAGTGAACAATATATATATCATATTCACATTCTTCCAATATCAACAAACAACTGAGACTCAGGCTCAAATCAAAACACTTCATACTTCCAGTTTGATACACATTTTAGTGCTGTATCAAATAAACACTTCAATACAAATAAGCACACATAAAAGTGATGCTAATGGAGTCCATCCCCTATCTCCTCCCAAACAAAATCCGGTTTAGAGGTCCATCCCCTATCTTCCCCTAAACCGTGGAGTACATCCCCTATCTCCTCCCACACAATATGCAAATGCAATGCTCAATCAATACACGTATTTTCAGTATTAATTCAATAGTCAAAATTAATGACTTAACCAATGTGATTAGTTTCAGTTATTCCTAATTCACATGCAATGTCTACAATAATCACGACTATCCTCCACCGATAGCCCAAAACAGTTATTTCTAGACTGGAAATAAATATATCAACAATTCAATAGGTGAGTGATTTAAATTATCCAACTACACCATTTAATCAATGAATTTCTCAATTTCATGAATTTAACCAAATTCCCCAATTTCCTTAAATTAATTATACAAATTAATTTATTATTACAACTAGGGTTTTTCCCAAAATTATCCAAGTAACCCCAACATATCAAAATACCAAAACTTAGAACAAAACTTATAAAATGGAGTAGGAAATCCCTACCTCGAAGAAAATAACCCGAATGGAGAAGATAGAGATGAATACCCAAAAACCAATGTGCTCCAAATCGCCAAATGTTCAGATTAAATGGAAGCCCTCGACTCACTCTCTCTTTTTAATAAAGCAACTAGGGTAGAAACACACTCTAAATAGATCAAACCTAAGAGAGAAGGTGAGTAGGGAGAGAGAGAAGTCGGACCTAGGGTTTGGAATAAAAAAGAAGATCAAAAAGACTGATCAAAACCCGCTGCTACGTATTTAAACCTGACAGGCTCGCTCGAGCGAAGACTTGGTCGCTCGAGCGACCAGACACAGAAAATCTACGCTCGAGCCAAGAAAGCCTTGCTCGAGCCAATAACCCAGAAGCTCGCTCGAGCGAAGGAAATCTCGCTCGATCGAAGAACTCAAACCCTCAGGTCTGTAACCAGACACACGCTCGAGCGAAGGAACTCTCGCTCGAGCGAAGAACAAACTAGCTCGCTCGAGCGAAGAAAATCTCGCTCGAGCCAAAAACCACTGCTATCAGGTCCTACTACAAAACGCAATCCTCGCTCGAGCGAAGAAACCCTGGCTCGAGTGACGGACCAAAACAAAGAGCTCGCTCGAGCGAAGAACTGCTCGCTCGAGCGAAGGGTCAAAATTCTGGGCAGCAACCCTTTGCTCCCAAGCTCAACCAACCTGCTACAAACCTGCCCAATGCATCCCCTAACTCAGAAATAGGAAATTAAAGGACGGTAACAATCATAATACAATAGAAGGAGCTACGGAACCTAAGTCCGGATACAATAAACAAATGAGAAAAGACCGGGGTCGCTATAAGTAAATTGAATAAAAATGGAAGTAGAATGAAAATAAAAAGGAAAGTTGCATAAAATTAAAAGAGGAAGTTCAATCCAGAAACCACTATGCCTTAACGCTCTATTTGCAAATTAAATAAAAAAGGAAGTTTAATAGATAAGTAAATTGAATTAAACTGGAAGTTGAATAAAAATAAAAAGGAAACACGCAGAAAATTAAATATGGAAGTTCAATCCAGAAACCACTTTACCTTAACGATCTATTTGGAAATTAAATAAAAAAGGAAGTTTAATGGAAAAGAAAAATTGAATAAAAATGGAAGTTGAATAAAAATAAAAATGAAAGTTGCATAAAATTAAAAATGGAAGTTCAATCCAAAAACCACAATACCTTAACGATCTATTTGGAAATTAAATAAAAAAGAAAGTTGAGTAGAAAAGAAACTTGAATAAAAACGGAAGTTAAATAAAAATAAAAATGGAAGTTGCAGAAAATTAAAAACGGAAGTTCAATCCAGAAACCACTATACCTTAACGATCTACTTGGAAATTAAATAAAAAAGGAAGTTTAATAGAAAATTAAATTGAATAAAAATGGAAGTAGAATAAAAATAACAATGAAAGTTGCATAAAATTAAAAATGGAAGTTCAATCCAGAAACCACTATACCTTAACGATCTATTTGGAAATTAAATAAAAAATGAAGTTTAATAGGAAAGTAAATTGAATTAAAATGGAAGTAGAGTAAAAAAAAATGATAGTTGCATAAAATTAAAAATAGAAGTTCAATCCAGAAACCACTATACCTTAACGTTCTATTTGGAAATTAAATAAAAAAGGAAGTTTAATAGAAAAGTAAATTGAATAAAAATGGAAGTGGAATAAAAATAAAAATGAAAGTTGCGTAAAATTAAAAAAGGAAGTTCAATCCAAAAACCACTACACCTTCACGATCGATTTGGAAATTAAATAAAAAACGAAGTTGAGTAGAAAAGAAACTTGAATAAAAAAGGAAGTTAAATAAAAATAAAAATGGAAGTTGCAGAAAATTAAAAACGGAAGTTCAATCCAGAAACCACTATACCTTAACGATCTACTTGGAAATTAAATAAAAAAGGAAGTTTAATAGAAAATTAAATTGAATAAAAATGGAAGTAGAATAAAAATAAAAATGAAAGTTGCATAAAATTAAAAATGGAAGTTCAATCCAGAAACCACTATACCTTAACGATCTATTTGGAAATTAAATAAAAAAGGAAGTTTAATAGGAAAGTAAAATGAATTAAAATGGAAGTAGAGTAAAAATAAAAATGATAGTTGCATAAAATTAAAAATGGAAGTTCAATCCAGAAACCACTATACCGTAACGTTCTATTTGGAAATTAAATAAAAAAGGAAGTTTAATATAAAAGTAAATGGAATAAAAATGGAAGTTGAATAAAAATAAAAATGAAAGTTGCAGAAAATTAAATATGGAAGTTCAATTCAGAAACCACTATACCTTAATGATCAATTTGGAAATTAAATAAAAAAGGAAGATTAATAGAAAAGTAAATTGAATAAAAATAAAAATGAAAGTTGCATAAAATTAAAAAAGAAGTTCAATCCAAAAACCACTATACCATCATGATCTATTTGGAAAATAAATAAAAAAGGAAGTTGAGTAGAAAAGAAACTTGAATAAAAACGGAAGTTAAATAAAAATAAAAACGGAAGTTGCAGAAAATTAAAAATGTAAGTTCATTCCAGAAACCACTATACCTTAACGATCTACTTGGAAACTAAATAAAAAAGGAAGTTTAATAGAAAATTAAATTGAATAAAAACGGAAGTAGGATAAAAATAAAAATGAAAGTTGCATAAAATTAAAAATGGAAGTTCAATCCCAAACCACTATACCTTAACGATCAATTTGGATATTAAGTAAAAAAGGAAGTTTAATAGGAAAGTAAATTGAATTAAAATGGAAGTACAGTAAAAATAAAAATGATAGTTGCATAAAATTAAAAATGGAAGTTCAATCCAGAAACCACTATACCTTAACGATCTATTTGGAAATTAAATAAAAAAGGAAGTTTAATAGAAAAGAAACTTGAATACAAAAGGAAGTTAAATAAAAATAAAAATGGAAGTTGCAGAAAATTAAAAATGGAAGTTCATTCCAGAAACCACTATACCTTAACGATCTATTTGGAAATTAAATAAAAAAGGAAGTTTAATAGGAAAGTAAATTGAATTAAAATGGAAGTAGATTAAAAATAAAAAGGAAAGTTGCATAAAATAAAAAGGGGAAGTTCAATCCAGAAACCACTATACCTTAACGATCTGTTTGCAAATTAAATAAAAAAGAAAGTTTAATAGAAAAACAAATTGAATAAAAATGGAAGTTGAATAAAAATAAAAATAAAAGTAGCAGAAAATTAAATATGGAAGTTCAATCCAGAAACCAATATACCTTAACGATCTATTTGGAAATTAAATAAAAAAGGAAATGTAATAGAAAAGTAAATATAATAAAAATGGAAGTTGAATAAAAATAAAAATGAAAGTTGCATAAAATTAATAATGGAAGTTCAATCCAGAAACCACTATACCTTCACGATCTATTTGAAAATTAAATAAAAAAGGAAGTTGAGTATGAAAGAAACTTGAATAAAAAAAGAAGTTAAATAAAAATAAAAATGGAAGTTGCAGAAAATTAAAATTGGAAGTTCATTCAAGAAACCACTATACCTTAACGATCTATTTAGAAATTAAATAAAAAAGGAAGTTTAATAGAAACGTAAATTGAACAAAAATGGAAGTAGAATAAAAATAAAGGTGAAAGTTGCATAAAATTAAAAGTGTAAGTTCAATCCAGAAACCACTATACCTGAACGATCTATTTGGAAATTAAAAAAAAAGGAAGTTTAATAGAAAATTAAATAGGATAAAAATGGTAGTTGAATAAAAATAAAAATGAAAGTTCAATCCAGAAACCACTATACCTTAATGATCTATTTGGAAATTAAATAAAAAAGGAAGTTTATTAGAAAAGTAAATTGAATAAAAATGGAAGTAGAATGAAAATAAAAAGGAAAGTTGCATAAAATTAAAAGTGGAAGTTCAATCCAGAAACCACTATGCCTTAACGATCTATTTGCAAATTAAATAAAAAAGGAAGTTTAATAGATAAGTAAATTGAATTAAACTGGAAGTTGAATAAAAATAAAAAGGAAAGTTGCAGAAAATTAAATATGGAAGTTCAATCCAGAAACCACTTTACCTTAACGATCTATTTGGAAATTAAATAAAAAAAGGAAGTTTAATGGAAAAGTAAAATTGAATAAAAATGGAAGTTGAATAAAAATAAAAATGAAAGTTGCATAAAATTAAAAATGGAAGTTCAATCCAAAAACCACTATACCTTAACGATCTATTTGGAAATTAAATAAAAAAGGAAGTTGACTAGAAAAGAAACTTGAATAAAAACGGAAGTCAAATAAAAATAAAAATGGAAGTTGCAGAAAATTAAAAACAGAAGTTCAATCTAGAAACCACTATACCTTAACGATCTACTTGGAAATTAAATAAAAAAGGAAGTTTAATAGAAAATTAAATTGAATAAAAATGGAAGTAGAATAAAAATAAAAATAAAAATGAAAGTTGCATAAAATTAAAAATGGAAGTTCAATCCAGAAAC
The DNA here is from genome assembly GCF_055761805.1 of Camellia sinensis. Classification (NCBI taxonomy): domain Eukaryota; kingdom Viridiplantae; phylum Streptophyta; class Magnoliopsida; order Ericales; family Theaceae; genus Camellia; species Camellia sinensis. The sequence continues at coordinate 36,694,091 of NW_028128987.1, forward strand.
CACTATACCTTAACGATCTATTTAGAAATTAAATAAAAAAGGAAGTTTAATAGGAAAGTAAATTGAATTAAAATGGAAGTAGAGTAAAAAAAAAATGATAGTTGCATAAAATTAAAAATGGAAGTTCAATCCAGAAACCACTATACCGTAACGTTCTATTTGGAAATTAAATAAAAAAGGAAGTTTAATAGAAAAGTAAATTGAATAAAAATGGAAGTTGAATAAAAATAAAAATGAAAGTTGCAGAAAATTAAATATGGAAGTTCAATCCCGAAACCACTATACCTTAATGATCAATTTGGAAATAAAATAAAAAAGGAAGATTAATAGAAAAGTAAATTGAATAAAAATAAAAATGAAAGTTGCATAAAATTAAAAAAGGAAGTTCAATCCAAAAACCACTATACCATCATGATCTATTTGGAAATTAAATAAAAAGGAAGTTGAGTAGAAAAGAAACTTGAATAAAAACGGAAGTTAAATAAAAATAAAAATGGAAGTTGCAGAAAATTAAAAATGTAAGTTCAATCCAGAAACCACTATACCTTAACGATCTACTTGGAAACTACATAAAAAAGGAAGTTTAATAGAAATTTAAATTGAATGAAAATGGAAGTAGGATAAAAATAAAAATGAAAGTTGCATAAAATTAAAAATGGAAGTTCAATCCCAAACCACTATACCTTAACGATCTATTTGGATATTAAATAAAAAAGGAAGTTTAATAGGAAAGTAATTTGAATTAAAATGGAAGTAGAGTAAAAATAAAAATGATAGTTGCATAAAATTAAAAATGGAAGTTCAATCCAGAAACCACTATACCTTAAAGATCTATTTGGAAATTAAATAAAAAAGGAAGTTTAATAGAAAAGAAACTTGAATACAAAAGGAAGTTAAATAAAAATAAAAATGGAAGTTGCAGAAAATTAAAAATGGAAGTTCATTCCAGAAACCACTATACCTTAACGATCTATTTGGAAATTAAATAAAAAAGGAAGTTTAATAGGAAAGTAAATTGAATTAAAATGGAAGTAGATTAAAAATAAAAAGGAAAGTTGCAAAAAATAAATAGGGGAAGTTCAATCCAGAAACCACTATACCTTAACGATCTATTTGCAAATTAAATAAAAAAGGAAGTTTAATAGAAAAACAAATTGAATAAAAATGGAAGTTGAATAAAAATAAAAATAAAAGTAGCAGAAAATTAAATATGGAAGTTCAATCCAGAAACCAATATACCTTAACGATCTATTTGGAAATTAAATAAAAAAGGAAATGTAATAGAAAAGTAAATTGAATAAAAATGGAAGTTGAATAAAAATAAAAATGAAAGTTGCATAAAATTAATAATGGAAGTTCAATCCAGAAACCACTATACCTTAACGATCTATTTGAAAATTAAATAAAAAAGGAAGTTGAGTAGGAAAGAAACTTGAATAAAAAAAGAAGTTTAATAAAAATAAAAATGGAAGTTGCAGAAAATTAAAATTGGAAGTTCATTCAAGAAACCACTATACCTTAACGATCTATTTAGAAATTAAATAAAAAAGGAAGTTTAATAGAAACGTAAAGTGAACAAAAATGGAAGTAGAATAAAAATAAAGGTGAAAGTTGCATAAAATTAAAAGTGTAAGTTCAATCCAGAAACCACTATACCTGAACGATCTATTTGGAAATTAAAAAAAAAGGAAGTTTAATAGAAAATTAAATAGAATAAAAATGGTAGTTGAATAAAAATAAAAATGAAAGTTCAATCCAGAAACCACTATACCTTAATGATCTATTTGGAAATTAAATAAAAAAGGAAGTTTAATAGAAAAGTAAATTGAATAAAAATGGAAGTAGAATGAAAATAAAAAGGAAAGTTGCATAAAATTAAAAGTGGAAGTTCAATCCAGAAACCACTATGCCTTAACGATCTATTTGCAAATTAAATAAAAAAGGAAGTTTAATAGATAAGTAAATTGAATTAAACTGGAAGTTGAATAAAAATAAAAAGGAAAGTTGCAGAAAATTAAATATGGAAGTTCAATCCAGAAACCACTTTACCTTAACGATCTATTTGGAAATTAAATAAAAAAAGGAAGTTTAATGGAAAAGTAAAATTGAATAAAAATGGAAGTTGAATAAAAATAAAAATGAAAGTTGCATAAAATTAAAAATGGAAGTTCAATCCAAAAACCACTATACCATAACGATCTATTTGGAAATTAAATAAAAAAGAAAGTTGAGTAGAAAAGAAACTTGAATAAAAACGGAAGTCAAATAAAACTAAAAATGGAAGTTGCAGAAAATTAAAAACGGAAGTTCAATCTAGAAACCACTATACCTTAACGATCTACTTGGAAATTAAATAAAAAAGGAAGTTTAATAGAAAATTAAATTGAATAAAAATGGAAGTAGAATAAAAATAAAAATGAAAGTTGCATAAAATTAAAAATGGAAGTTCAATCCAGAAACCACTATACCTTAACGATCTATTTGGAAATTAAATAAAAAAGGAAGTTTAATAGGAAAGTAAATTGAATTAAAATGGAAGTAGAGTAAAAAAAAAAATGATAGTTGCATAAAATTAAAAATGGAAGTTCAATCCAGAAACCACTATACCGTAACGTTCTATTTGGAAATTAAATAAAAAAGGAAGTTTAATAGAAAAGTAAATTGAATAAAAATGGAAGTTGAATAAAAATAAAAATGAAAGTTGCAGAAAATTAAATATGGAAGTTCAATCCAGAAACCACTATACCTTAATGATCAATTTGGAAATAAAATAAAAAAGGAAGATTAATAGAAAAGTAAATTGAGTAAAAATAAAAATGAAAGTTGCATAAAATTAAAAAAGGAAGTTCAATCCAAAAACCACTATACCATCATGATCTATTTGGAAATTAAATAAAAAAGGAAGTTGAGTAGAAAAGAAACTTGAATAAAAACGGAAGTTAAATAAAAATAAAAATGGAAGTTGCAGAAAATTAAAAACGGAAGTTCATTAAAGAAACCACTATACCTCAACGATCTCTTTAGAAATTAAATAAAAAAGGAAGTTTAATAGAAAAGTAAATTGAATAAAAACGGAAGTAGAATAAAAATAAAAAGGAAAGTTGCATAAAAATAAAAGTGGAAGTTCAATCCAGAAACCACTATACCTTAACGATCAATTTGGAAATTAAATAAAAAAGGAAGTTTAATAGAAATGTAAATTGAATAAAAATGAAAGTAGAATAAAAATAAAAATAAAAGTTGCAGAAAATTAAATGTGGAAGTTCAATCCAGAAACCACTATACATTAACGATCTATTTGGAAATTAAATAAAAATGGAAGTTTAATAGAAAAATAAATTGAATAAAAATGGAAGTTTAATAAAAATAAAAATGAAAGTTGCATAAAATGAAAAATGGAAGTTCAATCCAGAAACCACTATACCTTAACGATCTATTTGAAAATTAAATAAAAAAGGAAGTTTAACAGAAAAGTAAATTTAATAAAAATGGAAGTTGAATATAAATAAAAATGAAAGTTGCTTAAAATTAAAAATGGTCGTTCAACCCAAAAACCATTATACCTTAACGATCTATTTGGAAATTAAATAAAAAAGGAAGTTTAATAGGAAAGTTAATTTAATAAAAATGGAAGTTGAATAAAAATAAAAATGAAAGTTGCATAAAATTAAAAATGAAAGTTCAATCCAAAAACCACTGTACCTTAACGATCTTTTTGGAAATTAAATAAAAAAGGGCGTTGTGTAGAAAAGAAACTTGAATAAAAAAGGAAGTTGCAGAAAATTAAAAATGAAAGTTCATTCAAAAAACCACTATACCTTAACGATCTATTTGGAAATTAAATAAAAAAGGCAGTTTAATAGAAAATTAAATTGAATAAAAATGGAAGTTGAATAAAAATAAAAATGAATGTTCAATCCAGAAACCACTATACCTTAATGATCTATTTGGAAATTTAATAAAAAAGGAAGTTTAATAGAAAAGTAAATTGAATAAAAATAAAAGTTGCATAAAATTAAAAATGGAAATTCAATCCAAAAATCACTATACCTTAACGATCTATATGGAAATTAAATAAAAAATGAAGTTGAGTAGAAAAGAAACTTGAATAAAAAAGGATGTTAAATAAAAATAAAAATGAAAGTTGCAGAAAATTAAAAATAGAAGTTCATTCTAGAAACCACTATACCTTAACGATCTATATGGAAATTAAATAAAAAAGGAAGTTTAATAGAAAAGTAAATTGAATAAAAATGGAAGTAGAATGAAAATAAAAAGGAAAGTTGCATAAAATTAAAAGTGGAAGTTCAATCCAGAAACCACTATGCCTTAACGATCTATTTGCAAATTACATAAAAAAAAGGAAGTTTAATAGATAAGTAAATTGAATTAAACTAGAAGTTGAATAAAAATAAATAGGAAAGACGCAGAAAATTAAATATGGAAGTTCAATCCAGAAACCACTTCACCTTAACGATCTATTTGGAAATTAAATAAAAAAGGAAGTTTAATGGAAAAGAAAAATTGAATAAAAATGGAAGTTGAATAAAAATTAAAATGAAAGTTGCATAAAATTAAAAACGGAAGTTCAATCCAAAAACCATTATTCCTTAACGTTCTATTTGGAAATTAAATAAAAAAGAAAGTTGAGTAGAAAAGAAACTTGAATAAAAACCGAAGTTAAATAAAAATAAAAATGGAAGTTGCAAAAAATTAAAAACGGAAGTTCAATCCAGAAACCACTATACCTTAACGATCTACTTGGAAATTAAATAAAAAAGGAAGTTTAATAGAAATTAAATTGAATAAAAATGGATGTAGAATAAAAATAAAAATGAAAGTTGCATAAAATTAAAAATGGAAGTTCAATCCAGAAACCACTATACCTTAACGATCTACTTGGAAATTAAATAAAAAAGGAAGTTTAATAGGAAAGTAAATTGAATTAAAATGGAAGTAGAGTAAAAATAAAAATGATAGTTGCATAAAATTAAAAATGGAAGTTCAATCCAGAAACCACTATACCGTAACGTTCTATTTGGAAATTAAATAAAAAAGGAAGTTTAATAGAAAAGTAAATGGAATAAAAATGGAAGTTGAATAAAAATAAAAATGAAAGTTGCAGAAAATTAAATATGGAAGTTCAATACAGAAACCACTATACCTTAATGATCAATTTGGAAATCAAATAAAAAAGGAAGATTAATAGAAAAGTAAATTGAATAAAAGTAAAAATGAAAGTTGCATAAAATTAAAAAAGGAAGTTCAATCCTAAAACCACTATACCATCATGATCTATTTGGAAATTAAATAAAAAAGGAAGTTGAGTAGAAAAGAAACTTGAATAAAAATAAAAATGGAAGTTACAGAAAATTAAAAATGTAAGTTCAATCCAGAAACCACTATACATTAACGATCTATTTGGAAATTAAATAAAAATGGAAGTTTAATAGAAATATAAATTGAATAAAAATGGAAGTTTAATAGAAATATAAATTGAATAAAAATGGAAGTTGAATAAAAATAAAAATATAAGTTGCATAAAATGAAAAATGGAAGTTCAATCCAGAAACCACTATACCTTAACGATCTATTTGGAAATTAAATAAAAAAGGAAGTTTAATAGAAAAGAAAATTTAATAAAAATGGAAGTTGAATATAAATAAAAAGGAAAGTTGCTTAAAATTGAAAATGGTCGTTCAACCCAAAAACCATTATACCTTAACGATCTATTCGGAAATTAAATAAAAAAGGAAGTTTAATAGGAAAGTGAATTTAATAAAAATGGAAGTTGAATAAAAATAAAAATGGAAGTTGCAGAAAATTAAAAATGGAAGTTGATTCCAGAAACCACTATACCTTAACGATCTATTTGGAAATTAAATAAAAAAGGAAGTTTAACATGAAAGTAAATTGAATTAAAATGGAAGTAGAATAAAAATAAAAAGGAAAGTTGCATGAAATAAAAAGGGGAAGTTCAATCCAGAAACCACTATACCTTAACGATCTGTTTGCAAATTAAATAAAAAAGGAAGTTTAATAGAAAAACAAATTGAATAAAAATGGAAGTTAAATAAAAATAAAAATGAAAGTTGCAGAAAATTAAATATGGAAGTTCAATCCAGAAACCAATATACCTTAACGATCTATTTGGAAATTAAATAAAAAAGGAAGTGTAATAGAAAAATAAATTGAATAAAAATGAGAGTTGCATAAAATTAAAAATGGAAGTTCAATCCAGAAACCACTATACCTTAACGATCTATTTGAAAATTAAATAAAAAAGGAAGTTGAGTAGAAAAGAAACTTGAATAAAAAAAGAAGTTAAATAAAAATAAAAATGGAAGTTGCAGAAAATAAAAATTGGAAGTTCATTCAAGAAACCACTATACCTTAACGATCTATTTAGAAATTAAATAAAAAAGGAAGGTTAGTGGAAACGTAAATTGAACAAAAATGGAAGTAGAATAAAAATAAAAATGAAAGTTGCATAAAATTAAAAGTGTAAGTTCAATCCAGAAACCACTATACCTGAACGATCTATTTGGAAATTAAATAAAAAAGGAAGTTTAATAGAAAATTAAATTGAATAAAAATGAAGTTGAATAAAAATAAAAATGAAAGTTCAATCCAGAAACCATTATACCTTAATGATCTATGTGGAAATTAAATAAAAAAGGAAGTTTAATAGAAAAGTAAATTGAATAAAAATAAAAGTTGCATAAAATTAAAAATGGAAGTTCAATCCAAAAACGACTATACCTTAACGATCAATTTGGAAATTAAATAAAAAAGGAAGTTGAGTAGAAAAGAAACTTGAATAAAAAAGGAAGTCAAATAAAAATAAAAATGAAAGTTGCAGAAAATTAAAAAGGAAGTTCAATCCAAAAACCACTATACCATCATGATCTATTTGGAAATTAAATAAAATAGGAAGTTGAGTAGAAAAGAAACTTGAATAAAAACGGAAGTTAAATAAAAATAAAAATGGATGTTGCAGAAAATGAAAAAGGAAGTTTAACAGGAAAGTAAATTGAATTAAAATGGAAGTAGAATAAAAATAAAAAGTAAAGTTGCATAAAATAAAAAGGGAAAGTTCAATCCAGAAACCACTATACCTTAACGATCTGTTTGCAAATTAAATAAAAAAGGAAGTTTAATAGAAAAACAAATTGAATAAAAATGGAAGTTGAATAAAAATCAAAATGAAAGTTACAGAAAATTAAATATGGAAGTTCAATCCAGAAACCACTATACCTTAACGATCTATTTGGAAATTAAATAAAAAAGGAAGTTTAATAGAAAAGTAAATTTAATAAAAATGGATGTTGAATATAAATAAAAATGAAAGTTGCTTAAAATTAAAAATGGTCGTTCAACCCAAAAACCACTATACCTTAACGATCTATTTGGAAATTAAATAAAAAAGGAAGTTCAATAGGAAAGTGAATTTAATAAAAATGGAAGTTGAATAAAAATAAAAATGAAAGTTGCATAAAATTAAAAATGAAAGTTCAATCCAAAAACCACAGTACCTTAACGATCTTTTTGGAAATTAAATAAAAAAGTACGTTGTGTAGAAAAGAAACTTGAATAAAAAAGAAAGTTGCAGAAAATTAAAAATGGAAGTTCATTCAAAAAACCACTACACCTTAACGATCTGTTTGGAAATTAAATAAAAAAGGAAGTTTAATAGAAAATTAAATTGAATAAAAATGGAAGTTGAATAAAAATAAAAATGAAAGTTCAATCCAGAAACCAGTATACCTTAATGATCTATTTGGAAATTAAATAAAAAAGGAAGTTTAATAGAAAAGTAAATTGAATAAAAATAAAAGTTACATAAAATTAAAAATGGAAGTTCAATCCAAAAACCACTATACCTTAATGATCTATATGGAAATTGAATAAAAAATGAAGTTGAGTAGAAAAGAAACTTGAATAAAAAAGGAAGTTAAATAAAAATAAAAATGAAAGTTGCAAAAAATTAAAAATAGAAGTTCATTCTAGAAACCACTATACCTTAATGATCTATTTGGAAATTAAATAAAAAAGGAAGTTTAATAGAAAAGTAAATTGAATAAAAATGGAAGTAGAATGAAAATAAAAAGGAAAGTTGCATAAAATTAAAAGTGGAAGTTCAATCCAGAAACCACTGTGCCTTAACGATCTATTTGCAAATTAAATAAAAAAGGAAGTTTAATAGATAAGTAAATTGAATTAAACTGGAAGTTGAATAAAAATATAAGGGAATGTCGCAAAAAATTAAATATGCAAGTTCAATCCACAAACCACTTTACCTTAACGATCTATTGGAAATTAAATAAAAAAGGAAGTTTAATGGAAAATTAAAATTGAATAAAAATGGAAGTTGAATAAAAATAAAAATGAAATTTGCATAAAATTAAAAATGGAAGTTCAATCGAAAAACCACTATACCTTAACGATCTATTTGGAAATTAATTAAAAAAGAAAGTTGAGTAGAAAAGAAACTTGAATAAAAACGGAAGTTAAATAAAAATAAAAATGGAAGTTGCAGAAAATTAAAAACGGATGTTCAATCCAGAAACCACTATACCTTAACGATCTACTTGGAAATTAAATAAAAAAGGAAGTTTAATAGAAAATTAAATTGAATGAAAATGGAAGTAGAATAAAAATAAAAATGAAAGTTGCATAAAATTAAAAATGGAAGTTCAATCCAGAAACCACTATACCTTAACGATCTATTTGGAAATTAAATAAAAAATGAAGTTTAATAGGAAAGTAAATTGAATTAAAATGGAAGTAGAGTAAAAATAAAAATGATAGTTGCATAAAATTAAAAATGGAAGTTCAATCCAGAAACCACTATACCTTAACGTTCTATTTGGAAATTAAATAAAAAAGGAAGTTTAATAGAAAAGTAAATTGAATAAAATTGGAAGTTGAATAAAAATAAAAATGAAAGTTGCAGAAAATTATATATGGAAGTTCAATCCGGAAACCACTATACCTTAATGATCAATTTGGAAATTGAATAAAAAAGGAAGATTAATAGAAAAGTAAATTGAATAAAAATAAAAATGAAAGTTGCATAAAATTAAAAAAGGAAGTTCAATCCAAAAACCACTATACCATCATGATCTATTTGGAAATTAAATAAAAAAGGAAGTTGAGTAGAAAAGAAACTTCAATAAAAACGGAAGTTAAATAAAAATAAAAATGGAAGTTGCAAAAAATTAAAAATGGAAGTTCAATCCAGAAACCACTATACCTTAACGATCTACTTGGAAATTAAATAAAAAAGGAAATTTAATAGAAAATTAAATTGAATAAAAATGGAAGTAGAATAAAAATAAAAATGAAAGTTGCATAAAATTAAAAATGGAAGTTCAATCCGGAAACCACTATACCTTAACGATCTATTTGAAAATTAAATAAAAAAGGAAGTTTAATAGGAAAGTATATTGAATTAAAATGGAAGTAGAGTAAAAAAAAATTGATAGTTGCATAAAATTAAAAATAGAAGTTCAATCCAGAAACCACTATACCTTAACGTTCTATTTAGAAATTAAATAAAAAAGGAAGTTTAATAGAAAAGTAAATTGAATAAAAATGGAAGTGGAATAAAAATAAAAATGAAAGTTGCGTAAAATTAAAAAAGGAAGTTCAATCCAAAAACCACTATACCTTCACGATCTATTTGGAAATTAAATAAAAAACGAAGTTGAGTTGAAAAGAAACTTGTATAAAATAGGAACTTATATAAAAATAAAAATGGAAGTTGCAGAAAATTAAAAATGGAAGTTCATTCAAGAAACCACTATACCTCAACGATCTATTTAGAAATTAAATAAAAAAGGAAGTTTAATAGAAAAGTAAATTGAGTAAAAATGGAAGTAGAATAAAAATAAAAAAGAAAGTTGCATAAAATTAAAAGTGGAAGTTCAATCCAGAAACCACTATACCTTAACGATCAATTTGGAAATTAAATAAAAAAAGAAGTTTAATAGAAAAGTAAATTGAATAAAAATGGAAGTAGAATAAAAATAAAAATAAAAGTTGCAGAAAATTAAATATGGAAGTTCAATCCAGAAACCACTATACATTAACGATCTATTTGGAAATTAAATAAAAATGGAAGTTTAATAGAAAAGTAAATTGAATAAAAATGGAAGTTGAATAAAAATAAAAATGAAAGTTGCATAAAATGAAAAATGGAAGTTCAATCCAGAAACTACTATACCTTAACGATCTATTTGGAAATTAAATAAAAAAGGAAGTTTAATAGAAAAGTAAATTTAATAAAAATGGAAGTTGAATATAAATAAAAATGAAAGTTGCTTAAAATTAAAAATGGTCGTTCAACCCAAAAACCACTATACCTTAACGATCTATCTGGAAATTAAATAAAAAAGGAAGTTCAATAGGAAAGTGAATAGAATAAAAATGGAAGTTGAATAAAAATAAAAATGAAAGTTGCATAAAATTAAAAATGGAAGTTCAATCCAAAAACCACTGTACCTTAACGATCTTTTTGGAAATTAAATAAAAAAGGACGTTGTGTCGAAAAGAAACTTGAATAAAAAAGGAAGTTGCAGAAAATTAAAAATGGAAGTTCATTCAAAAAACCACTATACCTTAACGATCTATTTGGAAATTAAATAAAAAAGGAAGTTTAATAGAAAATTAAATTGAATAAAAATGGAAGTTGAATAAAAATAAAAATGAATGTTCAATCCAGAAACCACTATACCTTAATGATCTATTTGGAAATTAAATAAAAAAGGAAGTTTAATAGAAAAGTAAATTGAATAAAAATAAAAGTTGCATAAAATTAAAAATGGAAGTTCAATCCAAAAACCACTATACCTTAACGATCTATATGGAAATTAAATAAAAAAGGAAGTTTAATAGATAAGTAAATTGAATTAAACTGGAAGTTGAATAAAAATATAAGGGAAAGTCGCAAAAAGTTAAATATGGAAGTTCAATCCACAAACCACTTTACCTTAACGATCTATTTGGAAATTAAATAAAAAAGGAAGTTTAATAGAAAAGTAAATTGAATAAAAATGGAAGTAGAATGAAAATAAAAAGGAAAGTTGCATAAAATTAAAAGTGGAAGTTCAATCCAGAAACCACTATGCCTTAACGATCTATTTGCAAATTAAATAAAAAAGGAAGTTCAATAGATAAGTAAATTGAATTAAACTGGAAGTTGAATAAAAATAAAAAGGAAAGACGCAGAAAATTAAATATGGAAGTTCAATCCAGAAACCACTTTACCTTAACGATCTATTTGGAAATTAAATAAAAAAGGAAGTTTAATGGAAAAGAAAAATTGAATAAAAATGGAAGTTGAATAAAAATAAAAATGAAATTTGCATAAAATTAAAAATGGAAGTTCAAACCAAAAACCACTATACCTTAACGATCTATTTGGAAATTAAATAAAAAAGAAAGTTGAGTAGAAAAGAAACTTGAATAAAAACGGAAGTTAAATAAAAATAAAATTGGAAGTTGCAGAAAATTAAAAACGGAAGTTCAATCCAGAAACCACTATACCTTAACGATCTACTTGGAAATTAAATAAAAAAGGAAGTTTAATAGAAATTAAATTGAATAAAAATGGAAGTAGAATAAAAATAAAAATGAAAGTTGCATAAAATTAAAAATGGAAGTTCAATCCAGAAACCACTATACCTTAACGATCTATTTGGAAATTAAACAAAAAAGGAAGTTTAATAGGAAAGTAAATTGAATTAAAATGGAAGTAGAGTAAAAATAAAATTTATAGTTGCATAAAATTAAAAATGGAAGTTCAATCCAGAAACCACTATACCGTAACGTTTTATTTGGAAATTAAATAAAAAAGGAAGTTTAATAGAAAAGTAAATTGAATAAAAACGGAAGTTGAATAAAAATAAAAATGAAAGTTGCAGAAAATTAAATATGGAAGTTCAATCCAGAAACCACTATACCTTAATGATCAATTTGGAAATTAAAAGAAAAAGGAAGATTAATAGAAAAGTAAATTGAATAAAAATAAAAATGAAAGTTGCATAAAATTAAAAAAGGAAGTTCAATCCAAAAACCACTATACCATCATGATCTATTTGGAAATTAAATAAAAAAGGAAGTTGAGTAGAAAAGAAACTTGAATAAAAACGGGAGTTAAATAAAAATAAAAATGGAAGTTGCAGAAAATTAAAAATGTAAGTTCAATCCAGAAACCACTATACCTTAACGATCTACTTGGAAATTAAATAAAAAAAGGAAATTTAATAGAAAATTAAATTGAATAAAAATGGAAGTAGAATAAAAATAAAAATGAAAGTTACATAAAATTAAAAATGGAAGTTCAATCCAAAACCACTATACCTTAACAATCTATTTGCAAATTAAATAAAAAAGGAAGTTTAATAGGAAAATAAATTGAATTAAAATGGAAGTAGAGTAAAAATAAAAATGATAGCTGCATAAAATTAAAAATGGAAGTTCAATCCAGAAACCACTATACCTTTACGATCTATTTGGAAATTAAATAAAAAAGGAAGTTTAATAGAAATGAAACTTGAATAAAAAAGGAAGTTTAATAAAAATAAAAATGGAAGTTGCAGAAAATTAAAAATGGAAGTTGATTCCAGAAACCACTATACCTTAACGATCTATTTGGAAATTAAATAAAAAAGGAAGTTTATAGCGATCCCGGGTTTACCCTTGTTGTGCAGTGATCCGGACATGTGTCCGTGGTTGTTGGTAGTTGTTTATTGTCTTGTTTACATCCTTTTACTTAGTATTTGAGTTATGGGATGTGTTGGGCAGGTTTGTTACTGGTTGGTTGAGTTTAGAAACCAAAACTAGTTGCCCAGATTTTGGCCTGTACGCTCGAGCTGGGGTTTTGGCGCTCGAGCGGGGAATACACCCGTCCAGTATTTCCTGTACAGAGTTGGACGCTCGAGCGTGGTATCGGTCGCTCGAGCGGGAGTGTTGTGTGTGACGCTCGAGCGAGGGAGTTGGCGCTCGAGCGGATACCTAGTTCTGCAAAAGTTCTGGGAGTGAGTATCCGGCGCTCGAGCTGGAGTTTGGTCGCTCGAGCGGGAATCTGTGAGTGACGCTCGAGCGGGGGTTTGGACGCTCGAGCGGAGAGACTTTTATATAAATCCGAGATCCGACTTTTGGATCACTTTTTCAAGATCTTTTCTCTCTCTTACTTTTCCAAAAAGCCATTTTCAGAGCTTCTCACTCTAAACCGGCCCTTCTCTCTTAGATTTGATCTAGTAAGGATCGTTTACTCACCTTTTGTCTTCACGAAAGTTGTGTTGATCGTCGAGGGCTTCCTTTTGATCTGAAAATTTCGAGGTTTGGAGCGTTTTGGTTTTGGTCTTCATCTCCTTTGGGGCTCCGGGTTTGAGGTAGGGATATCCTACTCCTCTCTATGGATTTTGTCTTTAAATTTTGGCATTTTGAGATGTTGGGTTTGGTTTGGTAATTTGGTGAAAGTTTGGGGCTTTTGTGCAATTTTACAAAAGTTGGGGTTTTATTCATAATAAACCTAGATGCATGTTTGGCATAGAGAAATGGAATGAATGTTAAATCATTGATGAAAATGGGACCTAAGGGTTGAAATGGTAATTATGGAAAATGGCCTAATTACATTGTTTAATTAATTGGGATAATTAATTGTGAGAAATGAAATGTTGATTAAATATCCATTTGTGCATTTATTTTCTGTTTAGAAATAATTGCTTTGGGCTATCGGTGGAGGATAGTCGTGATTGTTGCAGACAATGCATGATGATTAGGCAAACTGAAACTAATCAATGAAATGTGCCATGGAACTTGACGGTTGATAGAATACATTAACTGTATGTATTGGGTGATTGTATATAGAACCATTGTGTTTGTATACGTTATGTGTAGAGGAGGAGATAGGGGATGTACTCCGCGGTTTAGGGGAAGATAGGGGATGTACCTCTAAACCGGATAGTGTTGGGAGAAGATAGGGGATGAACTCCGTAGATACAGCTCATATGCTTGCCTAGAGAAGTGAAGATAGAGCTTATATGCTTATCTTTGTGATGTGTGGATATAGCTTATATGCTTATCTGAATGTAGGATATAGTTTTTATACATATCTGTAGAAATGATGATAGAGCTAGCATGCTTATCTGTTGAAAAAGGGAAAATGAAAGGAGACTTGGACTCATAAGTCGTATGACATAAATATGTAATTTATGTGGATGTATCTGTGTTAACCATCTATCAATTGCTAATATTTTAGTCATTGTTCATGGTTGGTTTAGTGTATTTTTACTGGGCTGTGGCTCACCCTATATGGGAATATCATTTTCAGGTGCAGGAAGCATGCCACCTCCAAGGACATAGCTTGGGAGGCTTGAGGCGGACATAATGATGTTGTTTTACTTTTTGATGTATTACATGTAAATACAAGCCAAGGGCTTAATGTGTATGAGTTAGTACTCTTTTGTTGTAACCAAGTGTTAACTTGGAAAGCTGTAAGCCTGTAGGGCATTTGCTTTTATTGTTAACATGTAATACTTTTTGCAATGAAACTCTGAGAAATGAAAGAATGTGGAACTTTTGAATATCAATGCATGTCTTATTTGTTGGGTTTAATGTTATTATTTTGAGGGCGTTACAACTTGGTATCAGAGCGTACCGGGTTCGAATACTTTGGGTACGTGGGAAGTGATTAGTATCACAATGGGTTTTTCTCGCTTGGTAGAGACTTAGATGTAGTATTACATGCTATGTGTTTAATTGATAACATGCTTACGTGTTTATCTGGGTATGGGATTTAATTTCTAGGATGTTGATTGGATCCCTGGGTTTCTGGGAGTCTTGTTGGAAAAGCACTTGATCAATGCTATTTCTAACCGGAACTCTAGTAACGCCTCGGGACTATCATTATCCGGAAATGAAATTCGTAAGTGCTTATGTGTTTATGTGCTTATGTGGAGTGACTTACAGTTGTCCATGCATTAGGACGTGAGTGTTTAGTTTTGGCACACTTGTGAATGTGCTAATGTTCTGTGTTACCTTTATTAGGATGTCAGGACGAGGAAGAGGTGCTAGGCGTGGTAGACCTGCGAGGCAGGAAGTACCGTTACAGGGTGAGATTCCGGCAGTGCAGGAGGGAGTTGGTCAGGCCAATGTGGCCGAGCCAGTGGGTCAGCAGGCCATGGGTGCCTTGGCCAGAGAGATAGCAGGAGCTTTGGGTATTCTTAGAGCTGGGAATCAGGCCGCTGAGGCAGGGCCTTCTTTCTTGAAGAGGGAGTTCTTCCGGTCTAACCCGGATGAGTTTATAGGGGATCCGAAGGAGCCACTGAAGGCTGATGAGTGGCTAGAGCAAATGAGTAAGACGTTCGAGATGCTTGGCATCGAGGACGGAGCACTGAAAGTGACCTTGGCATCCTTCCAACTGAAGGGAGATGCGGGTCAATGGTGGAAGTACGAGAAGGCTCGTGTTGGTGGTACTTGGGAGGCGTTTGTGAATGCTTTTCAGGAGAGGTTTTTGTCTGCAGCAGCTAGGGAGAAGCTGAGGGACCAGTTTAGCCGGCTTAATCAGCAGGGCTTGTCAGTGGCCGAGTTTGAGGCTACTTTTACCAGTCTGTCCAGGTTTGCACCGGAACTGGTGGCATCTGAGGAACGCCGTTGCTATGAGTTTGAGCGGAAGTTGAGGCGGGGCCTCAAGTTGAGAGTTGGTGGGTCTTATATCTGAGAGTATAGACACCTAGTGGACGCTGCAGTTCATATGGAGCTCATGATGCAGGAGGAGGATGAGGGGTAGAGAGGCTCCAAGAGGAGTCAGGATGGCCAGGGTGATGGCGGGAGGCAGAGGGGTTCTAACCCTCAGCAGTCGCAGGGTGGTGTTGCTAGATCGACCTTCCCAGTGCCGAGTGCAGGCTCCGGGAGAGGTGGTCAGGGGGAATTCACCTGTTACAAGTGTGGCCAGCTGGGTCACAAGGTTTCTGTTTGCCCGCAGAAGGGTGGGGGTCAGAGAGCTGCTTCTTCTTCAGCTAGACCGCAGAGTCAGAGTTTGGGCAGGGGGCAGCCCTTGTCTTGTTATCAGTGTGGACAGCCTGGGCACCTGAAGAGGTTTTGCCCGCAGTTGAGTGCCACTTCGGGAGCATCTGGTTCTAGGCAGACGCAGGGTTTTCAGCCAGCTCAGTCTGTGCAGGCCTCGAGGGCCAATCCGGGAGCTTCGTCATCCCAGTCTGTGCAGCAGTCTTTTGCTCCGAGAGGTGAGCAGGTAGACCAGGGGCCTACGGGACGCGTGTATGCTGTTACCGCGCAGGATTTAGTACCAGCTCCATCGGTAGTGAGAGGTACTTTTCTGTTTTGCAACTCGGTTGCTAATATGTTGATAGACACGGGTGCATCTCATTCTTTTGTATCTGCTGCATTTGCATCGGTTTTGGAATTGGAGTTAGCACAGTTGGCATCTCCTATTTGTGTGGTATCGCCTTTGGGCGGTGAGTTGATCCTGAAACAGGGTGTTAGAGGATGTGATATTGAGGTCGCCGACTATAGGCTTCCTTTTCCGTTTGTTGTCATGCCCATGAAGGGTTTTGATGTTATTTTGGGTATGGACTGGTTATCGTCATACCGGGCTGTTATTGATTGCTACCGCCAGAGGGTCACGTTATGTACCTTGAGCGGGGAGTGGTTCCATTTCTTGGGAGACCGAGTTGGTAGTGTTTTGCCACCGGGGTATGATTCGCAAGGGCGAAGTGAGCTTAGTGGTTTACTTGCTAGCTTTGAGAGTAGCGAGTGTGTTGAGACTCAGATTGTGTTGCCGAGGGTGGTTTGTGAGTATTCGGATGTTTTTCCCGAAGATCTTGTTAGTTTGCCACCTCACCGAGAGATAGAGTTCTCTATTGATTTAGTGCCCGGCACGGCGCCGATTTCTATGGCACCTTACCATTTTGCTCCAGCGGAATTGGTTGAGTTGAAAGTTCAGCTCCAGGAATTGCTAGATAAGGGTTTTGTTCGCCCTAGTGTTTCGCCGTGGGGAGCACCGGCCCTCTTTGTTAAAAAGAAAGATGGTGCCTTGAGATTGTGTATTGACTACCGGAAGTTGAATCGGACTACGGTTAAGAATAAGTATCCTATGCCCCGTATAGAAGACCTGTTTGACCAATTGAAAGGTTCCCGTTGTTTCTCTAAGATAGACTTGAGATCGGGTTACCACCAGTTGAGGGTCAGGGAGGAGGATATTCCGAAAATGGCATTCCGCACGCGGTATGGCCATTATGAGTTTCTGGTGATGCCATTTGGGCTTACCAATGCACCGGCAGTCTTTATGGACTTGATGAACCGGATTTTCCGGGAGTTCTTAGACCGATTTGTGGTCGTCTTTGTGGACGACATCCTTATCTATTCGCCTTCAGAAGAGGAGCACGAGGAACACTTGAGAGTGGTGCTTGAGTTGCTTAGAGCCCATAGGCTGTATGCCAAGTTTGGGAAGTGTGAGTTCTGGCTGAGGAAAGTCAAATTCTTAGGCCACGTGGTATCCGGGGAAGGGGTGTCTGTTGATACATCCAAGGTTGAGGCAGTGCAAGATTGGGCACAGCCTAAGAGCGTGTTTGAGATCCGCAGTTTTCTGGGATTAGCTGGGTATTACCGTCGATTTGTGAAAGATTTCTCCAGGTTAGCATCACCGTTGACTAGACTGACTCGGAAGGGAGTCAAGTTTGTATGGAGTGAGACTTGTGAAAAGTCGTTCCAAGAGTTGAAAGTTAGATTGACCACCGCTCCGGTGTTGATTATTCCGGAGAGAGGGTTGGGTTATGCGGTTTATTGTGATGCCTCACGAGAGGGTTTGGGTTGTGTGTTGATGCAAGAAGGGAAAGTGGTAGCTTATGGCTCACATCAGTTGAAAATACACGAGAAGAATTACCCCACACACGACCTAGAGTTAGCAGCAATGATCTTTGCCTTGAAAATCTGGAGGCACTACCTTTATGGTGAGAAGTTCGAGGTGTTCTCGGACCACAAGAGTTTGAAGTATCTGTTTACACAGAGAGACTTGAATTTGAGGCAGAGGAGGTGGATGGAGTTCATCGAGGATTATGATTTTGAGTTGCACTATCATCCGGGGAAGGCCAATGTTGTGGCCGATGCCCTTAGTAGGAAATCCATTGGTGATGTAGCTAGTATAGCCATCCGGGAATGGGAGATGTTGGGAGCATTAGGTGAGTTTGATTTGCTACTAGGCGAATCTGTTGGGGCTGCGGCCTTGTTTTCTGTTGTTGCGCAGCCTACACTTGTGATTAGAGTGTTAGAGGCACAGAGAGGTGACCTTGAGGTAGAATCTCTCCGAGAGAAGATCTCCAGTGGGAAAGTTGAGAAGGGTTTGACGGTGTATCCCGACCTGAGTGTGAGATACCGAGACCGTTTGTTCGTACCGGAGTCTTGCCGAGAGGAGGTACTCCGAGAGTTTCATCATTCGTGCTTTGCGGTGCATCCAGGAGGTACTAAAATGTATCAGGATTTAGGCCGCCAATTTTGGTGGCGGGGTATGAAGAGAGATGTGGCGGTTTTCGTATCGAAGTGCCTTACTTGCCAGCAAGTGAAGGCCGAGCATCAGAGGCCAGCGGGTTTGTTGCAACCCTTGCCTATTGCCGAGTGGAAGTGGGAGCATATCACTATGGACTTCGTTGTAGGTCTTCCGAGGACTCAGCGGGGTAGTGATGCTATTTGGGTGGTTGTAGACCGGTTGACTAAGTCGGCGCACTTTATTCCTATGCGCGTGAGAGATTCGGTGGATCATCTTGCCGACTTGTATATTCGGGACGTAGTGAGGTTGCACGGGGTCCCAGTGACGATTGTCTCAGATAGAGACCCTCGTTTTACTGCCAGGTTGTGGCAGAGTTTGCAGAGTGCCTTGGGCACTAAGTTGACCTTTAGTACGGCTTATCATCCTCAGACTGACGGGCAGTCCGAGCGTACTATTCAGATCCTCGAGGATATGCTTCGGGGTTGTGTCCTGGACTTCAGTGGGACGTGGGAGAGGCACTTGCCATTGGTAGAGTTTGCCTACAACAACAGTTTTCAGTCTAGCATCGGTATGGCACCGTTTGAGGCCTTGTATGGCCGACCGTGTAGGTCTCCAGTTTGTTGGGCCGAGGTGGGTGATGCAGCTTTGTTGGGTCCGGAGTTGGTTAGGGAGACGACGGAGAAAGTTGAGCTTATCCGTAGGAGGCTTATTACAGCCCAGAGTCGGCAGAAATCTTATGCTGACCGTAGGAGGAGGCCTTTGGCGTTTGAGGTAGGTGATCATGTCTTTCGGAAGATATCACCTAGACGAGGCTTGATGAGGTTTGGGAAGAGTGGGAAGTTATCCCCTCGGTTTATTGGTCCTTTTGAGATCCTTGAGAGCATTGGTGAGGTTGCTTATCGGTTAGCCTTACCGCCGCAGTTGACCGAAGTACATGACGTGTTTCATGTGTGTATGCTTCGGAAGTATGAGCCAGATCCATCACATGTATTGGATTGGACCGATTTAGAGGTAGATGAGGATGCCTCGTATGAGGAGAGACCGGTTCGGGTCTTGGATAGGCGGGATCAGGTCCTGCGTGGCAAGACCATTCCTTTGGTGAAAGTCTTGTGGAAACATCACGGAGTGGAGGAAGCCACTTGGGAACGTGAGTTGGAAGTCCGAGAGAAATATCTGGACTTGTTTGTTGATATGTGATCTTGTATTTAACATTTTGCATTTTGTTGAACTTAAGAGCTTTATATATGTCTTAAGTTGTGAAACATTGAAAATGTTTGGTTTATTGGAAGTAGATTTTTGGAACTTGCCTCATATGGAAGTTGATTGTAACATGGTATATGTTGAATATATTGTTGAAATTGGAAAGATAGTGCATAATGTTGATGCATGTTGACAGTACATATGTTGTTTACATATTGTGATGTGTCTCTTGTTAATGGGATGGGATGACCGGTAATGGGTCGAATTGTTGAATGTTAAAGTGTAACATTGTTTAAAATGGAGGAAAACTTGTTTTTTTGCAAACTTGTGCTTAATTTCGGGGACGAAATTCTTTAAGGGGGGGAGGTTATAGCGATCCCGGGTTTACCCTTGTTGTGCAGTGATCCGGACATGTGTCCGTGGTTGTTGGTAGTTGTTTATTGTCTTGTTTACATCCTTTTACTTAGTATTTGAGTTATGGGATGTGTTGGGCAGGTTTGTTACAGGTTGGTTGAGTTTAGAAACCAAAACTAGTTGCCTAGATTTTGGCCTGTACGCTCGAGCTGGGGTTTTGGCGCTCGAGCGGGGAATACACCCATCCAGTATTTCCTGTACAGAGTTGGACGCTCGAGCGTGGTATCGGTCGCTCGAGCGGGAGTGTTGTGTGTGACGCTCGAGCGAGGGAGTTGGCGCTCGAGCGGATACCTAGTTCTGCAAAAGTTTTGGGAGTGAGTATCCGGCGCTCGAGCTGGAGTTTGGTCGCTCGAGCGGGAATCTGTGAGTGACGCTCGAGCGGGGGTTTGGACGCTCGAGCGGAGAGACTTTTATATAAATCCGAGATCCGACTTTTGGATCACTTTTTCAAGATCTTTTCTCTCTCTTACTTTTCCAAAAAGCCATTTTCAGAGCTTCTCACTCTAAACCGGCCCTTCTCTCTTAGATTTGATCTAGTAAGGATCGTTTACTCACCTTTTGTCTTCACGAAAGTTGTGTTGATCGTCGAGGGCTTCCTTTTGATCTGAAAATTTCGAGGTTTGGAGCGTTTTGGTTTTGGTCTTCATCTCCTTTGGGGCTCCGGGTTTGAGGTAGGGATATCCTACTCCTCTCTATGGATTTTGTCTTTAAATTTTGGCATTTTGAGATGTTGGGTTTGGTTTGGTAATTTGGTGAAAGTTTGGGGCTTTTGTGCAATTTTACAAAAGTTGGGGTTTTATTCATAATAAACCTAGATGCATGTTTGGCATAGAGAAATGGAATGAATGTTAAATCATTGATGAAAATGGGACCTAAGGTTTGAAATGGTAATTATGAAAAATGGCCTAATTACATTGTTTAATTAATTGGGATAATTAATTGTGAGGAATGAAATGTTGATTAAATATCCATTTGTGCATTTATTTTCTGTTTAGAAATAATTGCTTTGGGCTATCGGTGGAGGATAGTCGTGATTGTTGCAGACAATGCATGATGATTAGGCAAACTGAAACTAATCAATGAAATGTGCCATGGAACTTGACGGTTGATAGAATACATTAACTGTATGTATTGGGTGATTGTATATAGAACCATTGTGTTTGTATACGTTATGTGTAGAGGAGGAGATAGGGGATGTACTCCGCGGTTTAGGGGAAGATAGGGGATGTACCTCTAAACCGGATAGTGTTGGGAGAAGATAGGGGATGAACTCCGTAGATACAGCTCATATGCTTGTCTAGAGAAGTGAAGATAGAGCTTATATGCTTATCTTTGTGATGTGTGGATATAGCTTATATGCTTATCTGAATATGGGATATAGTTTTTATACATATCTGTAGAAATGATGATAGAGCTAGCATGCTTATCTGTTGAAAAAGGGAAAATGAAAGGAGACTTGGACTCATAAGTCGTATGACATAAATATGTAATTTATGTGGATGTATCTGTGTTAACCATCTATCAATTGCTAATATTTTAGTCATTGTTCATGGTTGGTTTAGTGTATTTCTACTGGGCTGTGGCTCACCCTATATGGGAATATCATTTTCAGGTGCAGGAAGCATGCCACCTCCAAGGACATAGCTTGGGAGGCTTGAGGCGGACATAATGATGTTGTTTTACTTTTTGATGTATTACATGTAAATACAAGCCAAGGGCTTAATGTGTATGAGTTAGTACTCTTTTGTTGTAACCAAGTGTTAACTTGGAAAGCTGTAAGCCTGTAGGGCATTAGCTTTTATTGTTAACATGTAATACTTTTTGCAATGAAACTCTGAGAAATGAAAGAATGTGGAACTTTTGAATATCAATGCATGTCTTATTTGTTGGGTTTAATGTTATTATTTTGAGGGCGTTACAAAGTTTAACAGGAAAGTAAATTGAATTAAAATGGAAGTAGAATAAAAATAAAAATGAAAGTTGCATAAACTAAAAAGGTGAAGTTCAATCCAGAAACCACTATACCTTAACGATCTGTTTGCAAATTAAATAAAAAAAGAAGTTTAATAGAAAAACAAATTGAATAAAAATGGAAGTTGAATAAAAATAAAAATTAAAGTTGCAGAAAATTAAATATGGAAGTCCAATCCAGAAACCAATATACCTTAACGATCTATTTGGAAATTAAATAAAAAAGGAAGTGTAATAGAAAAGTAAATTGAATAAAAATGGAAGTTGAATAAAAATAAAAATGAAAGTTGCATAAAATTAAAAATGGAAGTTCAATCCAGAAACCACTATACCTTAACGATCTATTTGAAAATTAAATAAAAAAGGAAGTTTAGTAGAAAAGAAACTTGAATAAAAAAAGAAGTTAAATAAAAATAAAAATGAAAGTTGCAAAAAATTAAAATTGGAAGTTCATTCAAGAAACCACTATACCTTAACAATCTATTTAGAAATTAAATAAAAAAGGAAGTTTAATGGAAACGTAAATTGAACAAAAATGGAAGTAGAATAAAAATAAAAATGAAATTTGCATAAAATTAAAAGTGTAAGTTCAATCCAGAAACCACTATACCTGAACGATCTATTTGGAAATTAAATAAAAAAGGAAGTTTAATAGAAAATTAAATTGAATAAAAATGGAAGTTGAATAAAAATAAAAATGAAAGTTCAATCCAGAAACCACTATACCTTAATGATCTATTTGAAAATTAAATAAAAAAGGAAGTTTAATAGAAAAGTAAATTGAATAAAAATAAAAGTTACATAAAATTAAAAATGGAAGTTCAATCCAAAAACGACTATACCTTAACGATCAATTTGGAAATTAAATGAAAAAGGAAGTTGAGTAGAAAAGAAATTTGAATAAAAAAAGAAGTTAAATAAAAATAAAAATGAAAGTTGCAGAAAATTAAAAATAGAAGTTCATTCTAGAAACCACTATACCTTAATGATCTATTTGGAAATTAAATAAAAAAGGAAATTTAATAGAAAAGTAAATTGAATAAAAATGGAAGTAGAATGAAAATAAAAAGGAAAGTTGCATAAAATTAAAAGTGGAAGTTCAATCCAGAAACCACTATGCCTTAACGATCTATTTGCAAATTAAATAAAAAAGGAAGTTTAATAGATAAGTAAATTGAATTAAACTGGAAGTTGAATAAAAATAAAAAGGAAAGTTGCAGAAAATTAAATATGGAAGTTCAATCCAGAAATCACTTTACCTTAACGATCTATTTGGAAATTAAATAAAAAAGGAAGTTTAATGGAAAAGTAAAATTGAATAAAAATGGAAGTTGAATAAAAATAAAAAGAAAAGTAAATTGAATAAAAATGGAAGTTGAATAAAAATAAAAATGAAAGTTGCATAAAATTAAAAAAGGAAGTTCAATCCAAAAACCACTATACCTTAACGATCTATTTGCAAATTAAATAAAAAAGGAAGTTGAGTAGAAAAGAAACTTGAATAAAAACGGAAGTTCAATAAAAAAAAAAAGGAAGTTGCAGAAAATTAAAAACGGAAGTTCAATCCAGAAACTACTATACCTTAACGATCTACTTGGAAATTAAATAAAAAAGGAAGTTTAATAGAAAATTAAATTGAATAAAAATGGAAGTAGAATAAAAATAAAAATGAAAGTTGCATAAAATTAAAAATGGAAGTTCAATCCAGAAACCACTATACCTTAACGATCTATTTGGAAATTAAATAAAAAAGGAAGTTTAATAGGAAAGTAAATTGAATTAAAATGGAAGTAGAGTAAAAAAAAATGATAGTTGCATAAAATTAAAAATAGAAGTTCAATCCAGAAACCACTATACCTTAACATTCTATTTGGAAATTAAATAAAAAAAGGAAGTTTAATAGAAAAATAAATTTAATAAAAATGGAAGTGGAATAAAAATAAAAATGAAAGTTGCGTAAAATTAAAAAAGGAAGTTCAATCCAAAAACCACTATACCTTCACGATCTATTTGGAAATTAAATAGAAAACGAAGTTGAGTAGAAAAGAAACTTGAATAAAAAAGGAAGTTATATAAACATAAAAATGGAAGTTGCAAAAAATTAAAATTGGAAGTTCATTCAAGAAACCACTATACCTCAACGATCTATTTAGAAATTAAATAAAAAGGAAGTTTAATAGAAAAGTAAATTGAGTAAAAATGGAAGTAGAATAAAAATAAAAAGGAAAGTTGTATAAAATTAAAAGTGGAAGTTCAATCCAGAAACCACTATACCTTAACGATCAATTTGGAAATTAAATAAAAAAGGAAGTTTAATAGAAAAATAAATTGAATAAAAATGGAAGTAGAATAAAAATAAAAACAAAAGTTGCAGAAAATTAAATATGGAAGTTCAAACCAGAAACTACTATACATTAACGATCTATTTGGAAATTAAATAAAAATGGAAGTTTCATAGAAAAGTAAATTGAATAAAAATGGAAGTTGAATAAAAATAAAAATGAAAGTTGCATAAAATGAAAAATGGAAGTTCAATCCAGAAACCACTATACCTTAACGATCTATTAGGAAATTAAATAAAAAAGAAAGTTTAATAGAAAATTAAATTTAATAAAAATGGAAGTTGAATATAAATAAAAATGAAAGTTGCTTAAAATTAAAAATGGTCGTTCAACCCAAAAACCACTATACCTTAACGATCTATTTGGAAATTAAATAAAAAAGGATGTTCAATAGGAAAGTGAATTTAATAAAAATGGAAGTTGAATAAAAATAAAAATGAAAGTTGCATAAAATTAAAAATGAAAGTTCAATCCAAAAACCACTGTACCTTAACGATCTTTTTGGAAATTAAATAAAAAAGTACGTTGTGTAGAAAAGAAACTTGAATAAAAAAGAAAGTTGCAGAAAATTAAAAATGGAAGTTCATTCAAAAAACCAATACACCTTAACGATCTGTTTGGAAATTAAATAAAAAAGGAAGTTTAATAGAAAATTAAATTGAATAAAAATGGAAGTTGAATAAAAATAAAAATGAAAGTTCAATCCAGAAACCAGTATACCTTAATGATCTATTTGGAAATTAAATAAAAAAGGAAGTTTAATAGAAAAGTAAATTGAATAAAAATAAAAGTTACATAAAATTAAAAATGGAAGTTCAATCCAAAAACCACTATACCTTAACGATCTATATGGAAATTGAATAAAAAATGAAGTTGAGTAGAAAAGAAACTTGAATAAAAAAGGAAGTTAAATAAAAATAAAAATGAAAGTTGCAGAAAATTAAAAATAGAAGTTCATTCTAGAAACCACTATACCTTAATGATCTATTTGGAAATTAAATAAAAAAGGAAGTTTAATTGAAAAGTAAATTGAATAAAAATGGAAGTAGAATGAAAATAAAATGGAAAGTTGCATAAAATTAAAAGTGGAAGTTCAATACAGAAACCACTATGCCTTAACGATCTATTTGCAAATTAAATAAAAAAGGAAGTTTAATAGATAACTAAATTGAATTAAACTGGAAGTTGAATAAAAATATAAGGGAAAGTCGCAAAAAATTAAATATGGAAGTTCAATCCACAAATCACTTTACCTTAACGATCTATTTGGAAATTAAATAAAAAATGAAGTTTAATGGAATATTGAAATTGAATAAAAATGGAAGTTGAATAAAAATAAAAATGAAAGTTGCATAAAATTAAAAATGGAAGTTCAATCCAAAAACCACTATACCTTAACGATCTATTTGGAAATTAATTAAAAAAGAAAGTTGAGTAGAAAAAAACTTGAATAAATACGGAAGTTAAATAAAAATAAAAATGGAAGTTGCAGAAAATTAAAAACGGATGTTCAATCCAGAAACCACTATACCTTAACGATCTACATGGAAATTAAATAAAAAAGTAAGTTTAATAGAAAATTAAATTGAATAAAAATGGAAGTAGAATAAAAATAAAATTGAAAGTTGCATAAAATTAAAAATGGAAGTTCAATCCAAAAACCACTATACCTTAACGATCTATTTGGAAATTAAATAAAAAAGGAAGTTTAATAGGAAAGTAAATTGAATTAAAACGGAAGTAGAGTAAAAATAAAAATGATAGTTGCATAAAATTAAAAATGGAAGTTCAATCCAGAAACCACTATACCTTAACGTTCTATTTGGAAATTAAATAAAAAATGAAGTTTAATAGAAAAGTAAATTGAATAAAAATGGAAGTTGAATAAAAATAAAAATGAAAGTTGGAGAAAATTATATACGGAAGTTCAATCCAGAAACCACTATACCTTAATGATCAATTTGGAAATTAAATAAAAAAGGAAGATTAATAGAAAAGTAAATTGAATAAAAATAAAAATGAAAGTTGCATAAAATTAAAAAAGGAAGTTCAATCCAAAAACCACTATACCATCATGATCTATTTGGAAATTAAATAAAAAAGGAAGTTGAGTAGAAAAGAAACTTGAATAAAAACGGAAGTTAAATAAAAATAAAAATGGAAGTTGCAGAAAATTAAAAATGGAAGTTCAATCCAGAAACCACTATACCTTAACGATCTACTTGGAAATTAAATAAAAAAAGGAAATTTAAAAGAAAATTAAATTGAATAAAAATGGAAGTAGAATAAAAGTAAAAATGAAAGTTGCATAAAATTAAAAATGGAAGTTCAATCCAAAACCACTATACCTTAACGATCTATTTGGAAATCAAATAAAAAAGGAAGTTCAATAGGAAAGTAAATAGAATTAAAATGGAAGTAGAGTAAAAATAAAAATGATAGTTGCATAAAATTAAAAATGGAAGTTCAATCCAAAAACCACTATACCTTAACGTTCTATTTGGAAATTAAATAAAAAAGGAAGTTGAATAAAAGTAAAAATGAAAGTTGCAGAAAATTAAATATGGAAGTTCAATCTAGAAACCACTATACGTTAATGATCAATTTGGAAATTAAATAAAAAAGGAAGTTTAATAGAAAAGTAAATTGAATAAAAATGGAAGTTGTATAAAAATAAAAATGAAAGTTGCATAAAATGAAAAATGGAAGTTCAATCCAGAAACCACTACACCTTAACGATCTATTTGGAAATTAAATAAAAAAGAAAGTTTAATAGAAAAGTAAATTGAATAAAAATGGAAGTTGAATAAAAATAAAAATGAAGGTTGCAAAAAATTAAAAATGGATGTTCATTCCAAAAACCACTACACCTTAACGATCTATTTGGAAATTAAATAAAAAAGAAAGTTGAGTAGAAAAGAAACCTGAATAAAAAAGGAAGTTAAATAAAAATAAAAATGGAAGTTGCAGAAATTTAAAAATGGAAGTTCATTCCAGAAACCACTATACTTTAACGATCTATTTGGAAATTAAATAAAAAAGGAAGTTTAATAAAAAAGTAAATTGAATGAAAATGGAAGTAGAATATAAATAAAAACGAAAGTTGCATAAAATTAAAAATGGAAGTTCAATCCAGAAACTACTATACCTTGACGATCTATTTGGAAATTAAATAAAAAAGGAAGTTTAATAGAAAAGTAAATTGAATAAAAATGGAAGTAGAATATAAATAAAAATGAAAGTTGCTGAAAATTAAATATGGAAGTTCAATCCAGAAACCACTTTACCTTAGCGATCTATTTGGAAATTAAATAAAAAAAGAAGTTTAATAGAAAAGTAAATTGAATATAAATGGAGTTGAATAAAATAAAAATGAAAGTTGCATAAAATTAAAAATGGAAGTTCAATCCAAAAACCACTTTACCTTAACCATCTATTTGGAAATTAAATAAAAAAGGAAGTTGAGTAGAAAAGAAACTTGAATAGAAAAGGAAGTTAAATAAAAATAAAATGGGAAGTTCATTCAAGAAACCACTATACCTTAATGATTGTAACGCCC
This sequence comes from Camellia sinensis, assembly GCF_055761805.1. Classification (NCBI taxonomy): domain Eukaryota; kingdom Viridiplantae; phylum Streptophyta; class Magnoliopsida; order Ericales; family Theaceae; genus Camellia; species Camellia sinensis. The sequence goes on from NW_028128987.1 coordinate 36,722,088, forward strand.
TCGAAATTGTAACATTAAACCCAACAATTAAGACATGCGTTGATATATAAACTAACCACATTCTCTTATTCATTAGAGTTCCGTTACATTAGTATTACATGTTAACATCAAAACAAAATGCCCTACGGGCTTACAGCTTTCCAAGTTAACACTTGGTTACAACAAAGAGTACTACTCATTTACACTTTAAGCCCTTGGCTTGTAATTACATGTAATACATCAAAAGTGAAACGACAACATTATGTCCGCCTCAAGCCTCCCAAGCTATGTCCTTGGAGGTGGCATGCTTCCTGGACCTGAAAATGATATTCCCATATAGGGTGAGCCACAGCCCAGTAAAAATACACTAAACCAACCATGGACAATGACTAAAATATTAGCAATTGATAGATGGCCAACACAGATACAATCACATAAATCACATATTTATGTCATACGACTTATGAGTCCAAGTCTCCTTTCATTTTCCCTTTTTCAACAGATAAGCATGCTAGCTCTATCATCATTTCTACAGATATGTATAAAAACTATATCCCACATTCAGATAAGCATATAAGCTATATCCACATTCTCATCAGGTATGTATAACAACAATATCCCACATTCACCGATAAGCATATAAGCTGTATCCACACATCACAAAGATAAGCATATAAGCTCTATCTTCACTTCTCTAGACAAGCATATGAGCTGTATCTACGGAGTTCATCCCCTATCTTCTCCCAACACTATCCGGTTTAGAGGTACATCCCCTATCTTCCCCTAAACCGCGGAGTACATCCCCTATCTCCTCCTCTACACATAACGTATACAAACACAATGGTTCTATATACAATCACCCAATACATACAGTTAATGTATTCTATCGACCGTCAAGTTCCATGGCACATTTCATTGATTAGTTTCAGTTTGCCTAATCATCATGCATTGTCTACAACAATCACGACTATCCTCCACCGATAGCCCAAAGCAATTATTTCTAAACAGAAAATAAATGCACAAATGGATATTTAATCAACATTTCATTTCCTCATTTCTCACAATTAATTATCCCAATTAATTAAACAATGTAATTAGGCCATTTTCCATAATTACCATTTCAACCCTTAGGTCCCATTTTCATCAATGATTTAACATTCATTCCATTTCTCGATGCCAAACATGCATCTAGGTTTATTATGAATAAAACCCCAACTTTTGTAAAATTGCACAAAAGCCCCAAACTTTCACTAAATTACCAAACCAAACCCAACATCTCAAAATACCAAAATTTAAAGACAAAATCCATAGAGAGGAGTAGGATATCCCTACCTCAAACCCGGAGCCCCAAAGGAGATGAAGACCAAAACCAAAACGCTCCAAACCTCGAAATTTTCAGATCAAAAGGAAGCCCTCGACGATCAACACAACTTTCGTGAAGACAAAAGGTGAGCAAACGATCCTTACTAGATCAAATCTAAGAGAGAAGGGCCGGTTTAGAGTGAGAAGCTCTGAAAATGGCTTTTTGGAAAAGTAAGAGAGAGAAAAGATCTCGAAAAAGTGATCCAAAAGTCGGATCTCGGATTTATATAAAAGTCTCCCCGCTCGAGCGTCCAAACCCCCGCTCGAGCGTCACTCACAGATTCCCGCTCGAGCGACCAAACTCCAGCTCGACCGGATACTCACTCCCAGAACTTTTGCAGAACTAGGTCTCCGCTCGAGCGCCAACTCCCTCGCTCGAGCGTCACACACAACACTCCCGCTCGAGCGACCGATACCACGCTCGAGCGTCCAACTCTGTACAGGAAATACTGGACGGGTGTATTCCCCGCTCGAGCGGACATGCCAAAATCTGGGCAACTAGTTTTGGTTTCTAAACTCAACCAACCTGAAACAAACCTGCCCAACACATCCTATAACTCAAATACAGAGTAAAAAGGATGCAACCAAGATAATAGACAACTACTAACATCCACGGACACATGTCCGGATCTCTGTACAACAAGGGTAAACCCGGGATCGCTATAATGATCAATTTGGAAATTAAACAAAAAAGGAAGTTTAACAGAAAAGTAAATTGATAAAAAATGGAAGTAGAATAAAAATAAAAATGAAAGTTGCATAAAATTAAAAATGAAAATTCAATGCAGAAACCACTATACCTTAACGATCTACTTGGAAATTAAATAAAAAAGGAAGTTTCATAGGAAAGTAAATTGAATTAAAATGGAAGAAGAATAAAAATAAAAATGAAAGTTGCAGAAAATTAAAAACAGAAGTTCAATACAGAAACCACTATACCTTAACGATCTATTTGGAAATTAAATAAAAAAGGAAGTTTAATAGAGAAGTAAATTGAATAAAAATGGAAGTTGAATAAAAATAAAAATGAAAGTTGCAGAAAATTAAATATGGAAGTTCAATCCAGAAACCACTATACCTTAACGATCTATTTAGAAATTAAATAAAAAAGGAAGTTTAATAGGAACATAAATTGAATTAAAATGGAAGTAGAATAAAAATAAAAATGAAAGTTGCATAAAATTAAAAATGGAAGTTCAATCCAGAAACCACTATACCTTAACGATCTATTTGGAAATTAAATAAAAAAGGAAGTTTAATAGAAAAGTTAATTGAATAAAAATGAAAGTTGAATAAAAATAAAAATGAAAGTTGCATAAAATTAAAAATGGAAGTTCAATCCAAAAACCACTATACCTTAACGATCTATTTGGAAATTAAATAAAAAAGGAAGTTAAATAAAAATAAAAATGGAAGTCGCAGAAAATTAGAAATGGAAGTTCAATCCAGAAACCACTATTCCTTAACGATCTATTTGGAAATTAAATAAAAAAGGAAGTTTAATAGAAAAGTAAATTGATTAAAAATGGAAGTAAAATAAAAATAAAAATGAAAGATGCATAAAATTAAAAATGGAAGTTCAATCCAGAAACCACTATACCTTAACGATCTACTTGGAAATTAAATAAAAAAGGAAGTTTAATAGGAAAGTAAATTGAATTAAAATGGAAGTTGAATAAAAATAAAAATGAAAGTAGCATAAAATTAAAAATGGAAGTTCAATCCAGAAAACACTATACCTTAACGATCTATTTGGAAATTAATTAAAAAAGGAAGTTTAATAGAAAAGTAAATTGAATAAAAATGGAAGTTGAATAAAAATAAAAATGAAAGTTGCAGAAAATTAAATATGGAAGTTCAATCCAGAAACCATTATACCTTAACAATCTATTTGGAAATTAAATAAAAAATGAAGTTTAAAAGAAAAGTAAATTGCATAAAATGGAAGTTGAATAAACATAAAAATGAAAGTTGCATAAAATTAAAAATGGTAGTTCAATCCAAAAACCACTATACCTTAACGATCTATTTGGAAATTAAATAAAAAAGGAAGTTGAGTAGAAAAGAAACTTGAATAAAAAAGGAAGTTAAATAAAAATAAAAATGGAAGTTGCAGAAAATTAGAAATGGAAGTTCAATCTAGAAACCACTATACCTTAACGATCTATTTGGAAATTAAATAAAAAAGGAAGTTTAATAGAAAAGTAAATTGATTAAAAATGGAAGTAAAATCAAAATAAAAAAGAAAGTTGCAGAAAATTAAAAATGGAAGTTCAATCCAGAAACCACTATACCTTAACGATATATTTGGAAATTAAATAAAAAAGGAAGTTTAATAGAAAAGTAAATTGAATAAAAATGGAAGTTGAATAAAAATAAAAATGGAAGTTGCAGAAAATTAAATATGGAAGTTCAATCGAGAAACCACTATACCTTAACGATCTGTTTGGAAATTAAATAAAAAATGAAGTTTAATAGAAAAGTAAATTGAATAAAAATGGAAGTTGAATAAAAATAAAAAGGAAAGTTGCAGAAAATTAAAAATGAAAGTTCATTTCAGAAACCAATATACCATAATGATCTATTTGGAAATTAAATACAAAAAGGAAGTTTAATAGAAAAGTAAATTGAATAAAAATGGAAGTAGAATAAAAATAAAAATGAAAGCTGCATAAAATTAAAAGTGGAAGTTCAATCCAAAAACCACTATACTTTAACGATCTATTTGGAAATTAAATAAAAAAGGAAGTTTAATAGAAAAGTAAATTGAATAAAAATGGAAGTTGAATAAAAATAAAAATGGAAGTTGCAAAAAATTAAATATGGAAGTTCAATCGAGAAACCACTATACCTTAACGATCTGTTTGGAAATTAAATAAAAAAGGAAGTTTAATAGAAAAGTAAATTGAATAAAAATGGAAGTTGAATAAAAATAAAAAGGAAACTTGCAGAAAATTAAAAGCGAAAGTTCAATCCCGAAACCACTATACCTTAACGATCTATTGGAAATCAAATGAAAAAGGAAGTTTAATAGAAAAGTAAATTGAATAAAAAGGGAAGTTGAATAAAAATAAAAATGATAGTTGCAGAAAATTAAAATTGGAAGTTCAATCCAAAAACCACTATACCTTAACGATCTATTTGGAAATTAAATAAAAAAGGAAGTTTAATGGAAAAGTAAATTAAATAAAAATGGAAGTTGAATAAAAATAAAAATGAAAGTTGCATAAAGTTAAAAATGAAAGTTCAATCCAAAAACCACTATACCTTAACGATCTATTTAGAAATTAAATAAAAAAGGAAGTTGAGTAGAAAAGAAACTTTAATAAAAAAGGACGTTAAATAAAAATAAAAATGGAAGTTGCAGAAAATTAAAAATGGAAGTTCATTCCCGAAACCACTATACCTTAGCGATCTATTTGGAAAGTAAATAAAAAAGGAAGTTTAATAGGAAAGTAAATTGAATTAAAATGGAAGTAAAATAAAAATAAAAATGAAAGTTGCATAAAATTAAAAATGGAAGTTCAATCCAGAAACCAGTATACTTTAACGATCTATTTGGAAATTAAATAAAAAAGAAGTTTAACAGAAAAGTAAATTGAATAAAAATGGAAGTTGAATAAAAATAAAAATGAAAGTTGCAGAAAATTAAAAATGGAAGTTCAATCCAAAAACCACTATACCTTAACGATCTACTTGGAAATTAAATAAAAAAGGAAGTTTAATAGAAAAGTAACTTAAATAAAAATGAAAGTTGAATAAAAATAAAAATGAAAGTTGCATAAAATTAAAAATGGAAGTTTAATCCAAAAACCGCTATACCTTAACGATCTATTTGGAAATTAAATAAAAAGGGAAGTTTAATAGAAAAGAAAATTGCATTCAATGGAAGTTGAATAAAAATAAAGATGAAAGTTGCATAAAATAAAAAATGGAAGTTCAATCCAAAAACCACTATACGTTAACGATCTATTTGGAAATTAAATAAAAAAGGAAGTTGAGTAGAAAAGAAACTTGAATAAAAAAGGAAGTTATATAAAAATAAAAATGGAAGTTGCAGAAAATTAAAAATGGAAGTTCATTCCAGAAACCACTATACCTTAACAATCTATTTGGAAATTAAATAAAAAAGGAAGTTTAATAGAAAAGTAAATTGATTAAAAATGGAAGTAAAATAAAAATAAAAATGAAAGTTGCATAAAATTAAAAATGGAAGTTCAATCCAGAAACCACTATACCTTAACGATCTACTTGGAAATTAAATAAAAAAGGAAGTTTAATAGGAAAGTAAATTGAATTATAACGGAAGTAGAATACAAATAAAAATAAAAGTTGCATAAAATTAAAAATGGAAGTTCAATCCAGAAACCACAATACCTTAACGATATATTTGGAAATTAAATAAAAAACGAAGTTTAATAGAAAAGTAAATTGAATAAAAATGGAAGTTGAATAAAAATGAAAATGGAAGTTGCAGAAAATTAAATATGGAAGTTCAATCGAGAAACCACTATACCTTAACGACCTGTTCGGAAATTAAATAAAAAAGGAAGTTTAATAGAAAATTAAATTGAATTAAAACGAAAGTAGAATACAAATAAAAATGAAAGTTGCAGAAAATTAAAAGCGGAAGTTCAAACCAGAAACACTATACCTTAACGATCTATTTGGAAATTAAATAAAAAAGGAAGTTTAACAGAAAAGTAAATTGAATAAAAATGGAAGTTGAATAAAAATAAAAATGAAAGTTACAGAAAATTAAATATGGAAGTTCAATCCAGAAACCACTTTACCTTAACGATCTATTTGGAAATTAAATATAAAAGGAAGTTTAATAGAAAAGTAAATTGAATAAAAATGGAAGTTGAATAAAAATAAAAATGAAAGTTGCATAAAATTAAAAATGGAAGTTCAGTCCAAAACCACTATACCTTAACGATCTATTTGGAAATTAAATAAAAAAGGAAGTTGAGTAGAAAAGAATCTTGAATAAAAAAAGGAAGTTAAATAAAAATAAAAATGGTAGTTGCAGAAAATTAAAAATGGAAGTTCATTCCAGAAACCACTATTCCTTAACGATCTATTTGGAAATTAAATAAAAAAGGAAGTTTAATAGAAAAGTAAATTGATTAAAAATGGAAGTAAAATAAAAATAAAAATGAAAGATGCATAAAATTAAAAATGGAAGTTCAATCCAGAAACCACTATACCTTAACGATCTACTTGGAAATTAAATAAAAAAAGAAGTTTAATAGGAAAGTAAATTGAATTAAAATGGAAGTTGAATAAAAATAAAAATGAAAGTAGCATAAAATTAAAAATGGAAGTTCAATCCAGAAACCACTATACCTTAACGATCTATTTGGAAATTAATTAAAAAAGGAAGGTTAATAGAAAAGTAAATTGAATAAAAATGGAAGTTCAATAAAAATAAAAATGAAAGTTGCAGAAAATTAAATATGGAAGTTCAATCCAGAAACCATTATACCTTAACTATCTATTTGGAAATTAAATAAAAAATGAAGTTTAAAAGAAAAGTAAATTGCATAAAATGGAAGTTGAATAAAAATAAAAATGAAAGTTGCATAAAATTAAAAATGGTAGTTCAATCCAAAAACCACTATACCTTAACGATCTATTTGGAAATTAAATAAAAAAGGAAGTTGAGTAGAAAAGAAACTTGAATAAAAAAGGAAGCTAAATAAAAATAAAAATGGAAGTTGCAGAAAATTAGAAATGGAAGTTCAATCCAGAAACCACTATACCTTAATGATCTATTTGGAAATTAAATAAAAAAGGAAGTTTAATAGAAAAGTAAATTGATTAAAAATGGAAGTAAAATCAAAATAAAAAAGAAAGTTGCATAAAATTAAAACTGGAAGTTCAATCCAGAAACCACTATACCTTAACGATCTACTTGGAAATTAAATAAAAAAGGAAGTTTTATAGGAAAGTAAATTGAATTAAAACGGAAGTAGAATACAAATAAAATTAAAAGTTGCATAAAATTAAAAATGGAAGTTCAATCCAGAAACCACTATACCTTAACGATATATTTGGAAATTAAATAAAAAACGAAGTTTAATAGAAAAGTAAATTGAATAAAAATGGAAGTTGAATAAAAATAAAAATGGAAGTTGCAGAAAATTAAATATGGAAGTTCAATCGAGAAACCACTATTCCTTAACGATCTGTTTGGAAATTAAATAAAAAAGGAAGTTTAATAGAAAAGTAAATTGAATAAAAATGGAAGTTGAGTAAAAATAAAAAGGAAAGTAGCATAAAATTAAAAATGGAAGTTCAATCCAGAAACCACTATACCTTAACGATCTATTTGGAAATTAATTAAAAAAGGAAGTTTAATAGAAAATTAAATTGAATAAAAATGGAAGTTGAATAAAAATAAAAATGAAAGTTGCAGAAAATTAAATATGGAAGTTCAATCCAGAAACCATTATACCTTAACGATCTATTTGGAAATTAAATAAAAAATGAAGTTTAAAAGAAAAGTAAATTGCATAAAATGGAAGTTGAATAAAAATAAAAATGAAAGTTGCATAAAATTAAAAATGGTAGTTCAATCCGAAAACCACTATACCTTAACGATCTATTTGTAAATTAAATAAAAATGGAAGTTGCAGAAAATTAGAAATGGAAGTTCAATCCAGAAACCACTATACCTTAATGATCTATTTGGAAATTAAATAAAAAAGGAAGTTTAATAGAAAAGTAAATTGATTAAAAATGGAAGTAAAATCAAAATAAAAAAGAAAGTTGCATAAAATTAAAACTGGAAGTTCAATCCAGAAACCACTATACCTTAACGATCTACTTGGAAATTAAATAAAAAACGAAGTTTAATAGGAAAGTAAATTGAATTAAAACGGAAGTAGAATACAAATAAAATTAAAAGTTGCATAAAATTAAAAATGGAAGTTCAATCCAGAAACCACTATACCTTAACGATGTATTTGGAAATTAAATAAAAAATGAAGTTTAATAGAAAAGTAAATTGAATAAAAATGGAAGTTGAATAAAAATAAAAATGGAAGTTGCAGAAATTAAATATGGAAGTTCAATCGAGAAACCACTATTCCTTAACGATCTGTTTGGAAATTAAATAAAAAAGGAAGTTTAATAGAAAAGTAAATTAAATAAAAATGGAAGTTGAATAAAAATAAAATTGAAAGTTGCATAAAATTAAAAGCGGAAGTTCAATTCCGAAACCACTATACCTTAACGATCTATTTGGAAATCAAATAAAAAAGGAAGTTTAATAGAAAAGTAAATTGAATAAAAATGGAAGTTGAATAAAAATAAAAATGATAGTTGCGGAAAATTAAATATGGAAGTTCAATCCCCAAACCACTATACCTTAACGATCTATTTGGAAATTAAATAAAAAAGGAAGTTTAATAGGAAAGTAAATTGAATTAAAATGGAAGTACAATAAAAATAAAAATGAAAGTAGCATAAAATTAAAAATGGAAGTTCAATCCAGAAACCACTATACCATAACGATCTATTTGGAAATTAAATAAAAAATGAAGTTTAATAGAAAAATAACTTGAATAAAAATGGAAGTTGAATAAAAATAAAAATGAAAGTTGCAGAAAATTAAATATGGAAGTTCAATCCAGAAACCACTATACCTTAACGATCTATTTGGAAATTAAATAAAAAATGAGGTGTTATAGAAAAGTAAATTGCATAAAATGGAAGTTGAATAAAAATAAAAATGAAAGTTGCATAAAATTAAAAATGGAAGTTCAATCCAAAAACCACTATACCTTAACGATCTATTTGGAAATTAAATAAAAAAGGAAGTTGAGTAGAAAAGAAACTTGAATAAAAAAGGAAGTCAAATAAAAATAAAAATGGAAGTTGCAGAAAATTAAAAATGGAAGTTCATTCCAGAAACCACTATACCTTAACGACATATTTGGAAATTAAATAAAAAAGAAAGTTTAATAGAAAAGTAAATAGATTAAAAATGGAAGTAAAATAAAAATAAAAATGAAAGTTGCATAAAATTAAAAATGGAAGTTCAATCTAGAAACCACTATACCTTAACGATCTACTTGGAAATTATATAAAAAAGGAAGTTTAATAGGAAAGTAAATTGAATTAAAACGGAAGTAGAATACAAATAAAAATAAAAGTTGCATAAAATTAAAAATGAAAGTTCAATCCAGAAACCGCAATACCTTAACGATATATTTGGAAATTAAATAAAAAAGGAAGTTTAATGGAAAAGTAAATTGAATAAAAACGGAAGTTGAATAAAAATAAAAATGGAAGTTGCAGAAAATTAAATATGGAAGTTCAATCGAGAAACCACTATACCTTAACGATCTGTTTGGAAATTAAATAAAAAAGGAAGTTTAATAGAAAAGTAAATTGAATAAAAATGGAAGTTGAATAAAAATAAAAAGGAAAGTGGCAGAAAATTAAAAGCGGAAGTTCAATCCCGAAACCACTATACCTTAACGATCTATTTGGAAATCAAATAAAAAAGGACGTTTAATAGAATAGTAAATTGAATAAAAATGGAAGTTGAATAAAAATAAAAATGAAAGTTGCAGAAAATTAAAAATGGAAATTCAATCCAAAAACCACTATACCTTAACGATCTATTTGGAAATTAAATAAAAATGGAAGTTTAATAGAAAAGTAAATTGAATAAAAATGGAAGTTCAATAAAAATAAAAATGAAAGTTGCATAAAATTAAAAATGGAAGTTCAATCCAAAAACCACTATACCTTAACGATCTATTTGGAAATTAAATAAAAAAGGAAGTTTAACAGAAAAGTAAATTGAATAAAAATTGAAGTTGAATAAAAATAAAAATGAAAGTTGAAGAAAATTAAATATGGAAGTTCAATCCAGGAACCACTATACCTTAACGATCTATTTGGAAATTAAATAAAAAAGGAAGTTTAATAGAAAAGTAAATTGCATAAAATGGAAGTTGAATAAAAATGAAAATGAAAGTTGCATAAAATTAAAAATGGAAGTTCAATCCAAAAACCACTATACCTTAACGATCTATTAGGAAATTAAATAAAATAGGAAGTTTAGTAGAAAAGTAACTTGAATAAAAAAGGAAGTTAAATAAAAATAAAAATGGAAGTTGCAGAAAATTAAAAATGGAAGTTCATTGCAGAAACCACTATACCTTAACGATCTATTTGGAAGTTAAATAAAAAAGGAAGTTTAACAGAAAAGTAAATTGATTAAAAATGGAAATAAAATAAAAATAAAAATGAAAGTTGCATAAAATTAGAAATGGAAGTTCAATCAAGAAACCACTATACCTTAACGATCTACTTGCAAATTAAATAAAAAAGGAAGTCTAATTGGAAAGTAAATAGAATTAAAACGGAAGTAGAATACAAATAAAAATAAAAGTTGCATAAAATTAAAAATGGAAGTTCAATCCAGAAACCACTATACCTTAACGATATATTTGGAAATTAAATAAAAAAGGAAGTTTAATGGAAAAGTAAATTGAATAAAAGTGGAAGTTGAATAAAAATAAAAATGAAAGTTGCATAAAATTAAAAATGGAAGTTCAATCCAAAAACCACTATACCTTAACGATATATTTGGAAATTAAATAAAAAAGGAAGTTGAGTACCGAAGAAACTTGAATAAAAAAGCAAGTTAAATAAAAATAAAAGTGGAAGTTGCAGAAAATTAAAATTGGAAGTTCATTCCAGAAACCATTATACCTTAACGTTCTGTTTGGAAATTAAATAAAAAAGGAAGTTTAATAGAAAAGTAATTTGAATAAAAATCGAATTTGAATAAAAATAAAAATGAAAGTTGCAGAAAATTAAATATGGAAGTTCAATCCAGAAACCACTTTACCTTAACGTTCTATTTGGAAATTAAATAAAAAAGGAAGTTTAATAGCAATGTAAATTGAATAAAAAGGGAAGTTGAATATAAATAAAAAGGAAAGTTGCAGAAAATTAACAGCGGAAGTTCAATCCCGAAACCACTATACCTTAACGATCTATTTGCAAATCAAACAAAAAGGGAAGTATAATAGAAAAGTAAATTGAATAAAAATGGAAGTCGAATAAAAATAAAAAGGAAAGTTGCAGAAAATTAAAACCGGAAGTTCAATCCCGAAACCACTATACCTTATCGATCTATTTGCAAATCAAATAAAAAAGGAAGTTGAACAAAAATAAAAATAAAAGTTGCATAAAATTAAAAATGGAAGTTCAATCCAAAAACCACTATACCTTAACGATCTATTTGGAAATTAAATAAAAAAGGAAGTTGAGTAGAAAAGAAACTTGAATAAAAAAGGAAGTTAAATAAAAATAAAAGTGGAAGTTGCAGAAAATTAAAAATGGAAGTTCATTCCAGAAATCACTATACCTTAACGATATATATGGAAATTAAATAAAAAAGGAAGTTTAATAGAAAAGTAAATTGATTAAAAATGGAAGTAAAATAAAAATAAAAATGAAAGTTGCATAAAATTAAAAATGGAAGTTCAATCCAAAAACCACTATACCTTAACGATCTACTTGGAAATTAAATAAAAAAGGAAGTTTAATAGGAAAGTAAATTGAATTAAAATGGAAGTTGAATAAAAATAAAAATGAAAGTAGCATAAAATTAAAAATGGAAGTTCAATCCAGAAACCACTATACCTTAACGATCTATTTGGAAATTAATTAAAAAAGGAAGTTTAATAGAAAATTAAATTGAATAAAAATGGAAGTTGAATAAAAATAAAAATGAAAGTTGCAGAAAATTAAATATGGAAGTTCAATCCAGAAACCATTATACCTTAACGATCTATTTGGAAATTAAATAAAAAATGAAGTTTAAAAGAAAAGTAAATTGCATAAAATGGAAGTTGAATAAAAATAAAAATGAAAGTTGCATAAAATTAAAAGTGGTAGTTCAATCCAAAAACCACTATACCTTAACGATCTATTTGGAAATTAAATAAAAAAGGAAGTTGAGTAGAAAAGAAACTTGAATAAAAAAGGAAGTTAAATAAAAATAAAAATGGAAGTTGCAGAAAATTAGAAATGGAAGTTCAATCCAGAAACCACTATACCTTAACGATCTATTTGGAAATTAAATAAAAAAGGAAGTTTAATAGAAAAGTAAATTGATTAAAAATGGAAGTAAAATCAAAATAAAAAAGAAAGTTGCATAAAATTAAAACTGGAAGTTCAATCCAGAAACCACTATACCTTAACGATCTACTTGGAAATTAAATAAAAAAGGAAGTTTAATAGGAAAGTAAATTGAATTAAAATGAAAGTTGAATAAAAATAAAAATGAAAGTAGCATAAAATTAAAAATGGAAGTTCAATCCAGAAACCACTATACCTTAACGATCTATTTGGAAATTAATTAAAAAAGGAAGTTTAATAGAAAAGTAAATTGAATAAAAATGGAAGTTGAATAAAAATAAAAATGAAAGTTGCAGAAAATTAAATATGGAAGTTCATTTCAGAAACCAATATACCATAACGATCTATGTGGAAATTAAATAAAAAATGAAGTTTAAAAGAAAAGTAAATTGCATAAAATGGAAGTTGAATAAAAATAAAAATGAAAGTTGCATAAAATTAAAAATGGTAGTTCAATCCAAAAACCACTATACCTTAACGATCTATTTGGAAATTAAATAAAAAAGGAAGTTGAGTAGAAAAGAAACTTGAATAAAAAAGGAAGTTAAATAAAAATAAAAATGGAAGTTGCAGAAAATTAGAAATGGAAGTTCAATCCAGAAACCACTATAGCTTAACGATCTATTTGGAAATTAAATAAAAAAGGAAGTTTAATAGAAAAGTAAATTGATTAAAAATGGAAGTAAAATCAAAATAAAAATGGAAGTTGCATAAAATTAAAACTGGAAGTTCAATCCAGAAACCACTATACCTTAACGATCTACTTGGAAATTAAATAAAAAACGAAGTTTAATAGGAAAGTAAATTGAATTAAAACGGAAGTAGAATACAAATAAAATTAAAAGTTGCATAAAATTAAAAATGGAAGTTCAATCCAGAAACCACTATACCTTAACGATATATTTGGAAATTAAATAAAAAATGAAGTTTAATAGAAAAGTAAATTGAATAAAAATGGAAGTTGAATAAAAATAAAAATGGAAGTTGCAGAAATTAAATATGGAAGTTCAATCGAGAAACCACTATTCCTTAACGATCTGTTTGGAAATTAAATAAAAAAGGAAGTTTAATAGAAAAGTAAATTAAATAAAAATGGAAGTTGAATAAAAATAAAAAGGAAAGTTGCAGAAAATTAAAAATGAAAGTTCATTTCAGAAACCAATATACCTTAACGATCTATTTGGAAATTGAATACAAAAAGGAAGTTTAATAGAAAAGCAAATTGAATAAAAATGGAAGTAGAATAAAAATAAAATTGAAAGTTGCATAAAATTAAAAGCGGAAGTTCAATTCCGAAACCACTATACCTTAACGATCTATTTGGAAATCAAATAAAAAAGGAAGTTTAATAGAAAAGTAAATTGCATAAAAATGGAAGTTGAATAAAAATAAAAATGATAGTTGCAGAAAATTAAATATGGAAGTTCAATCCAAAAACCACTATACCTTAACGATCTATTTGGAAATTAAATAAAAAAGGAAGTTTAATAGGAAAGTAAATTGAATTAAAATGGAAGTTAAATAAAAATAAAAATGAAAGTAGCATAAAATTAAAAATGGAAGTTCAATCCAGAAACCACTATACCTTAACGATCTATTTGGAAATTAAATAAAAACTGAAGTTTAATAGAAAAGTAAATTGAATAAAAATGGAAGTTGAATAAAAATAAAAATGAAAGTTGCAGAAAATTAAATATGGAAGTTCAATCCAGAAACCACTATACCTTAACGATCTATTTGGAAATTAAATAAAAAAGGAGGTTTTATAGAAAAGTAAATTGCATAAAATGGAAGTTGAATAAAAATAAAAATGAAAGTTGCATAAAATTAAAAATGGAAGTTCAATCCAAAAACCACTATACCTTAACGATCTATTTGGAAATTAAATAAAAAAGGAAGTTGAGTAGAAAAGAAACTTGAATAAAAAAGGAAGTCAAATAAAAATAAAAATGGAAGTTGCAGAAAATTAAAAATGGAAGTTCATTTCAGAAACCACTATACCTTAACGATATATTTGGAAATTAAATAAAAAAGAAAGTTTAATAGAAAAGTAAATAGATTAAAAATGGAAGTAAAATAAAAATAAAAATGAAAGTTGCATAAAATTAAAAATGGAAGTTCAATCCAGAAACCACTATACCTTAACGATCTACTTGGAAATTATATAAAAAAGGAAGTTTAATAGGAAAGTAAATTGAATTAAAACGGAAGTAGAATACAAATAAAAATAAAAGTTGCATAAAATTAAAAATGAAAGTTCAATCCAGAAACCACAATACCTTAACGATATATTTGGAAATTAAATAAAAAAGGAAGTTTAATGGAAAAGTAAATTGAATAAAAATGGAAGTTGAATAAAAATAAAAATGGAAGTTGCAGAAAATTAAATATGGAAGTTCAATCGAGAAACCACTATACCTTAACGATCTGTTTGGAAATTAAATAAAAAACGAAGTTTAATAGAAAAGTAAATTGAATAAAAATGGAAGTTGAATAAAAATAAAAAGGAAAGTGGCAGAAAATTAAAAGCGGAAGTTCAATCCCGAAACCACTATACCGTAACGATCTATTTGGAAATCAAATAAAAAAGGACGTTTAATAGAATAGTAAATTGAATAAAAATGGAAGTTGAATAAAAATAAAAATGAAAGTTGCAGAAAATTAAAAATGGAAATTCAATCCAAAAACCACTATACCTTAACGATCTATTTGGAAATTAAATAAAAATGGAAGTTTAATAGAAAAGTAAATTGAATAAAAATGGAAGTTCAATAAAAATAAAAATGAAAGTTGCATAAAATTAAAAATGGAAGTTCAATCCAAAAACCACTATACCTTAACGATCTATTTGGAAATTAAATAAAAAAGGAAGTTTAACAGAAAAGTAAATTGAATAAAAATTGAAGTTGAATAAAAATAAAAATGAAAGTTGCAGAAAATTAAATATGGAAGTTCAATCCAGGAACCACTATACCTTAACGATCTATTTGGAAATTAAATAAAAAAGGAAGTTTAATAGAAAAGTAAATTGCATAAAATGGAAGTTGAATAAAAATGAAAATGAAAGTTGCATAGAATTAAAAATGGAAGTTCAATCCAAAAACCACAATATACCTTAACGATCTATTAGGAAATTAAATAAAAAAGGAAGTTTAGTAGAAAAATAACTTGAATAAAAAAGGAAGTTAAATAAAAATAAAAATGGAAGTTGCAGAAAATTAAAAATGGAAGTTCATTCCAGAAACCACTATACCTTAACGATCTATTTGGAAGTTAAATAAAAAAGGAAGTTTAACAGAAAAGTAAATTGATTAAAAATGGAAATAAAATAAAAATAAAAATGAAAGTTGCATAAAATTAGAAATGGAAGTTCAATCAAGAAACCACTATACCTTAACGATCTACTTGCAAATTAAATAAAAAAGGAAGTCTAATAGGAAAGTAAATAGAATTAAAACGGAAGTAGAATACAAATAAAAATAAAAGTTGCATAAAATTAAAAATGGAAGTTCAATCCAGAAAGCACTATACCTTAACGATATATTTGGAAATTAAATAAAAAGGAAGTTTAATGGAAAAGTAAATTGAATAAAAGTGGAAGTTGAATAAAAATAAAAATGAAAGTTGCATAAAATTAAAAATGGAAGTTTAATCCAAAAACCACTATACCTTAACGATATATTTGGAAATTAAATAAAAAAGGAAGTTGAGTACCGAAGAAACTTGAATAAAAAAGGAAGTTAAATAAGAATAAAAGTGGAAGTTGCAGAAAATTAAAATTGGAAGTTCATTCCAGAAACCATTATACCTTAACGTTCTGTTTGGAAATTAAATAAAAAAGGAAGTTTAATAGAAAAGTAATTTGAATTAAAATCGAAGTTGAATAAAAATAAAAATGAAAGTTGCAGAAAATTAAATATGGAAGTTCAATCCAGAAACCACTTTACCTTAACGTTCTATTTGGAAATTAAATAAAAAAGGAAGTTTAATAGCAATGTAAATTGAATAAAAAGGGAAGTTGAATATAAATAAAAAGGAAAGTTGCAGAAAATTAACAGCGGAAGTTCAATCCCGAAACCACTATACCTTAACGATCTATTTGCAAATCAAATAAAAAGGGAAGTTTAATAGAAAAGTAAATTGAATAAAAATGGAAGTCAAATAAAAATAAAAAGGAAAGTTGCAGAAAATTAAAACCGGAAGTTCAATCCCGAAACCACTATACCTTATCGATCTATTTGCAAATCAAATAAAAAAGGAAGTTTAATAGAAAAGTAAATTGAATAAAAATGGAAGTTGAACAAAAATAAAAATGAAAGTTGCATAAAATTAAAAATGGAAGTTCAATCCAAAAACCACTATACCTTAACGATCTATTTGGAAATTAAATAAAAAAGGAAGTTGAGTAGAAAAGAAACTTGAATAAAAAAGGAAGTTAAATAAAAATAAAAGTGGAAGTTGCAGAAAATTAAAAATGGAAGTTCATTCCAGAAACCACTATACCTTAACGATATATATGGAAATTAAATAAAAAAGGAAGTTTAATAGAAAAGTAAATTGATTAAAAATGGAAGTAAAATAAAAATAAAAATGAAAGTTGCAGAAAATTAAAAATGGAAGTTCAATCCGGAAACCACTATACCTTAACGATCTACTTGGAAATTAAGTAAAAAAGGAAGTTTAATAGGAAAGTAAATTGAATTAAAACGGAAGTAGAATACAAATAAAAATGATAGTTGCAGAAAATTAAAAGCGGAAGTTCATATAGCGATCCCGGGTTTACCCTTGTTATACCGTGATCCGAACATGTGTCCGTGGATGTTAGTAGTTGTTTATTGTTTTGTTTACATCCTTTTTACTTCGTATTTGAGTTATAGGATGTGTTGGGCGGATTTGTTTCAGGTTGGTTGAGTTTAGAAACCAAAACTAGTTGCCCAGATTTTTGGCCTGTACGCTCGAGCGGAGGTGTTGGCGCTCGAGCGTAGATTACACCCATTCAGTATTTTCCTGTGCAGCGTTGTACGCTCGAGCGTGTTATTGGCCGCTCGAGCGGGGTTTGTCTGAGTGCCGCTCGAGCGTAGGGTTGGGAGCTCGAGCGGAGGCCTGGTTCTGCAAAAGTGCTGGGCGAGTGCATTTGGCGCTCGAGCGGGAGGTTGGCCGCTCGAGCGGAAGTCTGTGAGTGGCCGCTCGAGCGGGGTGTTTTACGCTCGAGCGGAGACCTGGGTTAAAGTCCCGAATTTGTGACTCTTTAAATCACTTTTTCACTTTCTCTTCTCTCTCTTACTTTTCCAAAATCACCATTGTTGAGCCTCTCACTCTAGACTCTACCTTCTCTCTAGGTTTTGATCTAGTAGGAGTGATTTACTCACCTTTGGCCTTTACAAAAAAGTTGTTGATCGTCGAGGGCTTCATTTTAATCTGAAAATCTCGGGTTTTGGAGCACGTTGGGTTTTGTCGTCTTCTCCTTTGGGACTCCGAATTTGAGGTAGGGATAACCTACTCCTCTCTATGGGTTTTGTCTTTAAATTTTGGTATTTTGAGATGTTGGGCTTGGTTTGGTAATTTTGTGAAAGTTTGGGGCTTTTGTGTAATTTTACAAAAGTTGGGGTTTTATTCATAATAAACCTAGATGCATGTTTGGCATAGAAAAAAATGGAATGATTGTTGAATCATTGATGAAGATGGGACCTAAGGGTTGAAATAGTAATTATGGAAAATGGCCTAATTACATTGTTTAATTAATTGAGATAATTAATTGGTGAGAAATGAGGAAATGAAATGTTGATTAAATATCCATTTGTGCATTTATTTTCTGTTTTAGAAATAACTGCTTGGGCTATCGGTGGAGGATAGTCGAGATTGTTGTAGACAATGCATGATGATTAGGTAAACGGAAACTAATCAATGGAATGTGTCATGGAACTTGACGGTTGATAGAATACATTAATTGTGTGTATTGTGTGATTGTATATAGAACCAATGTGTTTATATACGTTATGTGTAGAGGAGGAGATAGGGGATGTACTCCGCGGTTTAGGGGAAGATAGGGGATGTACCTCTAAACCGGATAGGTATTGGGAGGAGATAGGGGATGAACTCCGTAGACAGAGCTCATATGCTTGTCTAGAGAAGTGAAGATAGAGCTCATATGCTTATCTTTGTGAAGTGTGGATACAGCTTGTATGCTTATCTGTGGATATTGTTGATATACATATCTGTTGTAGAATGTGGATACAGCTTGTATGCTTATCTGTGGATATTGTTGATATACATATCTGTTGAGAATGTGGATATAGCTTTTATGCTTATCTGAATGTGAGATATAGTTTTTATACATATCTGTGGAAATGATGATAGAGCTAGAATGCTTATCTGTTGAAAAAGGGAAAATGAAAAGTAAATGGGACTTGTAAGTCGTTGACATAAATATGTAATTTATGTGATTGTATCAGTGTTGACCAGCTATCAATTGCTAATGTTTTAGTCATTGTCCATGGTTGGTTTAGTGTATTTCTACTGGGCTGTGGCTCACCCTATATGGGAATATCATTTTCAGGTACAGGAAGCATGCCACCTCCAAGGACATAGCTGGGAGGCTAGAGGCGGACATGTTTTGTTGTTTTACTTTTGATGTATTACATGTAACTTCAAGCCAAGGGCTTAATGTGTATCGAGTTAGTACTCTTTGTTGTAACCAAGTGTTAACTTGGAAAGCTGTAAGCCCGTAGGGCATTTTGTTATGATGTTAACATGTAATACTTATGTAATGAGACGCTAATGAATAATAGAAGGTGGATTTGTTTATACGTCAACGCATGTCTTATTTGTTGGGTTTAATGTTATTATTTTGAGGGCGTTACAGTTCAAACCCGAAACGCTATACCTTAACGATCTATTTGGAAATTAAATAAAAAAGGAAGTTCAATAGAAAAGTAAATTGAATAAAAATGGAAGTTGAATAAAAATAAAAATGAAAGTTACAAAAAATTAAATATGGAAGTTCAATCCAGAAACCACTTTACCTTAACGATCTATTTGGAAATTAAATATAAAAGGAAGTTTAACAGAAAAGTAAATTGAATAAAAATGGAAGTTGAATAAAAATAAAAATGAAAGTTGCATAAAATTAAAAATGAAAGTTCAATCCAAAAACCACTATACCTTAACGATCTATTTGGAAGTTAAATATAAAAGGAAGTTGAGTAGAAAAGAATCTTGAATAAAAAAAGGAAGTTAAATAAAAATAAAAATGGTAGTTGCAGAAAACTAAAAATGGAAGTTCATTCCAGAAATCACTATACCTTAACGATATATTTGGAAATTAAATAAAAAAGGAAGTTTAATGGAAAAGTAAATTGAATAAAAGTGGAAGTTGAATAAAAATAAAAATGAAAGTTGCATAAAATTAAAAATGGAAGTTCAATCCAAAAACCACTATACCTTAACGATATATTTGGAAATTAAATAAAAAAGGAAGTTGAGTACCGAAGAAACTTGAATAAAAAAGGAAGTTAAATAAAAATAAAAGTGGAAGTTGCAGAAAATTAAAATTGGAAGTTCCTTCCAGAAACCATTATACCTTAACGATCTGTTTGGAAATTAAATAAAAAAGGAAGTTTAATAGAAAAGTAATTTGAATAAAAATGGAAGTTGAATAAAAATAAAAATGAAAGTTGCAGAAAATTAAATATGGAAGTTCAATCCAGAAACCACTTTACCTTAACGTTGTATTTGGAAATTAAATAAAAAAAGAAGCTTAATAGCAAAGTAAATTGAATTAAAAGGGAAGTTGAATATAAATAAAAAGGAAAGTTGCAGAAAATTAAAACCGGAAGTTCAATCCCGAAACCACTATACCTTAACGATCTATTTGCAAATCAAATAAAAAAGGAAGTTTAATAGAAAAGTAAATTGAATAAAAATGGAAGTTGAACAAAAATAAAAATGAAAGTTGCATAAAATTAAAAATGGAAGTTCAATCCAAAAACCACTATACCTTAACGATCTATTTGGAAGTTAAATAAAAAAGGAAGTTGAGTAGAAAAGAAACTTGAATAAAAAAGGAAGTTAAATAAAAATAAAAGTGGAAGTTGCAGAAAATTAAAAATGGAAGTTTATTCCAGAAACCACTATACCTTAACGATCTATATGGAAATTAAATAAAAGAGGAAGTTTAATAGAAAAGTAAATTGAATAAAAATGGAAGTTGAATAAAAATAAAAATGGAAGTTGCAGAAAATTAAATATGGTAGTTCAATCGAGAAACCACTATACCTTAACGATCTGTTTGGAAATTAAATAAAAAAGGAAGTTTAATAGAAAAGTAAATTGAATAAAAATGGAAGTTGAATAAAAATAAAAAGGAAAGTTGCAGAAAATTAAAAATGAAAGTTCATTTCAGAAACCACTATACCTTAACGATCTATTTGGAAATTAAATAAAAAAGGAAGTTTAATAGAAAAGTAAATTGAATAAAAATGGAAGTTGAATAAAAATAAAAATAAAAGTTGCAGAAAATTAAATATGGAAGTTCAATCCAGAAACCACTATACCTTAACGATCTATTTGGAAATTAAAAAAAAAATGAAGTTTAATAGAAAAGTAAATTGCATAAAATGGAAGTTGAATAAAAATAAAAATGAAAGTTGCATAAAATTAAAAATGGAAGTTCAATCCAAAAACCATTATACCTTAACGATCTATTTGGAAATTAAATAAATAAGGAAGTTGAGTAGAAAAGAAACTTGAATAAAAAAGGAAGTTAAATAAAAATAAACACGGAAGTTGCAGAAAATTAAAAGTGGAAGTTCAATCCAGAAACCATTATACCTTAACGATCTATTTGGAAATCAAATAAAAAAGGAAGTTTAATAGCGAAGTAAATTGAATAAAAATGGAAGTTGAATAAAAATAAAAATGAAAGTTGCAGAAAATTAAAAATGGAAGTTCAATCCAAAAACCACTATACCTTAACGATCTATTTGGAAATTAAATAAAAAAGGAAGTTTAATAGAAAAGTAACTTAAATAAAAATGAAAGTTGAATAAAAATAAAAATGAAAGTTGCATAAAATTAAAAATGGAAGTTTAATCCAAAAACCACTATACCTTAACGATCTATTTGGAAATTAAATAAAAAAGGAAGTTTAATAGAAAAGTAAATTGCATAAAACGGAAGTTGAATAAAAATGAAAATGAAAGTTGCATAAAATAAAAAATGGAAGTTCAATCCAAAAACCACTATACGTTAACGATCTATTTGGAAATTAAATAAAAAAGGAAGTTGAGTAGAAAAGAAACTTGAATAAAAAAGGAAGTTAAATAAAAATAAAAATGGAAGTTGCAGAAAATTAAAAATGAAAGTTCATTCCAGAAACCACTATACCTTAACAATCTATTTGGAAATTAAATAAAAAAGGAAGTTTAATAGAAAAGTAAATTGATTAAACATGGAAGTAAAATAAAAATAAAAATGAAAGTTGCATAAAATTAAAAATGGAAGTTCAATCCAGAAACCACTATACCTTAACGATCTACTTGGAAATTAAATAAAAAAGGAAGTTTAATAGGAAAGTAAATTGAATTAAAACGGAAGTAGAATACAAATAAAAATAAAAGTTGCATAAAATTAAAAATGGAAGTTCAATCCAGAAACCACAATACCTTAACGATATATTTGGAAATTAAATAAAAAACGAAGTTTAATAGAAAAGTAAATTGAATAAAAATGGAAGTTGAATAAAAATGAAAATGGAAGTTGCAGAAAATTAAATATGGAAGTTCCATCGAGAAACCACTATACCTTAACGACCTGTTTGGAAATTAAATAAAAAAGGAAGTTTAATAGGAAATTAAATTGAATTAAAACGGAAGTAGAATACAAATAAAAATGAAAGTTGCAGAAAATTAAAAGCGGAAGTTCAAACCCGAAAGACTATACCTTAACGATCTATTTGGAAATTAAATAAAAAAGGAAGTTTAATAGAAAAGTAAATTGAATAAAAATGGAATTTGAATAAAAATTAAAATGAAAGTTACAGAAAATTAAATATGGAAGTTCAATCCAGAAACCACTTTACCTTACCGATCTATTTGCAAATCAAATAAAAAAGGAAGTTTAATAGAAAACTAAATTGAATAAAAATGGAAGTTGATTAAAAATAAAAATGAAAGTTGCATAAAATTAAAAATGGAAGTTCAATCCAAAACCACTATACCTTAACGATCTATTTGGAAATTAAATAAAAAAGGAAGTTGAGTAGAAAAGAATCTTGAATAAAAAAAGGAAGTTAAATAAAAATAAAAATGGTAGTTGCAGAAAATTAAAAATGGAAGTTCATTCCAGAAACCACTATTCCTTAACGATCTATTTGGAAATTAAATAAAAAAGGAAGTTTAATAGAAAAGTAAATTGATTAAAAATGGAAGTAAAATAAAAATAAAAATGAAAGATGCATAAAATTAAAAATGGATGTTCAATCCAGAAACCACTATACCTTAACGATCTACTTGGAAATTAAATAAAAAAGGAAGTTTAATAGGAAAGTAAATTGAATTAAAATGGAAGTTGAATAAAAATAAAAATGAAAGTAGCATAAAATTAAAAATGGAAGTTCAATCCAGAAACCACTATACCTTAACGATCTATTTGGAAATTAATTAAAAAAGGAAGTTTAATAGAAAAGTAAATTGAATAAAAATGGAAGTTGAATAAAAATAAAAATGAAAGTTGCAGAAAATTAAATATGGAAGTTCAATCCAGAAACCATTATACCTTAACGATCTATTCCGAAATTAAACAAAAAATGAAGTTTAACAGAAAAGTAAATTGCATAAAATGGAAGTTGAATAAAAATAAAAATGAAAGTTGCATAAAATTAAAAATGGTAGTTCAATCCAAAAACCACTATACCTTAACGATCTATTTGGAAATTAAATAAAAAAGGAAGTTGAGTAGAAAAGAAACTTGAATAAAAAAGGAAGTTAAATAAAAATAAAAATGGAAGTTGCAGAAAATTAAAAATGGAAGTTCAATCCAGAAACCACTATACCTTAACGATCTATTTGGAAATTAAATAAAAAAGGAAGTTTAATAGAAAAGTAAATTGATTAAAAATGGAAGTAAAATCAAAATAAAAAAGAAAGTTGCATAAAATTAAAACTGGAAGTTCAATCCAGAAACCACTATACCTTAACGATGTACTTGGAAATTAAATAAAAAAGGAAGTTTAATAGGAAAGTAAATTGAACTAAAACGGAAGTAGAATACAAATAAAAATAAAAGTTGCATAAAATTAAAAATGGAAGTTCAATCCAGAAACCACTATACCTTAACGATATATTTGGAAATTAAATAAAAAACGAAGTTTAATAGAAAAGTAATTTGAATAAAAATGGAAGTTGAATAAAAATAAAAATGGAAGTTGCAGAAAATTAAATATGGAAGTTCAATCGAGAAACCACTATTCCTTAACGATCTGTTTGGAAATTAAATAAAAAAGGAAGTTCAATAGAAAAGTAAATTGAATAAAAATGGAAGTTGAATAAAAATAAAAAGGAAAGTTGCAGAAAATTAAAAATGAAAGTTCATTTCAGAAACCAATATACCTTAACGATCTATTTGGAAATTGAATACAAAAAGGAAGTTTAATAGAAAAGTAAATTGAATAAAAATGGAAGTAGAATAAAAATAAAATTGAAAGTTGCATAAAATTAAAAGCGGAAGTTCAATTCCGAAACCACTATACCTTAACGATCTATTTGGAAATCAAATAAAAAAGGAAGTTTAATAGAAAAGTAAATTGAATAAAAATGGAAGTTGAATAAAAATAAAAATGATAGTTGCAGAAAATTAAATATGGAAGTTCAATCCAAAAACCACTATACCTTAACGATCTATTTGGAAATTAAATAAAAAAGGAAGTTTAATAGGAAAGTAAATTGAATTAAAATGGAAGTTGAATAAAAATAAAAATGAAAGTAGCATAAAATTAAAAATGGAAGTTCAATCCAGAAACCACTATACCTTAACGATCTATTTGGAAATTAAATAAAAAAGAAAGTTTAATAGAAAAGTAAATATGGAAGTTAATGGAAGTTGAATAAAAATAAAAATGGAAGTTGCAGAAAATTAAATATGGAAGTTCAATCCAGAAGCCACTATACCTTAACGATCTATTTGGAAATTAAATAAAAAGGGAAGTTTTATAGAAAAGTAAATTGCATAAAATGGAAGTTGAATAAAAATAAAAATAAAAGTTGCAGAAAATTAAAAATGGAAGTTCATTCCAGAAACCACTATACCTTAACGATCTATTTGGAAATTAAATAAAAAAGAAAGTTTAATAGAAAAGTAAATAGATTAAAAATGGAAGTAAAATAAAAATAAAAATGAAAGTTGCATAAAATTAAAAATGGAAGTTCAATCCAGAAACCACTATACCTTAACGATCTACTTGGAAATTATATAAAAAAGGAAGTTTAATAGGAAAGTAAATTGAATTAAAACGGAAGTAGAATACAAATAAAAATAAAAGTTGCATAAAATTAAAAATGAAAGTTCAATCCAGAAACCACAATACCATAACGATATATTTGGAAATTAAATAAAAAAGGAAGTTTAATGGAAAAGTAAATTGAATAAAAACGGAAGTTGAATAAAAATAAAAATGGAAGTTGCAGAAAATTAAATATGGAAGTTCAATCGAGAAACCACTATACCTTAACGATCTGGTTGGAAATTAAATAAAAAAGGAAGTTTAATAGAAAAGTAAATTGAATAAAAATGGAAGTTGAATAAAAATAAAAAGGAAAGTGGCAGAAAATTAAAAGCGGAAGTTCAATCCCGAAACCACTATACCTTAACGATCTATTTGGAAATCAAATAAAAAAGGATGTTTAATAGAATAGTAAATTGAATAAAAATGGAAGTTGAATAAAAATAAAAATGAAAGTTGCAGAAAATTAAAAATGGAAATTCAATCCAAAAACCACTATACCTTAACGATCTATTTGGAAATTAAATAAAAATGGAAGTTTAATAGAAAAGTAAATTGAATAAAAATGGAAGTTCAATAAAAATAAAAATGAAAGTTGCATAAAATTAAAAATGGAAGTTCAATGCAAAAACCACTATACCTTAACGATCTATTTGGAAATTAAATAAAAAAGGAAGTTTAACAGAAAAGTAAATTGAATAAAAATGGAAGTTGAATAAAAATAAAAATGAAAGTTGCAGAAAATTAAATATGGAAGTTCAATCCAGGAACCACTATACCTTAACGATCTATTTGGAAATTAAATAAAAAAGGAAGTTTAATAGAAAAGTAAATTGCATAAAATGGAAGTTGAATAAAAATGAAAATGAAAGTTGCATAAAATTAAAAATGGAAGTTCAATCCATAAACCACTATACCTTAACGATCTGTTAGGAAATTAAATAAAAAAGGAAGTTTAGTAGAAAAGTAACTTGAATAAAAAAGGAAGTTAAATAAAAATAAAAATGGAAGTTGCAGAAAATTAAAAATGGAAGTTCATTCCAGAAACCACTATACCTTAACGATCTATTTGGAAATTAAATAAAAAAGGAAGTTTAACAGAAAAGTAAATTGATTAAAAATGGAAATAAAATAAAAATAAAAATGAAAGTTGCATAAAATTAAAAATGGAAGTTCAATCAAGAAACCACTATACCTTAACGATCTACTTGGAAATTAAATAAAAAAGGAAGTTTAATAGGAAAGTAAATTGAATTAAAACGGAAGTAGAATACAAATAAAAATAAAAGTTGCATAAAATTAAAAATGGAAGTTCAATCCAGAAGCCACTATACCTTAACGATATATTTGGAAATTAAATAAAAAAGGAAGTTTAATGGAAAAGTAAATTGAATAAAAGTGGAAGTTGAATAAAAATAAAAATGAAAGTTGCATAAAATTAAAAATGGAAGTTCAATCCAAAAACCACTATACCTTAACGATATATTTGGAAATTAAATAAAAAAGGAAGTTGAGTACCGAAGAAACTTGAATAAAAAAGGAAGTTAAATAAAAATAAAAGTGGAAGTTGCAGAAAATTAAAATTGGAAGTTCATTCCAGAAACCATTATACCTTAACGTTCTGTTTGGAAATTAAATAAAAAAGGAAGTTTAATAGAAAAGTAATTTGAATAAAAATCGAAGTTGAATAAAAATAAAAATGAAAGTTGCAGAAAATTAAATATGGAAGTTCAATCCAGAAACCACTTTACCTTAGCGATCTATTTGGAAATTAAATAAAAAAGGAAGTTTAATAGCAATGTAAATTGAATAAAAAGGGAAGTTGAATATAAATAAAAAGGAAAGTTGCAGAAAATTAACAGCGGAAGTTCAATCCCGAAACCACTATACCTTAAAGATGTATTTGGAAATTAAATATAAAAGGAAGTTTAATAGAAAAGTAAATTGAATAAAAATGGAAGTTGACTAAAATTAAAAAGGAAAGTGGCAGAAAATAAAAAGCGGACGTTCAATCCCGAAACCACTATACCTTAACGATCTATTTGCAAATCAAATAAAAAGGGAAGTTTAATAGAAAAGTAAATTGAATAAAAATGGAAGTCGAATAAAAATAAAAAGGAAAGTTGCAGAAAATTAAAACCGGAAGTTCAATCCCGAAACCACTATACCTTAACGATCTATTTGCAAATCAAATAAAAAAGGAAGTTTAATAGAAGAGTAAATTGAATAAAAATGGAAGTTGAATAAAAATAAAAATGAAAGTTGCAGAAAATTAAATATGGAAGTTCAATCCAGAAACCACTATACCTTAACGATCTATTTGGAAATTAAAAAAAAAAATGAAGTTTAATAGAAAAGTAAATTGCATAAAATGGAAGTTGAATAAAAATAAAAATGAAAGTTCCATAAAATTAAAAATGGAAGTTCAATCCAAAAACCACTATACCTTAACGATCTATTTGGAAATTAAATAAAAAAGGAAGTTGAGTAGAAAAGAAACTTGGATAAATTAGGAAGTTAAATAAAAATAAAAACGGAAGTTGCAGAAAATTAAAAATGGAAGTTCAATCCAGAAACCATTATACCTTAACGATCTATTTGGAAATCAAATAAAAAAGGAAGTTTAATAGCGAAGTAAATTGAATAAAAATGGAAGATGAATAAAAATAAAAATGAAAGTTGCAGAAAATTAAAAATGGAAGTTCAATCCAAAAACCACTATACCTTAACGATCTATTTGGAAATTAAATAAAAAATGAAGTTTAATAGAAAAGTAACTTAAATAAAAATGAAAGTTGAATAAAAATAAAAATGAAAGTTGCATAAAATTAAAAATGGAAGTTTAATCCAAAAACCACTATACCTTAACGATCTATTTGGAAATTAAATAAAAAAGGAAGTTGAGTAGAAAAGAAACTTTAATAAAAAAGGACGTTAAATAAAAATAAAAATGGAAGTTGCAGAAAATTAAAAATGGAAGTTCATTCCCGAAACCACTATACCTTAGCGATCTATTTGAAAAGTAAATAAAAAAGGAAGTTTAATAGAAAAGTAAATTGAATAAAAAAGGTAGTAGAATATAAATAAAAATGAAAGTTGGATAAAAATGAAAAAGAAAGTTCAATCCATAAACCACTATACCTTAGCGATCTATTTGGAAAGTAAATAAAAAAGGAAGTTTAATAGGAAAGTAAATTTAATTAAAATGGATGTAGAATAAAAATAAAAATGAAAGTTGCATAAAATTAAAAATGGAAGTTCAATCCAGAAACCACTATACCTTAACGATCTATTTGGAAATTAAATAAAAAAGGAAGTTTAACAGAAAAGTAAATTGAATAAAAATGGAAGTTGAATAAAAATAAAAATGAAAGTTACAGAAAATTAAATATGGAAGTTCAATCCAGAAACCACTTTACCTTAACGATCTATTCGGAAATTAAATAAAAAAAGAAGTTTAATAGAAAAGTAAATTGAATAAAAATGGAAGTTGAATAAAAATAAAAATGAAAGTTGCATAAAATTAAAAATGGAAGTTCAATCCAAAAACCACTATACCTTAATGATCTATTTGGAAATTAAATAAAAATGGAAGTTGAGTAGAAAAGAATCTTGAATAAAAAAAGGAAGTTAAATAAAAACAAAAATAGTAGTTATAGAAAATTAAAAATGGAAGTTCATTCCAGAGACCACTATTCCTTAACGATCTATTTGGAAATTAAATAAAAAAGGAAGTTTAATAGAAAAGTCACTTAAATAAAAATGAAAGTTGAATAAAAATAAAAATGAAAGTTGCATAAAATTAAAAATGGAAGTTGCAGAAAATTAAATATGGAAGTTCAATCGAGAAACCACTATACCTTAACGATCTGTTTGGAAATTAAATAAAAAAGGAAGTTTAATAGAAAAGTAAATTAAATAAAAATGGAAGTTGAATAAAAATAAAAAGGAAAGTTGCAGAAAATTAAAAATGAAAGTTCATTTCAGAAACCAATATACCTTAACGATCTATTTGGAAATTAAATTCAAAAAGGAAGTTTAATAAAAAAGTAAATTGAATAAAAATGGAAATGGAATAAAAGTAAAAATGAAAGTTGCATAAAATTTAAAGTGGCAGTTCAATCCACAAACCACTGTACTTTAACGATCAATTTGGAAATTAAATAAAAAAGGAAGTTTAATAGAAAAGTAAATTGAATAAAAATTGAAGTTGAATAAAAATAAAAATGGAAGTTGCAGAAAATTAAATATGGAAGTTCAATCTAGAAACCACTATACCTTAACGATCTGTTTGGAAATTAAATAAAAAAGGAAGTTTAATAGAAAAGTAAATTGAATAAAAATGGAAGTTGAATAAAAATAAAAAGGAAAGCAGCAGAAAATTAAAAGCGGAAGTTCAATCCCGCAACCACTATACCTTAACGATCTATTTGGAAATAAAATAAAAAAGGAAGTTTAATAGAAAAGTAAATTGAATAAAAATAAAAATGATAGTTGGAGAAAATTAAAAATGGAAGTTCAACCCAAAAACCACTATACCTTCACGATCTATTTGGAAATTACATAAAAAAGGAAGTTGAGTAGAAAAGAAACTTTCATAAAAAAGGACGTTAAATAAAAATAAAAATGGAAGTTGCAGAAAATTAAAAATGGAAGTTCATTCCCGAAACCACTATACCTTAGCGATCTATTTGGAAAGTAATTAAAAAACGAAGTTTAATAGGAAAGTAAATTGAATTAAAATGGACGTAAAATAAAAATGAAAGTGAAAGTTGCAGAAAATTAAAAATGGAAGTTCAATCCAGAAACCACTATACCTTAACGATCTATTTGGCAATTAAATAAAGAAGGAAGTTTAACAGAAAAGTAAATTGAATAAAAATGGAAGTTGAATAAAAATAAAAATGAAAGTTGCAGAAAATTAAATATTGAAGTTCAATCCAGAAACCACTTTACCTTAACGATCTATTTGGAAATTAAATAAAAAAGGAAGTTTAATAGAAAATTAAATTGAATAAAAATGAAAGTTGAATAAAATTTAAAATGAAAGTTGCATAAAATTAAAAATGGAAGTTCAATCCCAAAACCACTATACCTTAACGATCTATTTGGAAATTAAATAAAAAAGGAAGTTAAATAAAAATAAAAATGGTAGTTGCAGAAAATTAAAAATGGAAGTTCATTCCAGAAACCACTATTCCTTAACGATCGATTTGGAAATTAAATAAAAAAGGAAGTTTAATAGAAAAGTAAATTGATTTAAAATGGAAGTAAAATAAAAATAAAAATGAAAGTTGCATAAAATTAAAAATGGATGTTCAATCCGGAAACCACTATACCTTAACGATCTACTTGGAAATTAAATAAAAAAGGAAGTTTAATAGGAAAGTAAATTGAATTAAAATGGAAGTTGAATAAAAATAAAAATGAAAGTAGCATAAAATTAAAAATGGAAGTTCAATCCAGAAACCACTATACCTTAACGATCTATTTGGCAATTAAATAAAAAATGAAGTTTAACAGAAAAGTAAATTGAATAAAAATGGAGGTTGAATAAAAATAAAAATGTAAGTTGCAGAAAATTAAATATGGAAGTTCAATCCAGAAACCACAATACCTTAACGATCTATTTGGAAATTAAATAAAAAAGGAAGTTTAATAGAAAAGTAAATTGCATAAAATGGAAGTTGATTAAAAATAAAAATGAAAGTTGCAGAAAATTAAATAATGAAGTTCAATCCAGAAACCACAATACCTTAACGACCTATTTGGAAATTAAATAAAAAAGGAAGTTGCGTAGAAAAGAAACTTGAATAAAAAAGGAAGTTAAATAAAAATTAAAGTGGAAGTTGCAGAAAATTAAAAATGGAAGCTCAATCCAGAAACCACTATACCTTAACGATCTATTTGGCAATTAAATAAAAAATGAAGTTTAATAGAAAAGTAAATTGAATAAAAATGGAGTTTGAATAAAAATAAAAATGAAAGTTGCAGAAAACTAAATATGGAAGTTCAATCCAGAAACCACAATACCTTAACGATCTATTTGGAAATTAAATAAAAAAGGAAGTTTAATAGAAAAGTAAATTGCATAAAATGGAAGTTGATTAAAAATAAAAATGAAGGTTGCATAAAATTAAAAATGGAAGTTCAGTCCAAAAACCACTATACCTTAACGATCTATTTGGAAATTAAATAAAAAAGGAAGTTGAGTAGAAAAGAAACTTGAATAAAAAAGGAAGTTAAATAAAAATAAAAATGGAAGTTGCAGAAAATTAAAAATGGAAGTTCATTCCAGAAACCACTATACCTTAACGATCTATTTGGAAATTAAATAAAAAAGGAAGTTTAATAGAAAAGTAAATTGATAAAAAATGGAAGTAAAATAAAAATCAAAAAGAAAGTTGCATAAAATTAAAAATGGAAGTTCAATCCAGAAACCACTATACCTTAACGATCTACTTGGAAATTATATAAAAAAGAAAGTTTAATAGGAAAGTAAATTGAATTAAAACGGAAGTAGAATACAAATAAACATAAAAGTTGCATAAAATTAAAAATGGAAGTTCAGTCCAGAAACCACTATACCATAACGATATATTTGGAAATTAAATAAAAAAGGAAGTTTAATAGAAAAGTAAATTGAATAAAAATGGAAGGTGAATAAAAATAAAAATGGAAATTGCAGAAAATAAAATATGAAAGTTCAATCGAGAAACCACTATACCTTAACGATCTGTTTGGAAATTAAATAAAAAAGGAAGTTTAGTAAAAAAGTAAATTGAATAAAAATGGAAGTTGAATAAAAATAAAAAGGAAAGTTGTAGAAAATTAAAAGCGGAAGTTCAATCCCGAAACCACTATACCTTAAAGATCTATTTGGAAATTAAATATAAAAGGAAGTTTAATAGAAAAGTAAATTGAATAAAAATGGAAGTTGACTAAAATTAAAAAGGAAAGTGGCAGAAAATAAAAAGCGGAAGTTCAATCCCGAAACCACTATACCTTAACGATCTATTTGGAAATCAAATAAAAAGGACGTTTAATAGAAAAGTAAATTGAATAAAAATGGAAGTTGAATAAAAATAAAAATGAATGTTGCAGAAAATTAAAAATGGAAATTCAATCCAAAAATCACTATACCTTAACGATCTATTTGGAAATTAAATAAAAAAGGAAGTTTAATAGAAAAGTAAATTGAATAAAAATGGAAGTTCAATAAAAATAAAAATGAAAGTTGCATAAAATTAAAAATGCAAGTTCAATCCAAAAACCACTATACCTTAACGATCTATTAGGAAATTAAATAAAAAAGGAAGTTTAGTAGAAAAGTAACTTGAATAAAAAAGGAAGTTAAATAAAAATAAAAATGGAAGTTGCAGAAAATTAAAAAAGGAAATTCATTCCAAAAACCACTATACCTTAACGATCTATTTGGAAATTAAATAAAAAAGGAAGTTTAACAGAAAAGTAAATTGATTAAAAATGGAAATAAAATAAAAATAAAAATGAAAGTTGCATAAAATTAAAAATGGAAGTTCAATCAAGAAACCACTATACCATAACGATCTACTTGGAAATTAAGTAAAAAAAGTAGTTTAATAGGAAAGTAAATTGAATTAAAATGGAGGTAGAATACAAATAAAAATAAAAGTTGCATAAAATTAAAAATGGAAGTTCAATCCAGAAACCACTATACCTTAACGATATATTTGGAAATTAAATAAAAAAGGAAATTTAATGGAAAAGTAAATTGAATAAAAGTGGAAGTTGAATAAAAATAAAAATGAAAGTTGCATAAAATTAAAAATGGAAGTTCAATCCAAAAACCACTATACCTTAACAATATATTTGGAAATTAAATAAAAAAGGAAGTTGAGTACCAAAGAAACTTGAAGAAAAAAGGAAGTTAAATAAAAATAAAAGTGGAAGTTGCAGGAAATTAAAATTGGAAGTTCATTCCAGAAACCAATATACCTTAACGTTCTGTTTGGAAATTAAATAAAAAAGGAAGTTTAATAGAAAAGTAATTTGAATAAAAATCGAAGTTGAATAAAAATAAAAATGAAAGTTGCAGAAAATTAAATATGGAAGTTCAATCCAAAAACCACTTTACCTTAACGTTCTATTTGGAAATTAAATAAAAAAGGAAGTTTAATAGCAATGTAAATTGAATAAAAAGGGAAGTTGAATATAAATAAAAAGGAAAGTTGCAGAAAATTAACAGCGG
Source organism: Camellia sinensis (assembly GCF_055761805.1). Classification (NCBI taxonomy): domain Eukaryota; kingdom Viridiplantae; phylum Streptophyta; class Magnoliopsida; order Ericales; family Theaceae; genus Camellia; species Camellia sinensis. The sequence goes on from NW_028128987.1 coordinate 36,755,327, forward strand.
AAGTTCAATCCCGAAACCACTATACCTTAACGATATATTTGGAAATTAAATAAAAAAGGAAGTTGAGTACCGAAGAAACTTGAATAAAAAAGGAAGTTAAATTAAAATAAAAGTGGAAGTTGCAGAAAATTAAAATTGGAAGTTCATTCCAGAAACCTTTATACCTTAACGATCTGTTTGGAAATTAAATAAAAAAGGAAGTTTAATAGAAAAGTAATTTGAATAAAAATGGAAGTTGAATAAAAATAAAAATGAAAGTTGCAGAAAATTAAATATGGAAGTTCAATCCAGAAACCACTATACCTTAACGATCTATTTGGAAATTAAAAAAAAAATGAAGTTTAATAGAAAAGTAAATTGCACAAAATGGAAGTTGAATAAAAATAAAAATGAAAGTTGCATAAAATTGAAAATGGAAGTTCAATCCAAAAACCACTATACCTTAACGATCTATTTGGAAATTAAATAAAAAAGGAAGTTGAGTAGAAAAGAAACTTGAATAAAAAGGAAGTTAAATAAAAATATAAACGGAAGTTGCAGAAAATTAAAAATGGAAGTTCAATCCAGAAACCATTATACCTTAACGATCTATTTGGAAATCAAATAAAAAAGGAACTTTAATAGCGAAGTAAATTGAATAAAAATGGAAGTTGAATAAAAATAAAAATGAAAGTTGCAGAAAATTAAAAATGGAAGTTCAATCCAAAAACCACTATACCTTAACGATCTATTTGGAAATTAAATAAAAAAGGAAGTTTAATAGAAAAGTAACTTAAATAAAAATGAAAGTTGAATAAAAATAAAAATGAAAGTTGCATAAAATTAAAAATGGAAGTTTAATCCAAAAACCACTATACCTTAACGATCTATTTGGAAATTAAATAAAAAAGGAAGTTGAGTAGAAAAGAAACTTTAATAAAAAAGGACGTTAAATAAAAAAGGACGTTAAATAAAAATGAAAATGGAAGTTGCAGAAAATTAAAAATGGAAGTTCATTCCCGAAACCACTATACCTTAGCGATCTATTTGGAAAGTAAATAAAAAAGGAAGTTTAATAGAAAAGTAAATTGAATAAAAGTGGAAGTTGAATAAAAATAAAAATGAAAGTTGCATAAAATTAAAAATGGAAGTTCAATCCAAAAACCACTATACCTTAACGATCTATTAGGAAATTAAATATAAAAGGAAGTTGAGTAGAAAAGAATCTTGAATAAAAAATGGAAGTTAAATAAAAATAAAAATGGTAGTTGCAGAAAATTGAAAATGGAAGTTCATTCCAGAAACCACTATACCTTAACGATATATTTGGAAATTAAATAAAAAAGGAAGCTTAATGGAAAAGTAAATTGAATAAAAGTGGAAGTTGAATAAAAATAAAAATGAAAGTTGCGTAAAATTAAAAATGGAATTCAATCCAAAAACCACTATACCTTAACGATATATTTGGAAATTAAATAAAAAAGGAAGTTGAGTACCGAAGAAACTTGAATAAAAAAGGAAGTTAAATAAAAATAAAGGTGGAAGTTGCAGAAAATTAAAATTGGAAGTTCATTCCAGAAACCATTATACCTTAACGATCTGTTTGGAAATTAAATAAAAAAGGAAGTTTAATAGAAAAGTAAGTTGAATAAAAATGGAAGTTGAATAAAAATAAAAATGAAAGTTGCAGAAAATTAAATATGGAAGTTCAATCCAGAAACCACTATACCTTAACGATCTATTTGGAAATTAAAAAAAAAATGAAGTTTAATAGAAAAGTAAATTGCATAAAATGGAAGTTGAATAAAAATAAAAATGAAAGTTGCATAAAATTAAAAATGGAAGTTCAATCCAAAAACCACTATACCTTAACGATCTATTTGGAAATTAAATAAAAAAGGAAGTTGAGTAGAAAAGAAACTTGAATAAAAAAGGAAGTTAAATAAAAATAAAAACGGAAGTTGCAGAAAATTAAAAATGGAAGTTCAATCCAGAAACCATTATACCTTAACGATCTATTTGGAAATCAAATAAAAAAGGAAGTTTAATGGCGAAGTAAATTGAATAAAAATGGAAGTTGAATAAAAATAAAAATGACAGTTGCAGAAAATTAAAAATGGAAGTTCAATCCAAACACCACTATACCTTAACGATCTATTTGGAAATTAAATAAAAAAGAAAGTTTAATAGAAAAGTAACTTAAATAAAAATGAAAGTTGAATAAAAATAAAAATGAAAGTTGCATAAAATTAAAAATGGAAGTTTAATCCAAAAACCACTATACCTTAACGATCTATTTGGAAATTAAATAAAAAAGGAAGTTGAGTAGAAAAGAAACTTTAATAAAAAAGGACGTTAAATAAAAATAAAAATGAAAGTTGCAGAAAATTAAAAATGGAAGTTCATTCCCGAAACCACTATACCTTAGCGATCTATTTGGAAAGTAAATAAAAAAGGAAGTTTAATAGAAAAGTAAATTGAATAAAAAAGGAAGTAGAATATAAATAAAAATGAAAGTTGGATAAAAATGAAAAAGAAAGTTCAATCCAGAAACCACTATACCTTAGCGATCTATTTGGAATGTAAATAAAAAAGGAAGTTTAACAGGAAAGTAAATTTAATTAAAATGGATGTAGAATAAAAATAAAAATGAAAGTTGCATAAAATTAAAAATGGAAGTTCAATCCAGAAACCACTATACCTTAACGATCTATTTGGAAATTAAATAAAAAAGAAAGTTTAACAGAAAAGTAAATTGAATAAAAATGGAAGTTGAATAAAAATAAAAATGAAAGTTACATAAAATTAAAAATGGAAGTTCAATCCAAAAACCACTATACCTGAATGATCTATTTGGAAATTAAATAAAAAAGGAAGTTGAGTAGAAAATAATCTTGAATAAAAAAAGGAAGTTAAATAAAAATCAACATAGTAGTTACAAAAAATTAAAAATGGAAGTTCATTCCAGAGACCACTATTCCTTAACGATCTATTTGGAAATTAAATAAAAAAGGAAGTTTAATAGAAAAGTAAATTGATTAAAAATGGAAGTAAAATAAAAATAAAAATGAAAGATGCATAAAATTGAAAATGGAAGTTCAATCCAGAAACCACTATACCTTAACGATCTACTTGGAAATTAAATAAAAAAGGAAGTTGAGTAGAAAAGAAACTTTAATAAAAAAGGACGTTAAATAAAAATAAAAATGAAAGTTGCAGAAAATTAAAAATGGAAGTTCATTCCCGAAACCACTATACCTTAGCGATCTATTTGGAAAGTAAATAAAAAAGGAAGTTTAATAGAAAAGTAAATTGAATAAAAAAGGAAGTAGAATATAAATAAAAATGAAAGTTGGATAAAAATGAAAAAGAAAGTTCAATCCAGAAACCACTATACCTTAGCGATCTATTTGGAATGTAAATAAAAAAGGAAGTTTAATAGGAAAGTAAATTTAATTAAAATGGATGTAGAATAAAAATAAAAATGAAAGTTGCATAAAATTAAAAATGGAAGTTCAATCCAGAAACCACTATACCTTAACGATCTATTTGGAAATTAAATAAAAAAGGAAGTTTAACAGAAAAGTAAATTGAATAAAAATGGAAGTTGAATAAAAATAAAAATGAAAGTTACATAAAATTAAAAATGGAAGTTCAATCCAAAAACCACTATACCTGAATGATCTATTTGGAAATTAAATAAAAAAGGAAGTTGAGTAGAAAATAATCTTGAATAAAAAAAGGAAGTTAAATAAAAATCAACATAGTAGTTACAAAAAATTAAAAATGGAAGTTCATTCCAGAGACCACTATTCCTTAACGATCTATTTGGAAATTAAATAAAAAAGGAAGTTTAATAGAAAAGTAAATTGATTAAAAATGGAAGTAAAATAAAAATAAAAATGAAAGATGCATAAAATTGAAAATGGAAGTTCAATCCAGAAACCACTATACCTTAACGATCTACTTGGAAATTAAATAAAAAAGTAAGTTTAATAGAAAAGTAAGTTGAATTAAAATGGAAGTTGAATAAAAATAAAAATGAAAGTAGCATAAAATTAAAAATGAAAGTTCAATCCAGAAACCACTATACCTTAACGATCTATTTGGAAATTAAATAAAAAAGGAAGTTTAATAGAAAAGTAAATTGAATAAAAATGGAGGTTGAATAAAAATAAAAATGAAAGTTGCAGAAAATTAAATATGGAAGTTCAATCCAGAAACCACTATACCTTAACGATCTATTTGGAAATTAAAAAAAAAATGAAGTTTAATAGAAAAGTAAATTGCATAAAATGGAAGTTGAATAAAAATAAAAATGAAAGTAGCATAAAATTAAAAATTGAAGTTCAATCCAAAAACCACTATACCTTAACGATCTATTTGGAAATTAAATAAAAAAGGAAGTTGAGTAGAAAAGAAACTTGAATAAAAAAGGAAGTTAAATAAAAATAAAAACGGAAGTTGAAGAAAATTAAAAATGGAAGTTCAATCCAGAAACCACTATACCTTAACGATCTATTTGGAAATGAAATAAAAAAGGAAGTTTAATAGAAAAGTAAATTGATTAAAAATGGAAGTAAAATAAAAATAAAAATGAAAGTTGCATAAAATTAAAAATGGAAGTTCAATCCGGAAACCACTATACCTTAACGATCTACTTGGAAATTAATTAAAAAGAAAGTTTAATGGGAAAGTAAATTGAATTAAAACGGAAGTAGAATACAAATAAAAATAAAAGTTGCATAAAATTAAAAATGGAAGTTCAATCCAGAAACAACTATACTTTAATGATATATTTGGAAATTAAATAAAAAAGGAAGTTTAAGAGAAAAGTAAATTGAATAAAAATGGAAGTTGAACAAAAATAAAAAAGGAAGTTGCAGAAAATTAAATATGGAAGTTCAATTGAGAAACCACTATACCTTAGCGTTCTGTTTGGAAATTAAATAAAAAAGGAAGTTTAATAGAAAAGTAAATTGAATAAAAATGGAAGTTGAATAAAAATAAAAGCGAAAGTTGCAGAAAATTAAAAGCGGAAGTTCAATCCCGAAACCACTATACCTTAACGATCTATTTGGACATCAAATAAAAAAGGAAGTTTAATAGCGAAGTAAACTGAATAAAAATGGAAGTTGAATAAAAATAAAAATGAAAGTTGCAGAAAATTAAAAATGGAAGTTCAATCCAAAAACCACTATACCTTAACGATCTATTTGGAAATTAAATAAAAAAGGAAGTTTAATAGAAAAGTCACTTAAATAAAAATGAAAGTTGAATAAAAATAAAAATGAAAGTTGCATAAATTAAAAAATGGAAGTTTAATCCAAAAACCACTATACCTTAACGATCTATTTGGAAATTAAATAAAAAAGGAAGTTGAGTAGAAAAGAAACTTGAATAAAAAAGGAAGTTAAATAAAAATAAAAACGGAAGTTGCAGAAAATTAAAAATGGAAGTTCAATCCAGAAACCACTATACCTTAACGATTTATTTGGAAATGAAATAAAAAAGGAAGTTTAATAGCGAAGTAAATTGAATAAAAACGGAAGTTGAATAAAAATAAAAATGAAAGTTGCATAAAATTAAAAATGGAAGTTCAATCCAAAAACCACTATACCTTAACGATCTATTTGGAAATTAAATAAAAAAGGAAGTTTAATAGAAAAGTAACTTAAATAAAAATGAAAGTTGAATAAAAATAAAAATTAAAGTTGAATAAAATTAAAAATGGAAGTTTAATCCAAAAACCACTATACCTTAACGATCTATTTGGAAATTAAATAAAAAATAAAGTTGAGTAGAAAAGAAACTTTAATAAAAAAGGACGTTAAATAAAAATAAAAATGGAAGTTGCAGAAAATTAAAAATAGAAGTTCATTCCCAAAACCACTATACCTTAACGATCTATTTGGAAATTAAATAAAAAAGGAAGTTTAATAGAAAAGTAAATTGAATAAAAATGGAAGTAGAATATAAATAAAAATGAAAGTTGGATAAAAATGAAGAAGAGGGTTCAATCCAGAAACCACTACACCTTAGCGATCTATTTGGAAAGTAAATAAAAAAGGAAGTTTAATAGCAAAGTAAATTTAATTAAAATGGATGTAGAATAAAAATAAAAATGAAAGTTGCATAAAATTAAAAATGGAAGTTCAATCCAGAAACCACTATACCTTAACGATCTATTTGGAAATTAAATAAAAAAGGAAGTTTAACAGAAAAGTAAATTGAATAAAAATGGAAGCTGAATAAAAATAAAAATGAAAGTTACAGAAAATTAAATATGGAAGTTCAATCCAGAAACCACTTTACCTTAACGATCTATTTGGAAATTAAATAAAAAAGGAAGGTTAATAGAAAAGCAAATTGAATAAAAATGGAAGTTGAATAAAAATAAAAATGAAAGTTGCATAAAATTAAAAATGGAAGTTCAATCCAAAAACCACTATACCTTAATGATCTATTTGGAAATTAAATAAAAAAGGAAGTTGAGTAGAAAAGAATCTTGAATAAAAGAGGAAGTTAAATAAAAATAAAAATAGTAGTTGCAGAAAATTAAAAATGGAAGTTCATTCCAGAGACCACTATTCCTTAACGATCTATTTGGAAATTAAATAAAAAAGGAAGTTTAATAGAAAAGTAAATTGATTAAAAATGGAAGTAAAACAAAAATAAAAATTAAAAATGCATAAAATGAAAAATGGAAGTTCAATCCAGAAACCACTATACCTTAACGATCTACTTGGAAATTAAATAAAAAAGGAAGTTTAATAGGAAAGTAAGTTGAATTAAAATGGAAGTTGAATAAAAATAAAAATGAAAGCAGCATAAAATTAAAAATGAAAGTTCAATCCAGAAACCACTATACCTTAACGATCTATTTGGAAATTAAATAAAAAAGGAAGTTTAATAGAAAAGTAAATTGAATAAAAATGGAAGTTGAATAAAAATAAAAATGAAAGTTGCAGAAAATTAAATAAGGAAGTTCAATCTAGAAACCACTATACCTTAACGATCTACTTGCAAATTAAATAAAAAAGGAAGTTTAATAGGAAAGTAAATTGAATTAAAATGGAAGTTGAATAAAAATAAAAAAGAAAGTAGCATAAAATTAAAAATGGAAGTTCAATCCAGAAACCACTATACCTTAACGATCTATTTGGCAATTAAATAAAAAATGAAGTTTAATAGAAAAGTAAATTGAATAAAAATGGAGGTTGAATAAAAATAAAAATGAAAGTTGCAGAAAATTAAATATGGAAGTTCAATCCAAAAACCACAATACCTTAACGATCTATTTGGAAATTAAATAAAAAAGGAAGTTTAATAGAAAAGTAAATTGCATAAAATGGAAGTTGATTAAAAATAAAAATGAAGGTTGCATAAAATTAAAAATGGAAGTTCAGTCCAAAAACCACTATACCTTAACGATCTATTTGGAAACTAAATAAAAAAGGAAGTTGAGTAGAAAAGAAACTTGAATAAAAAAGGAAGTTAAATAAAAATAAAAATGGAAGTTGTAGAAAATTAAAAATGGAAGTTCATTCCAGAAACCACTATACCTTAACGATCTATTTGGAAATTAAATAAAAAAGGAAGTTTAATAGAAAAGTAAATTGATTAAAAATGGAAGTAAAATAAAAATCAAAAAGAAAGTTGCATAAAATTAAAAATGGAAGTTCAATCCAGAAACCACTATACCTTAACGATCTACTTGGAAATTATATAAAAAAAGAAGTTTAATAGGAAAGTAAATTGAATTAAAACGGAAGTAGAATACAAATAAAAATAAAAGTTGCATAAAATTAAAAATGGAAGTTCAATCCAGAAACCACTATACCTTAACGATATATTTGGAAATTAAATAAAAAAGGAAGTTTAATAGAAAAGTAAATTGAATAAAAATGGAAGGTGAATAAAAATAAAAATGGAAGTTGCAGAAAATTAAATATGAAAGTTCAATCGAGAAACCACTATACCTTAACGATCTGTTTGGAAATTAAATAAAAAAGGAAGTTTAATAGAAAAGTAAATTGAATAAAAATGGAAGTTGAATAAAAATAAAAAGGAAAGTTGTAGAAAATTAAAAGCGGAAGTTCAATCCCGAAACCACTATACCTTAAAGATCTATTTGGAAATAAAATGAAAAAGGAAGTTTAATAGAAAAGTAAATTGAATAAAAATGGAAGTTTTATAAAAATAAAAAGGAAAGTGGCAGAAAATTAAAAGCGGAAGTTCAATCCCGAAACCACTATACCTTAACGATCTATTTGGAAATCAAATAAAAAGGACGTTTAATAGAAAAGTAAATTGAATAAAAATGGAAGTTGAATAAAAATAAAAATAAATGTTGCAGAAAATTAAAAATGGAAATTCAATCCAAAAATCACTATACCTTAACGATCTATTTGGAAATTAAATAAAAAAGGAAGTTTAATAGAAAAGTAAATTGAATAAAAATGGAAGTTTAATAAAAATAAAAATGAAAGTTGCATAAAATTCAAAATGGAAGTTCAATCCAAAAACCACTATACCTTAACGATCTATTTGGAAATTAAATAAAAAAGGTAGTTGAGTAGAAAAGAAACTTTAATAAAAAGGACGTTAAATAAAAATAAAAATGGAAGTTGCAGAAAATTAAAAATGGAAGTCCATTCCCGAAACCACTATACCTTAGCGATCTATTTGGAAATTAAATAAAAAATGACGTTTAATAGAAAAGTAAATTGAATAAAAATGGAAGTAGAATATAAATAAAAATGAAAGTGGCATAAAATTAAAAATGAAAGTTCAATCCAGAAACCACTATACCTTAGCGATCTATTTGAAAAGTAAATAAAATAGGAAATTTAATAGGAAAGTAAATTGAATTAAAATGGAAGTAGAATAAAAATAAAAATGAAAGTTGCATAAAATTAAAAATAGAAGTTCAATACAGAAACCACTATACCTCAACGATCTATTTGGAAATTAAATAAAAAAGGAAGTTTAACAGAAAAGTAAATTGAATAAAAATGGAAGTTGAATAAAAATAAAAATGAAAGTTGCATAAAATTAAAACCGGAAGTTCAATCCAGAAACCACTATACCATAACGATCTACTTGGAAATTAAATAAAAAAGGAAATTTAATAGGAAAGTAAACTAAATTAAAATATAATTTAAATAAAAATAAAAATGAAAGTAGCATAAAATTAAAAATGGTAGTTTAATCCAAAAACTACTATACCTTAACGATCTATTTGGAAATTAAATAAAAAAGGAAGTTTAGTAGAAAAGTAACTTGAATAAAAAAGGAAGTTAAATAAAAATAAAAATGGAAGTTGCAGAAAATTAAAAATGGAAGTTCATTCCAGAAACAACTATACCTTAACGATCTATTTGGAAATTAAATAAAAAAGGAAGTTTAATAGAAAAGTAAATTGATTAAAAATGGAAGTAAAGTAAAAATAAAAAAGAAAGTTGCATAAAATTAAAAATGGAAGTTCAATCCAGAAACCACTATACCTTAACGATCTACTTGGAAATTATATAAAAAAGGAAGTTTAATAGGAAAGTAAATTGAATTAAAACGGAAGTAGAATACAAATAAAAATAAAAGTTGCATAAAATTAAAAACGGAAGTTCAATCCAGAAACCACTATACCTTAACGATATATTTGGAAATTAAATAAAAAAGGAAGTTTAATAGAAAAGTAAATTGAATAAAAATGGAAGTTGAATAAAAATAAAAACGAAAGTTGCATAAAATTAAAAATGGAAGTTCAATCCAAAAACCACTATACCTTAACGATCTATTTGGAAATTAAATAAAAAAGGAAGTTGAGTACCAAAGAAACTTGAATAAAAAAGGAAGTTAAATAAAAGTGAAAGTGGAAGTTGCAGAAAATTAAAATTGGAAGTTCATTCCAGAAACCATTATACCTTAACGATCTATTTGGAAATTAGATAAAAAAGGAAGTTTAATAGAAAAGTAAATTGAATAAAAATGGAAGTAGAATATAAATAAAAATGAAAGTTGCATAAAATTAAAAATGGAAGTTCAATCCAGAAACCACTATACCTTAGCGATCTATTTGGAAATTAAATAAAAAAGGAAGTTTAATAGGAAAGTAAATTGAATTAAAAGGGAAGTAGAATAAAAATAAAAATGAAAGTTGCATAAAATTAAAAATGGAAGTTCAATACAGAAACCACTATACCTTAACGATCTATTTGGAAATTAAATAAAAAAGGAAGTTTAATAGAAAAGTAAATTGAATAAAAATGGAAGTTGAATAAAAATAAAAATGAAAGTTGCATAAAATTAAAAATGGAAGTTCAATCCGAAAACCACTATACCTTAACGATCTATTTGGAAATTAAATAAAAAAGGAAGTTGAGTAGAAAAGAATCTTGAATAAAAAAGGATGTTAAATAAAAATAAAAATGGAAGTTGTAGAAAATTAAAAATGGAAGTTCATTCTAGAAACTACTATACCATAACGATCTATTTGGAAATTAAATAAAAAAGGAAGTTTAATAGAAAAGTAAATTCATTAAAAATGGAAGTAAAATAAAAATAAAAATGAAAGTTGCATAAAATTAAAAATGGAAGTTCAATCCAGAAACCACTATACCATGACGATCTACTTGGAAATTAAATAAAAAAGGAAGTTTAATAGTGTAACGCCCTCAAAATAATAACATTAAACCCATCAAATAAGACATGCATTGACATATAAACTAACCACATTCTTTTATTCATTAGAGTTCCATTACATAAGTATTACATGTTAACGTCAAAACAAAATGCCCTATGGGCTTACAGCTTTCCAAGTTATTACTTGGTTACAACAAAGAGTACTAACTCGTTTCACATTAAGCCCTTGGCTTGAAGTTACATGTAATACATCAAAAAGTAAAGCGACAAAAGTATGTCCGCCTCTAGCTTTCCAAGCTATGTCCTTGGAGGTGGCATGCTACCTGTACCTGAAAATGATGTTCCCATATAGGGTGAGCCACAGCCCAGTAGAAATACACTAAACCAACCATGGATAATGACTAAAACATTAGCAATTGATAGATGGCTAACACTGATACATTCACATAAATCACATTTTATGTCATACAACTTATGAGTCTAAGTTACCTTTCATTTTCCCTTTTTCAACAGATAAACATGCTAGCTCTATCATCATTTCCACAAATATGTATAAAAACTATATCTCACATTCAGATAAGCATATAAGCTATATCCACATTCTCAACAGATATGTATAACAACAATATCCCACATTCACAGATAAGCATATAAGCTATATCCACACTTCACAAAGATAAGCATATGAGCTCTATCTTTACTTCTCTAGACAAGCATATGAGCTGTATCTACGAAGTTCATCCCCTATCTTCTCCCAACACTATCCGGTTTAGAGGTACATCCCCTATCTTCCCCTGAACCGCGGAGTACATCCCCTATCTCCTCCTCTACACATAACGTATACAAACACATTGGTTCTATATACAATCACCCAATACAGACAATTAATGTATTCTATCAATCCGTCAAATTCCATGACACATTCCATTGATTAGTTTCAGTTTGCCTAATCATCATGCATTGTCTACAACAATCACGACTATCCTCCACCGATAGCCCAAAGCAGTTATTTCTAAACAGAAAATAATTGCACAAATGGATATTCAATCAACATTTCATTTCCTCATTTCTTCCAATTAATTATCCCAAATTAATTAAACAATGTAATTAGGCCATTTTCCATAATTACCATTTCAACCCTTAGGTCCCATTTTCATCAATGATTTAACATTTATTCCATTTCTCTATGCCAAACATGCATTTAGGTTTATTATGCATAAAACCCCAACATTTGTAAAATTACACAAAAGCCCCAAACTTTCACAAAATTACCAAACCAAGCCCAACATCTCAAAATACCAAAATTTAAAGACAAAACCCATAGAGAGGAGTAGGGTATCCCTACCTCGAAGTTTAAGCCAAAAAGGAGATGAAGACTCGAAGATCAACTTGCTCCAAATCCAAATTTTTTCAGATTAAATCGAAGCTCTCAACGCCCTCTATCTTTTTAACAAAGGCCCTAGGCTAGATTCACACCCTAGGGAGATCAAATCTTAGAGAGAGTGTAAGTGTAGAGAGAGAGAGTCTCGGATCTAGGTTTAGAATGGAGAAAAGAAGTGAAAAAGTGATGTTTCAAACGCTGCTGTTCGCTGATATAAAACACGCTCGCTCGAGCGAAGCCTTCGTCGCTCGAGCCAAGATGTTCTCGATCGAGCGAAGAAAAACCCAGACCGCTCGAGCGAAGGAAGCTCGCTCGAGCCAAGAATGGCAACTCTCAGGTCCAGAACCAGACACGAACTCAACTCTCGCTCGAGCGACCACTCCTCGCTCGAGCGAAGACCCAAAATTTTGGGCAGCAACACTAGGCTCCCAAACACAACCAACCTGTAACAAACCTGCCCAACACATCCTATAACTCAATATACAAAGTAAAAGGATGCAAACGAGATAATAAACAACTACCAACATCCACGGACGCATGTCCGGATCACTATACAACAAGGGTAAAACCCGGGATCGCTATAACCTCCCCCCTTAAAGAATTTCGTCCCCGAAATTAAGCACAAGTTTTCAAAAACAGGTGTTAGTATATTATTATATGTTAGTATTGTTAGTATATCAGTAAGTATGTTTAGTATATCATTATTTTTAGATTTAATAATTATATGTAGCTTTAATAATTATATGTCCCCCCTTGCTTTATACTTTCGGTGCCAATTGGCATCTTATGATTGCCTCTCCTCTCTATAAAGAGAGTGTACATTTCTTTGTAAACATACACAACATAATATAGAAAACATTTCAGAGTCTCTCTCTCGCTCTCTAGCTTCTCTCACTCTCTCAAACTAATCTTTCATGGTATCAGAGCTAGGTTAACAACCTAGTCATTCTGCTTCACCGGCGGGCGGCAGTCTCGCCTTGGCCGCCCGCCGGACCTCTACACATACCTTGACTCCGCTGCTACTAAACCCAATTCAACATTCACTTTCAAGATTAGAGCATCATCACCATCGTCCATCTTGGTCACCTCCGGAACTCCACAAAAAAAAAAAATTCCACATCCAGGAATATCATTCTTCTCTCTCTAGACTAGGGAGAGGCTAACAGCAACGTAGAGCCCAGCCATCTACGTATCATTGCTGAACTGAGGAACAATCCTCTCTCCACACACACAACAATCAACTCTCTCTCTGCAACTCTCTCTTCACTCTGCACTTGTAGTAGTGCAGATCCAAGGCTGCAATCAGCAAGCAAAATCTGCAAGAAGCAATGGGTTTTTGTTTCGGATCTATATCCAAACTCACTACTTGCGCCATTGTGGTCCTGTTCTTGCTTTCATCCTTCGGCTTTACTTCCACAGATGCTTTCGATGCTCTTGATTCAAACGGAAACATCACAATTAAGTGGGATCTCATAAGCTGGACTCCTGAGAGAGTTGTGTATGTTTCATCGGCCGAAATGATCTATACCAACAACATCATAACAACTCTCGTCATGCTCGTCACGATCTGGACGGCTTTGATCCTCTCCCTCGGTCTCCACACCTCATCAGACAATTGTCTCATCATTGCTCTTCTCATCCTGAGCGTGTGCTCGCGACCAACCAGCTCGCGCAGCCGGCGCGCCTTACGTCCGTCACCTGCAACCTCACCACTGCTTCCAGTTGTGACGGACCAATGCCGACCATGTCGCCTATGCAACGCGGCGTCGTTCTACCCAGCAGTTTTGCCGATTTCCGAGGACATTGAGGTTACCGTCGGCAACTGTTATGCCTGACCCTACTGTCATTTTTGTTGTCTTTTTGGAGAGCTCAAATGCTCAACAACAATGGCAGATCTTGCAAGTAAACCAGACACGGAGGGAAGTGGGCAAGACCAAATAGAATACTACAATGATAATATTATGATAAAGAATAGAATAGAATATTATCAATGGAGATCCACCCATCCACTGATTTTATATTTTATTTTATCACATACCCATCATGTAACCTAGCTCTCTCTCTCTAACAGAGCTCTCTCACTCTCTCGGCACCTTTCTCTCGGACTTCCTCCTTTATTTTATTTTTTATTCATCACCTTATCCTCCACCATCTCCCTTTCTTTTTTTTTAAAACAATATTTTTTGAACAAACAAAACCAACAAACCATGTGCTGGTTTTCCCAAATCAATGGGCCACCCTACACCCAAATCAATGTCTCTTTCATATTTTATTACTCTAATGGCTGGCACCATCATGGGTTGGTTTGTACAAAACCACCGTGGGCTCCATTTTCACTTTATTTTATTTTATCTCTTCTTTTTTTTTTTGATGAAAAAAAAAAAAAAAAAAACATCATCCCTTTTTTCTCTTGAGATTTCTTTCTTTTCACACTCCGTTGGTGAGCTTTTCCAGTTGGTGAGCATCATCCATTTTTCCATTATTTTCTTATTATTATTATTTTTCCACATTTTCCACCACAAAAAAAAAAAAAAAAAAAACAACAACAACAAAAACAAAAACAAAAACAACAAAACATGTTTCAACCTCAAATAGGTTTCTATCTTCACACCTATTTGAGTTTGAGGGGGGTTATACATATATCATGGTGAGCATGGTTACACACCATGCGAACCACTCAAGCTGGTGAGCATGGTTATACACCATGGGAACCACCCAAGCCACCCCATGGCGCACTCCCTAAGTCGCTCCCTTGGTGCACCACCACAATCTTCTACATCGGTCCGGCATGACCCCGTAAACTGTCCCGACAACGGTCCGGCATGACCCCATAAACTGTCCCGACATTGATTCCGGTTAGCTTCTACATCGGTCTGGCATGACCTCATAAACTGTCCCGACAACGGTCCGGCATGACCCCATAAACTGTCCCGACATTGATTCCGGTCAGCTTCTACACCGGTCCGGCATGACCCCGTAAACTGTCCCGACATTGATTCCGGTTAGCTTCTACAACGGTCCGACATGACCCCATAAACTGTCCCGACATTGATTCCGGTCAGTTTTTACATCGGTCCGGCATGACCCCGTAAACTGTCCCGACATTGATTCAGACATTCTCTGCTACAACGGTCCGACACGACCATACAGTGTCTTCTCCAACGGTGTGACACGACCATACCGTGTCTTCAACAACGATTTGACACAACCATACAGTGTCTCCTATCCTATTTTATTTTATTTATCAGTTTACTTTCCTGTTTTGTTACTCTCTCCAAACTCAAGTTGGTTAGTACTTATCCTCCTTGAGTTTGAGGGGGGCTGTTAGTATATTATTATATGTTAGTATTGTTAGTATATCAGTAAGTATGTTTAGTATATCATTATTTTTAGATTTAATAATTATATGTAGCTTTAATAATTATATGTCCCCCCTTGCTTTATACTTTCGGTGCCAATTGGCATCTTATGATTGCCTCTCCTCTCTATAAAGAGAGTGTACATTTCTTTGTAAACATACACAACATAATATAGAAAACATTTCAGAGTCTCTCTCTCGCTCTCTAGCTTCTCTCACTCTCTCAAACTAATCTTTCAACAGGTTTTCCTCCATTTTAAACAATGTTACATTTTAACATTCAACAATTCGACCCATTACCGGTCATCCTATCCCTTAAGCAAGAGACATATCACAGTATGTAAATAACATATGTACTTTCAACATGCATCAACATTATGCATTTCTTTTCCAATTTCAACATTATATTCAACATATACAATGTTACATTCAACTTCCATATGAGGCAAGTTCCAAAACATACTTCCAATAACCAAAACATTTTCAATGTTTCACAACTTAAGACATATATAAAAGCTCTTAAGTTCAACAAAATTTCAAAATTAAATACAAGATCACATATCAACAAACAAGTCCGGATATTTGTCGTGGACTTCCAACTCACGTTCCCAAGTGGCTTCCTTCACTCCGTGATGTTTCCACAAGACTTTCACTAATGGAATGGTCTTGCCACGCAGGACTTGATCCCGCCTATCCAAGACCCGAACCGGTCTTTCCCCATACGAGGCATTCTCATCTACCTCTAAATCAGTCCAATCCAACACATGTGATGGATCTGGCTCATACTTCCGAAGCATACTCACATGAAACACGTCATGCACTCCGGACAACTGCGGTGGTAAGGCTAATCGATAAGCAACCTCGCCAATCCTCTCAAGAATCTCAAAAGGCCCAATAAACTGAGGGGACAACTTCCCACTCTTCCCAAACCTCATCAAACCTCGCCTAGGTGATATCTTCAGAAAGACATGATCACCTACCTCAAACACCAAAGGCCTCCTCCTACGGTTGGCATAACTCTTTTGACGACTCTGGGCTGTAACGAGCCTCCTACGGATAAGCTCAACTTTCTCCGTCGTCTCCCTAACCAACTCCGGACCCAACAAAGGTGCATCACCCACCTCGGCCCAACAAACTGGAGACCTACACGGTCGGCCATACAAGGCCTCAAATGGTGCCATACCGATACTAGACTGAAAAATGTTGTTGTAGGCAAACTCTACCAAGGGTAAGTGCCTCTCCCACGTCCCACTGAAGTCCAGGACACAACCCCGAAGCATATCCTCGAGGATCTGAATAGTACGCTCGGACTGCCCGTCAGTCTGAGGATGGTAAGCCGTACTAAAGGTCAACTTAGTGCCCAAAGCACTCTGCAAACTCTGCCACAACCTAGCAGTAAAACGAGGATCTCTATCTGAGACGATCATCACTGGGACCCCGTGCAATCTCACTACGTCCCAAATATACAAGTCGGCAAGATGATCTACCGAATCTTTCACACGCATAGGAATAAAGTGCGCCGACTTAGTCAACTGGTCCACAACCACCCAAATAGCATCACTACCCCGCTGAGTCCTCGGAAGACCCACAACGAAGTCCATAGTGACATGCTCCCACTTCCACTCGGCAATAGGCAAGGGTTGCAACAAACCGCTGGCCTCTGATGCTCGGCCTTCACTTGCTGGCAAGTAAGGCACTTCGATACAAAAACAGCCACATCTCTCTTCATACCCCGCCACCAAAACTGGCGACCCAAATCCTGATACATCTTAGTACCTCCCGGATGCACCGCAAGGCGCGAATGGTGAAACTCTCGGAGTACCTCCTCTCGACAAGACTCCGGTACAAACAAACGGTCTCGGTATCTCACATTCAGGTCGGGATACACCGTCAAACCCTTCTCAACCTTCCCACTGGAGATCTTCTTTCGGAGGGATTCTACCTCAAGGTCACCTCTCTGTGCCTCTAACACTCTAATCACAAGCGTAGGCTGCGCAACAACAGAAAACAAGGCCGCAGCCTCAACAGACTCGCCCAGTAGCAAATCAAACTCACCAAGTGCTCCCAACATCTCCCATTCTCGGATGGCTATACTAGCAACATCACCAATGGATTTCCTACTAAGGGCATCGGCCACAACATTGGCCTTTCCCGGATGATAATGCAACTCAAAATCATAATCCTCGATGAACTCCATCCACCTCCTCTGCCTCAGATTCAAGTCTCTCTGTGTAAACAGATAATTCAAACTCTTGTGGTCCGAGAATACCTCGAACTTCTCACCATAAAGGTAGTGCCTCCAGATTTTCAAGGCAAAGATCACAGCTGCTAACTCTAGGTCGTGTGTGGGGTAATTCTTTTCGTGTATTTTCAATTGACGTGAGCCATAAGCTACCACTTTCCCCTCTTGCATCAACACACAACCCAAACCCTCTCGTGAGGCATCACAATAAACCGCGTAACCCAACCCTCTCTCCGGAATAATCAACACCGGAGCGGTGGTCAATCTAACTTTCAGCTCTTGGAACGACTTTTCACAAGTCTCACTCCACACAAACTTGACTCCCTTCCGAGTCAGCCTAGTCAACGGTGACGCTAACCTGGAGAAATCTTTCACAAAACGACGGTAATACCCAGCTAATCCCAGAAAACTACGGATCTCAAACACACTCTTAGGCTGTGCCCAGTCTTGCACTGCCTCAACCTTGGATGTATCAACAGACACCCCTTCTCCGGATACCACGTGGCCTAAGAATTTGACTTCCCTCAGCCAGAACTCACATTTCCCAAACTTGGCATACAGCCTATGGGCTCTAAGTAACTCAAGCACCACTCTCAAGTGTGCCTCATGCTCCTCCTCAGAAGGCGAATAAATAAGGATATCGTCCACAAAAACGACCACAAACCGATCTAAGAATTCCCGGAAAATCCGGTTCATAAAATCCATAAAGACTGCCGGTGCATTGGTAAGCCCGAATGGCATCACCAAAAACTCGTAATGGCCATACCGCGTACGGAAAGCCGTCTTAGGAATATCCTCCTCCCTGACCCTCAACTGGTGGTAACCCGATCTCAAGTCTATCTTAGAGAAACAAAGGGAACCTTTCAACTGGTCAAACAAATCATCTATACGGGGCATAGGGTACTTATTCTTAACCGTAGCCCGATTCAACTTCCGGTAGTCAATACACAATCTCAAGGCACCATCTTTCTTTTTAACAAAGAGGGCCGGTGCTCCCCACGGCGAAACACTAGGGCGAACAAAGCCCTTATCTAGCAATTCCTGGAGCTGAACTTTCAACTCAACCAACTCTGCTGGAGCAAAACGATAAGGTGCCATAGAAATCGGCGCCGTGCCGGGCACTAGATCAATAGAGAACTCTATCTCTCGGTGAGGCGGCAAACTAACAAGATCTTCGGGAAAGATATCCGAATACTCACAAACCACCCTTGGCAATATAACCTGGGTCTCACCACTCTCACCACTCTCAAAGCTGGCAAGTAGACTACTAAGCTCACTTCGCCCTCGCGAATCATACCCCGGTGGCAAAACACTACCAACCCGGTCTCCCAAGAAATGGAACCACTCCCCGCTCAAGGTACATAACGTGACCCTCTGGTGGTAGCAATCGATAACAGCCCGGTATGACGATAGCCAGTCCATACCCAAAATAACATCAAAACCCTTCATGGGCATGACAACAAACGGAAAAGGAATCCTATAGTCGGCGACCTCTATATCACAGCCTCTAACACCCTGTTTCAGAATCAACTCACCACCCAAAGGCGATACCAGACAAATAGGAGATGCTAACTGTGCTAACTCCAATTCCAAAACAGATGCAAATGCAGCAGATACAAAAGAATGAGATGCACCCGTGTCTATCAACACACTAGCAACCGAGTTGCAAAACAGAAAAGTACCACTCACCACTGATGGAGCCGGTACTAAATCCTGCGCGATAACAGCATACACGCGCCCCGTAGGCCCCTGGTCTACCTGCTCACCTCTCGGAGCAAAAGACTGCTGCACAGACTGGGATGACGAAGCTCCCGGATTGGCCCTTGAGGCCTGCACAGACTGAGCTGGCTGAAAACCCTGCGTCTGCCTAGAACCAGACGCTCCCGAAGTGGCACTCAACTGCGGGCAAAACCTCTTCAGGTGCCCAGGCTGTCCACACTGATAACAAGACAAGGGCTGCCCCCTGCCCAAACTCTGACTCTGCGGTCTAGCTGAAGAAGAAGCAGCTTTCTGACCCCCACCCTTCTGCGGGCAAACAGAAACCTTGTGACCCAGCTGGCCACACTTATAACAAGTAAACTCTCCCTAACTGCCTCTCCCCGAGCCTGCACTCGACACTGGAAAGGTCGATCTAGAAACTGCACCCTGAGACTGCTGAGGGTTATAACCCCTCTGCCTCCTGCCATCACTCTGACTATCCTGGTTCCTCTTGGAGTCCCTCTGTTCTTCCTCCTCTTCTTGCATCATAATTTCCATATGAGCAGCAGCATCTACCAAGTGCCTATACTCTCGGATATAAGACCCACCAACTCTCAGCTTGAGGCCCCGCCTCAACTTCCGCTCAAACTCATAGCAACGGCGTTCCTCAGACGCCACCAGTTCAGGTGCAAACCTGGACAGACTGGTAAAAGTAGCCTCAAACTCGGCCACTGACAAGCCCTGCTGTTTAAGCCGGCTGAACTGATCCCTCAGCTTCTCCCTAGCTGCTGCAGACAAAAACCTCTCCTGAAAAGCATTCAGAAACGCCTCCCAAGTACCGCCAACACGAGCCTTCTCGTACTTCCACCATTGACCCGCATCTCCCTTTAGCTGGAAGGATGCCAAGGTCACTTTCAGTGCTCCGTCCTCGATGCCAAGCATCTCGAACGTCTTACTCATTTGCTCTAGCCACTCATCAGCCTTCAGTGGCTCCTTTGGATCCCCGACAAACTCATCCGGATTAGACCGGAAAAACTCCCTCTTCAAGAAAGAAGGCCCTGTCTCAGATGCCTGATTTCCAGCTCTAAGAATACCCAAAGCTCCTGCTATCTCTCTGGCCAAGGCACCCATAGCTTGCTGACCCACTGGCTCGGCCATATTGGCCTGCCCAACTCCCTCCTGCAGTGCCGGAACTTCCTCCGGTAACAGTACCTCCTGCCTCGCAGGTCTACCACGCCTAGCTCCTCTTCCTCGTCCTGACATCCTAATAAAGGCAACACAGAACGTTAGCACATTCATAAATGTGCCGAAACTAAACACTCACGTCCTAATGCATGGACAACTGTAATTCACTCCACATAAGCACATAAACACATAAGCACTTACGAATTGCATTTCCGGATAATGATAGTCCCGAGACGTTACTAGAGTTCCGGTTAGAAACAGCATTGATCAAGTGCTTTTCCAACAAGACTCCCAGAAACTCAAGGATCCAATCAACATCCTAGAAATCAAATCCCATACCCACATAGTCACATAAGCATGTTATCAATTAAGCACATAGCATATGATACTACATCTAAGTCTCTATCAAGCGAGACAAACCCATTGTGATACTAATCACTTCCCACGTACCCAAAGTATTCGAACCCGGTACGCTCTGATACCAAGTTGTAACGCCCTCAAAATAATAACATTAAACCCATCAAATAAGACATGCATTGACATATAAACTAACCACATTGTTTTATTCATTAGAGTTCCATTACATAAGTATTACATGTTAACATCAAAACAAAATGCCCTACGGGCTTACAGCTTTCCAAGTTATTACTTGGTTACAACAAAGAGTACTAACTCGTTTCACATTAAGCCCTTGGCTTGAAGTTACATGTAATACATCAAAAAGTAAAGCGACAAAAGTATGTCCGCCTCTAGCCTTCCAAGCTATGTCCTTGGAGGTGGCATGCTACCTGTACCTGAAAATGATGTTCCCATATAGGGTGAGCCACAGCCCAGTAGAAATACACTAAACCAACCATGGATAATGACTAAAAATTAGCAATTAATAGATGGCTAACACTGATACATTCACATAAATCACATTTTATGTCATACAACTTATGAGTCTAAGTTACCTTTCATTTTCCCTTTTTCAACAGATAAACATGCTAGCTCTATCATCATTTCCACAGATATGTATAAAAACTATATCCCACATTCAGATAAGCATATAAGCTATATCCACATTCTCAACAGATATGTATAACAACAATATCCCACATTCACAGATAAGCATATAAGCTATATCCACACTTCACAAAGATAAGCATATGAGCTCTATCTTTACTTCTCTAGACAAGCATATGAGCTGTATCTACGGAGTTCATCCCCTATCTTCTCCCAACACTATCCGGTTTAGAGGTACATCCCCTATCTTCCCCTGAACCGCGGAGTACATCCCCTATCTCCTCCTCTACACATAACGTATACAAACACATTGGTTCTATATACAATCACCCAATACAGACAATTAATGTATTCTATCAATCCGTCAAATTCCATGACACATTCCATTGATTAGTTTCAGTTTGCCTAATCATCATGCATTGTCTACAACAATCACGACTATCCTCCACCGATAGCCCAAAGCAGTTATTTCTAAACAGAAAATAATTGCACAAATGGATATTCAATCAACATTTCATTTCCTCATTTCTTCCAATTAATTATCCCAAATTAATTAAACAATGTAATTAGGCCATTTTCCATAATTACCATTTCAACCCTTAGGTCCCATTTTCATCAATGATTTAACATTTATTCCATTTCTCTATGCCAAACATGCATTTAGGTTTATTATGCATAAAACCCCAACTTTTGCAAAATTACACAAAAGCCCCAAACTTTCACAAAATTACCAAACCAAGCCCAACATCTCAAAATACCAAAATTTAAAGACAAAACCCATAGAGAGGAATAGGGTATCCCTACCTCGAAGTTTAAGCCAAAAAGGAGATGAAGACTCGAAGATCAACTTGCTCCAAATCCAAACTTTTTCAGATTAAATCGAAGCTCTCAACGCCCTCTATCTTTTTAACAAAGGCCCTAGGCTAGATTCACACCCTAGAGAGATCAAATCTTAGAGAGAGTGTAAGTGTAGAGAGAGAGAGTATAGCGATCTCGGGTTTACCCTTGTTGTATAGTGATCCAGACTTGTGTCTGTAGATGTTGGTAGTTGACTATTATCTTGTTTGCATCCTCTTTACTTCATATTTGAGTTATGGGATGTGTTGGGTGGGTTTGTTTCAGGTTGGTTGAGTTTAGAAACCAAAACTAGTTGCCCAGATTTTTGGCCTGTCCGCTCGAGCGTAGATGTTGGCGCTCGAGCGTGGAATACACCCATCCAGTATTTGTTGTGCAGTGTTGTACGCTCGAGCGTAGAGTTGGGAGCTCGAGCGGAGGTCTGGTTCTACAAAAGTGCTGAGCGAGTGCATTCTGCGCTCGAGCGGGAGGTTGGCCGCTCGAGCGTAAGTCTGTGAGTGGCCGCTCGAGCGGGGTGTTTTACGCTCGAGCGGGAGACTGGGTTAAAGTCCCGAATTTGTGCCTTTTCAAATCACTTTTTGCTTTCTCTTCTCTCTCTTACTTTTCCAAAAAGCCATTTTCAGAGCTTCTCACTCTAAATCGGCCCTTCTCTCTTAGATTTGATCTAGTAAGGATCGTTTACTCACCTTTTGTCTTCACAAAAGTTGTGTTGATCGTCGAGAGCTTCATTTTGATCTGAAAATTTCGAGTTTTGGAGCATTTTGGTTTTGGTCTTCATCTCCTTTGAGGCTCCGGGTTTGAGGTAGGGATAACCTACTCCTCTCTATGGGTTTTGTCTTTAAATATTGGTATTTTGAGATGTTGGCTTTGGTTTGGTAATTTTGTGAAAGTTTGGGGCTTTTGTGCAATTATACAAAAGTTGGGGTTTCATTCATAATAAACCTAGATGCATGTTTGGCATGATGAAAATGGGACCTAAGGGTTGAAATGGTAATTATGGAAAATGGCCTAATTACATTGTTTAATTAATTGGGATAATTAATTGGTGAGAAATGAGGAAATGAAATGTTGATTGAATATCCATTTGTGCATTTATTTTCTGTTTTAGAAATAACTGCTTTGGGCTATCGGTGGAGGATAGTCGTGATTGTTGTAGACAATGCTTGATGATTAAGTAAACTGAAACTAATCAATGAAATATGTCATGGAACTTGACGGTTGATGGAATACATTAATTATATGTATTGTGTGATTGTATATAGAACCTTTGTGTTTGTATACGTTATGTGTAGAGGAGGAGATAGGGAATGTACTCCGCGGTTTAGGGGAAGATAGGGGATGTACCTCTAAACCGGATAGGTATTGGGAGGAGATAGGGGATGAACTCCGTAGACAGAGCTCATATGCTTGTCTAGAGAAGTGAAGATAGAGCTCATATGCTTATCTTTGTGAAGTGTGGATACAGCTTGTGTGCTTATCTGTGGATATAGTTTTTATACATATCTGTTGTAGAATGTGGATACAGCTTGTATGCTTATCTGTGGATATTGTTGATATACATATCTGTTGTAGAATGTGGATACAGCTTGTATGCTTATCTGTGGGTATTGTTGATATACATATCTGTTGAAATGATGATAGAGCTGACATGCTTATCTGTTGAAAAAGGGAAAATGAAAGGTAACTTAGACTCATAAGTTGTAAGACATAAATATGAAATTTATGTAATTGTATCAGTGTTGGCCATCTATCAATTGCTAATGTTTTAGTCATTGTTCATGGTTGGTTTAGTGTATTTCTACTGGGCTGTGGCTCACCCTATATGGGAACATCATTTTCAGGTACAGGAAGCATGCCACCTCCAAGGACATAGCTGGGAGGCTAGAGGCGGACATGTTTTGTTGTTTTACTTTTGATGTATTACATGTAACTTCAAGCCAAGGGCTTAATGTGTATCGAGTTAGTACTCTTTGTTGTAACCAAGTGTTAACTTGGAAAGCTGTAAGCCCGTAGGGCATTTTGTTATGATGTTAACATGTAATACTTATGTAATGAGACGCTAATGAATAATAGAAGGTGGTTTGTTTATACGTCAACGCATGTCTTGTTTGATGGGATTAATGTTATTATTTTGAGGGCGTTACAACTTGGTATCAAAGCGTACCGGGTTCGAATACTTTGGGTACGTGGGAAGTGATTAGTATCACAATGGGTTTGTCTCGCTTGATAGAGACTTAGATGTAGTATCATATGCTATGTGCTTAAATGCTAAAATGCTTATGTGACTATGTGGGTATGGGATTTAATTTCTAGGATGTTGATTGGATCCTTGAGTTTCTGGGAGTCTTGTTGGAAAAGCACTTGATCAATGCTATTTCTAACCGGAACTCTAGTAACGTCTCGGGACTATCATTATCCGGAAATGAAATTCGTAAGTGCTTATGTGTTTATGTGCGCTTATGTGGAGTGAATTATTGTTGTCCATGTATTAGGATGTGAGTGTCTAGTTTCGGCACATTTGTGAATGTGCTAACGTTCTGTGTTGCCTTTATTAGGATGTCAGGACGAGGAAGGGGTGCTAGGCGTGGTAGACCTGCGAGGCAGGAAGTACCGTTACCGGGTGAGATTCCGGCAGTGCAGGAGGGGGTTGGGCAGGCCACTGTGGCCGAGCCAGTGGGTCAGCAGGCTATGGGTGCCTTGGCCAGAGAGTTAGCAGGAGCTTTGGGTATTCTTAGGGCTGAGAATCAGGCAGTTGAGGCAGGGCCTTCCTTCTTGAAGAGGGAGTTCTTTCGGTGTAATCCGGACGAGTTTATCGGGGATCCTAAAGAGCCGCTTAAGGCAGATGAATGGCTCGAACAGACAACGAAGACGTTTGAGATGCTTGGCATCGAGGACGGAGCACTGAAAGTGACCTTGGCATCCTTCCAACTGAAGGGAGATGCGGGTCAATGGTGGAAATACGAGAAGGCTCGTGTTGGTGGGACTTGGGAGGCATTTGTGAATGCTTTTCAGGAGAGGTTTTTGTCTGCAGTAGCTAGAGAGAAGCTGAGGGATCAGTTTAGCCGGCTTAATCAGCAGGGCTTGTCAGTGGCCGAGTTTGAGGCTACTTTTACCAGTCTGTCTAGGTTTGCACCTGAACTGGTGGCGTCTGAGGAACGCCGTTGCTATGAGTTTGAGCGGAAGTTGAGGCGGGGCCTCAAGTTGAGAATTGGTGGGTCTTATATTCGAGAGTATAGACACCTAGTGGACGCTGCAGCTCATATGGAGCTTATGATGCAGGAGGAGGATGAGGGCCAGAGAGGCTCCAAGAGGAGCCAGGATAGTCAGGGTGATGGCAGGAGGCAGAGGGGTTCTAACCCTCAGCAGTTGCAGGGTGGTGTTGCTAGATCGACCTTCCCAGTGCCGAGTGTGGGCTCCGGGAGAGGTGGTCAGGGGGATTTCACCTGTTACAAGTGTGGCCAGTTGGGTCACAAGGTTTCAGTTTGCCCGCAGAAGGGTGGGGGTCAGAAAGCTGCTTCTTTTTCAGCTAGACCGCAGAGTCAGAGTTTGGGCAGGGGGCAGCTCTTGACTTGTTATCAGTGTGGACAACCTGGGCACATGAAGAGGTTTTGCCCACAGTTGAGTGCCACTTCGGGAGCGTCTGGTTCTAGGCAGACGCAGGGTTTTCAGCCAGCTCAGTCTGTGCAGGCCTCGAGGGCCAATCCGGGAGCTTCGTCATCCCAGTCTGTGCAGCAGTCTTTTGCTCCGAGAGGTGAGCAGGTAGACCAGGGGCCTACGGGGCGCGTGTATGCTGTTACCGCGCAGGATTTAGTACCAGCTCCACCAGTAGTGAGAGGTACTTTTCTGTTTTGCAACTCGGTTGCTAATGTGTTGATAGACACGGGTGCATCTCATTCTTTTGTATCTGCTGCATTTGCATCTGTTTTGGAATTGGAGTTAGCACAGTTAGCATCTCCTATTTGTGTGGTATCGCCTTTGGGTGGTGAGTTGATTCTGAAACAGGGTGTTAGAGGTTGTGATATAGAGGTCGCCGACTATAGGCTTCCTTTTCCGTTTGTTGTCATGCCCATGAAGGGTTTTGATGTTATTTTGGGTATGGACTGGTTATCGTCATACCGGGCTGTTATTGATTGCTACCGCCAGAGGGTTACATTGTGTACCTTGAGCGGGGAGTGGTTCCATTTCTTGGGAGACCGGGTTGATAGTGTTTTGCCACCGGGGTATGATTCGCGAGGGCGAAGTGAGCTTAGTGGTTTACTTGCTAGTTTTGAGAGTAGCGAGTGTGTTGAGACTCGGATTGTGTTGCCGAGGGTGGTTTGTGAGTATTCGGATGTTTTTCCCGAAGAACTTGTTAGTTTGCCACCTCACCGGGAGATAGAATTCTCTATTGATTTAGTGCCGGGTACGACGCCGATTTCTATGGCACCTTACCGTTTTGCTCCAGCAGAGTTGGTTGAGTTGAAAGTTCAGCTCCAGGAATTGCTAGATAAAGGCTTTGTTCGCCCTAGCGTTTCACCGTGGGGAGCGCCGGCCCTCTTTGTTAAAAAGAAAGATGGTGCCTTGAGATTGTGTATTGACTATCGGAAGTTGAATCGGGCTACGGTTAAGAATAAGTACCCTATGCCCCGTATAGATGATTTGTTTGACCAGTTGAAGGGTTCCCGTTGTTTCTCTAAGATAGACTTGAGATCGGGTTACCACCAGTTGAGGGTCAGGGAGGAGGATATTCCGAAAACGGCATTCCGTACGCGGTATGGCCATTATGAGTTTCTGGTGATGCCATTTGGGCTTACCAATGCACCGGCAGTCTTTATGGACTTGATGAACCGGATTTTCCGGGAGTTCTTAGACCGATTTGTGGTTGTCTTCGTGGACGACATTCTTATTTATTCGCCTACCGAGGAGGAGCATGAGGCACACTTGAGAGTGGTGCTTGAGTTACTTAGAGCCCATAGGCTGTATGCCAAGTTTGGGAAGTGTGAGTTCTGGCTGGGGGAAGTCAAATTCTTAGGCCACGTGGTATCCGGGGAAGGGGTGTCTGTTGATACATCCAAGGTAGAGACAGTGCAAGATTGGGCACAGCCTAAGAGTGTGTTTGAGATCCGCAGTTTCCTGGGATTAGCTGGGTATTACCGTCGGTTTGTGAAAGATTTCTCCAGGTTAGCGTCACCGTTGACTAGACTGACTCGGAAGGGAGTCAAGTTTGTGTGGAGTGAGACTTGTGAAAGGTCATTCCAAGAGTTGAAAGTTAGATTGACCACCGCTCCGGTGTTGATTATTCCGGAGAGAAGGTTGGGTTATGCAGTTTATTGTGATGCCTCACGAGAGGGTTTGGGCTGTGTGTTGATGCAAGAGGGGAAAGTGGTAGCTTATAGCTCACGTCAGTTGAAAATACACGAGAAGAATTACCCCACACACGACCTAGAGTTAGCAGCTGTGATCTTTGCCTTGAAAATCTGGAGGCACTACCTTTATGGTGAGAGGTTCGAGGTATTCTCGGATCATAAGAGTTTGAAGTATCTGTTTACACAGAAAGACTTGAATTTGAGGCAGAGGAGATGGATGGAGTTCATCGAGGATTACGATTTTGAGTTGCATTATCATCCGGGAAAGGCCAATGTTGTGGCCGATGCCCTTAGTAGGAAAACCATTAGTGATGTAGCTTGTATAGCCATCCGGGAATGGGAGATGTTGGGAGCACTTGGCGAGTTTGATTTGCTACTGGGCGAATCTGTCGAGGCTGCGGCCTTGTTTTCTGTTGTTGCGCAGCCTACACTTGTGATTAGAGTGTTAGAGGCACAGAGAGGTGACCTTGAGGTAGAATCCCTCCGAGAGAAGATCTCCAGTGGGAAAGTTGAGAAGGGTTTGACGGTGTATCCCGACCTGAGTGTGAGATACCAAGACCGTTTGTTTGTACCGGAGTCTTGCCGAGAGGAAGTACTCCGAGAGTTTCACCATTCGCGCCTTGCGGTGCATCCGGGAGGTACTAAGATGTATCAGGATTTGGGTCGCCAGTTTTGGTGGCGGGGTATGAAGAGAGATGTGGCTGTTTTCGTATCGAAGTGCCTTACTTGCCAGCAAGTGAAGGCCGAGCATCAGAGGCCAGCGGGTTTGTTGCAACCCTTGCCTATTGCCGAGTGGAAGTGGGAGCATGTCACTATGGACTTCGTTGTAGGTCTTCCGAGGACTCAACGGGGTAGTGATGCTATTTGGGTGGTTGTAGACCGGTTGACTAAGTCGGCGCACTTTATTCCTATGCGCGTGAGAGATTCGGTGGATCATCTTGCCGATTTGTATGTTCGGGACGTAGTGAGATTGCACGGGGTCCCAGTGACGATCGTCTCAGATAGAGATCCTCGTTTTACTGCTAGGTTGTGGCAGAGTTTGCAGAGTGCCTTGGGCACTAAGTTGACCTTTAGTACGGCTTATCATCCTCAGACTGACGGGCAGTCCGAGCGTACTATTCAGATCCTCGAGGATATGCTTCGGGGTTGTGTCCTGGACTTCTGTGGGACGTGGGAGAGGCACTTGCCATTGGTAGAGTTTGCCTACAACAACAGTTTTCAGTCTAGCATCGGTATGGCACCGTTTGAGGCCTTGTATGGCCGACCGTGTAGGTCTCCAGTTTGTTGGGCCGAGGTGGGTGATGCACCT
Organism: Camellia sinensis; assembly: GCF_055761805.1. Lineage (NCBI taxonomy): Eukaryota > Viridiplantae > Streptophyta > Magnoliopsida > Ericales > Theaceae > Camellia > Camellia sinensis. The sequence goes on from NW_028128987.1 coordinate 36,784,328, forward strand.
TTGTTGGGTCCGGAGTTGGTGAGGGAGACGACGGAGAAAGTTGAACTTATCCGTAGGAGGCTTGTTACAGCCCAGAGTCGACAAAAGAGTTATGCCGACCGTAGGAGGAGGCCTTTGGCGTTTGAGGTAGGTGATCATGTCTTTCTGAAAATATCACCTAGGCGAGGCCTGATGAGGTTTGGGAAGAGTGGGAAATTATCCCCTCGGTTTATTGGTCCTTTTGAGATCCTTGAGAGGATTGGCGAGGTTGCTTATCGGTTAGCCTTACCGCCGCAGTTGTCCGGGGTGCATGACGTGTTTCATGTGAGTATGCTTCGGAAGTATGAGCCAGATCCATCACATGTGCTGGATTGGAGCGATTTAGAGGTAGATGAGGATGCCTCGTATAAGGAGAGACCGGTTCGGGTCTTGGATAGGCGGGATCAGGTCCTGCGTGGCAAGACCATTCCTTTGGTGAAAGTCTTGTGGAAACATCACGGAGTGGAGGAAGCACTTGGGAACGTGAGTTGGAAGTCCGTGAGAAATATCCGGACTTGTTTATTGATATGTAATCTTGTATTTGAATTTTACATTTTGTTGAACTTAAGAGCTTTTATATATGTCTTAAGTTGTGAAACATTGAGAATGTTTTGATTATTGGTAGTATGTTTTGGAACTTGCCTCATATGGAAGTTGAATATAACATCATATCTGTTGAACATATTGTTGAAATTGGAAGGATAGTGCATAATGTTGATGCATGTTGAAAGTACATATGTTGTTTACATATTGTGATATGTCTCTTGTTTAAGGGATGGGATGACCGGTAATGGGTCGAATTGTTGAATGTTAAAATATAACATTGTTTAAAATGGAAGAAAACTTGTTTTGAAAACTGGTGCTTAATTTCGGGGACGAAATTCTTTAAGGGGGGAAGGTTATAGCGATCTCGGGTTTACCCTTGTTGTATAGTGATCCAGACTTGTGTCTGTAGATGTTGGTAGTTGACTATTATCTTGTTTGCATCCTCTTTACTTCATATTTGAGTTATGGGATGTGTTGGGTGGGTTTGTTTCAGGTTGGTTGAGTTTAGAAACCAAAACTAGTTGCCCAGATTTTTGGCCTGTCCGCTCGAGCGTAGATGTTGGCGCTCGAGCGTGGAATACACCCATCCAGTATTTGTTGTGCAGTGTTGTACGCTCGAGCGTAGAGTTGGGAGCTCGAGCGGAGGTCTGGTTCTGCAAAAGTGCTGAGCGAGTGCATTCTGCGCTCGAGCGGGAGGTTGGCCGCTCGAGCGTAAGTCTGTGAGTGGCCGCTCGAGCGGGGTGTTTTACGCTCGAGCGGGAGACTGGGTTAAAGTCCCGAATTTGTGCCTTTTCAAATCACTTTTTGCTTTCTCTTCTCTCTCTTACTTTTCCAAAAAGCCATTTTCAGAGCTTCTCACTCTAAATCGGCCCTTCTCTCTTAGATTTGATCTAGTAAGGATCGTTTACTCACCTTTTGTCTTCACAAAAGTTGTGTTGATCGTCGAGAGCTTCATTTTGATCTGAAAATTTCGAGTTTTGGAGCATTTTGGTTTTGGTCTTCATCTCCTTTGAGGCTCCGGGTTTGAGGTAGGGATAACCTACTCCTCTCTATGGGTTTTGTCTTTAAATATTGGTATTTTGAGATGTTGGCTTTGGTTTGGTAATTTTGTGAAAGTTTGGGGCTTTTGTGCAATTATACAAAAGTTGGGGTTTCATTCATAATAAACCTAGATGCATGTTTGGCATGATGAAAATGGGACCTAAGGGTTGAAATGGTAATTATGGAAAATGGCCTAATTACATTGTTTAATTAATTGGGATAATTAATTGGTGAGAAATGAGGAAATGAAATGTTGATTGAATATCCATTTGTGCATTTATTTTCTGTTTTAGAAATAACTGCTTTGGGCTATCGGTGGAGGATAGTCGTGATTGTTGTAGACAATGCTTGATGATTAAGTAAACTGAAACTAATCAATGAAATATGTCATGGAACTTGACGGTTGATGGAATACATTAATTATATGTATTGTGTGATTGTATATAGAACCTTTGTGTTTGTATACGTTATGTGTAGAGGAGGAGATAGGGAATGTACTCCGCGGTTTAGGGGAAGATAGGGGATGTACCTCTAAACCGGATAGGTATTGGGAGGAGATAGGGGATGAACTCCGTAGACAGAGCTCATATGCTTGTCTAGAGAAGTGAAGATAGAGCTCATATGCTTATCTTTGTGAAGTGTGGATACAGCTTGTGTGCTTATCTGTGGATATAGTTTTTATACATATCTGTTGTAGAATGTGGATACAGCTTGTATGCTTATCTGTGGATATTGTTGATATACATATCTGTTGTAGAATGTGGATACAGCTTGTATGCTTATCTGTGGGTATTGTTGATATACATATCTGTTGAAATGATGATAGAGCTGACATGCTTATCTGTTGAAAAAGGGAAAATGAAAGGTAACTTAGACTCATAAGTTGTAAGACATAAATATGAAATTTATGTAATTGTATCAGTGTTGGCCATCTATCAATTGCTAATGTTTTAGTCATTGTTCATGGTTGGTTTAGTGTATTTCTACTGGGCTGTGGCTCACCCTATATGGGAACATCATTTTCAGGTACAGGAAGCATGCCACCTCCAAGGACATAGCTGGGAGGCTAGAGGCGGACATGTTTTGTTGTTTTACTTTTGATGTATTACATGTAACTTCAAGCCAAGGGCTTAATGTGTATCGAGTTAGTACTCTTTGTTGTAACCAAGTGTTAACTTGGAAAGCTGTAAGCCCGTAGGGCATTTTGTTATGATGTTAACATGTAATACTTATGTAATGAGACGCTAATGAATAATAGAAGGTGGTTTGTTTATACGTCAACGCATGTCTTGTTTGATGGGATTAATGTTATTATTTTGAGGGCGTTACAACTTGGTATCAAAGCGTACCGGGTTCGAATACTTTGGGTACGTGGGAAGTGATTAGTATCACAATGGGTTTGTCTCGCTTGATAGAGACTTAGATGTAGTATCATATGCTATGTGCTTAAATGCTAAAATGCTTATGTGACTATGTGGGTATGGGATTTAATTTCTAGGATGTTGATTGGATCCTTGAGTTTCTGGGAGTCTTGTTGGAAAAGCACTTGATCAATGCTATTTCTAACCGGAACTCTAGTAACGTCTCGGGACTATCATTATCCGGAAATGAAATTCGTAAGTGCTTATGTGTTTATGTGCGCTTATGTGGAGTGAATTATTGTTGTCCATGTATTAGGACGTGAGTGTCTAGTTTCGGCACATTTGTGAATGTGCTAACGTTCTGTGTTGCCTTTATTAGGATGTCAGGACGAGGAAGGGGTGCTAGGCGTGGTAGACCTGCGAGGCAGGAAGTACCGTTACCGGGTGAGATTCCGGCAGTGCAGGAGGGGGTTGGGCAGGCCACTGTGGCCGAGCCAGTGGGTCAGCAGGCTATGGGTGCCTTGGCCAGAGAGTTAGCAGGAGCTTTGGGTATTCTTAGGGCTGAGAATCAGGCAGTTGAGGCAGGGCCTTCCTTCTTGAAGAGGGAGTTCTTTCGGTGTAATCCGGACGAGTTTATCGGGGATCCTAAAGAGCCGCTTAAGGCAGATGAATGGCTCGAACAGACAACGAAGACGTTTGAGATGCTTGGCATCGAGGACGGAGCACTGAAAGTGACCTTGGCATCCTTCCAACTGAAGGGAGATGCGGGTCAATGGTGGAAATACGAGAAGGCTCGTGTTGGTGGGACTTGGGAGGCATTTGTGAATGCTTTTCAGGAGAGGTTTTTGTCTGCAGTAGCTAGAGAGAAGCTGAGGGATCAGTTTAGCCGGCTTAATCAGCAGGGCTTGTCAGTGGCCGAGTTTGAGGCTACTTTTACCAGTCTGTCTAGGTTTGCACCTGAACTGGTGGCGTCTGAGGAACGCCGTTGCTATGAGTTTGAGCGGAAGTTGAGGCGGGGCCTCAAGTTGAGAATTGGTGGGTCTTATATTCGAGAGTATAGACACCTAGTGGACGCTGCAGCTCATATGGAGCTTATGATGCAGGAGGAGGATGAGGGCCAGAGAGGCTCCAAGAGGAGCCAGGATAGTCAGGGTGATGGCAGGAGGCAGAGGGGTTCTAACCCTCAGCAGTTGCAGGGTGGTGTTGCTAGATCGACCTTCCCAGTGCCGAGTGTGGGCTCCGGGAGAGGTGGTCAGGGGGATTTCACCTGTTACAAGTGTGGCCAGTTGGGTCACAAGGTTTCAGTTTGCCCGCAGAAGGGTGGGGGTCAGAAAGCTGCTTCTTTTTCAGCTAGACCGCAGAGTCAGAGTTTGGGCAGGGGGCAGCTCTTGACTTGTTATCAGTGTGGACAACCTGGGCACATGAAGAGGTTTTGCCCACAGTTGAGTGCCACTTCGGGAGCGTCTGGTTCTAGGCAGACGCAGGGTTTTCAGCCAGCTCAGTCTGTGCAGGCCTCGAGGGCCAATCCGGGAGCTTCGTCATCCCAGTCTGTGCAGCAGTCTTTTGCTCCGAGAGGTGAGCAGGTAGACCAGGGGCCTACGGGGCGCGTGTATGCTGTTACCGCGCAGGATTTAGTACCAGCTCCACCAGTAGTGAGAGGTACTTTTCTGTTTTGCAACTCGGTTGCTAATGTGTTGATAGACACGGGTGCATCTCATTCTTTTGTATCTGCTGCATTTGCATCTGTTTTGGAATTGGAGTTAGCACAGTTAGCATCTCCTATTTGTGTGGTATCGCCTTTGGGTGGTGAGTTGATTCTGAAACAGGGTGTTAGAGGTTGTGATATAGAGGTCGCCGACTATAGGCTTCCTTTTCCGTTTGTTGTCATGCCCATGAAGGGTTTTGATGTTATTTTGGGTATGGACTGGTTATCGTCATACCGGGCTGTTATTGATTGCTACCGCCAGAGGGTTACATTGTGTACCTTGAGCGGGGAGTGGTTCCATTTCTTGGGAGACCGGGTTGATAGTGTTTTGCCACCGGGGTATGATTCGCGAGGGCGAAGTGAGCTTAGTGGTTTACTTGCTAGTTTTGAGAGTAGCGAGTGTGTTGAGACTCGGATTGTGTTGCCGAGGGTGGTTTGTGAGTATTCGGATGTTTTTCCCGAAGAACTTGTTAGTTTGCCACCTCACCGGGAGATAGAATTCTCTATTGATTTAGTGCCGGGTACGACGCCGATTTCTATGGCACCTTACCGTTTTGCTCCAGCAGAGTTGGTTGAGTTGAAAGTTCAGCTCCAGGAATTGCTAGATAAAGGCTTTGTTCGCCCTAGCGTTTCACCGTGGGGAGCGCCGGCCCTCTTTGTTAAAAAGAAAGATGGTGCCTTGAGATTGTGTATTGACTATCGGAAGTTGAATCGGGCTACGGTTAAGAATAAGTACCCTATGCCCCGTATAGATGATTTGTTTGACCAGTTGAAGGGTTCCCGTTGTTTCTCTAAGATAGACTTGAGATCGGGTTACCACCAGTTGAGGGTCAGGGAGGAGGATATTCCGAAAACGGCATTCCGTACGCGGTATGGCCATTATGAGTTTCTGGTGATGCCATTTGGGCTTACCAATGCACCGGCAGTCTTTATGGACTTGATGAACCGGATTTTCCGGGAGTTCTTAGACCGATTTGTGGTTGTCTTCGTGGACGACATTCTTATTTATTCGCCTACCGAGGAGGAGCATGAGGCACACTTGAGAGTGGTGCTTGAGTTACTTAGAGCCCATAGGCTGTATGCCAAGTTTGGGAAGTGTGAGTTCTGGCTGGGGGAAGTCAAATTCTTAGGCCACGTGGTATCCGGGGAAGGGGTGTCTGTTGATACATCCAAGGTAGAGACAGTGCAAGATTGGGCACAGCCTAAGAGTGTGTTTGAGATCCGCAGTTTCCTGGGATTAGCTGGGTATTACCGTCGGTTTGTGAAAGATTTCTCCAGGTTAGCGTCACCGTTGACTAGACTGACTCGGAAGGGAGTCAAGTTTGTGTGGAGTGAGACTTGTGAAAGGTCATTCCAAGAGTTGAAAGTTAGATTGACCACCGCTCCGGTGTTGATTATTCCGGAGAGAAGGTTGGGTTATGCAGTTTATTGTGATGCCTCACGAGAGGGTTTGGGCTGTGTGTTGATGCAAGAGGGGAAAGTGGTAGCTTATAGCTCACGTCAGTTGAAAATACACGAGAAGAATTACCCCACACACGACCTAGAGTTAGCAGCTGTGATCTTTGCCTTGAAAATCTGGAGGCACTACCTTTATGGTGAGAGGTTCGAGGTATTCTCGGATCATAAGAGTTTGAAGTATCTGTTTACACAGAAAGACTTGAATTTGAGGCAGAGGAGATGGATGGAGTTCATCGAGGATTACGATTTTGAGTTGCATTATCATCCGGGAAAGGCCAATGTTGTGGCCGATGCCCTTAGTAGGAAAACCATTAGTGATGTAGCTTGTATAGCCATCCGGGAATGGGAGATGTTGGGAGCACTTGGCGAGTTTGATTTGCTACTGGGCGAATCTGTCGAGGCTGCGGCCTTGTTTTCTGTTGTTGCGCAGCCTACACTTGTGATTAGAGTGTTAGAGGCACAGAGAGGTGACCTTGAGGTAGAATCCCTCCGAGAGAAGATCTCCAGTGGGAAAGTTGAGAAGGGTTTGACGGTGTATCCCGACCTGAGTGTGAGATACCAAGACCGTTTGTTTGTACCGGAGTCTTGCCGAGAGGAAGTACTCCGAGAGTTTCACCATTCGCGCCTTGCGGTGCATCCGGGAGGTACTAAGATGTATCAGGATTTGGGTCGCCAGTTTTGGTGGCGGGGTATGAAGAGAGATGTGGCTGTTTTCGTATCGAAGTGCCTTACTTGCCAGCAAGTGAAGGCCGAGCATCAGAGGCCAGCGGGTTTGTTGCAACCCTTGCCTATTGCCGAGTGGAAGTGGGAGCATGTCACTATGGACTTCGTTGTAGGTCTTCCGAGGACTCAACGGGGTAGTGATGCTATTTGGGTGGTTGTAGACCGGTTGACTAAGTCGGCGCACTTTATTCCTATGCGCGTGAGAGATTCGGTGGATCATCTTGCCGATTTGTATGTTCGGGACGTAGTGAGATTGCACGGGGTCCCAGTGACGATCGTCTCAGATAGAGATCCTCGTTTTACTGCTAGGTTGTGGCAGAGTTTGCAGAGTGCCTTGGGCACTAAGTTGACCTTTAGTACGGCTTATCATCCTCAGACTGACGGGCAGTCCGAGCGTACTATTCAGATCCTCGAGGATATGCTTCGGGGTTGTGTCCTGGACTTCTGTGGGACGTGGGAGAGGCACTTGCCATTGGTAGAGTTTGCCTACAACAACAGTTTTCAGTCTAGCATCGGTATGGCACCGTTTGAGGCCTTGTATGGCCGACCGTGTAGGTCTCCAGTTTGTTGGGCCGAGGTGGGTGATGCACCTTTGTTGGGTCCGGAGTTGGTGAGGGAGACGACGGAGAAAGTTGAACTTATCCGTAGGAGGCTTGTTACAGCCCAGAGTCGACAAAAGAGTTATGCCGACCGTAGGAGGAGGCCTTTGGCGTTTGAGGTAGGTGATCATGTCTTTCTGAAAATATCACCTAGGCGAGGCCTGATGAGGTTTGGGAAGAGTGGGAAATTATCCCCTCGGTTTATTGGTCCTTTTGAGATCCTTGAGAGGATTGGCGAGGTTGCTTATCGGTTAGCCTTACCGCCGCAGTTGTCCGGGGTGCATGACGTGTTTCATGTGAGTATGCTTCGGAAGTATGAGCCAGATCCATCACATGTGCTGGATTGGAGCGATTTAGAGGTAGATGAGGATGCCTCGTATAAGGAGAGACCGGTTCGGGTCTTGGATAGGCGGGATCAGGTCCTGCGTGGCAAGACCATTCCTTTGGTGAAAGTCTTGTGGAAACATCACGGAGTGGAGGAAGCCACTTGGGAACGTGAGTTGGAAGTCCGTGAGAAATATCCGGACTTGTTTATTGATATGTAATCTTGTATTTGAATTTTACATTTTGTTGAACTTAAGAGCTTTTATATATGTCTTAAGTTGTGAAACATTGAGAATGTTTTGATTATTGGTAGTATGTTTTGGAACTTGCCTCATATGGAAGTTGAATATAACATCATATCTGTTGAACATATTGTTGAAATTGGAAGGATAGTGCATAATGTTGATGCATGTTGAAAGTACATATGTTGTTTACATATTGTGATATGTCTCTTGTTTAAGGGATGGGATGACCGGTAATGGGTCGAATTGTTGAATGTTAAAATATAACATTGTTTAAAATGGAAGAAAACTTGTTTTGAAAACTGGTGCTTAATTTCGGGGACGAAATTCTTTAAGGGGGGAAGGTTATAGCGATCTCGGGTTTACCCTTGTTGTATAGTGATCCAGACTTGTGTCTGTAGATGTTGGTAGTTGACTATTATCTTGTTTGCATCCTCTTTACTTCATATTTGAGTTATGGGATGTGTTGGGTGGGTTTGTTTCAGGTTGGTTGAGTTTAGAAACCAAAACTAGTTGCCCAGATTTTTGGCCTGTCCGCTCGAGCGTAGATGTTGGCGCTCGAGCGTGGAATACACCCATCCAGTATTTGTTGTGCAGTGTTGTACGCTCGAGCGTAGAGTTGGGAGCTCGAGCGGAGGTCTGGTTCTGCAAAAGTGCTGAGCGAGTGCATTCTGCGCTCGAGCGGGAGGTTGGCCGCTCGAGCGTAAGTCTGTGAGTGGCCGCTCGAGCGGGGTGTTTTACGCTCGAGCGGGAGACTGGGTTAAAGTCCCGAATTTGTGCCTTTTCAAATCACTTTTTGCTTTCTCTTCTCTCTCTTACTTTTCCAAAAAGCCATTTTCAGAGCTTCTCACTCTAAATCGGCCCTTCTCTCTTAGATTTGATCTAGTAAGGATCGTTTACTCACCTTTTGTCTTCACAAAAGTTGTGTTGATCGTCGAGAGCTTCATTTTGATCTGAAAATTTCGAGTTTTGGAGCATTTTGGTTTTGGTCTTCATCTCCTTTGAGGCTCCGGGTTTGAGGTAGGGATAACCTACTCCTCTCTATGGGTTTTGTCTTTAAATATTGGTATTTTGAGATGTTGGCTTTGGTTTGGTAATTTTGTGAAAGTTTGGGGCTTTTGTGCAATTATACAAAAGTTGGGGTTTCATTCATAATAAACCTAGATGCATGTTTGGCATGATGAAAATGGGACCTAAGGGTTGAAATGGTAATTATGGAAAATGGCCTAATTACATTGTTTAATTAATTGGGATAATTAATTGGTGAGAAATGAGGAAATGAAATGTTGATTGAATATCCATTTGTGCATTTATTTTCTGTTTTAGAAATAACTGCTTTGGGCTATCGGTGGAGGATAGTCGTGATTGTTGTAGACAATGCTTGATGATTAAGTAAACTGAAACTAATCAATGAAATATGTCATGGAACTTGACGGTTGATGGAATACATTAATTATATGTATTGTGTGATTGTATATAGAACCTTTGTGTTTGTATACGTTATGTGTAGAGGAGGAGATAGGGGATGTACTCCGCGGTTTAGGGGAAGATAGGGGATGTACCTCTAAACCGGATAGGTATTGGGAGGAGATAGGGGATGAACTCCGTAGACAGAGCTCATATGCTTGTCTAGAGAAGTGAAGATAGAGCTCATATGCTTATCTTTGTGAAGTGTGGATACAGCTTGTGTGCTTATCTGTGGATATAGTTTTTATACATATCTGTTGTAGAATGTGGATACAGCTTGTATGCTTATCTGTGGATATTGTTGATATACATATCTGTTGTAGAATGTGGATACAGCTTGTATGCTTATCTGTGGGTATTGTTGATATACATATCTGTTGAAATGATGATAGAGCTGACATGCTTATCTGTTGAAAAAGGGAAAATGAAAGGTAACTTAGACTCATAAGTTGTAAGACATAAATATGAAATTTATGTAATTGTATCAGTGTTGGCCATCTATCAATTGCTAATGTTTTAGTCATTGTTCATGGTTGGTTTAGTGTATTTCTACTGGGCTGTGGCTCACCCTATATGGGAACATCATTTTCAGGTACAGGAAGCATGCCACCTCCAAGGACATAGCTGGGAGGCTAGAGGTGGACATGTTTTGTTGTTTTACTTTTGATGTATTACATGTAACTTCAAGCCAAGGGCTTAATGTGTATCGAGTTAGTACTCTTTGTTGTAACCAAGTGTTAACTTGGAAAGCTGTAAGCCCGTAGGGCATTTTGTTATGATGTTAACATGTAATACTTATGTAATGAGACGCTAATGAATAATAGAAGGTGGTTTGTTTATACGTCAACGCATGTCTTGTTTGATGGGATTAATGTTATTATTTTGAGGGCGTTACAGAGAGTCTCGGATCTAGGTTTAGAATGGAGAAAAGAAGTGAAAAAGTGATGTTTCAAACGCTGCTGTTCGCTGATATAAAACACGCTCGCTCGAGCGAAGTCTTCGTCGCTCGAGCGACCAGACACAGAAAACTCTCGCTCGAGCCAAGATGTTCTCGATTGAGCGAAGAAAAACCCAGACCGCTCGAGCGAAGGAAGCTCGCTCGAGCCAAGAATGGCAACTCTCAGGTCCAGAACCAGACACGAACTCAACTCTCGCTTGAGCGACCACTCCTCGCTCGAGCGAAGACCCAAAATTCTGGGCAGCAACACTAGGCTCCCAAACACAACCAACCTGTAACAAACCTGCCCAACACATCCTATAACTCAATATACAAAGTAAAAGGATGCAAACGAGAAAATAAACAACTACCAACATCCACGGACGCATGTCCGGATCACTATACAACAAGGGTAAAACCCGGGATCGCTATAAATAGGAAAGTAAACTAAATTAAAATAGAATTTAAATAAAAATAAAAATGAAAGTAGCATAAAATTAAAAATGGTAGTTCAATCCAGAAACCACTATACCTTAACGATCTATTTGGAAATTAAATAAAAAAGGAAGTTCAACAGAAAAGTAAATTGAATAAAAATGGAAGTTGAATAAAAATAAAAATGAAAGTTGCAGAAAATTAAATATGGAAGTTCAATCCAGGAACCACTATACCTTAACGATCAATTTGGAAATTAAATAAAAAAGGAAGTTTAATAGAAAAGTAAATTGCATAAAATGGAAGTTGAATAAAAATAAAAATGGAAGTTGCATAAAATTAAAAATGGAAGTTCAATCCAAAAACCACTATACCTTAACGATCTATTTGGAAATTAAATAAAAAAGGAAGTTTAATAGAAAAGTAATTTCAATAAAAATGGAAGTTGAATAAAAATCAAAATGAAAGTTGCAGAAAATTAAATATGGAAGTTCAATCCAGAAACCACTTTACCTTAACGTTCTATTTGGAAATTAAAAAAAAAAAGGAAGTTTAATAGCAAAGTAAATTGAATAAAAAGGGAAGTTGAATAAAAATAAAAAGGAAAGTTGCAGAAAATTAACAGCGGAAGTTCAATCCCGAAACCACTATACCTTAACGATCTATTTGCAAATCAAATAAAAAAGGAAGTTTAATAGAAAAGTAAATTGAATAAAAATGGAAGTTGAATAAAAATAAAAAGGAAAGTTGCAGAAAATTAAAAGCGGAAGTTCAATCCCGAAACCACTATGCCTTAACGATCTATTTGGAAATCAAATAAAAAAGGACGTTTAATAGAAAAGTAATTTGAATAAAAATGGAAGTTGAATAAAAATAAAAACGAAAGTTGCATAAAATTAAAAGAGGAAGTTCAATCCAAAAACCACTATACCTTAACGACCTATTTGGAAATTAAATAAAAAAGGAAGTTGAGTAGAAAAGAAACTTGAATAAAAAAGGAAGTTAAATAAAAATTAAAGTGGAAGTTGCAGAAAATTAAAAATGGAAGTTCATTCCAGAAACCACTATCCCTTAACGATCTATATGGAAATTAAATAAAAAAGGAAGTTTAATAGAAAAGTAAAATGATTAAAAATGGAAGTAAAATAAAAATAAAAATGAAAGTTGCATAAAATTAAAAATGGAAGTTCAATCCAGAAACCACTATACCTTAACGATCTGCTGGGAAATTAAATAAAAAAGGAAGTTTAATAGGAAAGTAAATTGAATTAAAACGGAAGTAGAATACAAATAAAAATAAAAGTTGCAGAAAATTAAAAATGGAAGTTCAATCCAGAAACCATTATACCTTAACGATCTATTTGGAAATTAAATAAAAAAGGAAGTTTAATAGAAAAGTAAATTGAATAAAAATAAAAATGAAAGTTGCAGAAAATTAAATATGGAAGTTCAATCCAGAAACCACTATACCTTAACGATATATTTGGAAATTAAATAAAAAAGGATGTTTAACAGAAAAGTAAATTGAATAAAAATGAAAGTTGAATGAAAATAAAAATGAAAGGTGCCGAAAATTAAAAGCGGAAGTTCAATCCCGAAACCACTATACCTTAACGATTTATTTGGAAATCAAATAAACAAGGAAGTTTAATAGACAAGTAAATTGCATAAAACGGAAGTTGAATAAAAATAAAAATGAAAGTTGCTTGAAATTAAAAATGGAAGTTCAATCCAAAAACCACTATACCTTAACGATCTATTTGGAAATTAAATAAAAAAGGAAGTTGAGTAGAAAAGAAACTTGAATAAAAAAGGAAGTTAAATAAAAATAAAAATGGAAGTTGATTCCTGAAACCACTATACCTTCACGATCAATTTGGAAATTAAATAAAAAAGGAAGTTTAATAGAAAAGTAAATTGATTAAAAATCGAAGTAATATAAAAATAAAAATGAAACTTGCATAAAATAAAAAATGGAAGTTCAATCCAGAAACCACTATACCTTAACGATTTACTTGGAAATTAAATAAAAAAGGAAGTTTAATAGGATAGTAAATTGAATTGAAACAGAAGTAGAATACAAATAAAAAAAAAATGTTGCATAAAATTAAAAATGGTAGTTCAATCCAGAAACCACTACACCTTAACGATCTATTTGGAAATTAAATAAAAAAGCAAGTTCAATAGAAAAGTAAATCGAATAAAAATGGAAGTTGAATAAAAGTAAAAATGAAAGTTGCAGAAAATTAAATATGGAAGTTCAATCCAGAAACCACTATACCTTAACAATCTATTTGGAAATTAAATAAAAAAGGAAGTTTAACAGAAAAGTAAATTGAATAAAAATGGAAGTTGAATAAAAATAAAAATGAAAGTTGCAGAAAATTAAAAGCGGAAGTTCAAACCTGAAACCACGATACCTTAACAATCTATTTGGAAATTTAATAAAAAATGAAGTTTAATAGAAAAGTAAATTGAATAAAAATGGAAGTTGAATAAAAATGAAAAGGAAAGATGCAGAAAATTAAAAGCGGAAGTTCAATCCCGAAACCACTATACCTTAACGATCTATTTGGAAATCAATTAAACAAGGAAGTTTAATAGAAAAGTAAATTGAATAAAAATAGAAGTTGAATAAAAATAAAAATGAAAGTTGCATAAAATTAAAAATGGAAGTTCAATCTAGAAACCACTATACCTTAGCGATCTATTTGGAAATTAAATAAAAATAGAAGTTTATTAGGAAAGTAAATTGAATAAAAATGGAAGTAGAATAAAAATAAAAATGAAAGTTGCATAAAATTAAAAATGGAAGTTCAATCCAGAAACCACTATACCTTAACGATCTATTTGGAAATTAAATAAAAAAGGAAGTTTAACAGAAAAGTAAATTGAATAAAAATAAAAATGAAAGTTGCAGAAAATTAAATATGGAAGTTCAATCCCGAAACCACTATACCTTAACGATCTATTTGGAAATTAAATAAAAAAGGAAGTTTAATAGAAAAGTAAATTGAATAAAAATGGAAGTTGAATAAAAATAAAAATGAAAGTTGCAGAAAATTAAATATGGAAGTTCAATCCAGAAACCACTATACCTTAACGATCTATTTGGAAATTAAATGAAAAAGGAAGTTTAACAGAAAAGTAAATTGAATTAAAATGGAAGTTGAATAAAAATAAAAATGAAAGTTGCAGAAAATTAAAAGCAGAAGTTCAAACCTGAAACCACTATACCTTAACGATCTATTCTGAAATTAAATAAAAAAGGAAGTTTAATAAAAATAAAAAGGAAAGTTGCAGAAAATTAAAAGCGGAAGTTCAATCCCGAAACCACTATACCTTAATGATCTATTTGGAAATCAAATAAACAAGGAAGTTTAATAGACAAGTAAATTGCATAAAATGGAAGTTGAATAAAAATAAAAATGAAAGTTGCATAAAATTAAAAATGTAAGATCAATCCACAAACCACTATACGTTAACGATCTATTTGGAAATTAAATAAAAAACGAAGTTGAGCAGAAAATAAACTTGAAAAAAAAAGGAAGTTAAAAAAAAATAAAAATGGAAGTTGCAGAAAATTAAAAATGGAAGTTCATTCTAGAAACCACTATACCTTAACGATCTATTTGGAAATTAAATAAAAAAGGAAGTTTAAAAGAAAAGTAAATTGAATAAAAATGGAAGTTGAATAAAAATAAAAAGGAAAGATGCAGAAAATTAAAAGCGGAAGTTCAATCCCGAAACCACTATACCTTAACGATCTATTTGGAAATCAAATAAACAAGGAAGTTTAATAGAAAAGTAAATTGCATAAAATGGAAGTTGAATAAAAATAAAAATGAAAGTTGCATAAAATTAAAAATGGAAGTTCAATCCAAAAACCACTATACCTTAACGATCTATTCGGAAATTAATTAAAAAAGGAAGTTGACTAGAAAAGAAACTTGAATAAAAAAGGAAGTTAAATAAAAATAAAAATGGAAGTTGCAGAAAATTAAAAATGGAAGTTCATTCTAGAAACCACTATACCTTAATGATCTATTTGGAAATTAAATAAAAAAGGAAGTTTAATAGAAAAGTAAATTTAATAAAAATGGAAGTTGAATAAAAATAAAAAGGAAAGTTGCAGAAAATTAAAAGCGGAAGTTCAATCCCGAAACCACTATACCTTAACGATCTATTTGGAAATCAAATAAACAAGGAAGTTTAATAGAAATGTAAATTGCATAAAATGGAAGTTGAATAAAAATAAAAATTAAAGTTGCATAAAATTAAAAATGAAAGTTCAATCCAAAAACCACTATACCTTAACGATCTATTTGGAAATTAAATAAAAAGGAAGTTGAGTAGAAAAGAAACTTGAATAAAAATGGAAGTTAAATAAAAATAAAAGTGGAAGTTGCAGAAAATCAAAAATGGAAGTTCATTCCAGAAACTACTATACCTTAACGATCTATTTGGAAATTAAATAAAAAAGGAAGTTTAATAGGAAAGTAAATTGAATAAAAATGGAAATAAAATAAAAATAAAAATGGAAGTTCAATCCAGAAACCACTATACCTTAACGATCTATTTGGAAATTAAATAAAAAAGGAAGTTTAACAGAAAAGTTAATTGAATAAAAATGGAAGTTGAATAAAAATAAAAATAAAAGTTGCAGAAAATTAAAAGCGGAAGTTCAAACCCGAAACCACTATACCTTAACGATCTATTTGGAAATTAAATAAAAAAGGAAGTTTAATAGAAAAGTAAATTGAATAAAAATGGAAGTTGAATAAAAATAAAAAGGAAAGTTGCCGAAAATTAAAAGCGGAAGTTCAATCCCGAAACCACTATACCTTAACGATCTATTTGGAAATCAAATAAACAAGGAAGATTAATAGAAATGTAAATTGAATAAAAATGGAAGTTGAATAAAAATAAAAATGAAAGTTGCATAAAATTAAAAATGGAAGTTCAATCCCAAAACCACTATACCTTAACGATCTATTTGGAAATTAAATAAAAAAGGAAGTTGAGTAGAAAAGTAACTTGAATGAAAGAGGAAGTTAAATAAAAATAAAAATGGAAGTTGCAGAAAATTAAAAATGGAAGTTCATTCCAGAAACCACTATACCTTAACGATCTATTTGGAAATTAAATAAAAAAGGAAGTTTAATAGAAAAGTAAATTGATTAAAAATAGAAGTAATATAAAAACAAAAATGGAAGTTGCATAAATAAAAAATGGAAGTTCAATCCAGAAACCACTATACCTAAACCATCTACTTGGAAATTAAATAAAAAAGGAAGTTTAACAGGATAGTAAACTGAATTGAAACAGAAGTAGAATACAAATAAAAGTAAAAGTTGCATAAAATTAAAAAAGGAAGTTCAATCCAGAAACCACTATACCTTAACGATCTATTTGGAAATAAATAAAAAAGGAAGTTGAATAGAAAAGTAAATCGAAAAAAAATGGAAGTTGATTAAAAATAAAAATGAAAGTTGCAGAAAATTAAATATGGAAGTTCAATCCAGAAACCACTATACCTTAACGATCTATTTGGAAATTAAATAATAAAGGAAGTTTAATAGAAAAGTAAATTGAAGAAAAATGGAAGTTGAATAAAAATAAAAATGAAAGTTGCAGAAAATTAAAAGCAGAAGTCCAAACCCGAAACCACTATACCTTAACGATCTATTTGGAAATTAAAGAAAAAAGGAAGGTTAATAGAAAAGTAAATTGAATAAAAATGGAAGTTGAATAAAATTAAAAAGGAAAGTTGTAGAAAATTAAAAGCGGAAGTTCAATCCCGAAACCACTATACCTTAACGATCTATATGGAAATCAAATAAACAAGGAAGTTTAATAGAAAAGTAAATTGAATAAAAATGGAAGTTGAATAAAAATAAAAATGAAAGTTGCATAAAATTAAAAATGGAAGTTCAATCCAGAAACCACTATACCTTTGCGATCTATTTGGAAATTAAATAAAAATAGAAGTTTAGTAGGAAAGTAAATTGAATAAAAATGGAAGTAGAATAAAAATAAAAATGAAAGTTGCATAAAATTAAAAATGGAAGTTCAATCTAGAAACCACTATACCTTAATGATCTATTTGGAAATTAAATAAAAAAGGAAGTTGAACAGAAAAGTAAATTGAATAAACATAAAAATGAAAGTTGCAGAAAATTAAATATGGAAGTTCAATCCCGAAACCACTATACCTTAACGATCTATTTGGAAATTAAATAAAAAAGGAAGTTTAATAGAAAAGTAAATTGAATAAAAATGGAAGTTGAATAAAAATTAAGAGGAAAGTTGCAGAAAATTAAAAGCGGAAGTTCGATCCCGAAACCACTATACCTTAACGATCTATTTGCAAATCAAATAAAAAAGGAAGTTTAATAGAAAAGTAAATTGAATAAAAATGGAAGTTGAATAAAAATAAAAATGAAAGTTGCAGAAAATTAAATATGGAAGTTCAATCCAGAAACCACTATACTTAACGATCTATTTGGAAATTAAATAAAAAAAGAAGTTTAACAGAAATGTAAATTGAGTAAAAATGGAAGTTGAATAAAAATAAAAATGAAAGTTGCAGAAAATTAAATATGGAAGTTCAATCCAGAAACCACTTTACCTTAACGATCTATTTGGAAATTAAATAAAAAAGGAAATTTAATAGAAAAGTAAATTGAATAAAAATGGAAGTTGAACAAAAATTAAAATGAAAGTTGCATAAAATTAAAAATGGATGTTCAATCCAAAAACCACTATACCTTAACGATCTATTTGAAAATGTAAATAAAAAAGGAAGTTGAGTAGAAAAGAAACTTGAATAAAAAAGGAAGTTAAATAAAAATAAAAATGGAAGTTGCAGAAAATTAAAAATGGAAGTTCATTCCAGAAACCACTATACCTTAACGATCTATTTGGAAATTAAATAAAAAAGGAAGCTTAATCGAAAAGTAAATTGATTAAAAATGGAAGTAAAATAAAAATAAAAATGAAAGTTGCATAAAATTAAAAATGGAAGTTCAATCCAGAAACCACTATACCTTAACGATCTACCTGGAAATTAAATAAAAAAGGATGTTTAATAGGAAAGTAAATTGAATTAAAAAGGAAGTAGAATACAAATAAGAGTAAAAGTTGCATAAAATTAAAAATGGAAGTTCAATCCAGAAACCACTATACCTTAACGATCTATTTGGAAATTAAATAAAAAAGGAAATTTAATAGAAAAGTAAATTGAATAAAAATGAAAGTTGAACAAAAATAAAAATGAAAGTTGCAGAAAATTAAATTTGGAAGTTCGATCCAGAAACCACTTTACGTTAACGATCTATTTGGAAATTAAATAAAAAAGGAAATTTAATAGAAAAATAAATTGAATAAAAATGGAAGTTGAACAAAAATAAAAATGAAAGTTGCATAAAATTAAAAATGGAAGTTCAATCCAAAAACCCCTATACCTTAACGATCTATTTGGAAATTAAATAAAAAAGGAAGTTTAATAGAAAAGTAAATTGAATAAAAATGGAAGTTGAATAAAAATAAAAATGAAAGTTGCAGAAAATTAAATTTGGAAGTTCAATCCAGAAACCACTATACCTTAACGATCTATTTGGAAATTAAATAAAGAAGGAAGTTTAACAGAAAAGTAAATTGAATAAAAATGGAAATTGAATAAAAATAAAAATGAAAGTCGTAGAAAATTTTAAACGGAAGTTCAAACCCAAAACCACTATACCTTAACGATCTATTTGGAAATTAAAAAAAAAAAGGAAGTTTAATAGAAAAGTAAATTGAATAAAAATGGAAGTTGAATAAAAATAAAAGGGAAAGTTGCAAAAAATTAAAAGCGGAAGTTCAATCCCGAAACCACTACACCTTAACGATTTATTTGGAAATCAGATAAAAAAGGTAGTTTAATAGAAAAGTAAATTGAATAGAAATGGAAGTTGAATAAAAATAAAAATGAAAGTTGCATAAAATTAAAAATGGATGTTCAATGCAGAAACCACTATACCTTGACGATCTATTTGGAAATTAAAAAAAAATAGGAAGTTTAATAGAAAAGTAAATTGAATAAAAATGGTAGTTGAATAAAAATAAAAAGGAAAGTTGCAGAAAATTAAAAGCGGAAGTTCAATCCCGAAACCACTATACCTTAACGATCTATTTGGAAATCAAATAAAAAAGGAAGTTTAATAGAAAAGTAAATTGAATAGAAATCGAAGTTGAATAAAAATAAAAATGAAAGTTGCATAAAATTAAAAATGGATGTTCAATGCAGAAACCACTATACCTTAACGATCTATTTGGAAATTAAATAAAAAAGGAAGTCTGATAGAAAAGTAAATTGCATAAAATGGAAGTTGAATAAAAATAAAAATGAAAGTTGCATAAAACTAAAAATGGAGGTTCAATCCAAAAACCGCTATATCTTAACGATCTATTTGGAAATTAAATAAAAAAGGAAGTTGAGTAGAAAAGAAACTTGAATAAAAAAGGAAGTTAAATAAAAATAAAAATGGAAGTTGCAGAAAATTAAAAATGGAAGTTCATTCCAGAAACCACTATACCTTAACGATCTATTTGGAAATTAAATAAAAAAGGAAGTTTAGTAGAAAAGTAAATTGATTAAAAATGGAAGTAAAATAAAAATAAAAATGAAAGTTGCATAAAATTAAAAATGGAAGTTCAATCCAGAAACCACTATACCTTAACGATCTACGTGGAAATTAAATAAAAAAGGAAGTTTAATAGGAAAGTAAATTGAATTAAAACGGTAGTAGAATACAAAAAAAAATAAAAGTTGCATAAAATTAAAAATGGAAGTTCAATTCAGAAACCACTATACCTTAACGATATATTTGGAAATTAAATAAAAAAGGAAGTTTAATAGAAAAGTAAATTGAATAAAAATGGAAGTTGAATAAAAATAAAAATGAAAGTTGCAGCAAATTAAATATGGAAGTTCAGTCCTGAAACCACTGTACCTTAACGATTTATTTGGAAATTAAATAAAACAGGAAATTTAGTAGAAAAGTAAATTGAATAAAAATGGAAGTTGAACAAAAATAAAAATGAAAGTTGCAGAAAATTAAAAGCAGAAGTTCAAACCCGAAACCACTATACCTTAACGATCTATTTGGAAATTAAATAAAAAAGGAAGTTTGATAGAAAAGTAAATTGAATAAAAAAGGAAGTTGAATAAAAATAAAAAGGAAAGTTGCAGAAAATTAAAAGCGGAAGTTCAATCCCGAAACCACTATACCTTAACGATCTATTTGGAAATCAAATAAACAAGGAAGTTTAATAGAAAAGTAAATTGCATAAAATGGAAGTTGAGTAAAAATAAAAATGAAAGTTGCATAAAATTTAAAATGGAAGTTCAATCCAAAAACCACTATACCTTAACGATCTATTTGGAAAGTAAATAAAAAAGGAAGTTGAGTAGAAAAGAAACTTGATTAAAAAAGGAAGTTAAATAAAAATAAAAATGGAAGTTGCAGAAAATTAAAAATGGAAGTTCATTCCAGAAACCACTATACCTTAACGATCTATTTGGAAATTAAATAAAAAAAGAAGTTTAATAGGAAAGTAAATTGATTAAAAATGGAAGTAAAATAAAAATAAAAATGAAAGTTGCATAAAATTAAAAATGGAAGTTCAATCCAGAAGCCACTCTACCTTAACGATCTGCTTGGAAATTAAATAAAAAAGGAAGTTTAATAGGAAAGTAAATTGAATTAAAACGGAAGTAGAGTACAAATAAGAAGAAAAGTTGCATAAAATTAAAAATGGAAGTTCATTCCAGAAACCACTATACCTTAACGATCTGTTTGGAAATTAAATAAAAAAGGAAGTTTCATAGAATAGTAAATTGAATAAAAATGGAATTTGAATAAAAATAAAAATGAAAGTTGCAGAAAATTAAATATGGAAGTTCAATCCAGAAACCACTATATCTTAACGATCTATTTGGAAATTAAAAAAAAAGGAAATTTAATAGAAATTAAATTGAATAAAAATGGAAGTTGAACAAAAATAAAAATGAAAGTTGCATAAAATTAAAAATGGAAGTTCAATCCAAAAACCACTATACCTTAACGATCTATTTAGAAATTAAATAAAAAAGGAAGTTTAATAGAAAAGTAAATTGAATAAAAATGGAAGTTGAATAAAAATAAAAATGAAAGTTGCAGAAAATTAAATTTGGAAGTTCAATCAAGAAACCACTATACCTTAACGATCTATTTGGAAATTAAATAAAAAAGGAAGTTTAACCGAAAAGTAAATTGAATAAAAATGGAAGTTGAATAAAAATAAAAATGAAAGTTTTAGAAAATTAAAAGCAGAAGTCCAAACCCGAAACCACTATACCTTAACGATCTATTTGGAAATTAAAGAAAAAAGGAAGGTTAATAGAAAAGTAAATTGATTAAAAATGGATGTTGAATAAAAATAAAAATGAAAGTTGCAGAAAATTAAATTTGGAAGTTCAATCCAGAAACCACTATACCTTAACGATCTATTTGGAAATTAAATAAAAAAGGAAGTTTAATAGAAATGTAAACTGAATAAAAATGGATGTTGAATAAAAATAAAAATGAAAGTTGTAGAAAATTAAAAACGGAAGTTCAAACCCGAAACCACTATACCTTAACGATCTATTTGGAAATTAAAAAAAAAAAGGAAGTTTAATAGAAAAGTAAACTGAATAAAAATGGAAGTAAAATAAAAATAAAAAGGAAAGTTGCAGAAAATTAAAAGCGGAAGTTCAATCCCGAAACCACTATACCTTAACGATCTATTTGGAAATTAAATAAAAAAGGAAGTTTAATAGAAAAGTAAATTGAATAAAAATGGAAGTTGATTAAAAATAAAAATGAAAGTTGCAGAAAATTAAAAATGGATGTTCAATGCAGAAACCACTATACCTTAAAGATCTATTTGGAAATTAAATAAAAAAAGAAGTTTGATAGAAAGTTAAATTTCATAAAATGGAAGTTGAATAAAAATAAAAATGAAAGTTGCATAAAACTAAAAATGGAGGTTCAATCCAAAAACCACTATACCTTAACGATCTATTTGGAAATTAAATTAAAAAGGAAGTTGAGTAGAAAAGAAACTTTATTAAAAAAGGAAGTTAAATAAAAATAAAATTGAAAGTTGCAGAAAATTAAAAATGGAAGTTCATTCCAGAAACCACTATACCTTAACGATCTATTTGGAAATTAAATAAAAAAGGAAGTTTAATAGAAAAGTAAATTGATTAAAAATGGAAGTAAAATAAAAATAAAAATGAAAGTTGCATAAAATTAAAAATGGAAATTCAATCCAGAAACCACTATACCATACCGATCTATTTGGAAATTAAATAAAAATAGAAGTTTAGTAGGAAAGTAAATTGAATTAAAATGGAAGTAGAGTAAAAATAAAAATGAAAGTTGTATAAAATTAAAAATGGAAGTTCAATCCAGAAACCACTATACCTTAACGACCTATTTGGAAATTAAATAAAAAAGGAAGTTTAACAGAAAAGTAAATGGAATAAAAATGGAAGTTGAATTAAAATAAAAATGAAAGTTGCAGAAAATTAAATATGGAAGTTCAATCCAGAAACCACTTTACCTTAACGATCTATTTGGAAATTAAATAAAAAAAGAAATTTAATTGAAAAGTAAATTGAATAAAAATGGAAGTTGAACAAAAATAAAAATGAAAGTTGCATGAAATTAAAAATGGAAGTTCAATCCAAAAATCACTATACCTTAACGATCTATTTCGAAAGTAAATAAAAAAGGAAGTTGAGTAGAAAAGAAACTTGAATAAAAAAGGAAGTTAAATAAAAATAAAAATGGAAGTGGCAGAAAATTAAAAATGGAAGTTCATTCCAGAAACCACTATACCTTAACGATCTATTTGGAAATTAAATAAAAACGGAAGTTTAATAGAAAAGTAAATTGATTAAAAATGGAAGTAAAATAAAAATAAAAATGAAAGTTGCATAAAATTAAAAATGGAAGTTCAATCCAGAAACCACTATACCTTAACGATCTATTTGGAAATTAAATAAAAAAGGAAGTTTAACAGAAAAGTAAATTGAATAAAAATGGAAGTTGAATAAAAATAAAAATCAAAGTTGCAGAAAATTAAATTTGGAAGTTCAATCCAGAATCCACTATACCTTAACGATCTATTTGGAAATTAAATAAAAAAGGAAATTTAATCGAAAAGTAAATTGAATAAAAATGGAAGTTGAACAAAAATAAAAATGAAAGTTGCAGAAAATTAAATTTGGAAGTTCAATCCAGAAACCACTTTACCTTAACGATCTATTTGGAAATTAAATAAAATAGAAAATTTAATAGAAAAGTAAATTGAATAAAAATGGAAGTCGAACAAAAATAAAATGAAAGTTGCATAAAATTAAAAATGGAAGTTCAATCCAAAAACCACTATACCTTAACGATCTATTTGGAAATTAAATAAAAAAGGAAGTTTAATAGAAAAGTAAATTGAATAAAAATGGAAGTTGAATAAAAATAAAAATGAAAGTTGCCGAAAATTAAATTTGGAAGTTCAATCCAGAAACCACTATACCTTAACGATCTATTTGGAAATTAAATAAAAAGGAAGTTTAACAGAAAAGTAAATTGAATAAAAATGGAAGTTGAATAAAAATAAAAATGAAAGTTGTAGAAAATTAAAAACGGAAGTTCAAACCCGAAACCACTATACCTTAACGATCTATTTGGAAATTAAATAAAAAAAAAGTTTAACTGAAAAGTAAATTGAATAAAAATGGAAGTTGAATAAAAATAAAAAGGAAAGCTGCAGAAAATTAAAAGCGGAAGTTCAATCCCGAAACCACTATACCTTAACGATCTATTTGGAAATCAAATAAACAAGGAAGTTTAATAGAAAATTAAATTGCATAAAATGGAAGTTGAATAAAAATAAAAATGAAAGTTGCATAAAATTAAAAATGGAAGTTCAATCCAAAAACCACTATACCTTAACGATCTATTTGGAAAGTAAATAAAAAAGGAAGTTGAGTGGAAAAGAAACTTGAATAAAAAAAGAAGTTAAATAAGAATAAAAATGGAAGTTGCGGAAAATTAAAAATGGAAGTTAATTCCAGAAACCACTATACCTTAACGATCTATTTGGAAATTAAATAAAAAAGGAAGTTTAATAGAAAAGTAAATTGATTAAAAATGGAAGTAAAATAAAAATAAAAATGAAAGTTGCATAAAATTAAAAATGGAAGTTCAATCCAGAAGCCACTATACCTTAACGATCTACTTGGAAATTAAATAAAAAAGGAAGTCTAATAGGAAAGTAAATTGAATTAAAACGGAAGTAGAATACAAATAAGAATAAAAGTTGCATAAAATTCAAAATGGAAGTTCAATTCAGATACCACTATACCTTAACGATCTATTTGGAAAGTAAATAAAAAAGGAAGTTGAGTGGAAAAGAAACTTGAATAAAAAAGGAAGTTAAATAAGAATAAAAATGGAAGTTGCAGAAAATTAAAAATGGAAGTTAATTCCAGAAACCACTATACCTTAACGATCTATTTGGAAATTAAATAAAAAAGGAAGTTTAATAGAAAAGTAAATTGATTAAAAATGGAAGTAAAATAAAAATAAAAATGAAAGTTGCATAAAATTAAAAATGGAAGTTCAATCCAGAAGCCACTATACCTTAACGATCTACTTGGAAATTAAATAAAAAAGGAAGTCTAATAGGAAAGTAAATTGAATTAAAACGGAAGTAGAATACAAATAAGAATAAAAGTTGCATAAAATTAAAAATGGAAGTTCAATCCAGAAACCACTATACCTTAACGATCTATTTGGAAATTTAATAAAAAAGGAAGTTTAATAGAAAACTAAATTGAATAAAAATGGAAGTTGAATAAAAATAAAAATGAAAGTTGCATAAAATTAAAAATGGAAGTTCAATCCAAAAACCACTATACCTTAACGATCTATTTGGAAATTGAATAAAAGAGGAAGTTGAGTAGAAAAGAAACTTGAATAAAAAAGGAAGTTAAATAAAAATAAAAATGGAAGTTGCAGAAAATTAAAAATGGAAGTTCATTCCAGAAACCACTATACCTTAACGATCTATTTGGAAATTAAATAAAAGAGGAAGTTTAATAGAAAAGTAAATTGATTAAAAATGGAAGTAATATAAAAATAAAAATGAAAGTTGCATAATATTAAAAATGGAAGTTCAATCCAAAAACCACTATACCTTAGCGATCTATTTGGAAATTAAATAAAAATAGAAGTTTAATAGGAATGTAATATAGCGATCCCGAGTTTACCCTTGTTGTACAGTGATCCGGACATGTGTCCGTGAATGTTGGTAGTTGTTTATTTCCTAGTTTGCATCCTCTTTACTTTGTATTTTGAGTTTTGGGTTGTGTTGGGCAGGTTTGTTACAGGTTGGTTGTGCTTGGGAACCAAGTGTTGCTGCCCAGAATTTTGGGCCTTCGCTCGAGCGAGGAGTGGTCGCTCGAGCGAGAGTAGTGTTGCCCCGGTTCTGGACCTGAGAGTTGTAGTTTCTGGCTCGAGCGAGCTTTTCGTGGCTCGAGCGGTCTGGGTTTTTCTTCGCTCGATCGAGAACTCCTTGGCTCGAGCGAGAGTTTTCTGTGTCTGGTCGCTCGAGCGACCAATCCTTCGCTCGAGCGAGCGTGTTTTATATCAGCGGACAACAGCGTCTAAAACATCACTTTTTCACCCCTTTTCTTTGATTAAACCCTAAATCCGAGCCTCTCTCACTCTAAACTTACACTCTCTCTAAGATTTCATCTCCCTAGAGTGTGCATCTAGCCTAGGGCCTTTGTTAAAAAGATAGAGGGCGTTGAGAGCTTCAATTTAATCTGAAAAAGTTTGGATTTGGAGCAAGTTGATCTTGGAGTTTTCATCTCCTTTGTGGCTTAAACTTTGAGGTAGGGATAACCTACTCCTCTCTATGGGTTTTGTCTTTAAATTTTGGTATTTTGAGATGTTGGGCTTGGTTTGGTAATTTTGTAAAAGTTTGGGGCTTTTGTGCAATTTTACAAAAGTTGGGGTTTTACTCATAATAAACCTAGATGCATGTTTGGCATGGAAAATGGAATTAATGTTGAATCATTGATGAAAATGGGACCTAAGGGTTGAAATGTTAATTATGGGAATTGGCCTAATTACATTGTTTAATTAATTGGGATAATTAATTGGTGAGAAATGAGGAAATGAAATGTTGATTGAATATCCATTTGTGCATTTATTTTCTGTTTAGAAATAACTGCTTTGGGCTGTCGGTGGAGGATAGTCGTGATTGTTGTAGACAATGTATGTTGATTAGGCAAACTGAAACTAATCAATGAAATGTGTCATGGAACTTGACGGTTAATTGAATACATTAATTGTATGTATTGTGTGATTGTATATAGAACCAATGTGTTTATATATGTTGTGTGTAGAGGAGGAGATAGGGGATGTACTCCGCGGTTTAGGGGAAGATAGGGGATGTACCTCTAAACCGGATAGGTATTTGGAGGAGATAGGGGATGTACTCCGTAGACAGAGCTCATATGCTTGTCTAGAGAAGTGAAGATAGAGCTCATATGCTTATCTTTGTGAAGTGTGGATACAGCTTGTATGCTTATCTGTGGATATTGTTGATATACATATCTGTTGTAGAATGTGGATACAGCTTGTATGCTTATCTGTGGATATTGTTGATATACATATCTGTTGTAGAATATGGATACAGCTTGTATGCTTATCTGTGGATATTGTTGATATACATATCTGTCGAGAATGTGGATATAGCTTTTATGCTTATCTGAATGTGAGATATAGTTTTTATACATATCTGTGGAAATAATGATAGAGCTAGCATGCTTATCTGTTGAAAAAGGGAAAATGAAAAGTAATTGGGACTTGTAAGTCGTTGACATAAATATGTAATTTATGTGATTGTATCAGTGTTGACCAACTATCAATTGCTAATGTTTTAGTCATTGTCCATGGTTGGTTTAGTGTATCTCTACTGGGCTGTGGCTCACCCTATATGGGAACATCATTTTCAGGTGCAGGAAACATGCCACCTCCAAGGACATAGCTGGGAGGCTAGTGGCGGGCATAGTTTTGTCGTTTTACTTTTGATGTATTACATGTAATTTCAAGCCAAGGGCTTAATGTGTAAACGAGTTAGACCTCTTTGTTGTAACCAAGTGTTAACTTGGAAAGCTGTAAGCCCGTAGGGCATTTTGTTATGAGATTAACATGTAATACTTATGTAATGGAATTCTAATGAATGATAGAAGGTGGTTAGTTTATCTATCAACGCTTGTCTTATTTGTTGGGTTTAATATTATTATTTGAGGGCGTTACAACTTGGTATCAGAGCGTACCGGGTTCGAATACTTTGGGTACGTGGGAAGTGATTAGTATCACAATGGGTTTGTCTCGCTTGATAGAGACTTAGATGTAGTATCACATGCTATGTGCTTACTTGATAACATGCTTATGTGACTATGTGGGTATGGGATTTAATTTCTGGGATGTTGATTGGATCCTTGAGTTTCTGGGAGTCTTGTTGGAAAAGCACTTGATCAATGCTGTTTCTAACCGGAACTCTAGTGACGTCTCGGGACTATCATTATCCGGAAATGAAATTCGTAAGTGCTTATGTGTTTATGTGCTTATGTGGAGTGAATTACACTTGTCCATGCATTAGGACGTGAGTGTTTAGTTTCGGCACACCTATGAATGTGCTAACGTTCTGTGTTACTTTTATTAGGATGTCAGGACGAGGAAGAGGTGCTAGGCGTGGTAGACCTGCGAGGCAGGAAGCACCGTTACAGGGTGAGATTCCGGCAGTGCAGGAGGGAGTGGGGCAGGCCAATGTGGCCAAACCAGTGGGTCAGCAGGCTATGGGTGCCTTGGCCAGAGAGTTAGCAGGAGCTTTGGGTATTCTTAGGGCTGAGAATCAGGCAGCTGAGGCAGGGCCTTCCTTCTTGAAGAGGGAGTTTTTTCGGTGTAATCCGGACGAGTTTATTGGGGATCCTAAAGAGCCGCTTAAGGCAGATGAATGGCTCGAACAGACAACGAAGACGTTTGAGATGCTTGGCATCGAGGACGGAGCGCTGAAAGTGACCTTGGCATCCTTCCAGCTGAAGGGAGATGCGGGCCAATGGTGGAAGTACGAGAAGGCTCGTGTTGGTGGGACTTGGGAGGCATTTGTGAATGCTTTTCAGGAGAGGTTTCTGTCTGCAGTAGCTAGGGAGAAGCTGAGGGATCAGTTTAGCCGGCTTAATCAGCAAGGCTTGTCAGTGGCCGAGTTTGAGGCTACTTTTACCAGTCTGTCTAGGTTTGCGCCTGAACTGGTGGCGTCTGAGGAACGCCGTTGCTATGAGTTTGAGCGGAAGTTGAGGCGGGGCCTCAAGTTGAGAGTTGGTGGGTCCTATATCCGAGAGTATAGACACCTGGTGGATGCTGCAGCTCATATGGAGCTTATGATGCAGGAAGAGGATGAGGGGCAGAGAGGCTCCAAGAGGAGCCAAGATAGTCAGAGTGATGGCAGGAGACAGAGGGGTTCTAACCCTCAGCAGTCGCAGGGTGGTGTTGCTAGATCGACCTTCCCAGTGCCGAGTGTAGGCTCAGGGAGAGGTGGTCAGGGGGAATTCACTTGTTACAAGTGTGGCCAGCTGGGTCACAAGGTATCTGTTTGCCCGCAGAAGGGTGGGGGTCAGAAAGCTGCTTCTTCTTCAGCTAGACCGCAGAGTCAAAGTTTGGGCAGGGGGCAGCTCTTGACTTGTTATCAGTGTGGACAGCCTGGGCACATGAAGAGGTTTTGCCCACAGTTGAGTGCCACTTCGGGAGCGTCTGGCTCTAGACAGACGCAGGGTTTTCAGCCAGCTCAGTCTGTGCAGGCCTCGAGGGCCAATCCGGGAGTTTCGTCATCCCAGTCTGTGCAGCAGTCTTTTGCTCCGAGAGGTGAGCAGGTAGACCAGGGGCCTACGGGGCGCGTGTATGCTGTTACCGCGCAGGATTTAGTACCGGCTCCATCGGTGGTGAGAGGTACTTTTCTGTTTTGCAACTCAGTTGCTAGTGTGTTGATAGACACGGGTGCATCTCATTCTTTTGTATCTGCTGCATTTGCATCTGTTTTGGAATTGGAGTTAGCACAGTTAGCATCTCCTATTTGTGTGGTATCGCCTTTGGGTGGTGAGTTGATCCTGAAACAGGGTGTTAGAGGATGTGATATAGAGGTCGCCGACTATAGGCTTCCTTTTCCGTTTGTTGTCATGCCCATGAAGGGTTTTGATGTTATTTTGGGTATGGACTGGCTATCGTCATACCGGGCTGTTATCGATTGCTACCGCCAGAGGGTCACGTTGTGTACCTTGAGCGGGGAGTGGTTCCATTTCTTGGGAGACCGGGTTGGTAGTGTTTTGCCACCGGGGTATGATTCGCGAGGGCGAAGTGAGCTTAGTGGGTTACTTGCTAGCTTTGAGAGTAGCGAGTGTGTTGAGACTCAGATTGTGTTACCGAGGGTGGTTTGTGAGTATTCGGATGTTTTTCCCGAAGATCTTGTTAGTTTGCCACCTCACCGAGAGATAGAGTTCTCTATTGACTTAGTGCCTGGTACGGCGCCGATTTCTATGGCACCTTACCGTTTTGCTCCGGCAGAGTTGGTTGAGTTGAAAGTTCAGCTCCAGGAATTGCTCGATAAGGGTTTTGTTCGCCCTAGTGTTTCACCGTGGGGAGCACCAGCCCTCTTTGTTAAAAAGAAAGATGGTGCCTTGAGACTGTGTATAGACTACCGGAAGTTGAATCGGGCTACGGTTAAGAATAAGTATCCTATGCCCCGTATAGATGATTTGTTTGACCAGTTGAAGGGTTCCCGTTGTTTCTCTAAGATAGACTTGAGATCGGGTTACCACCAGTTGAGGGTCAGGGAGGAAGATGTTCCTAAGACGGCATTCCGTACGCGGTATGGCCATTATGAGTTTTTGGTGATGCCATTCGGGCTTACCAATGCACCGGCAGTCTTTATGGACTTGATGAACCGGATTTTCCGGGAGTTCTTAGACCGATTTGTGGTTGTCTTCGTGGACGACATTCTTATCTATTCGTCTTCTGAGGAGGAGCACGAGGCACACTTGAGAGTGGTGCTTGAGTTACGTAGAGCCCATAGGCTGTATGCCAAGTTTGGGAAGTGTGAGTTCTGGCTGGGGGAAGTCAAATTCTTAGGCCACGTAGTATCCGGGGAAGGGGTGTCTGTTGATACATCCAAGGTTGAGGCAGTGCAAGATTGGGCACAGCCTAAGAGTGTGTTTGAGATCCGCAGTTTTCTGGGATTAGCTGGGTATTACCGTCGGTTTGTGAAAGATTTCTCCAGGTTAGCGTCACCATTGACTAGACTGACTAGGAAGGGAGTCAAGTTTGAGTGGAGTGAGACTTGTGAAAAGTCGTTCCAAGAGCTGAAAGTTAGATTGACCACCGCTCCGGTGTTGATTATTCCGGAGAGAGGGTTGGGTTATGCTGTATATTGTGATGCCTCACGAGAGGGTTTGGGTTGTGTGTTGATGCAAGAGGGGAAAGTGGTAGCTTATGGCTCACGTCAGTTGAAAATACACGAGAAGAATTACCCCACACATGACCTAGAGTTAGCAGCTGTGATCTTTGCCTTGAAAATCTGGAGGCACTACCTTTATGGTGAGAGGTTCGAGGTATTCTCGGATCATAAGAGTTTGAAGTATCTGTTTACACAGAGAGACTTGAATCTGAGGCAGAGGAGATGGATGGAATTCATCGAGGATTATGATTTTGAGTTGCATTATCATCCGGGAAAGGCCAATGTTGTGGCCGATGCCCTTAGTAGGAAGACCATTAGTGATGTAGCTTGTATAGCCATCCGGGAATGGGAGATGTTGGGAGCACTTGGCGAGTTTGATTTGCTACTGGGCGAATCTGTCGAGGCTGCGGCCTTGTTTTCTGTTGTTGCGCAGCCTACACTTGTGATTAGAGTGTTAGAGGCACAGAGAGGTGACCTTGAGGTAGAATCCCTCCGAGAGAAGATCTCCAGTGGGAAAGTTGAGAAGGGTTTGACGGTGTATCCCGACCTGAGTGTGAGATACCGAGACCGTTTGTTTGTACCGGAGTCTTGCCGTGAGGAAGTACTCAGAGAGTTTCACCATTCGCGCCTTGCGGTGCATCCGGGAGGTACTAAGATGTATCAGGATTTGGGTCGCCAGTTTTGGTGGCGGGGTATGAAAAGAGATGTGGCTGTTTTCGTATCGAAGTGCCTTACTTGCCAGCAAGTGAAGGCCGAGCATCAGAGGCCAGCGGGTTTGTTGCAACCCTTGCCTATTGCCGAGTGGAAATGGGAGCATGTCACTATGGACTTCGTTGTGGGTCTTCCGAGGACTCAGCGGGGTAGTGATGCTATTTGGGTGGTTGTAGACCGGTTGACTAAGTCGGCGCACTTTATTCCTATGCGCGTGAGGGATTCGGTAGATCATCTTGCCGACTTGTATATTCGGGACGTAGTGAGATTGCACGGGGTCCCAGTGACGATCGTCTCAGATAGAGATCCTCGTTTTACTGCTAGGTTGTGGCAGAGTTTGCAGAGTGCCTTGGGCACTAAGTTGACCTTTAGTACGGCTTATCATCCTCAGACTGACGGGCAGTCCGAGCGTACTATTCAGATCCTCGAGGATATGCTTCGGGGTTGTGTCCTGGACTTCAGTGGGACGTGGGAGAGGCACTTGCCATTGGTAGAGTTTGCCTACAACAACAGTTTTCAGTCTAGCAACGGTATGGCACCGTTTGAGGCCTTGTATGGCCGACCGTGTAGGTCTCCAGTTTGTTGGGCCGAGGTGGGTGATGCACCTTTGTTGGGTCCGGAGTTGGTTAGGGAGACGACGGAGAAAGTTGAGCTTATCCGTAGGAGGCTTGTTACAGCCCAGAGTCGGCAGAAATCTTATGCTGACCGTAGGAGGAGACCTTTGGCGTTTGAAGTAGGTGATCATGTCTTTCTGAAGATATCACCTAGGCGAGGTCTGATGAGGTTTGGAAAGAGTGGGAAGTTATCCCCTCGGTTTATTGGTCCTTTTGAGATCCTTGAGAGGATAGGTGAGGTTGCTTATCGGTTAGCCTTACCACCACAGTTGTCCGGAGTGCATGACGTGTTTCATGTGAGTATGCTTCGGAAGTATGAACCAGATCCATCACATGTGCTGGATTGGAGCGATTTAGAGGTAGATGAGGATGCCTCGTATGAGGAGAGACCGGTTCGGGTCTTGGATAGGCGGGATCAGGTCCTGCGTGGCAAGACCATTCCTTTGGTGAAAGTCTCGTGGAAACATCACGGAGTGGAGGAAGCCACTTGGGAACGTGAGTTGGAAGTCCGAGAGAAATATCCGGACTTGTTTGTTGATATGTAATCTTGTATTTAAATTCTGCATGTTGTTGAACTTAAGAGCTTTTATATATGTCTTAAGTTGTGAAACATTGAGAATGTTTGGTTTATTGGAAGTATGTTTGGAACTTGCCTCATATGGAAGTTGAATGTGACATTATATGTGTTGAATATATTGTTGAAATTGGAAAGATAGTGCATAATGTTAATGCAAGTTGAAAATACATATGTTGTTTACATATTGTGATATATCTCTTGTTAAAGGGATGGGATGACCGGTAATGGGTCGAATTGTTGAATGTTAAATTGTAACATTGTTCAAAATGGAGGAAAACCTGTTTTTGAAAACTTGTGCTTAATTTCGGGGGCGAAATTCTTTAAGGGGGGGAGGTTATAGCGATCCCGGGTTTACCCTTGTTGTACAGTGATCCGGACATGTGTCCGTGAATGTTGGTAGTTGTTTATTTCCTAGTTTGCATCCTCTTTACTTTGTATTTTGAGTTTTGGGTTGTGTTGGGCAGGTTTGTTACAGGTTGGTTGTGCTTGGGAACCAAGTGTTGCTGCCCAGAATTTTGGGCCTTCGCTCGAGCGAGGAGTGGTCGCTCGAGCGAGAGTAGTGTTGCCCCGGTTCTGGACCTGAGAGTTGTAGTTTCTGGCTCGAGCGAGCTTTTCGTGGCTCGAGCGGTCTGGGTTTTTCTTCGCTCGATCGAGAACTCCTTGGCTCGAGCGAGAGTTTTCTGTGTCTGGTCGCTCGAGCGACCAATCCTTCGCTCGAGCGAGCGTGTTTTATATCAGCGGACAGCAGCGTCTAAAACATCACTTTTTCACCCCTTTTCTTTGATTAAACCCTAAATCCGAGCCTCTCTCACTCTAAACTTACACTCTCTCTAAGATTTCATCTCCCTAGAGTGTGCATCTAGCCTAGGGCCTTTGTTAAAAAGATAGAGGGCGTTGAGAGCTTCAATTTAATCTGAAAAAGTTTGGATTTGGAGCAAGTTGATCTTGGAGTTTTCATCTCCTTTGTGGCTTAAACTTTGAGGTAGGGATAACCTACTCCTCTCTATGGGTTTTGTCTTTAAATTTTGGTATTTTGAGATGTTGGGCTTGGTTTGGTAATTTTGTAAAAGTTTGGGGCTTTTGTGCAATTTTACAAAAGTTGGGGTTTTACTCATAATAAACCTAGATGCATGTTTGGCATGGAAAATGGAATTAATGTTGAATCATTGATGAAAATGGGACCTAAGGGTTGAAATGTTAATTATGGGAATTGGCCTAATTACATTGTTTAATTAATTGGGATAATTAATTGGTGAGAAATGAGGAAATGAAATGTTGATTGAATATCCATTTGTGCATTTATTTTCTGTTTAGAAATAACTGCTTTGGGCTGTCGGTGGAGGATAGTCGTGATTGTTGTAGACAATGTATGTTGATTAGGCAAACTGAAACTAATCAATGAAATGTGTCATGGAACTTGACGGTTAATTGAATACATTAATTGTATGTATTGTGTGATTGTATATAGAACCAATGTGTTTATATATGTTGTGTGTAGAGGAGGAGATAGGGGATGTACTCCGCGGTTTAGGGGAAGATAGGGGATGTACCTCTAAACCGGATAGGTATTTGGAGGAGATAGGGGATGTACTCCGTAGACAGAGCTCATATGCTTGTCTAGAGAAGTGAAGATAGAGCTCATATGCTTATCTTTGTGAAGTGTGGATACAGCTTGTATGCTTATCTGTGGATATTGTTGATATACATATCTGTTGTAGAATGTGGATACAGCTTGTATGCTTATCTGTGGATATTGTTGATATACATATCTGTTGTAGAATATGGATACAGCTTGTATGCTTATCTGTGGATATTGTTGATATACATATCTGTCGAGAATGTGGATATAGCTTTTATGCTTATCTGAATGTGAGATATAGTTTTTATACATATCTGTGGAAATAATGATAGAGCTAGCATGCTTATCTGTTGAAAAAGGGAAAATGAAAAGTAATTGGGACTTGTAAGTCGTTGACATAAATATGTAATTTATGTGATTGTATCAGTGTTGACCAACTATCAATTGCTAATGTTTTAGTCATTGTCCATGGTTGGTTTAGTGTATCTCTACTGGGCTGTGGCTCACCCTATATGGGAACATCATTTTCAGGTGCAGGAAACATGCCACCTCCAAGGACATAGCTGGGAGGCTAGTGGCGGGCATAGTTTTGCCGTTTTACTTTTGATGTATTACATGTAATTTCAAGCCAAGGGCTTAATGTGTAAACGAGTTAGACCTCTTTGTTGTAACCAAGTGTTAACTTGGAAAGCTGTAAGCCCGTAGGGCATTTTGTTATGAGATTAACATGTAATACTTATGTAATGGAATTCTAATGAATGATAGAAGGTGGTTAGTTTATCTATCAACGCTTGTCTTATTTGTTGGGTTTAATATTATTATTTGAGGGCGTTACATGTAAATTGAATTAAAATGGAAGTAGAATAAAAATAAAAATGAAAGTTGCAGAAAATTAAAAATGGAAGTTCAATCCAAAAACCACTATACCTTAACGATCTATTTGGAAATTAAAGAAAAAAGGAAGTTTAATAGAAAAGTAAATTGAATAAAAATGGAAGTTGAATAAAAATAAAAATGAAAGTTGCAGAAAATTAAATATGGAAGTTCAATCCAAAAACCACTATACCTTAACGATCTATTTGGAAATTAAATAAAAAAGGAAGTTGAGTAGAAAAGAAACTTGAATAAAAAAGGAAGTTAAATAAAAATAAAAATGGAAGTTGCAGAAAATTAAAAATGGAAGTTCATTCCAGAAACCACTATACCTTAACGATCTATTTGGAAATTAAATAAAAAAGAAAGTTTAATAGAAAAGTAAATTGATTAAAAATGGAAGTAAAATAAAAATAAAAATGAAAGTTGCATAAAATTAAAAATGGAAGTTCAATCCAGAAACCACTATACCTTAACGATCTACTTGGAAATTAAATAAAAAAGGAAGTTTAATAGGAAAGTAAATTGAATTAAAACGGAAGTAGAATACAAATAAAAATAAAAGTAGCAGAAAATTAAAAATGGAAGTTCAATCCAGAAACCACTATACCTTAACGATCTATTTGGAAATTAAATAAAAAAGGAAGTTTAATAGAAAGTAAATTGAATAAAAATGGAAGTTGAATAAAAATAAAAATGAAAGTTGCAGGAAATTAAATGTTGGAAGTTCAATCCAGAAACCACTATACCTTAACGATCTATTTGGAAATTAAATAAAAAAGGAAGTTTAACTGAAAAGTAAATTGAATAAAAATGGAAGTTGAATAAAAATAAAAATGAAAGTTGCAGAAAATTAAAAGCGGAAGTTCAAACCCGAAACCACTATACCTTAACGATCTATTTGGAAATCAAATAAACAAGGAAGTTTAGTAGAAATGTAAATTGCATAAAATGGAAGTTGAATAAAAATAAAAATGAAAGTTACATAAAATTAAAAATGGAAGTTCAATCCAAAAACCACTATACCTTGACGATCTATTTGGAAATTAAATAAAAAGGAAGTTGAGTAGAAAAGAAACTTGAATAAAAATGGAAGTTAAATAAAAATAAAAGTGGAAGTTGCAGAAAATCAAAAATAGAAGTTCATTCCAGAAACCACTATACCTTAACGATCTATTTGGAAATTAAATAAAAAAGGAAGTTTAATAGAAAAGTAAATTGATTAAAAATGGAAGTAAAATAAAAATAAAAATGAAAGTTGCATAAAATTAAAAATAAAAGTTCAATCCAGAAACCACTATACCTTAACGATCTACTTGGAAATTAAATAAAAAAGGAAGTTTAATAGGAAATTAAATTGAATTAAAACGGAAGTAGAATACAAATAAGAATAAAAGTTGCATAAAATTAAAAATGGAAGTTCAATCCAGAAACCACTATACCTTAACGATCTATTCGGAAATTAAATAAAAAAGGAAGTTTAATAGAAAAGTAAATTGAATAAAAATGGAAGTTGAATAAAAATAAAAATGAAAGTAGCAGAAAATTAAATATGGAAGTTCAATCCAGAAACCACTATACCTTAACGATCTATTTGGAAATTAAATAAAAAAGGAAGTTTAACAGAAAAGTAAATTGAATAAAAATGGAAGTTGAATAAAAATAAAAATGAAAGTTGCAAAAAATTAAAAGCGGAAGTTCAAACCCGAAACCACTATACTTTAACGATATATTTGGAAATTAAATAAAAAAGGAAGTTTAATAGAAAAGTAAATTGAATAAAAATGGAAGTTGAATAAAAATAAAAAGGAAAGTTGTAGAAAATTAAATACGGAAGTTCAATCCCCAAACCACTATACCTTAACGATCTATTTGGAAATCAAATAAACAAGTAAGTTTAACAGAAAAGTAAATTGAATACAAATGGAAGTTGAATAAAAATAAAAATGAAAGTTGCATAAAATTAAAAATGGAAGTTCAATCCAAAAACCACTATACCTTAACGATCTATTTGGAAATTAAATAAAAAAGGAAGTTGAGTAGAAAAGAAACTTGAATAAAAATGGAAGTTAAATAAAAATAAAAATGGAAGTTGCAGAAAATTAAAAATGGAAGTTCATTCCAGAAACCACTATACCTTAACGATCTATTTGGAAAATAAATAAAAAAGGAAGTTTAATAGAAAAGTAAATTGAATAAAACTGGAAGTAGAATATAAATAAAAATGAAAGTTCCATAAAATTAAAAATGGAAGTTCAATCCAGAAAACACTATACCTTAACGATGTATTTGGAAATTAAATAAAAATAGAAGTTTAATAGGAAAGTAAATTGAATTAAAATGGAAGTATAATAAAAATAAAAATGAAAGTTGCATAAAATTAAAAATGGAAGTTCAATCCAGAAACCACCATACCTAAACGATCTATTTGGAAATTAAATAAAAAAGGAAGTTTAACAGAAAAGTAAATTGAATAAAAATGGAAGTTGAATAAAAATAAAAATGAAAGTTGCAAAAAATTAAATATGGAAGTTCAATCCTGAAACCACTATACCATAACGATCTATTTGGAAATCAAATAAACAAGGAAGTTTAATAGAAAAGTAAATTGCATAAAATGTATAGCGATCCCGGGTTTACCCTTGTTATACCGTGATCCGGACATGTGTCCGTGGATGTTGGTAGTTGGTTATTATTGTGTTTACATCCTTTTACTTCGTATTTGAGTTATAGGATGTGTTGGGCGGATTTGTTTCAGGTTGGTTGAGTTTAGAAACCAAAACTAGTTGCCCAGATTTTTGGCCTGTCCGCTCGAGCGGAGGTGTTGGCGCTCGAGCGGGGAATACACCCATCCAGTATTTCCTGTGCAGTGTTGTACGCTCGAGCGTGGGATTGTCCGCTCGAGCGGGGTTGTGTGAGTGCCGCTCGAGCGGGGAGTTGGGAGCTCGAGCGGAGGCCTGGTTCTGCGAAAGTGCTGGGCGAGTGCATTCTGCGCTCGAGCGGGAGGTTGGCCGCTCGAGCGGAAATCTGTGAGTGGCCGCTCGAGCGGGGTGTTTTACGCTCGAGCGGAAGACTGGGTTTAAGTTTCGAAGTTGTGACTTTTTAAATCACTTTTTCACTTTCTCTTCTCTCTCTTACTTTTCCAAAATCACCATTGTTGAGCCTCTCACTCTAGACTCTACCTTCTCTCTAGGTTTTGATCTAGTAGGAGTGATTTACTCACCTTTGGCCTTTACAAAAAAGTTGTTGATCGTCGAGGGCTTCATTTTAATCTGAAAATCTCTGGTTTTGGAGCACGTTGAGTTTTGTCGTCTTCTCCTTTGGGACTCCGAATTTGAGGTAGGGATATTCTACTCCTCTCTATGGGTTTTGTCTTTAAATTTTGGTATTTTGAGATGTTGGGCTTGGTTTGGTAATTTTGTGAAAGATTGGGACTTTTGTGTAATTTTACAAAAGTTGGGATTTTATTGATAACAGACCTAGATGCATGTTTGGCATAGAAGAATGGAATTGATGTTGAATCATTGATGAAAATGGGACCTAAGGGTTGAAATGGTAATTATGGAAAATGGCCTAATTACATTGTTTAATTAATTGAGATAATTAATTGTGAGAAATGAGGAATGAAATGTTGATTGAATATCCATTTGTGCATTTATTTTCTGTTTAGAAATAACTGCTTTGGGCTATCGGTGGAGGATAGTCGTGATTGTTGTAGACAATGCTTGATGATTAAGTAAACTGAAACTAATCAATGAAATGTGTCATGGAACTTGACGGTTGATAGAATACATTAATTATATGTATTGTGTGATTGTATATAGAACCTTTGTGTTTGTATACGTTATGTGTAGAGGAGGAGATAGGGGATGTACTCCGCGGTTTAGGGGAAGATAGGGGATGTACCTCTAAACCGGATAGGTATTGGGAGGAGATAGGGGATGAACTCCGTAGACAGAGCTCATATGCTTGTCTAGAGAAGTGAAGATAGAGCTCATATGCTTATCTTTGTGAAGTGTGGATACAGCTTGTATGCTTATCTGTGGATATTGTTGATATACATATCTGTTGAGAATGTGGATATAGCTTTTATGCTTATCTGAATGTGAGATATAGTTTTTATACATATCTGTGGAAATGATGATAGAGCTAGCATGCTTATCTGTTGAAAAGGGAAAATGAAAAGTAAATGGGACTGGTAAGTCGTTGACATAAATATGTAATTTATGTGATTGTATCAGTGATGACCAACTATCAATTGCTAATGTTTTAGTCATTGTCCATGGTTGGTTTAGTGTATTTCTACTGGGCTGTGGCTCACCCTATATGGGAACATCATTTTCAGGTACAGGAAGCATGCCACCTCCAAGGACATAGCTGGGAGGCTAGTGGCGGGCATAGTTTTGTTGTTTTACTTTTGATGTATTATATGTAACTTCAAGCCAAGGGCTTAATGTGTATCGAGTTAGTACTCTTTGTTGTAACCAAGTGTTAACTTGGAAAGCTGTAAGCCCGTAGGGCATTTTGTTATGATGTTAACATGTAATACTTATGTAATGAGACGCTATTGAATAATAGAAGGTGGATGTGTTTATACGTCAACGCATGTCTTATTTGATGTGTTTAATGTTTTTTTTGAGGGCGTTACAAAATGGATGTTGAATAAAATTAAAAATGGAAGTTCAATCCAAAAACCACTATGCCTTAACGATCTATTTGGAAATTAAATAAAAAAGGAAGTTAGGTAGAAAAAAAACTTGAGTAAAAAAGGAAGTTAAATAAAAATAAAAATGGAAGTTGCAGAAAATTAAAAATGGAAGTTCATTGCAGAAAGCATTATAACTTAACGATCTATTTGGAAATTAAATAAAAAAGGAAGTTTAATAGAAAAGTAAATTGATTAAAAATGGAAGTAAAATAAAAATAAAAATGAAAGTTGCATAAAATTAAAAATGGAAGTTCAATCCAGAAACCACTATACCTTAACGATCTACTTGGAAATTAAATAAAAAAGGAAGTTTAATAGGAAAG
Organism: Camellia sinensis; assembly: GCF_055761805.1. Taxonomy (NCBI): domain Eukaryota; kingdom Viridiplantae; phylum Streptophyta; class Magnoliopsida; order Ericales; family Theaceae; genus Camellia; species Camellia sinensis. The sequence continues at coordinate 36,824,162 of NW_028128987.1, forward strand.
TAAATTGAATTAAAACGGAAGTAGAATAAAAATAAAAATAAAAGTTGCATAAAATTAAAAATAGAAGTTCAATTCAGAAACCACTATACCTTAACGATCTATTTGGAAATTAAACAAAAAAGGAAGTTTAACAGAAAAGTAAATTGAATAAAAATGGAAGTTGAATAACAATAAAAATGAAAGTTGCAGAAAATTAAAAGCGGAAGTTCAATCCCAAAACCACTATACCTTAACGATCTATTTGGAAATTAAATAATAGGGGAAGTTTAATATAAAAGTAAATTGCATAAAAATGGAAGTTGAATAAAAATAAAAAAGAAAGTTGCAGAAAATTAAAAGCGGAAGTTCAATCCCGAAACCACTATACCTTAACGATCTATTTGGAAATCAAATAAACATGAAGTTTAATAGAAAAGTAAATTGAATAAAAATGGAAGTTGAATAAAAATAAAAATGAAAGTTGCATAATATTAAAAATGGAAGTTCAATCCCAAAACCACTATACCTTAACGATCTATTTGGAAATTAAATAAAAAAGAAAGTTAAAAAAAAATAAAAATGGAAGTTGCAGAAAATTAAAAATGGAAGTTCATTCCAGAAACCACTATACCTTAACGATCTATTTGGAAAATAAATAGAAAAGGAAGTTTAATAGAAAAGTAAATTGAATAAAACTGGAAGTAGATTATAAATGAAAATGAAAGTTGCATAAAATTAAAAATGGAAGTTCAATCCCGAAGCCACTATATCTTAGCGATCTATTTGGAAATTAAATAAAAATAGAAGTTTAGTAGGAAAGTAAATTGAATTAAAATGGAAGTAGAATAAAAATAAAAATGAAAGTTGCATAAAATTAAAAATGGTAGTTCAATCCAGAAACCACTATATCTTAACGATCTATTTGGAAATTAAATAAAAAAGGAAGTTTAACAGAAAAGTAAATTGAATAAAAATAAAAATGAAAGTTGCAGAAAATTAAAAGCGGAAGTTCAAACCCGAAACCACTATACCTTAACGATCTATTTGGAAATTAAATAAAAAAGGAAGTTTAATAGAAAAGTAAATTGAATAAAACTAGAAGTAGAATATAAATAAAAATGAAAGTTGCATAAAATTAAAAATGGAAGTTCAATCCAGAAACCACTATACTTTAGCGATCTATTTGGAAATTAAATAAAAATAGAAGTTTAACAGGAAAGTAAATTGAATTAAAATGGAAGTAGAATAAAAATAAAATTGAAAGTTGCATAAAATTAAAAATTGAAGTTCAATCCAGAAACCACCATAACTTAACGATCTATTTGGAAATTAAATAAAAAAGGAAGTTTAACAGAAAAGTAAATTGAATAAAAATGGAAGTTGAATAAAAATAAAAATGAAAGTTGCAAAAAATTAAATATGGATGTTCAATCCAGAAACCACTTTTACTTAACGATCTATTTGGAAATTAAATAAAAAAGGAAGTTTAATAGAAAAGTAAATTGAATAAAAATGGAAGTTGAACAAAAATAAAAATGAAAGTTGCATAAAATTAAAAATGGAAGTTCAATCCAAAAACCACTATACCTTAACGATCTATTTAGAAATTAAAGAAAAAAGGAAGTTTAATAGAAAAGTAAATTGAATAAAACTAGAAGTAGAATATAAATAAAAATGAAAGTTGCATAAAATTAAAAATGGAAGTTCAATCCAGAAACCACTATACCTTAGCGATCTATTTGGAAATTAAATAAAAATAGAAGTTTAACAGGAAAGTAAATTGAATTAAAATGGAAGTAGAATAAAAATAAAATTGAAAGTTGCATAAAATTAAAAATGGAAGTTCAATCCAGAAACCACCATAACTTAACGATCTATTTGGAAATTAATTAAAAAAGAAGTTTAACAGAAAAGTAAATTGAATAAAAATGGAAGTTGAATAAAAATAAAAATGAAAGTTGCAAAAAATTAAATATGGAAGTTCAATCCAGAAACCACTTTTACTTAACGATCTATTTGGAAATTAAATAAAAAAGGAAGTTTAACAGAAAAGTAAATTGAATAAAAATGGAAGTTGAACAAAAATAAAAATGAAAGTTGCAGAAAATTAAATATGGAAGTTCAATCCAGAAACCACTATATCTTAACGATCTATTTGGAAATTAAATAAAAAAGGAAGTTTAACAGAAAAATAAATTGAATAAAAATGGAAGTAGAATAAAAATAAAAATGAAAGTTGCAGAAAATTAAAAGCGGAAGTTCAAACCCGAAACCACTATACTTTAACGATCTATTTGGAAATTAAATAAAAAAGGAAGTTTAATAGAAATGTAAATTGAATAAAAATGGAAGTTGAATAAAAATAAAAAGGAAAGTTGCAGAAAATTAAAAGCGGAAGTACAATCCCGAAACCACTATACCTTAACGATCTATTTGGAAATCAAATAAACAAGGAAGTTTAATAGAAAAGTAAATTGAATAAAAATGGAAGTTGAATAAAAATAAAAATGAAAGTTGCATAAAATTAAAAATGGAAGTTCAATCCCAAAACCACTATACCTTAACGATCTATTTGGAAATTAAATAAAAAAGGAAGTTGAGTAGAAAAGAAACTTGAATAAAAAAGGAATTTAAACAAAAATAAAAATGGAAGTTGCAGAAAATTAAAAATGGAAGTTCATTCCAGAAACCACTATACCTTAACGATCTATTTGGAAAATAAATAAAAAAGGAAATTTAACAGAAAAGTAAATTGAATAAAACTGGAAGTAGAATATAAATAAAAATGAAAGTTGCATAAAATTAAAAATGGAAGTTCAATTCAGAAACCACTATACCTTAGCGATATATTTGGAAATTAAATAAAAATAGAAGTTTAATAGGAAAGTAAATTGAATTAAAATGGAAGTAGAATAAAAATAAAAATGAAAGTTGCATAAAATTAAAAATGGAAGTTCAATCCAGAAACCACCATACCTTAACGATCTATTTGGAAATTAAATAAAAAAGGAAGTTTAACAGAAAAGTAAATTGAATAAAAATGGAAGTCGAATAAAAATAAAAATGAAAGTTGCAAAAAATTAAATATGGAAGTTCAATCCAGAAACCACTTTTACTTAACGATCTATTTGGAAATTAAATAAAAAAGGAAGTTTAATAGAAAAGTAAATTGAATAAAAATGGAAGTTGAACAAAAATGAAAATGAAAGTTGCATAAAATTAAAAATGGAAGTTCAATCCAAAAACCACTATACTTTAGCGATCTATTTGGAAATTAAATAAAAATAGAAGTTTAACAGGAAAGTAAATTGAATTAAAATGGAAGTAGAATAAAAATAAAATTGAAAGTTGCATAAAATTAAAAATGGAAGTTCAATCCAGAAACCACCATAACTTAACGATCTACTTGGAAATTAAATAAAAAAGGAAGTTTAACAGAAAAGTAAATTGAATAAAAATGGAAGTTGAATAAAAATAAAAATGAAAGTTGCAAAAAATTAAATATGGAAGTTCAATCCACAAAGCACTATATCTTAACGACCTATTTAGAAATTAAATAAAAAAGGAAGTTTAACAGAAAAGTAAATTGAATAAAAATGGAAGTTGAATAAAAATAAAAATGAAAGTTGCAGAAAATTAAAAGCGGAAGTTCAAACCCGAAACCACTATACTTTAACGATCTACTTGGAAATTAAATAAAAAAGGAAGTTTAATAGAAATGTAAATTGAATAAAAATGGAAGTTGAACAAAAATAAAAGGAAAAGTTGCAGAAAATTAAAAGCGGAAGGACAATCCCGAAACCACTATACCTTAACGATCTATTTGGAAATCAAATAAACAAGGAAGTTTAATAGAAAAGTAAATTGAATAAAAATGGAAGTTGAATAAAAATAAAAATGAAAGTTGCATAAAATTAAAAATGGAAGTTCAATCCCAAAACCACTATACCTTAACGATCTATTTGGAAATTAAATAAAAAAGGAAGTTGAGTAGAAAAGAAACTTGAATAAAAAAGGAATTTAAATAAAAATAAAAATGGAAGTTGCAGAAAATTAAAAATGGAAGTTCATTCTAGAAACCACTATACCTTAACGATCTATATGGAAAATAAATAAAAAAAGGAAGTTTAATAGAAAAGTAAATTGAATAAAACTGGAAGTAGAATATAAATAAAAATGAAAGTTGCATAAAATTAAAAATGGAAGTTCAATCCAGAAACCACTATACCTTAGCGATATATTTGGAAATTAAATAAAAATAGAAGTTTAATAGGAAAGTAAATTGAATTAAAATGGAAGTAGAATAAAAATAAAAATGAAAGTTGCATAAAATTAAAAATTGAAGTTCAATCCAGAAACCACCATTCCTTAACGATCTAATTGGAAATTAAATAAAAAAGGAAGTTTAAGTGAAAAGTAAATTGAATAAAAATGAAAGTTGCAAAAAATTAAATATGGAAGTTCAATCCAGAAACCACTTTTACTTAACGATCTATTTGGATATTAAATAAAAAAGGAAGTTTAATAGAAAAGTAAATTGAATAAAAATGGAAATTGAACAAAAATGAAAATGAAAGTTGCATAAAATTAAAAATGGAAGTTCAATCCAAAAACCACTATACCTTAACGATATATTTGGAAATTAAAGAAAAAAGGAAGTTTAATAGAAAAGTAATTTGAATAAAAATGGAAGTTGAATAAAAATAAAAATGAAAGTTGCAGAAAATTAAATATGGAAGTTCAATCCAGAAACCACTATATCTTAACGATCTATTTGAAAATTAAATGAAAAAGGAAGTTTGAAAGAAAAGTAAATTGAATAAAAATGGAAGTTGAATAAAAATAAAAATGAAAGTTGCAGAAAATTCAAAGCGGAAGTTCAAACCCGAAACCACTATACCTTAACGATCTATTTGGAAATTAAATAAAAAAGGAAGTTTAATAGAAAAGTAAATTGAATAAAACTGGAAGTAGAATATAAATAAAAATGAAAGTTGCATAAAATTAAAAATGGAAGTTCAATCCAGAAACCACTATACCTTAGCGATCTATTTGGAAATTAAATAAAAATAGAAGTTTAGTAGGAAAGTAAATTGAATTAAAATAGAAGTAGCATAAAAATAAAAATGAAAGTTGCATAAAATTAAATATGGAAGTTCAATCCAGAAACCACCATACCTTAACGATCTATTTGGAAATTGAATAAAAAAGGAAGTTTAACAGAAAAGTAAATTGAATAAAAATGGATGTTGAATAAAAATAAAAATGAAAGTTGCAAAAAATTAAATATGGAAGTTCAATCCAGAAACCACTATTACTTAACGATCTATTTGGAAATTAAATAAAAAAGGAAGTTTAATAGAAAAGTAAATTGCATAAAAATGAAAGTTGCATAAAATTAAAAATGGAAGTTCAATCCAAAAACCACTATACCATAACGATCTATTTGGAAATTAAAGAAAAAAGGAAGTTTAATAGAAAAGTAAATTGAATAAAAATGGAAGTTGAATAAAAATAAAAATGAAAGTTGCAGAAAATTAAATATGAAAGTTCAATGCAGAAACCACTATATCTTAACGACCTATTTGGAAATTAAATAAAAAAGGAAGTTTAACAGAAGGGTAAATTGAATAAAAATGGAAGTTGAATAAAAATAAAAATGAAAGTCGCAGAAAATTAAAAGCGGAAGTTCAAACCCGAAACCACTATACCTTAACGATCTATTTCGAAATTAAAAGAAAAAAGGAAGTTTAATAGAAAAGTAAATTGAATAAAAATGGAAGTTGAATAAAAATAAAAAGGAAAGTTACAGAAAACTAAAAGCGGAAGTTCAAACCCGAAACCACTATACCTTAACGATCTATTTGAAAATCAATTAAAAAAGGAAGTTTAATAGAAAAGTAAATTGAATAAAAACGGAAGTTGAATAAAAATAAAAATGTAAGTTGCATAAAATTAAAAATGGAAGTTCAATCCCGAAACCACTATACCTTAACGATCTATTTGAAAATCAAATAGAAAAGGAAGTTCAGTAGGAAAGTAAATTGAATTAAAACGGAAGTAGAATACAAATAAAAATAAAAGTTGCATAAAATTAAAAATGGAAGTTCAATTCAGAAACCACTATACCTTAACGATCTATTTGGAAATTAAATAAAAATGGAAGTTTAATAGAAAGTAAATTGAATAAAAATGGAAGTTGAGTAAAAATAAAAATGAAAGTTGCAGGAAATTAAATATGGAAGTTCAATCCAGAAACCACTATACCTTAACGATCTATTTGGAAATTAAATAAAAATGGAAGTTTAACTGAAAAGTAAATTGAATAAAAATAGAAGTTGAATAAAAATAAAAATGAAAGTTGCAGAAAATTAAAAGCGGAAGTTCAAACCCGAAACCACTATACCTTAACGATCAATTTGGAAATCAAATAAACAAGGAAGCTTAACAAAAAAGTAAATTGAATAAAATGGAAGTTGAATGAAAATAAAAATGAAAGTTGCATAAAATTAAAAATGGAAGTTCAATCCAAAAACCACTATACCTTAACGATCTATTTGGAAATTAAATAAAAAAGGAAGTTGAGTAGAAAAGAAACTTGAATAAAAAAGGAAGTTAAATAAAAATAAAAATGGAAGTTGAAGAAAATTAAAAATGGAAGTTCATTCCAGAAACCACTATACCTTAACGATCTATTTGGATATTAAATAAAAAAGGAAGTTTAATAGAAAAGTAAATTGATTAAAAATGGAAGTAAAATACAAATAAGAATAAAAGTTGCATAAAATTAAAAATGGAAGTTCAATCCAGAAACCACTATACCTTAACGATCTATTTGGAAATTAAATAGAAAAGGAAGTTTAATAGAAAAGTAAATTGAATAAAAATGGAAGTTGAACAAAAATAAAAATGAAAGTTGCAGAAAATTAAATATGGAAGTTCAATCCAGAAACCACTATACCTTAACGATCTATTTGGAAATTAAATAAAAAGGAAGTTTAACAGAAAAGTAAATTGAATAAAAATGGAAGTTGAATAAAAATAAAAATGAAAGTTGCAGAAAATTAAAAGCGGAAGTTCAAACCCGAAACAACTATACCTTAACGATATATTTGCAAATTAAATAAAAAAGGAAGTTTAATAGAAAAGTAAATTGAATAAAAATTGAAGTTGAATAAAAATAAAAAGGAAAGTTGCAGAAAATTAAAAAAGGAAGTTCAATCCCGAAAGCACTATACCTTAACGATCTATTTGGAAATCAAATAAACAAGGAAGTTTAATAGAAAAGTAAATTGAATAAAAATGGAAGTTGAATAAAAATAAAAATGAAAGTTGCATAAAATTAAAAATGGAAGTTCAATCCAAAAACCACTATACCTTAACGATCTATTTGGAAATTAAATAAAAAAGGAAGTTGAGTAGAAAAGAAACTTGAATAAAAAAGGAAGTTAAATAAAAATAAAAATGGAAGTTGCAGAAAATTAAAAATGGAAGTTCAATACAGAAACCACTATACCTTAACGATCTATTTGGAAATTAAATAAAAAAAGGAAGTTTAATAGAAAAGTAAATTGAATAAAAATGGAAGTTGAATAAAAATAAAAATGAAAGTTGCAGAAAATTAAATATGGAAGTTCAATCCAGAAACCACTATACCTTAACGATCTATTTCGAAATTAAATAAAAAAGGAAGTTTAACAGAAAAGTAAATTGAAAAAAATGGAAGTTGAATAAAAATAAAAATGAAAGTTGCAGAAAATTAAAAGCGGAAGTTCAAACCCGAAACCACTATACCTTAACGATATATTTGGAAATTAAATAAAAAAGGAAGTTTAATAGAAAAGTAAATTGAATAAAAATGGAAGTTGAATAAAAATAAAAAGGAAAGTAGCAGAAAATTAAAAGCGGAAGTTCAATCCTGAAACCACTATACCTTAACGATCTATTTGGAAATCAAATAAACAAGGAAGTTTAATAGAAAAGTAAATTGAATAAAAATGGAAGTTGATTAAAAATAAAAATGAAAGTTGCATAAAATTAAAAATGGAAGTTCAATCCAAAAACCACGATACCTTAACGATCTACTTGGAAATTAAATAAAAAAGGAAGTTGAGTAGAAAAGAAACTTGAATAAAAAAGGGAGTTAAATAAAAATAAAAATGAAAGTTGCAGAAAATTAAAAATGGAAGTTCATTCTAGAAACCACTATACCTTAACGATCTATTTGGAAATAAAATAAAAAAGGAAGTTTCATAGAAAAGTAAATTGATTAAAAATGGAAGTAAAATAAAAATAAAAATGAAAGTTGCATAAAATTAAAAATGGAAGTTCAATCGAGAAACCACTATACCTTAACGATCTACATGGAAATTAAATAAAAAAGAAAGTTTAAGAGGAAAGTAAATTGAATTAAAACGGAAGTAGAATACAAATAAAATAAAAGTTGCATAAAATTAAAAATGGAAGTTCAATTCAGAAACCACTATACCTTAACGATCTATTTGGAAGTTAAATAAAAAAGGAAGTTGAATAGAAAGTAAATTGAATAAAAATGGAAGTAGAATACAAATAAAACTGAAAGTTGCAGGAAATTAAATATGGAAGTTCAATCTAGAAACCACTATACCTTAACGATCTATTTGGAAATTAAATAAAAAAAGAAGTTTAATTGAGAAGTAAATTGAATACAAATGGAAGTTCAAGAAAAATAAAAATGAAAGTTGCAGAAAATTAAAAGCGGAAGTTCAAACCCGAAACCACTATACCTTAACGATCTATTTGGAAATTAAATAAAAAAGGAAGTTTAATAGAAAAGTAAATTGAATAAAAATGGAAGCCGAATAAAAATAAAAAGGAAAGTTGTAGAAAATTAAAAGCGGAAGTTCAATCCCGAAACCACTATACCTTAACGATCTATTTGGAAATCAAATAAACAAGGAAGCTTAATATTAAAGTAAATTGCATAAAATGGAAGTTGAATAAAAATAAAAATGAAAGTTGCATAAAATTAAAAATGGAAGTTCAATCCAAAAACCACTATACCTTAACGATGTATTTGGAAATTAAATAAAAAAGGAAGTTGAGTAGAAAAGAAACTTGAATAAAAAAGGAAGTTAAATAAAAATAAAAATGGAAGTTAATTCCAGAAACCACTATACCTTAACGATCTGTTTGGAAATTAAATAAAAAAGAAAGTTTAATAGAAAAGTAAATTGATTAAAAATGGAAGTAAAATAAAAATAAAAATGAAAGTTGCATAAAATTAAAAATGGAAGTTTAATTCAGAAACCACTATACCTTAACGATCTACCTGGAAATTAAATAAAAAAGGAAGTTTAATAGGAAAGTAAATTGAATTAAAACGGAAGTAGAATACAAATAAGAATAAAAGTTGCATAAAATTAAAAATGGAAGTTCAATCCAGAAACCACTATACCTTAACGATCTATTTGGAAATTAAATAAAAAAGGAAGTTTAATAGAAAAGTAAATTGAATAAAAATGGAAGTTGAACAAAAATAAAAATGAAAGTTGCAGAAAATTAAATATGGAAGTTCAATCCAGAAACCACTATACCTTAACGATCTATTTGGAAATTAAATAAAAAGGAAGTTTAACAGAAAAGTAAATTGAATAAAAATGGAAGTTGAATAAAAATAAAAATGAAAGTTGCAGAAAATTCAAAGCGGAAGTTCAAACCCGAAACCACTATACCTTAACGATATATTTGCAAATTAAATAAAAAAGGAAGTTTAATAGAAAAGTAAATTGAATAAAAATTGAAGTTGAATAAAAATAAAAAGAAAAGTTGCAGAAAATTAAAAGCGGAAGTTCAATCCCGAAAGCACTATACCTTAACGATCTATTTGGAAATCAAATAAACAAGGAAGTTAAATAGAAAAGTAAATTGAATAAAATTGGAAGTTGAATAAAAATAAAAATGAAAGTTGCATAAAATTAAAAATAGAAGTTCAATTCAAAAACCACTATACCATAACGATCTATTTGGAAATTAAATAAAAAAGGAAGTTAAATAAAAATAAAAATGGAAGTTGCAGAAAATTAAAAATGGAAGTTCAATCCAGAAACCACTATACCTTAACGATCTATTTGGAAATTAAATAAAAAAAGGAAGTTTAATAGAAAAGTAAATTGAATAAAAATGGAAGTTGAATAAAAATAAAAACGAAAGTTGCATAAAATTAAAAATGCAAGTTCAATCTGAAAACCACTATACCTTAACGATCTACTTGGAAATAAAATAAAAAAGGAAGTTGAGTAGAAACGAAACTTGAATAAAAAAGGAAGTTAAATAAAAATAAAAATGGAAGTTGCAGAAAATTAAAAATGGAAGTTCATTCCGGAAACCACTATACCATAACGATCTATTTGGAAATTGAATAAAAAAGGAAGTTTAATAGAAAAGTAAATTGATTAAAAATGGAAGTAAAATAAAAATAAAAATGAAAGTTGCATAAAATTAAAAATGGAAGTTCAATCCAGAAACCACTATACCTTAACGATCTACCTGGAAATTAAATAAAAAAGGAAGTTTAATAGGAAAGTAAATTGAATTAAAACGGAAGTAGAATACAAATAAAAATAAAAGTTGCATAAAATTAAAAATGGAAGTTAAATTCAGAAACCACTATACCTTAACGATCTATTTTGGAAATTAAATATAAAAAGAAGTTTAATAGAAAGTAAATTGAATAAAAATGGAAGTTGAATAAAAATAAAAATAAAAGTTGCAGGAATTAAATATGGAAGTTCAATCTAGAAACCACTATACCTTAACGATCTATTTGGAAATTAAATAAAAAAAGAAGTTTAACGGAGAAGTAAATTGAATAAAAATGGAAGTTGAATAAAAATAAAAATGAAAGTTGCAGAAAATTAAAAGCGGAAGTTCAAACCCGAAACCACTATACCTTAACGATCTATTTGGAAATTAAATAAAAAAGGAAGTTTAATAGAAAAGTAAATTGAATAAAAATGGAAGCCGTATAAAAATAAAAATGAAAGTGGCAGAAAATTAAATGCGGAAGTTCAATCCCGAAACCACTATACCTTAACGATTTATTTGGAAATTAAATAAAAAAGGAAGTTGAGTAGAAAAGAAACTTGAATAAAAAAGAAAGTTAAATAAAAATAAAAATGGAAGTTGCAGAAAATTAAAAATGGAAGTTAATTCCAGAAACCACTATACCTTAATGATCTATTTGGAAATTAAATAAAAAAGGAAGTTTAATAGAAAAGTAAATTGATTAAAAATGGAAGTAAAATAAAAATAAAAATGAAAGTTGCATAAAATTAAAAATGGAAGTTCAATCCAGAAACCACTATACCTTAACGATCTATTTGGAAATTAAATAAAAAAGGAAGTTGAGTAGAAAAGAAACTTGAATAAAAAAGGAAGCTAAATAAAAATAAAATGGAAGTTGAAGAAAATTAAAAATGGAAGTTAATTCCAGAAACCACTATACCTTATCGATCTATGTGGAAATTAAATAAAAAAGGAAGTTTAATAGAAAAGTAAATTGAATAAAAATGGAAGTAAAATAAAAATAAAAATGAAAGTTGCATAAAATTAAAAATGGAAGTTCAATCCAGAAACCACTATACCTTAACGATCTACCTGGAAATTAAATAAAAAAGGAAGTTTAATAGGAAAGTAAATTGAATTAAAACGGAAGTAGAATACAAATAAGAATAAAAGTTGCATAAAATTAAAAATGAAAGTTCAATCCAGAAACCACTATACCTTAACGATCTATTTGGAAATTAAATAAAAAAGGAAGTTTAATAGAAAAGTAAAATGAATAAAAATGGAAGTTGAACAAAAATAAAAATGAAAGTTGCAGAAAATTAAATATGGAAGTTCAATCCAGAAACCACTATACCTTAACGATCTATTTGGAAATTAAATAAAAAAAGAAGTTTAACAGAAAAGTAAATTGAATGAAAATGGAAGTTGAATAAAAATAAAATGAAAGTTGCAGAAAATTAAAAGCGGAAGTTCAAACCCGAAACCACTATACCTTAACGATATATTTTGAAATTAAATAAAAAAGGAAGTTTAATAGAAAAGTAAATTGAATAAAAATGGAAGTTGAATAAAAATAAAAAGGAAAGTTGCAGAAAATTAAAAGCGGAAGTTCAATCCAGAAACCACTATACCTTAACGATCTATTTGGAAATCAAATAAAAAAGGAAGTTTAATAGAAAAGTAAATCGAATAAAAATGGATGTTGAATAAAAATAAAAATGAAAGTTGCGTAAAATTAAAAATGGAAGTACAATCCAAAAACCACTATACCTTAACGATCTATTTGGAAATTAAATAAAAAAGGAAGTTGAGTAGAACAGAAACTTCAATAAAAAAGGAAGTTAAATAAAAATAAAAATGGAAGTTGCAGAAAATTAAAAATGGAAGTTCAATCCAGAAACCACTATACCTTAACGATATATTTGGAAAATAAATAAAAAAGGAAGTTTAATAGAAAAGTAAATTGAATAAAAATGGAAGTTGAATAAAAATAACAATGAAAGTTGCAGAAAATTAAATATGGAAGTTCAATCCAGAAACCACTATACCTTAACGATCTATTTGGAAATTAAATAAAAAAGGAAGTTTAACAGAAAAGTAAATTGAATAAAAATGGAAGTTGAATAAAAATAAAAATGAAAATTGCAGAAAATTAAAAACGGAAGTTCAAACCCGAAACCACTGTACCTTAACGATATATTTGGAAATCAAATAAAAAAGGAATTTTAATAGAAAAGTAAATTGAATAAAAATGGAAGTTGAATAAAAATAAAAGGGAAAGTAGCAGAATATTAAAAGCTGAAGCTCAATCCCGAAACCACTATACCTTAACGATCTATTTGGAAATCAAATAAACAAGGAAGTTTAAAAGAAAAGTAAATTGAATAAAAATGGAAGTTGAATAAAAATAAAAATGAAAGTTGCATAAAATTAAAAATGGAAGTTCAATCCAAAAACCACTATACCTTAACGATCTACTTGGAAATTAAATAAAAAAGGAAGTTGAGTAGAAAAGAAACTATAATAAAAAAGGAAGTTAAATAAAAATAAAAATGGCAGTTGCAGAAAATTAAAAATGGAAGTTCATTCTAGAAAACACTATACCTTAACGATCTATTTGGAAATTAAATAAAAAAGGAAGTTGAATAGAAAAGTAAATTGATTAAAAATGGAAGTAATATAAAAATAAAAATGAAAGTTGCATAAAATTAAAAATGGAAGTTCAATCCAGAAACCACTATACCATAGCGATCTATTTGGAAATTAAATAAAAATAGAAGTTTAATAGGAAAGTAAATTGAATTAAAATGGAAATAGAATAAAAATAAAAATGAAAGTTGCATGAAATTAAAAATGTAAGTTCAATCCAAAAACCACTATACCTTAACGATCTATTTGGAAATTAAAGAAAAAAGGAAGTTTAATAGAAAAGTAAATTGAATAAAAATGGAAGTTGAATAAAAATAAAAATGAAAGTTGCAGAAAATTAAATATGGAAGTTCAATTCAGAAACCACTATACCTTAACGATCTATTTGGAAATTAAATAAAAAAGGAAGTTTAAAAGAAAAGTAAATTGAATAAAAATGGAAGTTGAATAAAAATAAAAATGAAAGTTGCAGAAAATTAAAAGCGGAAGTTCAAACCCGAAACCACTATACCTTAACGATCTATTTGGAAATTAAATAAAAAAAGAAGTTTAATAGAAAAGTAAATTGAATAAAAATGGAAATTGAATAAAAATAAAAACGAAAGTTGGAGAAAATTAAAAGCGGAAGTTCAATCCCGAAACCACTATACCTTAACGTTCTATTTGGAAATCAAATAAAAAAGGAATTTTAATAGAAAAGTAAATTGAATAAAACTGGAAGTTGAATAAAAATAAAAATGAAATTTGCATAAAATTAAAAATGGAAGTTCAATCCAGAAACCACTATACCTTAACGATCTATTTGGAAATAAAATAAAAAAGGAAGTTTGATAGAAAAGTAAATTGCATAAAATGGAAGTAGAATAAAAATAAAAATGAAAGTTGCATAATACTAAAAATGGAAGTTCAATCCAAAAACCACTATACCTTAACGATCTAGTTGGAAATTAAATAAAAAAAAGGTAGTTGAGTAGAAAAGAAACTTGAATAAAAAAGGATGTTAAATAAAAATAAAAATGGAAGTTGCAGAAAATTAAAAATGGAAGTTCATTTCAGAAACCACTATACCTTAACGATCTATTTGGAAATTAAATAAAAAAGGAAGTTTAATAGAAAAGTAAATTGATTAAAAATGGAAGTAAAATAAAAATAAAAATGAAAGTTGCATAAAATTAAAAATGGAAATTCAATCCAGAAACCACTATACCTTAACGATCTACTTGGAAATTAAATAAAAAAGGAAGTTTAATAGGAAAGTAAATTGAATTAAAACGGAAGTAGAATACAAATAAAAATAAAAGTTGCATAAAATTAAAAATGGAAGTTCAATCCAGAAACCACTATACCTTAACGATCTATTTGGAAATTAAATAAAAAAGGAAGTTTAATAGAAAGTAAATTGAATAAACATGGAAGTTGAATAAAAATAAAAATGAAAGTTGCGGGAAATTAAATGTGGAAGTTCAATCCAGAAACCACTATACCATAACGATCTATTTGGAAATTAAATAAAAAAGGATGTTTAACTGAATAGTAAATTGAATAAAGATGGAAGTTGAATAACAATAAAAATGAAAGTTGCAGAAAATTAAAAGCGGAAGTTCAAACCCGAAACGACTATACCTTAACGATCTATTTGGAAATTAAATAAAAAAGGAAGTTTAATAGAAAAGTAAATTGAATAAAAATGGAAGTTGAATAAAAATAAAAAGGAAAGTTGCAAAAAATTAAAACCGGAAGTTCAATCCCGAAAGCACTATACCTTAACGATCTATATGGAAATCAAATAAACAAGGAAGTTTAATAGAAAAGTAAATTGCATAAAATGGAAGTTGAATAAAAATAAAAATGAAAGTTGCATAAAATTAAAACTGGAAGTTCAATCCAAAAACCACTATACCTTAACGATCTATTTGGAAATTAAATAAAAAAGGAAGTTGAGTACAAAAGAAACTTGAATAAAAAAGGAAGTTAAATAAAAATAAAAATGGAAGTTGCAGAAAATTAAAAATGGAAGTTCATTCCAGAAACCACTATACCTTAACGATCTATTTGGAAATTAAATAAAAAAGGAAGTTTAATAGAAAAGTAAATTGAATTAAAACGGAAGTAGAATACAAATAAGAATAAAAGTTGCATAAAATTAAAAATGGAAGTTCAATCCAGAAACCACTATACCTTAACGATCTATTTGGAAATTAAATAAAAAGGTAAGTTTAATTGAAAAGTAAATTGAATAAAAATGGAAGTTGAATAAAAATAAAAATGAAAGTTGCAGAAAATTAAATATGGAAGTTCAATCCAGAAACCACTATACCTTAACGATCTATTTGGAAATTAAATAAAAAAGGATGTTTAAAAGAAAAGTAAATTGAATAAAAATGGAAGTTGAATAAAAATAAAAATGAAAGTTGTAGAAAATTAAAAGCGGAAGTTCAAACCCGAAACCACTATCTATTTGGAAATTAAATAAAAAAAGAAGTTTAATAGAAAAGTAAATTGAATAAAAATGGAAGTTGAATAAAAATAAAAACGAAAGTTGCGGAAAATTAAAAGCGGAAGTTCAATCCCGAAACTACTATACCTTAACGATCTATTTGGAAATCAAATAAAAAAGGAAGTTTAATATAAAAATAAATTGAATAAAACTGGAAGTTGAATAAAAATAAAAATGAAAGTTGCATAAAATTAAAAATGGAAGTTCAATCCAGAAACCACTATACCTTAACGATCTATTTGGAAATAAAATAAAAAAGGAAGTTTGATAGAAAAGTATATGGCATAAAATGGAAGTAGAATAAAAATAAAAATGAAAGTTGCATAATACTAAAAATGGAAGTTCAATCCAAAAATCACTATACCTTAACGATCTAATTGGAAATTAAATAAAAAAAAGGAAGTTGAGTAGAAAAGAAACTTGAATAAAAAAGGAAGTTAAATAAAAATAAAAATGGAAGTTGCAGAAAATTAAAAATGGAAGTTCATTCCAGAAACCATTATACCTTAACGATCTATTTGGAAATTAAATAAAAAAGGAAGTTTAATAGAAAAGTAAATTGATTAAAAATGGAAGTAAAATAAAAATAAAAATGAAAGTTGCATAAAATTAAAAATGGAAGTTCAATCCAGAAACCATTATACCTTAATGATCTACTTGGAAATTAAATAAAAAAGGAAGTTTAATAGGAAAGGAAATTGATTAAAAATGGAAGTAAAATAAAAATATAAATGAAAGTTGCATAAAATTAAAAATGGAAGTTCAATCAGAAACCACTATACCTTAACGATCTACTTGGAAATTAAATAAAAAAGGAAGTTTAATAGAAAGTAAATTGAATAAACATGGAAGTTCAATAAAAATAAAAATGAAAGTTGCAGGAAATTAAATGTGGAATTTCAATCCAGAAACAACTATACCTTAACGATCTATTTGGAAATTAAATAAAAAGGTAAGTTTAATTGAAAAGTAAATTGAATAAAAATGGAAGTGGAATAAAAATAAAAATGAAAGTTGCAGAAAATTAAATATGGAAGTTCAATCCAGAAACTACTATACCTTAACGATCTATTTGGAAATTAAATAAAAAAGGAAGTTTAACAGAAAAGTAAATTGAATAAAAATGGAAGTTGAATAAAAATAAAAATGAAAGTTGAGGAAAATTAAAAGCGGAAGTTCAATCCCAAAACCACTATACCTTAACGATCTATTTGGAAATTAAATAAAAAAGGAAGTTTAACAGAAAAGTAAATTGAATAAAAATGGAAGTTGAATAAAAATAAAAAGGAAAGTCGCAGAAAATTAAAAGCGGAAGTTCAATCCCGAAACCACTATACCTTAACGATCTATTTGGAAATTAAATAAAAAAGGAAGTTTAATAGAAAAGTAAATTGATTAAAAATGGAAGTAAAATAAAAATAAAAATGTAAGTTGCATAAAATTAAAAATGGAAGTTCAATCCAGAAACCACTATACCTTAACGATCTACTTGGAAATTAAATAAAAAAGGAAGTTTAATAGGAAAGTAAATTGAATTAAAACAGAAGTAGAATACAAATAAAAATAAAAGTTGCATAAAATTAAAAATGGAAGTTCAATCCAGAAACCACTATACCTTAACGATCTATTTGGAAATTAAATAAAAAAGGAAGTTTAATAGAAAAGTAAATTGAATAAAATTGGAAGTTGAATAAAAATAAAAATGAAAGTTGCAGAAAATTAAATATGGAAGTTCAATCCAGATACCACTATACCTTAACGATCTATTTGCAAATTAAATAAAAAAGGAAGTTTAACAGAAAAGTAAATTGAATAAAAATGGAAGTTGAATAAAAATAAAAATGAAAGTTGCAGAAAATTAAAAGCGGAAGTCCAAACCCGAAACCACTATACCTTAACGATCTATTTGGAAATCGAATAAAAAAGGAAGTTTAATAGAAAAGTAAATTGAATAAAAATGGAAGTTGAATAAAAATAAAAAGGAAAGTTGCATAAAATTAAAAGCGGAAGTTCAATCCCGAAACCACTATACCTTAACGATCTATTTGGAAATCAAATAAACAAGGAAGTTTAATAGAAAAGTAAATTGCATAAAATGGAAGTTGAATAAAAATAAAAATGAAAGTTGCATAAAATTAAAAATGGAAGTTCAAATCAAAAACCACTATACCTTAACGATCTATTTGGAAATTAAATAAAAAAAGGAAGTTGAGTAGAAAAGAAACTTGAATAAAAAAAGGAAGTTAAATAAAAATAAAAATGGAAGTTGCAGAAAATTAAAAATGGAAGTTCATTCCAGAAACCACTATACCTTAACGATCTATTTGGAAATTAAATAAAAAAGGAAGTTTAATAGAAAAGTAAATTGATTAAAAATGGAACTAAAATAAAAATAAAAATGAAAGTTGCATAAAATTAAAAATGGAAGTTCAATCCAGAAAACACTATACCTTAACGATCTACTTGGAAATTAAATAAAAAAGGATGTTTAATAGGAAAGTAAATTGAATTAAAACGGAAGTAGAATACAAATAAAAATAAAAGTTGCATAAAATTAAAAATGGAAGTTCAATCCAGAAACCACTATACCTTAACGATCTATTTGGAAATTAAATAAAAAAGGAAGTTGAATAAAAATAAAAATGAAAGTTGCAGAAAATTAAATATGGAAGTTCGATCCAGATACCACTATACCTTAACGATCTATTTGCAAATTAAATAAAAAAGGAAGTTTAACAGAAAAGTAAATTGAATAAAAATGGAAGTTGAATAAAAATAAAAATTAAAGTTGCAGAAAATTAAAAGCGGAAGTTCAAACCCGAAACCACTGTACCTTAACGATCTATTTGGAAATTAAATAAAAAAGGAAGTTTAATAGAAAATAAATTGAATAAAAATGGAAGTTTAATAAAAATAAAAAGGAAAGTTGCATAAAATTAAAAGCGGAAGTTCAATCCCGAAACCACTATACCTTAACGATCTATTTGGAAATCAAATAAACAAGGAAGTTTAATAGAAAAGTAAATTGCATAAAATGGAAGTTGAATAAAAATAAAAATGAAAGTTGCTTAAAATTAAAAATGGAAGTTCAATCCAATAACCACTATAGCTTAACGATCTATTTGGAAATTAAATAAAAAAGGAAGTTGAGTAGAAAAGAAACTTGAATAAAAAAGAAGTTAAATAAAAATAAAAATGGAAGTTGCAGAAAATTAAAAATGGAAGTTCATTCCAGAAACCACTATACCTTAACGATCTATTTGGAAATTAAATAAAAAAGGAAGTTTAATAGAAAAGTAAATTGATTAAAAACTGAAGTAAAATAAAAATAAAAATGAAAGTTGCATAAAATTAAAAATGGAAGTTCAATCCAAAAACCACTATACCTTAACGATCTACTTGAAAATTAAATAAAAAAGGAAGTTTACTAGGAAATTAAATTGAATTAAAACGGAAGTAGAATACAAATAAGAATAAAAGTTGCATAAAATTAAAAATGGAAGTTCAATCCAGAAACCACTATACCTTAACGATCTATTTGGAAATTAAATAAAAAAGGAAGTTTAATAGAAAAGTAAATTGAATAAAAATGGAAGTTGAATAAAAATAAAAATGAAAGTTGCAGAAAATTAAATATGGAAGTTCAATCCAGAAACCACTATACCTTAACGATCTATTTGGAACTTAAATAAAAAAGGAAGTTTAACAGAAAAGTAAATTGAATAAAAATGGAAGTTGAATAAAAATAAAAATTAAAGTTGCAGAAAATTAAAAGCGGAAGTTCAAACCCGAAACCACTGTACCTTAACGATCTATTTGGAAATTAAATAAAAAAGGAAGTTTAATAGAAAAGTAAATTGATTAAAAACTGAAGTAAAATAAATATAAAAATGAAAGTCGCATAAAATTAAAAATGGAAGTTCAATCCAAAAACCACTATACCTTAACGATCTACTTGAAAATTAAATAAAAAAGGAAGTTTACTAGGAAATTAAATTGAATTAAAACGGAAGTTGAATACAAATAAGAATAAAAGTTGCATAAAATTAAAAATGGAAGTTCAATCCAGAAACCACTATACCTTAACGATCTATTTGGAAATTAAATAAAAAAGGAAGTTTAATAGAAAAGTAAATTGAATAAAAATGGAAGTTGAATAAAAATAAAAATGAAAGTTGCAGAAAATTAAATATGGAAGTTCAATCCAGAAACCACTATACCTTAACGATCTATTTGGAACTTAAATAAAAAAGGAAGTTTAACAGAAAAGTAAATTGAATAAAAATGGAAGTTGAATAAAAATAAAAATGAAAGTTTCAGAAAATTAAAAGCAGAAGTTCAAACCCGAAACCACTATACCTTAACGATCTATTTGGAAATTAAATAAAAAAGGAAGTTTAATAGAAAAGTAAATTGAATAAAAATGGATGTTGAATAAAAATAAAAAGGAAAGTTACAGAAAATTAAAAGCGGAAGTTCAGTCCCGAAATCACTATACCTTAACGATCTATTTGGAAATCAAATAAACAAGGAAGTTTAATAGAAAAGTAAATTGCATAAAATGGAAGTTGAATAAAAATAAAAATGAAAGTTGCATAAAATTAAAAATGGAAGTTCAATCCAAAAACCACAATACCTTAACGATCTATTTGGAAATTAAATAAAAAAGGAAGTTGAGTGGAAAAGAAACTTGAATAAAAAAGGAAGTTAAATAAAAATAAAAGTGGAAGTTGCAGAAAATTAAAAATGGAAGTTAATTCCAGAAACCACTATACCTTAACGATCTATTTGGAAATTAAATAAAAAAGGAAGTTTAATAGAAAAGTAAATTGAATAAAAATGGAAGCAGAATATAAATAAAAATGAAAGTTGCATAAAATTAAAAATGGAAGTTCAATCCAGAAACCACTATACCTTAGCGATCTATTTGGAAATTAAATAAAAATTGAAGTTTAATAGGAAAGTAAATTGAATTATAATGGAAGTAGAATAAAAATAAAAATGAAAGTTGCATAAAATTAAAAATGTAAGTTCAATCTAGAAACCACTATACCTTAACGATCTATTTGGAAATCAAATAAAAAAGGAAGTTTAATAGAAAAGTAAATTGAATAAAAATGGAAGTTGAATAAAAATAAAAATGAAAGTTGCAGAAAATTAAATATGGAAGTTCAATCCAGAAACCACTTTACCTTAACGATCTATTTGGAAATTAAATAAAAAAGGAAGTTTAATAGAAAAGTAAATTGAATAAAAATGGAAGTTGAATAAAAATAAAAAGAAAGTTGCAGAAAATTAAAAGCAGAAGTTCAATCCCGAAACCACTATATCTTAACGATCTATTTGGAAATCATATAAAAAAGGAAGTTTAATAGAAAAGTAAATTGAATAAAAATGGAAGTTGAATAAAAATAAAAATGAAAGTTGCATAAAATTAAAAATGGAAGTTCAATCCAGAAACCACTATACCTTAACGATCTATTTGGAACTGAATAAAAAAGGAAGTTTAATAGAAAAGTAAATTGATTGAAAATGGAAGTAAAATAAAAATAAAAATGAAAGTTGCATAAAATTAAAAATGGAAGTTCAATTCAGAAACCTGTCACGACCTAAACCCGCCCCGAGAAGGTTGGCATCGTAACCGGCCAGTAATCCTAGATTACCACAGGCCTTTCTGTACAAAACATACATAACCGGGGCTTGCGGAAGCGAAAACAAAACACTAATAGTCCAAAGAGCTGTGCATTTATATGAACATACATTACATGCCAAAAATGTTAATTTACTCTCTACATTACATCACACATAATCAAAATTCATGTTCAAAACATAACATAGGCTCACGCCACATGTACAACCAAAACCAAGCTTCCTAACGGCTTTCTGGGCCTGGCCCCAACTTAGAGGCACCAAAACACCGGGTAGGCTTCAAAACGGCGGCTCGGCTCAGACTCCGCCTAGGCTTGACTCCCAGAGTGCTCACCTATAAATACATATATACAAACAATGAGCTAAAGCTCAGCAAGTAACATTAAAGTAAAGGGGTAGTGAACGAATTCCACATTCCATATATCCATAAAATAAATCATTCATAAACATAATCATCTCATATCAGAACATACATAATGGCATACTCCATAGAACATAACATTTGTCATCCAACGACTAGAGTAACCGGTCCCGGACACCGATTAAACACATACCGAGATCTCGTAAACTGGTCCACTTAGGACTATCTATGGATGCCATACTAGATTCGCAAACTGGACATTCGTTCACAGAAAACATTTATCATTTCAAAACCATAGCATAACGTAGCACTTTTAAACATAGATCATACTAACATATCTTTACAGAAATGTTACTCACAGTGGGTTTCCAAAACCGATTGCACGGTCTTCGCCTCCCGACCTGCAATTATCAACATATAACACATTTCTTCAATACACATTATCATTAACTCACTTAATTCATGCCATTCTATTCTTTCTTTACTCTATTTCATGATTATGAGATGCTAAATGATGCAAATGACATGTGAAAATCATGTAATTCAACTTCTCGAAATTTCCTGAAATAAGTCCTCCCCGCTCGAGCGCCACTTTGTCCGCTCGAGCGGACTGCACAAATCCAAAACTGCTGGGAGGCTGATTTTCACGCTCGAGCGGGAATCCCTCCGCTCGAGCGGACCACGCGAAAATCTAAAATTCTGGACTCTTCTCAAGCTTCAATTTCTCCTTTTTGCAAAACCACTTCAAAGTGATGAAACTCAAGTCCCAAAACACTTGAAACACAACTTGAATTAAACATTATAGCTTATAAACAAACCCAAATGCATCATATACAAGATCAAACCATGAGTTGAGGTGAAGAATCATAACTATTCATGTAAAAGCTTCATTTCTTCATATCCATGGAGGTTCTTCCTCAAGAATGCCAAATATAAATATAAATCATCAATTCATACCATGCATGCTCAAATTAAACACATTTCCCCTTTCAATCCTTTTACTTGCCATGAGATTAAGGATGATTCAACCTTATTTCAAGAAAGTAGAGAAGAAATTCTTACCTTAAGCACTTAATTGGAGAAGATGTAGCTTGATTCTCTTTTTCCCCCTTCTTCCCCTTTCTCACGAATTCTCCTCTCTCTCTCTCTCTCTCTCTCTCTCTCTCTCTCTCTCTCTCTCTCTTTCTAGATTTTTCTTTTCTTCTTTTTGAGTCAAAGAGTCAACATCCTTATCTATGTATAGATATGTCACAAAAAAAAAATAGAATTGTGCCATGATCTTGAGCCAAACAAGGCTTAACGAATCAGACGAAATTCAGTCTTCAATTTATTTTCCCAAATGACTCTAAAAAGTCCCGGTATCACATAGGCGTGTTCAATTTCGTTTTCAGAACCCGCTATGGCCGTCAATTTCAGTCCCAAAGTTCTTATCTCAACAGATATTCTTCTAATTCAAACAGATATTCTTCAATTAATTTGCATAAACACATAATTAATTACTGATAAATATGACATATGTTTTGGGGTCATTACAAAACCACTATACCATGACGATCTATTTGGAAATTAAATAAAAAAGGAAGTTTAATAGAAAAGTAAATTCAATAAAAATAGAAGTTGAATAAAAATAAAAATGAAAGTTTCAAAAAATTAAATATGGAAGTTCAATCTAGAAACCACTATACCTTAACGATCTATTTGGAAATTAAATAAAAAAGGAAGTTTAATAGAAAAGTAAATTGAATAAAAATGGAAGTTGAATAAAAATAAAAATGAAAGTTGCAGAAAATTAAAAGCGGAAGTTCAAACCCGAAACCACTATACCTTAACGAACTATTCAGAAATTAAATAAAAAAGGAAGTTTAATAGAAAAGTAAATTGAATAAAAATGGAAGTTGAATAAAAATAAAAAGGAAAGTTGCAAAAAATTAAAAGCGGAAGTTCAAACCCGAAACCACTATACCTTAACGATCTATTTGGAAATCAAATAAAAAAGGAAGTTCAATAAAAAAGTAAATTGAATAAAAATGGAAGTTGAATAAAAATAAAAATGAAAGTTGCATAAAATTAAAAATGGAAGTTCAATCCAAAAACCACTATACCTTAATGATCTATTTGGAAATTAAATAAAAAAGGAAGTTTAATAGAAAAGTAAATTGAATAAAAATAGAAGTTGAATAAAAATAAAAATGAAAGTTGCATAAAATTAAAAATGGAAGTTCATTCCAAAAACCACTATACCTTAACGATCTATTTGGAAATTAAATAAAAAAAGAAGTAGAGTAGAAAAGAAATTTGAATAAAAAAGGTAGTTAAATAAAAATAAAAGTGGAAGTTGCAAAAAAATAAAAATGGAAGTTCATTCCGAAAACCACTATACCTTAACGATCTATTTGGAAATTAAATAAAAAAGGAAGTTTAATAGAAAAGTAAATTGATTTAAAATGGAAGTAAAATAAAAATAAAAATGAAAGTGGCATAAAATTAAAAATGGAAGTTCAATCCAGAAACCACTATACCTTAGCGATCTATTTGGAAATTAAATAAAAAAGGAAGTTTAATAGGAAAGTAAATTGAATTAAAATGGAAGTAGAATAAAAATAAAAATGAAAGTTGCATAAAATTAAAAATGGAAGTTCAATCCAGAAACCACTATACCTTAACGATCTACTTGGAAATTAAATAAAAAAGGAAATTTAATAGGAAAGTAAATAGAATTAAAACGGAAGTAGAATATAAATAAAAATAAAAGTTGCATAAAATTAAAAATGGAAGTTCAATCCAGAAACCACTATACCTTAACGATCTATTTGGAAATTAAATAAAAAAGGAAGTTTAATATAAAAGTAAATTGAATAAAAATGGAAGTTGAATAAAAATAAAAATGAAAGTAGCAGAACATTAAATATGGAAGTTCAATCTAGAAACCATTATACCTTAACGATCTATTTGGAAATTAAATAAAAAAGGAAGTTTAACAGAAAAGTAAATTGAATAAAAATGGAAGTTGAATAAAAATAAAAATGAAAGTTGCAGAAAATTAAAAGCGGAAGTTCAAACCCGAAACCACTATACCTTAACGATCTATTTGGAAATTAAGTAAAAAAGGAAGTTTAATAGAAAAGTAAATTGAATAAAAATGGAAGTTGAATAAAAATAAAAAGGAAAGTTGCAGAAAATTAAAAGCGGAAGTTCAATCCCGAAACCACTATACCTTAACGATCTATTTGGAAATCAAATAAAAAAGGAAGTTTAATAGAAAAGTAAATTGAATAAAAATGGAAGTTGAATCAAAATAAAAATGAAAGTTGCATAAAATTAAAAATGGAAGTTCAATCCAAAAACCACTATACCTTAACGATCTATTTGGGAATTAAATAAAAAAGGAAGTTTAATAGAAAAGTAAATTGAATAAAAATGGAACATGAATAAAAATAAAAATGAAAGTTGTATAAAATTAAAAATGGAAGTTCAATCCAAAAACCACTATACCTTAACGATCTATTTGGAAATTAAATAAAAAAGAAAGTTGAGTAGAAAAGAAACTTGAATAAATAAGGTAGTTAAATAAAAATAAAAGTGGAAGTTACAGAAAATTAAAAATGGAAGTTCATTCCAGAAACCACTATACCTTAACGATTTATTTGGAAATTAAATAAAAAAGGAAGTTTAATAGAAAAGTAAATCGAATAAAAATGGAAGTAGAATATAAATAAAAATGAAAGTTGCATAAAATTAAAAATGGAAGTTCAATCCAGAAACCACTATACCTTAGCGATCTATTTGGAAATTAAATAAAAAAGGAAGTTTAATAGAAAAGTAAAATGATTAGAAATGGAAGTAAAATAAAAATAAAAATGAAAGTTGCATAAAATTAAAAATGGAAGTTCAATCCAGAAACCACTATACCTTAACGATCTATTTGGAAATTAAATAAAAAATGAAGTTTAATAGAAAAGTAAACTGAATAAAAATGGAAGTTGAATAAAAATAAAAATGAAAGTTGCAGAAAATTAAAAGCGGAAGTTCAAACCCGAAACCACTATACCTTAACGAACTATTCAGAAATTAAATAAAAAAGGAAGTTTAATAGAAAAGTAAATTGAATAAACATGGAAGTTGATTAAAAATAAAAAGGAAAGTTGCAAAAAATTAAAAGCGGAAGTTCAAACCCGAAACCACTATACCTTAACGATCTATTTGGAAATCAAATAAAAAAGGAAGTTCAATAAAAAAGTAAATTGAATAAAAATGGAAGTTGAATAAAAATAAAAATGAAAGTTGCATAAAATTAAAAATAGAAGTTCAATCCAAAAACCACTATACCTTAATGATCTATTTGGAAATTAAATAAAAAAGGAAGTTTAATAGAAAAGTAAATTGAATAAAAATAGAAGTTGAATAAAAATAAAAATGAAAGTTGCATAAAATTAAAAATGGAAGTTCAATCCAAAAACCACTATACCTTAACGATCTATTTGGAAATTAAATAAAAAAAGAAGTAGAGTAGAAAGAAATTTGAATAAAAAAGGTAGTTAAATAAAAATAAAAGTGGAAGTTGCAAAAAAATAAAAATGGAAGTTCATTCCGAAAACCACTATACCTTAACGATCTATTTGGAAATTAAATAAAAAAGGAAGTTTAATAGAAAAGTAAATTGATTTAAAATGGAAGTAAAATAAAAATAAAAATGAAAGTGGCATAAAATTAAAAATGGAAGTTCAATCCAGAAACCACTATACCTTAGCGATCTATTTGGAAATTAAATAAAAAAGGAAGTTTAATAGGAAAGTAAATTGAATTAAAATGGGAGTAGAATAAAAATAAAAATGAAAGTTGCATAAAATTAAAAATGGAAGTTCAATCCAGAAACCACTATACCTTAACGATCTACTTGGAAATTAAATAAAAAAAGAAATTTAATAGGAAAGTAAATTGAATTAAAACGGAAGTAGAATATAAATAAAAATAAAAGTTGCATAAAATTAAAAATGGAAGTTCAATCCAGAAACCACTATACCTTAACGATCTATTTGGAAATTAAATAAAAAAGGAAGTTTAATATAAAAGTAAATTGAATAAAAATGGAAGTTGAATAAAAATAAAAATGAAAGTAGCAGAACATTAAATATGGAAGTTCAATCTAGAAACCATTATACCTTAACGATCTATTTGGAAATTAAATAAAAAAGGAAGTTTAACAGAAAAGTAAATTGAATAAAAATAGAAGTTGAATAAAAATAAAAATCAAAGTTGCAGAAAATTAAAAGCGGAAGTTCAAACCCGAAACCACTATACCTTAACGATCTATTTGGAAATTAAATAAAAAAGGAAGTTCAATAGAAAAGTAAATTGAATAAAAATGGAAGTTGAATAAAAATAAAAAGGAAAGTTGCAGAAAATTAAAAGCGGAAGTTCAATCCCGAAACCACTATACCTTAACGATCTATTTGGAAATCAAATAAAAAAGGAAGTTTAATAGAAAAGTAAATTGAATAAAAATGGAAGTTGAATAAAAATAAAAATGAAAGTTGCATAAAATTAAAAATGGAAGTTCAATCCAAAAACCACTATACCTTAACGATCTATTTGGGAATTAAATAAAAAAGGAAGTTTAATAGAAAAGTAAATTGAATAAAAATGGAACTTGAATAAAAATAAAAATGAAAGTTGCATAAAATTAAAAATGGAAGTTCAATCCAAAAACCACTATACCTTAACGATCTATTTGGAAATTAAATAAAAAAGAAAGTTGAGTAGAAAAGAAACTTGAATAAATAAGGTAGTTAAATAAAAATAAAAGTGGAAGTTACAGAAAATTAAAAATGGAAGTTCATTCCAGAAACCACTATACCTTAACGATTTATTTGGAAATTAAATAAAAAAGGAAGTTTAATAGAAAAGTAAATCGAATAAAAATGGAAGTAGAATTTGAAAGTTGCATAAAATTAAAAATGGAAGTTCAATCCAGAAACCACTATACCTTAGCGATCTATTTGGAAATTAAATAAAAAAGGAAGTTTAATAGAAAAGTAAAATGATTAGAAATGGAAGTAAAATAAAAATAAAAATGAAAGTTGCATAAAATTAAAAATGGAAGTTCAATCCAGAAACCACTATACCTTAACGATCTATTTGGAAATTAAATAAAAAATGAAGTTTAATAGAAAAGTAAATTGAATAAAAACGGAAGTTGAATAAAAATAAAAATGAAAGTTGCAGAAAATTAAAAATGGATGTCAATTCCAGAAACCACTATACTTTAACGGTCTATTTGGAAATTAAATAAAAAAGGAAGTTTAATAGAAAAGTAAATTAAATAAAAATGGAAGTTTAATATAAATAAAAAAGAAAGTTGCAAAAACTTAAAAGCGGAAGTTCAATCCCGAAACCACTATACCTTAACGATCTATTTGCAAATTAAATAAAATAGGAAGTTGAGTAGAAAAGAAACTTGAATAAAAACGTAAGTTGAATAAAAATAAAAATCGAAGTTGCATAAAATTAAAAATGGAAGTTCAATGCAGAAACCACTATACCTTAACGATCTACTTGGAAATTAAATAAAAAAAGAAGTTTAATAGAAAAGTAAATTGAATAAAAATGGAAGTTGAATAAAAATAAAAATGGAAGTTGCAGAAAATTAAATATGGAAGTTCAATCCAGAAAGCACTATACCTTAACGATCTATTTGGAAATTATACAAAAAATGAAGTTTAATAGGAAAGCAAATTGAATTAAAATGGAAGTTGAATAAAAATAAAAATGAAAGTTGCAGAAAATTAAATGTGGAAGCTCAATCCAGAAACCACTACACCTTAGCGATCTATTTGGAAATTAAATAAAAATGGAAGTTGAATAAAAAGAAAAATGAAAGTAGCATAAAATTAAAAATGGAAGTTCAATCCAAAAACCACTATACCTTAACGATCTATTTGGAAATTAAATAAAAAAGAAAGTTGAGTAGAAAAGAATCTTGAATAAAAAAGGAAGTTACATAAAAATAAAAATGGAAGTTGCAGAAAATTAAAAATGGAAGTTCATTCCAGAAACCACAATACCTTAATGATCTATTTGGAAATTAAATAAAAAAGGAAGTTTAATAGAAAAGTAAAATGATTAAAAATGGAAGTAAAATAAAAATAAAAATAAAAATGAAAGTTGCATAAAATTAAAAATGGAAGTTTAATCCAGAAACCACTATACCTTAACGATCTACTTGGAAATTAAATAAAAAAGGAAGTTTAATAGAAAAGTAAATTGAATAAAAATGGAAGTTGAATAAAATTAAAAATGAAAGTTGCAGAAAATTAAAAATGGATGTTCATTCCAGAAACCACTATACTTTAACGGTCTATTTGGAAATTAAATAAAAAAGGAAGTTTAATAGAAAAGTAAATTAAATAAAAATGGAAGTTGAATAAAAATAAAAATGGAAGG
The DNA here is from genome assembly GCF_055761805.1 of Camellia sinensis. Classification (NCBI taxonomy): domain Eukaryota; kingdom Viridiplantae; phylum Streptophyta; class Magnoliopsida; order Ericales; family Theaceae; genus Camellia; species Camellia sinensis. The sequence goes on from NW_028128987.1 coordinate 36,853,285, forward strand.
TGCAGAAAATTAAATATGGAAGTTCAATTCAGAAACCACTATACCTTAACAGTCTATTTGGAAATTAAATAAAAAATGTAGTTTAATAGAAAAGTAAATTGAATTAAAATGGAAGTAAAATAAAAATAAAAATGAAAGTTGCAGAAAATTAAATATGGAAGTACAATCCAGAAGGCACTCTACCTTAACGACCTATTTGGAAATTAAATAAAAAAGGAAGTTTAATAGAAAAGTAAATTGAATAAAAATGGAAGTAGAATAAAAATAAAAATGAAAGTTGCATAAAATTAAAAATGGAAGTTCAATCCAGAAACCACTATACCTTAGCGATCTATTTGGAAATTAAATAAAAAAGGAAGTTTAATAGGAAAGTAAATTGAATTAAAATGGGAGTGGAAAAAAAATAAAAATGAATGTTGCATAAAATTAAAAATGGAAGTTCAATGCAGAAACCACTATACCGTAACGATCTATTTGGAAATTAAATAAAAAAGGAAGTTTAACAGAAAAGTAAATTGAATAAAAATGGAACTTGAATAAAAATAAAAATGAAAGTTGCAGAAAATTAAATAAGGAAGTTCAATCTAGAAACCACTTTACTTTAACGATCTATTTGGAAATTAAATAAAAAAGGAAGTTTAATAGAAAAGTAAATTGAATAAAAATAGAAGTTGAATATAAATAAAAAAGAAAGTTGCAGAAAATTAAAAATGGAAGTTCAATCCCGAAACTACTATACCTTAACGATCTATTTGCAAATTAAATAAAATAAGAAGTTGAGTAGAAAAGAAACTTGAAAAAAAACGTAAGTTGAATAAAAATAAAAATCGATGTTGCATAAAATTAAAAATGGAAGTTCAATGCAGAAACCACTATACCTTAACGATCTACTTGGAAATTAAATAAAAAAGGAAGTTTAATAGAAAAGTAAATTGAATAAAAATGGAAGTTGAATAAAAATAAAAATGGAAGTTGCAGAAAATTAAATAGGGAAGTTCAATCCAGAAACCACTATACCTTAACGATCTATTTGGAAACTAAATAAAAAAGAAAGTTGAGAAGAAAAGAATCTTGAATAAAAAAGGAAGTTAAATAAAAATAAAAATGGAAGTTCAGAAAATTAAAAATGGAAGTTCATTCCAAAAACCACTATACCTTAACGATTCATTTCGAAATTAAAAAAAAAAGGAAGTTTAATAGAAAAGTAAAATGATTAAAAATGGAAGTAAAATAAAAATAAAAATGAAAGTTGCAGAAAATTAAAAATGGATGTTCATTCCAGAAACCACTATACATTAACGGTCTATTTCGAAATTAAATAAAAAAGAAAGTTTAATAGAAAAGTAAATTAAATAAAAATGGAAGTTGAATAAAAATAAAAATGGAAGTTCAATTCAGAAACCACTATACCTTAACGATCTATTTGGAAATTAAATAAAAAATGTAGTTTAATAGAAAAGTAAATTGAATTAAAATGGAAGTAGAATAAAAATAAAAATGAAAGTTGCAGAAAATTAAATATGGAAGTTCAATCCAGAAACCACTATACCTTAACGACCTATTTGGAAATTAAATAAAAAAGGACGTTTAATAGAAAAGTAAATTGAATAAAAATGGAAGTAGAATAAAAATAAAAATGGAAGTTGCAGAAAATTAAAAATGGAGGTTCAATCCAGAAACCACTATACCATAACGATCTATTTGGAAATTAAATAAAAAAGGAAGTTTAATAGAAAAATAAATTGAATAAAAATGGAAGTAGAATAAAAATAAAAATTAAAGTTGCAGAAAATTAAAAATGGAAGTTCAATCCAGAAACCACTATACCTTAGCGATCTATTTGGAAATTAAATAAAAAATGAAGTTTAATAGGAAAGTAAATTGAATAAAAATGGAAGTAGAATAAAAATAAAAATGGAAGTTGCAGAAAATTAAAAATGGAGGTTCAATCCAGAAACCACTATACCATAACGATCTATTTGGAAATTAAATTAAAAAGGAAGTTTAATAGAAAAATAAATTGAATAAAAATGGAAGTAGAATAAAAATAAAAATTAAAGTTGCAGAAAATTGAAAATGGAAGTTCAATCCAGAAACCACTATACCTTAGCGATCTATTTGGAAATTAAATAAAAAAGGAAGTTTAATAGGAAAGTAAATTGAATAAAAATGGAAGTAGAATAAAAATAAAAATGAAAGTTGCATAAAATTAAAAATGGAAGTTCAATCCAGAAACCACTATACCTTAACGATATATTTGGAAATTAAACAAATAAGGAAGTTTAATAGAAAAGTAAATTGAATAAAAATGGAAGTTGAATAAAAATAAAAATTAAAGTCGCATAAAATTAAAAATGGAAGTTCAATCCAAAAACCACTATATCTTAACGATCTATTTGGAAATTAAATAAAAAATGAAGTTTAATAGAAAAGTAAATTGAATAAAAATGGTAGTTGAACAAAAATAAAAATGAAAGTTGCATAAAATTAAAAATGGAAGTTCAATCCAGAAACCACTATACCTTAACGATCTACTTGGAAATTAAATAAAAAAGGAAGTTTAATAGGAAAGTAAATTGAATTAAAATGGAAGTAGAATAAAAATAAAAATGAAAGTTGCAAAAAATTTAAAATGGAAGTTCAATCCAGAAACCACTATACCTTAACGACCTATTTGGAAATTAAATAAAAAAGGAAGTTTAATAGAAAAGTAAATTGAATAAAAATGGCAGTTGAATAAAAATAAAAATGAAAGTTACATAAAATTAAAAATGGATGTTCAATCCGAAAACCACTATACCATAACGATGTATTTGGAAATTAAATAAAAAATGAAGTTTAAGAGAAAAGTAAATTGCATAAAATGGAAGTTGATTAAAAATAAAAATGAAAGTTGCAGAAAATTAAATATAGAAGTTCAATCCAGAAACCACTATACCTTAACGATCTATTTGGAAATTAAATAAAAAAGGAAGTTTAATAGAAAAGTAAATTGAATAAAACTGGAAGTTGAATAAAAATAAAAATGAAAGTTGCATAAAATTAAAAATGGCAGTTCAATCCAAAAACCACTAAACCTTAAAGATCTATTTGGAAATTAAATAAAAAAGGAAGTTTAATAGAAAAGTAAATTGAATAAAAATGGAAGTTGAATAAAAATAAAAATGAAAGTTGCATAAAATTAAAAATGGAAGTTCAATCCAAAAACCACTATACCTTAACGATCTATTTGGAAATTAAATAAAAAACAAAGTTGAGTAGAAAAGAAACTTGAAAAAATAAGGTAGTTAAATAAAAATAAAAGTGGAAGTTGCATAAAATTAAAAATGGAAATTAATTCCAGAAACTACTATACCTTAACGATCTATTTGGAAATTAAATAAAAAAGCAAGTTTAATAGAAAAGTAAATTGAATAAAAATGGAAGTAGAATATAAATAAAAATGAAAGTTGCATAAAATTAAAAATAGAAGTTCAATCCAGAAACCACTATACCATAGCGATCTATTTGGAAATTAAATAAAAAAGGAATTTAATAGGAAAGTAAATTTAATTAAAATGGGAGTAGAATAAAAATAAAAATGAATGTTGCATAAAATTAAAAATGGAAGTTCAATCCAGAAACCACTATACCTTAACGATCTATTTGGAAATTAAATAAAAAAGGAAGTTTAACAGAAAAGTAAATTGAATAAAAATGGAAGTTGAATATAAATATAAAAGAAAGTGGCAGAAAATTAAAAGCGGAAGTTCAATCCCGAAACCACTATACCTTAACGATCTATTTGCAAATTAAATAAAATTTGAAGTTGAGTAGAAAAGAAACTTGAATAAAAACGTAAGTTGAATAAAACTAAAAGTCGAAGTTGCATAAAATTAAAAATGGAAGTTCAATGCAGAAACCACTATACCTTAACGATCTACTTGGAAATTAAATAAAAAAAGAAGTTTAATAGAAAAGTAAATTGAATAAAAATGGAAGTTGAATAACAATAAAAATGGAAGTTGCAGAAAATTAAATATGGAAGTTCAATCCAGAAACCACTATACCTCAACGATCTATTTGGAAATTATATAAAAAATGAAGTTTAATAGGAAAGTAAATTGAATTAGAATGGAAGTTGAATAAAAATAAAAATGAAAGTTGCAGAAAATTAAATGTGGAAGTTCAATCCAGAAACCACTATACTTTAGCGATCTATTTGGAAATTAAACAAAAAGGGAAGTTTAATAGAAAAGTAAATTGAATAAAAATGGAAGTTGAATAAAAATAAAAATGAAAGTTGCATAAAATTAAAAATTGAAGTTCAATCCAAAAACCACTATACCTTAACGATCTATTTGGAAATTAAATAAAAAAGGAAGTTGAGTAGAAAAGAAACTTGAATAAAAAAGGAAGTTAAATAAAAATAAAAATAGAAATTTCAGAAAATTAAAAATGGAAGTTCATTCCAGAAACCACTATTCCTTAACGATCTATTTGAAAATTAAATAAAAAATGAAGTTTAATAGAAAAGTAAATTGATTAAAAATGGAAGTAAAATAAAAATAAAAATGAAAGATGCATAAAATTAAAAATAGAAGTTCAATCCAGAAACCACTATACCTCAGCGATCTATTTGGAAATTAAATAAAAAAGGAAGTTTAATAGAAAAGTAAATTGAATTAAAATGGAAGTAGAATAAAAATAAAAATGAAAGTTGCAGAAAATTAAATATGGAAGTTCATTCCAGAAACCACTATACCTTAACGATCTATTTGGAAATTCAATAAAAAAAAAGTTTAATAGAAAAGTAAATTGCATAAAATGGATGTTGAATAAAAATAAAAATGAAAGTTGCAGAAAATTAAATATGGAAGTTCAATCCGGAAACCACTATACCTTAACGATCTATTTGGGAATTATATAAAAAATGAAGTTTAATAGGAAAGTAAATTGAATTAGAATGGAAGTTGAATAAAAATAAAAATGAAAGTTGCAGAAAATTAAATGTGGAAATTCAATCCAGAAACCACTATACTTTAGCGATCTATTTGGAAATTAAACAAAAATGGAAGTTTAATAGAAAAGTAAATTGAATAAAAATGGAAGTTGAATAAAAATAAAAATGAAAGTTGCATAAAATTAAAAATTGAAGTTCAATCCAAAAACCACTATACCTTTACGATCTACTTGGAAATTAAATAAAAAAGAAAGTTGAGTAGAAAAGAATCTTGAATAAAAAAGGAAGTTAAATAAAAATAAAAATGGAAGTTGCAGAAAATTAAAAATGGAAGTTCATTCCAGAAACCACTATAGCTTAACGATCTATTTGGAAATTAATTAAAAAAGGAAGTTTAATAAAAAGGTAAAATGATTAAAAATGCAAGTAAAATAAAAATAAAAATGAAAGTTGCATAAAATTAAAAATGGAAGTTTAATCCAGAAACCACTATACCTTAACGATCTACTTGGAAATTAAATAAAAAAGGAAGTTTAATAGAAAAGTAAATTGAATAAAAATGGAAGTTGAATAAAAACAAAAATGAAAGTTGCATGAAATTAAAAATGGAAGCTCAATCAAAAAACCACTATACCTTAACGATCTATGTGGAAATTAAATAAAAAAGAAAGTTGAGCAGAAAAGAATCTTGAATAAAAATGGAAGTAAAATAAAAATAAAAATGAAAGTTGCATAAAATTAAAAATGGAAGTTCAATCCAGAAACCACTATACCTTAACGATCTATTTGGAAATTAAATAAAAAATGAAGTTTAACAGAAAAGTAAATTGAATAAAAATGGAAGTTGAATGAAAATAAAAATGAAAGTTGCAGAAAATTAAATATGGAAGTTCAATCCAGAAACCACTTTACCTTAACGATCTATTTGGAAATTAAATAAAAAAGGAAGTTTAATAGAAAAGTAAATTGAATAAAAATGGAAGTTGAATATAAATAAAAAAGAAAGTTGCAGAAAATTAAAAGCGGAAGTTCAATTCCGAAACCACTATATCTTAACGATCTATTTGCAAATTAAATAAAATAGGAAGTTGAGTAGAAAAGAAACTTGAATAAAAACGTAAGTTGAATAAAAATAAAAGTCGAAGTTGCATAAAATTAAAAATGGAAGTTCAATGCAGAAACCACTATACCTTAACGATCTACTTGGAAATTAAATAAAAAAAGAAGTTTAATAGAAAAGTAAATTGAATAAAAATGGAAGTTGAATAACAATAAAAATGGAAGTTGCAGAAAATTAAATATGGAAGTTCAATCCAGAAACCACTATACCTTAACGATCTATTTGGAAATTATATAAAAAATGAAGTTTAATAGGAAAGTAAATTGAATTAGAATGGAAGTTGAATAAAAATAAAAATGAAAGTTGCAGAAAATTAAATGTGGAAGTTCAATCCAGAAACCACTATACTTTAGCGATCTATTTGGAAATTAAACAAAAATGGAAGTTTAATAGAAAAGTAAATTGAATAAAAATGAAAGTTGAATAAAAATAAAAATGAAAGTTGCATAAAATTAAAAATTGAAGTTCAATCCAAAAACCACTATACCTTAACGATCTATTTGGAAATTAAATAAAAAAGAAAGTTGAGTAGAAAAGAATCTTGAATAAAAAAGGAAGTTAAATAAAAATAAAAATGGAAGTTCATTCCCGAAACCACTATACCTTAACGATCTATTTGGAAATTAATTAAAAAAGGAAGTTTAATAAAAAGGTAAAATGATTAAAAATGCAAGTAAAATAAAAATAAAAATGAAAGTTGCATAAAATTAAAAATGGAAGTTTAATCCAGAAACCACTATACCTTAACGATCTACTTGGAAATTAAATAAAAAAGGAAGTTTAATAGAAAAGTAAATTGAATAAAAATGGAAGTTGAATAAAAATAAAAATGAAAGTTGCAGAAAATTAAAAATGGATGTTCATTCCAGAAACCACTATACTTTAACGGTCTACTCGGAAATTAAATAAAAAAGGAAGTTTAGAAGAAAAGTAAATTAAATAAATATGGAAGTTGAATAAAAATAAAAATGGAAGTTGCAGAAAATTAAATATGGAAGTTCAATTCAAAAACCACTATACCTTAACGATCTATTTGGAAATTAAATAAAAAATGTTGTTTAATAGAAAAGTAAATTGAATTAAAATAGAAGTAGAATAAAAATAAAAATAACAATGAAAGTTGCAGAAAATTAAATATGGAAGTACAATCCAGAAGCCACTCTACCTTAACGACCTATTTGGAAATTAAATAAAAAAGGAAGTCTAATAGAAAAGTAAATTGAATAAAAATGGAAGTAGAATAAAAATAAAATGAAAGTTACATAAAATTAAAAATGGAAGTTCAATCCAGAAACCACTATACCTTAGCGATCTATTTGGAAATTAAATAAAAAACGAAGTTTAATAGGAAAGTAAATTGAATTAAAATGGGAGTAGAATAAAAATAAAAATGAATGTTGCATAAAATTAAAAATGGAAGTTCAATGCAGAAACCACTATACCTTAACGATCTATTTGGAAATTAAATAAAAAAAGAAGTTTAACAGAAAAGTAAATTGAATAAAAATGGAAGTTGAATAAAAATAAAAATGAAAGTTGCAGAAAATTAAACAAGGAAGTTCAATCCAGAAACCACTTTACCTTAACAATCTATTTGGAAATTAAATAAAAAAGGAAGTTTAATTGAAAAGTAAATTGAATAAAAATGGAAGTTGAATATAAATAAAAAAGAAAGTTGCAGAAAATTAAAAGCGGAAGTTCAATCCCGAAACCACTATACCTTAACGATCTATTTGCAAATTAAATAAAATAGGAAGTTGAGTAGAAAAGAAACTTGAAAAAAAACGTAAGTTGAATAAAAATAAAAATCGAAGTTGCATAAAATTAAAAATGGAAGTTCAATGCAGAAACCACTATACCTTAACGATCTACTTGGAAATTAAATAAAAAAGGAAGTTTAATATAAAAGTAAATTGAATAAAAATGGAAGTTGAATAAAAATAAAAATAGAAGTTGCAGAAAATTAAATATGGAAGTTCAATCCAGAAACCACTATACCTTTACGATCAATTTGGAAATTATATAAAAAATGAAGTTTAATAGGAAAGTAATTTGAATTAAAATGGAAGTTGAATAAAAATAAAAATGAAAGTTGCAGAAAATTAAATGTGGAAGTTCAATCCAGAAACCACTATACCTTATCGATCTATTTGGAAATTAAACAAAAATGGAAGTTTAATAGAAAAGTAAATTGAATAAAAATGGAAGTTGAATAAAAACAAAAATGAAAGTTGCATAAAATTAAAAATGGAAGCTCAATCAAAAAATCACTATACCTTAACGATCTATGTGGAAATTAAATAAAAAAGAAAGTTGAGCAGAAAAGAATCTTGAATAAAAAAGGAAGTTAAATAAAAATAAAAATGGAAGTTCATTCTAGAAACCACTATACCTTAACGATTTATTTCGAAATTAAATAAAAAATGAAGTTTAATAGAAAAGTAAAATGATTAGAAATGGAAGTAAAATAAAAATAAAAATGAAAGTTGCATAAAATTAAAAATGGAAGTTCAATCCAGAAACCACTATACCTTAACGATCTACTTGGAAATTAAATAAAAAAGGAAGTTTAATTGAAAAGTAAATTGAATAAAAATGGAAGTTGAATAAAAATAAAAATGGAAGTTGCAGAAAATTAAATATGGAAGTTCAATCCAGAAACCACTATACCTTAACGATCTATTTGGAAATTATATAAAAAATGAAGTTTAATAGGAAAGTAAATTGAATTAAAATGGAAGTTGAATAAAAATAACAATGAAAGTTGCAGAAAATTAAATGTGGAAGTTCAATCCAGAAACCACTATAACTTAGCGATCTATTTGGAAATTAAATAAAAATGGAAGTTTAATAGAAAAGTAAATTGAATAAAAACGGAAGTTGAATAAAAATAAAAATGAAAGTTGCATAAAATTAAAAATGGAAGTTCAATCCAAAAACCACTATACCTTAACGATCTATGTGGAAATTAAATAAAAAAGAAAGTTGAGCAGAAAAGAATCTTGAATAAAAAAGGATGTTAAATAAAAATAAAAATGGAAGTTCAGAGAATTAAAAATGGAAATTCATTCCAGAAACCACTGTACCTTAACGATCTATTTGGAAATTAAATAAAAAAGGAAGTTTAATAGAAAAGAAAAATGATTAGAAATGGAAGTAAAATAAAAATAAAAATGAAAGTTGCATAAAATTAAAAATGGAAGTTCAATCCAGAAACCAGTATACCTTAACGATCTACTTGGAAATTAAAAAAAAAATGAAGTTTAATAGAAAAGTAAATTGAATAAAAATGGAAGTTGAATAAAAATAAAAATGAAAGTTGCAGAAAATTAAAAATGGATGTTAATTCCAGAAACCACTATACTTTAACGGTCTATTTGGAAATTAAATAAAAAAGGAAGTTTAATAGAAAAGTAAATTAAATAAAAATGGAAGTTGAATAAAAATAAAAATGGAAGTTCAATTCAGAAACCACTATACCTTAACGATCTACTTGGAAATTGAATAAAAAATGTAGTTCAATAGAAAAGTAAATTGAATTAAAATGGAAGTAGAATAAAAATAAAAATGAAAGTTGCAGAAAATTAAAAATGGAAGTTCAATCCCGAAACCACTATACCTTAACGACCTGTTTGGAAATTAAATAAAAAAGGAAGTTTAATGGAAAAGTAAATTGAATAAAAATGGAAGTAGAATAAAAATAAAAATGAAAGTTGCATAAAATTAAAAATGGAAGTTCAATACAGAAACCACTATACCTTAGCGATCTATTTGGAAATTAAATAAAAAAGGTAGTTTAATAGGAAAGTAAATTGAATTAAAATGGAAGTTGAACAAAAATAAAAATGGAAGTTGCAGAAAATTAAAAATGGATGTTCATTCCAGAAACCACTATACCTTAACGATCTATTTGGAAATTAAATATAAAAGGAAGTTTAATAGAAAAGGAAATTAAATAAAAAGGGAAGTTGAATAAAAATAAAAATGGAAGTTGCAGAAAATTAAATATGGAAGTTCAATCCAGAAACCACTATACCTTAACGATCTATTTGGAAATTAAATAAAAAGGAAGTTTAATAGAAAAGTAAATTGAATTAAAATGGAAGTAGAATAAAATTAAAAATGAAAGTTGCAGAAAATTAAATATGGAAGTTCAATCCAGAAAGCACTATACCTTAACGATCTATTTGGAAATTAAATAAAATATGAAGTTTAATAGAAAAGTAAATTGTATAAAATGGAAGTTGAATAAAAATAAAAATGAAAGTTGCAGAAAATTAAAAGCGGAAGTTCAATCCAGAAACCACTATACCTTAGCGATCTATTTGGAAAGTAAATAAAAAAGGAAGTTTAATAGGAAAGTAAATTGAATAAAAATGGAAGTTGAATAAAAATAAAAATGAAAGTTGCGTAATAGAAGTTCAATCCAAAAACCACTATACCTTAACGATCTAATTGGAAATTAAATAAAAAAGGAAGTTTAATAGAAAAGTAAATTGAATAAAAACGGAAGTTGAATAAAAATAAAAATCGAAGTTGCATAAAATTAAAAATTGAAGTTCAATGCAGAAACCACTATACCTTAACGATCTACTTGGAAATTTAATAAAAAAGGAAGTTTAATAGAAAAGTAAATCGAACAAAAATGGAAGTAGAATAAAAATAAAAATGAAAGTTGCATAAAATTAAAAATGGAAGTTCAATCCAGAAACCACTATACCTTAGCGATCTATTTGGAAATTAAATAAAAAAAGGTAGTTTAATAGGAAAGTAAATTGAATTAAAATGGAAGTTGAACAAAAATAAAAATGAAAGCTGCATAAAATTAAAAATGGAAGTTCAATTCAAAAACCACTATACCTTAACCATCTATTTGGAAATTAAATAAAAAAGGAAGTTGAGTGGAAAATAGACTTGAATAAAAAAGGAAGTTAAATAAAAATAAAAATGGAAGTTGCAGAAAATTAAAAATGGATGTTCATTCCAGAAACCATTACACCTTAACGATCTATTTGGCAATTAAATAAAAAAAAAAGTTTAATAGAAAAGTAAATTAAATAAAAATGGAAGTTGAATAAAAATAAAAATGGAAGTTGCAGAAAATTAAATATGGAAGTTCAATCCAGAAACCACTATACCATAACGATCTATTTGGAAATTAAATAAAAAAGGAAGTTTAATAGAAAAGTAAATTGAATTAAAAAGGAAGTAGAATAAAAATAAAAATGAAAGTTGCAGAAAATTAAATATGGAACTTTAATCCAAAAACCACTATACCTTAACGATCTATTTGGAAATTAAATAAAAAATGAAGTTTAATAGAAAAGTAAATTGCATAAAATGGAAGTTGATTAAAAATAAAAATGAAAGTTGCAGAAAATTAAATATGGAAGTTCAATCCAGAAACCACTATACCTTAACGATCTATTTGGAAATTAAATAAAAAAGGAAGTTTAACAGAAAAGTAAATTGAATAAAAATGGAAGTTGAATAAACATAAAAATGAAAGTTGCATAAAATTAAAAATAGAAGTTGAATCGAAAAACCACTATCCCTTAACGATCTATTTGGAAATTAAATAAAAAAAGAAGTTTAATAGAAAAGTAAATTGAATAAAAACGGAAGTTGATTAAAAATAAAAATCGAAGTTGCTTAAAATTAGAAATGGAAGTTCAATGCAGAAACCACTATACCTTTACGATCTAATTGGAAATTATATAAAAAAGGAAGTTGAATAAAAATAAAAATGAAAGTTGCAGAAAATTAAAAATGGATGTTCATTCCAGAAACCACTATAACTTAACGATCTATTTGGAAATTAAATAAAAAAGGAAGTTTAATAGAAAAGTAAATTGAATAAAAACGGAAGTTGAATAAAAATAAAAATCGAAGTTGCATAAAATTAAAAATGGAAGTTCAATGCAGAAACCACTATACCTTAACGATCTACTCGGAAATTTAATAAAAAAAGAAGTTTAATAGAAAAGTAAATCGAACAAAAATGGAAGTAGAATAAAAATAAAAATTAAAGTTGCATAAAATTAAAAATGGAAGTTCAATCCAGAAACCACTATACCTTAGCGATCTATTTGGAAATTAAATAAACAAGGTAGTTTAATAGGAAAGTAAATTGAATTAAAATGGAAGTTGAACAAAAATAAAAATGAAAGTTGCATAAAATTAAAAATGGAAGTTCAATTCAAAAACCACTATACCTTAACCATCTATTTGGAAATTAAATAAAAAAGGAAGTTGATAGAAAAGAGACTTGAATAAAAAAGGAAGTTAAATAAAAATAAAAATGGAAGTTGCAGAAAATTAAAAATGGATGTTCATTCCAGAAACCATTATACCTTAACGATCTATTTGGAAATTAAATAAAAAAGGAAGTTTAATAGAAAAGTAAATTAAATAAAAATGGAAGTTGAATAAAAATAAAAATGGAAGTTGCAGAAAATTAAATATGGAAGTTCAATCCAGAAACCACTATACCATAACGATCTATGTGGAAATTAAATAAAAAAGGAAGTTTAATAGAAAAGTAAATTGAATTAAAATGGAAGTAGAATAAAAATAAAAATGAAAGTTGCAGAAAATTAAATATGGAACTTTAATGCAGAAAGCACTATACCTTAACGATCTATTTGGAAATTAAATAAAAAATGAAGTTTAATAGAAAAGTAAATTGCATAAAATGGAAGTTGATTAAAAATAAAAATGAAAGTTGCAGAAAATTAAATATGGAAGTTCAATCCAGAAACCACTATACCTTAACGATCTATTTGGAAATTAAATAAAAAAGGAACTTTAATGGAAAGGTAAATTGAATAAAAATGGAAGTTGAATAAAAATAAAAATGAAAGTTGCATAAAATTAAAAATAGAAGTTGAATCGAAAAACCACTATACCTTAACGATCTATTTGGAAATTAAATAAAAAAAGAAGTTTAATAGAAAAGTAAATTGAATAAAAACGGAAGTTGAATAAAAATCAAAATCGAAGTTGCATAAAATTAGAAATGGAAGTTCAATGCAGAAACCACTATACCTTAACGATCTACTTGGAAATTATATAAAAAAGGAAGTTTAATTGAAAAGTAAATTGAATAAAAATGGAAGTTGCAGAAAATTAAATATGGAAGTTCAATCCAGAAACCACTTTACCTTAACGATGTATTTGGAAAATTAAATAAAAAAGGAAGTTTAATAGAAAAGTAAATTGAATAAAAATGGAAGTTGAATAAAAATAAAAATGAAAGTTGCATAAAATTAAAAAAGGAAGTTCAATCCCAAAACCACTATACCTTAACGATCTATTTGGAAATTAAATAAAAAAGGAAGTTGAGTAGAAAAGAATCTTGAATAAAAATGGAAGTTAAATAAAAATAAAAATGGAAGTTGTAGAAAATTAAAAATGGAAGTTCATTCCAGAAACCACTATACCATAACGATCTATTTGGAAATTAAAAAAAAAAGGGAGTTTAATAGAAAAGTAAATTGATTAAAAATGGAAGTAAAATAAAAATAAAAATGAAAGTTGCATAAAATTAAAAATGGAAGTTCAATCCAGAAACCACTATACCATAACGATCTACTTGGAAATTAAATAAAAAAGGAAGTTTAATAGAAAAGTAAACTGAATTAAAATAGAATTTAAATAAAAATAAAAATGGAAGTAGCATAAAATTAAAAATGGTAGTTCAATCCAGAAACTATTATACCTTAACGATCTATTTGGAAATTAAATAAAAAAGGAAGTTTAACAGAAAAGTAAATTGAATAAAAATGGAAGTTGAGTAAAAATAAAAATGAAAGTTGCAGAAAATTAAATATGGAAGTTCAATCCAGGAACCACTATACCTTAACGATCTATTTGGAAATTAAATAAAAAAGGAAGTTTAATAGAAAAGTAAATTGCATAAAATGGAAGTTGAATAAAAATAAAAATGAAAGTTGCATAAAATTAAAAATGGAAGTTCAATCCAAAAACCACTATACCTTAACGATCTATTAAGAAATTAAATAAAAAAGGAAGTTTAGTAGAAAAGTAACTTGAATAAAAAAGGAAGTTAAATAAAAATAAAAATGGAAGTTGCAGAAAATTAAAAATGGAAGTTCATTCCAGAAACCACTATACCTTAACGATCTATTTGGAAATTAAATAAAAAAGGAAGTTTAATAGAAAAGTAAATTGCATAAAATGGAAGTTGAATAAAAATAAAAATGAAAGTTGCATAAAATTAAAAATGGACGTTCAATCCAAAAACCACTATACCTTAACGATCTATTTGGAAATTAAATAAAAAAGGAAGTTGTAACGCCCTCAAAATAATAACATTAAACCCAACAAATAAGACAAGCGTTGATAGATAAACTAAGCACCTTCTATCATTCATTAGAATTCCATTACATAAGTATTACATGCTAACATCATAACAAAATGCCCTACGGGCTTACAGCTTTCCAAGTTAACACTTGGTTACAACAAAGAGTACTAACTCGATACACATTAAGCCCTTGGCTTGAAGTTACATGTAATACATCAAAAGTAAAACAACAGAACATGTCCACCTCTAGCCTCCCAGCTATGTCCTTGGAGGTGGCATGCTTCCTGTACCTGAAAATGATGTTCCCATATAGGGTGAGCCACAGCCCAGTAGAAATACACTAAACCAACCATGGACAATGACTAAAACATTAGCAATTGATAGTTGGTCAACACTGATACAATCACATAAATTTCATATTTATGTCTTGCAACTTATGAGTCTAAGTTACCTTTCATTTTCCCTTTTTCAACAGATAAGCATGTCAGCTCTATCATCATTTCAACAGATATGTATAAAAACTATATCTCACATTCAGATAAGCATAAAAGCTGTATCCACATTCTACAACAGATATGTATATCAACAATATCCACAGATAAGCATACAAGCTGTATCCACATTCTACAACAGATATGTATATCAACAATATCCACAGATAAGCATACAAGCTGTATCCACACTTCACAAAGATAAGCATATGAGCTCTATCTTCACTTCTCTAGACAAGCATATGAGCTCTGTCTACGGAGTACATCCCCTATCTCCTCCAAATACCTATCCGGTTTAGAGGTACATCCCCTATCTTCCCCTAAACCGCGGAGTACATCCCCTATCTCCTCCTCTACACATAACGTATATAAACACATTGGTTCTATATACAATCACACAATACATACAATTAATGTATTCAATTAACCGTCAAGTTCCATGACACATTTCATTGATTAGTTTCAGTTTACCTAATCATCATGCATTGTCTACAACAATCACGACTATCCTCCACCGATAGCCCAAAGCAGTTATTTCTAAACAGAAAATAAACGCACAATGGATATCAAATCAACATTTCATTCCTCATTCTTCTCAATTAATTATCCCAATTAATTAAACAATGTAATTAGGTCAATTCCCATAATTAACATTTCAACCCTTAGGTTCCATTTTCATCAATGATTCAACAATCATTCCATTTTCCTATGCCAAACATGCATCTAGGTTTATTATGAATAAAACCCCAACTTTTGTAAAATTACACAAAAGCCCCAAACTTTTACAAAATTACCAAACCAAGCCCAACATCTCAAAATACCAAAATTTAAAGACAAAACCCATAGAGAGGAGTAGGATATCCCTACCTTGAAGTTTAAGCCAAAAAGGAGATGAAGGCCCGAAGATCAACTTGCTCCAAATCCAAACTTTTTCAGATTAAATCGAAGCTCTCAACACCCTCTATCTTTTTAACAAAGGCCCTAGGCTAGATTCACACTCTAGGGAGATGAAATCTTAGAGAGAGTGTAAGTTTAGAGTGAGAGAGGCTCGGATTTAGGTTTTGCTCAAAGAAAAGAGGTGAAAAAGTGATGTTTTAGACGCTGCTGTCCGCTGATATAAAACACGCTCGCTCGAGCGAAGGATTGGTCGCTCGAGCGACCAGACACAGAAAACTCTCGCTCGAGCCAAGAAGTTCTCGATCGAGCGAAGAAAAACCCAGACCGCTCGAGCCACGAAAAGCTCGCTCGAGCCAGAAACTACAACTCTCAGGTCCAGAACCGGGGCAACACTACTCTCGCTCGAGCGACAAACTCCTCGCTCGAGCGAAGGACCAAAAATCTGGGCAGCAACACTAGGCTCCCAAGCACAACCAACCTGTAACAAACCTGCCCAACACATCCCATAACTCAAAATATAAAGTAAAGAGGATGCAAACTAGGAAATAAACAACTACCAACATTCACGGACACATGTCCGGATCACTGTACAACAAGGGTAAACCCGGGATCGCTATAGAAGTTGAGTACCAAAGAAACTTGAATAAAAAAGGAAGTTAAATAAAAATAAAAGTGGAAGTTGCAGAAAATTAAAATTGGAAGTTCATTCCAGAAACCATTATACCTTAACGATCTGTTTGGAAATTAAATAAAAAAGGAAGTTTAATAGAAAAGTAATTTGAATAAAAATGGAAGTTGAATAAAAATAAGAATGAAAGTTGCAGAAAATTAAAAATGGAAGTTCAATCCAGAAACCACTTTACCTTAACGTTCTATTTGGAAATTAAAGAAAAAAGGAAGTTTAATAGGAAAGTAAATTGAATTAAAAGGGAAGTTGAATAAAAATAAAAAGGAAAGTTGCAGAAAATTTACAGCGGAAGTTCAATCCCGAAACCACTATACCTTAACGATCTATTTGAAAATCAAATAAAAAGGGAAGTTTAATAGAAAAGTAAATTGAATAAAAATGGAAGTTGAATAAAAATAAAAAGGAAAGTTGCAGAAAATTAAAACCGGAATTTCAATCCCAAAACCACTATACCTTAACGATCTATTTGGAAATCAAATAAAAAAGGAAGTTTAATAGAAAAGTAAATTGAATAAAAATGGAAGTTGAACAAAAATAAAAATGAAAGTTGCCTAAAATTAAAAATGGAAGTTCAATCCAAAAACCACTATACCTTAACGATCTATTTGGAAATTAAATGAAAAAGGAAGTTGAGTAGAAAAGAAACTTGAATAAAAAAGGAAGTTAAATAAAAATAAAAGTGGAAGTTACAGAAAATTAAAAATGGAAGTTCATTCCAGAAACCACTATACCTTAACGATCTATATGGAAATTAAATAAAAAAGGAAGTTTAATAGAAAAGTAAATTGATTAAAAATGGAAGTAAAATAAAAATAAAAATGAAAGTTGCATAAAATTAAAAATGGAAGTTCAATCCAGAAACCACTATACCTTAACGATCTACTTGGAAATTAAATAAAAAAGGAAGTTTGATAGGAAAGTAAATTGAATTAAAACGGAAGTAGAATACAAATAAAAATGAAAGTTGCAGAAAATTAAAGGCGGAAGTTCAAACCCGAAACGCTATACCTTAACGATATATTTGGAAATTAAATAAAAAAGGAAGTTCAATAGAAAAGTAAATTGAATAAAAATGGAAGTTGAATAAAAATAAAAATGAAAGTTTCAGAAAATTAAATATGGAAGTTCAATCCAGAAACCACTTTACCTTAACGATCTATTTGGAAATTAAATATAAAAGGAAGTTTAATAGAAAAGTAAATTGAATAAAAATGGAAGTTGAATAAAAATAAAAATGAAAGTTGCATAAAATTAAATATGGAAGTTCAATCGAGAAACCACTATACCTTAACGATCTGTTTGGAAATTAAATAAAAAAGGAAGTTTAATAGAAAAGTAAATTGAATAAAAATTGAAGTTGAATAAAAATAAAAAGGAAAGCTGCAGAAAATTAAAAGCGGAAGTTCAATCCCGAAACCACTATACCTTAACGATCTATTTGGAAATGAAATAAAAAAGGAAGTTTAATAGAAAAGTAAATTGAATAAAAATAGAAGTTGAATAAAAATAAAAATGAAAGTTGCAGAAAATTAAAAATGAAAGTTCAATCCGAAAACCACTATACCTTAGCGATCTATTTGGAAAGTAAATAAAAAAGGAAGTTTAATGGGAAAGTAAATTGAATTAAAATTTGATGTAGAATAAAAATAAAAATGAAAGTTGCATAAAATTAAAAATGGAAGTTCAATCCAGAAACCACTATACCTTAATGATCTATTTGGAAATTAAATAAAAAAGGAATTTTAATAGAAAAGTAAATTGATTAAAAATGGAATTAAATAAAAATAAAATTGAAAGTTGCATAAAATTAAAAATGGAAGTTCAATCCAGAAACCACTATACCTTAACGATCTACTTGGAAATTAAATAAAAAAAGGAAGTTTAATAGGAAAGTAAATTGAATTCAAACGGAAGTAGAATAAAAATAAAAATGAAAGTTGCAGAAAATTAAAAGCGGAAGTTCAAACCCGAAACACTATACCTTAACGATCTATTTGGAAATTAAATAAAAAAGGAAGTTGAGTAGAAAAGAATCTTGAATAAAAAAAGGAAGTTAAATAAAAATAAAAATGGTAGTTGCAGAAAATTAAAAATGAAAGTTCATTCCAGAAACCACTATTCCTTAACGATCTATTTGGAAATTAAATAAAAAAGGAAGTTTAATAGAAAAGTAAATTGATTAAAAATGGAAGTAAAATAAAAATAAAAATGAAAAATGCATAAAATTAAAAATGGAAGTTAAATCCAAAAACCACAATACCTTAACGATCTATTTGGAAATTAATAAAAAAAGGAAGTTTAATAGAAAAGTAAATTGAATAAAAATGGAAGTTGAATAAAAATAAAAATGAATGTTGCAGAAAATTAAATATGGAAGTTCTATCCAGAAACCATTATACCTTAACGATCTATTTGGAAATTAAATAAAAAATGAAGTTTAATAGAAAGTAAATTGCATAAAATGGAAGTTGAATAAAAATAAAAATGAAAGTTGCAGAAAATTAGAAATGGAAGTTCAATCCAGAAACCACTATACCTTAACGATCTATTTGGAAATTAAATAAAAAAGGAAGTTTAATAGAAATGTAAATTGATTAAAAATGGAAGTAAAATAAAAATAAAAAAGAAAGTTGCATAAAATTAAAAATAGATGTTCAATCCAAAAATCACTATACCTTAACGATCTATTTGGAAATTAAATAAAAAAAGATGTTTATTAGAATAGTAAATTGAATAAAAATAGAAGTTGAATAAAAATAAAAATGGAAGTTGCATTAAATTGAAAATGGAAGTTCAATCCAAAAACCACTATACCTTAACGATCTGTTTGGAAATTAAATAAAAAAGGAAGTTTAATAGAAAAGTAAATTTAATAAAAATGGAAGTTCCAGAAAATTAAAAATGAAAGTTCATTCCAGAAACCAATATAACTTAACGATCTATTTCGAAATTAAATGCAAAAAGTAAGTTTAATAGAAAAGTAAATTGAATAAAAATGGTAGTAGAATAAAAATAAAAATGAAAGTTGCATAAAATTAAAAGTGGAAGTTCAATCCAAAAACCACTATACTTTAACGATCTATTTGGAAATTAAATAAAAAAGGAAGTCTAATAGAAAAGTAAATTGAATAAAAATGGAAGTTGCAGAAAATTAAATATGGAAGTTCAATCGAGAAACTGCTATACCTTAACGATCTGTTTGGAAATTAAATAAAAAAGGAAGTTTAATAGAAAAGTAAATTGAATAAAAATGGAAGTTGAATAAAAATAAAAATGAAAGTTGCATAAAATTAAAAATGGAAGTTCAATCCAAAAACCACTGTACCTTAACGATCTATTAAGAAATTAAATAAAAAAGGAATTTTAATAGAAAAGTAAATTCATTAAAAATGAAAGTAAAATAAAAATAAAAATGAAAGTTGCATAAAATTAAAAATGGAAGTTCAATCCAGAAACCACTATACCTTAACGATATACATGGAAATAAAATAAAAAAGGAAGTTTAATAGGAAAGTAAATTCAATTAAAACGGAAGTAGAATACAAATAAAAATGAAAGTTGCAGAAAATTAAAAGCGGAAGTTCAAACCCGAAACACTATACATTAACGATCTATTTGGAAATTAAATAAAAAAGGAAGTTTAATAGAAAAGTAAATTGAATAAAAATGGAAGTTGAATAAAAATAAAAATGAAAGTTACAGAAAATTAAATATGGAAGTTCAATCCAGAAACCACTTTACCTTAACGATCAATTTGGAAATTAAATATAAAAGGAAGTTTAATAGAAAATAAATTGAATAAAAATGGAAGTTGAATAAAAATAAAAATGAAAGTTGCATAAAATTAAAAATGGAAGTTCAATCCAAAACCACTATACCATAACGATCTATTTGGAAATTAAATAAAAAAGGAAGTTGAGTAGAAAAGAATCTTGAATAAAAAAAGGAAGTTAAATAAAAATAAAAATGGTAGTTGCAGAAAATTAAAAATGGAAGTTCATTCCAGAAACAACTATTCCTTAACGATCTATTTGGAAATAAAATAAAAAAGGAAGTTTAATAGAAAAGTAAATTGATTAAAAATGGAAGTAAAATAAAAATAAAAATGAAAGATGCATAAAATTAAAAATGGAAGTTCAATCCAGAAACCACTATACCTTAACGATCTACTTGGAAATTAAATAAAAAAGGAATTTTAATTGGAAAGTAAATTGAATTAAAATGGAAGTTGAATAAAAATAAAAATGAAAGTAGCATAAAATTAAAAATGGAAGTTCAATCCAGAAACCACTATACCTTAACGATCTATTTGGAAATTAATTAAAAAAGGAATTTTAATTGAAAAGAATCTTGAATAAAAAAAGGATGTTCAATAAAAATAAAAATGGTAGTTGCAGAAAATTAAAAATGGAAGTTCAATCCAGAAACCACTATTCCTTAACGATCTATTTGGAAATTAAATAAAAAAGGAAGTTTAATACAAAAGTAAATTGCATAAAATGGAAGTTGAATAAAAGTAAAAGTGAAAGTTGCATAAAATTAAAAATGGAAGTTCAATCCAAAAACCACTATACCTTAACGATCTATTTGGAAATTAAATAAAAAAGGAAGTTGAGTAGAAAAGAAACTTGAATAAAAAATGAAGTTAAATAAAAATAAAAATGGAAGTTGCAGAAAATTAGAAATGGAAGTTCAATCCAGAAACAACTATAACTTAACGATCTATTTGGAAATTAAATAAAAAAGGAAATTTAATAGAAAAGTAAATTGATTAAAAATGGAAGTAAAATAAAAATGAAAAAGAAAGTTGCATAAAATTAAAAATGGAAGTTCAATCCAAAAACCACTATACCTTAACGATCTACTTGGAAATTAAATAAAAAAGGAAGTTTAATAGAAAAGTAAATTGAATTAAAACGGAAGTAGAATACAAATAAAAATAGAAGTTGCATAAAATTAAAAATGGAAGTTCAATCCAGAAACCACTATACCTTAACGATATATTTGGAAATTAAATAAAAAAGGAAGCTTAATAGAAATGTAAATTGAATAAAAATGGAATTTGAATAAAAATAAAAATGGAAGTTGTAGAAAATTAAATATGGAAGTTCAATCGAGAAACCACTATACCCTAACGATCTGTTTGGAAATTAAATAAAAAAGGAAGTTTAATAGAAAAGTAAATTGAATAAAAATGGAAGTTGAATAAAAATAAAAAGGAAGGTTGCAGAAAATTAAAAGCGGAAGTTCAATCCCGAAACCACTATACCTTAACGATCTGTTTGGAAATGAAATAAAAAAGGAAGTTTAATAGAAAAGTAAATTCAATAAAAACGCAAGTTGAATAAAAATAAAAATGAAAGTTGCAGAAAATTAAAAATGGAAGTTCAATCCGAAAACCACTATACCTTAGCGATCTACTTTGAAAGTAAATAAAAAAGGAAGTTTAATGGGAAAGTAAATTGAATTAAAATTGGATGTAGAATAAAAATAAAAATGAAAGTTGCATAAAATTAAAAATGGAGGTTCAATCCAGAAACCACTATACCTTAACGATCTATTTGGAAATTAAATAAAAAAGGAATTTTAATAGAAAAGTAAATTGATTAAAAATGGAAGTAAAATAAAAATAAAATTGAAAGTTGCATAAAATTAAAAATGGAAGTTCAATCAAGAAACCACTATACCTTAACGATCTACTTGGAAGTTAAATAAAAAAGGAAGTTTAATAGGAAAGTAAATTGAATTAAAACGGAAGTAGAATACAAATAAAAATGAAAGTTGCAGAAAATTAAAAGCGGAAGTTCAAACCCGAAACACTATACCTTAACGATCTATTTGGAAATTAAATAAAAAAGGAATTTTAATAGAAAAATAAATTGAATAAAAATGGAAGTTGAATAAAAATAAAATTGTAAGTTGCATAAAATTAAAAATAGAAGTTCAATCCAAAAACCACTATACCTTAACGATCTATTTGGAAATTAAATAAAAAAAGATGTTTATTAGAATAGTAAATTGAATAAAAATAGAAGTTGAATAAAAATAAAAATGGAAGTTGCATTAAATTAAAAATGGAAGTTCAATCCAAAAGCCACTATACCTTAACGATCTATTTGGAAATTAAATAAAAAAGGAAATTGAGTAGAAAATAAACTTGAATAAAAAAGGAAGTTAAATAAAAATAAAAATGGAAGTTGCAGAAAATTAAAAATGAAAGTTCATTCCAGAAACCAATATAACTTAACGATCTATTTGGAAATTAAATAAAAAAAGTAAGTTTAATAGAAAAGTAAATTGAATAAAAATGGAAGTAGAATAAAAATAAAAATGAAAGTTGCATAAAATTAAAAGTGGAAGTTCAATCCAAAAACCACTATACTTTAACGATCTATTTGGAAATGAAATAAAAAAGGAAGTTTAATTGAAAAGTAAATTGAATAAAAATGGAAGTTGAATAAAAATAAAAATGGAAGTTGCAGAAAATTAAAAATGGAAGTTCAATCCGAAAACCACTATACCTTAGCGATCTATTTGGAAAGTAAATAAAAAAGGAAGTTTAATGGGAAAGTAAATTGAATTAAAATTGGATGTAAAATAAAAATAAAAATGAAAGTTGCATAAAATTAAAAATGGAGGTTCAATCCAGAAACCACTATACCTTAACGATCTATTTGGAAATTAAATAAAAAAGGAATTTTAATAGAAAAGTAAATTGATTAAAAATGGAAGTTGAATTAAAATAAAAATGAAAGTTGCAGAAAATTAAAAATGGAAGTTCAATCCGAAAACCACTATACCTTATCGATCTATTTGGAAAGTAAATAAAAAAGGAAGTTTAATGGGAAAGTAAATTGAATTAAAATTGGATGTAGAATAAAAATAAAAATGAAAGTTGCATAAAATTAAAAATGGAAGTTCAATCCAGAAACCACTATACCTTAACGATCAATTTGAAAATTAAATAAAAAAGGAATTTTAATAGAAAAGTAAATTGATTAAAAATGGAAGTAAATTGATTAAAAATGGAAGTAAAATAAAAATAAAATTGAAAGTTGCAGAAAATTAAAATTGGAAGTTCAATCCAGAAACCACTATACCTTAACGATCTACTTGGAAATTAAATAAAAAAGGAAGTTTAATAGGAAAGTAAATTGAATTAAAACGGAAGTAGAATACAAATAAAAATGAAAGTTGCAGAAAATTAAAAGCGGAAGTTCAAACCCTAAACACTATACCTTAACGATCTATTTGGAAATTAAATAAAAAAGGAAGTTTAATAGAAAAGTAAATTGAATAACAATGGAAGTTGAATAAAAATAAAAATGAAAGTTGCATAAAATTAAAAATAGAAGTTCAATCCAGAAACCACTTTACCTTAACGATCTATTTGGAAATTAAATAAAAAAAGATGTTTATTAGAATAGTAAATTGAATAAAAATAGAAGTTGAATAAAAATAGAAGTTGAATAAAAATAAAAATGGAAGTTGCATTAAATTAAAAATGGAAGTTCAATCCAACAACCACTATACCTTAATGATCTATTTGGAAATTAAATAAAAAAGGAAATTGAGTAGAAAATAAACTTGAATAAAAAAGGAAGTTAAATAAAAATAAAAATCGAAGTTGCAAAAAATTAAAAATGAAAGTTCATTCCAGAAACCAATATAACTTAACGATCTATTTGGAAATTAAATACAAAAAGTAAGTTTAGTAGAAAAGTAAATTGAATAAAAATGGAAGTAGAATAAAAATAAAAATGAAAGTTGCATAAAATTAAAAGTGGAAGTTCAAACCAAAAACCACTATACTTTAACGATCTATTTGGAAATTAAATAAAAAAGGAAGTTTAATAGGAAAGTAAATTGAATTAAAATGGAAGTTGAATAAAAATAAAAATGGAAGTTGCAGAAAATTAAATATGGAAGTTCAATCAAGAAACCACTATACCTTGACGATCTGTTTGGAAATTAAATAAAAAAGGAAGTTCAATAGAAAAGTAAATTGAATAAAAATGGAAGTTGAATAAAAATAAAAAGGAAGGTTGCAGAAAATTAAAAGCGGAAGTTCAATCCCGAAACCACTATATCTTAACGATCTACTTGGAAATTAAATAAAAAAGGAAGTTTAATAGAAAAGTAAATTGATTAAAAATGGAAGTTTAATAAAAATAAAAATAAAAGTTACAGAAAATTAAATGTGGAAGTTCAATCCAGAAACCACTTTACCTTAACGATCTATTTGGCAATTAAATATAAAAGGAAGTTTAATAGAAAAAGTAAATTGAATAAAAATGGAAGTTGAATAAAAATAAAAATGAAAGTTGCATAAAATTAAAAATGGTAGTTCAATCCAAAACCACTATACCTTAACGATCTATTTGGAAATTAAATAAAAAAGGAAGTTCAGTAGAAAAGAATCTTGAACAAAAAAAGGAAGTTAAATAAAAATAAAAATGGTAGTTGCAGAAAATTAAAAATGGAAGTTCATTCTAGAAACCACTATTCCTTAACGATCTATTTGGAAATTAAATAAAAAAGCAAGTTTAATAGAAAAGTAAATTGATTAAAAATGGAAATAAATAAAAATAAAAATGAAAGATGCATAAAATTAAAAATGGAAGTTCAATCCGGAAACCACTATACCTTAACGATCTACTTGGAAATTAAATGAAAAAGGAAGTTTAATAGGAAAGTAAATTGAATTAAAATGGAAGTTGAATAAAAATAAAAATGAAAGTAGCATAAAATTAAAAATGGAAGTTCAATCCAGAAACCACTATACCTTAACGATCTACTTGGAAATTAAATAAAAAAGGAAGTTTGATAGGAAAGTAAATTGAATTAAAACGGAAGTAGAATACAAATAAAAATGAAAGTTGCAGAAAATTAAAAGCGGAAGTTCAAACCCGAAACGCTATACCTTAACGATCTATTTGGAAATTAAATAAAAAAGGAAGTTTAATAGAAAAGTAAATTGAATAAAAATGGAAGTTGAATAAAAATAAAAATGAAAGTTACAGAAAATTAAATATGGAAGTTCAATCCAGAAACCACTTTACCTTAACGATCTATTTGGAAATTAAATATAAAAGGAAGTTTAATAGAAAAGTAAATTGAATAAAAGTGGAAGTTGAATAAAAATAAAAATGAAAGTTGCATAAAATTAAATATGGAAGTTCAATCGAGAAACCACTATACCTTAACGATTTGTTTGGAAATTAAATAAAAAAGGAAGTTTAATAGAAAAGTAAATTGAATAAAAATGGAAATTGAATAAAAATAAAAAGGAAAGTTGCAGAAAATTAAAAACGGAAGTTCAATCCCGAAACCACTATACCTTAACGATCTATTTGGAAATGAAATAAAAAAGGAAGTTTAATAGAAAAGTAAATTGAATAAAAATGGAAGTTAAATAAAAATAAAAAGGAAAGTGGTAGAAAAATAAAAGCGGAAGTTTAATCCCGAAACCACTATACCTTAACGATCTATTTGGAAATCAAATAAAAAAGGACGTTTAATAGAAAAGTAAATTGAATAAAAATGGAAGTTGAATAAAAATAAAAATGAAAGTTGCAGAAAATTAAAAATGGAAATTCAATCCAAAAACCACTATACCTTAACGATCCATTTGGAAATTAAATAAAAAAAGGAAGTTTAATAGAAAAGTAAATTGAATAAAAATGGAAGTTCAATAAAAATAAAAATGAAAGTTGCATAAAATTAAAAATGGAAGTTCAATCCAAAAACCACTATACCTTAACGATCTATTTGGAAATTAAATAAAAAAGGAAGTTCAGTAGAAATGAAACTTTAATAAAAAAGGACGTTAAATAAAAACAAAAATGGAAGTTGCAGAAAATTAAAAATGGAAGTTCATTCCCGAAACCACTATACCTTAGCGATCTATTTGGAAATTAAATTAAAAGGGAAGTTTAATAGAAAAGTAAATTGAATAAAAATGGAAGTTGAATAAAAATATAAATGACAGTTGCATAAAATTAAAAATGGAAGTTCAATCCAAAAACCACTATACCTTAACGATCTATTTGGAAATTAAATAAAAAAGGAAGTTTAATAGAAAAGTAAATTGAATAAAAATGGACGTTGAATAAAAATAAAAATGAAAGTCGCATAAAATTAAAAATTGAAGTTCAATACAGAAACCACTATACCACAACGATCTATTTAAAAATTAAATAAAAAAGGAAGTTTAACAGAAAAGTAAATTGAATAAAAATGGAAGTTGAATAAAAATAAAAATGAAAGTTGCAGAAAATTAAATATGGAAGTTCAATCCAGAAACCACTTTACCTTAACGATGTATTTGGAAAATTAAATAAAAAAGGAAGTTTAATAGAAAAGTAAATTGAATAAAAATGGAAGTTGAATAAAAATAAAAATGAAAGTTGCATAAAATTAAAAAAGGAAGTTCAATCCCAAAACCACTATACCTTAACGATCTATTTGGAAATTAAATAAAAAAGGAAGTTGAGTAGAAAAGAATCTTGAATAAAAAAGGAAGTTAAATAAAAATAAAAATGGTAGTTGCAGAAAATTAAAAATGGAGGTTCATTCCAGAAACCACTATTCCTTAACGATCTGTTTGGAAATTAAATAAAAAAGGAAGTTTAATAGAAAAGTAAATTGATTAAAAATGGAAGTAAAATAGAAATAAAAATGAAAGTTGCATAAAATTAAAAATGGAAGTTCAATCCAGAAACCACTATACCTTAACGATCTACTTGGAAATTAAATAAAAAAGGAAGTTTAATAGGAAAGTAAATTGAATTAAAATAGAAGTTGAATAAAAATAAAAATGAAAGTACCATAAAATTAAAAATGGAAGTTCAATCCAGAAACCACTATACCTTAACGATCTATTTGGAAATTAAATAAAAAATGAAGTTTAATAGAAAAGTAAATTGAATAAAAATGGAAGTTGAATAAAAATAAAAATGAAAGTTGCAGAAAATTAAATATGGAAGTTCAATCCAGAAACCACTATACCTTAACGATCTATTTGGAAATTAAATAAAAAATGAAGTTTAATAGAAAAGTAAATTGCATAAAAAACGAAGTTGAGTAGAAAAGAAACTTCAATAAAAAAGGAAGTTAAGTAAAAATAAAAATGGAAGTTGCAGAAAATTAAAAATGGAAGTTTAATCCAGAAACCACTATACCTTAACGATCTTTTTGAAAATTAAATAATAAAGGAAGTTTAATAGATAAGTACATTGATTAAAAATGGAAGTAAAATAAAAATAAAAATGAAAGTTGCATAAAATTAAAAATGGAAGTTCAATCCAAAAACCACTATACCATAACGATCAATTTGGAAATTAAATAAAAAAGGAAGTTGAGTAGAAAAGAAACTTGAATAAAAAGGAAGTTAAATAAAAATAAAAATGGAAGTTTCAAAAAATTAAAAATGGAAGTTCATTCCAGAAACCACTATTCCTTAACGATCTATTTGAAAATTAAATAAAAAACGAAGCTTAATAGAAAAGTAAATTGATTAAAAATGGAAGTAAAATAAAAATAAATATGAAAGATGCATAAAATTAAAAATAGAAGTTCAATCCAGAAACCACTATACCTCAGCGATCTATTTGGAAATTAAATAAAAAAGGAAGTTTAATAGAAAAGTAAATTGAATTAAAATGGAAGTAGAATAAAAATAAAAATGAAAGTTGCAGAAAATTAAATATGGAAGTTCAATCCAGAAACCACTATACCTTAACGATCTATTTGCAAATTAAATAAAAAAGGAAGTTTAATAGAAAAGTAAATTGCATAAAATGGATGTTGAATAAAAATAAAAATGAAAGTTGCAGAAAATTAAATGTGGAAGTTCAATCCAGAAACCACTATACCTTAACGATCTATTTGGAAATTAAATAAAAAAGAAAGTTTAATAGAAAAGTAAATTTAATAAAAATGGAAGTTGAATAAAAATAAAAATGAAAGTTGCATAAAATTAAAAATAGAAGTTCAATCCAAAAACCACTATACCTTAACGATCTATTTGGAAATTAAATAAAAAAAGATGTTTATTAGAATAGTAAATTGAATAAAAATAGAAGTTGAATAAAAATAAAAATGGAAGTTGCATTAAATTAAAAATGGAAGTTCAATCCAAAAACCACTATACCTTAACGATCTATTTGGAAATTAAATAAAAAAGGAAATTGAGTAGAAAATAAACTTGAATAAAAAAGGAAGTTAAATAAAAATAAAAATGGAAGTTGCAGAAAATTAAAAATGAAAGTTCATTCCAGAAACCAAAATAACTTAACGATCTATTTGGAAATTAAATACAAAAAGTAAGTTTAATAGAAATGTAAATTGAATAAAATTGGAAGTAGAATAAAAATAAAAATGAAAGTTGCATAAAATTAAAAGTGGAAGTTCAATCCAAAAACCACTATACTTTAACGATCTATTTGGAAATGAAATAAAAAAGGAAGTTTAATAGAAAAGTAAATTGAATAAAAATGGAAGTTGAATAAAAATAAAAATGGAAGTTGCAGAAAATTAAATATGGAAGTTCAATCGAGAAAACACTATACCTCAACGATCTGTTTGGAAATTAAATCAAAAAGGAAGTTTAATAGAAAAGTAAATTGAATAAAAATGGAAGTTGAATAAAAATAAAAAGGAAGGTTGCAGAAAATTAAAAGCGGAAGTTCAATCCCGAAACCACTATACCTTAACGATCTATTTGGAAATGAAATAAAAAAGGAAGTTTAATAGAAAAGTAAATTGAATAAAAATGGAAGTTGAATAAAAATAAAAATGAAAGTTGCAGAAAATTAAAAATGGAAGTTCAATCCGAAAACCACTATACCTTAGCGATCTATTTGGAAAGTAAATAAAAAAGGAAGTTTAATGGGAAAGTAAACTGAATTAAAATTGGATGTAGAATAAAAATAAAAATGAAAGTTGCATAAAATTAAAAATGGAGGTTCAATCCAGAAACCACTATACCTTAACGATCTATTTGGAAATTAAATAAAAAAGGAATTTTAATAGAAAAGTAAATTGATTAAAAATGGAAGTAAAATAAAAATAAAATTGAAAGTTGCATAAAATTAAAAATGGAAGTTCAATCAAGAAACCACTATACCTTAACGATCTACTTGGAAGTTAAATAAAAAAGGAAGTTTAATAGGAAAGTAAATTGAATTAAAACGGAAGTAGAATACAAATAAAAATGAAAGTTGCAGAAAATTAAAAGCGGAAGTTCAAACCCGAAACACTATACCTTAACGATCTATTTGGAAATTAAATAAAAAAGGAATTTTAATAGAAAAATAAATTGAATAAAAATGGAAGTTGAATAAAAATAAAATTGAAAGTTGCATAAAATTAAAAATAGAAGTTCAATCCAAAAACCACTATACCTTAACGATCTATTTGGAAATTAAATAAAAAAAGATGTTTATTAGAATAGTAAATTGAATAAAAATAGAAGTTGAATAAAAATAAAAATGGAAGTTGCATTAAATTAAAAATGGAAGTTCAATCCAAAAACCACTATACCTTAACGATCTATTTGGAAATTAAATAAAAAAGGAAATTGAGTAGAAAATAAACTTGAATAAAAAAGGAAGTTAAATAAAAATAAAAATGGAAGTTGCAGAAAATTAAAAATGAAAGTTCATTCCAGAAACCAATATAACTTAACGATCTATTTGGAAATTAAATACAAAAAGTTGTTTAATAGAAAAGTAAATTGAATAAAAATGGAAGTAGAATAAAAATAAAAATGAAAGTTGCATAAAATTAAAAGTGGAAGTTCAATCCAAAAACCACTATACTTTAACGATCTATTTGGAAATGAAATAAAAAAGGAAGTTTAATTGAAAAGTAAATTGAATAAAAATGGAAGTTGAATAAAAATAAAAATGGAAGTTGCAGAAAATTAAATATGGAAGTTCAATCGAGAAACCACTATACCTTAACAATCTGTTTGGAAATTAAATAAAAAAGGAAGTTTAATAGAAAAGTAAATTGAATAAAAATGGAAGTTGAACAAAAATAAAAAGGAAGGTTGCAGA
Organism: Camellia sinensis; assembly: GCF_055761805.1. Lineage (NCBI taxonomy): Eukaryota > Viridiplantae > Streptophyta > Magnoliopsida > Ericales > Theaceae > Camellia > Camellia sinensis. The sequence continues at coordinate 36,883,812 of NW_028128987.1, forward strand.
AAATTAAAAGCGGAAGTTCAATCCCGAAACCACTATACCTTAACGATCTATTTGGAAATGAAATAAAAAAGGAAGTTTAATAGAAAAGTAAATTGAATAAAAATGGAAGTTGAATTAAAATAAAAATGAAAGTTGCAGAAAATTAAAAATGGAAGTTCAATCCGAAAACCACTATACCTTATCGATCTATTTGGAAAGTAAATAAAAAAGGAAGTTTAATGGGAAAGTAAATTGAATTAAAATTGGATGTAGAATAAAAATAAAAATGAAAGTTGCATAAAATTAAAAATGGAAGTTCAATCCAGAAACCACTATACCTTAACGATCAATTTGAAAATTAAATAAAAAAGGAATTTTAATAGAAAAGTAAATTGATTAAAAATGGAAGTAAATTGATTAAAAATGGAAGTAAAATAAAAATAAAATTGAAAGTTGCAGAAAATTAAAATTGGAAGTTCAATCCAGAAACCACTATACCTTAACGATCTACTTGGAAATTAAATAAAAAAGGAAGTTTAATAGGAAAGTAAATTGAATTAAAACGGAAGTAGAATACAAATAAAAATGAAAGTTGCAGAAAATTAAAAGCGGAAGTTCAAACCCTAAACACTATACCTTAACGATCTATTTGGAAATTAAATAAAAAAGGAAGTTTAATAGAAAAGTAAATTGAATAAAAATGGAAGTTGAATAAAAATAAAAATGAAAGTTACAGAAAATTAAATATGGAAGTTCAATCCAGAAACCACTTTACCTTAACGATCTATTTGGAAATTAAATATAAAAGGAAGTTTAATAGAAAAGTAAATTGAATAAAAATGGAAGTTGAATAAAAATAAAAATGAAAGTTGCATAAAATTAAAAATGGAAGTCCAATCCAAAACCACTATACCTTAACGATCTATTTGGAAATTAAATAAAAAAGGAAGTTGAGTAGAAAAGAATCTTGAATAAAAAAAGGAAGTTAAATAAAAATAAAAATGGTAGTTGCAGAAAATTAAAAATGGAAGTTCATTCCAGAAACCACTATTCCTTAATGATCTATTTGGAAATTAAATAAAAAAGGAAGTTTAATAGAAAAGTAAATTGATTAAAAATGGAAGTAAAATAAAAATAAAAATGAAAGATGCATAAAATTAAAAATGGAAGTTCAATCCAGAAACCACTATACCTTAACGATCTACATGGAAATTAAATAAAAAAGGAAGTTTAATAGGAAAGTAAATTGAATTAAAATGGAAGTTGAATAAAAATAAAAATGAAAGTAGCATAAAATTAAAAATGGAAGTTCAATCCAGAAACCACTATACCTTAACGATCTATTTGGAAATTAATTAAAAAAGGAAATTTAATATAAAAGAATCTTGAATAAAAAAAGGAAGTTGAATAAAAATAAAAATGGTACTTGCAGAAAATTAAAAATGGAAGTTCAATACAGAAACCACTTTTTCTTAACGATCTATTTGGAAATTAAAAAAAAAAAGGAAGTTTAATAGAAAAGTAAATTGCATAAAATGGAAGTTGAATAAAAATAAAAATGAAAGTTGCATAAAATTAAAAATGGAAGTTCAATCCAAAAACCACTATACCTTAACGATCTATTTGGAAATTAAATAAAAAAGGAAGTTGAGTAGAAAAGAAACTTGAATAAAAAAGGAAGTTAAATAAAAATAAAAATGGAAGTTGCAGAAAATTAGAAATGGAAGTTTAATCCGGAAACCACTATACCTTAACGATCTATTTGGAAATTAAATAAAAAAGGAAGTTTAATAGAAATGTAAATTGATTAAAAATGGAAGTAAAATAAAAATAAATAAGAAAGTTGCATAAAATTAAAAATGGAAGTTCAATCCAGAAACCACTATACCTTAACGATCTACTTGGAAATTAAATAAAAAAGGAAGTTTAATAGGAAAGTAAATTGAATTAAAACGGAAGTAGAATACAAATAAAAATAAAAGTTGCATAAAATTAAAAATGGAAGTTCAATCCAGAAACCACTATACCTTAACGATATATTTGGAAATTAAATAAAAAAGGAAGCTTAATAGAAAAGTAAATTGAATAAAAATGGAAGTTGAATAAAAATAAAAATAGAAGTTGCAGAAAATTAAATATGGAAGTTCAATCGAGAAACCACTATACCTTAACGATCTGTTTGGAAATTAAATAAAAAAGGAAGTTTAATAGAAAAGTAAATTTAATAAAAATGGAAGTTGAATAAAAATAAAAAGGAAAGTTGCAGAAAATTAAAAATGAAAGTTCATTTCAGAAACCAATATACCTTAACGATCTATTTGGAAATTAAATACAAAAAGGAAGTTTAATAGAAAAGTAAATTTAATAAAAATGGAAGTAAAATAAAAATAAAATTTAAAGTTGCATAAAATTAAAAATGGAAGTTCAATTCAAAAACCACTATAGTTTAACGATCTATTTGGAAATTAAATAAAAAAGTAACTTTAATAGAAAAGTAAATTGAATAAAAATGGAAGTTGAATAAAAATAAAAATGAAAGTTGCAGAAAATTAGATATGGAAGTTCAATCGAGAAACCACTATACCTTAGCGATCCGTTTGGAAATTAAATAAAAAAGGAAGTTTAATAGAAAAGTAAATTGAATAAAAATGGAAGTTGAATAAAAATAAAATCGAAAGTTGCAGAAAATTAAAAGCGGAAATTCAATCCCGAAAGCACTATACCTTAATGATCTATTTGGAAATCAAATAAAAAAGGAAGTTTAATAGAAAAGTATATTGAATAAAAATGGAAGTTGAATAAAAATAAAAATGAAAGTTGCAGAAAATTAAAAATGGAAGTTCAATCCAAAAACCACTATACCTTAACGATCTATTTGGAAATTAAATAAAAAAGTAAGTTTAATAGAAAAGTAACTTAAATAAAAATGAAAGTTGAATAAAAATAAAAATGAAAGTTGCATAAAATTAAAAATGGAAGTTTAATCCAAAAACCACTATACCTAAACGATCCATTTGGAAATTAAATAAAAAAATAAGTTGAGTAGAAAAGAAACTTTAATAAAAAAGGACGTTAAATAAAAATAAAAATAGAAGTTGCAGAAAATTAAAAATGGAAGTTCATTCCCGAAACCACTATACCTTAACGATCTATTTGGAAATTAAATAAAAAAGGAAGTTTAATAGAAAAGTAAATTGAATAAAAATGGAAGTAGAATATAAATAAAAATGAAAGTTGGATAAAAATGAAAATGAAAGTTCAATCCAGAAACCACAATACCTTAGCGATCTATTTGGAAAGTAAATAAAAAAGGAAGTTTAATAGGAAAGTAAATTTAAATAAAATGGATGTAGAATAAAAATAAAAATGAAAGTTGCATAAAATTAAAAATGGAAGTTCAATCCAGAAACCACTATACCTTAACGATCTATTTGGAAATTAAATAAAAAAGGAAGTTTAACAGAAAAGGAAATTGAATAAAAATGGAAGTTGAATAAAAATAAAAATGAAAGTTACAGAAAATTAAATATGGAAGTTCAATCCAGAAACCACTTTACCTTAACGATCTGTTTGGAAATTAAATAAAAAAGGAAGTTTAATAGAAAAGTAAATTGAGTAAAAATGGAAGTAAAATAAAAATAAAAAAGAAAGTTGCATAAAATTAAAAATGGAAGTTCAATCCAGAAACCACTATACCTTAACGATCTACTTGGAAATTAAATAAAAAAGGAAGTTTAATTGGAAAGTAAATTGAATTAAAACGGAAGTAGAATACAAATAAAAATAAGAGTTGCATAAAATTAAAAATGGAAGTTCAATCAAGAAACCACTATACCTTAACGATATATTTTGAAATTAAATAAAAAAGGAAGCTTAATAGAAAAGTAAATTGAATAAAAATGGAAGTTGAATAAAAATAAAAATGGAAGTTGCAGAAAATTAAATATGGAAGTTCAATCGAGAAACCACTATACCTTAACGATCTGTTTGGAAATTAAATAAAAAAGGAAGTTTAATAGAAAAGTAAATTGAATAAAAATAAAAAGGAAAGTTGCAGAAAATTAAAAATGAAAGTTCATTTAAGAAACCAATATACCTTAACGATCTATTTGGAAATTAAATACAAAAAGGAAGTTTAATAGAAATGTAAATTGAATAAAAATGGAAGTAAAATAAAAATAAAATTGAAAGTTGCAGAAAATTAAAAGTGGAAGTTCAATCCAAAAACCACTATAGTTTAAAGATCTATTTGGAAATTAAATAAAAAAAGAAGTTTAATAGAAAAATAAATTGAATAAAAATGGAAGTTGAATAAAAATAAAAATGGAAGTTGCAGAAAATTAAATATGGAAGTTCAATCGAGAAACCACTATACCTTAGCGATCTGTTTGGAAATTAAATAAAAAAGGAAGTTTAATAGAAAAGTTAATTGAATTAAAACGGAAGTAGAATACAAGTAAAAATAAAAGTTGCATAAAATTAAAAATGGAAGTTCAATCCAGAAACCACTATACCTTAACGATATATTTGGAAATTAAATAAAAAAGGAAGCTTAATAGAAAAGTAAATTGAATAAAAATGGAAGTTGAATAAAAATAAAAATAGAAGTTGCAGAAAATTAAATATGGAAGTTCAATCGAGAAACCACTATACCTTAACGATCTGTTTGGAAATTAAATAAAAAAGGAAGTTTAATAGAAAAGTAAATTTAATAAAAATGGAAGTTGAATAAAAATAAAAAGGAAAGTTGCAGAAAATTAAAAATGAAAGTTCATTTCAGAAACCAATATACCTTAACGATCTATTTGGAAATTAAATACAAAAAGGAAGTTTAATAGAAAAGTAAATTTAATAAAAATGGAAGTAAAATAAAAATAAAATTGAAAGTTGCATAAAATTAAAAATGGAAGTTCAATTCAAAAACCACTATAGTTTAACGATCTATTTGGAAATTAAATAAAAAAGTAACTTTAATAGAAAAGTAAATTGAATAAAAATGGAAGTTGAATAAAAATAAAAATGAAAGTTGCAGAAAATTAAATATGGAAGTTCAATCGAGAAACCACTATACCTTAGCGATCCGTTTGGAAATTAAATAAAAAAGGAAGTTTAATAGAAAAGTAAATTGAATAAAAATGGAAGTTGAATAAAAATAAAATCGAAAGTTGCAGAAAATTAAAAGCGGAAATTCAATCCCGAAAGCACTATACCTTAATGATCTATTTGGAAATCAAATAAAAAAGGAAGTTTAATAGAAAAGTATATTGAATAAAAATGGAAGTTGAATAAAAATAAAAATGAAAGTTGCAGAAAATTAAAAATGGAAGTTCAATCCAAAAACCACTATACCTTAACGATCTATTTGGAAATTAAATAAAAAAGTAAGTTTAATAGAAAAGTAACTTAAATAAAAATGAAAGTTGAATAAAAATAAAAATGAAAGTTGCATAAAATTAAAAATGGAAGTTTAATCCAAAAACCACTATACCTAAACGATCCATTTGGAAATTAAATAAAAAAAGAAGTTGAGTAGAAAAGAAACTTTAATAAAAAAGGACGTTAAATAAAAATAAAAATAGAAGTTGCAGAAAATTAAAAATGGAAGTTCATTCCCGAAACCACTATACCTTAACGATCTATTTGGAAATTAAATAAAAAAGGAAGTTTAATAGAAAAGTAAATTGAATAAAAATGGAAGTAGAATATAAATAAAAATGAAAGTTGGATAAAAATGAAAATGAAAGTTCAATCCAGAAACCACAATACCTTAGCGATCTATTTGGAAAGTAAATAAAAAAGGAAGTTTAATAGGAAAGTAAATTTAAATAAAATGGATGTAGAATAAAAATAAAAATGAAAGTTGCATAAAATTAAAAATGGAAGTTCAATCCAGAAACCACTATACCTTAACGATCTATTTGGAAATTAAATAAAAAAGGAAGTTTAACAGAAAAGGAAATTGAATAAAAATGGAAGTTGAATAAAAATAAAAATGAAAGTTACAGAAAATTAAATATGGAAGTTCAATCCAGAAACCACTTTACCTTAACGATCTGTTTGGAAATTAAATAAAAAAGGAAGTTTAATAGAAAAGTAAATTGAGTAAAAATGGAAGTAAAATAAAAATAAAAAAGAAAGTTGCATAAAATTAAAAATGGAAGTTCAATCCAGAAACCACTATACCTTAACGATCTACTTGGAAATTAAATAAAAAAGGAAATTTAATTGGAAAGTAAATTGAATTAAAACGGAAGTAGAATACAAATAAAAATAAGAGTTGCATAAAATTAAAAATGGAAGTTCAATCAAGAAACCACTATACCTTAACGATATATTTTGAAATTAAATAAAAAAGGAAGCTTAATAGAAAAGTAAATTGAATAAAAATGGAAGTTGAATAAAAATAAAAATGGAAGTTGCAGAAAATTAAATATGGAAGTTCAATTGAGAAACCACTATACCTTAACGATCTGTTTGGAAATTAAATAAAAAAGGAAGTTTAATAGAAAAGTAAATTGAATAAAAATGGAAGTTGAATAAAAATAAAAAGGAAAGTTGCAGAAAATTAAAAATGAAAGTTCATTTAAGAAACCAATATACCTTAACGATCTATTTGGAAATTAAATACAAAAAGGAAGTTTAATAGAAATGTAAATTGAATAAAAATGGAAGTAAAATAAAAATAAAATTGAAAGTTGCAGAAAATTAAAAGTGGAAGTTCAATCCAAAAACCACTATAGTTTAAAGATCTATTTGGAAATTAAATAAAAAAAGAAGTTTAATAGAAAAATAAATTGAATAAAAATGGAAGTTGAATAAAAATAAAAATGGAAGTTGCAGAAAATTAAATATGGAAGTTCAATCGAGAAACCACTATACCTTAGCGATCTGTTTGGAAATTAAATAAAAAAGGAAGTTTAATAGAAAAGTAAATTGAATAAAAATGGAAGTTGAATAAAAATAAAAACGAAAGTTGCAGAAAATTAAAAGCGGAAGTTCAATCCCGAAAGCACTATACCTTAATGATCTATTTGGAAATCAAATAAAAAATGAAGTTTAATAGAAAAGTAAATTGAATAAAAATGGAAGTTGAATAAAAATAAAAATGAAAGTTGCATAAAATTAAAAATGGAAGTTCAATCCAAAAACCACTATAACTTAACGATCTATTTGGAAATTAAATAAAAAAAGTAGTTTAATAGAAAAGTAAATTGATTAAAAATGGAAGTAAAATAAAAATAAAAATGAAAGTTGCATAAAATTAAAAATGGAAGTTCAATCCGGAAACCACTATACCTTAACGATCTACATGGAAATTAAATAAAAAAGGATGTTTAATATGAAAGTAAATTCAATTAAAACGGAAGTAGAATACAAATAAAAGTAAAAGTTGCATAAAATTAAAAATGGAAGTTCAATCCAGAAACCACTATACCTTAACGATATATTTGGAAATTAAATAAAAAAGGAAGTTTAATAGAAAAGTAAATTGAATAAAAATAGAAGTTGAATAAAAATAAAAATGGAAGTTGCAGAAAATTAAATAAGGAAGTTCAATCAAGAAACCACTATACCTTAACGATTTGTTTGGAAATTAAATAAAAAAGGACGTTTAATTGAAAAGTAAATTGAATAAAAATGGAAGTTGAATAAAAATAAAATGGAAAGTTGCAGAAAATTAAAAATGAAAGTTCATTTCAGAAACCAATATACCTTAACGATCTATTTGGAAATTAAATACAAAAAGGAAGTTTAATAGAAAAGTAAATTGAATAAAAATGGAAGTAGAATAAAAATAAAAATGAAAGCTGCATAAAATTAAAAGTGGAAGTTCAATCCAAAAACCACTATACTTTAACGATCTATTTGGAAATTAAATAAAAAAGGAAGTTTAATAGAAAAGTAAATTGAATAAAAATGGAAGTTGAATAAAAATAAAAATGGAAGTTGCAAAAAATTAAATATGGAAGTTCAATCGAGAAACCACTATACCTTAACGATCTGTTTGGAAATTAAATAAAAAAGGAAGTTTAATAGAAAAGTAAATTGAATAAAAATGGAAGTTGAATAAAAATAAAAAGGAAAGTTGCAGAAAATTAAAAGCGGAAGTTCAATCCCGAAACCACTATACCTTAACGATCTATTTGGAAATCAAATAAAAAATGAAGTTTAATAGAAAAGTAAATTGAATAAAAATGGAAGTTGAATAAAAATAAAAATGATAGTTGCATTAAATTAAAATTGGAAGTTCAATCCAAAAACCACTATACCTTAACGATCTATTTGGTAATTAAATAAAAAAGGAAGTTTAATAGAAAAGTAAATTAAATAAAAATGGAAGTTGAATAAAAATAAAAATGAAAGTTGCATAAAGTTAAAAATGGAAGTTCAATCCAAAAACCACTATATCTTAACGATCTATTTAGAAATTAAATAAAAAAGGAAGTTGAGTAGAAAAGAAACTTTAATAAAAAAGGACGTTAAATAAAAATAAAAATGGAAGTTGTAGAAAATTAAAAATGGAAGTTCAATCCAAGAACCACTATACCTTAGCGATCCATTTGGAATGTAAATGAAAAAAGAAGTTTAATAGGAAAGTAAATTGAATTAAAATGGAAGTAAAATAAAAATGAAAATGAAAGTTGCATAAAATTAAAAATGGAAGTTCAATCCAGAAACCACTATACCTTAACGATCTATTTGGAAATTAAATAAAAAAGAAGTTTAACAGAAAAGTAAATTGAATAAAAATGGAAGTTGAATAAAAATAAAAATGAAAGTTGCAGAAAATTAAATATGGAAGTTCAATCCAGAAACCACTTTACCTTAACGATCTATTTGGAAATTAAATAAAAAAGGATGTTTAATAGAAAAGTAAATTGAATAAAAATGGAAGTTGAATAAAAATAAAAATGAAAGTTGCATAAAATTAAAAATGGCAGTTCAATCTAAAAACCACTATACCTTAACGATCTATTTGGAAATTAAATAAAAAAGGAAGTTAAATAAAAATAAAAATGGTAGTTGCAGAAAATTAAAAATTGAAGTTCAATCCAGAAACCACTATTCCTTAATGATCGATTTGGAAATTAAATAAAAAAGGAAGTTTAATAGAAAAGTAAATTGAATGAAAATGGAAGTAAAATAAAAATAAAAATGAAAGTAGCATAAAATTAAAAATGGATGTTCAATCCAGAAACCACTATACCTTAACGATCTACTTGGAAATTAAATAAAAAAGGAAGTTTAATAGGAAAGTAAATTGAATTAAAATGGAAGTTGAATAAAAATAAAAATGAAAGTACCATAAAATTAAAAATGGAAGTTCAATCCTGTAGCGCCCTCGAAAAATGAACCCATTAAATATATATAACATCAACATGCAATGTTAAAAAGGAAACAGTTCATTACAATATTCATCAGAGTCTTACTAAACAAAGCATTACATGTAACATCAAATTAAATGCCCTACAGGCTTACATCTTTCCAAGCCAACACTTGGACACAAAAGTATGAGTTCTAGCTCAAATACAAATAAAGCCCTAGGCTTGTGTGTTTACATGTACTAACAAATAAAAGCAAATAACTGAAAATGATCTTCAAAATCCAAGTCCTTCCAAGCTATGTCCTTGGAGGTAGCTTATCACCTGGACCTGAAAATGATGTTCCCATAAAGGGTGAGCCACAGCCCAGTAGAAATATACTAAACCACATATAAGCAATGAATAAAGCAATAGTATTCAACAGATGGTTAACCAAGATAATCAATTACTTCATTTTACAATCTCATGACACTATTGTCTAAGACACGTTTTACTTTCCAACTTTATCAATATGGCTCAGAACCTAGCCAAACTTACAACAGTGAATTATATATATATCATATTCACATTCTTCCAATGTCAACAAACAATGAAACTCAAGCTCAAATCAAAACACTTCATACTTCTAGATTGATACACATTTTAGTGCTGTATCAATAAAAACACTTCTATATAAATAAGCACACATAAAAGTGATGCTAATGGAGTCCATCCCCTATCTCCTCCCAAACAAAATCCAGTTTAGAGGTCCATCCCCTATCTTCCCCTAAACCGTGGAGTACATCCCCTATCTCCTCCCACACAAAACAATGTATGTAAACACATAACACATACAACACTCAATCAATACATATAATGTCTGTATTAATTCAACAGTTAAAATTGATGACTTAATCAATGTGATTAGTTTCAGTTATACCTAATTCACATGCATTGTCTACAACAATCACGACTATCCTCCACCGATAGCCCAAAACAGATATTTCTAGACTTGGAAATAAATATAGCAACTATTCAATAGGTGAGTGATTTAAAATATCCAACTACACCATTTAATCAATAAATTCCCCAATTTCATGAATTTAACCCAATTCCCTTAAATTAATTATACAAACTAATTAATTAATACAACTAGGATTTTTCTCAAAACTTTCAAAGTAACCCCCAACATATTAAAATACCAAAACTTAGAACAAAACTTATAAAATGGAGTAGGAAATCCCTACCTCGAAGAAATAGCCCCAAAAGAGAAGATGGAGATGAATACCCAAATTCCAATGTGCTCCAAATCACTAAATGTTCAGATTAAATGGAAGCCCTCGACCCACTCTATCTTTTTAACAAAGAACTTAGGGTGGAAATACACTCTAAGTAGATCAAACCTAAGAGAGAAGGTGTGTAGGGAGAGGGAGAAGACGGTTCTAGGGTTTTAAAATAAAAAAGGAGATGAAAAATCATCCAGAAAGTCGGATCTCGGATTTTTATACCAGTCGCCCCGCTCGAGCGTGTAAACCCCCGCTCGAGCGCCACTCACAGACTCCCGCTCGAGCGTCCAAACTCCCACTCGAGCGGCTAATGCACACTCCCATAAGTTTTTGCAGACAGGTCCCCGCTCGAGCGCCCAACTCCCCGCTCGAGCGTCACTCACGACTTTCCGCTCGAGCGTCCAAATCCCCCGCTCGAGCGGCCAACAATACACAGGACATACTGGATGGGTGTATTCCCCGCTCGAGCGCCCAAACCCCCGCTCGAGCGGACAAGCCAAAATCTGGGCAACTAGACTTGGTTCCTAAGCTCAACCAACCTGCTCCAAATCTTCCCAACACAACCCAAGACTCAAAATAAGAAAATGATGAATGACAACAACAATTATAAAATGACGGAATCTACGGAACCTAAGTCCGGATACAATAATCAAATGGGAAAAGACCGGGGTCGCTATAACCTCCCCCCCTTAAAAGAATTTCGGCCCCGAAATTAAGCATAAGTTTGTAAATAAAAACAAGTTTTTTTTTTTTTTTTTTCAATTCTAAAAAATATTGTATAATCAACAATAAACATCTTGACCCAATACTGGTCACTTCATCTCGTTATCAAGGAGCATCTTACAATATATATATAAAACAACATATATTTCAACCTGCATCACTATTATGCATTATTCCTTCCAATGATAGCAATTTCCATATCATATTCAATTGCATGATATATATACAACACGCTCAACCAGGTAATCAACATATGTAATGTTACACTAAACTTCTATAATGAAGCAAGTTTCAAGATACACCTACTTACCAAAACATACTCAATGTTTTACAACTTAAGACATATGTAAAGCTCTTAAGTTCAACAATATTACAAAATCTAAATACAAGATTACAAATCGATAAACATGTCCGGGTATTTTTCGCGAACTTCCAACTCACGTTCCCAAGTGGCTTCCTCCACTCTGTGATGTTTCCACAAGACTTTGACCAAAGGGATGGTTTTGCCTCGCAAAACTTGATCCCGCCTATCTAAGACCCGAACCGGTCTCTCCTCATACGAGACATCCTCATCAACCACTAAATCAGTCCAATCCAACACATGTGATGGATCCGGCTCATATTTCCGAAGTATACTCACATGAAACACGTCATGTACTCCGGACAACTGCGGCGGTAATGCCAAACGATAAGCAGCCTCGCCAATCCTCTCAAGGATCTCAAACGGACCAATGAACCGAGGGGACAACTTCCCGCTCTTCCCAAACCTCATCATTCCCCGTCTAGGTGATATCTTCAGAAAGACATGATCACCCACCTCAAACACCAAAGGTCTCCTCCTACGGTCGGCATAAGATTTCTGACGACTCTGTGCTGTAACAAGCCTCTTACGGATAAGCTCAACTTTTTTCGTCGTTTCCCTCACCAACTCCGGACCCAACAGAGGTGCATCACCTACCTCGGCCTAACAAACAGGAGATCTACACGGTCGGCCATACAAGGCCTCAAATGGTGCCATACCGATACTAGACTGGAAACTGTTGTTGTAGGCAAACTCCACCAACGGCAAGTGCCTCTCCCACGAACCACTAAAGTCTAGAACACAACCCCGCAGCATATCCTCAAGGATCTGAATAGTACGCTCGGACTGCCCATCAGTCTGAGGATGATAAGCCGTGCTAAAGGTCAACTTGGTGCCTAAGGCACTCTGCAAACTCTGCCACAACCTGGCAGTAAAACGAGGATCTCTATCTGAGACGATCGTCACTGGAACCCCGTGTAACCTCACTATGTCCCGAATGTACAAGTCGGCAAGATGATCGACCGAATCTCTCACGCGCATAGGAATAAAGTGCGCCGACTTAGTCAACCGGTCTACAACCACCCAAATAGCATCACTACCCCGCTGAGTCCTCGGAAGACCCACAACAAAGTCCATGGTGACATGTTCCCACTTCCACTCGGCAATAGGCAAGGGTTGCAACAAACCCGCCGGCCTCTGATGTTCGGCCTTCACTTGCTGACAAGTAAGGCACTTAGACACAAAAGCTGCCACATCTCTCTTCATACCCCGCCACCAAAACTGGCGACCCAAATCCCGATACATCTTAGTGCCTCCCGGATGCATCGCAAAGCGAGAATAATGAAACTCTCGGAGTACCTCCTCTCGACAAGATTCCGGCACAAACAGACGGTCTCGGTATCTCACACTCAGGTCGGAATACACCGTCAAACCCTTCTCAACCTTCCCACCGGAAATCTTCTCACGGAGAGATTCTACCTCAGGGTCACCTCTCTGAGCCTCTAGCACTCGAGTCACAAGTGTAGGTTGTGCAACAACAGAAAACAAGGCCGCAGCCTCAACGGATTCGCCCAGAAGTAAATCGAACTCCTCAAGTGCACCCAACATCTCCCATTCTCGGATGGCTATACTAGCTATGACACCAACAGGTTTCCTGCTAAGGGCATCGGCCACCACATTGGCCTTTCCCGGATGATAATGCAACTCAAAGTCATAATCCTCTATAAACTCCATCCACCTCCTCTGCCTCAAGTTCAAGTCTTTCTGTGTAAACAAATATTTCAGACTCTTATGATCCGAGAATACTTCAAATTTCTCACCATAAAGATAATGCCTCCAAATCTTCAAGGCAAATATCACAGCTGCTAACTCTAGATCATGCGTAGGGTAATTCTGCTCGTGAATTTTCAACTGTCGTGAGCCATAGGCAACTACTTTCCCTTCTTGCATTAACACACAACCCAGACCCTCTCGTGAGGCATCACAATAAACCGCGTAACCCAGCCCTCTCTCTGGAATAATCAACACCGGAGCGGTGGTCAGCCTAACTTTCAACTCCTGAAACGACTTTTCACAAGTCTCACTCCATACAAATTTGACTCCCTTTCGAGTCAATCTAGTCAAAGGCGAAGCTAATTTGGAGAAATCTTTCACAAACCGACGATAATACCCAGCTAACCCCAGAAAACTGCGGATCTCAAACACACTCTTAGGCTGTGCCCAATCTTGCACTGCCTCAGTCTTGGATGTATCAACAGACACTCCTTCCCCAGAAACGACATGCCCTAAGAACTTGACCTCTTCTAGCCAGAACTCACACTTCCCAAACTTAGCATAAAGCTTATGGGCTCTAAGTAACTCAAGCACCACTCTCAAGTGTTCCTTGTGCTTCTCCTCAGAAGGTGAATAGATAAGGATGTCGTCCACGAATACGACTACAAAACGATCTAAAAATTCCCGGAATATCCGGTTCATCAAATCCATAAAAACGGCCGGTGCATTGGTGAGCCCAAATGGCATCACCAGAAACTCATAGTGGCCATACCGCGTACGGAATGTCGTTTTTGGAATATCCTCCTCCCTGACTCTTAACTGATGATAACCCGATCTCAAGTCTATCTTTGAGAAACAACGGGAACCCTTCAACTGATCGAACAGATCATCTATACGAGGCATAGGGTACTTATTCTTAACCGTAGCAGGATTCAATTTCCGGTAATCTATACAAAGTCTCAAAGCACCACCTTTCTTTTTAACAAAGAGGGCCGGTGCTCCCCACGGCGAAACACTAGGACGAATAAAACCCTTGTCTAGTAACTCCTGGAGCTGAATCTTCAACTCAACTAACTCGGCTGGGGCAAAACGATAAGGTGCCATAGAAATCGGTGCCGTGCCGGGCACTAAGTCAATAGAGAACTCAATCTCCCGATGCGGTGGCAAACCAACAAGATCCTCAGGAAAGACATCCGAGTACTTACAAACCACCCTTGGCAACACAATCTGTGTCTCATCATCCTCACTAATCGAAAGGTTAGCAAGTAGACCACTAAGCTCACTCCGACCCCGTGGAACATACCCCGGTGGCAACACATCACCAACCCGGTCCCCCAGAAAATGAAAATACTCTCCGCTCACAGTACAACAAGTGACCCTCTGGCGGTAGCAATCAATAACTGCTCGGTATGACGATAACCAGTCCATACCCAAAATAACATCGAAACCCCTCATAGGCATAACTACAAAGGAAAATGGGATTCTATGATAATCAACCTCTATATCACAACCCCTAACACCTTGTTTCAAAATCAATTCACCCCCAAGAGGTGACACTACACATATAGGAGATGCTAACTGTGCTAACTCCAACTCCAAAACAGATGCAAATGCAGCAGACACAAAGGAATGAGATGCACCCGTATCAATCAAAACATTAGCAACCGAGTTGCAAAACAAGAAAGTACCTCTCACAACTGATGGAGTCGGTACAAGATCCTGCGCGGTAACAGCATACACGCGCCCAGACGACCTCTGATCAACCTGCTCACCCCTAGGCGCATAAGATTGCTGCACTGACTGGGACGATGAAGCCCCCTGATTGGCCCTCGAGGCCTGACCCGACTGAGCTGGCTGCTGACCCTGAATCTGCCTCAAACTAGATGCACCAGATGTGCCACCCAACTGTGGGCAATACCTCTTCATATGCCCTGGCTGACCACACTGATAACACGAGAGTGGCTGACCTCTACCCTGACTCTGGCTCTGAGATCGAACCGAAGATGATGCTGCTCTCTGCACTCCTCCCCTCTGAGGACAAACTGGAGACTTGTGACCCAGCTGGCCACACTTGAAACAGGTAATGTCTCCCTGACTACCTTTCCCCGAACTAGCACTCGGCACAGGAAAAGTCGATCTAGAAAAGCTACCCTGAGACTGCTGAGGATTAAAACCCTTCTGTCTCCTACCATCACTCTGACCATCCTGACTCCTCTTGGAGCCCTTCTGTCCTTCCTCCTCCTCCTGCATCATAATTTCCATGTGGGCTGCAGCATCAACCATACGCCCATAATCCCGAATCATAGTTCCCCCAACTCTCAGCTTGAGGCCACGCCTCAACTTGAGGCCACGCCTCAACTTCTTCTCGAACTCGATACAACGGCGTTCCTCAGACGCCACCAACTCAGGTGCAAACCTGGACAAGCTAGTAAATGCAGCCTCAAACTCGGCCGCAGAAGAACTCGCCTGCTTAAGCTGACAAAATTGGTCTCTCAGCTTCTCCTTGACTGCTGGAGATAAGAACTTCTCCTAGAAAGCATTCACAAATGCCTCCCATGTACCTCCAACACGAGCCTTAGTGAACTTCCACCACTGACCCGCATCCCCCTTCAGCTGGAAAGATGCCAAGGTCACTTTCAACCCATCGTCTTCGATGCCAAGCATCTCAAACGTCTTCGTTGTCTGTTCGAGCCATTCATCTGCCTTAAGCGGCTGTTTAGGATCACCCACAAATTCATCCGGACTAGACCGGAAGAACTCCCTCCTCAGAAAGGAAGGTCCTGCATCTGCAGCAACATCCCGAGCTTGATTCTCAGCTCTAAGAATGCCTACTGACTCCCTGAATGCCCCTGCTATCTCTCGGGCTAGAGAGCCCATAGCCTGCTGGCCTACTGGCTCGGCCACATTGGCCTGGCCAATTCCCTCCTGAGCTGCCGGAATCTCCTCTGGCACAGGCACCTCCTGCCTACCCGACCTACCGCGCCTACCGCGTCCTCGTCCTCGTCCTGACATCCTAATGAAGGAAACAAAGACATTAGCACATTAATAAATGTGCCGAAACTAAACACTCGCGTCCTAATGCATGGGACAACAATAATTCAATCCACGTAAGCACATAATCACATAAGCACCTACGAATTTCATTCCCAGATAACGATAGTCCCAATGCGTTACTATAGTTCCGATTGGAAGCAGCAGTGATCAAGTGCCTTTCCAACAAGACTACAAGAAACTCAAAGGTCCAATCAACATCCTAAAAACTACATTCCATACCCACATAATCACATAAACATGTTATCACATAAGCATATAACATTACACTAAGTCTCTATCAAACGAGACGAACCCAATGTGATACTAATCACTTCCCACGTACCCAAAGTATTCAAACCCGGTACGCTCTGATACCAAGTTGTAGCGCCCTCGAAAAATGAACCCATTAAATATATATAACATCAACATGCAATGTTAAAAAGGAAACAGTTCATTACAATATTCATCAGAGTCTTACTAAACAAAGCATTACATGTAACATCAAATTAAATGCCCTACAGGCTTACATCTTTCCAAGCCAACACTTGGACACAAAAGTATGAGTTCTAGCTCAAATACAAATAAAGCCCTAGGCTTGTGTGTTTACATGTACTAACAAATAAAAGCAAATAACTGAAAATGATCTTCAAAATCCAAGTCCTTCCAAGCTATGTCCTTGGAGGTAGCTTATCACCTGGACCTAAAAATGATGTTCCCATAAAGGGTGAGCCACAGCCCAGTAGAAATATACTAAACCACATATAAGCAATGAATAAAGCAATAGTATTCAACAGATGGTTAACCAAGATAATCAATTACTTCATTTTACAGTCTCATGACACTATTGTCTAAGACACGTTTTACTTTCTAACTTTATCAATATGGCTCAGAACCTAGCCAAACTTACAACAGTGAATTATATATATATCATATTCACATTCTTCCAATGTCAACAAACAATGAGACTCAAGCTCAAATCAAAACACTTCATACTTCCAGATTGATACACATTTTAGTGCTGTATCAATAAAAACACTTCTATATAAATAAGCACACATAAAAGTGATGCTAATGGAGTCCATCCCCTATCTCCTCCCAAACAAAATCCGATTTAGAGGTCCATCCCCTATCTTCCCCTAAACCGTGGAGTACATCCCCTATCTCCTCCCACACAAAACAATGTATGTAAACACATAACACATACAACACTCAATCAATACATATAATGTCTGTATTAATTCAACAGTTAAAATTGATGACTTAATCAATGTGATTAGTTTCAGTTATACCTAATTCACATGCATTGTCTACAACAATCACGACTATCCTCCACCGATAGCCCAAAATAGATATTTCTAGACTTGGAAATAAATATAGCAACTATTCAATAGGTGAGTGATTTAAAATATCCAACTACACCATTTAATCAATAAATTCCCCAATTTCATGAATTTAACCCAATTCCCTTAAATTAATTATACAAACTAATTAATTAATACAACTAGGATTTTTCTCAAAACTTTCAAAGTAACCCCCAACATATTAAAATACCAAAACTTAGAACAAAACCTATAAAATGGAGTAGGAAATCCCTACCTCGAAGAAATAGCCCCAAAAGAGAAGATGGAGATGAATACCCAAATTCCAATATGCTCCAAATCACTAAATGTTCAGATTAAATGGAAGCCCTCGACCCACTCTATCTTTTTAACAAAGAACTTAGGGTGGAAATACACTCTAAGTAGATCAAACCTAAGAGAGAAGGTGTGTAGGGAGAGGGAGAAGACGGTTCTAGGGTTTTAAAATCAAAAAGGAGATGAAAAATCATCCAGAAAGTCGGATCTCGGATTTTTATACCAGTCGCCCCGCTCGAGCGTGTAAACCCCCGCTCGAGCGCCACTCACAGACTCCCGCTTGAGCGTCCAAACTCCCGCTCGAGCGGCTAATGCACACTCCCAGAAGTTTTTGCAGACAGGTCCCTGCTCGAGCGCCCAACTCCCCGCTCGAGCGTCACTCACGACTTTCGGCTCGAGCGTCCAAATCCCCCGCTCGAGCGGCCAACAATACACAGGACATACTGGATGGGTGTATTCCCCGCTCGAGCGCCCAAACCCCCGCTCGAGCGGACAAGCCAAAATCTGGGCAACTAGACTTGGTTCCTAAGCTCAACCAACCTGCTCCAAATCTTCCCAACACAACCCAAGACTCAAAATAAGAAAATGATGAATGACAACAACAATTATAAAATGACGGAATCTACGGAACCCAAGTCCGGATACAATAATCAAATGGGAAAAGACCGGAGTCGCTATAAATCCAGAAACCACTATACCTTAACGAACTATTTGGAAATTAAATAAAAAATGAAGTTTAATAGAAAAGTAAATTGAAGAAAAATGGAAGTTGAATAAAAATAAAAATGAAAGTTGCAGAAAATTAAATATGGAAGTTCAATCCAGAAACCACTATACCTTAACGATCTATATGGAAATTAAATAAAAAAGGAAGTTTAATAGAAAAGTAAATTGCATAAAATGGAAGTTGAATAAAAATAAAAATGAAAGTTGCATAAAATAAAAAATGGAAGTTCAATCCAAAAACCACTATACGTTAACGATCTATTTGGAAATTAAATAAAAAAGGAAGTTGAGTAGAAAAGAAACTTGAATAAAAAAGGAAGTTAAATAAAAATAAAAATGGAAGTTGCAGAAAATTAAAAATGGAAGTTCATTCCAGAAACCACTATACCTTAACAATCTATTTGGAAATTAAATAAAAAAGGAAGTTTAATAGAAAAGTAAATTGATTAAAAATGGAAGTAAAATAAAAATAAAAATGAAAGTTGCATAAAATTAAAAATGGAAGTTCAATCCGGAAACCACTATACCTTAACGATCTACTTGGAAATTAAATAAAAAAGGAAGTTTAATAGGAAAGTAAATTGAATTAAAACAGAAGTAGAATACAAATAAAAATAAAAGTTGCATAAAGTTAAAAATGGAAGTTCAATCCAGAAACCACAATACCTTAACGATATGTTTGGAAATTAAATAAAACACGAAGTTTAATAGAAAAGTAAATTGAATAAAAATAAAAATGGAAGTTGCAGAAAATTAAATATGGAAGTTCAATCGAGAAACCACTACAACTTAACGATCTGTTTGGAAATTAAATAAAAAAGGAAGTTTAATAGGAAATTAAATTGAATTAAAACGGAAGTAGAATACAAATAAAAATGAAAGTTGCAGAAAATTAAAAGCGGAAGTTCAAACCCGAAACACTATACCTTAACGATCTATTTGGAAATTAAATAAAAAAGGAAGTTTAATAGAAAAGTAAATTGAATAAAAATGGAAGTTGAATAAAAATAAAAATGAAAGTTACAGAAAATTAAATATGGAAGTTCAATCCAGAAACCACTTTACCTTAACGATCTATTTGGAAATTAAATATAAAAGGAAATTTAATAGAAAAGTAAATTGAATAAAAATGGAAGTTGAATAAAAATAAAAATGAAAGTTGCATAAAATTAAAAATGGAAGTTCAATCCAAAACCACTATACCTTAACGATCTATTTGGAAATTAAATAAAAAAGAAAGTTGAGTAGAAAAGAATCTTGAATAAAAAAAGGAAGTTAAATAAAAATAAAATGGTAGTTGCAGAAAATTAAAAATGGAAGTTCATTCCAGAAACCACTATTCCTTAACGATCTATTTGGAAATTAAATAAAAAAGGAAGTTTAATAGAAAAGTAAATTGATTAAAAATGGAAGTAAAATAAAAATAAAAATGAAAGATGCATAAAAATAAAAATGGAAGTTCAATCCAGAAACCACTATACCTTAACGAACTACTTGGAAATTAAATAAAAAAGGAAGTTTAATAGGAAAGTAAATTGAATTAAAATGGAAGTTGAATAAAAATAAAAATGAAAGTTGCATAAAATTAAAAATGGAAGTTCAATCCGGAAACCACTATACCTTAACGATCTACATGGAAATTAAAAAAAAAAGGAAGTTTAATAGGAAAGTAAATTGAATTAAAACGGAAGTAGAATACAAATAAAAATAAAAGTTGCATAAAATTAAAAATGGAAGTTCAATCCAGAAACCATTATACCTTAACGATCTATTTGGAAATTAAATAAAAAATGAAGTTTAATAGAAAAGTAAATTGCATAAAATGGAAGTTGAATAAAAATAAAAATGAAAGTTGCATAAAATTAAAAATGGTAGTTCAATCCAAAAACCACTATACCTTAACGATCTATTTGGAAATTAAATAAAAAAGGAAGTTGAGTAGAAAAGAAACTTGAATAAAAAAGGAAGTTAAATAAAAATAAAAATGGAAGTTGCAGAAAATTAGAAATGGAAGTTCAATCCAGAAACCACTATACCTTAACGATCTATTTGGAAATTAAATAAAAAAGGAAGTTTAATAGAAAAGTAAATTGATTAAAAATGGAAGTAAAATCAAAACAAAAAAGAAAGTCGCATAAAATTAAAACTGGAAGTTCAATCCAGAAACCACAATACCTTAACGATCTACTTCGAAAATAAATAAAAAAGGAAGTTTAATAGGAAAGTAAATTGAATTAAAACGGAAGTAGAATACAAATAAAAATAAAAGTTGCATAAAATTAAAAATGGAAGTTCAATCCAGAAACCACTATACCTTAACGATATATTTGGAAATTAAATAAAAAAAGTAGTTTAATAGAAAAGTAAATTGAATAAAAATGGAAGTTGAATAAAAATAAAAATGGAAGTTGCAGAAAATTAAATATGGAAGTTCAATCGAGAAACCACTATACCTTAACGATCTGTTTGGAAATTAAATAAAAAAGGAAGTTTAATAGAAAAGTAAATTGAACAAAAATGGAAGTTGAATAAAAATAAAAAGGAAAGTTGCAGAAAATTAAAAATGAAAGTTCATTTCAGAAACCAATATACCTTAACGATCTATTTGGAAATTGAATACAAAAAGGAAGTTTAATAGAAAAGTAAATTGAATAAAAATGGAAGTAGAATAAAAATAAAATTGAAAGTTGCATAAAATTAAAAGCGGAAGTTCAATTCCGAAACCACTATACCTTAACGATCTATTTGGAAATCAAATAAAAAAGGAAGTTTAATAGAAAAGTAAATTGAATAAAAATGGAAGTTGAATAAAAATAAAAATGATAGTTGCAGAAAATTAAATATGGAAGTTCAATCCAAAAACCACTATACCTTAACGATCTATTTGGAAATTAAATAAAAAAGGAAGTTTAATAGGAAAGTAAATTGAATTAAAATGGAAGTTGAATAAAAATAAAAATGGAAGTAGCATAAAATTAAAAATGGAAGTTCAATCCAGAAACCACTATACCTTAACGATCTATTTGGAAATTAAATAAAAAATGAAGTTTAATAGAAAAGTAAATTGAATAAAAATGGAAGTTGAATAAAAATAAAAAGGAAAGTTGCAGAAAATTAAATATGGAAGTTCAATCGAGAAACCACTATACCTTAACGATCTATTTGGAAATTAAATAAAAAGGGAAGTTTAATAGAAAAGTAAATTGCATAAAATGGAAGTTGAATAAAAATAAAAATAAAATTTGCATAAAATTAAAAATGGAAGTTCAATCCAAAAACCACTATACCTTAACGTTCTATTTGGAAATTAAATAAAAAAGGAAGTTCAGTAGAAAAGAAACTTGAATAAAAAAGGAAGTCAAATAAAAATAAAAATAAAAATGGAGGTTGCAGAAAATTAAAAATGGAAGTTCATTCCAGAAACCACTATACCTTAACGATCTATTTGGAAATTAAATAAAAAAGAAAGTTTAATAGAAAAGTAAATAGATTAAAAATGGAAGTAAAATAAAAATAAAAATGGAAGTTGCATAAAATTAAAAATGGAAGTTCAATCCAGAAACCACTATACCTTAACGATCTACTTGGAAATTATATAAAAAAGGAAGTTTAATAGGAAAGTAAATTGATTTAAAACCGAAGTAGAATACAAATAAAAATAAAAGTTGCGTAAAATTAAAAATGGAAGTTCAATCCAGAAACCACAATACCTTAACGATATATTTGGAAATTAAATAAAAAAGGAAGTTTAATGGAAAAGTAAATTGAATAAAAACGGAAGTTGATTAAAAATAAAAATGAAAGTTGCAGAAAATTAAATATGGAAGTTCAATCGAGAAACCACTATACCTTAACGATCTGTTTGGAAATTAAATAAAAAAGGAAGTTTAATAGGAAAGTAAAATGAATTAAAACGGAAGTAGAATACAAATAAAAATAAAAGTTGCATAAAATTAAAAATGGAAGTTCAATCCAGAAACCACAATACCTTAACGATATATTTGGAAATTAAATAAAAAAGGAAGTTTAATGGAAAAGTAAATTGAATAAAAACGGAAGTTGAATAAAAATAAAAATGGAAGTTGCAGAAAATTAAATATGGAAGTTCAATCGAGAAACCACTATACATTAACGATCTGTTTGGAAATTAAATAAAAAAGGAGTTTAATAGAAAAGTAAATTGAATAAAAATGGAAGTTGAATAAAAATAAAAAGGAAAGTTGCAGAAAATTAAAAGCGGAAGTTCAATCCCGAAACCACTATACCTTAACGATCTATTTGGAAGTTAAATAAAAAAGGAAGTTGAGTAGAAAAAAACTTGAATAAAAAAGGAAGTTAAATAAAAATAAAAGTGAAAGTTGCAGAAAATTAAAAATGGAAGTTTATTCCAGAAACCACTATACCTTAACGATCTATAAGGAAATTAAATAAAAAAGGAAGTTTAATAGAAAAGTAAATTGTATAAAAATGGAAGTTGAATAAAAATAAAAATGAAAGTTGCAGAATATTAAAAATGGAAGTACAATCCGGAAACCACTATACCTTAACGATCTACATGGAAATTAAATAAAAAAGGAAGTTTAATAGGAAAGTAAATTGAATTAAAACGGAAGAAGAATACAAATAAAAATAAAAGTTGGATAAAATTAAAAATGGAAGTTTAATCCAGAAACCACTATACCTTAACGATATATTTGGAAATTAAATAAAAAAGGAAGTTTAACAGAAAAGTAAATTGAATAAAAATGGAAGTTGAATAAAAATAAAAATGAAAGTTGCAGAAAATTAAATATGGAAGTTCAATCGAGAAACCACTATACCTTAACGATCTATTTGGAAATTAAATAAAAATGGAAGTTTAATAGAAAAGTAAATTGAATAAAAATGGAAGTTCAATAAAAATAAAAATGAAAGTTGCATAAAATGAAAAATGGAAGTTCAATCCAAAAACCACTATAACTTAACGATCTATTAGGAAATTAAATAAAAAATGAAGTTTAGTAGAAAAGTAACTTGAATAAAAAAGGAAGTTAAATAAAAATAAAAATGGAAGTTGCAGAAAATTAAAAATGGAAGTTCATTCCAGAAACCACTATACCTTAACGATCTATTTGGAAATTACATAAAAAAGGAAGTTTAATAGAAAAGTAAATTGATTAAAAATGGAAATAAAATAAAAATAAAAATGAAAGTTGCATAAAAATAAAAATGGAAGTTCAATCAAGAAACCACTATACCTTAACGATCTACTTGGAAATTAAATAAAAAAGGAAGTTTAATAGGAAAGTAAGTTGAATTAAAACGGAAGTAGAATACAAATAAAAATAAAAGTTGCATAAAATTAAAAATGGAAGTTCAATCCAGAAACCACTATACCTTAACGATATATTTGGAAATTAAATAAAAAAGGAAGTTTAATGGAAAAGTAAATTGAATAAAAATAAAAATGAAAGTTGCATAAAATTAAAAATGGAAGTTCAATCCAAAAACCACTATACCTTAACGATATATTTGGAAATTAAATAAAAAAGGAAGTTGAGTACCGAAGAAACTTGAATAAAAAAGGAAGTTAAATAAAAATAAAAGTGGAAGTTGCAGAAAATTAAAATTGGAAGTTCATTCCGGAAACCATTATACATTAACGATCTGTTTGGAAATTAAATAAAAAAAGAAGTTTAATAGAAAAGTAATTTGAATAAAAATCGAAGTTGAATAAAAATAAAAATGAAAGTTGTTGAAAGTTAAATATGGATGTTCAATCCAGAAACCACTTTACCTTAACGTTCTATTTGGAAATTAAATAAAAAAGGAAGTTTAATAGCAATGTAAATTGAATAAAAAGGGAAGTTGAATATAAATAAAAAGGAAAGTTGCAGAAAATTAACAGCGGAAGTTCAATCCCGAAACCACTATACCTTAACGATCTATTTGCAAATCAAATAAAAAGGGAAGTTTAATAGAAAAGTAAATTGAATAAAAATAAAAAGGAAAGTTGCAGAAAATTAAAACCGGAAGTTCAATCCCGAAACCACTATACCTTAACCATCTATTTGCAAATCAAATAAAAAAGGAAGTTTAATAGAAAAGTAAATTGAATAAAAATGGAAGTTGAACAAAAATAAAAATGAAAGTTGCATAAAATTAAAAATTGAAGTTCAATCCAAAAACCACTATACCTTAACGATCTATTTGGAAATTAAATAAAAAAGGAAGTTGAGTAGAAAAGAAACTTGAATAAAAAAGGAAGTTAAATAAAAATAAAAGTGGAAGTTGCAAAAAATTAAAAATGGAAGTTCATTCCAGAAACCACTATACCTTAACGATCTATATGGAAATTAAATAAAAAAGGAAGTTTAATAGAAAAGTAAATTGATTAAAAATGGAAGTAAAATAAAAATAAAAATGAAAGTTGCATAAAATTAAAAATGGAAGTTCAATCCAGAAACCACTATACCTTAACGATCTACTTGGAAATTAAATAAGAAAGGAAGTTTAATAGGAAAGTAAATTGAATTAAAACGAAAGTAGAATACAAATAAAAATGATAGTTGCAGAAAATTAAAAGCGGAAGTTCAAACCCGAAACGCTATACCTTAACGATCTATTTGGAAATTAAATAAAAAAGGAAGTTCAATAGAAAAGTAAATTGAATAAAAATGGAAGTTGAATAAAAATAAAAATGAAAGTTACAGAAAATTAAATATGGAAGTTCAATCCAGAAACCACTTTAGCTTAACGATCTATTTGAAAATTAAATATAAAAGGAAGTTTAATAGAAAAGTAAATTGAATAAAAATGGAAGTTGAATAAAAATAAAAATGAAAGTTGCATAAAATAAAAAATGGAAGTTCAATCCAAAAACCACTATACCTTAACGATCTATTTGTAAATTAAATATAAAAGGAATTTGAGTAGAAAAGAATCTTGAATAAAAAAAGGAAGTTAAATAAAAATAAAAATGGTAGTTGCAGAAAATTAAAAATGGAAGTTCATTCCAGAAACCACTATACCTTAACGATATATTTGGAAATTAAATAAAAAAGGAAGTTTAATGGAAAAGTAAATTGAATAAAAGTGGAAGTTGAATAAAAATAAAAATGAAAGTTGCATAAAATTAAAAATGGAAGTTCAATCCAAAAACCACTATACCTTAACGATATATTTGGAAATTAAATAAAAAAGGAAGTTGAGTACCGAAGAAACTTGAATAAAAAAGGAAGTTAAATAAAAATAAAAGTGGAAGTTGCAGAAAATTAAAATTGGAAGTTCCTTCCAGAAACCATTATACCTTAACGATCTGTTTGGAAATTAAATAAAAAAGGAAGTTTAATAGAAAAGTAATTTGAACAAAAATGGATGTTGAATAAAAATAAAAATGAAAGTTGCAGAAAATTAAATATGGAAGTTCAATCCAGAAACCACTTTACCTTAATGTTCTATTCGGAAATTAAATAAAAAAGGAAGTTTAATAGCAAAGTAAATTGAATTAAAAGGGAAGTTGAATATAAATAAAAAGGAAAGTTGCAGAAAATTAACAGCGGAAGTTTAATCCCGAAACCACTGTACCTTAACGATCTATTTGCAAATCAAATAAAAAGGGAAGTTTAATAGAAAAGTAAATTGAATAAAAATGGAAGTTGAATAAAAATAAAAATGAAAGTTGCAGAAAATTAAAACCGGAAGTTCAATCCTGAAACCACTATACCTTAACGATCTATTTGCAAATCAAATAAAAAAGGAAGTTTAATAGAAAAGTAAATTGAATAAAAATGGAAGTTGAACAAAAATAAAAATGAAAGTTGCATAAAATTAACAATGGAAGTTCAATCCAAAAACCACTATACCTTAACGATCTATTTGGAAGTTAAATAAAAAAGGAAGTTGAGTAGAAAAGAAACTTGAATAAAAAAGGAAGTTAAATAAAAATAAAAGTGGATGTTGCAGAAAATTAAAAATGGAAATTCATTCCAGAAACCACTATACCTTAACGATCTATATGGAAATTAAATAAAAAAGGAAGTTTAATAGAAAAGTAAATTGATTAAAAATGGAAGTAAAATAAAAATAAAAATGAAAGTTGCATAAAATTAAAAATGGAAGTTCAATCCAGAAACCACTATACCATAACGATCTACTTGGAAATTAAATAAAAAAGGAAGTTTAATAGGAAAGTAAATTGAATTAAAACGGAAGTAGAATACAAATAAAAATGATAGTTGCAGAAAATTAAAAGCGGAAGTTCAAACCCGAAACGCTATACCTTAACGATCTATTTGGAAATTAAATAAAAAAGGAAGTTCAATAGAAAAGTAAATTGAATAAAAATGGAAGTTGAATTAAAATAAAAATGAAAGTTACAGAAAATTAAATATGGAAGTTCAATCCAGAAACCACTTTAGCTTAACGATCTATTTGAAAATTAAATATAAAAGGAAGTTTAATAGAAAAGTAAATTGAATAAAAATGGAAGTTGAATAAAAATAAAAATGAAAGTTGCATAAAATTAAAAATGGAAGTTCAATCCAAAAACCACTATACCTTAAAGATCTATTTGGAAATTAAATATAAAAGGAAGTTGAGTAGAAAAGAATCTTGAATAAAAAAAGGAAGTTAAATAAAAATAAAAATGGTAGTTGCAGAAAATTAAAAATGGAAGTTCATTCCAGAAACCACTATACCTTAACGATATATTTGGAAATTAAATAAAAAAGGAAGTTTAATGGAAAAGTAAATTGAATAAAAGTGGAAGTTGAATAAAAATAAAAATGAAAGTTGCATAAAATTAAAAATGGAAGTTCAATCCAAAAACCACTATACCTTAACGATATATTTGGAAATTAAATAAAAAAGGAAGTTGAGTACCGAAGAAACTTGAATAAAAAAGGAAGTTAAATAAAAATAAAAGTGGAAGTTGCAGAAAATTAAAATTGGAAGTTCCTTCTAGAAACCATTATACCTTAACGACCTGTTTGGAAATTAAATAAAAAAGGAAGTTTAATAGGAAAGTAATTTGAATAAAAATGGAAGTTGAATAAAAATAAAAATGAAAGTTGCAGAAAATTAAATATGGAAGTTCAATCCAGAAACCACTTTACCTTAACGTTCTATTTGGAAATTAAATAAAAAAGAAGTTTAATAGCAAAGTAAATTGAATTAAAAGGGAAGTTGAATATAAATAAAAAGGAAAGTTGCAGAAAATTAACAGCGGAAGTTTAATCCCGAAACCACTATACCTTAACGATCTATTTGCAAATCAGATAAAAAGGGAAGTTTAATAGAAAAGTAAATTGAATAAAAATGGAAGTTGAATAAAAATAAAAATGAAAGTTGCCGAAAATTAAAACCGGAAGTTCAATCCCGAAACCACTATACCTTAACGATCTATTTGCAAATCAAATAAAAAAGGAAGTTTAATAGAAAAGTAAATTGAATAAAAATGGAAGTTAAACAAAAATAAAAATGAAAGTTGCATAAAATTAAAAATGGAAGTTCAATCCAAAAACCACTATACCTTAACGATCTATTTGGAAGTTAAATAAAAAAGGAAGTTGAGTAGAAAAGAAACTTGAATAAAAAAGGTAGTTAAATAAAAATAAAAGTGGAAGTTGAAGAAAATTAAAAATGGAAGTTCATTCCAGAAACCACTATACCTTTACGATCTATAAGGAAATTAAATAAAAGAGGAAGTTTAATAGAAAAGTAAATTGATTAAAAATGGAAGTAAAATAAAAATAAAAATGAAAGTTGCATAAAATTAAAAATGGAAGTTCAATCCGGAAACCACTATACCTTAACGATCTACATGGAAATTAAAAAAAAAAGGAAGTTTAATAGGAAAGTAAATTGAATTAAAACGGAAGTAGAATACAAATAAAAATAAAAGTTGCATAAAATTAAAAATGGAAGTTCAATCCAGAAACCACTATACCTTAACGATATATTTGGAAATTAAATAAAAAAGGAAGTTTAATAGAAAAGTAAATTGAATAAAAATGGAAGTTGAATAAAAATAAAAATGAAAGTTGCATAAAATTAAAAATGGAAGTTCAATCCAGAAACCACTATACCTTAACGATCTATTTGGAAATTAAATAAAAAAGAAGTTTAACAGAAAAAGTAAATTGAATAAAAATGGAAGTTGAATAAAAATAAAAATGAAAGTTGCCGAAAATTAAATATGGAAGTTCAATCCAGAAACCACTTTACCTTAACGATCTATTTGGAAATTAAATAAAAAAGGATGTTTAATAGAAAAGTAAATTGAATAAAAATGGAAATAGAATAAAAATAAAAATGAAAGCCGCATAAAATTAAAAGTGGAAGTTCAATCCAAAAACCACTATACTTTAACGATCTATTTGGAAATTAAATAAAAAAGGAAGTTTAATAGAAAAGTAAATTGAATAAAAATGGAAGTTGCAAAAAATTAAATATGGAAGTTCAATCGAGAAACCACTATACCTTAACGATCTGTTTGGAAATTAAATAAAAAAGGAAGTTTAATAGAAAAGTAAATTGAATAAAAATGGAAGTTGAATAAAAATAAAAAGGAAAGTTGCAGAAAATTAAAAGCGGAAGTTCAATCCCGAAACCACTATACCTTAACGATCTATTTGGAAATCAAATGAAAAAAGAAGTTTAATAGAAAAGTAAATTGAATAAAAATGGAAGTTGAATAAAAATAAAAATGATAGTTGCAGAAAATTAAAATTGGAAGTTCAATCCAAAAACCACTATACCTTAACGATCTATTTGGAAATTAAATAAAAAAGGAAGTTTAACAGAAAAGTAAATTAAATAAAAATGGATGTTGAATAAAAATAAAAATGAAAGTTGCATAAAGTTAAAAATGGAAGTTCAATCCAAAAACCACTATACCTTGACGATCTATTTAGAAATTAAATAAAAAAGCAAGTTGAGTAGAAAAGAAACATTAATAAAAAAGGACGTTAAATAAAAATAAAAATGGAAGTTACAGAAAATTAAAAATGGAAGTTCATTCCCGAAACCACTATACCTTAACGATCTATTTGGAAAGTAAATAAAAAAGGAAGTTTAATAGGAAAGTAAATTGAATTAAAATGGAAGTAAAATAAAAATGAAAATGAAAGTTGCATAAAATTAAAAATGGAAGTTCAATCCAGAAACAACTATACCTTAACGATCTATTTGGAAATTAAATAAAAAAGAAGTTTAACAGAAAAGTAAATTGAATAAAAATGGAAGTTGAATAAAAATAAAAATGAAAGTTGCAGAAAATTAAATATGGAAGTTCAATCCAGAAACCATTATACCTTAACGATCTATTTGGAAATTAAATAAAAAAGGATGTTTAATAGAAAAGTAAATTGAATAAAAATGGAAGTTGAATAAAAATAAAAATGAAAGTTGCATAAAATTAAAAATGGCAGTTCAATCTAAAAACCACTATAGCTTAACGATCTATTTGGAAATTAAATAAAAAAGGAAGTTAAATAAAAATAAAAATGGTAGTTACAGAAAATTAAAAATGGAAGTTCAATCCAGAAACCACTATTCCTTAACGATCAACTTGGAAATTAAATAAAAAACGAAGTTTAATAGGAAAGTAAAATGAATTAAAATGGAAGTTGAATAAAAATAAAAATAAAAGTAGCATAAAATTAAAAATGGAAGTTCAATCCAGAAACCACTATACCTTAACGAACTATTTGGAATTTAAATAGAAAATGAAGTTTAACAGAAAAGTAAATTGAATAAAAATGGAAGTTGAATAAAAATAAAAATGAAAGTTGCAGAAAATTAAATATGGAAGTTCAATCCAAAAACCACTATACCTTAACGATCTATATGGAAATTAAATAAAAAAGGAAGTTTAATAGAAAAGTAAATTGCATAAAATGGAAGTTGAATAAAAATAAAAATGAAAGTTGCATAAAATAAAAAATGGAAGTTCAATACAAAAACCACTATACATTAACGATCTATTTGGAAATTAAATAAAAAAAGAAGTTGAGTAGAAAAGAAACTTGAATAAAAAAGGAAGTTAAATAAAAATAAAAGTGGAAGTTGCAGAAAATTAAAAATGGAAGTTCATTCCAGAAACCACTATACCTTAACGATCTACTTGGAAATTAAATAAAAAAGGAAGTTTAATAGAAAAGTAAATTGATTAAAAATGGAAGTAAAATAAAAATAAAAATGAAAGTTGCTAAAATTAAAAATGGAAGTTCAATCCAAAAACCACTATGCCTTAACGATATATTTGGAAATTAAATAAAAAAGGATGTTTAATAGAAAAGTAAATTGAATAAAAATGGAAGTAGAATAAAAATAAAAATGAAAGCTGCATAAAATTAAAAGTGGAAGTTCAATCCAAAAACCACTATACTTTAACGATCTATTTGGAAATTAAATAAAAAAGGAAGTTTAATAGAAAAGTAAATTGAATAAAAATGGAAGTTGCATAAAAATAAAAATGGAAGTTGCAAAAAATTAATTATGGAAGTTCAATCGAGAAACCACTATACCTTAACGATCTGTATGGAAATTAAATAAAAAAGGATGTTTAATAGAAAAGTAAATTGAATAAAAATGGAAGTTGAATAAAAATAAAAAGGAAAGTTGCAGAAAATTAAAAGCGGAAGTTCAATCCCGAATCCACTATACCTTAACGATCTATTTGGAAATCAAATGAAAAAGGAAGTATAATAGAAAAGTAAATTGAATAAAAATGGAAGTTGAATAAAAATAAAAATGATAGTTGCAGAAAATTAAAATTGGAAGTTCAATCCAAAAACCACTATACCTTAACGATCTATTTGGAAATTAAATGAAAAAAGAAGTTTAATAGAAAAGTAAATTAAATAAAAATGTTAGTTGAATAAAAATAAAAATGAAAGTTCATAAAGTTAAAAATGGAAGTTCAATCCAAAAACCACTATACCTTAACGATCTGTTTAGAAATTAAATAAAAAAGAAGTTGAGTAGAAAAGAAACTTTAATAAAAAAGGACGTTAAATAAAAATAAAAATGGAAGTTACAGAAAATTAAAAATGGAAGTTCATTCCCGAAACCAATATACCTTAGCGATCTATTTGGAAAGTAAATAAAAAAGGAAGTTTAATAGGAAAGTAAATTGAATTAAAATGGAAGTGAAATAAAAATGAAAATGAAAGTTGCATAAAATTAAAAATGGAAGTCTAATCCAGAAACCACCATACCTTAACGATCTATTTGGAAATTAAATAAAAAAGAAGTTTAACAGAAAAGTAAATTGAATAAAAATGGAAGTTGAATAAAAATAAAAATGAAAGTTGCAGAAAATTAAATACGGAAGTTCAATCCAGAAACCACTTTACCTTAACGATCTATTTGGAAATTAA
The DNA here is from genome assembly GCF_055761805.1 of Camellia sinensis. Classification (NCBI taxonomy): domain Eukaryota; kingdom Viridiplantae; phylum Streptophyta; class Magnoliopsida; order Ericales; family Theaceae; genus Camellia; species Camellia sinensis. The sequence goes on from NW_028128987.1 coordinate 36,915,933, forward strand.
ATAAAAAAGGATGTTTAATAGAAAAGTAAATTGAATAAAAAGGGAAGTTGAATATAAATAAAAAGGAAAGTTGCAGAAAATTAACAGCGGAAGTTCAATCCCGAAACCACTATACCTTAACGATCTATTTGCAAATCAAATAAAAAGGGAAGTTTAATAAAAATAAAAATGGTAGTTGCAGAAAATTAAAAATGGAAGTTCAATCCAGAAACCACTATTCCTTAATGATCGATTTGGAAATTAAATAAAAAAGGAAGTTTAATAGAAAAGTAAATTGAATAAAAATGGAAGTAAAATAAAATTAAAAATGAAAGTAGCATAAAATTAAAAATGGATGTTCAATCCAGAAACCACTATACCTTAACGATCTACTTGGAAATTAAATAAAAAACGAAGTTTAATAGGAAAGTAAATTGAATTAAAATGGAAGTTGAATAAAAATAAAAATAAAAGTAGCATAAAATTAAAAATGGAAGTTCAATCCAGAAACCACTATACCTTAACGAACTATTTGGAAATTAAATAGAAAATGAAGTTTAATAGAAAAGTAAATTGAATAAAAATGGAAGTTGAATAAAAATAAAAATGAAAGTTGCAGAAAATTAAATATGGAAGTTCAATCCAAAAACCACTATACACTAACGATCTATTTGGAAATTAAATAAAAAAGGAAGTTGAGTAGAAAAGAAACTTGAATAAAAAAGGAAGTTAAATAAAAATAAAAATGGAAGTTGCAGAAAATTAAAAATGGAAGTTCATTCCAGAAACCACTATACCTTAACAATCTATTTGGAAATTAAATAAAAAACGAAGTTTAAAAGAAAAGTAAATTGAATAAAAATGAAAGTTGAATAAAAATAAAAATGGAAGTTGCAGAAAATTAAATATGGAAGTTCAATCGAGAAACCACTATACCTTAACATCTGTTTGGAAATTAAATAAAAAAGGAAGTTTAATAGGAAAATAAATTGAATTAAAACGGAAGTAGAATACAAATAAAAATGAAAGTTGCAGAAAATTAAAAGCGGAAGTTCAAACCGGAAACACTATACCTTAACGATCTATTTGGAAATTAAATAAAAAAGGAAGTTTAATAGAAAATTAATTTGAATAAAAATGGAAGTTGAATAAAAATAAAAATGAAAGTTACAGAAAATTAAATACGGAAGCTCAATCCAGAAACCACTTTTCCTTAACGATCTATTTGGAAATTAAATATAAAAGGAAGTTTAATAGAAAAGTAAATTGAATAAAAATGGAAGTTGAATAAAAATAAAAATGAAAGTTGCATAAAATTAAAAATGGAAGTTCAATCCAAAACCACTATACCTTAACGATCTATTTTGAAATTAAATAAAAAAGGAAGTTGAGTAGAAAAGAATCTTGAATAAAAAAAGAAAGTTAAATAAAATTAAAAATGGTAGTTGCAAAAAATTAAAAATGGAAGTTCATTCCAGAAACCACTATTCCTTAACGATCTATTTGGAAATTAAATAAAAAAGGAAATTTAATAGAAAAGTAAATTGATTAAAAATGGAAGTAAAATAAAATAAAAATGAAAGACGCATAAAATTAAAAATGGAAGTTCAATCCAGAAACCACTATACCTTAACGATCTACTTGGAAATTAAATAAAAAAGGAAGTTTAATAGGAAAGTAAATTGAATTAAAATGGAAGTTGAATAAAAATAAAAATGAAAGTAGCATAAAATTAAAAATGGAAGTTCAATCCAGAAACCACTATACCTTAACGATCTATTTGGAAATTAATTAAAAAAGGAAGTTTAATAGAAAAGTAAATTGAATAAAAATGGAAGTTGAATAAAAATAAAAATGAAAGTTGTAGAAAATTAAATATGGAAGTTCAATCCAGAAACCATTATACCTTAACGATCTATTTGGAAATTAAATAAAAAATGAAGTTTAAAAGAAAAGTAAATTGCATAAAATGGAAGTTGAATAAAAATAAAAATGAAAGTTGCATAAAATGAAAAATGGTAGTTCAATCCAAAAACCACTATACCTTAACGATCTATTTGGAAATTAAATAAAAAAGGAAGTTGAGTAGAAAAGAAACTTGAATAAAAAAGGAAGTTAAATAAAAATAAAAATGGAAGTTGCAGAAAATTAGAAATGGAAGTTCAATCCAGAAACCACTATACCTTAACGATCTATTTGGAAATTAAATAAAAAATGAAGTTTAATAGAAAAGTAAATTGATTAAAAATGGAAGTAAAATCAAAATAAAAAAGAAAGTTGCAAAAAATTAAAAATGGAAGTTCAATCCAGAAACCACTATACCTTAACGATCTACTTGGAAATTAAATAAAAAAGGAAGTTTAATAGAAAAGTAAATTGAATAAAAATGGAAGTTGAATAAAAATAAAAATGAAAGTAGCATAAAATTAAAAATGGAAGTTCAATCCAGAAACCACTATACCTTAACGATCTATTTCGAAATTAATTAAAAAATGAAGTTTAATAGAAAAGTAAATTGAATAAAAATGGAAGTTGAATAAAAATAAAAAGGAAAGTTGCAGAAAATTAAAAATGAAAGTTCATTTCAGAAACCAATATACCTTAACGATCTATTTGGAAATTGAATACAAAAAGGAAGTTTAATAGAAAAGTAAATTGAATAAAAATGGAAGTAGAATAAAAATAAAACTGAAAGTTGCATAAAATTAAAAGCGGAAGTTCAATTCCGAAACCACTATACCTTAACCATCTATTTGGAAATCAAATGAAAAAGGAAGTTTAATAGAAAAGTAAATTGAATAAAAATGGAAGTTGAATAAAAATAAAAATGATAGTTGCAGAAAATTAAAAATGGAAGTTCAATCCAAAAACCACTATACCTTAACGATCTATTTGGAAATTAAATAAAAAAGGAAGTTTAATAGGAAAGTAAATTGAATTAAAATGGAAGTTGAATAAAAATAAAAATGAAAGTAGCATAAAATTAAAAATGGAAGTTCAATCCAGAAACCACTATACCTTAACGATCTATTTGGAAATTAAATAAAAATTGAAGTTTAATAGAAAAGTAAATTGAATAAAAATGGAAATTGAATAAAAATAAAAATGAAAGTTGCAGAAAATTAAATATGGAAGTTCAATCCATAAACCACTATACCTTCACGATCTATTTGGAAAGTAAATGAAAAAGGAAGTTTAATAGAAATCTAAATTGCATAAAATGGAATTTGAATAAAAAGAAAAATGAAAGTTGCATAAAATTAAAAATGGAAGTTCAATCCAAAAACCACTATACCTTAACGATCTATTTGGAAATTAAATAAAAAAGGAAGTTGAGTAGCAAAGAAACTTGAATAAAAAAGGAAGTCAAATAAAAATAAAAATGGAAGTTGCAGAAAATTAAAAATGGAAGTTCATTCCAGAAACCACTATACCTTAACGATCTATTTGGAAATTAAATAAAAAATGAAGTTTAATAGAAAAGTAAATTGAATTAAAATGGAAGTAGAATAAAAATAAAAATGAAAGTTGCAGAAAATTAAATATGGAACTTTAATGCAGAAAGCACTATACCTTAACGATCTATTTGGAAATTAAATAAAAAATGAAGTTTAATAGAAAAGTAAATTGCATAAAATGGAAGTTGATTAAAAATAAAAATGAAAGTTGCAGAAAATTAAATATGGAAGTTCAATCCAGAAACCACTATACCTTAACGATCTATTTGGAAATTAATTAAAAAAGGAAGTTTAATGGAAAGGTAAATTGAATAAAAATGGAAGATGAATAAAAATAAAAATGAAAGTTGCATAAAATTAAAAATAGAAGTTGAATCGAAAAACCACTATACCTTAACGATCTATTTGGAAATTAAATAAAAAAAGAAGTTTAATAGAAAAGTAAATTGAATAAAAACGGAAGTTGAATAAAAATCAAAATCGAAGTTGCATAAAATTAGAAATGGAAGTTCAATGCAGAAACCACTATACCTTAACGATCTACTTGGAAATTATATAAAAAAGGAAGTTTAATCGTAAAGTAAATTGAATAAAAATGGAAGTTGCAGAAAATTAAATATGGAAGTTCAATCCAGAAACCACTTTACCTTAACGATGTATTTGGAAAATTAAATAAAAAAGGAAGTTTAATAGAAAAGTAAATTGAATAAAAATGGAAGTTGAATAAAAATAAAAATGAAAGTTGCATAAAATTAAAAAAGGAAGTTCAATCCCAAAACCACTATACCTTAACGATCTATTTGGAAATTAAATAAAAAAGGAAGTTGAGTAGAAAAGAATCTTGAATAAAAATGGAAGTTAAATAAAAATAAAAATGGAAGTTGTAGAAAATTAAAAATGGAAGTTCATTCCAGAAACCACTATACCATAACGATCTATTTGGAAATTATACAAAAAAGGAAGTTTAATAGGAAAGTAAATTGAATTAAAACGGAAGTAGAATACAAATAAAAATAAAAGTTGCATAAAATTAAAAATGGAAGTTCAATCCAGAAACCACTATACCTTAACGATATATTTGGAAATTAAATAAAAAAGGAAGTTTAATGGAAAAGTAAATTGAATAAAAATAAAAATGGAAGTTGCAGAAAATTAAATATGGAAGTTCAATCGAGAAACCACTATACCTTAACGATCTGTTTGGAAATTAAATAAAAAAGGAAGTTTAATAGGAAAGTAAATTGAATAAAAATGGAAGTTGAATAAAAATAAAAAGGAAAGTAGCAGAAAATTAAATATGGAAGTTCAATCCAGAAACGACTTTACCTTAACGTTCTATTCGGAAATTAAATAAAAAAGGAAGTTTAATAGCAAAGTAAATTGAATTAAAAGGGAAGTTGAATATAAATAAAAAGGAAAGTTGCAGAAAATTAACAGCGGAAGTTTAATCCCGAAACCACTATACCTTAACGATCTATTTGCAAATCAAATAAAAAGGGAAGTTTAATAGAACAGTAAATTGAATAAAAATGGAAGTTGAATAAAAATAAAAATGAAAGTTGCAGAAAATTAAAACCGGAAGTTCAATCCCGAAACCACTATACCTTAACGATCTATTTGCAAATCAAATAAAAAAGGAAGTTTAATAGAAATGTAAATTGAATAAAAATGGAAGTTGAACAAAAATAAAAATGAAAGTTGCATAAAATTAAAAATGGAAGTTCAATCCAAAAATTACTATACCTTAACGATCTATTTGGAAATTAAATAAAAAAGGAAGTTGAGCAGAAAAGAAACTTGAATAAAAAAGGAAGTTAAATAAAAATAAAAGTGGGAGTTGCAGAAAATTAAAAATGGAAGTTCATTCCAGAAACCACTATACCTTAACGATCTATATGGAAATTAAATAAAAAAGGAAGTTTAATAGAAAAGTAAATTGATTAAAAATGGAAGTAAAATAAAAATAAAAATGAAAGTTGCATAAAATTAAAAATGGAAGTTCAATCCAGAAACCACTATACCTTAACGATCTACTTGGAAATTAAATAAAAAAGGAAGTTTAATAGGAAAGTAAATTGAATTAAAACGGAAGTAGAATACAAATAAAAATGATAGTTGCAGAAAATTAAAAGCGAAAGTTCGAACCCGAAACGCTATACCTTAACGAGCTATTTGGAAATTAAATAAAAAAGGAAGTTCAATAGAAAAGTAAATTGAATAAAAATGGAAGTTGAATAAAAATAAAAATGAAAGTTACAGAAAATTAAATATGGAAGTTTAATCCAGAAACCACTTTACCTTAACGATCTATTTGGAAATTAAATATAAAAGGAAGTTTAATAGAAAAGTAAATTGAATAAAAATGGAAGTTGAATAAAAACAAAAATGAAAGTTGCATAAAATTAAAAATGGAAGTTCAATCCAAAAACCACTATACCTTAACGATCTATTTGGAAATTAAATATAAAAGGAAGTTGAGTAGAAAAGAATCTTGAATAAAAAAAGGAAGTTAAATAAAAATAAAAATGGTAGTTGCAGAAAATTAAAAATGGAAGTTCATTCCAGAAACCACTATACCTTAAGGATATATTTGGAAATTAAATATAAAAGGAAGTTTAATGGAAAAGTAAATTGAATAAAAGTGGAAGTTGAATAAAAATAAAAATGAAAGTTGCATAAAATTAAAAATGGAAGTTCAATCCAAAAACCACTATACCATAACGATATATTTGGAAATTAAATAAAAAAGGAAGTTGAGTACCGAAGAAACTTGAAAAAAAAAGGAAGTTAAATAAAAATAAAAGTGGAAGTTGCAGAAAATTAAAATTGGAAGTTCATTCCAGAAACCATTATATCTTAATGATCTGTTTGGAAATTAAATAAAAAAGGAAGTTTAATAGAAAAGTAATTTGAATAAAAATGGAAGTTGAATAAAAATAAAAATGAAAGTTGCAGAAAATTAAATATGGAAGTTCAATCCAGAAACCACTTTACCTTAACGTTCTATTCGGAAATTAAATAAAAAAGGAAGTTTAATAGCAAAGTAAATTGAATTAAAAGGGAAGTTGAATATAAATAAAAAGGAAAGTTGCAGAAAATTAACAGCGGAAGTTTAATCCCGAAACCACTATACCTTAACGATCTATTTGCAAATCAAATAAAAAGGGAAGTTTAATAGAAAAGTAAATTGAATAAAAATGGAAGTTGAATAAAAATAAAAATGAAAGTTGCAGAAAATTAAAACCGGAAGTTCAATCCTGAAACCACTATACCTTAACGATCTATTTGCAAATCAAATAAAAAAGGAAGTTTAATAGAAAAGTAAATTGAATAAAAATGGAAGTTGAACAAAAATAAAAATGAAAGTTGCATAAAATTAAAAATGGAAGTTCAATCCAAAAACAACTATACCTTAACGATCTATTTGGAAGTTAAATAAAAAAGGAAGTTCAGTAGAAAAGAAACTTGAATAAAAAAGGAAGTTAAATAAAAATAAAAGTGGAAGTTGCTGAAAATTAAAAATGGAAGTTCATTTCAGAAATCACTATACCTTAACGATCTACATGGAAATTAAACAAAAAAGGAAGTTTAATAGAAAAGTAATTTGAATAAAAATCGAAGTTGAATAAAAATAAAAATGAAAGTTGCAGAAAATTAAATATGCAAGTTCAATCCAGAAACCACTTTACCTTAACGTTCTATTTGGAAATTAAATAAAAAAGGAAGTTTAATAGCAAAGTAAATTGAATAAAAAGGGAAGTTGAATATAAATAAAAAGGAAAGTTGCAGAAAATTAACAGCGGAAGTTCAATCCCGAAACCACTATACCTTAACGATCTATTTGCAAATCAAATAAAAAGGGAAGTTTAATTGAAAAGTAAATTGAATAAAAATGGAAGTTGAATAAAAATAAAAAGGAAAGTTGCAGAAAATTAAAACCGGAAGTTCAATCCCGAAACCACTATACCTTAACGATCTATTTGCAAATCAAATAAAAAAGGAAGTTTAATAGAAATGTAAATTGAATAAAAATGGAAGTTGAACAAAAATAAAAATGAAAGTTGCATAAAATTAAAAATGGAAGTTCAATCCAAAAATTACTATACCTTAACGATCTATTTGGAAATTAGATAAAAAAGGAAGTTGAGCAGAAAAGAAACTTGAATAAAAAAGGAAGTTAAATAAAAATAAAAGTGGGAGTTGCAGAAAATTAAAAATGGAAGTTCATTCCAGAAACCAGTATACCTTAACGATCTATATGGAAATTAAATAAAAAAGGAAGTATAGCGATCTCGGGTTTACCCTTGTTGTATAGTGATCCAGACTTGTGTCTATAGATGTTGGTAGTTGACTATCATCTTGTTTGCATCCTCTTTACTTCATATTTGAGTTATGGGATGTGTTGGGTGGGTTTGTTTCAGGTTGGTTGAGTTTAGAAACCAAAACTAGTTGCCCAGATCTTTGGCCTGTCCGCTCGAGCGGAGATGTTGGCGCTCGAGCGTGGAATACACCCATCCAGTATTTTGTTGTGCAGTGTTGTACGCTCGAGCGTAGGGTTGGGAGCTCGAGCGGAGGTCTGGTTCTGCAAAAGTGCTGAGCAAGTGCATTCTGCGCTCGAGCGGGAGGTTGGCCGCTCGAGCGTAAGTCTGTGAGTGGCCGCTCGAGCGGGGTGTTTTACGCTCGAGCGGGAGACTGGGTTAAAGTCCCGAATTTGTGCCTTTTCAAATCACTTTTTGCTTTCTCTTCTCTCTCTTACTTTTCCAAAAAGCCATTTTCAGAGCTTCTCACTCTAAATCGGCCCTTCTCTCTTAGATTTGATCTAGTAAGGATCGTTTACTCACCTTGTGTCTTCACAAAAGTTGTGTTGATCGTCGAGAGCTTCCTTTTGATCTGAAAATTTCGAGGTTTGGAGCATTTTGGTTTTGGTCTTCATCTCCTTTGGGACTCCGAATTTGAGGTAGGGATAACCTACTCCTCTCTATGGGTTTTGTCTTTAAATTTTGGTATTTTGAGATGTTGGGCTTGGTTTGGTAATTTTGTGAAAGTTTGGGGCTTTTGTGTAATTTTACAAAAGTTGGGGTTTTATTCATAATAAACCTAGATGCATGTTTGGCATGGAAAATGGAATTAATGTTGAATCATTGATGAAAATGGGACCTAAGGGTTGAAATGTTAATTATGAGAATTGACCTAATTACATTGTTTAATTAATTGGGATAATTAATTGAGAGGAATGAAGGAATGAAATGTTGATTGAATATCCATTGTGCATTTATTTTCTATTTAGAAATAACTGCTTTGGGCTATCGGTGGAGGATAGTCGTGATTGTTGTAGACAATGCTTGATGATTAAGTAAACTGAAACTAATCAATGAAATGTGTCATGGAACTTGACGGTTGATAGAATACATTAATTATATGTATTGTGTGATTGTATATAGAACCTTTGTGTTTGTATACGTTATGTGTAGAGGAGGAGATAGGGGATGTACTCCGCGGTTTAGGGGAAGATAGGGGATGTACCTCTAAACCGGATAGGTATTGGGAGGAGATAGGGGATGAACTCCGTAGACAGAGCTCATATGCTTGTCTAGAGAAGTGAAGATAGAGCTCATATGCTTATCTTTGTGAAGTGTGGATACAGCTTGTATGCTTATCTGTGGATATTGTTGATATACATATCTGTTGTAGAATGTGGATACAGCTTTTATGCTTATCTGAATGTGAGATATAGTTTTTATACATATCTGTTGAAAGGATGATAGAGCTGACATGCTTATCTGTTGAAAAAGGGAAAATGAAAGGTAACTTAGACTCATAAGTTGTAAGACATAAACATGAAATTTATGTGATTGTATCAGTGTTAGCCATCTATCAATTGCTAATGTTTTAGTCATTGTTCATGGTTGGTTTAGTGTATTTCTACTGGGCTGTGGCTCACCCTATATGGGAACATCATTTTCAGGTACAGGAAGCATGCCACCTCCAAGGACATAGCTGGGAGGCTAGAGGCGGACATGTTTTGTTGTTTTACTTTTGATGTATTACATGTAACTTCAAGCCAAGGGCTTAATGTGTATCGAGTTAGTACTCTCTGTTGTAACCAAGTGTTAACTTGGAAAGCTGTAAGCCCGTAGGGCATTTTGTTATGATGTTAACATGTAATACTTATGTAATGAGACGCTAATGAATAATAGAAGGTGGTTTGTTTATACGTCAACGCATGTCTTGTTTGATGGGATTAATGTTATTATTTTGAGGGCGTTACAACTTGGTATCAGAGCGTACCGGGTTCGAATACTTTGGGTACGTGGGAAGTGATTAGTATCACAATGGGTTTGTCTCGCTTGATAGAGACTTAGATGTAGTATCGTATGTGATGTGCTTAAATGCTAACATGCTTATGTGATTATGTGGGTATGGGATTTAATTTCTAGGATGTTGAGTGGATCCTGGAGTTTCTGGAAGTCTTGTTGGAAAAGCACTTGATCAATGCTGTTTCTAACCGGAACTCTAGTAACGTCTCGGGACTATCATTATCCGGAAATGAAATTCGTAAGTGCTTATGTGTTTATGTGCTTACGTGGAGTGAATTACAGTTGTCCATGCATGAGGACGTGAGTGTTTAGTTTTGGCACACTTATGAATGTGTTAACGTTCTGTGTTGCCTTTATTAGGATGTCAGAACGAGGAAGGGGTGCTAGACGTGGTAGACCTGCGAGGCAGGAAGCACCGTTACAGGGTGAGATTCCGGCAGTGCAGGAGGGAGTTGGTCAGGCCAATGTGGCCGAGCCAGTAGGTCAGCAGGCTATGGGTGCCTTGGCCAGAGAGTTAGCAGGAGCTTTGGGTATTCTTAGGGCTGAGAATCAGGCAGCTGAGATAGGGCCTTCCTTCTTGAAGAGGGAGTTCTTTCGGTGTAATCCGGACGAGTTTATCGGGGATCCTAAAGAGCCGCTTAAGGCAGACGAATGGCTCGAACAGACAACGAAGACGTTTGAGATGCTTGGCATCGAGGACGGAGCATTGAAAGTGACCTTGGCATCCTTCCAGCTGAAGGGAGATGCGGGTCAATGGTGGAAATACGAGAAGGCTCGTGTTGGTGGGACTTGGGAGGCATTTGTGAATGCTTTTCAGGAGAGGTTTTTGTCTGCAGTAGCTAGAGAGAAGCTGAGGGATCAGTTTAGCCGGCTTAATCAGCAGGGCTTGTCAGTGGCCGAGTTTGAGGCTACTTTTACCAGTCTGTCCAGGTTTGCACCGGAACTGGTGGCGTCTGAGGAACGCCGTTGCTATGAGTTTGAGCGGAAGTTGAGGCGGGGCCTCAAGTTGAGAATTGGTGGGTCTTATATTCGAGAGTATAGACACCTAGTGGATGCTGCAGCTCATATGGAGCTTATGATGCAGGAGGAGGATGAGGGTCAGAGAGGCTCCAAGAGGAGCCAGGATAGTCAGAGTGATGGCAGGAGGCAGAGGGGTTCTAACCCTCAGCAGTCGCAGGGTGGTGTTGCTAGATCGACCTTCCCAGTGCCGAGTGCAGGCTCCGGGAGAGGTGGTCAGGGGGATTTCACCTGTTACAAGTGTGGCCAGTTGGGTCACAAGGTTTCAGTTTGCCCGCAGAAGGGTGGGGGTCAGAAAGCTGCTTCTTTTTCAGCTAGACCGCAGAGTCAGAGTTTGGGCAGGGGACAGCTCTTGACTTGTTATCAGTGTGGACAATCTGGGCACATGAAGAGGTTTTGCCCACAGTTGAGTGCCACTTCGGGAGCGTCTGGTTCTAGGCAGACGCAGGGTTTTCAGCCAGCTCAGTCTGTGCAGGCCTCGAGGGCCAATCCGGGAGCTTCGTCATCCCAGTCTGTGCAGCAGTCTTTTGCTCCGAGAGGTGAGCAGGTAGACCAGGGGCCTACGGGGCGCGTGTATGCTGTTACCGCGCAGGATTTAGTACCAGCTCCATCAGTAGTGAGAGGTACTTTTCTGTTTTGCAACTCGGTTGCTAATGTGTTGATAGACACGGGTGCATCTCATTCTTTTGTATCTGCTGCATTTGCATCTGTTTTGGAATTGGAGTTAGCACAGTTAGCATCTCCTATTTGTGTGGTATCGCCTTTGGGTGGTGAGTTGATTCTGAAACAGGGTGTTAGAGGTTGTGATATAGAGGTCGCCGACTATAGGCTTCCTTTTCCGTTTGTTGTCATGCCCATGAAGGGTTTTGATGTTATTTTGGGTATGGACTGGTTATCGTCATACCGGGCTGTTATTGATTGCTACCGCCAGAGGGTTACATTGTGTACCTTGAGCGGGGAGTGGTTCCATTTCTTGGGAGACCGGGTTGGTAGTGTTTTGCCACCGGGGTATGATTCGCGAGGGCGAAGTGAGCTTAGTGGTTTACTTGCTAGCTTTGAGAGTAGCGAGTGTGTTGAGACTCGGATTGTGTTGCCGAGGGTGGTTTGTGAGTATTCGGATGTTTTTCCCGAAGAACTTGTTAGTTTGCCACCTCACCGGGAGATAGAATTCTCTATTGATTTAGTGCCGGGTACGGCGCCGATTTCTATGGCACCTTACCGTTTTGCTCCAGCAGAGTTGGTTGAGTTGAAAGTTCAGCTCCAGGAATTGCTAGATAAAGGCTTTGTTCGCCCTAGCGTTTCACCGTGGGGAGCGCCGGCCCTCTTTGTTAAAAAGAAAGATGGTGCCTTGAGATTGTGTATTGACTATCGGAAGTTGAATCGGGCTACGGTTAAGAATAAGTACCCTATGCCCCGTATAGATGATTTGTTTGACCAGTTGAAGGGTTCCCGTTGTTTCTCTAAGATAGACTTGAGATCGGGTTACCACCAATTGAGGGTCAGGGATGAGGATATTCCGAAAACGGCATTCCGTACGCGGTATGGCCATTACGAGTTTCTGGTGATGCCATTTGGACTTACCAATGCACCGGCAGTCTTTATGGACTTGATGAACCGGATTTTCCGGGAGTTCTTAGACCGATTTGTGGTTGTCTTCGTGGACGACATCCTTATTTATTCGCCTTCTGAGGAGGAGCATGAGGCACACTTGAGAGTGGTGCTTGAGTTACTTAGAGCCCATAGGCTGTATGCCAAGTTTGGGAAGTGTGAGTTCTGGCTGGGGGAAGTCAAATTCTTAGGCCACGTGGTATCCGGGGAAGGGGTGTCTGTGGATACATCCAAGGTTGAGGCAGTGCAAGATTGGGCACAGCCTAAGAGTGTGTTTGAGATCCGCAGTTTTCTGGGATTAGCTGGGTATTACCGTCGGTTTGTGAAAGATTTCTCCAGGTTAGCGTCACCGTTGACTAGACTGACTCGGAAGGGAGTCAAGTTTGTGTGGAGTGAGACTTGTGAAAGGTCATTCCAAGAGTTGAAAGTTAGATTGACCACCGCTCCGGTGTTGATTATTCCGGAGAGAAGGTTGGGTTATGCGGTTTATTGTGATGCCTCACGAGAGGGTTTGGGTTGTGTGTTGATGCAAGAGGGGAAAGTGGTAGCTTATGGCTCACGTCAGTTGAAAATACACGAGAAGAATTACCCCACACACGACCTAGAATTAGCAGCTGTGATCTTTGCCTTCAAAATCTGGAGGCACTACCTTTATGGTGAGAGGTTCGAGGTATTCTCGGATCACAAGAGTTTGAAGTATCTGTTTACACAGAGAGACTTGAATTTGAGGCAGAGGAGATGGATGGAGTTCATCGAGGATTATGATTTTGAGTTACATTATCATCCGGGAAAGGCCAATGTTGTGGCCGATGCCCTTAGTAGGAAAACCATTAGTGATGTAGCTTGTATAGCCATCCGGGAATGGGAGATGTTGGAAGCACTTGGCGAGTTTGATTTGCTACTGGGCGAATCTGTCGAGGCTGCGGCCTTGTTTTCTGTTGTTGCGCAGCCTACACTTGTGATTAGAGTGTTAGAGGCACAGAGAGGTGACCTTGAGGTAGAATCCCTCCGAGAGAAGATCTCCAGTGGGAACGTTGAGAAGGGTTTGACGGTGTATCCCGACCTGAGTGTGAGATACCAAGACCGTTTGTTTGTACCGGAGTCTTGCCGAGAGGAAGTACTCTGAGAGTTTCACCATTCGCGCCTTGCGGTGCATCCGGGAGGTACTAAGATGTATCAGGATTTGGGTCGCCAGTTTTGGTGGCGGGGTATGAAGAGAGATGTGGCTATTTTCGTATCGAAGTGCCTTACTTGCCAGCAAGTGAAGGCCGAGCATCAGAGGCCAGCGGGTTTGTTGCAACCCTTGCCTATTGCCGAGTGGAAGTGGGAGCATGTCACTATGGACTTCGTTGTAGGTCTTCCGAGGACTCAACGGGGTAGTGATGCTATTTGGGTGGTTGTAGATCGGTTGACTAAGTCGGCGCACTTTATTCCTATGCGCGTGAGAGATTCGGTGGATAATCTTGCCGATTTGTATGTTCGGGACGTAGTGAGATTGCACGGGGTCCCAGTGACGATTGTCTCAGATAGAGACCCTCGTTTTACTGCTAGGTTGTGGCAGAGTTTGCAGAGTGCCTTGGGCACTAAGTTGACCTTTAGTACGGCTTATCATCCTCAGACTGACGGGCAGTCCGAGCGTACTATTCAGATCCTCGAGGATATGCTTCGGGGTTGTGTCCTGGACTTTAGTGGGACGTGGGAGAGGCACTTACCCTTGGTGGAGTTTGCCTACAACAACAGTTTTCAGTCTAGCATCGGTATGGCACCGTTTGAGGCCTTGTATGGCCGACCGTGTAGGTCTCCAGTTTGTTGGGCCGAGGTGGGTGATGCACCTTTGTTGGGTCCGGAGTTGGTGAGGGAGACGACGGAGAAAGTTGAACTTATCCGTAGGAGGCTTGTTACAGCCCAAAGTCGACAAAAGAGTTATGCCGACCGTAGGAGGAGGCCTTTGGCGTTTGAGGTAGGTGATCATGTCTTTCTGAAAATATCACCTAGGCGAGGCCTGATGAGGTTTGGGAAGAGTGGGAAATTATCCCCTCGGTTTATTGGTCCTTTTGAGATCCTTGAGAGGATTGGCGAGGTTGCTTATCGGTTAGCCTTACCGCCGCAGTTGTCCGGGGTGCATGACGTGTTTCATGTGAGTATGCTTCGGAAGTATGAGCCAGATCCATCACATGTGCTGGATTGGAGCGATTTAGAGGTAGATGAGGATGCCTCGTATGAGGAGAGACCGGTTCGGGTCTTAGATAGGCGGGATCAGGTCCTGCGTGGCAAGACCATTCCTTTGGTGAAAGTCTTGTGGAAACATCACGGAGTGGAGGAAGCCACTTGGGAACGTGAGTTGGAAGTCCGTGAGAAATATCCGGACTTGTTTATTGATATGTAATCTTGTATTTGAATTTTACATTTTGTTGAACTTAAGAGCTTTTATATATGTCTTAAGTTGTGAAACATTGAGAATGTTTTGATTATTGGTAGTATGTTTTGGAACTTGCCTCATATGGAAGTTGAATGTAACATCATATCTGTTGAACATATTGTTGAAATTGGAAGGATAATGCATAATGTTGATGCATGTTGAAAGTACATATGTTGTTTACATATTGTGATATGTCTCTTGTTTAAGGGATGGGATGACCGGTAATGGGTCGAATTGTTGAATGTTAAAATATAACATTGTTTAAAATGGAAGAAAACTTGTTTTGAAAACTGGTGCTTAATTTCGGGGACGAAATTCTTTAAGGGGGGGAGGTTATAGCGATCTCGGGTTTACCCTTGTTGTATAGTGATCCAGACTTGTGTCTATAGATGTTGGTAGTTGACTATCATCTTGTTTGCATCCTCTTTACTTCATATTTGAGTTATGGGATGTGTTGGGTGGGTTTGTTTCAGGTTGGTTGAGTTTAGAAACCAAAACTAGTTGCCCAGATCTTTGGCCTGTCCGCTCGAGCGGAGATGTTGGCGCTCGAGCGTGGAATACACCCATCCAGTATTTTGTTGTGCAGTGTTGTACGCTCGAGCGTAGGGTTGGGAGCTCGAGCGGAGGTCTGGTTCTGCAAAAGTGCTGAGCAAGTGCATTCTGCGCTCGAGCGGGAGGTTGGCCGCTCGAGCGTAAGTCTGTGAGTGGCCACTCGAGCGGGGTGTTTTACGCTCGAGCGGGAGACTGGGTTAAAGTCCCGAATTTGTGCCTTTTCAAATCACTTTTTGCTTTCTCTTCTCTCTCTTACTTTTCCAAAAAGCCATTTTCAGAGCTTCTCACTCTAAATCGGCCCTTCTCTCTTAGATTTGATCTAGTAAGGATCGTTTACTCACCTTGTGTCTTCACAAAAGTTGTGTTGATCGTCGAGAGCTTCCTTTTGATCTGAAAATTTCGAGGTTTGGAGCATTTTGGTTTTGGTCTTCATCTCCTTTGGGACTCCGAATTTGAGGTAGGGATAACCTACTCCTCTCTATGGGTTTTGTCTTTAAATTTTGGTATTTTGAGATGTTGGGCTTGGTTTGGTAATTTTGTGAAAGTTTGGGGCTTTTGTGTAATTTTACAAAAGTTGGGGTTTTATTCATAATAAACCTAGATGCATGTTTGGCATGGAAAATGGAATTAATGTTGAATCATTGATGAAAATGGGACCTAAGGGTTGAAATGTTAATTATGAGAATTGACCTAATTACATTGTTTAATTAATTGGGATAATTAATTGAGAGGAATGAAGGAATGAAATGTTGATTGAATATCCATTGTGCATTTATTTTCTATTTAGAAATAACTGCTTTGGGCTATCGGTGGAGGATAGTCGTGATTGTTGTAGACAATGCTTGATGATTAAGTAAACTGAAACTAATCAATGAAATGTGTCATGGAACTTGACGGTTGATAGAATACATTAATTATATGTATTGTGTGATTGTATATAGAACCTTTGTGTTTGTATACGTTATGTGTAGAGGAGGAGATAGGGGATGTACTCCGCGGTTTAGGGGAAGATAGGGGATGTACCTCTAAACCGGATAGGTATTGGGAGGAGATAGGGGATGAACTCCGTAGACAGAGCTCATATGCTTGTCTAGAGAAGTGAAGATAGAGCTCATATGCTTATCTTTGTGAAGTGTGGATACAGCTTGTATGCTTATCTGTGGATATTGTTGATATACATATCTGTTGTAGAATGTGGATACAGCTTTTATGCTTATCTGAATGTGAGATATAGTTTTTATACATATCTGTTGAAATGATGATAGAGCTGACATGCTTATCTGTTGAAAAAGAGAAAATGAAAGGTAACTTAGACTCATAAGTTGTAAGACATAAACATGAAATTTATGTGATTGTATCAGTGTTAGCCATCTATCAATTGCTAATGTTTTAGTCATTGTTCATGGTTGGTTTAGTGTATTTCTACTGGGCTGTGGCTCACCCTATATGGGAACATCATTTTCAGGTACAGGAAGCATGCCACCTCCAAGGACATAGCTGGGAGGCTAGAGGCGGACATGTTTTGTTGTTTTACTTTTGATGTATTACATGTAACTTCAAGCCAAGGGCTTAATGTGTATCGAGTTAGTACTCTCTGTTGTAACCAAGTGTTAACTTGGAAAGCTGTAAGCCCGTAGGGCATTTTGTTATGATGTTAACATGTAATACTTATGTAATGAGACGCTAATGAATAATAGAAGGTGGTTTGTTTATACGTCAACGCATGTCTTGTTTGATGGGATTAATGTTATTATTTTGAGGGCGTTACCGGAAGTTTAATAGAAAAGTAAATTGATTAAAAATGGAAGTAAAATAAAAATAAAAATGAAAGTTGCATAAAATTAAAAATGGAAGTTCAATCCAGAAACCACTATACCTTAACGATCTACTTGGAAATTAAATAAAAAAGGAAGTTTAATAGGAAAGTAAATTGAATTAAAATGGAAGTAGAATACAAATAAAAATGATAGTTGCAGAAAATTAAAAGCGGAAGTTCGAACCCGAAACGCTATACCTTAACGATCTATTTGGAAATTAAATAAAAAAGGAAGTTCAATAGAAAAGTAAATTGAATAAAAATGGAAGTTGAATAAAAATAAAAATGAAAGTTACAGAAAATTTAATATGGAAGTTCAATCCAGAAACCACTTTACCTTAACGATCTATTTGGAAATTAAATATAAAAGGAAGTTTAATAGAAAAGTAAATTGAATAAAAATGGAAGTTGAATAAAAATAAAAATGAAAGTTGCATAAAATTAAAAATGGAAGTTCAATCCAAAAAACACTATACCTTAACGATCAATTTGGAAATTAAATATAAAAGGAAGTTGAGTAGAAAAGAATCTTGAATAAAAAAAGGAAGTTAAATAAAAATAAAAATGGTAGTTGCAGAAAATTAAAAATGGAAGTTCATTCCAGAAACCACTATACCTTAACGATATATTTGGAAATTAAATAAAAAAGGAAGTTTAATGGAAAAGTAAATTGAATAAAAGTGGAAGTTGAATAAAAATAAAAATGAAAGTTGCATAAAATTAAAAATGGAAGTTCAATCCAAAAACCACTATACCATAACGATATATTTGGAAATTAAATAAAAAAGGAAGTTGAGTACCGAAGAAACTTGAATAAAAAAGGAAGTTAAATAAAAATAAAAGTGGAAGTTGCAGAAAATTAAAATTTGAAGTTCATTCCAGAAACCATTATACCTTAATGATCTGTTTGGAAATTAAATAAAAAAGGAAGTTTAATAGAAAAGTAATTTGAATAAAAATGGAAGTTGAATAAAAATAAAAATGAAAGTTGCAGAAAATTAAATATGGAAGTTCAATCCAGAAACCACTTTACCTTAACGTTCTATTCGGAAATTAAATAAAAAAGGAAGTTTAATAGCAAAGTAAATTGAATTAAAAGGGAAGTTGAATATAAATAAAAAGGAGAGTTGCAGAAAATTAACAGCGGAAGTTTAATCCCGAAACCACTATACCTTAACGATCTATTTGCAAATCAAATAAAAAGGGAAGTTTAATAGAAAAGTAAATTGAATAAAAATGGAAGTTGAATAAAAATAAAAATGAAAGTTGCAGAAAATTAAAACCGGAAGTTCAATCCCGAAACCACTATACCTTAACGATCTATTTGCAAATCAAATAAAAAAGGAAGTTTAATAGAAAAGTAAATTGAATAAAAATGGAAGTTGAACAAAAATAAAAATGAAAGTTGCATAAAATTAAAAATGGAAGTTCAATCCAAAAACCACTATACCTTAACGATCTATTTGGAAGTTAAATAAAAAAGGAAGTTCAGTAGAAAAGAAACTTGAATAAAAAAGGAAGTTAAATAAAAATAAAAGTGGAAGTTGCAGAAAATTAAAAATGGAAGTTCATTTCAGAAACCACTATACCTTAACGATCTATATGGAAATTAAATAAAAAAGGAAGTTTAATAGAAAAGTAAATTGATTAAAAATGGAAGTAAAATAAAAATAAAAATGAAAGATGCATAAAATTAAAAATGGAAGTTCAATCCAGAAACCACTATGCCTTAACGATCTACTTGGAAATTAAATAAAAAAAGAAGTTTAATAGGAAAGTAAATTGAATTAAAATGGAAGTTGAATAAAAATAAAAATGAAAGTTGCATAAAATTAAAAATGGAAGTTCAATCCAAAAACCACTATACCTTAACGATCTATTTGGAAGTTAAATAAAAAAGGAAGTTCAGTAGAAAAGAAACTTGAATAAAAAAGGAAGTTAAATAAAAATAAAAGTGGAAGTTGCAGAAAATTAAAAATGGAAGTTCATTTCAGAAACCACTATACCTTAACGATCTATATGGAAATTAAATAAAAAAGGAAGTTTAATAGAAAAGTAAATTGATTAAAAATGGAAGTAAAATAAAAATAAAAATGAAAGATGCATAAAATTGAAAATGGAAGTTCAATCCAGAAACCACTATGCCTTAACGATCTACTTGGAAATTAAATAAAAAAGGAAGTTTAATAGGAAAGTAAATTGAATTAAAATGGAAGTTGAATAAAAATAAAAATGAATGTAGCATAAAATTAAAAATGGATGTTCAATCCAAAAACCACTATACCTTAACGATCTATTTGGAAATTAAATAAAAAAGGAAGTTTAATAGAAAAGTAAATTGAATAAAAATGGAAGTTGAATAAAAATAAAAATGAAAGTTGCAGAAAATTAAATATGGAAGTTCAATCCAGAAACCACTATACCTTAACGATCTATTTGGAAATTAAATAAAAAAGGAAGTTTAATAGAAAAGTAAATTGCATAAAATGGAAGTTGAATGAAAATAAAAATGAAATTTGCATAAAATTAAAAATGGAAGTTCAATCCAAAAACCACTATACCTTAACGATCTATTTGGAAATTAAATAAAAAAGGAAGTTGAGTAGAAAAGAAACTTGAATAAAAAAGGAAGTTAAGTAAAAATAAAAATGGAAGTTGCAGAAAAGTAAAAATGGAAGTTCAATCCAAAAACCACTATACCTTAACGATCTATTTGGAAATTAAATAAAAAAGGAAGTTTAATAGAAAAGTAAATTGATTAAAAATGGAAGTAAAATAAAAATAAAAATGAAAGTTGCATAAAATTAAAAATGGAAGTTCAATCCAGAAACCACTATACCTTAACGATATGCTTGGAAATTAAATAAAAAAGGAAGTTTAATAGGAAATTAAATTGAATTAAAACGGAAGTAGAATAGAAATAAAAATAAAAAGTTGCATAAAATTAAAAATGGAAGTTCAATCCAGAAACCACTATACCGTAACAATATATTTGGAAATTAAATAAAAAAGGAAGTTTAATAGAAAAGTAAATTGAATAAAAATGGAAGTTGAATATAAATAAAAATGGAAGTTGCAGAAAATTAAATATGGAAGTTCAATCCAGAAACGACTATACCTTAACGATCTACTTGGAAATTAAATAAAAAAGGAAGTTTAATAGGAAAGTAAGTTGAATTAAAATGGAAGTTGAATAAAAATAAAAATGATAGTAGCAGAAAATTATAAATGAAAGTTCAATCCAGAAACCACTATACCTTAACGATCTATTTGGAAATTAAATAAAAAAGGAAGTTTAATAGAAAAGTAAATTGAATAAAAATGGTGGTTGAATAAAAATAAAAATGAAAGTTGCAGAAAATTAAATATGGATGTTCAATCCAGAAACCACTATACCTTAACGATCTATTTAGAAATTAAAAAAAAAATGAAGTTTAATAAAAAAGTAAATTGCATAAAATGGAAGTTGAATAAAAATAAAAATGAAAGTTGCATAAAATTAAAAATTGAAGTTCAATCCAAAAACCACTATACCTTAACGATCTATTTGGAAATTGAATAAAAAAGGAAGTTGAGTAGAAAAGAAACTTGAATAAAAAAGGAAGTTAAATAAAAATAAATACGGAAGTTGCAGAAAATTACAAATGGAAGTTCAATCCAGAAACCACTATACCTTAACGATCTATTTGGAAATTAAATAAAAAAGGAAGTTTAATAGAAAAGTAAATTGATTAAAAATGGAAGTAAAATAAAAATAAAAATGAAAGTTGCATAAAATTAAAAATGGAAGTTCAATCCGGAAACCACTATACCTTAACGATCTACTTGGAAATTAAATAAAAAAGGAAGTTTAATGGGAAAGTAAATTGAATTAAAACGGAAGTAGAATACAAATAAAAATAAAAGTTGCATAAAATTAAAAATGGAAGTTCAATCCAGAAACCACTATACCATAATGATATATTTGGAAATTAAATAAAAAAGGAAGTTTAAGATAAAAGTAAATTGAATAAAAATGGAAGTTGAATAAAAATAAAAATGGAAGTTGCAGAAAATTAAATATGGAAGTTCAATCGAGAAACCACTATACCTTAGCGATCTGTTTGGAAATTAAATAAAAAAGGAAGTTTAATAGAAAAGTAAATTGAATAAAAATGGAAGTTGAATAAAAATAAAAGCGAAAGTTGCAGAAAATTAAAAGCGGAAGTTCAATCCCGAAACCACTATACCTTAACGATCTATTTGGACATCAAATAAAAAAGGAAGTTTAATAGCGAAGTAAACTGAATAAAAATGGAAGTTGAATAAAAATAAAAATGAAAGTTGCAGAAAATTAAAAATGGAAGTTCAATCCAAAAACCACTATACCTTAACGATCTATTTGGAAATTAAATAAAAAAGGAAGTTTAATAGAAAAGTCACTTAAAAAAAAATGAAAGTTGAATAAAAATAAAAATGAAAGTTGCATAAAATTAAAAATGGAAGTTTAATCCAAAAACCACTATACCTTAACGATCTATTTGGAAATTAAATAAAAAAGGAAGTTGAGTAGAAAAGAAACTTGAATAAAAAAGGAAGTTAAATAAAAATAAAAATGGAAGTTGCAGAAAATTAAAAATGGAAGTTCAATCCAGAAACCACTATACCTTAACGATCTATTTGGAAATCAAATAAAAAAGGAAGTTTAATAGCGAAGTAAATTGAATAAAAACAGAAGTTGAATAAAAATAAAAATGAAAGTTGCAGAAAATTAAAAATGGAAGTTCAATCCAAAAACCACTATACCTTAACGATCTATTTAGAAATTAAATAAAAAGGAAGTTTAATAGAAAAGTAACTTAAATAAAAATGAAAGTTGCATAAAATTAAAAATGGAAGTTTAATCCAAAAACCACTATACCTTAACGATCTATTTGGAAATTGAATAAAAAAGGAAGTTGAGTAGAAAAGAAACTTTAATAAAAAAGGACGTTAAATAAAAATAAAAATAAAAATGGAAGTTGGAGAAAATTAAAAATGGAAGTTCATTCCCGAAACCACTATACCTTAACGATCTATTTGGAAATTAAATAAAAAAGGAAGTTTAATAGAAAAGTAAATTGAATAAAAAAGGAAGTAGAATATAAATAAAAATGAAAGTTGGATAAAAATGAAAAAGAAAGTTCAATCCAGAAACCACTATACCTTAGCGATCTATTTGGAAAGTAAATAAAAAAGGAAGTTTAATAGGAAAGTAAATTTAACTAAAATGGATGTAGAATAAAAATAAAAATGAAAGTTGCATAAAATTAAAAATGGAAGTTCAATCCAGAAACCACTATACCTTAACGATCTATTTGGAAATTAAATAAAAAAGGAAGTTTAACCGAAAAGTAAATTGAATAAAAATGGAAGTTGAATAAAAATAAAAATCAAAGTTACAGAAAATTAAATATGGAAGTTCAATCCAGAAACCACTTTACCTTAACGATCTATTTGGAAATTAAATAAAAAAGGAAGTTTAATAGAAAAGTAAATTGAATAAAAATGGAAGTTGAATAAAAATAAAAATGAAAGTTGCAAAAAATTAAAAATGGAAGTTCAATCCAAAAACCACTATACCTTAATGATCTATTTGGAAATTAAATAAAAAAGGAAGTTGAGTAGAAAAGAATCTTGAATAAGAAAATGAAGTTAAATAAAAATAAAAATAGTAGTTACAGAAAATTAAAAATGGAAGTTCATTCCAGAGACCACTATTCCTTAACGATCTATTTGGAAATTAAATAAAAAAGGAAGTTTAATAGAAAAGTAAATTGATTAAAAATGGAAGTAAAATAAAAATAAAAATCAAAGATGCATAAAATTAAAAATGGAAGTTCAATCCAGAAACGGCTATACCTTAACGATCTACTTGGAAATTAAATAAAAAATGAAGTTCAATAGGAAAGTAAGTTGAATTAAAATGGAAGTTGAATAAAAATAAAAATGAAAGTAGCATAAAATTAAAAATGAAAGTTCAATCCAGAAACCACTATACCTTAACGATCTATTTGGAAATTAAATAAAAAAGGAAGTTTAATAGAAAAGTAAATTGAATAAAAATGGAGGTTGAATAAAAATAAAAGTGAAAGTTGCAGAAAATTAAATATGGATGTTCAATCCAGAAACCACTATACCTTAACGATCTATTTGTAATTTAAAAAAAAAATGAAGTTTAATAGAAAAGTAAATTGCATAAAATGGAAGTTGAATAAAAATAAAAATGAAAGTTGCATAAAATTAAAAATTGAAGTTCAATCCAAAAACTACTATACCTTAACGATCTATTTGGAAATTAAATAAAAAAGGAAGTTGAGTAGAAAAGAAACTTGAATAAAAAAGCAAGTTAAATAAAAATAAAAACGGAAGTTGCAGAAAATTAAAAATGGAAATTCAATCCAGAAACCACTATACCTTAACGATCTATTTGGAAATTAAATAAAAAAGGAAATTTAATAGAAAAGTAAATTGATTAAAAATGGAAGTAAAATAAAAATAAAAATGAAAGTTGCATAAAATTAAAAATGGAAGTTCAATCCGGAAACCACTATACCTTAACGATCTACTTGGAAATTAAGTAAAAAAGGAAGTTTAATGGGAAAGTAAATTGAATTAAAACGGAAGTAGAATACAAATAAAAATAAAAGTTGCATAAAATTAAAAATGGAAGTTCAATCCAGAAACCACTATACCTTAATGATATATTTGGAAATTAAATAAAAAAGGAAGTTTAAGAGAAAAGTAAATTGAATAAAAATGGAAGTTGAATAAAAATAAAAATGGAAGTTGCAGAAAATTAAATATGGAAGTTCAATCGAGAAACCACTATACCTTAGCGATCTGTTTGGAAATTAAATAAAAAAGGATGTTTAATAGAAAAGTAAATTGAAAAAAAATGGAAGTTGAATAAAAATAAAAGCGAAAGTTGCAGAAAATTAAAAGCGGAAGTTCAATCCCGAAACCACTATACCTTAACGATCTATTTGGACATCAAATAAAAAACGAAGTTTAATAGCGAAGTAAACTGAATAAAAATGGAAGTTGAATAAAAATAAAAATGAAAGTTGCAGAAAATTAAAAATGGAAGTTCAATCCAAAAACCACTACACCTTAACGATCTATTTGGACATTAAATAAAAAAGGAAGTTTAATAGAAAAGTCACTTAAATAAAAATGAAAGTTGAATAAAAATAAAAATGAAAGTTGCATAAAATTAAAAATGGAAGTTTAATCCAAAAACCACTATACCTTAACGATCTATTTGGAAATTAAATAAAAAAGGAAGTTGAGTAGAAAAGAAACTTGAATAAAAAAGGAAGTTAAATAAAAATAAAAACGGAAGTTGCAGAAAATTAAAAATGGAAGTTCAATCCAGAAACCACTATACCTTAACGATCTATTTGGAAATCAAATAAAAAAGGAAGTTAAATAGCGAAGTAAATTGAATAAAAATGGAAGTGGAATAAAAATAAAAATGAAAGTTGCAGAAAATTAAAAATGGAAGTTCAATCCAAAAACCACTATACCTTAACGATCTATTTGGAAATTAAATAAAAAAAGGAATTTTAATAGAAAAGTAACTTAAATAAAAATGAAAGTTGAATAAAAATAAAAATGAAAGTTGCATAAAATTAAAAATGGAAGTTTAATCCAAAAACCACTATACCTTAACGATCTATTTGGAAATTAAATAAAAAAGGAAGTTGAGTAGAAAAGAAACTTTAATAAAAAAGGACGTTAAATAAAAATAAAAATGGAAGTTGCAGAAAATTAAAAATGGAAGTTCATTCCCGAAACCACTATACCTTAACGATCTATTTGGAAATTAAATAAAAAAGGTAGTTTAATAGAAAAGTAAATTGAATAAAAAAGGAAGTAGAATATAAATAAAAATGAAAGTTGGATAAAAATGAAAAAGAAAGTTCAATCCAGAAACCACTATACCTTAGCAATCTATTTGGAAAGTAAATAAAAAAGGAAGTTTAATAGGAAAGTAAATTTAATTAAAATGGATGTTGAATAAAAATAAAAGTGAAAGTTGCAGAAAATTAAATATGGATGTTCAATCGAGAAACCACTATACCTTAGCGATCTGTTTGGAAATTAAATAAAAAAGGATGTTTAATAGAAAAGTAAATTGAAAAAAAATGGAAGTTGAATAAAAATAAAAGCGAAAGTTGCAGAAAATTAAAAGCGGAAGTTCAATCCCGAAACCACTATACCTTAACGATCTATTTGGACATCAAATAAAAAACGAAGTTTAATAGCGAAGTAAACTGAATAAAAATGGAAGTTGAATAAAAATAAAAATGAAAGTTGCAGAAAATTAAAAATGGAAGTTCAATCCAAAAACCACTACACCTTAACGATCTATTTGGAAATTAAATAAAAAAGGAAGTTTAATAGAAAAGTCACTTAAATAAAAATGAAAGTTGAATAAAAATAAAAATGAAAGTTGCATAAAATTAAAAATGGAAGTTTAATTCAAAAACCACTATACCTTAACGATCTATTTGGAAATTAAATAAAAAAGGAAGTTGAGTAGAAAAGAAACTTGAATAAAAAAGGAAGTTAAATAAAAATAAAAACGGAAGTTGCAGAAAATTAAAAATGGAAGTTCAATCCAGAAACCACTATACCTTAACGATCTATTTGGAAATCAAATAAAAAAGGAAGTTTAATAGCGAAGTAAATTGAATAAAAATGGAAGTGGAATAAAAATAAAAATGAAAGTTGCTGAAAATTAAAAATGGAAGTTCAATCCAAAAACCACTATACCTTAACGATCTATTTGGAAATTAAATAAAAAAAGGAAGTTTAATAGAAAAGTAACTTAAATAAAAATGAAAGTTGAATAAAAATAAAAATGAAAGTTGCATAAAATTAAAAATAGAAGTTTAATCCAAAAACCACTATACCTTAACGATCTCTTTGGAAATTAAATAAAAAAGGAAGTTGAGTAGAAAAGAAACTTTAATAAAAAAGGACGTTAAATAAAAATAAAAATGGAAGTTGCAGAAAATTAAAAATGGAAGTTCATTCCCGAAACCACTATACCTTAACGATCTATTTGGAAATTAAATAAAAAAGGAAGTTTAATAGAAAAGTAAATTGAATAAAAAAGGAAGTAGAATATAAATAAAAATGAAAGTTGGATAAAAATGAAAAAGAAAGTTCAATCCAGAAACCACTATACCTTAGCGATCTATTTGGAAAGTAAATAAAGAAGGTAGTTTAATAGAAAAGTAAATTGAATAAAAAAGGAAGTAGAATATAAATAAAAATGAAAGTTGGATAAAAATGAAAAAGAAAGTTCAATCCAGAAACCACTATACCTTAGCGATCTATTTGGAAAGTAAATAAAAAAGGAAGTTTAATAGGAAAGTAAATTTAATTAAAATGGATGTAGAATAAAAATAAAAATGAAAGTTGCATAAAATTAAAAATGGAAGTTCAATCCAGAAACCACTATACCTTAACTATCTATTTGGAAATTAAATAAAAAAGGAAGTTTAACAGAAAAGTAAGTTGAATAAAAATGGAAGTTGAATAAAAATAAAAATGAAAGTTACAGAAAATTAAATATGGAAGTTCAATCCAGAAACCACTTTACCTTAACGATCTATTTGGAAATTAAATAAAAAAGGAAGTTTAATAGAAAAGTAAATTGAATAAAAATGGAAGTTGAATAAAAATAAAAATGAAAGTTGCATAAAATTAAAAATGGAAGTTCAATCCAAAAACCACTATACCTTAATGATCTATTTGGAAATTAAATAAAAAAGGAAGTTGAGTAGAAAAGAATCTTGAATAAAAAAAGGAAGTTAAATAAAAATAAAAATAGTAGTTACAGAAAATTAAAAATGGAAGTTCATTCCAGAGACCACTATTCCTTAACGATCTATTTGGAAATTAAATAAAAAAGGAAGTTTAATAGAAAAGTAAATTCATTAAAAATGGAAGTAAAATAAAAATAAAAATGAAAGATGCATAAAATTTAAAATGGAAGTTCAATCCAGAAACGACTATACCTTAACGATCTACTTGGAAATTAAATAAAAAATGAAGTTTAATAGGAAAGTAAGTTGAATTAAAATGGAAGTTGAATAAAAATAAAAATGAAAGTAGCATAAAATTAAAAATGAAAGTTCAATCCAGAAACCACCATACCTTAACGATCTATTTGGAAATTAAATAAAAAAGGAAGTTTAATAGAAAAGTAAATTGAATAAAAATAAAAGAGAAAGTTGCAGAAAATTAAATATGGATGTTCAATCCAGAAACCACTATACCTTAACGATCTATTTGGAAATTAAAAAAAAAATTAAGTTTAATGGAAAACTAAATTGCATAAAATGGAAGTTGAATAAAAATAAAAATGAAAGTTGCATAAAATTAAAAATTGAAGTTCAATCCAAAAACCACTATACCTTAACGATCTATTTGGAAATTAAATAAAAAAGGAAGTTGAGTAAAAAAGAAACTTGAATAAAAAAGGAAGTTAAATAAAAATAAAAACGGAAGTTGCAGAAAATTAAAAATGGAAATTCAATCCAGAAACCACTATACCTTAACGATCTATTTGGAAATTAAATAAAAAAGGAAGTTTAATAGAAAAGTAAATTGATTAAAAATGGAAGTAAAATAAAAATAAAAATGAAAGTTGCATAAAATTAAAAATGGAAGTTCAATCCGGAAACCACTATACCTTAACGATCTACTGGGAAATTAAATAAAAAAGGAAGTTTAATGTGAAAGTAAATTGAATTAAAACAGAAGTAGAATACAAATAAAAATAAAAGTTGCATAAAATTAAAAATGGAAGTTCAATCCAGAAACCACTATACCTTAATGATATATTTGGAAATTAAATAAAAAAGGAAGTTTAAGAGAAAAGTAAATTGAATAAAAATGGAAGTTGAATAAAAATAAAAATGGAAGTTGCAGAAAATTAAATATGGAAGTTCAATCGAGAAACCACTATACCTTAGCGATCTGTTTGGAAATTAAATAAAAAAGGAAGTTTAATAGAAAAGTAAATTGAATAAAAATGGAAGTTGAAAAAAAATAAAAGCGAAAGTTGCAGAAAATTAAAAGCGGAAGTTCAATCCCGAAACCACTATACCTTAACGATCTGTTTGGACATCAAATAAAAAAGGAAGTTTAATAGCGAAGTAAACTGAATAAAAATGGAAGTTGAATAAAAATAAAAATGAAAGTTGCAGAAAATTAAAAATGAAAGTTCAATCCAAAAACCACTATGCCTTAACGATCTATTTGGAAATTAAATAAAAAAGGAAGTTTAATAGAAAAGTCACTTAAATAAAAATGAAAGTTGAATAAAAATAAAAATGAAAGTTGCATAGAATTAAAAATGGAAGTTTAATCCAAGAACCACTATACCTTAACGATCTATTTGGAAATTAAATAAAAAAGGAAGTTGAGTAGAAAAGAAACTTTAATAAAAAAGGAAGTTAAATAAAAATAAAAACGGAAGTTGTAGAAAATTAAAAATGGAAGTTTAATCCAGAAACCACTATACCTTAACGATCTATTTGGAAATCAAATAAAAAAGGAAGTTAAATAGCGAAGTAAATTGAATAAAAATGGAAGTGGAATAAAAATAAAAATGAAAGTTGCAGAAAATTAAAAATGGAAGTTCAATCCAAAAACCACTATACCTTAACGATCTATTTGGAAATTAAATAAAAAAAGGAAGTTTAATAGAAAAGTAACTTAAATAAAAATGAAAGTTGAATAAAAATAAAAATGAAAGTTGCATAAAATTAAAAATGGAAGTTTAATCCAAAAACCACTATACCTTAACGATCTATTTGGAAATTAAATAAAAAAGGAAGTTGAGTAGAAAAGAAACTTGAATAAAAAAGGACGTTAAATAAAAATAAAAATGGAAGTTGCAGAAAATTAAAAATGGAAGTTCATTCCCGAAACCACTATACCTTAACGATCTATTTGGAAATTAAATAAAAAAGGTAGTTTAATAGAAAAGTAAATTGAATAAAAAAGGAAGTAGAATATAAATAAAAATGAAAGTTGGATAAAAATGAAAAAGAAAGTTCAATTCAGAAACCACTATACCTTAGCAATCTATTTGGAAAGTAAATAAAAAAGGAAGTTTAATAGGAAAGTAAATTTAATTAAAATGGATGTTGAATAAAAATAAAAGTGAAAGTTGCAGAAAATTAAATATGGATGTTCAATCCAGAAACCACTATACCTTAACGATCTATTTGGAAATTAAAAAAAAATTAAGTTTAATAGAAAATAAATTGCATAAAATGGAAGTTGAATAAAAATAAAAATGAAAGTTGCATAAAATTAAAAATTGAAGTTCAATCCAAAAACCACTATACCTTAACGATCTATTTGGAAATTAAATAAAAAAGGAAGTTGAGTAGAAAAGAAACTTGAATAAAAAAGGAAGTTAAATAAAAATAAAAGTGGAAGTTGCAGAAAATTAAAAATGGAAGTTCATTTCAGAAACCACTATACCTTAACGATCTATTTGCAAATCAAATAAAAAAGGAAGTTTAATAGAAAAGTAAATTGAATAAAAATGGAAGTTGAACAAAAATAAAAATGAAAGTTGCATAAAATTAAAAATGGAAGTTCAATCCAAAAACCACTATACCTTAACGATCTATTTGGAAGTTAAATAAAAAAGGAAGTTCAGTAGAAAATAAACTTGAATAAAAAAGGAACTTAAATAAAAATAAAAGTGGAAGTTAAAGAAAATTAAAAATGGAAGTTCATTTCAGAAACCACTATACCTTAACGATCTATATGGAAATTAAATAAAAAAGGAAGTTTAATAGAAAAGTAAATTGATTAAAAATGGAAGTAAAATAAAAATAAAAATGAAAGATGCATAAAATTAAAAATGGAAGTTCAATCTAGAAACCACTATGCCTTAACGATCTACTTGGAAATTAAATAAAAAAGGAAGTTTAATAGGAAAGTAAATTGAATTAAAATGGAAGTTGAATAAAAATAAAAATGAAAGTTGCATAAAATTAAAAATGGAAGTTCAATCCAAAAACCACTATACCTTAACGATCTATTTGGAAGTTAAATAAAAAAGGAAGTTCAGTAGAAAAGAAACTTGAATAAAAAAGGAAGTTAAATAAAAATAAAAGTGGAAGTTGCAGAAAATTAAAAATGGAAGTTCATTTCAGAAACCACTATACCTTAACGATTTATATGGAAATTAAATAAAAAAGGAAGTTGAATAGAAAAGTAAATTGATTAAAAATGGAAGTAAAATAAAAATAAAAATGAAAGATGCATAAAATTAAAAATGGAAGTTCAATCCAGAAACCACTATGCCTTAACGATCTACTTGGAAATTAAATAAAAAAGGAAGTTTAATAGGAAAGTAAATTGAATTAAAATGGAAGTTGAATAAAAATAAAAATGAAAGTTGCATAAAATTAAAAATGGAAGTTCAATCCAAAAACCACTATACCTTAACGATCTATTTGGAAGTTAAATAAAAAAGGAAGTTCAGTAGAAAAGAAACTTGAATAAAAAAGGAAGTTAAATAAAAATAAAAGTGGAAGTTGCAGAAAATTAAAAATGGAAGTTCATTTCAGAAACCACTATACCTTAACGATCTATTTGCAAATCAAATAAAAAAGGAAGTTTAATAGAAAAGTAAATTGAATAAAAATGGAAGTTGAACAAAAATAAAAATGAAAGTTGCATAAAATTAAAAATGGAAGTTCAATCCAAAAACCACTATACCTTAACGATCTATTTGGAAGTTAAATAAAAAAGGAAGTTCAGTAGAAAATAAACTTGAATAAAAAAGGAACTTAAATAAAAATAAAAGTGGAAGTTAAAGAAAATTAAAAATGGAAGTTCATTTCAGAAACCACTATACCTTAACGATCTATATGGAAATTAAATAAAAAAGGAAGTTTAATAGAAAAGTAAATTGATTAAAAATGGAAGTAAAATAAAAATAAAAATGAAAGATGCATAAAATTAAAAATGGAAGTTCAATCTAGAAACCACTATGCCTAAACGATCTACTTGGAAATTAAATAAAAAAGGAAGTTTAATAGGAAAGTAAATTGAATTAAAATGGAAGTTGAATAAAAATAAAAATTAAAGTTGCATAAAATTAAAAATGGAAGTTCAATCCAAAAACCACTATACCTTAACGATCTATTTGGAAGTTAAATAAAAAAGGAAGTTCAGTAGAAAAGAAACTTGAATAAAAAAGGAAGTTAAATAAAAATAAAAGTGGAAGTTGCAGAAAATTAAAAATGGAAGTTCATTTCAGAAACCACTATACCTTAACGATTTATATGGAAATTAAATAAAAAAGGAAGTTGAATAGAAAAGTAAATTGATTAAAAATGGAAGTAAAATAAAAATAAAAATGAAAGATGCATAAAATTAAAAATGGAAGTTCAATCCAGAAACCACTATGCCTTAACGATCTACTTGGAAATTAAATAAAAAAGGAAGTTTAATAGGAAAGTAAATTGAATTAAAATGGAAGTTGAATAAAAATAAAAATGAAAGTTGCATAAAATTAAAAATGGAAGTTCAATCCAAAAACCACTATACCTTAACGATCTATTTGGAAGTTAAATAAAAAAGGAAGTTCAGTAGAAAAGAAACTTGAATAAAAAAGGAAGTTAAATAAAAATAAAAGTGGAAGTTGCAGAAAATTAAAAATGGAAGTTCATTTCAGAAACCACTATACCTTAACGATCTATTTGCAAATCAAATAAAAAAGGAAGTTTAATAGAAAAGTAAATTGAATAAAAATGGAAGTTGAACAAAAATAAAAATGAAAGTTGCATAAAATTAAAAATGGAAGTTCAATCCAAAAACCACTATACCTTAACGATCTATTTGGAAGTTAAATAAAAAAGGAAGTTCAGTAGAAAATAAACTTGAATAAAAAAGGAACTTAAATAAAAATAAAAGTGGAAGTTAAAGAAAATTAAAAATGGAAGTTCATTTCAGAAACCACTATACCTTAACGATCTATATGGAAATTAAATAAAAAAGGAAGTTTAATAGAAAAGTAAATTGATTAAAAATGGAAGTAAAATAAAAATAAAAATGAAAGATGCATAAAATTAAAAATGGAAGTTCAATCTAGAAACCACTATGCCTAAACGATCTACTTGGAAATTAAATAAAAAAGGAAGTTTAATAGGAAAGTAAATTGAATTAAAATGGAAGTTGAATAAAAATAAAAATTAAAGTTGCATAAAATTAAAAATGGAAGTTCAATCCAAAAACCACTATACCTTAACGATCTATTTGGAAGTTAAATAAAAAAGGAAGTTCAGTAGAAAAGAAACTTGAATAAAAAAGGAAGTTAAATAAAAATAAAAGTGGAAGTTGCAGAAAATTAAAAATGGAAGTTCATTTCAGAAACCACTATACCTTAACGATTTATATGGAAATTAAATAAAAAAGGAAGTTGAATAGAAAAGTAAATTGATTAAAAATGGAAGTAAAATAAAAATAAAAATGAAAGATGCATAAAATTAAAAATGGAAGTTCAATCCAGAAACCACTATGCCTTAACGATCTACTTGGAAATTAAATAAAAAAGGAAGTTTAATAGGAAAGTAAATTGAATTAAAATGGAAGTTGAATAAAAATAAAAATGAAAGTTGCATAAAATTAAAAATGGAAGTTCAATCCAAAAACCACTATACCTTAACGATCTATTTGGAAGTTAAATAAAAAAGGAAGTTCAGTAGAAAAGAAACTTGAATAAAAAAGGAAGTTAAATAAAAATAAAAGTGGAAGTTGCAGAAAATTAAAAATGGAAGTTCATTTCAGAAACCACTATACCTTAACGATCTATATGGAAATTAAATAAAAAAGGAAGTTTAATAGAAAAGTAAATTGATTAAAAATGGAAGTAAAATAAAAATAAAAATGAAAGATGCATAAAATTAAAAATGGAAGTTCAATCCAGAAACCACTATGCCTTAACGATCTACTTGGAAATTAAATAAAAAAGGAAGTTTAATAGGAAAGTAAATTGAATTAAAATGGAAGTTGAATAAAAATAAAAATGAATGTAGCATAAAATTAAAAATGGATGTTCAATCCAGAAACCACTATACCTTAACGATCTATTTGGAAATTAAATAAAAAAGGAAGTTTAATAGAAAAGTAAATTGAATAAAAATGGAAGTTGAATAAAAATAAAAATGAAAGTTGCAGAAAATTAAATATGGAAGTTCAATCCAGAAACCACTATACCTTAACGATCTATTTGGAAATTAAATAAAAAATGAAGTTTAATAGAAAAGTAAATTGCATAAAATGGAAGTTGAATGAAAATAAAAATGAAATTTGCATAAAATTAAAAATGGAAGTTCAATCCAAAAACCACTATACGTTAACGATCTATTTGGAAATTAAATAAAAAAGGAAGTTGAGTAGAAAAGAAACTTGAATAAAAAAGGAAGTTAAGTATAAATAAAAATGGAAGTTGCAGAAAAGTAAAAATGGAAGTTCAATCCAAAAACCACTATACCTTAACGATCTATTTGGAAATTAAATAAAAAAGGAAGTTTAATAGAAAACTAAATTGATTAAAAATGGAAGTAAAATAAAAATAAAAATGAAAGTTGCAAAAAATTAAAAATGGAAGTTCAATCCAGAAACCACTATACCTTAACGATCTGCTTGGAAATTAAATAAAAAAGGAAGTTTAATAGGAAAGTAAATTGAATTAAAATGGAAGTAGAATAGAAATAAAAATAAAAAGTTGCATAAAATTAAAAGTGGAAGTTCAATTCAGAAACCACTATACCGTAACAATATATTTGGAAATTAAATAAAAAAGGTAGTTTAATAGAAAAGTAAATTGAATAAAAATGGAAGTTGAATATAAATAAAAATGGAAGTTGCAGAAAATTAAATATGGAAGTTCAATCCAGAAACGACTATACCTTAACGATCTACTTGGAAATTAAATAAAAAAGGAAGTTTAATAGGAAAGTAAGTTGAATTAAAATGGAAGTTGAATAAAAATAAAAATGATAGTAGCAGAAAAATATAAATGAAAGTTCAATCCAGAAACCACTATACCTTAACGATCTATTTGGAAATTAAATAAAAAAGGAAGTTTAATAGAAAAGTAAATTGAATAAAAATGGTGGTTGAATAAAAATAAAAATGAAAGTTGCAGAAAATTAAATATGGATGTTCAATCCAGAAACCACTATACCTTAACGATCTATTTAGAAATTAAAAAAAAAAATGAAGTTTAATAAAAAATTAAATTGCATAAAATGGAAGTTGAATAAAAATAAAAATGAAAGTTGCATAAAATTAAAAATTGAAGTTCAATCCAAAAACCACTATACCTTAACGATCTGTTTGGAAATTAAATAAAAAAGGAAGTTGAGTAGAAAAGAAACTTGAATAAAAAAGGAAGTTAAATAAAAATAAATACGGAAGTTGCAGAAAATTAAAAATGGAAGTTCAATCCAGAAACCACTATACCTTAACGATCTATTTGGAAATCAAATAAAAAAGGAAGTTTAATAGCGAAGTAAATTGAATAAAAATGGAAGTGGAATAAAAATAAAAATGAAAGTTGCCGAAAATTAAAAATGGAAGTTCAATCCAAAAACCACTATACCTTAACGATCTATTTGGAAATTAAATAAAAAAAGGAAGTTTAATAGAAAAGTAACTTAAATAAAAATAAAAGTTGAATAAAAATAAAAATGAAAGTTGCATAAAATTAAAAATAGAAGTTTAATCCAAAAACCACTATACCTTAACGATCTATTTGGAAATTAAATAAAAAAGGAAGTTGAGTAGAAAAGAAACTTTAATAAAAAAGGACGTTAAATAAAAATAAAAATGGAAGTTGCAGAAAATTAAAAATGGAAGTTCATTCCCGAAACCACTATACCTTAACGATCTATTTGGAAATTAAATAAAAAAGGAAGTTTAATAGAAAAGTAAATTGAATAAAAAAGGAAGTAGAATATAAATAAAAATGAAAGTTGGATAAAAATGAAAAAGAAAGTTCAATCCAGAAACCACTATACCTTAGCGATCTATTTGGAAAGTAAATAAAGAAGGTAGTTTAATAGAAAAGTAAATTGAATAAAAAAGGAAGTAGAATATAAATAAAAATGAAAGTTGGATAAAAATGAAAAAGAAAGTTCAATCCAGAAACCACTATACCTTAGCGATCTATTTGGAAAGTAAATAAAAAAGGAAGTTTAATAGGAAAGTAAATTTAATTAAAATGGATGTAGAATAAAAATAAAAATGAAAGTTGCATAAAATTAAAAATGGAAGTTCAATCCAGAAACCACTATACCTTAACTACCTATTTGGAAATTAAATAAAAAAGGAAGTTTAACAGAAAAGTAAATTGAATAAAAATGGAAGTTGAATAAAAATAAAAATGAAAGTTACAGAAAATTAGATATGGAAGTTCAATCCAGAAACCACTTTACCTTAACGATCTATTTGGAAATTAAATAAAAAAGGAAGTTTAATAGAAAAGTAAATTGAATAAAAATGGAAGTTGAATAAAAATAAAAATGAAAGTTGCATAAAATTAAAAATGGAAGTTCAATCCAAAAACCACTATACCTTAATGATCTATTTGGAAATTAAATAAAAAAGAAAGTTGAGTAGAAAAGAATCTTGAATAAAAAAAGGAAGTTAAATAAAAATAAAAATAGTAGTTACAGAAAATTAAAAATGGAAGTTCATTCCAGAGACCACTATTCCTTAACGATCTATTTGGAAATTAAATAAAAAAGGAAGTTTAATAGAAAAGTAAATTCATTAAAAATGGAAGTAAAATAAAAATAAAAATGAAAGATGCATAAAATTTAAAATGGAAGTTCAATCCAGAAACGACTATACCTTAACGATCTACTTGGAAATTAAATAAAAAATGAAGTTTAATAGGAAAGTAAGTTGAATTAAAATGGAAGTTGAATAAAAATAAAAATGAAAGTAGCATAAAATTAAAAATGAAAGTTCAATCCAGAAACCACTATACCTTAGCGATCTGTTTGGAAATTAAATAAAAAAGGAAGTTTAATAGAAAAGTAAATTGAATAAAAATGGAAGTTGAATAAAAATAAAAGCGAAAGTTGCAGAAAATTAAAAGCGGAAGTTCAATCCCGAAACCACTATACCTTAACGATCTGTTTGGACATCAAATAAAAAAGGAAGTTTAATAGCGAAGTAAACTGAATAAAAATGGAAGTTGAATAAAAATAAAAATGAAAGTTGCAGAAAATTAAAAATGAAAGTTCAATCCAAAAACCACTATACCTTAGCGATCTATTTGGAAATTAAATAAAAAAGGAAGTTTAATAGAAAAGTCACTTAAATAAAAATGAAAGTTGAATAAAAATAAAAATGAAAGTTGCATAAAATTAAAAATGGAAGTTTAATCCAAAAACCACTATACCTTAACGATCTATTTGGAAATTAAATAAAAAAGGAAGTTGAGTAGAAAAGAAACTTGAATAAAAAAGGAAGTTAAATAAAAATAAAAACGGAAGTTGCAGAAAATTAAAAATGGAAGTTTAATCCAGAAACCACTATACCTTAACGATCTATTTGGAAATCAAATAAAAAAGGAAGTTAAATAGCGAAGTAAATTGAATAAAAATGGAAGTGGAATAAAAATAAAAATGAAAGTTGCAAAAAATTAAAAATGGAAGTTCAATCCAAAAACCACTATACCTTAACGATCTATTTGGAAATTAAATAAAAAAAGGAAGTTTAATAGAAAAGTAACTTAAATAAAAATGAAAGTTGAATAAAAATAAAAATGAAAGTTGCATAAAATTAAAAATGGAAGTTTAATCCAAAAACCACTATACCTTAACGATCTATTTGGAAATTAAATAAAAAAGGAAGTTGAGTAGAAAAGAAACTTTAATAACGTTAAATAAAAATAAAAATGGAAGTTGCAGAAAATTAAAAATGGAAGTTCATTCCCGAAACCACTATACCTTAACGATCTATTTGGAAATTAAATAAAAAAGGTAGTTTAATAGAAAAGTAAATTGAATAAAAAAGGAAGTAGAATATAAATAAAAATGAAAGTTGGATAAAAATGAAAAAGAAAGTTCAATCCAGAAACCACTAGACCTTAGCAATCTATTTGGAAAGTAAATAAAAAAGGAAGTTTAATAGGAAAGTAAATTTAATTAAAATGGATGTTGAATAAAAATAAAAGTGAAAGTTGCAGAAAATTAAATATGGATGTTCAATCCAGAAACCACTATACCTTAACGATCTATTTGGAAATTAAAAAAAAAAATTAAGTTTAATAGAAAATAAATTGCATAAAATGGAAGTTGAATAAAAATAAAAATGAAAGTTGCATAAAATTAAAAATTGAAGTTCAATCCAAAAACCACTATACCTTAACGATCTATTTGGAAATTAAATAAAAAAGGAAGTTGAGTAGAAAAGAAACTTGAATAAAAAAGGAAGTTAAATAAAAATAAAAACGGAAGTTGCAGAAAATTAAAAATGGAAATTCAATCCAGAAACCACTATACCTTAACGATCTATTTGGAAATTAAATAAAAAAGGAAGTTTAATAGAAATGTAAATTGATTAAAAATGGAAGTAAAATAAAAATAAAAATGAAAGTTGCATAAAATTAAAAATGGAAGTTCAATCCGGAAACCACTATACCTTAACGATCTACTTGGAAATTAAATAAAAAAGGAAGTTTAATGGGAAAGTAAATTGAATTAAAACGGAAGTAGAATACAAATAAAAATAAAAGTTGCACAAAATTAAAAATGGAAGTTCAATCCAGAAACCACTATACCTTAATGATATATTTGGAAATTAAATAAAAAAGGAAGTTTAAGAGAAAAGTAAATTGAATAAAAATGGAAGTTGAATAAAAATAAAAATGGAAGTTGCAGAAAATTAAATATGGAAGTTCAATCGAGAAACCACTATACCTTAGCGATCTGTTTGGAAATTAAATAAAAAAGAAAGTTTAATAGAAAAGTAAATTGAATAAAAATGGAAGTTGAATAAAAATAAAAGCGAAAGTTGCAGAAAATTAAAAGCGGAAGTTAAATCCCGAAACCACTATACCTTAACGATCTGTTTGGACATCAAATAAAAAAGGAAGTTTAATAGCGAAGTAAACTGACTAAAAATGGAAGTTGAATAAAAATAAAAATGAAAGTTGCAGAAAATTAAAAATGGAAGTTCAATCCAAAAACCACTATACCTTAACGATCTATTTGGAAATTAAATAAAAAAGGAAGTTTAATAGAAAAGTCACTTAAATAAAAATGAAAGTTGAATAAAAATAAAAATGAAAGTTGCATAAAATTAAAAATGGAAGTTTAATCCAAAAACCACTATACCTTAACGATCTATTTGGAAATTAAATAAAAAAGGAAGTTGAGAAGAAAAAAAACTTGAATAAAAAAGGAAGTTAAATAAAAATAAAAACGGAAGTTGCAGAAAATTAAAAATGGAAATTCAATCCAGAAACCACTATACCTTAACGATCTATTTGGAAATCAAATAAAAAAGGAAGTTTAATAGCGAAGTAAATTGAATAAAAATGGAAGTCAAATAAAAATAAAAATGAAAGTTGCATAAAATTAAAAATGGAAGTTCAATCCGGAAACCACTATACCTTAACGATCTACTTGGAAATTAAATAAAAAAGGAAGTTTAATGGGAAAGTAAATTGAATTAAAACGGAAGTAGAATACAAATAAAAATAAAAGTTGCCTAAAATTAAAAATGGAAGTTTAATCCAAAAACCACTATACCTTAACGATCTATTTGGAAATTAAATAAAAAAGGAAGTTGAGGAGAAAAGAAACTTTAATAAAAAAGGACGTTAAATAAAAATAAAAATGGAAGTTGCAGAAAATTAAAAATGGAAGTTCATTCCCGAAACCACTATACCTTAACGATCTATTTGGAAATTAAATAAAAAAGGAAGTTTAATAGAAAAGTAAATTGAATAAAAAAGGAAGTAGAATATAAATAAAAATGAAAGTTGGATAAAAATGAAAAAGAAAGTTCAATCCAGAAACCACTATACCTTAGCGATCTATTTGGAAAGTAAATAAAGAAGGTAGTTTAATAGAAAAGTAAATTGAATAAAAAAGGAAGTAGAATATAAATAATGTAACGCCCTCAAAATAATAACATTAAACCCAACAAATAAGACAAGCGTTGATAGATAAACTAAGCACCTTCTATCATTCATTAGAATTCCATTACATAAGTATTACATGCTAACATCATAACAAAATGCCCTACGGGCTTACAGCTTTCCAAGTTAACACTTGGTTACAACAAAGAGTACTAACTCGATACACATTAAGCCCTTGGCTTGAAGTTACATGTAATACATCAAAAGTAAAACAACAGAACATGTCCGCCTCTAGCCTCCCAGCTATGTCCTTGGAGGTGGCATGCTTCCTGTACCTGAAAATGATGTTCCCATATAGGGTGAGCCACAGCCCAGTAGAAATACACTAAACCAACCATGGACGATGACTAAAACATTAGCAATTGATAGTTGGTCAACACTGATACAATCACATAAATTTCATATTTATGTCTTACAACTTATGAGTCTAAGTTACCTTTCATTTTCCCTTTTTCAACAGATAAGCATGTCAGCTCTATCATCATTTCAACAGATATGTATAAAAACTATATCTCACATTCAGATAAGCATAAAAGCTGTATCCACATTCTACAACAGATATGTATATCAACAATATCCACAGATAAGCATACAAGCTGTATCCACATTCTACAACAGATATGTATATCAACAATATCCACAGATAAGCATACAAGCTGTATCCACATTCTACAACAGATATGTATATCAACAATATCCACAGATAAGCATACAAGCTGTATCCACACTTCACAAAGATAAGCATATGAGCTCTATCTTCACTTCTCTAGACAAGCATATGAGCTCTGTCTACGGAGTACATCCCCTATCTCCTCCAAATACCTATCCGGTTTAGAGGTACATCCCCTATCTTCCCCTAAACCGCGGAGTACATCCCCTATCTCCTCCTCTACACATAACGTATATAAACACATTGGTTCTATATACAATCACACAATACATACAATTAATGTATTCAATTAACCGTCAAGTTCCATGACACATTTCATTGATTAGTTTCAGTTTACCTAATCATCATGCATTGTCTACAACAATCACGACTATCCTCCACCGATAGCCCAAAGCAGTTATTTCTAAACAGAAAATAAACGCACAATGGATATCAAATCAACATTTCATTCCTCATTCTTCTCAATTAATTATCCCAATTAATTAAACAATGTAATTAGGTCAATTCCCATAATTAACATTTCAACCCTTAGGTTCCATTTTCATCAATGATTCAACAATCATTCCATTTTCCTATGCCAAACATGCATCTAGGTTTATTATGAATAAAACCCCAACTTTTGTAAAATTACACAAAAGCCCCAAACTTTTACAAAATTACCAAACCAAGCCCAACATCTCAAAATACCAAAATTTAAAGACAAAACCCATAGAGAGGAGTAGGATATCCCTACCTTGAAGTTTAAGCCAAAAAGGAGATGAAGGCCCGAAGATCAACTTGCTCCAAATCCAAACTTTTTCAGATTAAATCGAAGCTCTCAACACCCTCTATCTTTTTAACAAAGGCCCTAGGCTAGATTCACACTCTAGGGAGATGAAATCTTAGAGAGAGTGTAAGTTTAGAGTGAGAGAGGCTCGGATTTAGGTTTTGCTCAAAGAAAAGAGGTGAAAAAGTGATGTTTTAGACGCTGCTGTCCGCTGATATAAAACACGCTCGCTCGAGCGAAGGATTGGTCGCTCGAGCGACCAGACACAGAAAACTCTCGCTCGAGCCAAGAAGTTCTCGATCGAGCGAAGAAAAACCCAGACCGCTCGAGCCACGAAAAGCTCGCTCGAGCCAGAAACTACAACTCTCAGGTCCAGAACCGGGGCAACACTACTCTCGCTCGAGCGACAAACTCCTCGCTCGAGCGAAGGACCAAAAATCTGGGCAGCAACACTAGGCTCCCAAGCACAACCAACCTGTAACAAACCTGCCCAACACATCCCATAACTCAAAATATAAAGTAAAGAGGATGCAAACTAGGAAATAAACAACTACCAACATTCACGGACACATGTCCGGATCACTGTACAACAAGGGTAAACCCGGGATCGCTATAGAAGTTGAGTACCAAAGAAACTTGAATAAAAAAGGAAGTTAAATAAAAATAAAAGTGGAAGTTGCAGAAAATTAAAATTGGAAGTTCATTCCAGAAACCATTATACCTTAACGATCTGTTTGGAAATTAAATAAAAAAGGAAGTTTAATAGAAAAGTAATTTGAATAAAAATGGAAGTTGAATAAAAATAAGAATGAAAGTTGCAGAAAATTAAAAATGGAAGTTCAATCCAGAAACCACTTTACCTTAACGTTCTATTTGGAAATTAAAGAAAAAAGGAAGTTTAATAGGAAAGTAAATTGAATTAAAAGGGAAGTTGAATAAAAATAAAAAGGAAAGTTGCAGAAAATTTACAGCGGAAGTTCAATCCCGAAACCACTATACCTTAACGATCTATTTGAAAATCAAATAAAAAGGGAAGTTTAATAGAAAAGTAAATTGAATAAAAATGGAAGTTGAATAAAAATAAAAAGGAAAGTTGCAGAAAATTAAAACCGGAATTTCAATCCCAAAACCACTATACCTTAACGATCTATTTGGAAATCAAATAAAAATGAAAGTTGCAGAAAATTAAATATGGAAGTTCAATCCCGAAACAACTATACCTTAATGATCTATTTGGAAATTAAATAAAAAAGGAAGTTTAATAGAAAAGTAAATTGAATAAAAATGGAAGTTGAATAAAAATTAAGAGGAAAGTTGCAGAAAATTAAAAGCGGAAGTTCGATCCCGAAACCACTATACCTTAACGATCTATTTGCAAATCAAATAAAAAAGGAAGTTTAATAGAAAAGTAAATTGAATAAAAATGGAAGTTGAATAAAAATAAAAATGAAAGTTGCAGAAAATTAAATATGGAAGTTCAATCCAGAAACCACTATACCTTAACGATCTATTTGGAAATTAAATAAAAATGGAAGTTTAACAGAAATGTAAATTGAGTAAAAATGGAAGTTGAATAAAAATAAAAATTAAAGTTGCAGAAAATTAAATATGGAAGTTCAATCCAGAAACCACTTTACCTTAACGATCAATTTGGAAATTAAATAAAAAAGGAAATTTAATAGAAAAGTAAATTGAATAAAAATGGAAGTTGAACAAAAATAAAAATGAAAGTTGCATAAAATTAAAAATGGATGTTCAATCCAAAAACCACTATACGTTAACGATCTATTTGGAAAGTAAATAAAAAAGGAAGTTGAGTAGAAAAGAAACTTGAATAAAAAAGGAAGTTAAATAAAAATAAAAATGGAAATTGCAGAAAATTAAAAATGGAAGTTCATTCCAGAAACCACAATACCTTAACGATCTTTTTGGAAATTAAATAGAAAAGGAAGTTTAATAGAAAAGTAAATTGATTAAAAATGGAAGTAAAATAAAAATAAAAATGAAAGTTGCATAAAATTAAAAATGGAAGTTCAATCCAGAAACCACTATACCTTAACGATCTATTTGGAAATTAAATAAAAAAGGAAGTTTAACAGAAAAGTAAATTGAATAAAAATGGAAGTTGAATAAAAATAAAAATGAAAGTTGCAGAAAATTAAATTTGGAAGTTCAATCTAGAAACCACTATACCTTAACGATCTATTTTGAAATTAAATAAAAAAGGAAATTTAATAGAAAAGTAAATTGAATAAAAATGGAAGTTGAACAAAAATAAAAATGAAAGTTGCAGAAAATTAAATTTGGAAGTTCAATCCAGAAACCACTTTACCTTAACGATCTATTTGGAAATTAAATAAAAAAAGGAAATTTAATAGAAAAGTAAATTGAATAAAAATGGAAGTTGAACAAAAATAAAAATGAAAGTTGCATAAAATTAAAAATGGAAGTTCAATCCAAAAACCACTATACCTTAACGATCTATTTGGAAATTAAATAAAAAAGGAAGTTTAATAGAAAAGTAAATTGAATAAAAATGGAAGTTGAATAAAAATAAAAATGAAAGTTGCAGAAAATTAAATTTGGAAGTTCAATCCAGAA
Organism: Camellia sinensis; assembly: GCF_055761805.1. Taxonomy (NCBI): domain Eukaryota; kingdom Viridiplantae; phylum Streptophyta; class Magnoliopsida; order Ericales; family Theaceae; genus Camellia; species Camellia sinensis. Next base: position 36,959,370 of record NW_028128987.1, read on the forward strand.
ACCACTATACCTTAACGTTCTATTTGGAAATTAAATAAAAAAAGAAGTTTAACAGAAAAGTAAATTGAACAAAAATGGAAGTTGAATAAAAATAAAAATGAAAGTTGTAGAAAATTAAAAACGGAAGTTCAAACCCGAAACCACTATACCTTAACGATTTATTTGGAAATTAAAAAAAAAAGGAAGTTTAATAGAAAAGTAAATTGAATAAAAATGGGAGTTGAATAAAAATAAAAAGGAAAGTTGCAAAAAATTAAAAGCGGAAGTTCAACACCGAAACCACTATACCTTAACGATCTATTTGGAAATCAAATAAAAAAGGTAGTTTAATAGAAAAGTAAATTGAATAGAAATGGAAGTTGAATAAAAATAAAAATGAAAGTTGCATAAAATTAAAAATGGATGTTCAATGCAGAAACCACTATACCTTAACGATCTATTTGAAAATTAAAAAAAAATAGGAAGTTTAATAGAAAAGTAAATTGAATAAAAATGGAAGTTGAATAAAAATAAAAAGGAAAGTTGCAGAAAATTAAAAGCGGAAGTTCAATCCCGAAACCACTATACCTTAACGATTTATTTGGAAATTAAATAAAAGAGGAAGTTTAATAGAAAAGTAAATTGATTAAAAATGGAAGTAATATAAAAATAAAAATGAAAGTTGCATAATATTAAAAATGGAAGTTCAATCCAGAGACCATAATACCTTAACGATCTATTTGGAAATTAAAGAAAAAAGGAAGTTTAATAGAAAAGTAAATTGAATAAAAATAAAAATGAAAGTTGCAGAAAATTAAATATGGAAGTTCAATGCAAAAACCACTATACCTTAACGATCTATTTGGAAATTAAATAAAAAAGTAAGTTGTGTAGAAAAGAAACTTGAATAAAAAAGGAAGTTAAATAAAAATAAAAATGGAAGTTGCAGAAAATTAAAAATGGAAGTTCATTCCAGAAACCACTATACCTTAACGATCTATTTGGAAATTAAATAAAAAAGAAAGTTTAATAGAAAAGAAAATTAATTAAAAATGGAAGTAAAATAAAAATAAAAATGAAAGTTGCATAAAATTAAAAATGGAAGTTCAATCCAGAAACCACTATACCTTAACGATCTACTTGGAAATTAAATAAAAAAGGAAGTTTAATAGGAAAGTAAATTGAATTAAAACGGAAGTAGAATACAAATAAAAATAAAAGTTGCATAAAATTAAAAATGGAAGTTCAATCCAGAAACCACTATACCTTAACGATCTATTTGGAAATTAAATAAAAAATGATGTTTAATAGAAAGTAAATTGAATAAAAATGGAAGTTGAATAAAAATAAAAATGAAAGTTGCAGGAAATTAAATGTGGAAGTTCAATCCAGAAACCACTATACCTTAACGATTTATTTGGAAATCAAATAAAAAAGAAAGTTTAACAGAAAAATAAATTGAAGAAAAATGGAAGTTGAATAAAAATAAAAATGAAAGTTGCAGAAAATTAAAAGCGGAAGTTCAAACCCGAAACTACTATACCTTAACGATCAATTTGGAAATCAAATAAACAAGGAAGTTTAATAGAAATGTAAATTGCATAAAATGGAAGTTGAATAAAAATAAAAATGAAAGTTGCATAAAATTAAAAATGGAAGTTCAATCCAAAAACCACTATACCTTGACGATCTATTTGGAAATTAAATAAAACGGAAGTTGAGTAGAAAAGAAACTTGAATAAAAATGGAAGTTAAATAAAAATAAAAGTGGAAGTTGTAGAAAATCAAAAATGGAAGTTCATTCCAGAAACCACTATACCTTTACGATCTTTTTGGAAATTAAATAAAAAAGCAAGTTTAATAGAAAAGTAAATTGATTAAAAATGGAAGTAAAATAAAAATAAAAATGAAAGTTGCATAAAATTAAAAATAGAAGTTCATTCCAGAAACCACTAAACCTTAACGATCTACTTGGAAATTAAATAAAAAAGGAAGTTTAATAGGAAATTAAATTGAATTAAAACGGAAGTAGAATACAAATAAGAATAAAAGTTGCATAAAATTAAAAATGGAAGTTCAATCCAGAAACCACTATACCTTAACGATCTATTCGGAAATTAAATAAAAAAGGAAGTTTAATAGAAAAGTAAATTGAATAAAAATGGAAGTTGAATAAAAATAAAAATGAAAGTTGCAGAAAATTAAATTTGGAAGTTCAATCCAAAAACCACTATACCTTAACGATCTATTTGGAAATTAAATAAAAAAGGAAGTTTAATAGAAAAGTAAATTGAATAAAAATGGAAGTTGAATAAAAATAAAAAGGAAAGTTGCAGAAAATTAAAAACGGAAGTTCAATCTCGAAACCACTATACCTTAACGATCTATTTGGAAATCAAATAAACAAGGAAGTGTAATAGAAAAGTAAATTGAATAAAAATGGAAGTTGAATAAAAATAAAAATGAAAGTTGCATAATATTAAAAATGGAAGTTCAATCCCAAAACCACTATACCTTAACGATCTATTTAGAAATTAAATAAATAAGGATGTTGAGTAGAAAAGAAACTTGAATAAAAATGGAAGTTAAATAAAAATAAAAATGGAAGTTGCAGAAAATTAAAAATGGAAGTTCATTCCAGAAACCACTATACCTTAACGATCTGTTTGGAAAATAAATAAAAAAGGAAGTTTAATAGAAAAGTAAATTGAATAAAACTGGAAGTAGAATATAAATAAAAATGAAAGTCGCCTAAAATTAAAAATGGAAGTTCAATCCAGAAACCACTATACCTTAGCGATCTATTTCGAAATTAAATAAAAATAGAAGTTTAATAGGAAAGTAAATTGAATTAAAATGGAAGTATAATAAAAATAAAAATGAAAGTTGCATAAAATTAAAAATGGAAGTTCAATCCAGAAACCACCATACCTAAACGATCTATTTGGAAATTAAATAAAAAAGGAAGTTTAACAGAAAAGTAAATTGAATAAAAATGGAAGTTGAATAAAAATAAAAATGAAAGTTGCAAAAAATTAAATATGGAAGTTCAATCCTGAAACCACTATACCTTAACGATCTATTTGGAAATCAAATAAACAAGGAAGTTTAATAGAAAAGTAAATTGCATAAAATGGAAGTTGAATAAAATTAAAAATGGAAGTTCAATCCAAAAACCACTATGCCTTAACGATTTATTTGGAAATTAAATAAAAAACGAAGTTAGGTAGAAAAGAAACTTGAGTAAAAAATGAAGTTAAATAAAAATAAAAATGGAAGTTGCAGAAAATTAAAAATGGAAGTTCATTCCAGAAACCATTATAACTTAACGATCTATTTGGAAATTAAATAAAAAAGGAATTTTAATAGAAAAGTAAATTGATTAAAAATGGAAGTAAAATAAAAATAAAAAAGAAAGTTGCCTAAAATTAAAAATGGAAGTTCAATCCAGAAACCACTATACCTTAACGATCTACTTGGAAATTAAATAAAAAAGGAAGTTTAATAGGAAAGTAAGTTGAATTAAAACGGAAGTAGAATACAAATAAGAATAAAAGTTGCATAAAATTAAAAATGGAAGTTCAATCCAGAAACCACTATACCTTAACGATCTATTTGGAAATTAAATAAAAAAGGAAGTTTAATAGAAAAGTAAATTGAATAAAAATAGAAGTTGAATAAAAATAAAAATGAAAGTTGCAGAAAATTAAATATGGAAGTTCAATCCAGAAACCACTACACCTTAACGATCTATTTGGAAATTAAATAAAAAAGGAAGTTTAACAGAAAAGTAAATTGAATAAAAATGGAAGTTGAATAAAAATAAAAATGAAAGTTGCAGAAAATTAAAAGCGGAAGTTCAATCCCAAAACCACTATACCTTAACGATCTATTTGGAAATTAAATAAAAGGGGAAGTTTAATAGAAAAGTAAATTGCATAAAAATGGAAGTTGAATAAAAATAAAAAGGAAAGTTGCAGAAAATTAAAAGCGGAAGTTCAATCCCGAAACCACTATACCTTAACGATCTATTTGGAAATCAAATAAACACGAAGTTTAATAGAAAAGTAAATTGAATAAAAATGGAAGTTGAATAAAAATAAAAATGAAAGTTGCATAATATTAAAAATGGAAGTTCAATCCCAAAACCACTATACCTTAACGATCTATTTGGAAATTAAATAAAAAAGGAAGTTAAGTAGAAAAAGAAACCTGAATAAAAAAGAAAGTTAAATAAAAATAAAAATGGAAGTTGCAGAAAATTAAAAATGGAAGTTCATTCCAGAAACCACTATACCTTAACGATCTATTTGGAAAATAAATAAAAAAGGAAGTTTAATAGAAAAGTAAATTGAATAAAACTGGAAGTAGAATATAAATAAAAATGAAAGTTGCATAAAATTAAAAATGGAAGTTCAATCCCGAAACCACTATACCTTAGCGATCTATTTGGAAATTAAATAAAAATAGAAGTTTAGTAGGAAAGTAAATTGAATTAAAATGGAAGTAGAATAAAAATAAAAATGAAAGTTGCATAAAATTAAAAATGGAAGTTCAATCCAGAAACCACTATATCTTAACGATCTATTTGGAAATTAAATAAACAAGGAAGTTTAACAGAAAAGTAAATTGAATAAAAATGGAAGTTGAATAAAAATAAAAATGAAAGTTGCAGAAAATTAAAAGCGGAAGTTCGAACCCGAAACCACTATAATTTAACGATCTATTTGGAAATTAAATAAAAAATGAAGTTTAATAGAAATGTAAATTGAATAAAAATGGAAGTTGAATAAAAATAAAAAGGAAACTTGCAGAAAATTAAAAGCGGAAGTACAATCCCGAAACCACTATACCTTAACGATCTATTTGGAAATCAAATAAACAAGGAAGTTTAATAGAAAAGTAAATTGAATAAAAATGGAAGTTGAATAAAAATAAAAATGAAAGTTGCATAAAATTAAAAAAGGAAGTTCAATCCCAAAACCACTATACCTTAACGATCTATTTGGAAATTAAATAAAAAAGGAAGTTGAGTAGAAAAGAAACTAGAATAAAAAAGGAATTTAAATAAAAATAAAAATGGAAGTTGCAAAAAATTAAAAATGGAAGTTCATTCCAGAAACCACTATACCTTTACGATCTATATGGAAAATAAATAAAAAAGGAAGTTTAATAGAAAAGTAAATTGAATAAAACTGGAAGTAGAATATAAATAAAAATGAAAGTTGCATAAAATTAAAAATGGAAGTTCAATCCAGAAACCACTATACCTTAGCGATATATTTGGAAATTAAATAAAAATAGAAGTTTAATAGGAAAGTAAATTGAATTAAAATGGAAGTAGAATAAAAATAAAAATGAAAGTTGCATAAAATTAAAAATGGAAGTTCAATCCAGAAACCATCATACCTTAACGATCTAATGGGAAATTAAATAAAAAAGGAAGTTTAACAGAAAAGTAAATTGAATAAAAATGGAAGTTGAATAAAAACAAAAATGAAAGTTGCAAAAAATTAAATATGGAAGTTCAATCCAGAAACCACTTTTACTTAACGATCTATTTGGATATTAAATAAAAAAAGGAAGTTTAATAGAAAAGTAAATTGAATAAAAATGGAAGTTGAACAAAAATGAAAATGAAAGTTGCATAAAATTAAAAATGGAAGTTCAATCCGAAAACCACTATACCTTAACGATCTATTTGGAAATTAAAGAAAAAAGGAAGTTTAATAGAAAAGTAAATTGAATAAAAATGGAAGTTGAATAAAAATAAAAATGAAAGTTGCAGAAAATTAAATATGGAAGTTCAATCCAGAAACCACTATATCTTAACGATCTATATGGAAATTAAATGAAAAAGGAAGTTTTACAGAAAAGTAAATTGAATAAAAATGGAAGTTGAATAAAAATAAAAATGAAAGTTGCAGAAAATTAAAAGCGGAAGTTCAAACCCGAAACCACTATACCTTAACGATCTATTTGGCAATTAAATAAAAAAGGAAGTTTAATAGAAAAGTAAATTGAATAAAACTGGAAGTAGAATATAAATAAAAATGAAAGTTTCATAAAATTAGAAATGGAAGTTCAATCCAGAAACCATTATAACTTAGCGATCTATTTGGAAATTAAATAAAAATAGAAGTTTAGTGGGAAAGTAAATTGAATTAAAATGGAAGTAGCATAAAAATAAAAATGAAAGTTGCATAAAAATAAATATGGAAGTTCAATCCAGAAACCACCATACCTTAACGATCTATTTGGAAATTAAATAAAAAAGGATGTTTAACAGAAAAGTAAATTGAATAAAAATGGATGTTGAATAAAAATAAAAATGAAAGTTGCAAAAAATTAAATATGGAAGTTCAATCCAGAAACCACTTTTACTTAACGATCTATTTGGAAATTAAATAAAAAAGGAATTTTAATAGAAAAGTAGATTGCATAAAAATGGAAGTTGAACAAAAATAAAAATGAAAGTTGCATAAAATGAAAAATGGAAGTTCAATCCAAAAACCACTATACCTTAACGATCTATTTGGAAATCAATTAAACAAGGAAGTTTAATAGAAATGTAAATTGCATAAAATGGAAGTTGAATAAAAATAAAAATGAAAGTTGCATAAAATTAAAAATGGAAGTTCAATCCAAAAACCAATATACCTTAACGATCAACCTGGAAATTAAATAAAAAAGGATGTTTAATAGGAAAGTAAATTGAATTAAAACGGAAGTAGAATACAAATAAGAGTAAAAGTCGCATAAAATTAAAAATGGAAGTTCAATCCAGAAACCACTATACCTTAACGATCTATTTGGAAATTAAATAAAAAAGGAAGTTTAATAGAAAAGAAAATTGAATAAAAATGGAAGTTGAATAAAAATAAAAATGAAAGTTGCATAAAATTAAAAATGGAAGTTCAATACAAAATCCACTATACCTTAACGATCTATTTGGAAATTAAATAAAAAAGGAAGTTTAACAGAAAAGTAAATTGAATAAAAATGGAAGTTGAATAAAAATAAAAATGAAAGTTGCAGAAAATTAAAAGCGGAAGTTCAAACCCGAAACCACTATACCTTAACGATATATTTGGAAATTAAATAAAAAAGGAAGTTTAATAGAAAAGTAAATTGAATAAAAATGGAAGTTGAATAAAAATAAAAAGGAAAGTAGCAGAAAATTAAAAGCGGAAGTTCAATCCCGAAACCACTATACCTTAACGATCTATTTGGAAATCAAATAAACAAGGAAGTTTAATAGAAAAGTAAATTGAATAAAAATTGAAGTTGAATAAAAATAAAAATGAAAGTTGCATAAAATTAAAAATGGAAGTTCAATCCAAAAACCACGATACCTTAACGATCTACTTGGAAATTAAATAAAAAAGGAAGTTAAATAAAAATAAAAATGGAAGTTGCAGAAAATTAAAAATGGAAGTTCATTCCAGAAACCACTATACCTTAACGATCTATTTGGAAATTAAATAAAAAAGGAAGTTTAATAGAAAAGTAAATTGATTAAAAATGGAAGTAAAATAAAAATAAAAATGAAAGTTGCATAAAATTAAAAATGGAAGTTCAATCCAGAAACCACTATACCTTAACGATCTACATGGAAATTAAATAAAAAAGGAAGTTTAACAGGAAAGTAAATTGAATTAAAATGGAAGTAGAATACAAATAAAAATAAAAGTTGCATAAAATTAAAAATGGAAGTTCAATTCAGAAACCACTATACCTTAACGATCTATTTGGAAATTAAATAAAAAAAGGAAGTTTAATAGAAAGTAAATTGAATAAAAATGGAAGTAGAATACAAATAAAAATGAAAGTTGCAGGAAATTAAATATGGAAGTTCAATCTAGAAACAACTATACCTTAACGATCTATTTGGAAATTAAATAAAAAAAGATGTTTAACTGAGAAGTAAATTGAATAAAAATGGAAGTTGAATAAAAATAAAAATGAAAGTTGCAAAAAATTAAAAGCGGAAGTTCAAACCCGAAACCACTATACCTTAACGATCTATTTGGAAATTAAATAAAAATGGAAGTTTAATAGAAAAGTAAATTGCATAAAAATGGAAGTTGAACAAAAATAAAAATGAAAGTTGCAGAAAATTAAAAGCGGAAGTTCAAAACCGAAACCACTATACCTTAACGATCTATTTGGAAATCAAATAAACAAGGAAGCTTAACAGAAAAGTAAATTGAATAAAATAGAAGTTGAATAAAAATAAAAATGAAAGTTGCATAAAATTAAAAATGGAAGTTCAATCCAAAAACCACTATACCTTAACGATCTATTTGGAAATTAAAAAAAAAGGAAGTTGAGTAGAAAAGAAACTTGAATAAAAAAGGAAGTTAAATAAAAATAAAAATGGAAGTTGCAGAAAATTAAAAATGGAAGTTCATTCCAGAAACCACTATACCTTAACGATCTATTTGGAAATTAAATAAAAAAGGAAGTTTAATAGAAAAGTAAATTGATTAAAAATGGAAGTAAAATAAAAATAATAATGAAAGTTGCATAAAATTAAAAATGGAAGTTCAATCCAGAAACCACTATACCTTAACGATCTACCTGGAAATTAAATAAAAAAGGATGTTTAATAGGAAAGTAAATTGAATTAAAACGGAAGTAGAATACAAATAAGAGTAAAAGTTGCATAAAATTAAAAATGGAAGTTCAATCCAGAAACCACTATACCTTAACGATCTATTTGGAAATTAAATAAAAAAGGAAGTTTAATAGAAAAGTAAATTGAATAAAAATGGAAGTTGAATAAAAATAAAAATGAAAGTTGCAGAAAATTAAATATGGAAGTTCAATCTAGAAACCACTATACCTTAACGATCTATTTGGAAATTAAATAAAAAAAGAAGTTTAACTGAGAAGTAAATTGAATAAAAATGGAAGTTGAATAAAAATAAAAATGAAAGTTGCAGAAAATTAAAAGCGGAAGTTCAAACCCGAAACCACTATACCTTAACGATCTATTTGGAAATTAAATAAAAAAGGAAGTTTAATAGAAAAGTAAATTGAATAAAAATGGAAGCCGAATAAAAATAAAAAGGAAAGTTGCAGAAAATTAAAAGCGGAAGTTCAATCCCGAAACCACTATACCTTAACGATCTATTTGGAAATCAAATAAACAAGGAAGCTTAATAGAAAAGTAAATTGCATAAAATGGAAGTTGAATAAAAATAAAAATGAAAGTTGCATAAAATTAAAAATGGAAGTTCAATCCAAAAACCACTATACCTTAACGATCTATTTGGAAATTAAATAAAAAAGGAAGTTGAGTAGAAAAGAAACTTGAATAAAAAAGGAAGTTAAATAAAAATAAAAATGGAAGTTGCAGAAAATTAAAAATGGAAGTTCAATCCAGAAACCACTATACCTTAACGATCTATTTGGAAATTAAATAAAAAAAGGAAGTTTAATAGAAAAGTTTTCTTGAATAAAAATGGAAGTTGAATAAAAATAAAAATGAAAGTTGCAGAAAATTAAAAGCGGAAGATCAAACCCGAAACCACTATACCTTAACGATATATTTGGAAATTAATTTTTATTCAACTTTCATTATTATTCAATTTACTTTTCTATTAAACTTCCTTTTTTATTTAATTTCGAAATAGATCGTTAAGGAATAGTGGTTTCTGGATTCAACTTCCATATTTAATTTTATGCAACTTTCATTTTTATTTTTATTCAACTTTCATTTTTATTCAATTTACTTTTCTATTAAACTTCCTTTTTTATTTAATTTCCAAATAGATCGTTAAGGTATAGTGGTTTCTGGATTGAACTTCCATTTTTAATTTTATGCAACTATCATTTTTATTTTTATTCTACTTCCATTTTAATTCAATTTACTTTCCTATTAAACTTCCATTTTTATTTAATTTCCAAGTAGATCGTTAAGGTGTAGTGGTTTCTGGATAGAACTTCCATTTTTAATCAATTTACTTTCCTATTAAACTTCCTTTTTTATTCAATTTCCAAATAAATTGTTAAGGTATAGTGGTTTTTGGATTGAGCTTCCATTTTTAATTTTATGCAACTTTCATTTTTATTTTTATTCAACTTCCATTTTTATTCAATTTACTTTTTTATTAAACTTCCTTTTTTATTTAATTTCCAAATAGATCGTTAAGGTATAGTGGTTTCTGGATTGAACTTCCATTTTTAATTTTATGCAACTTTCATTTTTATTTTTATTCTACATCCATTTTAATTCAATTTACTTTCCTATTAAACTTCCATTTTTATTTAATTTCCAAGTAGATCGTTAAGGTGTAGTGGTTTCTGGATAGAACTTCCATTTTTAATCAATTTACTTTCCTATTAAACTTCCTTTTTTATTTAATTTCCAAATAAATCGTTAAGGTATAGTGGTTTTTGGATTGAACTTCCGTTTTTAATTTTATGCAACTTTCATTTTTATTTTTATTCAACTTCCATTTTTATTCAATTTACTTTTCTATTAAACTTCCTTTTTTATTTAATTTCCAAATAGATCGTTAAGGTATAGTGGTTTTTGGATTGAACTTCCATTTTTAATTTTATGCAACTTTCATTTTTATTTTTATTCAACTTCCATTTTTATTCAATTTACTTTTCTATTAAACTTCTTTTTTTATTTAATTTCCAAATAGATCGTTAAGGTATAGTGGTTTTTGGATTCAACTTCCATATTTAATTTTATGCAACTTTCATTTTTATTTTTATTCAATTTCCATTTTTATTCAATTTACTTTTCTATTAAACTTCCTTTTTTTTTTAATTTCCAAATAGATCGTTAAGGTATAATGGTTTCTGGATTGAACTTCCATTTTTAATTTTATGCAACTTTCATTTTTATTTTTATTCTACTTCCATTTTAATTCAATTTACTTTCCTATTGAACTTCCATTTTTATTTAATTTCCAAGTAGATCGTTAAGGTGTAGTGGTTTCTGGATAGAACTTCCATTTTTAATCAATTTACTTTCCTATTAAACTTCCTTTTTAATTTAATTTCTAAATAAATCGTTAAGGTATTGTTGTTTTCGGATTGAACTTCCATTTTTAATTTTATGCAACTTTCATTTTTATTTTTATTCAACTTCCATTTTTATTCAATTTACTTTTCTATTAAACTTCCTTTTTTATTTAATTTCCAAATAGATCGTTAAGGTATAGTGGTTTCTGGATTCAACTTCCATATTTAATTTTCTGAAACTTTCATTTTTATTTTTATTCAACTTCCATTTTTATTCAATTTACTTTTCTATTAAACTTCCTTTTTTATTTAATTTCCAAATAGATCGTTAAGATACAGTGGTTTCTGGATTGAACTTCCATTTTTAATTTTATACAATTTTCATTTTTATTTTCATTCTATTTCCATTTTTATTCAATTTACTTTCCTATTAAACTTCCTTTTTTATTTAATTTCCAAGTAGATCGTTAAGGTATAGTGGTTTCTGGATAGAACTTCCATTTTTAATTTTATGCAACTTTCATTTTTATTTTTATTCTACTTCTATTTTTAATCAATTTTCTTTTCTATTACACTTCCTCTTTTATTTAATTTTCATATAGATCATTAAGGTATAGTGGTTTCTGGAATGAACTTCCATTTTTAATTTCCTGCAACTTCCATTTTTATTTTTATTTAACTTAATTTTTATTCAAGTTTCTTTTCTACTCAACTTCCTTTTTTATTTAATTTCCAAATGGAACATTAAGGTACAGTGGTTTTTGGATTGAACTTCCATTTTTAATTTTATGCAACTTTCATTTTTCTTTTTATTGAACTTCCATTTTTATTCAATTTACTTTTCTATTAAACTACCTTTTTTTTTTAATTTCCAAATAGGTCGTTAAGGTATAGTGGTTTCTGGATTGAACTTCCATTTTTAATTTTATGCAACTTTCATTTTTATTTTTATTCTAATTCAATTTACTATCCTATTAAATTTCCTTTTTTTATTAAATTTCCAAGTAGATCGTTAAGGTATAGTGGTTTCTGGATTGAACTTCCATTTTTAATTTTATGCAACTTTCATTTTTATTTTTATTCAACTTCCATTTTAATTCAATTTACTTTCCTGTTAAACTTCCTTTTTTATTTAATTTCCAAATAGATCGCTATGGTATAGTGGTTTCTGGATTGAACTTCCATTTTTAATTTTATGCGACTTCCATTTTTATTTTTATTCAACTTCCATTTTCATTCAATTTACTTTTCTATTAAACTTCCTTTTTTATTTAATTTCCAAATAGATCGTTAAGGTATAGTGGTTTCTGGATTGAACTTCCAGTTTTAATATTATGCAACTTTCATTTTTATTTTTATTCTACTTCCATTTTAATTCAATTTACTTTCCTATTAAACTTCCTTTTTTATTTAATTTCCAAATAGATCGCTAAGGTATAGTGGTTTCTAGATTGAACTTCCAATTTTAGTTTTATGCAACTTTCATTTTTATTTTTATTCTACTTCCATTTTAATTCAATTAACTTACCTATTAAACTTCCTTTTTTATTTAATTTCCAAATAGATCGTTAAGGTATAGTGTTTTCTGGAATGAACATTCATTTTTAATTTTCTGCAACTTCCATTTTTATTGTTATTTAACTTCCTTTTTTATTCAAGTTTCTTTTCCACTCAACTTTCTTTTTTATTTAATTTCCAAATAGATCGTTAAGGTATAGTGGTTTTTGGATTGAACTTCCATTTTTAATTTTATGCAACTTTCATTTTTATTTTTATTCAACTTCCATTTTTCTTCAATATACTTTTCTACTAAACTTTCTTTTTTATTTAATTTCCAAATAGATCGTTCAGGTATAATGGTTTCTGGAATGAACTTCCATTTTTAATTTTATGCAACTTTGATTTTTATTTTTATTCTACTATTTTAATTCAATTTACATTCCTATTAAACTTCATTTTTTATTTAATTTCCAAGTAGATGGTTATGGTATAGTGGTTTCTGGATTGAACTTCCATTTTTAATTTTATGCAACTTTCATTTTTATTTTTATTCTACTTCCATTTTAATTCAATTTATTATCCTATTAAACTTCTTTTTTATTTAATTTTCAAATAGATTGTTAATGTATAGTGGTTTCTGGATTGAACTTCCAATTTTAGTTTTATGCAACTTTCATTTTTATTTTTATTCAACTTCTATTTTTATTCAATTTACTTTTCTATTAAACTTCTTTTTTTATTTAATTTCCAAATAGATCGTTAAGGTATAGTGGTTTTTGGATTGAACTTCCATTTTTAATTTTATGCGACTTTCATTTTTATTTTTATTCAACTTCCATTTTTATTCAATTTACTTTTCTATTAAACTTCCTTTTTTATTTAATTTCCAAATAGATCGCTAAGGTATAGTGTTTTTGGATTGAACTTCCATTTTTAATTTTATGCAACTTTCATTTTTATTTTTATTCTACTTCCATTTTAATTCAAATTACTTTCCAATTAAACTTCATTTTTTTTTTAATTTCCAAGTAGATCGTTAAGGTATAGTGCTTTCTGGATTGAACTTCCATTTTTAATTTTATGGAACTTTCATTTTTATTTTTATTCAACTTCCATTTTTATTCAATTTACTTTTCTATTAAACTTCCTTTTTCATTTAATTTCCAAATAGATCGTTCAGGTATAGTGGTTTCTGGAATGAACTTCCATTTTTAATTTTATGCAACTTTCATTTTTATTTTTATTCTACTTCTATTTCAATTTAATTTACATTCCTATTAAAATTCATTTTTTATTTATTTTCCAAGTAGATCGTTAAGGTATAGTGGTTTCTGGATTGAACTTCCATTTTTAATTTTATGCAACTTTCATTTTTATTTTTATTCTACTTCCATTTTAATTCAATTTAGTGTCCTGTTAAACTTCTTTTTTATTTCATTTCCAAATAGATCGTTAAGGTACAGTGGTTTCTGGATTGAACTTCCAATTTTAGTTTTATGCAGCTTTCATTTTTATTTTTATTCAATTTACTTTCCTATTAAACTTCCTTTTTTATTTAATTTCGATATAGATCACTAAGGTGTAGTGGTTTCTGGATTGAACTTCCATTTTTAATTTTATGCAACTTTCATTTTTATCTATATCCTACTTCCATTTTTATTCAATTTACTTTTCTATTAAACTTCCTTTTTTATTTAATTTCCAAATAGATCGTTAAGTTATAGTGGTTTCCGGAATGAACTTCCATTTTTAATTTTCTGCAACTTCCATTTTTATTTTTATTTAACTTCCTATTTTATTCAAATTTCTTTTCTACTCAACTTCCTTTTTTATTTAATTTCCAAATAGATCGTTAAGGTATAGTGGTTTTTGGATTCAACTTCCATTTTTAATTTTATACAACTTTCATTTTTATTTTTATTCAACTACCATTTTTATTCAATTTACTTTTCTACTAAACTTCTTTTTTTATTTAATTTCCAAATCGATCGTTAAGGTATAGTAGTTTTTGGATTGAATTTCCATTTTTAATTTTATGCGACTTTCATTTTTATTTTTATTCAACTTCCATTTTTATTCAATTTACTTTTCTATTAAACTTCCTTTTTTATTTAATTTCGAAATAGATCGTTAAGGTATAGTGCTTTTGGATTGAACTTCCATTTTTAATTTTATGCAACTTTCATTTTTATTTTTATTCTACTTCCATTTTAATTCAATTTACTATCCTATTAAACTTCATTTTTTATTTAATTTCCAAGTAGATCGTTAAGTTATAGTGGTTTCTGGATTGAACTTCCATTTTTAATTTTATGCAACTTTCATTTTTATTTTTATTCAACTTCCATTTTTATTCAATTTACTTTTCTATTAAACTTCCTTTTTTATTTAATTTCCAAATAGATCGTTCAGGTATAGTGGTTTCTGGAATGAACTTCCATTTTTAATTTTATGTAACTTTCATTTTTATTTTTATTCTACTTCTATTTTAATTTAATTTACGTTCCTATTAAACATCATTTTTTATTTAATTTCCAAATCGATCGTTAAGGTATAGTGGTTTCTGGATTGAACTTCCATTTTTAATTTTATGCAACTTTCATTTTTATTTTTATTCTACTTCCATTTTAATTCAATTTACTATGCTATTGCTTCTTTTTTATTTAATTTCCAAATAGATCGTAAAGGTATAGTGGTTTCTGGATTGAACATCCAATTTTAGTTTTATGCAACTTTCATTTTTATTTTTATTCAACTTCCATTTTTATTCAATTTACTTTCCTATTAAACTTCCTTTTTTATTTAATTTCCCAAGAGGACACTAAGGTATAGTGGTTTCTAGATTGAACTTTCATTTTTAATTTTATGCAACTTTCATTTTTATTTTTATTTTATTTCAATTTTTAATCAAGTTAGTTTTCTATTAAACTTCCTTTTTTATTTAATTTCCAAATAGATCATTAAGGTATATTGGTTTCTGGATTGAACTTCCATTTTTAATTTTATGCAACTTTCATTTTTATTTTTATTGTACTTCCATTTTAATTCAATTTACTATCCTATTAAACTTCCTTTTTTATTTAATTTCCAAGTAGATCGTTAAGGTATAGTGGTTTCTTGATTGAACTTCCATTTTTAATTTTATGCAACTTTCATTTTTATTTTTATTGTACTTCCATTTTAATTCAATTTACTATCCTATTAAATTTCCTTTTTTATTTAATTTCCAAGTAGATCGTTAAGGTATAGTGGTTTCTGGATTGAACTTCCATTTTTAATTTTATGCAACTTTCATTTTTATTTTTATTTTACTGTCTTTTTTATTCTAGATTCTTTTCTACTCAACTTCCTTTTTTATTTAATTTCCAAATAGATCGTTAAGGTATAGTGGTTTTTGGATTGAACTTTCATTTTTAATTTTATGCAACTTTCATTTTTATTTTTATTCAACTTCCATTTTTATTGAATTTACTTTTCTATTAAACTTCCTTTTTTATTTAATTTCCAAATAGATCGCTAAGGTATAGTGGTTTCTGGATTGAACTTCCATTTTTAATTTTATGCAACTTTCATTTTTATTTATATTCTACTTCCATTTTTATTCAATTTACTTTTCTATTAAACTTCCTTTTTTATTTAATTTCCAAATAGATCGTTAAGGTATAGTGGTTTCTGGAATGAACTTCCATTTTTAATTTTCTGCAACTTTCATTTTTATTTTTATTTAACTTCCTTTTTTATTCAAGTTTCTTTTCCACTCAACTTCCTTTTTTATTTAATTTCCAAATAGATCGTTAAGGTATAGTGGTTTCTGGAATGAACTTCTATTTTGAATTTTCTGCTACTTTCATTTTTATTTTTATTTAACTTCCTTTTTTATTCTAGATTCTTTTCTACTCAACTTTATTTTTTATTTAATTTCCAAACAAATCGTTAAGGTATAGTGGTTTTTGGATTGAACTTTCATTTCTAATTTTATGCAACTTTCATTTTTACTTTTATTCAACTTCAATTTTTATTCAATATACATTTCTATTAAACTTCCTTTTTTATTTAATTTCCAAATAGATCGCTAAGGTATAGTGGTTTCTGGATTGAACTTCCATTTTTAATTTTATGCAACTTTCATTTTTATTTATATTCTACTTCCATTTTTATTCAATTTACTTTTCTATTAAACTTCCTTTTTTATTTAATTTCCAAATAGATCGTTAAGGTATAGTGGTTTCTGGAATGAACTTCCATTTTTAATTTTCTGCAACTTTCATTTTTATTTTTATTTAACTTCCTTTTTTATTCAAGTTTCTTTTCCACTCAACTTCCTTTTTTATTTAATTTCCAAATAGATCGTTAAGGTATAGTGGTTTCTGGAATGAACTTCTATTTTTAATTTTCTGCCACTTTCATTTTTATTTTTATTTAACTTCCTTTTTTATTCTAGATTCTTTTCTACTCAACTTTATTTTTTATTTAATTTCCAAACAAATCGTTAAGGTATAGTGGTTTTTGGATTGAACTTTCATTTCTAATTTTATGCAACTTTCATTTTTACTTTTATTCAACTTCAATTTTTATTCAATTTACATTTCTATTAAACTTCCTTTTTTATTTAATTTCCCAATAGATCGCTAAGGTATAGTGGTTTCTGGATTGAACTTCCATTTTTAATTTTATGCAACTTTCATTTTTATTTATATTCTACTTCCATTTTTATTCAATTTACTTTTCTATTAAACTTCCTTTTTTATTTAATTTCCAAATAGATCGTTAAGGTATAGTGGTTTCTGGAATGAACTTCCATTTTTAATTTTCTGCAACTTTCATTTTTATTTTTATTTAACTTCCTTTTTTATTCAAGTTTCTTTTCTACTCAACTTCCTTTTTTTTTTTTTAATTTCCAAATAGATCGTTAAGGTATAGTGGTTTTTGGATTGAACTTCCGTTTTTAATTTTATGCAACTTTCAATTTATTTTTATTCAACTTCCATTTTTATTCAATTTACTTTTCTATTAAACTTCCTTTTTTATTTAATTTCCAAATAGATCGTTAAGGTATAGTGGTTTCCGGAATGAACTTCTATTTTTAATTTTCTGCAACTTCCATTTTTATTTTAATTTAACTTCTTTTTTTTTTTCAAGATTCTTATCTACTCAACTTCCTTTTTTATTTAATTTCCAAATAGATCGTTAAGGTATTGTGGTTTTTGGATTGAACTTTTATTTTTAATTTTATGCAATTTTCATTTTTATTTTTATTTTACTTCCATTTTTATTCAATTTACTTTTCTATTAAACTTCCTTTTTTTATTTAATTTCCAAATAGATCATTAAGGTATAGTGGTTTCTGGAATGAACTTCCATTTTTAATTTTCTGCAACTTCCATTTTTATTTTTATTTAACTTCCTTTTTTGTTCAAGTTTGATTTCTACTCAACTTCTTTTTTTATTTAATTTCCCTATAGATCGTTAAGGTGAAGTGGTTTCTGGATTGAACTTCCATATTTAATTTTCTGCAACTTCCATTTTTATTTTTATTCAACTTCCATTTTTATTCAATTCACTTTTCTGTTAAACTTCCTTTTTTATTTAATTTCCAAATAGATCGTTAAGGTATAGTGGTATCTGTATTGAACTTCAAGTTTAAATTTTATGCAACTTTCATTTTTATTTTTATTCTACTTCCATTTTAATTCAATTTACTTTCCTATTAAACATTCTTTTTCATTTAATTTCCAAAAAGATCGCTAAGGTATAGTGGTTTCTGGATTGAACTTCCATTTTAAATTTTATGCAACTTTCATTTTTATTTATATTCTTCTTCCATTTTTATTCAATTTACTTTTCTATTAAACTTCTTTTTTTATTTAATTTCCAAATAGATCGTTAAGGTATAGTGGTTTCTGGAATGAACTTCCATTTTTAATTTTCTGCAACTTTTATTTTTATTTTTATTTTTATTTAACTTCCTTTTTTATTCAAGTTTCATTTCTATTAAACTTCCTTTTTTATTTAATTTCCAAATAGATCGTTAAGGTAAAGTGGTTTTTGGATTTAACTTCCATATTTAATTTTCTACAACTTTCATTTTTATTTTTATTCAACTTCCATATTTATTCAATTTACTTTTCTATTAAACTTCATTTTTTACTTAATTTCCAAATAGATCGTTAAGGTATAGTGGTTTCTGGATTGAACTTCCAATTTTAGTCTTATGCAACTTTCATTTTTATTTTTATTCTACTTGCATTTTAATTCAATTAACTTTCCTATTAGACTTCCTTTTTTTATTTAATTTCCAAATAGATCACTAAGGTATAGTGGTTTCTGGATTGAACTTCCATTTTTAATGTTATGCAACTTTCATTTTTATTTATATTCTACTTCCATTTTTATTCAATTACATTTCTATTAAACTTCCTTTTTTATTTAATTTCCAAATAGATCGTTAAGGTATAGTGGTTTCTGGAATGAACTTCCATTTTTAATTTTCTGCAACTTCCATTTTTATTTTTGTTTAACTTCCTTTTTATTCAAGTTTCTTTTCTACTCAAATTCCTTTTTTATTTAATTTCCAAATAGATCGTTAAGGTATAGTGGTTTTTGGATTGAACTTCCATTTTTAATTTTGTGCAACTACCACTTTTATTTTTATTCAACTTTCATTTTTATTCAATTTAATTTTCTATTAAACTTCCTTTTTTATTTAATTTCCAAATAGATCGTTAAGGTATAGTTGTTTCTGGAATGAACTTCCATTTTTAATTTTCTTCAACTTCCTTTTTTATTCAAGTTTCTTTTCAACTCAACTTCCTTTTTTATTTAATTTCCAAATAGATCGTTAAGGTATAGTGGTTTTTGAATTGAATTTCCATTTTTAATTTTATGCAACTTTCATTTTTATTTTTATTCAACTACCATTTTAATTCAATTTACTTTCCTGTTAAAATTCCTTTTTTATTTAATTTCCAAATAGATCGCTAAGGTATAGTGGTTTCTGGATTGAACTTTCATTTTTAATTTTATGCAACTTTCATTTTTATTTGTATTCTACTTCCATTTTTAATCAATTTACTTTTCTATTAAACTTCATTTTTCATTTAATTTGCAAATGGATCGTTAAGGTATAGTAGTTTCTGGAATGAACTTCCATTTTTAATTTTCTGCAACTTCCATTTTTATTTTTATTTAACTTCCTTTTTTATTCAAATTTCTTTTCTACTCAACTTCCTTTTTTATTTAATTTCCAAATAGATCGTTAAGGTATAGTGGTTTTTGGATTGAACTTCCATTTTTAATTTTATACAACTTTCATTTTTATTTTTATTCAACTACCATTTTTATTCAATTTACTTTTCTATTAAACTTCCTTTTTTATTTAATTTCCAAATAGATCGTTAAGGTATAGTGGTTTTTGGATTGAACTTCCATTTTCAATTTTATGCGACTTTCATTTTTATTTTTATTCAACTTCCATTTTTATTCAATTTACTTGTCTATTAAACTTCTTTTTTATTTAATTTCCAAATAGATCGTTAAGGTAAAGTGGTTTCTGGATTTAACTTCCACATTTAATTTTATGCAACTTTTGTTTTTATTTTTATTCAAATTCCATATTTATTCAATTTACTTTTCTATTCAACTACAGTTTTAATTTAATTTCCAAATAGATCGTTATGGTATAGTGGTTTCTGGATTGAACTTCGAATTTTAGTTTTAAGCAACTTTCATTTTTATTTTTATTCTACTTCCATTTTAATTTAATTAACTTTCCTATTAAACTTCCTTTTTTATTTAACTTCCAAATAGATCGTTAAGGTAAAGTGGTTTCTGGATTGAACTTCCATATTTAATTTTCTGCAACTTTCATTTTTATTTTTATTCAACTTCCATTTTTATTCAATTTATTTTTCTATTAAACTTCCTTTTTTATTTAATTTCCAAATTGATCGTTAAGGTATAGTGGTTTCTGGATTGAACTTCCAGTTTTAATTTTATGCAACTTTCATTTTTGCTTTTATTCTACTTCCATTTTAATTCAATTTACTTTCCTATTAAACTTCCTTTTTTATTTAATATCCCAATAGATCGATAAGGTATGGTGGTTTCTGGATTGAACTCCCATTTTTAATTTTATGCAACTTTCATTTTTATTTATATTCTGCTTCCATTTTTAATCAATTTACTTTTCTATTAAACTTGCTTTTTTATTTAATTTCCAAATAGATCGTTAAGGTATAGTGGTTTCTGGAACGAACTTCCATTTTTAATTTTCTGCAGCTTCCATTTTTATTTTAATTTAACTTCCTTTTTTATTCAAGTTTCTTTTCAACTCAACTTCCTTTTTTATTTAATTTCCAAATAGATCGTTAAGGTATAGTGGTTTTTGAATTGAATTTCCATTTTTAATTTTATGCAACTTTCATTTTTATTTTTATTCAACGACCATTTTAATTCAATTTACTTTCCTGTTAAAATTCCTTTTTTATTTAATTTCCAAATAGATCGCTAAGGTATAGTGGTTTCTGGATTGACCTTTCATTTTTAATTTTATGCAACTTTCATTTTTATTTATATTCTACTTCCATTTTTAATCAATTTACTTTTCTATTAAACTTCGTTTTTCATTTAATTTCCAAATAGATCGTTAAGGTATAGTAGTTTCTGGAATGAACTTCCATTTTTAATTTTCTGCAACTTCCATTTTTATTTTTATTTAACTTCCTTTTTTATTCAAATTTCTTTTCTACTCAACTTCCTTTTTTATTTAATTTCCAAATAGATCGTTAAGGTATAGTGGTTTTTGGATTGAACTTCCATTTTTAATTTTATACAACTTTACTTTTATTTTTATTCAACTACCATTTTTATTCAATTTACTTTTCTATTAAACTTCCTTTTTTATTTAATTTCCAAATAGATCGTTAAGGTATAGTGGTTTTTGGATTGAACTTCCATTTTCAATTTTAGGCGACTTTCATTTTTATTTTTATTCAACTTCCATTTTTATTCAATTTGCTTTTCTATTAAACTTCTTTTTTATTTAATTTCCAAATAGATCGTTAAGGTAAAGTGGTTTCTGTATTTAACTTCCACATTTAATTTTATGCAACTTTTGTTTTTATTTTTATTCAACTTCCATATTTATTCAATTTACTTTTCTATTGAACTACAGTTTTAATTTAATTTCCAAATAGATCGTTATGGTATAGTGGTTTCTGGATTGAACTTCGAATTTTGGTTTTATGCAACTTTCATTTTTATTTTTATTCTACTTCCATTTTAATTCAATTAACTTTCCTATTAAACTTCCTTTTTTATTTAATTTCCAAATAGATCGTTAAGGTAAAGTGGTTTCTGGATTGAACTTTCATATTTAATTTTCTGCAACTTTCATTTTTATTTTTATTCAACTTCCATTTTTATTCAATTTACTTTTCTATTAAACTTCCTTTTTTATTTAATTTCCAAATTGATCGTTAAGGTATAGTGGTTTCTGGATTGAACTTCCAGTTTTAATTTTATGCAACTTTCATTTTTATTTTTATTCTACTTCCATTTTAATTCAATTTACTTTCCTATTAAACTTCCTTTTTTATTTAATTTCCCAATAGATCGATAAGGTATGGTGGTTTCTGGATTGAACTTCCATTTTTAATTTTATGCAACTTTCATTTTTATTTATATTCTGCTTCCATTTTTAATCAATTTACTTTTCTATTAAACTTGCTTTTTTATTTAATTTCCAAATAGATCGTTAAGGTATAGTGGTTTCTGGAATGAACTTCCATTTTTAATTTTCTGCAACTTCCATTTTTATTTTTATTTAACTTCCTTTTTTATTCAAGTTTCATTTCTACTCAGCTTCCTTTTTTATTTAATTTCCAAATAGATCGTTAAGGTATAGTGGTTTTTGGATTGAACTTCCATTTTTAATTTTATGCAACTTTCATTTTTATTTTTATTCAACTTCCATTTTTATTCAATTTACTTTTCTATTAAACTTCCTTTTTTATTTAATTTCCAAATAAATCGTTAAGGTATAGTGGTTTCTGGATTCAACTTCCATATTTAATTTTATGCAACTTTCATTTTTATTTTTATTCAACTTCCATTTTTATTCAATTTACTTTTCTATTAAACTTCCTTTTTTATTTAATTTCCAAATAGATCGTTAAGGTATAGTGGTTTCTGGATTGAACTTCCATTTTTAATTTTATACAACTTTCATTTTTATTTTTATTCTACTTCCATTTTTATTTAATTTCCAAGTAGATCGTTAAGGTGTAGTGATTTCTGGATAGAACTTCCTTTTTTAATCAATTTACTTTCCTATTAAACTTCCTTTTTTATTTAATTTTCAAATAAATCGTTAAGGTATAGTGGTTTTTGGATTGAAGTTCCATTTTAATTTTATGCAACTGTCATTTTTATTTTTATTCAACTTCCATTTTTATTCAATTTACTTTTCTATTAAACTTCCTTTTTTATTTAATTTCCAAATAGATCGTTAAGGTATAGTGGTTTCTGGTTTCAACTTCCATATTTAATTTTCTGAAACTTTCTTTTTTATTTTTATTCAACTTCCATTTTTATTCAATTTACTTTTCTATTAAACTTCCTTTTTATTTAATTTCCAAATAGATCGGTAAGGTATAGTGGTTTCTGGATTGAACTTCCGGTTTTAATTTTATACAACTTTAATTTTTATTTTCATTCTACTTCCATTTTAATTCAATTTACTTTCCTATTAAACTTCCTTTTTTATTTAATTTCCAAGTAGATCGTTAAGGTATAGTGGTTTCTGGATAGAACTTCCATTTTTAATTTTGTGCAACTTTCATTTTGATTTTTATTCTACTTCTATTTTTAATCTATTTACTTTTCTATTAAACTTCCTTTTTTATTTAATTTTCATATAGATCATTAAGGTATAGTGGTTTCTAGAATGAACTTCCATTTTTAATTTTCTGCAACTTCCATTTTTATTTTTATTTAACTTACTTTTTTATTCAAGTTTCTTTTCTACTCAACTTCCTTTTTTATTTAATTTCCAAATAGATCGTTAAGGTAAAGTGGTTTCTGGATTGAACTTCCTTATTTAATTTTCTGCAACTTCCATTTTTATTTTTATTCAACTTCCATTTTTATTCAATTTACTTTTCTGTTAAACTTCATTTTTTATTTAATTTCCAAATAGATCGTTAAGGTATAGTGGTTTCTGGAATGAACTTCCATTTTTAATTTTCTGCAACTTCCATTTTTATTTTTATTTAACTTCTTTTTTTATTCTAGTTTCATTTCTACTCAACTTCATTTTTTATTTAATTTCAAAATAGATCGTTAAGGTATAGTGGTTTTTGGATTGAACTTCCATTTTTAATTTTATGCAACTTTCATTTTTATTTTTATTCAACTTCCATTTTTATTTTTATTCAACTTCCATTTTTATTCAATTTACTTTTCTATTAAACTTCCTTTTTTATTTAATTTCCAAATAGATCGTTATGGTAAAGTGGTTTCTGGATTTAACTTCCATATTTAATTTTCTGCAACTTTTATTTTTATTTTTATTCAACTTCCATATTTATTCAATTTAGTTTTCTATTAAACTTCCTTTTTTACTTAATTTCCAAATAGATCGTTAAGGTATAGTGGTTTCTGGATTGAACTTCCAATTTTAGTTTTATGCAACTTTCATTTTTATTTTTATTCTACTTCCATTTTAATTCAATTAACTTTCCTATTAAACTTCCTTTTTTTATTTAATTTCCAAATAGATCACTAAGGTATAGTGGTTTCTGGATTGAACTTCCATTTTTAATTTTATGCAACTTTCATTTTTATTTATATTCTTCTTCCATTTTTATTCAATTTACTTTTCTATTAAACTTCCTTTTTTATTTAATTTCCAAATAGATCGTTAAGGTATAGTGGTTTCTGGAACGAACTTCCATTTTTAATTTTCTGCAACTTCCATTTTTATTTTTATTTAACTTCCTTTTTTATTCAAGTTTCTTTTCTACTCAACTTCCTTTTTTATTTAATTTCCAAAAATCTCGTTAAGGTATAGTGGTTTTTGGATTGAACTTCCATTTTTAATTTTATGCAACTTCCATTTTTATTTTTATTCAACTTCCATTTTTATTCAATTTACTTTTCTATTAAACTTCCTTTTTTATTTAATTTCCAAATAGATCGTTATGGTAAAGTGGTTTCTGGATTTAACTTCCATATTTAATTTTCTGCAACTTTCATTTTTATTTTTATTCAACTTCCATATTTATTCAATTTAGTTTTCTATTAAACTTCCTTTTTTACTTAATTTCCAAATAGATCGTTAAGGTATAGTGGTTTCTGGACTGAACTTCCAATTTTAGTTTTATGCAACTTTCGTTTTTATTTTTATTCTACTTCCATTTTAATTCAATTAACTTTCCTATTAAACTTCCTTTTTTTATTTAATTTCCAAATAGATCACTAAGGTATAGTGGTTTCTGGATTGAACTTCCATTTTTAATTTTATGCAACTTTCATTTTTATTTATATTCTTCTTCCATTTTTATTCAATTTACTTTTCTATTAAACTTCCTTTTTTATTTAATTTCCAAATAGATCGTTAAGGTATAGTGGTTTCTGGAACGAACTTCCATTTTTAATTTTCTGCAACTTCCATTTTTATTTTTATTTAACTTCCTTTTTTATTCAAGTTTCTTTTCTACTCAACTTCCTTTTTTATTTATTTTCCAAAAATCTCGTTAAGGTATAGTGGTTTTTGGATTGAACTTCCATTTTTAATTTTATGCAACTTCCATTTTTATTTTTATTCAACTTCCATTTTTATTCAATTTACTTTTCTATTAAACTTCCTTTTTTATTTAATTTCCAAATAGATCGTTAAGGTATAGTGGTTTCTGGAATTAACTTCCATTTTTAATTTTCTGCAACTTTCATTTTTATTTTTATTTAACTTCCTTTTTTATTCAAGTTTCTTTTCTACTCAACTTCCTTTTTTATTTAATTTCCAAATAGATCGTTAAGGTATAGTGGTTTTTGAATTGAACTTCTGTTTTTAATTTTATGCAACTTTCATTTTTATTTTTATTCAACTTCCAATTTAATTCAATTTACTTTCCTGTTAAACTTCCTTTTTTATTTAATTTCCAAATAGATAGCCAAGGTATAGTGGTTTCTGGATTGAACTTCCATTTTTAATTTTATGCAACTTTCATTTTTATTTATATTCTACTTCCATATTTATTCAATTTACTTTTCTATTAAACTTCCTTTTTTATTTAATTTCCAAATAGATCGTTAAGGTATTGTAGTTTCTGGAATGAACTTCCATTTTTAATTTTCTGCAACTTCCATTTTTATTTTTATTTAACTTCCTTTTTTATTCAAATTTCTTTTCTACTCAACTTCCTTTTTTATTTAATTTCCAAATAGATCGTTTAGGTATAGTGGTTTTTGGATTGAACTTCCATTTTTAATTTTATACAACTTTCATTTTTATTTTTATTCAACTACCATTTTTATTCAATTTACTTTTCTATTAAACTTCCTTTTTTATTTAATTTCCAAATAGATCGTTAAGGTATAGTAGTTTTTGGATTGAACTTCCATTTTTAGTTTTATGCGACTTTCATTTTTATTTTTATTCAACTTCCATTTTTATTCAATTTACTTTTCTATTAAATTTCCTTTTTTATTTAATTTCCAAATAGATCGTTAAGGTAAAGTGGTTTCTGGATTTAACTTCCACACTTAATTTTCTGTTCAATTTACTTTTCTATTAAACTTCCTTTTTTATTTAATTTCCAAATGGATCGTTAAGATATAGTGGTTTCCGGATTGAACTTCGAATTTTAGTTTTATGCAACTTTCATTTTTATTTTTATTCTACTTCCATTTCAATTCAATTAACTTTCCTATTAAACTTCCTTTTTTATTTAATTTCCAACTAGATCATTAAGGTGTTGTGGTTTCTGGAATGAACTTCCATTTTTAATTTTCTGCAACTTCCATTTTTATTTTTATTTAACTTCCTTTTTTATTCAAGTTTCTTTTCTACTCAACTTCCTTTTTTATTTAATTTACAAATAGATCGTTAAGGTATAGTGGTTTTTTGATTGAACTTCCATTTTTAATTTTAGACAACTTTTATTTTTATTTTTATTCAACTTCCATTTTTTTTCAATTTACTTTTCTATTAAACTTCCTTTTTTATTTAATTTCCAAATAGATCGTTAAGGTATAGTGGTTTCTGGATTGAACTTCCATTTTTAATTTTATGCAACTTTCATTTTTATTTTTATTCTACTTCCATTTTAATTCAATTTACTTTCCTATTAAACTTCCTTTTTTATTTAATTTACAACTAGATCGTTAAGGTATAGTGCTTTCTGGATTAAACTTCTATTTTTAATTTTATGCAACTTTCATTTTTATTTTTATTTTACTTCAATTTTTAATCGATTTACTTTTCTATGAAACTTCCTTTTTTATTTAATTTCCAAATAGATCGTTAAGGTATAGTGGTTTCTGGATTGAACTTCCAATTTTAGTTTTATGGAACTTTCATTTTTATTTGCCTTGGATGCCTCTTTGATGACTTATGAGCTTGTGTGGTATGCTCCTTGAAAGTGCAATTGTGCATACTTTTGAATTCAAGCCATTTAGATGCCATCTACGTGGTCTTTTGGGCTTTGTTTTATGTGCTAAAACTCTGTTTTTGGTCATTAAATTCATGCCATGTTTGGTCTTGCTAAGTGTAGTTCAATACTTCATTAGCTTGCCTTGAATGCTTGGGCCATTTGTTGCATGTTTAGCTTATCTTGTTTGCTTGGTTTGACACCATGTTCTTGCATGATTTTCAAGGCTTAATTTGCATGCTATATGTCCATGTTTGCATCCTCTTAAGTGTGCTTGAGAATTGCTCTTTAATGTTTGAAGTGTTGGAGATCATTTGCATGCATGTTTGCATGCCATTAGTCCTTCATTTTGGGCACTTTGGCCACTGTTTTGGGCTTAGTGAGGGCTGCCTAAACCATGCTTGAGTCCACCCTTTGCTTGTTTGCATGTTTGCCTCGCATATTTGCTTGCATAATTGCATGAATGCATTGCATTGCCATGTTGCATCCTTAGCTCACATGCCTAGGATTGCATCCCATTTGCATGCATGCTTGGCCTCTTGAAGTGCTTGTGATAGAGGTTGAGTCCCATTGGTTTGTTCATGTGCATTGCATTCCATATCAAAAATGCACACTTGATTCTTCGGGCCATCACGCATTGAAATACGCGATTGATGGTCCGAGAACCAAGGAGCGTATCCCTTTGAGTCACCAACATGATAAGGGACATGATTGGTGCATACATTGCTTGAATTGCATTGCCATGCTATGCCTTGCCCTCTGCTATTGTCAATTGCAGATTCTGCAGGAACTTTCTGCCGACTGGCAGTGATAAGTGCCGACCGGCAATCCTTCCAGGGCCGATAGCTTCACCAACAGCCGGTGATCACATACCACTGCCGGTGGCCATTCTACTCAGCCGGTGGTGTCTCCCAATGTCCAGGGAAGCAATTCTGAGACTTTGGCAGTCTTCAGAGGAGTATAGCAAGGAAAACAGAGGCAGCTTATGTATGGCAGTGCACTTCTGAGCAAGACCCGAGCACGCGCGCATCGAACCCTCTTCCCGAGCCCCTTTTTCTTCCTTTCTTAAATTAATTAATTTGTTTAATTAATTTAGTTGGTCTGTAATAATTAATTAGCTAGAATAGTTAATTCATTATTCAAATTGTATTATTCTTTTGGTCCCTCCGAGCGAGGACGAATTTGTAATAAGTGTGGGTGAGTGTGTGCATGTCTCCCAACCCCCACCTCTTTCTCCCTTTTATTTACCTGCTTATGAAGGTAGATTAGGGCATGTTTAAATTAGCATACCTTATGCTATGCATGCGTGCATCCATATATTTGTCTTACATGCACCAGGCTCGGTACATCATGCTAACTGCATTTGCACTTCAATTCCAAATTGAATACGTGCATCAACTGATTGCATTTCACATGCCATGTTTAGGTTAGCTGAGCCTACTCTAAATTGCATCCTATATGTGTTGCATTAGTCAATTTGACATGACCTAGGACCATGCATGTTGGCTAACTAGTTTATTGTTTTGGCATGGAGTATGATGTAAGTATTTTATGCTTTAGCATACCGCATGCGTGTGAATGCTATTATGACAGCATGCTTACCATGTGGCTAGATGCTTATGTGATAAACTGTTTGGATGCCTGTGGGTGAAGGTTGGATTGTCTGAGTTGGAAACACTCGTTGAAATCCGTGTTTTAGCCTACTTGCGGGTAGCAAATTCCAAAACATTTTTCCAAAACAAACGGATATGCAATGCTTATTTCCAAATTAGGCAATCTAGTCTATACTTGTTTGCTGTGCGCATAACGTAGTAATGCTAGGCTAATAATTGGTTTAAGAACACATAACGTTTTCAAAAACGGATATCATGATTATTAGAGGCCGATCTTCGGATCGGGCGAGAGGGGGTGCTCATAGCTGACCTTCCCCAATCGTACCCAAGTTCCCGAGCCGAGGCAACTTTGGTGATGACGGACACGTGGCCTTTGGCACCGAGTCAGGGTTTCCTAAATTTCCCCATTTTAAAAAATTTAGATGGCGACTCTGTATCTGGCAAATCAGTCCATGTTTGGCACTTCTTTTCAAAAAATCTGTTTCTCAAAACGATTTTTTGAATTTGGACTCTTTGGTTCAGATTAAGAACCGTGACACAAATCGAGTCTGAACTGTAGCGGGGCCCCACGCGGGCGCGTCTACAGCAGCACCCAAGTGTTAAAGGGCTACGGGCTCTTGTAACATAGGTCCCTTGTGCTGGTGGACTCTAAACTTGAGCAGCACCCAAGTGTTAAAGGGCTACGGGCCTTCTTGCTTGGTCTTGTTTTGCCACTGGCGGTTTACCGCGTGGGTCTTGTAAGTAAGTAAGTTTTGAAGGACCAAGGTTATGCCGAGGTTATGGTATAAGATTTGATGCATGTGAAGTATGTAAGTTTTGTAAGATCAAGTTTGATGAACAAGATTTATCTCATGTTTTGTACAAGCTATGATAAGTATGGTTTTGTCAAAGATATATTATGCAATGTTTTGAAAGACCTCGAGAATCATTCATTTAACCCCTTTATTACTTATACCATTCACTGAGTATCCAAGCTCACCCTCCCTATGTATATATGTAGGTAACTAGCAAGAAGTCGGCTACGCCGAGATGTGTGTTTTGTATGCATGTTATGTCGGCTGTAAGGATGTCGGCAATCCCGAAGATTATGTTCCATGATTTGTAACTCAAGTGTTTTGTTTATGTCAGCAATTTTGATGCTTATGTATTTCGAACATGTTGGCTTGTAAAGCCCTTTTGTTAAGATGTAACATGTATTTTTGTACTTGATTTTATTTGTATTCAAGTTTAAAAGCTATGTAAAGATGTATGCCATTTCATTTGACTTATGCACCGCTCTTATGGATCACTTGTATTTTAGATTATTGCTTCTGCACTTGTGAGCCCCCTATACCTATACTCTGTTTGTGTGTGGATTTTGAAAGTTGGCCTTCGGTAATCTCGGATTACTGGCCATCACGGCACCAAACTACTAGGGGCGGTTTGGGGTCGTGACAACAAAACATGCTGTAACACTTAAACGAACAAGGACAAGACTTGAATCGTAAGCTTACAAGACAGAATCACATGAATGCATATGAGTATGGTTAGGATAGCGTGAGGGTTATTACAATCCTCCTCCCTGACCCTCAACTGGTGGTAACCCGATCTCAAGTCTATCTTAGAGAAACAATGGGAACCCTTCAACTGGTCAAACAGATCATCAATACGGGGCATAGGGTACTTATTCTTGACCGTAGCCCGATTCAACTTCCGGTAGTCTATACACAATCTCATGGCATCATCTTTCTTTTTAGCAAAGAGGGCCGGTGCTCCCCATGGCGAAACACTAGGGTGAACAAAACCCTTATCTAGCAATTCCTGGAGCTGAATCTTCAACTCACTCAACTCGACTGGGGCAAAACGATAAGGTGCCATAGAAATCGGCGCTGTGCCGGGCACTAAATCAATAGAGAACTCTATCTCTCGGTGAGGTGGCAAACTAATGAGATCCTCGGGAAAAACATTCGAATACTCACAAACCACCCTCGGCAATACAATCTGGGTCTCATCACACTCAGCACTCAAAAAGCTAGCAAGTAGACCACTAAGCTCATTCTGCCCTCGCAGATCATACATCAGTGGCAACACACTACCAACCTGATCCCCCAAGAAATGGAAACACTCCCCGCTCAAGGTACAAACCGTGACCCTCTGGAAGTCGCAATCAATAACAACCCGGTATGACGATAGCCAATCCATACCCAAAATAACATCAAAACCCTTCATGGGCATAACAACAAAAGGAAAAGGAAACCTATGGTCGGCGACCTCTATATCACAACCCCTAACACCTTGTTTCAAGATCAACTCACCACCAACAGGCGATACTACACATATAGGAGATGCTAATTGTGCCAACTCCAATTCCAAAACAGATGCAAATGCAGCAGACACAAAAAAATGAGATGAACCCGTATCAATCAATACATTAGCAACCGAGTTACAAAACAAGAAGGTACCTCTCACAACTGATGGAGCCGGTACTAAGTCCTGTGCGGTAACAGCATACACGCGCCCTATAGGCCCCTGATCCACCTGCTCACCTCTAGGAGCAAAAGACTGCTGTACTGACTGGGATGACGAAGCTCCCTGATTGGCCCTCGAGGCCTGCACAGACTGAGCTGGCTGAAAACTCTGCGTCTACCTAGAACCAAATGCTCCTGAAGTAGCACTCAACTGTGGGCAAAACCTCTTCAGGTGCCCAGGCTGACCACACTGATAGCAAGACAAAGGCTGGCCCCTGCCCTGACTCTGGCCCTGAGGTCTAGCTAATGAAGAAGTAGCTCGTTGACCCCCTCCCTTCTGCGGGCAAACCAAAGACTTGTGACCCAGCTGGCTACACGCAAAACAAGTCAAGCCTCCCTGACTACCTCTCCCAGAGCCCACACCCGGCACTGGAAAGGTCGATCTGGCCAAACCACCCTGAGACTGTTGAGGGTTAGAACCCCTCTGTCTCCTGCCGTCACTCTGACCATCCTGGCTCCTCTTGGAGCCTCTCTGCCCCTCGCCTTCCTCCTGCATCATAATCTCCATATGAGCAGCAGCATCCACCAAACGTCTATACTCCCGGATAAACGACCCTCCAACCCTTAGCTTGATCCCACGCCTCAACTTCCGCTCAAACTCAAAGCAACGGCATTCCTCGGACGCCACCCGTTCAGGTGCAAACCTGGACAGACTAGTAAAAGTAGCCTCAAACTCGGCCACTGACAAGCCCTGCTGTATAAGCTGGCAAAACTGTTCCCTCAGTTTCTCCCTTGCAGCTGCAGATAAAAACTTCTCCTGGAAAGCATTCACAAACGCCTCCCATGCACCACCAACACTGCCCTTCTCGTACTTCCACCATTGACCCGCATCTCCCTTCAACTGGAAGGATGCCAAGGTCACCTTTAAAGCCCCGTCCTCGATGCCAAGCATCTCAAACGTCTTCTCCATCTGTTCCAACCACTCATCAGCCTTAAGTGGCTCCTTCGGATCCCCAACAAACTCGTCCGGGTTAGACCGGAAGAATGCCCTCTTCAAGAAAAAAGGCCCTGCCTTAGCAACCTGAGTCTTAGCTCTGAGAATACCCAAAGCTCCCGCTATCTCTCGGGCCAAGGCCCCCATAGCCTGCTGACCCGCTGGCTCGGCCACGTTGGCCTGACCAATTCCCTCCTACATTGCCGAAACGTCATCCGGTAAAGGTACCTCCTGCCTACCACGCCTGCCACGCCTACCACGCCCTCGTCCTGACATCCTAATAAAGGTAACGAAGAACGTTAGCACATTTATAAATGTGCCAAAACTAAACACTCGCGTCCTAATGCATGGACAACTGTAATTCACTCCACGTAAGCACATAAACACATAAGCACTTACGAATTTCATTTCCGGATAATGATAGTCCCGAGGCGTTACTAGAGTTCCGGTTAGAAACAGCATTGATCAAGTGTTTTTCCAACAAGACTCACAGAAACCCAAGGATCCAATCAACATCCTAGAAACTAAATCCCATACCCACATAGTCACATAAGCATGTTATCAATTAAACACATAGCATATGACACTACATCTAAGTCTCTATCAAGCGAGACAAACCCATTGTGATCCTAATCACTTCCCACGTACCCAAAGTATTCGAACCCGATACGCTCTGATACCAAGTTGTAACGCCCTCAAAAGAATACATAAAACCCATTACTTTAAACATGCATTGATACAAGAGAAATCAACCATTTCTATTCATCAGAGTAATTCTTACACTGTATTACATGTTAACAACCAAAGCAAATGCCCTATGGGCTTACAGTTTTCCAAGTTAACACTTGGTTACAAAAAGAAGAGTACTAACTCAATACATATTAAGCCCTTGGCTTGAATTTACATGTAATACATCAAAATAAACAAAAAGAGTCTTCAACTCTCATCATTATCCAAGCTATGTCCTTGGAGGTGGCATACTACCTGTACCTGAAAATAATGTCCCATAAAGGGTGAGCCAACGTCCAGTAGAGATATGCTAAACACAGTATGACCAATGACTAAGATATTAGCAATTGATAAATGTTCAGTTTCCATAAATCAATTCATAACCCATTTCCATTTCATTTCAGTTTCCATTTCTTATCAATTTCACAATTTACATCAACGGCTCAAAACCTGGCCAACCACTTATATGAGACAATGACTCATATTAAACTTTTCCCATTTTTACAATAGATAAACACATTAGTTGTATCAACATCTCAACAGATAAGCATACAAGCTATATCCACATTTCAACAGATATGCATATAAGCTATATCAACACTTCCAATGACAGGCATATGAGCTGTATCAATACTTCCAAAGATAAGCATATGAGCTATATCAACACATTATCTGACAAGCATATGAGCTGTATCAGTGGAGTCCATCCCCTATCTCCTCCCAAACAACGTCCGGTTTAAAGGTCCATCCCCTATCAACACTTCCAATGACAAACATACGAGTTTCCATTTTTGTTTTTATTCAACTTCCATTTTTATTCAAGTTACTTTTCTATTCAACTTACTTTTTTATTTAATTTCCAAATAGATCGTTAAGGTATAGTGGTTTCTGGAATGAACTTCAATTTTTAATTTTATGCCACTTTCATTTTTATTTTTATTCAACTTCAATTTTTATTCAATTACCTTTCCGATTCGACTTCCATTTTACTTTAATTTCCAAATAGATCGTTAAGGTATAGTGGTTTCTTGAATGAACTTCTAATTTTAATTTTATGCAACTTTCATTTTTATTTTTATTCGACTTCCATTTTTATTCAATTTATTTTTCTATTAAACTTCTTTTTTTATTTAATTTGCAAATAGATCGTTAACGTATAGTGGTTTCTGGAATGAGCTTCCATTTTTAATTTTATGCAACTTTCATTTTTATTTTTATTCAACTTCTATTTTTATTCAATTTACTTTTCTACTAACTTCCTTTTTTGTTTAATTTCCAAATTGATCGTTAAGGTATAGTGGTTTCTTCAATGAACTTCCATTTTTAATTTTCTGCAACTTCCATTTTTATTTTTATTCAACTTCCATTTTTATTCAAGTAACTTTTCTATTCAACTTACTTTTTTATATAATTTCCAAATAGATCGTTAAGGTATAGTGGTTTCTGGAATGAACTACCATTTTTAATTTTATGCAACTTTCATTTCCATTTTTATTCAACTTCCATTTTTATTCAATTACCTTTTCGATTCGACTTCCTTTTTAATTTAATTTCCAAATAGATCGTTAAGGTATATTGGTTTCTTGAATGAACTTCCATTTTTAATTTTATGCAACTTTCATTTTTATTTTATTCAACCTCCATTTTTATTCAATTTACTTTTCTATTAAACTTCCTTTTTTATTTAATTTGCAAATAGATAGTTAACGTATAGTGGTTTCTGGAATGAACTTCCATTTTTAATTTTATGGAACTTTCGTTTTTATTCTTATTCAACTTCCATTTTTATTCAATTTACTTTTCTAATAAACTTCCTTTTTTATTTAATTTCCAAATAGATCATTAAGATATAGTGGTTTCTTGAATGAACTTCCATTTTTAATTTTTTTCCACTTTCATTTTTATTTTTATTCAACATCCATTTTTATTCAAGTTATTTTCTATTCAACTTCCTTTTTTATTTAATTTCCAAATAGATCGTTAAGGTATAGTGGTTTCTTGAATGAACTTCCATTTTTAATTTTCTGCAACATCATTTTTATTTTTATTCAAATTCCATTTTTATTCAAGTTATTTTCTATTCAACTTCCTTTTTTATTTAATTTCCAAATAGATCGTTATGGTATAGTGGTTACTTGAATGAACTTCCATTTTTAATTTCTTGCAACTTCCATTTTAATTTTTATTCAAATTCCATTTTTATTCAAGTTACTTTTCTATTCAACTTCCTTTTTTAGTTAATTTCCAAATAGATCGTTAACGAATAGTGGTTTCTGGAATGAACTTCCATTTTTAATTTTATGCAACTTTCATTATTAATTTTATTCAACTTGCATTTTTATTCAATTTACTTTTCTATTAAATTTCCTTTTTTATTTAATTTCCAAATTGATCGTTAAGATATAGTGGTTTCTGGAATGAACTTCCATTTTCAATTTTATGCAACTTTTATTTCTATTTTTATTCAACTTTCATTTTTATTCAATTTTCTTTTCGATTCAACCTCCTTTTTAATTTAATTTCCAAATAGAAGGTTAACGTATAGTGGTTTCTGGAATGAACTTCCATTTTTAATTTTACGCAACTTCGATTTTTATTCAAGTTATTCTCTATTCAACTTCTTTTTTTATTTCATTTCCAAATAAATCATTAAGGTATAGTGGTTTCTTCAACGAATTTCCATATTTAATTTGATGCAACTTTTATTTTTATTTTTATTCAATTTCCATTTTTATTCAATTTACTTTTCTATTAAACTTCCTTTTTTATTTAATTTCCAAATAGATCGTTAAGGTATAGTGGTTTCTTGAATGAACTTCTATTTTTAATTTTATGCAACTTTCATTTTTATTCAATTACCTTTTCGATTCAACTTCCTTTTTAATTTAATTTCCAAATAGATCGTTAAGGTATAATGGTTTCTTGAATGAACTTCAATTTTTAATTTTATACAACTTTCATTTTTATTTTTCTTCAACTTCCATTTTTATTCAATTTACTTTTCTATTAATTTCCTTTTTCATTTAATTTGCAAATAGATCGTTAACGTATAGTGGTTTCTGCAATGAACTTCCGTTTTTAATTTTATGCAACTTTCATTTTTATTTTTATTCAACTTCTATTTTTATTCAATTTACTTTTCTATTAAACTTCCTTTTTTGTTTAATTTCCAAATTGATCGTTAAGATATAATGGTTTCTTGAATGAGCTTCCATTTTTAATTTTAAGCAACTACCATTCTTATTTTTATCCAAATTCCATTTTTATTCAAGTTACTTTTCTATTCGACTTCCTTTTTTATTTAAATTCCAAATAGATCGTTAACGAACAGTGGTTTCTGTAATGAACTACCATTTTTAATTTAATGCAACTTTCATTTTTATTTTTATTCAACTTCCATTTTTATTCAATTACCTTTTCGATTCGACTTCCTTTTTAATTTAATTTCCAAATAGATCGTTAAGGTATAGTGGTTTCTTGAATGAACTTCCATTTTTAATTTTAAGCAACTTTCATTTTTATATTTATTCAACTACCATTTTTATTCAATTTACTTTTCGATTAAACTTCCTTTTTTATTTAATTTGCAAATAGATCATTAACGTATAGTGGTTTCTGGAATGAACTTCCTTTTTTTTTTTATTCAACCTCCATTTTTATTCAATTTACTTTTCTATTAAACTTCATTTTTTGTTTAATTTCCAAATTGATCGTTAAGGTATAGTGGTTTCTTGAATGAACTTCCATTTTTAATTTTCTGCAACTTCCATTTTTATTTTTATTCAACTACCATTTTTATTCAAGTTACTTTTCTATTCAACTTCCTTTTTTATTTTTAATTTTCAAGTATAGTGGTTTCTGGATTGAACTTCCATTTTTAATTTTATGCAACTTCCATTTTTAATTTTATGCAACTTTCATTTTTATTTTTATTCAACTTTCATTTTTATTCAATTACCTTTTCCATTCAACTTCCTTTTTAATTTAATTTCCAAATAGATAGTTGAGGTATAGGGGTTTCTCTCATGAATTTCCATTTTTAATTTTCTGCAACTTCAAATTTTATTTTTAAGTAGCTACCATTTTTATTCAAGTTCCTTTTCTGTTCAACTTCATTTTTTAGTTAATTTCCAAATAGATCATTAACGAATAGTGGTTTCTGGAATGAACTTCCATTTTTAATTTTATGCAACTTTTATTTTTATTCTTATTCAACTTCCATTTTTATTCAATTTACTTTTCTAATAAACTTCCTTTTTTATTTAATTTCTAAATAGATCGTTAAGGTATAGTGGTTTCTTGAATGAACTTCTATTTTTAATTTTCTGCAACTTCCATTTTTATTTTTATTCAAATTCCATTTTTATTCATGTTACTTCTCTATTCAACTTCCTTTTTATTTTATTTCCAAATAGATCGTTAAGGTATAGTGGTTTCTTGAATGAATTTCAATTTTTAATTTTATGCAACTTTCATTTTTATTTTTATTCAACCTTTTTTTAATTCAATTTCCTTTTCGATTCAACTTCCTTTTTAATTTAATTTCCAAATAGATCGTTAAGGTATAGTGGCTTCTGGAATGAACTTCCATTATTAATTTTATGCAACTTTCATTTTTATTTTTATCCAACTTCTATTTTTATTCAATTTCCTTTTCGACTCAACTTCCTTTTTAATTTAATTTCCAAATTGATCGTTAACGTATAGTGGCTTCTGGAATGAACTTCCATCTTTAGTTTTATCCAACTTTTATTTTTATTTTTATTCAACTTCCATTTTTATTCAATTTACTTTTCTAGTAAATTTCCTTTTTTATTTAATTTCCAAATAGATCGTTAAGGTATAGCGGTTTTTTGAATGAACTTCCATTTTTAATTTTCTGCAACTTCCATTTTTATTTTTATTCAAATTACTTTTCTATTCAACTTCCTTTTTTATTTAATTTCCAAATATATCGGTAATGAATAGTGGTTTCTGGAATGAACTTCCATTTTTAATTTTTTGCAACTTTCATTTTTATTTTTATTCAACTTCCATTTTTATTGAATTACAATTTCGATTCAACTTCCTTTTTAATTTAATTTCCAAATAGATCGTTAACGAATAGTGGTTTCTACAATGAACTTCCAGTTTTAATTTTATGCAACTTTCATTTTTATTTTTATTCAACTTCAATTTTTATTCAATTTCCTTTTCGACTCAACTTCCTTTTTAATTTAATTTCCAAATAGATCTTTAACGTATATGGGTTTCTGGAATGAACTTCCATTTTTAATTTTATGCAACTTTTATTTTTATTTTTATTCAACTTCCATTTTTATTCAATTTAATTTTCTATTAAACTTCCATTTTTGTTTAATTTCCAAATTGATCGTTAAGGTATAGTCGTTTCTTGAATGAACTTCCATTTTTAATTTTCAGCAACATCCATTTTAATTTTTATTCAAATTCCATTTTTATTCAAGTTAGTTTTCTATTCAACTTCCTTTTTTATTTAATTTCCAAATAGATCGTTAACGAATAGTGGTTTCTGGAATGAACTTCCATTTTTAATTTTATGCAACTTCCATTTTTATTTTTATTCAACTTCCATTTTTATTCAATTACCTTTTCGATTCGACTTCCTTTTTAATTTAATTTCCAAATATTTTGTTAACGTATAATGGTTTCTTGAATGAACTTCCGTTTTTAATTTTATGCAACTTTGATTTTTATTTTTCTTCAACTTCCATTTTTATTCAATTTACTTTTCTATTAAACTTCATTTTTTGTTTAATTTGCAAATAGATCGTTAACGTATAGTGGTTTCTGGAATGAACTTCCATTTTTAATATTATGCAACTTTCATTTTTATTTTTACTCAACTTCTATTTTTATTCAATTTACTTTTCTATTAAACTTCCTTTTTTGTTTAATTTCCAAATTGATCGTTAAGGTATATTGGTTTCTTGAATGAACTTCCATTTTTAATTTTCTGTAACTTCCATTTTTATTTTTATTCAACTTCCATTTTTATTCAAGTTACTTTTCTATTAAACTTCCTTTTTTATTTAATTCCTACATAGATCGTTAAGGTATAGTGGTTTCTGGAATGAACTTCCATTTTTAATTTTATGCAACTTTCTTTTTTATTTTTATTCAACTTCCATTTTTATTCAATTACCTTTTCGATTCAACTTCCTTTTTAATTTAATTTCCAAATAGATCGTTGAGGTATAGGGGTTTCTTGCATGAATTTCCATTTGTAATTTTCCGCAACTTCAAATTTTATTTTTAATTAACTACCATTTTTATTCAAGTTACTTTTCTATTCAACTTCCTTTTTTAATTAATTTCCAAATAGATTGTTAACGGATAGTGGTTTCTGGAATGAACTTCCATTTCTAATTTTAGGCAACTTTCAATTTTATTTTTATTCAACTTCTATTTTTAATCAATTTACTTTTCTATTAAATTTCCTTTTTTATTTGATTTCCAAATAGATCATTAAGGTATAGTGGTTTCTGGAATGAACTTCCACTTTTAATTTTCTGCAACTTCCATTTTTATTTTTATTCAAATTCCATTTTTATTCAAGTTACTTTTCTATTCAACTTCCTTTTTTATTTAATTTCCAAATAGATCGTTAATGAATAGTTGTTTCTGGAATGAACTTCCATTTTTAATTTTATGCAACTTTCTTTTTTATTTTTATTCAACTTCCATTTTTATGCAATTACTTTTTCGATTCAACTTCCTTTTTAATTTAATTTCCAAATAGATCGTTAACGTATAATGGTTTCTTGAATGAACTTCAATTTTTAATTTTATGCTACTTTCATTTTTATTTTTCTTCAACTTCCATTTTTATTCAATTTACTTTTCTATTAAACTTCTTTTTTTATTTAATTTGCAAATAGATCATTAACGTATACAGGTTTTTGGAATGAACTTCCATTTTTAATTTTATGCAACTTTCATTTTTAATTTTATTCAATTCACTTTTCTCTTAAACTTCCTTTTTTGTTTAATTTTGCAAATTGATCGTTAAGGTATAGTGGTTTCTCGAATGAACTTCCATTTTTAATTTTCTGCAACTTCCATTTTTATTTTTATTCAACTTCCTTTTTTATTCAAGTTACTTTTCTATTCAACTTCCTTTTTTATTTAATTTCCAAATAGATCGTTAAGGTATAGTGGTTTCTGGAATGAACTTCCATTTTTAATTTTATGCAACTTTCATTTTTATTTTTATTCAATTTTCATTTTTATTCAATTTCCTTTTCGATTCACCTTCCTCTTTAATTTAATTCCAAATAGATCGTTGAGGTATAGGGGTTTCTTGCATGAATTTCCATTTGGAATTTTCTGCAACTTCAAATTTTATTTTTAATTAACTACCATTTTTATTCAAGTTACTTTTCTATTCAACTTCCTTTTTTTGTTAATTTCCAAATATATCGTTAACGAATAGTGGTTTCTAGATTGAACTTCCATTTTTAATTTTAGGCAACTTTCATTTTTATTTTTATTCAAATTTTATTTTTATTCAATTTACTTTTCTATTAAACTTCCTTTTTTATTTAATTTCCAAATAGATCGTTAAGGTATTGTGGTTTCTCGAATGAACTTCCATTTTTAATTTTCTGCAACTTCCATTTTTATTTTTATTCAACTGCCATTTTTATTCAAGTTATTTTCGATTCAACTTCCTTTTTTATTTAATTTCCAAATAGATCGTTAATACATAGTAGTTTCTAGAATGAACTTCCATTTTTAATTTTTTGTAACTACCATTTTTATTTTTATTCAAATTCCATTTTTATTCAAGTTACTTTTCTATTCAATATCCTTTTTTAGTTAATTTCCAAATTGATCGTTAACGAATAGTGGTTTCTGGAATGAACTTCCATTTTTAATTTTATGCAACTTTCATTTTTATTTTTATTCAACTTTCATTTTTATTCAATTTACTTTTCTATTAAACTTCCTTTTTTATTTAATTTCCAAATAGATCGTTAAGGTATAGTGGTTTCTGGAATTAACTTCCATTTTTAATTTTATGCAACTTTCATTTTTATTTTTATTCAACTTTCATTTTTATTCAATTACCTTTTCGATTCAACTTCCTTTTTAATTTAATTTCCAAATAGATCGTTAAGGTAAAATGGTTTCTTGAATGAACTTCAATTTTTAATTTTATACAACTTTCTTTTTTATTTTTCTTCAACTTCCATTTTTATTCAATTTATTTTTCTATTAAACTTCCTTTTTAATTTAATTTCCAAATAGATCGTTAAGGTATAGTGGTTTCTTCATTGAACTTCCATTTTTAATTTTCTGCAACTTCCATTTTTATTTTTATTCAACTTCCATTTTTGTTCAATTACCTTTTCGATTCAACTTCCTTTTTAATTTAATTTCTAAATAGATCGTTAAGGTAAAATGGTTTATTGAATGAACTTCAATTTTTAATTTTACACAACTTTCATTTTTATTTTTCTTCAACTTCCATTTTTATTCAATTTATTTTTCTATTAAACTTCCTTTTTTATTTAATTTGCAAACAAATCGTTAACGTATAGTGGTTTCTGGGATGAACTTCCGTTTTTAATTTTATACAACTTTCATTTTTATTTTTATTCAACTTCCATTTTTATTCAATTTACTTTTCTATTAAACTTCCTTTTTTCTTTAATTTGCAAATTGATCGTTAAGGTATAGTGGTTTCTTGAATGAACTTCCATTTTTAATTTTCTGCAACTTCCATTTTTATTTTTATTCAAATTCCATTTTTATTCAAGCTACTTTTCTATTCAACTTCAGTTTTTATTTAATTTGCAAATAGATCGTTAACGAATAGTGGTTTCTGTAATGAATTTCCATTTTAAATTTTATGCAACTTTCATTTTTATTTTTATTCAACTTCCATTTTTATTCAATTACCTTTTCAATTCAACTTCCTTTTTAATTTAATTTCCAAATAGATCGTTAAGGTATTGTGGTTTCTTGAAAGAACTTCTATTTTTAATTTTATGCAACTTTCATTTTTATTTTTATTCAACTTCCATTTTTATTCAATATACTTTTCTATTAAATTTCCTTTTTTACTTAATTTGCAAATAGATCGTTAAGGTATAGTAGTTTCGGGAATTAACTTCCATTTTTAATTCTACGCAACTTTCATTTTTATTTTTCTTCAACTGTCATTTTTATTCAATTTCATTTTCGATTCAACTTCCTTTTTAATTTAATTTCCAAATAGATCGTTAATGTATAGCGGTTTCTGGATTGAACTTCCAATTTTAATTTTACACAACTTCCATTTTTATTTTTATTCCACTTCCATTTTTATTCAAGTCATTCTCTATTCAACTTCCTTTTTTATTTAATTTCCAAATAGATCGTTAAGGTATAGGGGTTTCTTCAACGAACTTCCATTTTTAATTTTATGCAACTTTCATTTTTATTTTTATTCAACTTCCATTTTTATTCAATTACCTTTTCAATTCAACTTCCTTTTTAATTTAATTTCCAAATAGATCGTTAAGTTATTGTGGTTTCTTGAAAGAACTTCTATTTTTAATTTTATGCAACTTTCATTTTTATTTTTATTCAACTTCCATTTTTATTCAATATACTTTTCTATTAAATTTCCTTTTTTACTTAATTTGAAAATATATTGTTAAGGTATAGTAGTTTCGGGAATTAACTTCCATTTTTAATTCTATGCAACTTTCATTTTTATTTTTATTCAACTGTCATTTTTATTCAATTTCCTTTTCGATTCAACTTCCTTTTTAATTTAATTTGCAAATAGATCGTTAATGTATAGTGGTTTCTGCAATGAACTTCCAATTTTAATTTTACACAACTTCCATTTTTATTTTTATTCCACTTCCATTTTTATTCAAGTCATTCTCTATTCAACTTCCTTTTTTATTTAATTTCCAAATAGATCGTTAAGGTATAGGGGTTTCTTCAACGAACTTCCATTTTTAATTTTCTGCAACTTCCATTTTTATTTTTATTCAAGTTATTTTCTATTCAACTTTCTTTTGTATTTAATTTCCAAATAGATCGTTAAGGTATAGTGGTTTCTTGAATGAACTTCCATTTTTAATTTTCTGCAACTTCCATTTTTATTTCTTTTCGAATTCAATTTTTATTGAAGTTACTTTTCTATTCAACATCCTTTTTTAGTTAATATCCAAATAGATCGTTAACGAATAGTGGTTTCGGGAATGAACTTCCATTTAATTTTATGCAACTTTCATTTTTATTTTTATTCAACTTCCATTTTTCTTCAATTTACTTTTCTATTAAACTTCATTTTTTATTTAATTTCCAAATAGATCGTTAACGTATAGTGGTTTCAGGAATGAACTTCCATTTTTAATTTTACGCAACTTCCATTTTTATTTTTATTCCACTTCCATTTTTATTCAAGTTATTCTCTATTCAACTTCCTTTTTTATTTAATTTCCAGATAGATCGTTAAGGTATAGTGGTTTCCTCATTGAACTTCCATTTTTAATTTTATGCAACTTTTATTTCTATTTT
Source organism: Camellia sinensis (assembly GCF_055761805.1). Classification (NCBI taxonomy): domain Eukaryota; kingdom Viridiplantae; phylum Streptophyta; class Magnoliopsida; order Ericales; family Theaceae; genus Camellia; species Camellia sinensis. Next base: position 37,002,811 of record NW_028128987.1, read on the forward strand.
CATTCAACTTTCATTGTTATTCAATTTAATTTTCTATTAAACTTCTTTTTTTATTTAATTTCCAAGTAGATCGTTAAGGTGTAGTGGTTTCTTTAATGAACTACCATTATTAATTTTTTGCAACTTTCATTTTTATTTTTATTCAAGTTCCATTTTTATTCAATTACCTTTTCGATTCAACTTCCATTTTAATTTAATTTCCAGATAGATCGTTAAGGTATAATGGCTTCTTGAATGAACTTCAATTTTTAATTTTATAATTTTTTTCAACTTCCATTTTTATTCAATTTACTTTTCTATTAAACTTCCTTTTTTATTTAATTTGCAAATAGATCGTTAACGTATAGTGGTTTCTGGAATGAACTTCCGTTATTAATTTTATACCACTTTCATTTTTATTTTTATTCAATTTACTTTTCTATTAAACTTCCATTTTTGTTTAATTTCCAAATTGATCGTTAAGGTATAGTGCTTTCTTGAATGAACTTCCATTTTTAATTTTCTGCAACTTCCATTTTTATTTTTATTCAAATTCCATTTTTATTCAAGTTACTTTTCTATTCAACTGCCTTTTTAATTTAATTTTCAAATAAATCGTTAAGTTATAGTGGTTTTTTGAATGAACTTCTATTTTTAATTTTATGCAACTTTCATTTTTATTTTTATTCAACTTTAATTTTTATTCAATTTACTTTTCTATTAAACTTCCTTTTTTATTTAATTTGCAAATAGAACGTTAACGTATAGTGGTTTCTGGAATGAACTTCCATTTTTTTTTTATGCAACTTTCATTTTTATTTTCATTCATCTTCCATTTTTATTCAATTAACTTTTCGATTCAACTTCCTTTTGAATTTAATTTCCAAATAGATCGTTAAGGTATAGTGGTTTGTTGAATGAACTTCAATTTTTAATTTTATGCAGCTTTCGTTTTTATTTTTATTCAACTTCCATTTTTATTCAATTTACTTTTCCATTAAACTTCCTTTTTCATTTAATTTGCAAATAGATTGTCAACGTATAGTGGTTTTTGGAATGAACTTCCATTTTTAATTTTTTGCATCTTTCATTTTAATTTTTATTCAACATCTATTTTTATTCAATTTACTTTTCTATTAAACTTCCTTTTTTGTTTAAATTCCAAATTGATCGTTAAGGTATAGTGGTTTCTTGAATGAACTTCCATTTTTAATTTTCTGCAACTTCCATTTTTATTTTTATTCAACTTCCATTTTATTCAAGTTACTTTTCTATTCAACTTCCTTTTTTATTTAATTTCCAAATAGATCGTTAAGGTATAATGGTTTCTGGAATGAACTTCCATTTTTAATTTTATGCAACTTTCATTTTTATTTTTATTCAACTTCCATTTTTGTTCAATTACCTTTTCGATTCAACTTCCTTTTTAATTTAATTTCCAAATAGATCATTGAGGTATAGGGGTTTCTTGCATGAAATTCCATCTTTAATTTTCTGCAACTTCAAATTTTATTTTTAATTAACTACCATTTTTAGTTAATTTCCAAATAGATTGTTAACGAATAGTGGTTTCTGGATTGAACTTCCATTTTTAATTTTATGGAACTTTCGTTTTTATTTTTATTCAACTTCCATTTTCATTCAATTTCCTTTTTGATTCAACTTCCTCTTTAATTTAATTTCCAAATAGATCGTTGACGTATAGTGGTTTCTGGAATGAACTTCCATTTTTAATTTTATGCAACTTTTATTTTTATTTTTATTCAACTTCCATTTGTATTCAATTTACTTTTCTATTAAACTTCCTTTTTCATTTAATTTCCAAATAGATCATTAAGGTATAGTGGTTTCTTGAATGAACTTACATTTTTAATTTTCTGCAACTTCAATTTTTATTTTTATTCAAATTCAATTTTTATTCATGTTACTTTTCTTTTCAACTTCCTTTTTTATTTAATTTCCAAATAGATCATTAACGAATACTGTTTTCTGGAATGAACTTCCATTTTTAATTTTATGCAACTTTCATTTTTATTTTTATTCAACTTCAATTTTTATTCAATTCCCTTTTCAATTCAACATCCTTTTTAATTTAATTTCCAAGTAGATCGTTGAGGTCTAGTGGTTTCCTGAATGAGCTTCCATTTTTAATTTTCTGCAACTTCCATTTTTATTTTTATTCAAATTCCATTTTTCTTCAAGTTACTTTTCTATTCAACTTCGTTTTTTTTTTTAATTTCCAAATAGATCGTTAACGAATAGTGGTTTCTGGAAGGAACTTCCATTTTTAATTTTGAGCAACTTTCATTTTTATTTTTATTCAACTTCCTTTTTAATTTAATTTCAAAATAGATCATTGAGATATAGCGGTTTCTTCAATGAGCTTCCATTTTTAATTTTCTGTAACTTCCATTTTTACTTTTATTCAAATTCCATTTTTATTCAAGTTACTTTTCTATTCAACTTTCTTTTTATTTAATTTCCAAATAGATCGTTAATGTATAGTGGTTTCTTGAATGAACTTCCATTTTTAATTTTATGCAACTTTCATTTTTATTTTTATTCAACTTCAATTTTTATTCAATTTACTTTTCGATTCAACTTCCTTTTTAATTTAATTTCCAAATAGATCGTTAATGTATAGTGGTTTCTGGAATGAACTTCCATTTTTAATTTTATGCAACTTTCATTTTTATTTTTAATCAACTTCCATTTTTATTCAATTTCCTTTTCGATTCCACTTCCATTTTCATTTAATTTCCAAATAGATCGTTAAGGTATAATGGTTTCTGGAATGAACTTGCATTTTTAATTTTATGCAACTTTAATTTTTATTTTTATTCAACTTCTATTTTTATTCAATTTACTTTTCTATTAGACTTCCTTTTTTATTTAATTTCCAAATAGATCGTTAAGGTATAGTGGTTTCTTGAATAACCTTCCATTTTTAAATTTCTGCAACTTCCATTTTTATTTTTATTCCACATACATTTTTATTCAAGTTATTTTCTATTCAACTTCCTCTTTTATTTAATTTCCAAATAGATCGTTAAGGTATAGTGGTTTCTTCAATGAACATCCATTTTTAATTATATGCAACTTTCATTTTTATTTTTATTCAACTTCCATTTTTATTCAATTTACTTTTCTATTAAACTTTCTTTTTTACTTAATTTGCAAATAGATCGTTAAGGTATAGTGGTTTCGGGAATTAACTTTCATTTTTAATTTTATGCAACTTTCATTTTTATTTTTATTCAACTTTCATTTTTATTCAATTTCCTTTTCGATTCAACTTCCTTTTTAATTTAATTTCCAAATAGATCGTTAACGTATAGTGGTTTCTGGAATGAACTTCCATTTTTAATTTTATGCAACTTTTTTTTTTTTTATTCAACTTATATTTTTATTCAATTTACATTTCTATTAAACTTCCTTTTTATTTAATTTCCAAATAGATCGTTAAGGTATAGTGATTTCTTGAATGAACTTCCATTTTTAACTTTCGGCAACTTCCATTTTTATTTTTATTCAAATTCATTATTTATTCAAGTTTCTTTTCGTTTCAACTTCCTTTTTAATTTAATTTCCAAATAGATCGTTAACGTATAGTGGTTTCTAGAATGAACTTCCATTTTTAATTTTATGCAACTTTCATTTTTATTTTTATTCAACTTCCATTTTTATTCAATTTCCTTTTCGATTCAACTTCCTTTTTAATTTAATTTCCAAATAGATCGTTAAGGTATAATGGTTTCTGGAATGAACTTGCATTTTTAATTTTATGCAACTTTAATGTTTATTTTTATTCAACTTCCATTTTTATTCAATTTACTTTTCTATTAAACTTCATTTTTTATTTAATTTCCAAATAGATCGTTAAGGTATAGTGGTTTCTTGAATGAACTTCCATTTTTAAATTTCTGCAACTTCCATTTTTATTTTTATTCCACATCCATTTTTATTCAAGTTATTTTCTCTTCAACTTTCTCTTTTATTTAATTTCCAAATAGATCGTTAGGGTATAGTGGTTTCGTCAATGAACTTTCATTTTTAATTATATGCAACTTTCATTTTTATTTTTATTCAACTTCCATTTTTATTCAATTTCCTTTTGGATTCAACTTCCTTTTTAATTTAATTTCCAAATAGATCGTTGACGTATAGTGGTTTTTGGAATGAACTTCCATTTTTAATTTTATGCAACTTTTATTTTTATTTTTATTCAACTTCTATTTTTATTCAATTTACTTTTCAATTAAACTTCCTTTTTTATTTAATTTCCAAATAGATCATTAAGCTATAGTGGTTTCTTGAATGAACTTCCATTTTTAATTTTCTGCAACTTCAATTTTTATTTTTATTCAAATTCCATTTTTATTCAAGTTACTTTTCTTTTCAACTTCCTTTTTTATTTAATTTCCAAATAGATCATTAACGAATCGTGTTTTCTGGAATGAATTTCCATTTTTAATTTTATACAACATTCATTTTTATTTTTATTCAACTTCAATTTTTATTAAATTCCCTTTTCAATTCGACTTCCTTTTTAATTAAATTTCCGAGTAGATCGTTGAGGTATAGTGGTTTCTTGAATGAGCTTCCATTTTTAATTTTCTGCAACTTCCATTTTTATTTTTATTCAAGTTACTTTTCTATTCAACTTCTTTTTTTTTTTTTTTAATTTCCAAATAGATCGTTAACGAATAGTGGTTTCTGGAAGGAACTTCCATTTTTAATTTTATGCAACTTTCATTTTTATTTTTATTCAACTTCCATTTTTATTCAATTACCTTTCCGATTCAACTTCCTTTTTAATTTAATTTCCAAATAGATCGGTGAGGTACAGTGGTTTCATGATTGAGCTTCCATTTTTAATTTTCTGCAACTTCCATATTTATTTTTATTCAAATTCCATTTTTATTCAAGTTACTTTTCTATTCAAGTTCTTTTTTTTTTTAATTTCCATATAGATCGTTAACGAATAGTGGTTTCTGGAAGGAACTTTCATTTTTAATTTTATGCAACTTTCTTTTTTATTTTTATTCAACTTCCATTTTTATTCAATTACCTTTTCGATTCAACTTCCTTTTTAATTTAATTTCCAAATGGATCGTTGAGGTATAGGGATTTCTTGCATGAATTTCCATTTTTAATTTTATGCAACTTTCATTTTTATTTTTATTCAACTTCAACTTTTATTCAATTTCCTTTTCGATTCAACTCCCTTTTTAATTTAATTTCCAAATAGATCGTTAAGGTATAGTGGTTTCTGGAATGAACATCCATTTTTAATTTTATGCAACTTTCATTTTTATTTTTATTCAAATTCCATTTTTATTCAATTTCCTTTTCGATTCAACTTCCTTGTTAATTTAATTTCGAAATAGATCGTTAACGTATAGTCGTTTCTGGAATGAACTTCCATTTTTAATTTTATGCAACTTTCATTTTTATTTTTATTCAACTTCCATTTTTATTCAATTTACTTTTCTATTAACCTTCCTTTTTATTTAATTTCTAAATAGATCGTTAAGGTATAGTGGTTTCTTGAATGAACTTCATTTTTAATTTTCTGCAACTTCCATTTTTATTTTTATTCAAATTCCGGTTTTATTCAAGTTACTTTTCTATTCAACTTCCTTTTTTATTAAATTTTCAAATAGATCGTTAACGAATAGTGGTTTCTGGAATGAACTTCCACTTTTAATTTTATGCAACTTTCATTCTTATTTTTATTCAACTTCCATTTTTATTCAATTACCTTTTCGATTCACTTTCCTTTTTAATTTAATTTCCAAATATATCGTTAAGGTATAGTGGTTTCTGAAATGAACTTTCATTTCTAATTTTATGCAACTTTCATTTTTATTTTTATTCAACTTCCATTTTTATTCAATTTCCTTTTCGATTCAACTTCCTTTTTAATTTAATTTCCAAATAGATCGTTAAGGTAAAATGGTTTCTGGAATGAACTTCAATTTTTAATTTTATGCAACTTTTATTTTTTTATTCAACTTCCATTTTTATTCAATTTACTTTTCTACTAAAATTCCTTTTTTATTTAATTTCCAAATAGATCGTTAAGGTATAGTGGTTTCTTTAATGAACTTCCATTTTTAATTTTTTGCAACTTTCATTTTTATTTTTATTCAACTTCTATTTTTATTCAATTTACTTTTCTATTAAACTTCCTTTTTTGTTTAATTTCCAAATTGATCGTTAAGGAATAGTGGTTTTTTGAATGAACTTCCATTTTTAATTTTCTGCATCTTCCATTTTTATTTTTATTCAAATTCAATTTTTATACAAGCTACTTTTCTATTCAACTTCCTTTTTTATTTAATTTCCAATAGATCGTCAACGAATAGTGGTTTCTGGAATGAACTTCCATTTTTAATTTTATGCAACTTTCATTTTAATTTTTTTTCAACTTCCATTTTTATTCAATTACCTTTTCGTTTCAACGTCCTTTTTAATTTAATTTCCAAATATATCGTTAAGGTATAGTGGCTTCTTGAATGAACTTCCATTTTTAATTTTATGCAACTTTCATTTTTTTTTTTATTCAACTTCCATTTTTATTCAATTTACTTTTCTATTAAACTTCCTTTTTGTTATTTAATTTGCAAATAGATCGTTAATGTATAGTGGTTTCTGGAATGAACTTTCATTTTTAATTTTCTGCAACTTCATTTTTAATTTTATGCAACTTCATTTTTATTTTTATTCAACTTCCATTTTTATTAAATTTATTTTTCTATTAAACTTCCTTTTTTATTTAATTTGCAAATAGATCGTTAACGTATAGTGGTTTCTGGAATGAACTTCCATTTTTAATTTTATGCAACTTTCATTTTTATTTTTATTCAACTTCTATTTTTATTCAATTTACTTTTCTGTTAAACTTCCTTTTTTGTTTAATTTCCAAATTGATCGTTAGGGTAAAGTGGTTTCTTGAATGAACTTCCATTTTTAATTTTCGGCAACTTCCATTTTTATTTTTATTCAAATTCCATTTTTATTCATGTTACTTTTCTATTCAACTTCCTTTTTTATAAAATTTCCAAATAGATCGTTAACGAATAGTGGTTTCTGGATTGAACTTCCATTTTTAATTTTATGCAACTTTTATTTTTATTTTTATTCAAATTTCATTTTTATTCAATTTCCTTTTCGATTCAACTTCCTTTTTAATTTAATTTCCAAATAATTCGTTAACGTATAGTGGTTTCTGGAATGAACTTCCATTTTTAATTTTACGCAACTGCCATTTTTATTTTTTTTCCACTTCCATTTTTATTCAAGTCATTCTCTGTTCAACTTCTTTTTTTATTTAATTTCCAAATAGATCGTTAAGGTATAGTGGTTTCTTCATTGAACTTCCATTTTTAATTTTCTGCAACTTCCATTTTTATTTTTTTTCAACTTCCATTTTTATTCAAGTTGTTTTCTATTCAACTTCCTTTTTTATTTAATTTCAGAATAGATCGTTAGGGTATAGTTGTTTCTTGAATTAACCTCCATTTTTAATTTTCTGCAACTTCCTTTTTTATTTTTATTCAAATTCCATTTTTATTCAATTTACTTTTCTATTCAACTTCCTTTTTTAGTTAATTTCCGAATAGAGCGTTAAGGTATAGTGGTTACTTCAATGAACTTCCATTTTTAATTTTATGCAACTTTTATTTTTATTTTTATTCCACTTTCGTTTTTATTCAATTTACTTTTCTATTAAACTTCCTTTTTCATTTAATTTCCAAATAGATCATTAAGGTATTGTGGTTTCTTGAATGAACTTCCATTTTTAATTTTATGCAACTTTCATTTTTATTTTTATTCAACTTCCATTTTTATTCAATTTCCTATTCGATTCAACTTCCTTTTTAATTTAATTTCCAAATAGATCGTTAAGGTAAATTGGTTTTTTGAATGAACTTCAATTTTTAATTTTATACAACTTTCATTTTTATTTTTCTTCAACTTCCATTTTTATTAAATTTGCTTTTCCATTAAACTTCCTTTTTTATTTAATTTGCAAATAGATCGTTAACGTATAGTGGTTTCCGGAATGAACTTCCGTTTTTAATTTTATATAACTGTCATTTTTATTTTTATTCAACTTGTATTTTTATTCAAATTACGTTTCTATTAAACTTCCTTTTTTGTTTAATTTCAAAATTGATCGTTAAGGTATAGTGGTTTCTTGAATGAACTTCCATTTTTAATTTTCTGCAACTTCCATTTTTATTTTTATTCAAATTCCATTTTTATTCAAGTTAATTTCTATTCAACTTCCTTTTTTATTTAATTTCCAAATAGATCGTTAACGAATAGTGGTTTCTGGAATGAACTTCCATTTTAAATTTTATGCAACTTTCACTTTTATTTTTATTCGACTTCCTTTTTTATTCAATTACCTTTTGGATTCGACTTCCTTTTTAATTTAATTTCTAAATAGATCGTTAAGGTATTGTGGTTTCTTGAAAGAACTTCTATTTTTAATTTTATGCAACTTACATTTTTATTTTTATTCAACTTCCACTTTTATTCAATTTACTTGTCTATTAAACTTCCTTTTTTACTTAATTTTCAAATAGATCGTTAAGGTATAGTGGTTTTGGGAATTAACTTCCATTTTTAATTTTATGCAACTTTCATTTTTATTTTTATTCAACTTTCAATTTTATTCAATTTCCTTCTCGATTCAGCTTCCTTTTTAATTTAATTTCCAAATAGATCGTTAACGTATAGTGGTTTCTGGAATGAACTTCCATTTTTAATTTTACGCAACTTCCATTTTTATTTTTATTCCACTTCCATTTTTATTCAAGTCATTCTCTATTCAACTTCCTTTTTTATTTAATTTCCAAATAGATCGTTAAGGTATAGTGGTTTCTTCAATGAACTTCCATTTTTAATTTTCTGCAACTTCCATTTTTATATTTATTCAGCTTCCATTTTTATTCAAGTTATTTTCTATTCAACTTCCTTTTTTATTTAATTTCCAAATAGATCGTTAAGGTATAGTGGTTTCATGAATGAACTTCCATTTTTAATTTTCTGCAACTTCCATTTTTGTTTCCATTCAAATTCTATTTTTATTCAAGTTACTTTTATATTCCACTTCCTTTTTTAGTTAATTTCCAAATAGATCGTTAACGAATAGTGGTTTCCGGAATGAACTTCTATTTTTAATTTTATGCAACTTTCATTTTTATTTTTATTCAACTTCCATTTTTCTTCAATTTACTTTTCTATTAAACTTCCTTTTTTATTTAATTTCCAAATAGATCGTTAAGGTATAGTGGTTTCCAGAATGAACTTCCATTTTTAATTTTATGCGACTTTCATTTTTATTTTTATTCAACTTTCAATTTTATTCAATTTCCTTTTCGATTCAACTTCCTTTTTAATTTAATTTCCAAATAGATCGTTAATGTATAGCAGTTTCTGGAATGAACTTCCATTTTTAATTTTACGCAACTTCCATTTTTATTTTTATTCCACTTCCATTTTTATTCAAGTTATTCTCTATTCAACTTCCTTTTTCATTTAATTTCCAAACAGATCGTTAAGGTATAGTGGTTTCCTCAATGAACTACCATTTTTAATTTTATGCAACTTTTATTTTTATTTTCATTCAACTTCTATTTTTATTCAATTTACTTTTCTATTAAATTTCCTTTTTTATTTAATTTCCAAATAGATCGTTAAGGTATAGTGGTTTCTTTAATTAACTTCCATTTTTAATTTTATGCAACTTTCATTTTTATTTTTATTCAACTTCCATTTTTATTATATTACCTTTTCGATTCAACTTCTTTTTAAAGTTAATTTCCAAATAGATCGTTAAGGTATGATGGTTTCTTGAATGAACTTCAATTTTTAATTTTATACAACTTTCATTTTTATTTTTCTTCAACTTCCATTTTTATTCAATTTACTTTTCTATTGAACCTCCTTTTTTATTTAATTTGCAAATAGATCGTTAACGTATAGTGGTTTCTGGAATGAACTTCCGTTATTAATTTTATACAACTTTCATTTTTATTTTTATTCAACTTCTGTTTTTATTCATTTTACTTTTCTATTAAACTTCCTTTTTTGTTTAATTTCAAAATTGATCGTTAAGGTATAGTGGTTTCTTCAATGAACTTCCATTTTTAATTTTCTGCAACTTCCATTTTTATTTTTATTCAAATTCCATTTTTATTCAAGTTACTTTGCTATTCAACTTCCTTTTTTATTTAATTTCCAAATAGATCGTTAAGGTATAGTGGTTTCTGGAATGAACTTCTATTTTTAATTTTATGCAACTTTCATTTTTATTTTTATTCAACTTCCATTTTTATTCAATTACCTTTTCGATTCAACTTCCTTTTTTATTTAACTTCCAAATAGATCGTTGAGGTATAGGGGTTTCTTGCATGAATTTCCATTTTTAATTTTCTGCAACTTCAAATTTTATTTTTAATTAACTACCATTTTTGTTCAAGTTACTTTTCTATTCAACTTCCTTTTTAAGTTAATTTCCAAATAGATCGTTAATGAATAGTGGTTTCTGGAATGAACTTCCATTTTTAATTTTATGGAACTTTCGTTTTTATTTTTATTCAACTTCAATTTTTTTTCAATTTACTTTTCTATTAAACTTCCTTTTTTATTTAATTTCCAAATAGATCATTAAGATATAGTGGTTTCTTGAATTAACTTCCATTTTTAATTTTCTACAACTTCAATTTTTATTTTTATTCAACTTCCATTTTTATTCAAGTTACTTTTCTTTTCAACTTCCTTTTTTATTTAATTTCCAAATAGATCATTAACGAATAGTGTTTTCTGCAATGAACTTCCATTTTTAATTTTATGCAACTTTCATTTTTATTTTTATTTAACTTCAATTTTTATTCAATTCCCTTTGAAATTCAACTTCCTTTTTAATTTAATTTCCAAGTATATCGTTGTGGTATAGTGGTTTCTAGAATGAGCTTTCATTTTTAATTTTCTGCAACTTCCATTTTTATTTTTATTCAAATTCCATTTTTATTCAAGTTACTTTTCTACTCAACTTCTTTTTTTTTTTAATTTCCAAATAGATCGTTAACGAATAGTGGTTTCTGGAAGGAACTTCCATTTTTAATTTTATGTAACTTTCGTTTTTATTTTTATTCAACTTCCATTTTTATTCAATTACCTTTCGATTCAACTTCCTTTTTAATTTAATTTCCAAATAGATCGTTGAGTATAGTGGTTTCTTGAATGAGCTTCCATTTTTAATTTTCTGCAACTTCCATTTTTATTTTTATTCAAATTCCATTTTTATTCAAGTTACTTTTCTATTCAACTTCCTTTTTTATTAAATTTCCAAATAAATCGTTAACGAATAGTGGTTTCTGGAATGAACTTCCATTTTAAATTTTGTGCAACTTTCATTTTTATTTTTATTCGACTTCCATTTTTATTCAATTACCTTTTCGATTCAACTTCCTTTTTAGTTTAATTTCCAAATAGATCGTTAAGGTATTGTGGTTTCTTGAATAAACTTCCATTTTTAATTTTATGCAACTTTCATTTTTATTTTTATTCAACTTCCATTTTTATTCAATTTACTTTTCTATTCAACTTCCTTTTTTACTTAATTTTCAAATAGTTCGTTAAGGTATAGTGGTTTTGGGAATTAACTTCCATTTTTAATTTTATGCAACATTCATTTTTATTTTTATTCAACTTTCATTTTTATTCAATTTCCTTTTCGATTCAACTTCCTTTTTAATTAAATTTCCAAATATATCGTTAACATATAGTGGTTTCTGGAATGAACTTCCATTTTTAATTTTACGCAACTTCTATTTTTATTTTTATTCCACTTCCATTTTTATTCAAGTCATTCTCTATTCAACTTCCTTTTTTATTTAATTTCCAAATAGATCGTTAAGGTATAGTGGTTTCTTCAATGAACTTCCAATTTTAATTTTCTGCAACTTCCATTTTTATTTTTATTCAACTTCCATTTTTATTCAAGTTATTTTCTATTCAACTTCCTTTTTTATTTAATTTCCAAATAGATCGTTAAGGTATAGTGGTTTCATGAATGAACTTCCATTTTTAATTTTCTGCAACTTCCATTTTTATTTCTATTCAAATTCTATTTTTATTCAAGTTACTTTTCTATTGAACTTCCTTTTTTAGTTAATTTCCAAATAGATCGTTAACGAATAGTGGTTTCTAGAATGAACTTCCATTTTTAATTTTATGCAACTTTTATTTTTATTTTTATTCAACTTCCATTTTACTTCAATTTACTTTTCTATTAAACTTCCTTTTTTGTTTAATTTCGAAATTGATCGTTAAGGTATAGTGATTTCTTGAATGAACTTCCATTTTTAATTTCTGCAACTTCCATTTTTATTTTTATTCAAATTCCATTTTATTCAAGTTACTTTTCTATTCAACTTCCTTTTTTATTTAATTTCAGAATATATCGTTAACGAATAGTGGTTTCGGGAATGAACTTCAATTTTTAATTTTCTGCAACTTTCATTTTTATTTTTATTGAACGTCCATTTTTATTCAATTACCTTTTCGATTCAACTTCCTTTTTAATTTAATTTCCAAACAGATAGTTGAGGTATAGTGGTTTCTTGAATGAGCTTCCATTTTTAATTTTCTGCAACTTCCATTTTTATTTTTATTCAAATTCCATTTTCATTCAAGTTACTTATCTATTCAACTTCCTTTTTTATTTAATTTCCAAATAGATCGTTAACGAATATTGGTTTCTGGAATGAACTTCCATTTTAAATTTTATGCAACTTTCATTTTTATTTTTATTCGACTTCCATTTTTATTCAATTACCTTTTCGATTAGACTTCCTTTTTAATTTAATTTCCAAATAGATAGTTAAGGTATTGTGGTTTTTTGAAAGAACTTCTATTTTTAATTTTATGCAACTTTCATTTTTATTTTTATTCAACTTCCATTTTTATTCAATTTACTTTTCTATTAAACTTCCTTTTTTACTTAATTTTCAAATAGATCGTTAAGGTATAGTGGTTTCTGGAATTAACTTCCGTTTTTAATTTTATGCAACTTTCATTTTTATTTTTATTCAACTTTAATTTTTATTCAATTTCCTTTTCGATTCATCTTCCTTTTTAATTTAATTTCCAAATAGATCGTTAACGTATCGTGGTTTCTGGAATGAACTTCCACTTTTAATTTTACGCAACATCCATTTTTATTTTTATTCCACTTCCATTTTTATTCAAGTCATTTTCTATTCAACTTCCTTTTTTTATTTAATTTCCAAGTAGATCGTTAAGGTATAGTGGTTTCTTCAATGAACTTCCATTTTTAATTTTCTGCAACTTCCATTTTTATTTTTATTCAACTTCCATTTTTATTCAAGTTATTTTCTATTCAACTTCTTTTTTTATTTAATTTCCAAATAGATCGTTAAGGTATAGTGGTTTCATGAATGAACTTCCATTTTTAATTTTCTGCAACTTGCATTTTTATTTCTATTCAAATTCCATTTTTATTCAAATTACTTTTCTATCCAACTTCCTTTTTTAGTTAATTTCCAAATAGATCGTCAACGAATAGTGGTTTCTAGAATGAACTTCCATTTTTTTATTTTATGCAACTTTCATTTTTATTTTTATTCAACTTCCATTTTTCTTCAATTTACTTTTCTATTAAACTTCCTTTTTTATCTAATTTCCAAATAGATCGTTAAGGTATAGTGGTTTCGGGAATGAACTTCCATTTTTAATTTTATGCAACTTTCATTTTTAATTTTATTCAACTTTCAATTTTATTCAATTTCCTTTTCGATTCAACTTCCTTTTTAATTTAATTTCCAAATAGATCGTTAACGTATAGTGGTTGTAACGCCCTCAAAATAATAACAATAAACCCATCAAATAAAACATTCATTAACATATGAAATAACAACATTCTTCTATTCATCGGTGTTTCATTACAAAAGTGTTACATGTTAACCTCATAACCAAAATGCCCTACGGGCTTACAGCTTTCCAAGTTAACACTTGGTTACATCAAAAGAGTACTAACTCATACACGTTAAGCCCTTGGCTTGTATTTACATGCAATACATCAAAAAGTAAAATGACAACATTGGGTCCGCCTCAAGCCTCCCAAGCTATGTCCTTGGAGGTGGCATGCTACCTGCACCTGAAAATGATATTCCCATATAGGGTGAGCCACAGCCCAATAGAAATACACTAAACCAACCATGAACAATGACTAAAATATTAGCAATTGATAGATGGTCAACACTGATACATCCTCATAAATCACACATTTATGTCAACCGACTAATGAGTCCAGGTCACCTTTCATTTTCCCTTTTTTAACAGATAAGCATGCTAGCTCTATCATCATTTCCACAGATATGTATAAAAACTATATCCCACATTCAGATAAGCATATGAGCTAATCTACATTCTACAACAGATATGTATAACAACAATATCCACAGATAAGCATATAAGCTATATCCACACTTCACAAAGATAAGCATATGAGCTCTATCTTCACTTCTCTAGACAAGCATATGAGCTGTATCTACGGAGTTCATCCCCTATCTTCTCCCAACGCTATCCGGTTTAGAGGTACATCCCCTATCTTCCCCTAAACCGCGGAGTACATCCCCTATCTCCTCCTCTACACATAACGTATATAAACACAATGGTTCTATATACAATCCCTCAGTACATATAATTAATGTATTCCATCAACCGTCAAGTTCCATGACACACACTTCATTGATTAGTTTCCGTTTACCTAATCCTCTTGCATTGTCTACAACAATCTCGACTATCCTCCACCGATAGTCCAAAGCAGTTATTTCTAAAGCAGAAAATAAATGCACAAATGGATATTCAATCAACATTTCATTTCCTCATTTCTCACCAATTAATTATCCCAATTAATTAAACAATGTAATTAGGCCATTTTCCATAATTACTATTTCAACCCTTAGGTCCCAATTTCATCAATGATTCAACAATCATTCCATTTTTTTCTATGCCAAACATGCGTCTAGGTTTATTATGAATAAAACCCCACTTTTGTAAAATTACACAAAAGCCCCAAACTTTCACAAAATTACCAAACCAAGCCCAACATCTCAAAATACCAAAATTTAAAGACAAAATCCATAGAGAGGAGTAGGATATCCCTACCTCAAACCCGGAGCCTCAAAGGAGATGAAGATCAAAACCAAAATGCTCCAAACCTCGAAATTTTCAGATCAAAAGGAAGCCCTCGACGATCAACAACTTTTTTGTAAAGGCCAAAGATGAGCAAATCACTCCTACTAGATCAAAACCTAGAGAGAAGGTAGAGTCTAGAGTGAGAGGCTCAACAATGGTGATTTTTAGAAAAGTAAGAGAGAGAAGAGAAAGCAAAAAGTGATTTGAAAAGTCACAATTTCGGGACTTTAACCCAGTCTCCCGCTCGAGCGTAAAACACCCCGCTCGAGCGGCCACTCACAGACTTATGCTCGAGCGGCCAACCTCCCGCTCGAGCGCAGAATGCACTCGCTCAGCACTTTTGCAGAACCAGACCTCCGCTCGAGCTCCCAACCCTACGCTCGAGCGAACAACACTGCACAACAAATACTGGATGGGTGTATTCCCCGCTCGAGCGCCAACATCTACGCTCGAGCGGACAGGCCAAAAATCTGGGCAACTAGTTTTGGTTTCTAAACTCAACCAACCTGAAACAAACCCACCCAACGCATCCCATAACTCAAATATGAAGTAAAGAGGATGCAAACAAGATAATAGTCAACTACCAACATCTACAGACACAAGTCTGGATCACTATACAACAAGGGTAAACCCGGGATCGCTATAACCTCCCCCCCTTAAAGAATTTCGTCCCCGAAATTAAACACAAGTTTTCAAAAACAAGTTTTCCTCCATTTTAAACAATGTTACATTTTAACATTCAACAATTCGACCCATTACCGGTCATCCCATCCCTTTAACAAGAGACATATCACAATATGTAAATAACATATGTATTATTAACATGCATCCACATTATGCATTATCTTTCCAATTTCAACAATATATTCAACATATACCATGTTACAATCAACTTCCATATGAGGCAAGTTTCCAAAACATACTTCCAATAAACCAAACATTTTCAATGTTTCACAACTTAAGACATATATAAAAGCTCTTAAGTTCAACAAAATGCAAAATTTAAACACAAAATTACATATCAACAAACAAGTCCGGATATTTCTCTCGGACTTCCAACTCACGTTCCCAAGTGGCTTCCTCCACTCCGTGATGTTTCCACAAGACTTTCACCAAAGGAATGGTCTTGCCACGCAGGACCTGATCCCGCCTGTCCAAGACCCGAACCGGTCTCTCCTCATACGAGGCATCCTCATCTACCTCTAAATCGCTCCAATCCAGCACATGTGATGGATCTGGCTCATACTTCCGAAGCATACTCACATGAAATACGTCATGCACCCCGGACAACTGCGGCGGTAAGGCTAACCGATAAGCAACCTCACCAATCCTCTCAAGGATTTCAAAAGGACCAATAAACCGAGGGGATAACTTCCCACTCTTCCCAAACCTCATCAGACCTCGCCTAGGTGATATCTTCAGAAAAACATGGTCACCTACCTCAAACGCCAAAGGTCTCCTCCTACGGTCGGCATAACTCTTTTGCCGACTCTGGGCTGTAACAAGCCTCCTGCGGATAAGCTCAACTTTCTCCGTCGTCTCCCTAACCAACTCCGGACCCAACAAAGGTGCATCACCCACCTCGGCCCAACAAACTGGAGACCTACACGGTCGGCCATACAAGGCCTCAAACGGTGCCATACCGATGCTAGACTGAAAACTGTTGTTGTAGGCAAACTCTACCAAGGGTAAGTGCCTCTCCCACGTCCCACTGAAGTCCAGGACACAACCCCGAAGCATATCCTCGAGGATCTGAATAGTACGCTCGGACTGTCCATCAGTCTGAGGATGATAGGCCGTACTAAAGGTCAACTTAGTGCCCAAGGCACTCTGCAAACTCTGCCACAACCTAGCAGTAAAACGAGGGTCTCTATCTGAGACAATCGTCACTGGGACCCCGTGCAATCTCACTATGTCCCGAACATACAAATCGGCAAGATGATCCACCGAATCTCTCACGCGCATAGGAATGAAATGGGCCGACTTAGTCAACCGGTCTACAACCACCCAAATAGCATCACTACCCCGCTGAGTCCTCGGAAGACCTACAACGAAATCCATAGTGATATGCTCCCACTTCCACTCGGCAATAGGCAAGGGTTGCAACAAACCCGCTGGCCTCTGATGTTCGGCCTTCACTTGCTGGCAAGTAAGGCACTTCGATACGAAAACCGCCACATCTCTCTTCATACCCCGCCACCAAAACTGGCGGCCCAAATCCTGATACATCTTAGTACCTCCCGGATGCACCGCAAGGCGCGAATGGTGAAACTCTCGGAGTACCTCCTCTCGGCAAGACTCCGGTACAAACAAACGGTCTCGGTATCTCACACTCAGGTCGGGATACACCGTCAAACCCTTCTCAACTTTCCCGCTGGAGATCTTCTCTCGGAGGGACTCTACATCAAGGTCACCTCTCTGTGCCTCTAACACTCTAATCACAAGTGTAGGTTGTGCAACAACAGAAAACAAGGCCGCAGCCTCAACAGATTCGCCCAGTAGCAAATCAAACTCACCAAGTGCTCCCAACATCTCCCATTCCCGGATGGCTATACTAGCTACATCACTAATGGATTTCCTACTAAGGGCATCGGCCACAACATTGGCCTTTCCCGGATGATAATGCAACTCAAAATCATAATCCTCGATGAACTCCATCCATCTCCTCTGCCTCAAATTCAAGTCTCTCTGTGTAAACAGATACTTCAAACTCTTATGGTCCGAGAACACCTCGAACTTCTCACCATAAAGGTAATGCCTCCAGATTTTCAAGGCAAAGATCACAGCCGCTAACTCTAGATCGTGAGTAGAGTAATTCTTCTCGTGTATTTTCAACTGACGTGAGCCATAAGCTACTACTTTCCCCTCTTGCATCAACACACAACCCAAACCCTCTCGTGAGGCATCACAATAAACCGCATAACCCAACCCTCTCTCCGGAATAATTAACACCGGAGCGGTGGTTAATCTAACTTTCAGCTCTTGGAACGACTTTTCACAAGTCTCACTCCACACAAACTTGACTCCCTTCCGAGTCAGTCTAGTCAACGGTGACGCTAGCCTGGAGAACTCTTTCACAAACCGACGGTAATACCCAGCTAATCCCAGAAAACTGCGGATCTCGAACACACTCTTAGGCTGTGCCCAATCTTGCACTGCCTCAACCTTGGATGTATCAACAGACACCCCTTCCCCGGATACCACGTGGCCTAAGAATTTAACTTCCCTTAGCCAGAACTCACACTTCCCAAACTTGGCATACAGCCTATGGGCTCTAAGTAACTCAAGCACCACTCTCAAGTGTTCCTCGTGCTCCTTCTCAGAAGGCGAATAGATAAGGATGTCGTCCACGAAGACGACCACAAATCGGTCTAAGAACTCCCGGAAAATCCGGTTCATCAAGTCCATAAAGACTGCCGGTGCATTGGTAAGCCCGAATGGCATCACCAGAAACTCATAATGGCCATACTGCGTGCGGAATGCCGTCTTCAGAATATCCTCTTCCCTGACCCTCAACTGGTGGTAACCCGATCTCAAATCTATCTTAGAGAAACAACGGGAACCCTTCAACTGGTCAAACAAATCATCGATACGGGGCATAGGGTACTTATTCTTAACCGTAGCCCGATTCAACTTCCGGTAGTCAATACACAATCTCAAGGCACCATCTTTCTTTTTAACAAAGAGGGCCGGTGCTCCCCACGGCGAAACACTAGGACGAATAAAGCCCTTATCGAGCAATTCCTGGAGCTGAACTTTCAACTCAACCAACTCTGCTGGAGCAAAACGGTAAGGTGCCATAGAAATCGGCGCCGTGCCAGGCACTAAATCAATAGAGAACTCTATCTCTCGGTGAGGTGGCAAACTAACAAGATCTTCGGGAAAGACATCCGAATACTCACAAACCACCCTCGGCAACACAATCTGTGTCTCAACACACTCTCTACTCTCAAAGCTAGCGAGTAGACCACTAAGCTCACTTCGCCCTCGCGAATCATACCCCGGTGGCAAAACACTACCAACCCGGTCTCCCAAGAAATGGAACCACTCCCCGCTCAGGGTACATAACGTGACCCTCTGGCGGTAGCAATCGATAACAGCCCGGTATGACGATAGCCAGTCCATACCCAAAATAACATCAAAACCCTTCATGGGCATGACAACAAACGGAAAAGCAAGCCTATAATCGGCGACTTCTATATCACATCCCCTAACACCCTGTTTCAGGATCAACTCACCACCCAAAGGCGATACCACACAAATAGGAGATGCTAACTGTGCTAACTCCAATTCCAAAACAGATGCAAATGCAGCAGATACAAAAGAATGAGATGCACCCGTGTCTATCAATACATTAGCAACCGAGTTGCAAAACAGAAAAGTACCTCTCACTACTGATGGAGCTGGTACTAAATCCTGCGCGGTAACAGCATACACGCGCCCCGTAGGCCCCTGGTCTACCTGCTCACCTCTCGGAGCAAACGACTGCTGCACAGACTGGGATGACGAAGCTCCCGGATTGGCCCTCGAGGCCTGCACAAACTGAGCTGGCCGAAAGCCCTGCGTCTGCCTAGAACCAGACGCTCCCGAAGTAGCACTCAACTGCGGGCAAAACCTCTTCAGGTGCCCAGGCTGTCCACACTGATAACAAGACAAGGGCTGCCCCCTGCCCGAACTCTGACTCTGCGGTCTAGCTGAAGAAGAAGCAGCTCTCTGACCCCCGCCCTTCTGCGGGCAAACAGAAACCTTGTGACCCAGCTGGCCACACTTGTAACAGGTGAAATCTCCCTGACCACCTCTCCCGGAGCCTGCACTCGGCACTGGGAAGGTCGATCTAGCAACACCACCCTGCGACTGCTGAGGGTTAGAACCCCTCTGCCTCTTACCATCACCCGGACTATCCTGGCTCCTCTTGGAGCCTCTCTGCCCCTCATCCTCCTCCTGCATCATAAGCTCCATATGAGCTGCAGCATCTACTAGGTGTCTATACTCTCGGATATAAGACCCACCAACTCTCAACTTGAGGCCCCGCCTCAGCTTCCGCTCGAACTCATAGCAACGGCGTTCCTCAGACGCCACCAGTTCCGGTGCAAACCTGGACAGACTGGTAAAAGTAGCCTCAAACTCGGCCACTGACAAGCCCTGCTGATTAAGCCGGCTAAACTGATCCCTCAGCTTCTCCCTAGCCACTGCCGATAAAAACCTCTCCTGGAAAGCATTTACAAACGCCTCCCAAGTACCACCAACACGAGCCTTCTCGTACTTCCACCATTGACCCGCATCTCCCTTCAGTTGGAAGGATGCTAAGGTCACTTTCAGTGCTCCGTCCTCAATGCCAAGCATCTCGAACGTTTTACTCATTTGCTCTAGCCACTCATCAGCCTTCAGTGGCTCTTTCGGATCCCCAATAAACTCATCCGGATTACACCGGAAGAACTCCCTCTTCAAGAAAGAAGGCCCTGCCTCAGCGGCCTGATTCCCAGCTCTAAGAATACCCAGTGCTCCTGCTATCTCTCTAGCCAAGGCACCCATGGCCTGCTGACCCACTGGCTCGGCCACATTGGCCTGGCCAACTCCCTCCTGCACTGCCGGAATCTCCCCCGGTAACGGTGCTTCCTGCCTCGCAGGCCTACCACGCCTAGCACCTCTTCCTCGTCCTGACATCCTAATAAAGGTAGCACAGAACATTAGCACATTCACAAATGTGCCAAAACTAAACACTCACGTCCTAATGCATGGACAACTGTAATTCACTCCACATAAGCACATAAACACATAAGCACTTACGAATTTCATTTCCGGATAATGATAGTCCCGAGGCGTTACTAGAGTTCCGGTTAGAAATAGCATTGATCAAGTGCTTTTCCAACAAGACTCCCAGAAACCCAAGGATCCAATCAACATCCTAGAAACTAAATCCCATACCCACATAGTCACATAAGCATGTTATCAAATAAGCACATAGCATATGATACTACATCTAAGTCTCTATCAAGCGAGACAAACCCATTGTGATCCTAATCACTTCCCACGTACCCAAAGTATTCGAACCCGGTACGCTCTGATACCAAGTTGTAACGCCCTCAAAATAATAACAATAAACCCATCAAATAAAACATTCATTAACATATGAAATAACAACATTCTTCTATTCATCGGTGTTTCATTACAAAAGTGTTACATGTTAACCTCATAACCAAAATGCCCTACGGGCTTACAGCTTTCCAAGTTAACACTTGGTTACATCAAAAGAGTACTAACTCATACACGTTAAGCCCTTGGCTTGTATTTACATGCAATACATCAAAAAGTAAAATGACAACATTGGGTCCGCCTCAAGCCTCCCAAGCTATGTCCTTGGAGGTGGCATGCTACCTGCACTTGAAAATGATATTCCCATATAGGGTGAGCCACAGCCCAATAGAAATACACTAAACCAACCATGAACAATGACTAAAATATTAGCAATTGATAGATGGTCAACACTGATACATCCTCATAAATCACACATTTATGTCAACCGACTAATGAGTCCAGGTCACCTTTCATTTTCCCTTTTTTAACAGATAAGCATGCTAGCTCTATCATCATTTCCACAGATATGTATAAAAACTATATCCCACATTCAGATAAGCATATGAGCTAATCTACATTCTACAACAGATATGTATAACAACAATATCCACAGATAAGCATATAAGCTATATCCACACTTCACAAAGATAAGCATATGAGCACTATCTTCACTTCTCTAGACAAGCATATGAGCTGTATCTACGGAGTTCATCCCCTATCTTCTCCCAACGCTATCCGGTTTAGAGGTACATCCCCTATCTTCCCCTAAACCGCGGAGTACATCCCCTATCTCCTCCTCTACACATAACGTATATAAACACAATGGTTCTATATACAATCCCTCAGTACATATAATTAATGTATTCCATCAACCGTCAAGTTCCATGACACACACTTCATTGATTAGTTTCCGTTTACCTAATCCTCTTGCATTGTCTACAACAATCTCGACTATCCTCCACCGATAGTCCAAAGCAGTTATTTCTAAAGCAGAAAATAAATGCACAAATGGATATTCAATCAACATTTCATTTCCTCATTTCTCACCAATTAATTATCCCAATTAATTAAACAATGTAATTAGGCCATTTTCCATAATTACTATTTCAACCCTTAGGTCCCAATTTCATCAATGATTCAACAATCATTCCATTTTTTTCTATGCCAAACATGCGTCTAGGTTTATTATGAATAAAACCCCACTTTTGTAAAATTACACAAAAGCCCCAAACTTTCACAAAATTACCAAACCAAGCCCAACATCTCAAAATACCAAAATTTAAAGACAAAATCCATAGAGAGGAGTAGGATATCCCTACCTCAAACCCGGAGCCTCAAAGGAGATGAAGATCAAAACCAAAATGCTCCAAACCTCGAAATTTTCAGATCAAAAGGAAGCCCTCGACGATCAACAACTTTTTTGTAAAGGCCAAAGATGAGCAAATCACTCCTACTAGATCAAAACCTAGAGAGAAGGTAGAGTCTAGAGTGAGAGGCTCAACAATGGTGATTTTTAGAAAAGTAAGAGAGAGAAGAGAAAGCAAAAAGTGATTTGAAAAGTCACAATTTCGGGACTTTAACCCAGTCTCCCGCTCGAGCGTAAAACACCCCGCTCGAGCGGCCACTCACAGACTTATGCTCGAGCGGCCAACCTCCCGCTCGAGCGCAGAATGCACTCGCTCAGCACTTTTGCAGAACCAGACCTCCGCTCGAGCTCCCAACCCTACGCTCGAGCGAACAACACTGCACAACAAATACTGGATGGGTGTATTCCCCGCTCGAGCGCCAACATCTACGCTCGAGCGGACAGGCCAAAAATCTGGGCAACTAGTTTTGGTTTCTAAACTCAACCAACCTGAAACAAACCCACCCAACGCATCCCATAACTCAAATATGAAGTAAAGAGGATGCAAACAAGATAATAGTCAACTACCAACATCTACAGACACAAGTCTGGATCACTATACAACAAGGGTAAACCCGGGATCGCTATAGTGGTTTCTGGAATGAACTTCCATTTTTAATTTTACGCAACTTCCATTTTTATTCAAGTTATTCTCTATTCAACTTCCTTTTTTATTTAATTTCCAAATAGATCGTTAAGGTATAGTGGTTTCCTCAATGAACTTCCATTTTTAATTTTATGCAACTTTTATTTTTATTTTCATTCAACTTCCATTTTTATTCAATTTACTTTTCTACTAAACTTCGTTTTTTATTTAATTTCCAAATAGATCGTTAAGGTATAGTGGTTTCTTTAATGAACTTCCATTTTTAATTTTATGCAACTTTCATTTTTAATTTTATTCAACTTCCATTTTTATTCAATTACCTTTTCGATTCAACTTCTTTTTTAAGTTAATTTCCAAATAGATCGTTAAGGTACAATGGTTTCTTGAATGAACTTCAATTTTTAATTTTATACAACTTTCATTTTTATTTTTCTTCAACTTCCGTTTTTATTCAATTTACTTTTCTATTAAACTTCCTTTTTTATTTAATTTGCAAATAGATCGTTAACGTATAGTGGTTTCTGGAATGAACTTCCGTTATTAATTTTATACAACTTTCATTTTTATTTTTATTCAACTTCTATTTTTATTCAATTTACTTTTCTATTATACTTCCTTTTTTGTTTAATTTCCAAATTGATCGTTAAGGTATAATGGTTTCTTGAATGAACTTCCATTTTTAATTTTCTGCAACTTCCATTTTTATTTTTATTCAAATTCCATTTTTATTCAAGTTACTTTTCTATTCAACTTCCTTTTTTATTTAATTTCAGAATAGATCGTTAACGAATAGTGGTTTCGGGAATGAACTTCTATTTTTAATTTTATGCAACTTGCATTTTTATTTTTATTGAACTTCCATTTTTATTCAATTACCTTTTCGATTCAACTTCCATTTTAATTTAATTCCAAACAGATAGTTGAGGTATAGTGGTTTCTTGAATGAGCTTCCATTTTTAATTTTCTGCAACTTCTATTTTTATTTTTATTCAAATTCCATTTTCATTCAAGTTACTTATCTATTCAACTTCCTTTTTTATTTAATTTCCAAATAGATCGTTAACGAATATTGGTTTCTGGGATGAACTTCCATTTTAAATTTTATGCAACTTTCACTTTTATTTTTATTCGACTTCCATTTTTATTCAATTACCTTTTCGATTAGACTTCCTTTTTAATTTAATTTCCAAATAGATAGTTAAGGTATTTGGTTTTTTGAAAGAACTTCTATTTTTAATTTTATGCAACTTTCATTTTTATTTTTATTCAACTTCCATTTTTATTCAATTTACTTTTCTATTAAACTTCCTTTTTTACTTAATTTTCAAATAGATCGTTAAGGTATAGTGGTTTCTGGAATTAACTTCCGTTTTTAATTTTATGCAACTTTCATTTTTATTTTTATTCAACTTTAATTTTTATTCAATTTCCTTTTCGATTCATCTTCCTTTTTAATTTAATTTCCAAATAGATCGTTAACGTATTGTGGTTTCTGGAATGAACTTCCATTTTTAATTTTACGCAACTTCCATTTTTATTTTTATTCCACTTCCATTTTTATTCAAGGCATTCTCTATTCAACTTCCTTTTTTTATTTAATTTCCAAATAGATCGTTAAGGTATAGTGGTTTCTTCAATGAACTTCCATTTTTAATTTTCTGCAACTTCCATTTTTATTTTTATTCAACTTCCATTTTTATTCAAGTTATTTTCTATTCAACTTCCTTTTTTTATTTAATTTCCAAATAGATCGTTAAGGTATAGTGGTTTCATGAATGAACTTCCATTTTTAATTTTCTGCAACTTGCATTTTTATTTCTATTCAAATTTCATTTTTATTCAAGTTACTTTTCTGTCCAACTTCCTTTTTTAGTTAATTTCCAAATAGATCGTTAACGAATAGTGGTTTCTAGAATGAACTTCCATTTTTAATTTTATGCAACTTTCATTTTTATTTTTATTCAACTTCCATTTTTTTTCAATTTACTTTTCTATTAAACTTCATTTTTTATTTAATTTCCAAATAGATCGTGAAGGTATAGTGGTTCGGGAATGAACTTCCATTTTTAATTTTATGCAACTTTCATTTTTATTTTTATTCAACTTTCAATTTTATTCAATTTCCTTTTCGATTCAACTTCCTTTTTAATTTAATTTCCAAATAGATCGTTAACGTATAGTGATTTCTGGAATGAACTTCCATTTTTAATTTTACGCAACTTCCATTTTTATTCAAGTTATTCTTTATTCAACTTCCTTTTTTATTTAATTTCCAAATAGATCGTTAAGGTATAGTGGTTTCCTCAATGAACTTCCATTTTTAATTTTATGCAACTTTTATTTTTATTTTCATTCAACTTCCATTTTTATTCAATTTACTTTTCTACTAAACTTCGTTTTTTATTTAATTTCCAAATAGATCGTTAAGGTATAGTGGTTTCTTTAATGAACTTTCATTTTTAATTTTATGCAACTTTCATTTTTATTTTTATTCCACTTCCATTTTTATTCAATTACCTTTTCGATTCAACTTCCTTTTTAAGTTAATTTCCAAATAGATCGTTAAGGTACAATGGTTTCTTGAATGAACTTCAATTTTTAATTTTATACAACTTTCATTTTTATTTTTCTTCAACTTCCATTTTTATTCAATTTACTTTTCTATTAAGCTTCCTTTTTTATATAATTTGCAAATAGATCGTTAACGTATAGTGGCTTCTGGAATGAACTTCCGTTATTAATTTTATACAACTTTCATTTTTATTTTTATTCAACTTTCATTTTTATTCAATTTACTTTTCTATGAAACTTCCTTTTTTGTTTAATTTCCAAATTGATCGTTAAGGTATAGTGGTTTCTTGAATGAACTTCCATTTTTAATTTTCTGCAACTTCCATTTTTATTTTTATTCAAATTCCATTTTTATTCAAGTTACTTTTCTATTCAACTTCCTTTTTTATTTAATTTCCAAATAGATCGTTAACGAATAGTGGTTTCTGGAATGAACTTCCATTTTTAATTTTTTGCAGCTTTCATTTTTATTTTTATTCAACTTCCATTTTTATTCAATTACCTTTTCGATTCGACTTCCTTTTTAATTTAATTTCCAAATAGATCGTTAAGGTATAGTGGTTTCTTGAATGAACTTCCATTTTTAATTTCATGCAACTTTCATTTTTATTTTTATTCAACTTCCATTTTTATTCAATTTACTTTTCTATTAAACTTCCGTTTTTATTTGAGTTGCAAATAGATCGTTAACGTATTGTGGTTTCTGGAATGAACTTCCATTTTTATTTTTATGCAACTTTCATTTTTATTTTTATTCATCTTCCATTTTTATTCAATTAACTTTTCGATTCGACTTCCTTTTTAATTTAATTTCCAAATAGATCGTTAAGGTATAGTGGTTTGTTGTATGAACTTCTATTTTTAATTTTATGCAACTTTCATTTTTATTTTTATTCAACTTCTATTTTTATTCAATTTACTTTTCTATTAAACTTTCTTTTTTATTTAATTTGCAAATAGATCGTTAACGTATTGTGGTTTTTGGAATGAACTTCCATTTTTAATTTTATGCAACTTTCATTTTTATTTTTATTCAATTTACTTTTCTATTAAACTTCCTTTTTTGTTTAATTTCCAATTTGATCGTTAAGGTATAGTGGTTTCTTGAATGAACTTCCATTTTTAATTTTCTGCAACTTCCATTTTTATTTTTATTCAAATTCCATTTTTATTCAAGTTACTTTTCTTTTCAACTTCCTTTTTTATTTAATTTCCAAATAGGTCATTAACGAATAGTGTTTTCTGGAATGAACTTCCATTTTTAATTTTATGCAACTTTCATTTTTATTTTTATTCAACTTCTATTTTTATTCAATTCCCTTTTCAATTCAACTTCCTTTTTAATTTAATTTCCAAGTAGATCGTTGACGTATAGTGGTTTCTTGAATGAGCTTCCATTTTTAATTTTCTGCAACTTCCATTTTTATTTTTATTCAAATTCCATTTTTATTCAAGTTACTTTTCTATTCAATTTCTTTTTTTTTTTAATTTCCAAATAGATCGTTAACGAATAGTGGTTTCGGGAAGGAACTTCTATTTTTAATTTTATGCAACTTTCATTTTTATTTTTATTTAACTTCCATTTTTCTTCAATTTATTTTTCTATTAAACTTCCTTTTTTATTTTATTTCCAAATAGATTATAGCGACCCCGGTCTTTTCCCTTTCGGTTGTTGTATCCGGACTTATGTTCCGTAGACCCCGTTGTTATATAATTGTTGTTGTTGTCCTTTAATTTCTTATTTTTGAGTTATAGGATATGTTTGGCAGGTTTGAAACAGGTTGGTTGTGTTTGGAAACCAAGGGTTGATGTCCATTTAATTCCAACTAGTGTCTATTAAATTTTCATGATGGTTCATTCAATTCCAATTAGTGATCCATTCATATTCCATTAGTGGGATTTTATGACAAACTTGTCCATTCATATTTCTAACTAGTGTTCATTTAATGCTAGTTAGTGTTCATTTAATTTCAATTAGTGTTCATTTAATTTTAACTTGTCTTTTCATTTTCCAATTAATGGGCTTTAATAACAACCTTTCAATATCACTTTTTCATCTCCCTTTTGATTTCAAAACCCAAGAACCATCTTCTCTCTCTCCCTACACACCTTCTCTCTAGGTTTTCATCTCCCTCTAGTGTAAATCTATACTAAGTCCTTTGTAAGAAAGGTAGAGTGGGTTGAGGGCTTCATTTTAATCTGAAAGTTTGGCGATTTGGAGCACTTTGGTTTTTGGCCTTCATCTTCTCCATTCGGGTTATTTACTTCGAGGTAGGGATTTCCTACTCCATATTATAGGTTTTGTCCTAAGTTTTGGTATTTTGATATGTTGGGGGTTGTTTGGTAATTTTGGGAAAAACTCTAATTGTTGTAATAAATTAATTTGTATAATTAATTTACGGAAAATTGGGGAATTTAGTTGAGTTCATGAAATTGAGGAATTTATTAATTAAATGGTGTAGTTGATTTGTTTAATCACTCACCTATGAAAATGTTGGAATTATATTAGTTGATTCATTTATTTCCTGTTTAGAAATAACTATTTTGGGCTATCAGTGGAGGATAGTCGTAATTGTTGTAGACATTGCATGTGGATTAGGAAAAACTGAAACTAATCACATTGGTTAAGTCATTGATTTTGACTGTTGAATTAATACAGAAAATACGTGTATTGATTGTGTGTTGTATATGCCAAGTGTTTAATACATTGTATATGCATTTTGTTTGGGAGGAGATAAGGGATGTACTCCACGGTTTAGGGGAAGATAGGAGATGGACCTCTAAACCGGATTTTGTTTGGGAGGAGATAGGGGATGGACTCCATTAGTATAGCGATCCCGGGTTTACCCTTGTTGTACAGTGATCCGGACATGTGTCCGTGGATGTTGGTAGTTGTTTATTATCTTGTTTGCATCCTTTTTACTTTGTATATTGAGTTGTAGGATGTGTTGGGCAGGTTTGTTACAGGTTGGTTGTGTTTGGGAGCCTAGTGCTGCTGCCCAGATTTTTGGACCTTCGCTCGAGCGAGGAGTTGGTCGCTCGAGCGAGAGTTGAGGTCGTGTCTGGTGGGTCGAGCCAGAGTGGCTTCGCTCGAGCGAGCGATTGCGCCTGGTTCTGGACCTGAGAGTTGCCTTTCTTGGCTCGAGCGAGCTTTCTTCGCTCGAGCGGTCTGGCTTGTCCTTCGCTCGAGCGAGAAGTCTGTCGCTCGAGCGTGCAGGTGGCAGACCTGAGGGTTTGAGTTGTTGGCTCGAGCGAGTGTTCTTTCGCTCGAGCGCACTTCTGAGTTTTTGGCTCGAGCGAGAACTTCTTGGCTCGAGCGAGAGTTTTCTGTATCTGGTCGCTCGAGCGACAAAGGCTTCGCTCGAGCGAGCGTGTTTTATATCAGCGGACAGTAGCGTTTTTGAACATCACTTTTTCACTTTCTTTTTCTTTCAAACCCTAGATCCGAGACTCTCTCTCTCTAAACTTACACTCTCTCTAAGAATTGATCTCCCTAGAGTGTGAATCTAGCCTAGGGCCTTTGTTAAAAAGATAGAGGGCGTTGAGAGCTTCGACTTAATCTGAAAAAGTTTGGTTTTGGAGCACGTTGATCTTCGAGTCTTCATCTCCTTTTTGGCTCAAACTTTGAGGTAGGGATATCCTACTCCTCTTTATGGGTTTTGTCTTTAAATTTTAGTATTTTGAGATGTTGGGGTTGGTTTGGTAATTTGGTGAAAGTTTGGGGCTTTTGTGTAATTTTACAAAAGTTGGGGTTTTATTTATAATAAACCTAGATGCATGTTTGGCATAGAGAAATGGAATAAATGTTGAATCATTGATGAAAATGGGACCTAAGGGTTGTAATGTTAATTATGGGAATTGACCTAATTACATTGTTTGATTAATTGGGATAATTAATTGAAAGAAATGAGGAAATGAAATGTTGATTGAATATCCATTTGTGCATTTATTTTCTGTATAGAAATAACTGCTTTGGGCTATCGGTGGAGGATAGTCGTGAATGTTGTAGACAATGCATGATGATTAGGCAAACAGAAACTAATCAATGGAATGTGTCATGGAATTTGACGGATGATAGAATACATTAATTGTATGTATGGAATGATTGTATATAGAACCAATGTGTTTGTATACGTTATGTGTAGAGGAGGAGATGGGGGATGTACTCCGCGGTTTAGGGGAAGATAGGGGATGTATCTCTAAACCGGATAGTGTTGGGAGAAGATAGGGGATGAACTCCGTAGATACAGCTCATATGCTTGTCTAGAGAAGTGAAGATAGAGCTCATATGCTTATCTTTGTGAAGTGTAGATACAGCTTATATGCTTATCTGTGAATGTAGGATATTGTTGTTATACATATCTGTTGGTAATGTGGATATAGCTTATATGCTTATCTGTGAATGTGGGATATAGTTTTTATACATATCTGTTGAGATGATGATAGAGCTAACATGCTTATCTGTTGAAAAAGGGAAAATGAAAAGTAACTTGGACTCTTAAGTCGTATGACATAAATATGTGATTTATGTGAATGTATCAGTGTTGGCCATCTATCAATTGCTAATCTTTTAGTCATTGTTCATGGTTGGTTTAGTGTATTTCTACTGGGCTGTGGCTCACCCTATATGGGAATATCATTTTCAGGTACAGGTAGCATGCCACCTCCAAGGACATAGCTTGGGAGGCTAGTGGCGGACATACTTTTGTCATTTTACTTTTTGATGTATTACATGTAAATTCAAGCCAAGGGCTTAATGTGTAAACGAGTCAGTACTCTTTTGGTGTAACCAAGTGTTAACTTGGAAAGCTGTAAGCCCATAGGGCATTTGCTTTTGTTGTTAACATGTAATACTTTTGTAATGGAATTCTGAGTAATGGAAGAATGTGGAACTTTTACATATCAATGCATGTCTTATTTGATGGGTTTAATGTTATTATTTTGAGGGCTTTACAACTTGGTATCAGAGCGTACCGGGTTCGAATACTTTGGGTACGTGGGAAGTGATTAGTATCACAATGGGTTTGTCTCACTTGATAGAGACTTAGATGTAGTATCATATGCTATGTGCTTAATTGATAACATGCTTATGTGACTATGTGGGTATGGGATTTAGTTTCTAGGATGTTGATTGGATCCTTGGGTTTCTGGGAAGTCTTGTTGGAAAAGCACTTGATCAATGCTATTTCTAACCGGAACTCTAGTAACGCCTCGGGACTATCATTATCCGGAAATGAAATTCGTAAGTGCTTATGTGTTTATGTGCTTATGTGGAGTGAATTACAGTTGTCCATGCATTAGGACATGAGTGTTTAGTTTCGGCACATTTGTGAATGTGCTAACGTTCTGTATTACCTTTATTAGGATGTCAGGACGAGGAAGAGGTGCTAGGCGTGGTAGACCTGTGAGGCAGGAAGTACCGTTACCGGGTGAGATTCCGGCAGTGTAGGAGGGAGTTGGCCAGGCCAATGTAGCCGAGCCAGCAGGTCAGCAGGCTATGGGTGCCTTGGCCAAAGAGATAGCAGGAGCTTTGGGTATTCTCAGAGCTGGGAATCAGGCAGCTGAGGCAGGGCCTTCTTTCTTGAAGAGGGAGTTTTTCCGGTCAAATCCGGATGAGTTTATCGGGGATCCGAAGGAGCCACTGAAGGCTGATGAGTGGCTAGAGCAAATGAGTAAGACGTTCGAGATGCTTGGCATTGAGGACAGAGCACTGAAAGTGACCTTGGCATCCTTCCAACTGAAGGGAGATGCGGGTCAATGGTGGAAGTACGAGAAGGCTCGTGTTGGTGGTACTTGGGAGGCGTTTGTGAATGCTTTTCAGGAGAGGTTTTTGTCTGCAGCAGCTAGGGAGAAGCTGAGGGATCAGTTCAGCCGGCTTAAACAGCAGGGCTTGTCAGTGGCCGAGTTTGAGGCTACTTTTACCAGTCTGTCCAGGTTTGCACCGGAACTGGTGGCGTCTGAGGAACGCCGTTGCTATGAGTTTGAGCGGAAGTTGAGGCGGGGCTTCAAGTTGAGAGTTGGTGGGTCTTACATTCGAGAGTATAGACACCTGGTAGATGCTGCTGCTCATATGGAAATTATGATGCAGGAAGAGGAGGAAGAACAGAAGGGCTCCAAGAGGAGCCAGGATGGTCAGGGTGATGGCAGGAGGCAGAGGGGTTATAACCCTCAGCAGTCTCAGGGAGCAGTCTCTAGATCGACCTTTCCAGTGCCGAGTGCAGGCTCGGGGAGAGGCAATCAGGGGGAGTTTGCTTGTTACAAGTGTGGCCAGCTGGGTCACAAGGTTTCTGTTTGCCTGCAGAAGGGTGGGGGTCAGAGAGCTGCTTCTTCTTCAGCTAGACCGCAGAGTCAGAGTTTGGACAGGGGGCATCCCTTGTCTTGTTATCAGTGTGGACAGCCTGGGCACCTAAAGAGGTTTTGCCCACAGTTGAGTGCCACGTCGGGAGCGTCTGGTTCTAGGCAGACGCAGGGTTTTCAGCTAGCTCAGTCTGTGCAGGCCTCGAGGGCCAATCCGGGAGCTTCGTCATCCCAGTTTGTGCAGCAGTCTTTTGCTCCGAGAGGTGAGCAG
This sequence comes from Camellia sinensis, assembly GCF_055761805.1. Taxonomy (NCBI): domain Eukaryota; kingdom Viridiplantae; phylum Streptophyta; class Magnoliopsida; order Ericales; family Theaceae; genus Camellia; species Camellia sinensis. The sequence continues at coordinate 37,035,259 of NW_028128987.1, forward strand.
GTAGACCAGGGGCCTACGAGGCGCGTGTATGCTGTTACCGCGCAGGATTTAGTACCGGCACCATCGGTAGTGAGAGGTACTTTTCTGTTTTGCAACTCGGTTGCTAATGTGTTGATAGACACGGGTGCATCTCATTCTTTTGTATCTGCTGCATTTGCATCTGTTTTGGAATTGGAGTTAGCACAGTTAGCATCTCCTATTTGTGTGGTATCGCCTTTGGGTGGTGAGTTGATTCTGAAACAGGGTGTTAGAGGTTGTGATATAGAGGTCGCCGACTATAGGCTTCTTTTTCCGTTTATTGTCATGCCCATGAAGGGTTTTGATATTATTTTGGGTATGGACTGGCTATCGTCATACCGGGCTGTTATCGATTGCTACCGCCAGAGGGTCACGTTATGTACCTTGAGCGGGGAGTGGTTCCATTTCTTGGGGGACCGGGTTGGTAGTGTTTTGCCACCGGGGTATGATTCGCGAGGGCGAAGTGAGCTTAGTAGTCTACTTGCCAGCTTTGAGAGTGGTAAGAGTGGTGAGACTCAGCTTGTGTTGCCGAGGGTGGTTTGTGAGTATTCGGACGTCTTTCCCGAAGATCTTGTTAGTTTGTCACCTCACCGAGAGATAGAGTTCTCTGTTGATTTAGTGCCTGGCACGGCGCCGATTTCTATGGCACCTTACCGTTTTGCTCCAGCAAAGTTGGTTGAGTTGAAAGTTTAGCTCCAGGAATTGCTAGATAAGGGCTTTGTTCGCCCTAGTGTTTCGCCTTGGGGAGCACCGGCCCTCTTTGTTAAAAAGAAAGATGGTGCCTTGAGATTGTGTATAAACTACCGGAAGTTGAATCGGGCTACGGTTAAGAATAAATACCCTATGCCCTGTATAGATGACCTGTTTGACCAGTTGAAGGGTTCCTGTTGTTTCTCTAAGATAGACTTGAGATCGGGTTACCACCAGTTGAGGGTCAGGGAAGAAGATGTTCCTAAGACGGCATTCCGTACGCGGTATGGCCATTACGAGTTTCTGGTGATGCCATTCGGGCTTACCAATGCACCGGCAGTCTTTATGGACTTGATGAACCGGATCTTCCGGGAATTCTTGGATCGGTTTGTAGTCATTTTTGTGGACGACATTCTTATCTATTCGCCTTCTGAGGAGGAGCACGAGGAACACTTGAGAGTGGTGCTTGAGTTGCTTAGAGCCCATAGGCCGTATGCCAAGTTTGGGAAGTGTGAGTTCTGGCTGAGGGAAGTCAAATTTTTAGGCCACGTGGTATCCAGGGAAGGGGTGTCTGTTGATACATCCAAGGTTGAGGCAGTGCAGGATTGGGCACAGCCTAAGAGTGTGTTTGAGATCCGCAGTTTTCTGGGATTAGCTGGGTATTACCGTCGGTTTGTGAAAGATTTCTCCAGGTTAGCGTCACCGTTGACTAGACTGACTCGGAAGGGAGTCAAGTTTGTGTGGAGTGAGACTTGTGAAAAGTCATTCCAAGAGCTGAAAGTTAGATTGACCACCGCTCCGGTGTTGATTATTCCGGAGAGAGGGTTGGGTTATGCGGTTTATTGTGATGCCTCACGAGAGGGTGTGGGTTGTGTGTTGATGCAAGAGGGGAAAGTGGTAGCTTATGGCTCACGTCAGTTGAAAATACACGAGAAGAATTATCCCACACACGACCTAGAGTTAGCAGCAGTAATCTTTGCCTTGAAAATCTGGAGGCACTACCTTTATGGTGAGAAGTTCGAGGTGTTCTCGGACCACAAGAGTTTGAAATATCTGTTTACACAGAGAGACTTGAATCTGAGGGAGAGGAGATGGATGGAGTTCATCGAAGATTATGATTTTGAGTTGCATTATCACCCGGGAAAGGCCAATGTTGTGGCCGATGCCCTTAGTAGGAAATCCATTAGTGATGTAGCTAGTATAGCCATCCGGGAATGGGAGATGTTGGGAGCACTTGGCGAGTTTGATTTGCTACTGGGCGAATCCGTTGAGGCTGCGGCCTTGTTTTCTGTTGTTGCGCAGCCTACGCTTGTAACTAGAGTGTTAGAGGCACAGAGAGGTGACCTTGAGGTAGAATCCCTCCGAGAGAAGATCTCCAGTGGGAAGGTTGAGAAGGGTTTGACGGTGTATCCCGACCTGAGTGTGAGATACCGAGACCGTTTGTTTGTACCGGAGTCTTGTCGAGAGGAGGTACTCTGAGAGTTTCACCATTCGCGCCTTACGGTGCATCCGGGAGGTACTAAGATGTATCAGGATTTGGGTCGCCAGTTTTGGTGGCGGGGTATGAAGAGAGATGTGGCTGTTTTCGTATTGAAGTGCCTTACTTGCTAGCAAGTGAAGGCCGAGCATCAGAGGCCAACGGGTTTGTTGCAACCCTTGCCTATTGCCGAGTGGAAGTGGGAGCATGTCACTATGGACTTCGTTGTAGGTCTTCCGAGGACTCAGCGGGGTAGTGATGCGATATGGGTGGTTGTAGACCGGTTGACTAAGTCGGCGAACTTTATTCCTATGCGCGTGAGAGATTCGGTAGATCATCTTGCCGACTTGTATATTCGGGACATAGTGAGGTTGCACGGGGCCCTAGTGACGATCGTCTCAGATAGAGATCCTCATTTTACTGCTAGGTTGTGGCAGAGTTTGCAGAGTGCCTTGGGCACTAAGTTGACCTTTAGTACGGCTTATCATCCTCAGACTGACGGGCAGTCCGAGCGTACTATTCAAATCCTTGAGGATATGCTTCGGGGTTGTGTCTTGGACTTCAGTGGGACGTGGGAGAGGCACTTACCCTTGGTAGAGTTTGCCTACAACAACAGTTTTCAGTCTAGCATCGGTATGGCACCGTTCGAGGCCTTGTATGGCCGACCGTGTAGGTCTCCAGTGTGTTGGGCCGAGGTGGGTGATGCACCTTTGTTGGGTCCGGAGTTGGTTAGGGAGACGACGAAGAAAGTAGAGCTTATCCGTAGGAGGCTTGTTACAGCCCAGAGTCGTCAGAAATCTTATGCTGACCGTAGGAGGAGGCCTTTGGCGTTTGAGGTAGGTATCATGTCTTTCTGAAGATATCACCTAGGCGAGGTTTGATGAGGTTTGGGAAGAGTGGAAAGTTATCCCCTCGGTTTATTGGTCCTTTCGAGATCCTTGAGAGGATTGGCGAGGTTGCTTATCGATTAGCCTTACCGCCGCAGTTGTCCGGAGTGCATGACGTGTTTCATGTGAGTATGCTTCGGAAGTATGAGCCAGATCCATCACATGTGTTGGATTGGACCGATTTAGAGGTAGATGAGGATGCCTCGTATGAGGAGAGACCGGTTCGGGTCTTGGATAGGCGGGATCAGGTCTTGCGTGGCAAGACCATTCCTTTGGTGAAAGTCTTGTGGAAACATCACGGAGTGGAGGAAGCCACTTGGGAGCGTGAGTTAGAAGTCCGTGAGAAATATCCGGACTTGTTTGTTGATATGTAATCTTGTATTTAAATTTTGAACTATTGTTGAACTTAAGAGCTTTTATATATGTCTTAAGTTGTGAAACATGGAAAATGTTTTGGTTTATTGGAAGTATGTTTTGGAACTTGCCTCATATGGAAGTTGAATGTAACACTATATATGTTGAATATATTGTTGAAATTGGAAAGATAATGCGTAATGTTGATGCATGTTGAAGGTACATATGTTAAAATGCCTCTTGTTAAAGTGAGGGGGTGACCGGTAATGGGTCGAATTGTTGAATGTTAAAATGTAACATTGTTTAAAATGGAGGAAAACCTGTTTTTGAAAACTTGGGCTTAATTTCGGGGACGAAATTCTTTAAGGGGGGGAGGTTATAGCGATCCCGGGTTTACCCTTGTTGTACAGTGATCCGGACATGTGTCCGTGGATGTTGGTAGTTGTTTATTATCTTGTTTGCATCCTTTTTACTTTGTATATTGAGTTGTAGGATGTGTTGGGCAAGTTTGTTACAGGTTGGTTGTGTTTGGGAGCCTAGTGCTACTGCCTAGATTTTTGGACCTTCGCTCGAGCGAGAGTTGAGGTCGTGTCTGGTGGGTCGAGCCAGAGTGGCTTCGCTCGAGCGAGCGATTGCGCCTGGTTCTGGACCTGAGAGTTGCCTTTCTTGGCTCGAGCGAGCTTTCTTCGCTCGAGCGGTCTGGCTTGTCCTTCGCTCGAGCGAGAAGTTTGTCACTCGAGCGTGCAGGTGGCAGACCTGAGGGTTTGAGTTGTTGGCTCAAGCGAGTGTTCTTTCGCTCGAGCGCACTTCTGAGTTTTTGGCTCGAGCGACAAAGGCTTCGCTCGAGCGAGCGTGTTTTATATCAGCGAACAGTAGCGTTTTTGAACATCACTTTTTCACTTTCTTTTTCTTTCAAACCCTAGATCCGAGACTCTCTCTCTCTAAACTTACACTCTCTCTAAGAATTGATCTCCCTAGAGTGTGAATCTAGCCTAGGGCCTTTGTTAAAAAGACAGAGGGCGTTGAGAGCTTCGACTTAATCTGAAAAAGTTTGGTTTTGGAGCACGTTGATCTTCGAGTCTTCATCTCCTTTTTGGCTCAAACTTCGAGGTAGGGATATCCTACTCCTCTCTATGGGTTTTGTCTTTAAATTTTAGTATTTTGAGATGTTGGGGTTGGTTTGGTAATTTGGTGAAAGTTTGGGGCTTTTGTGTAATTTTACAAAAGTTGGGGTTTTATTTATAATAAACCTAGATGCATGTTTGGCATAGAGAAATGGAATAAATGTTGAATCATTGATGAAAATAGGACCTAAGGGTTGTAATGTTAATTATGGGAATTGACCTAATTACATTGTTTGATTAATTGGGATAATTAATTGGGAGAAATGAGGAAATGAAATGTTGATTGAATATCCATTTGTGCATTTATTTTCTGTATAGAAATAACTGCTTTGGGCTATCGGTGGAGGATAGTCGTGAATGTTGTAGACAATGCATGATGATTAGGCAAACGGAAACTAATCAATGGAATGTGTCATGGAATTTGACGGTTGATAGAATACATTAATTGTATGTATTGAATGATTATATATAGAACCAATGTGTTTGTATACGTTATGTGTAGAGGAGGAGATGGGGGATGTACTCTGCAGTTTAGGGGAAGATAGGGGATGTACCTCTAAATCGGTTAGTGTTGGGAGAAGATAGGGGATGAACTCCGTAGATACAGCTCATATGCTTGTCTAGAGAAGTGAAGATAGAGCTCATATGCTTATCTTTGTGAAGTGTAGATACAGCTTATATGCTTATCTGTGAATGTGGGATATTGTTGTTATGCATATCTGTTGGTAATGAGGATATAGCTTATATGCTTATCTGTGAATGTGGGTGTAGACGCGCCCGTGGGCCTCATGCTACAGTTCGGACTCGATTTGTGTCGCGGTTCTTAATCTTGAACCAAAGAGTCCAAATCTGGCAAATCGTTTTGAGAAACAGATTTTTGAAAAAGTAGTGCCAAACATGGGCTGCTTTGCCAGATACAGAGTCGCCACCTAAATATTTTTTTTAAAATGGGGAAATTTAGGAAATCCTGACTCGGTGCCGAAGGCCACATGTCCGTCATCACCGGAGTTGTCTCGGCTCGGGAGCTTGGGTACGATCGGGGAAGGTCAGCTATGAGCACCCCCTTTCGCCCGGTCCGAAGACCGGCCTCTACTAACCATGATATCCGATTTTGAAAACGCTGTGTGTTCTTATTCCATTTATTAGCCTAGAATTACTATGTTATGCGCGCAGCAAACAAGTATAGACTAGATTGCCTAATTTGGAAATAAACATTGCATATCCGTTTGGTTTGAAAAAAGCTTTGGAATTTGCTACTCGCAAGTAGGTTAAAATACGAATTTCAACGAGTTTTTCCAACTCAAACAATCCAACCTCCACCCACAGGCATTCAAAATAGTTTAACACATAAGCATCTAGCCACATAGTAAACATACTGTTTATGGTAGCATTCACACACATGCGACATGCTAAAGCATTAAAATACTTACATAGTACTCCATGCCAAAACAAAGAACTTGTTAGCAAACATGCATGATCCAAGTCTATGTTAAATGCCTAATGTATTGCATACAGAATGTTGCTAGAATAGGCTCAGCTATCCTAAACATGTCATGTGAAAATGCACAATTATCACATATTCAATTTTTTGAATTGAAGTACAAATGCAGTTAGCGTGATGTACCGAGCCTAATGCATGTAATACAAAATGCATGAATGCACGCATGCATAGCATAAGGCACGCTAAACTAAACGTGCCCTAATACTAACCATCAAAGCGGGTAAGTAAAAGGGAAGAAAGAGGTGGGGATTGGAAGACATACACACCACCCACACACACTTATTAAAGATTTTCCCTCACTCGGAGGGACCGAATAAATATTACAAATTAATTAACTACGCAAGCTAATTAAATATTACAAATTGCCTAATTTAATTAACAAATTAAAATGGACTAAGAAAAGCAGTAAACGCCTCGGGAAACGCGCCGCCATGCATAGGCTGCCTCTGTTTTCTTTTCTTCACTCCTCTGGAGGCTGTCAAAACCTCAGGACTGCTCCCTTGGACAGAGGTGATCACCACCGGCCGAACGAAATTGCCACCGGCAGTGTGGTATGGACATCGGCACAAAAATAAGCTGTCGGCAAAGAAATTGTTGCCGGTCGGCACATTAAACTGCCGGTCGGCAGAGTGTTCCTGCAGAATCTGCAAATGACAGCAACAGAGGACAAGGCAAAGCATGGCAGCACAATTCAAGGCATATATGCACCAACCATGTCCCTTATCATTGTATTGACTCAAAGGGGCATGTGCCTCGATTCTCGGACCACCAATCACGCATTTCCATGCATGATGGCCCAAAGAACCAAGTATGCAACTTTGATTTCAAATGCAATGCAAACCAATCAAACAAACAAGGCCCAATTCCTATCACCAAGTCAAGGAACAAGGCATGCATGCAAGATGCAATGCAACCTAAGCATACAAGCTAGGGATGCAACATGGCATGGCAACTAGCTTATGCAAGCATACAAGCAAACATAGGGGCATGCAAATGGATGCAAAGATGGACTTAAACATGAATTAGGCAACTCAAATAAGGCCTAAAACAAGGGCCAAAGTGTTACAATGAGGGACCAAACACACATGCACACATACATATGTTGAGAGGCCAACACTTAGGCACAAATTAGACAACCCTCAAGCACACTTGAAAGGGACAAATATGAGCAATTAGCATGCAACATAAGCATTGAAATCATGCTAAAACATGGTGCCAAACCAAGCAATAAATCAAGCCAAATATGCAACAAATGGCCTAAGTGCTCGAAACAAACCAACGGAGCATTGGACTACGCTAAGCAAGACCAAACATGGCATGAGCTTATTGACCAAAAACAGAGTTTTAGCACATAACACAAGGCCCAAAAGGCCACTTAGATGGCATCTAAATGACTCAAAAACAAAGGCATGCATGATGGTCAAAACATGGAGCATGCAACACATACTTCCAAAGCATTAAAGAGGCATGCAAGGCGATCAAACTAGCATGGAAATGGGACTGAAATAGCATGTAGGGTGGTCCCAAATCACCAAAACAATGCAAAGATGCCATGCTATACATTCATATGCTCAAGGCCAACAAGCCCAAATACAAAGGAGCTATATCAAACATGCCAAAATCAACCCAAACACTTATGGACAGACCTAAAACATGTCAAGATAAGCACATAATCTTCACAAGACTAAGCCTAAAACATGCTAGAAACAAAGGTACACAACCTAAGACATGTTAAGGCATAACGAGGCATTACAAGGCAACTATGCTAAGCATGCATGGAGCACCAAAACCAACTTAAAATCATGTTATATTATGGATATATAAGCATGAAAAACAACCTAAACATGTTCAACACACACTCAAGCATAATGCTCTCTCAAGAGGCCAAAATATGCCCTTTTCAAGGACAACAAGGAGAGGGGGTGGCCCTCTCCTTCTTGGGATTTCAAGGCATCATCTTCACCACTGAAATCCCTCAAGATTTCAGTGGTGAAGAGACCCCAACACCAAAATCCCGGAGCTAGCACAAAATGGCTCAAAATGAGGCCTTTCAAGGCCTAAGAGGGGTCAACTATCCTCAAACAACAAAACACTCTTAATAAACAATAAAGAGGGCCTAAAAAAAAAACTTTTTTGTGTTATACAATAAGCACGAAAACAGCTCTAAGATAGGTAGAAAATCAATGCAAAAATGGGGAATAATGGTGTAAGGTTCTTACCCTTGAAGCCTTCTTCAACAATGGTGCTCCAATGGCCTCCTTTAGCTTGAATCCAACACCAAAACTTCAAAACAAACCCCTTAGAACCTCAGTTCCAAGAGGAAGGTGAAACACTAGGTGTTTGTGTGCAATAGTAAGACACAAAACACCTAGAGGACAAATGAGAGGGAAAGAGATATAGGAATTGTATCTAACTCAAACCCTAAAGCTCAAACCCTAACAATGGCTGTTCTTGCTCTCAAAATATCCTAAGTCTCTAACCAAGTCTCTCCTCCTTTGCCACCAGAGAGAGCTTCTCTCTATATTGTCTTGTAAAGCTTACAAGACAAGCTTTACAAGAGGGAGATCCCTCCATACACGTGTATGGAGGGATGCAAAAGCAAGACAGCTGTCTAAAAATATCTGCAAAAGCAGATGAACAGCAATCGGCCGGCCAAAAATGCCATCTTGGCCAAAAGGAGTGCCGGCCGGCACTAAATAGTGCTGACCGGCAACAAAGAGTGCCGGCCGGCAAACTATATTGCCGGTGGCAGCAAAAACCAGCCGGTGGCATCTAGCCAATGCCGGTGGTGGGTGGGGATGGTCTACAAGCCCTACCCCGCCCTTCCAAGGCAAGATGCAAGTGTTTGGTGTGAAACCAGACACTAAACGGTCGAGTTCGGGGATCCTGAGGCAAGGCGCGCGAGCCGAGACCTCCGGGAACTCCAAACGAACACAAACATGGATAATCACCGAGTGTTCAAACGGTGACGTCCAAGTCTTGAGGACGGTCAAAAATGGGGTGTCTACAGTTGCCCCTCTTTGACAGAACTCGAAAGTCATAACAATGACGGGAGTGAATGTCAAAGCCCAGAGACGACCCATTTTTGACAAGGCCGAAGACTCAGACAAACATGCAAGACAAATAAGGTATGCGCCCGAAGGCAGGGGCAAAATGCAAGACAATGCACGGAGCCGAGCATAACTTATGATCATGCAAAGAAAAGCTGTAATGAAGCAAACATGCGACAGTTTTAAGCTAGCATATACCGAACTACACTACAATGCAAAAAGGATGTAAGAGAATTATGGAATTCTCAATACGTCTCACTCGGAGATACAATACTTGTGCGGCTCGTCTGGTTACACCAGCCTCAAATAAACCGTACATACAATATCGTGCCTGAAAAGAAAACAAACTTAACAGGTACAATATCGTTAGCAACATGCATGACAATACAAGAATAGATGCAAAATGATACACAATATATACAAAACAATGTATAAACAATGCAAATGAAGATGCAATGTAATTAAAACAATGCAAACTAAATGCAAAGCACTTGAATCACGATCCAATCACGAGCGGTTCGCAACCACACCTATGTCAAATAGATTGATGGAGGTAACAAGTCTGTCTACCACAGAACGGTCAACTGAACTGTGAGCATTGTAGACAGACACAAGAACAAGTATTGGGTGGAATTGACATAAGTGGGGAAACGACCCGCTGGGGAAATGACAATGATCCTAAAGCCGGATGCAAAAATTACACTACAATGTAATGAGAATGAATATGGCACGCGGGCCAAACCAAATCTTGCCTAGGTAGGGCATGTACACATACAAGCCACGTCTAACATAGAACGGTCTACTGAACTATGTTTTGACACGAGAAGTATGGGCACATACCAGACCAAGCTCAACATGGAAAGGCGCAAGCCATAGATAGAAGGCGATGCAATGAATGCATGCAATCTACAATGCAATGGATATGGCACGCAGGCCAAACCAAATCTTGCCTAGGAAAGGCATGTACTCATACAAACCATGTCTAACACAGAAAAGGTGCCGCAACCCTCAACCAACATACCAGTGTGGAATCGGCGCGATACACATGTAGAACTTTGTTTTACGTGAAAAGTAAGGGCACATACCAGACCAAGCTCAACATGGAAAGGCGCAAGCCATAGATAGAAAGGCGATGCAATGCATGCATGCGATCTACGATGCAATATTTACAAACATGCAATGGCATGGATATTTACAAAATGCATGACAATGCAGTATGATGCGACCTACTGGAGAAAATGCAATGAATGCAAGCTACAATGGAAATGCATGACAATGCACTATGATGCAAAGACTATGATTGCAACTTTCCCTATCTTACCAACAGGGCGATATACTAGGTTGGTTCAGTATCCAGAACTGAGGCGCCGACATGCTGCCTCAACCTATGGGGCTTCCATACAGATTTCAAGCCGAGGGTAAACCCCTGGGTATTTAAACCAGACTTTAGTCTCGGAACTCCCGAACCTTTGCGTTCTAGGCATAAGCCGTTCGAACTCTAGTTTCCACCGTCCCAGTTGGTCTTCTAGGAACTCATCGCAAGCACAGGCAGATGGCTTTACCAGACCACCAAAAAGTCGTTCGGGCATGACAAACACCAAAGGAATTGCACCTTCAGAGGATTTAAGGTCTCCTAGACCGGGATGTAAAATGTATGCATGACAATGCACCGAAGGTTTCGCACCTCCAAAGGATTTAAGGTCTCCTAGACCGTGATGTTGCACGAGGAATGTACCGAAGGTTTCGCACCTCCAAAGGATTTAAGGTCTCCTAGACCGTGCGTGTTTAAGGTCTCGCCAGACCGTCGCGCGTGTTTAAGGTCTCGCCAGACCGGCACGAAATGTATGCAAGTGTGACACGTATGCCACACGGAATGCAAATGGACTTAAATGCGCAACAACGCACGTGTTCCGGAATGCATGACAATGCATGGAATAAAAATGCAATGACAATGCATGAGAGATGCGCACGACAATGCAAAGGGGTGTGTGTTACAACGCATGTAGTATGCATAACAATGCGAATGTAAGGCGCATGACAGCGCGGGTAATGCACCGAAGTAGTGTGATGAACGCGTGCAACACACATGGGGCAACTTTTGAATTTAAAAGGATACAAAAAGGATACACCTTGCATGAATTCGAGTGCCACGCATAGAAGACACGACCCGAGGTCAAAACGGAGGCCGGTTGAGCGTCGGAGATGCACTTTCTTGCACTTTCTTGAGCTATGAAGACCACAAACTTCTCATATGGCCTAAACAAGGCTGTGGAAACACCACCGGCCGGGAGGGGAGACCGGTTTCCGAGGCACCGGCGACTATCGAGAGTACGTCCAGACGTACCTTATGCGGCCTCTGAGCGGCGGCCGTCGAGCGGAGGGAGCTAGGCCCGTGGCGGCAGCGGCTGGGGCAGGAGCAGGAGCTGGAGCTTCGAGGAGAGCCCGAGTTCGTGGCAGGGGCGGAGTTCAGGGAGGACGGGGGGCTGGTTGGCCCGCCCTGCCTGCTGCATTGACTTTCCGGGGGCAGGGTGGGGTGACCTATCAGATCCCGTTCGCCCCTCCGCCAGCTGATCACGAGTTCGCCGGTGTTCCCGACTTGCCTCCGGTATATATTACTGCACTTTTGTATAGTCATTTCACTTCAGTTTATCTGATATTCCACAGAATATTGATGCATCTGATATTTTTGCAGGCTTCTTCTGCGTACACCCGGCAGTCATTGGGGATGAATGCCTCCATGATGGGTATGCTCCAGCGGACATTTGACCTCCTAGCCCTCTACAGCATACCGGTATGTTCTTCTGACACTGGCCTCAAACCGTTCATACACTGCTTTGCATAATCTGATTCATGGCACCATACCTGATACACTGATCTCACAGCATCTGATACACTGCATACACTGCATTCTGCACTGTTAAACTGCTCACAGCATCCACACACTGTACTCATACATCGCATTCTGCACTGATAAACTGCTCACGACATTCTTACTGTACTCATACACTGCATTCTGCACCTTTAAACTGTTCACAGTATACTGATGCATTTCCCCTTTCGTACTTTTCAGCCTCCTTTCCAGATTTCCATGGCAGGAGGGGCTCCAGCGGGACCTTCCGTCCCTGCTCGGGGGAGAGACGAGGAGGGCAGGATATTTCCCCGTACCAGGGGAGGGTGCACTCATATCGGGAGCAGCTCGCGAGCTCCAGTCCCAGACGATGACGATGACGAGGAGTCAGAGGCGGAGGCAGAGGCGGAGTCTGAGTCGTCGGAGGAGGAGACCGGAGGCGGTTCTAGCTCGGGCTCTGACGACGATGCTGATGATGCTCCTGGACCCTCGTCCAGGAAGAGGACCAGGACAGACTGATGGCCCTTGGAGTGCTCGACGCAGATGCGGATTTTTGTTATTTTTCTTCTTTCTTGTACTTTTCCTCTTTTCTTTGGTAGTTAGATTACCTTGTACTGCCGCAGGCAGATTTTGTTTCCTTCAAAACTTTGTATTTGAAAAAGGTTATGAAATGAACAGATTTTTTTGCTTAAAAAGTGTTACATTTACATACCTTATGTATTGCATCGCATCCCATCATGTTACATCTCAATGTAAATGGAATTGATCGGTTGTCTGAAAATTGAACCCTTGCACTGTAATAATCAGATGACTAAACAGTCAACAGCAAAATAACCTAAGCAAACCACTGTCTAATTCTGGACACACAGCCCTTACTCTGTTGGGGATTGATCTGCATACAACCCATAGCACAGCATTCGGTTCATTCTGCACACAGTAAACTCTGAACAAACGGCCCAATCTGACAAGACGGACTACGGGGGTGAAACCGGCTGGAGTTGAATCATGCTTCAATGTATAGAATGGCACAGCACTCTGAGTGTAAATGATTTTTGAGATTGAATGAGGGTTTTCCAAACCGGGGTATCGAGCCTACAACTGAACACAGCGGGGAGGACTCGAACACAGGTTCACGACCTAAACATAACGAGACACGCTCGAAAAAGACTAAAAACAAAAGATGAGACCGACTAGTCAAAAAGACACGACACACAGACGCTTTAATGAAGACGGGGGACCTCGGATCACGAGGAGCCAGTTTCTCTGGGTTTTGTTTCCCACCCCCTTTCTGATTTGTGATTCTCACATCACTCGACTCTCAAGCTCGGATTTTCTCTCAAAACCCTTTTCCTCACTTTTTTCTCAACTCACACCTCTCTATTCTTCATTCTCTCATTTTTCATCCCTCCCCGGGGTGATTAATGGATAAATGGAAAGGTGCGGGTTCATGCTCAACACTGTTAGCTCACGGCTATTTCTTCTGGCGGGTAGAGCGCTCTTCTGGCAAGTACGTCAATGACGGGGGAAAGACAGAACGCCTGACTCAACTGTGCCCCTAGTTCATCATTTTAACCATTCTTTTCGTTTTGGTTTTCTACTAAAACAAGTTTGATCAAAATGAGAGTCGGATTAACGTACTTGTTCGATTTTTGATTTGAAAACCATGCAAGTCAGGCTGTAAGCACTGAAAATTTTCCTTTTGGGGTCCAAGACAATGGTCCAGTTTTGGAAAATGAAATAGTTTTCGAGAAAATAGTCAACCTCAGTAAAAATTTTCAAAAACTATTTTTCAAACGGTCAATGCTCAACGAGCATGGAACTTGCTCTTTGAGATGCGCAACCTTGGATCGGAGGCAATTGGAAAATTGCCCCTGGTTTGAAGGGGGGTGGGAGGCAACAGAAAGTTGCCCCTAGTTTGAATGGCGTCTCGCGACGGCTTGTGGCAACGGATAGTTGCCCCTTGTTTGGATGATGCCGCAGCAGTCTGCAAACAGTCTTCATTGGCGGTGGTCGAGCCCTTGGACACAGCGATGACGATGACGGCCACAACAAATATATGGACACAATCACCTTGAAGGGTGTTGGTGACTGGACTTTGGGATGAAATCAAAACCATTGCATGGACTGAGACGCTATGAAAGCGTTGGGGGCTGGACTTCATGATGAAGTTGCCTACGTATCCCAAACATGGGAATCAAGCCTCACGTAGTTCCGGTTAAGGTACACTCGGGTATTTTAACCTTCACTTTTCTTAGGCTCTCACTTTTGCCAAGGCGCCCGATGCGGGTTTTCGACCTTGCGAGCTTCTTTTTATTTTCTTTTTCTTTTGTTCACTTCTCTTTTTTTTTGCATTTGTTTGTTTTTTTTTTCTTTTCTTTTTCTTGTATTTTTTTGCTTCTTTTTTGTATTTTTTGTATTTTTCTCTTGCTCTAACTTTTGCTTGGACCGCCCTTCCGGGTTTTCGGCCCAGCGAGCCTCTCAAAGGGTAAAAGTGTAGCAAGTCCATGCCAAATGGTTTTTGGAGTCGAAGCCCCTCTGTGTCTAGGAGAGCGGCTGTTGCAATGTATTGCAGGAGAATCCACCCCGGTTGCTCCACAAGCTTCTTCTGGTGAGATCTACTCTCTCTCTGATTCGGTTTGGATGCCTCTTTGTTTGAGGGCTGCTCCTGATCTGGCCATACAGACCTTACATGATGTTTGACCGTTGATCTTGCTGAACGTTCTGAACGGGTTCAAAGTTTGAACGGGTTGAATCTTGAGGCTGAGAGCGATCCTAAGCTGCGCAATCTCAAGAGCGGTTCCACACAAGTCTTCACAAGGCCGCGTAAAACATTTGTTTTTGAAAGCTTTTAAGAAAGCGACAAATCGCTCGCGCCGAAGATAGTGTGGAACCAATCTGGATCAAGCCAGGGTCCTTCTCAGTACTCATGCCGACAAGCATGGTTTCATTCATGAAAAAGGCTTAGCATGCGTCTCTTTCTCTCAAAATAATCAAAATTTTGCAAAACCCGAGGAATTCCTTCCTCTTCGTTTTTACCACCGCAGTGTTTAAAAGAGGTTTTTGAAAAACTTAGGTTAATACAATGAGTTTGGCACGCAAGAGAGCGGGCGAGATGTACTGCCAATCCATTCAAGTCCTCTGGCACAACTAGCCTGAAACACATAATAAGCACGGAAACAAGATAGCCGCAGCCGTTTCATTCAGGTTCCTTGGATGTAACTGGCTCCATAGCAGAGACAGACTCAAAAAGATAGCAAAAAGGTTAAATACAAAACGGTGTCCAAGGCAACACCCCGGAATCACTCGACATCCTATACAACGGGACTGACTCGATAGCACAAGACAGACCCAAAACAAAAAGACTGACTCAAAACAAAGAGGCAGACTCAAAACAAAACTGAGAACTGACCCAAAACCCCAAGCCAGAAGCTACAAAACTGCATTTACAAATGCTCAAAAAGTGCGTGCCAAACGCCACATCTGAAATACAATGAGTGCCGCCCGCAGGTGGTCCAACACCTGATCACAAACTTGCAATGTCCTCGAAGTCCAACAGCTCAGTAGTGACGGAATTTGCCGAGGTAGGTGGAAGAATGACCTCATTATCGATCAGATCCTGCACTTCATGACGAAGGCGAAAACAACCGTCGGTGCTGTGGCCGGACTGTTGGTGGTACGCACAGTACAAGGTAGCATCGTGAGTGGTGGGGAGATTCTTCGGGAGTGGCCAAGGCTCCAGGGGTTTAAGGTGCCCCTTCTTGGCCAATATTAGAAATGCCCTAGACAAAGGCATGTAAAGGGCGTGAAAGGCTCTGCGTCCTCGAGGCAGATACTTTGAAGTTTGAGGACCTTTGCTAGATGTGCTAGCGAAAGGGTCGGCTGGAGCTGCCTTGGCTTTTTGACCTTTCCCTGGTGCAGGGTTGGGAACGGTAGGAATTGTCTGGGCATGACGGGGCCCATCTCGATTTTCTGGCTGGCTTGAACTGCCTTCGGTTGGAGTGGGGAAAGCATCACCCACAGCTTTGGTCACTATCGCAGATGCTTGTTGCTTGTTCATCCCTCTGACTTTCAGAGCCTCAACTGCCCACAGCAGCTGTTCAACGGGATCGGCATCTGCCTTCATCTTGTCTTTTCTTCCGGCCTCAGCCTGGTCAAGGGTTTGGGTTGCTACTTCAGAGCGAGGCCCGGTTGTTGCCAACATGTCGTGGCTATAGTTGGAAACCACCTCTAGCTGACTGAGCTCTATCACAATCCGCCCCAGCAGCGGGGGTTCCTGTGGCATGAAATTCCCGGCATACGGTGCCGCTGGGGGCGAAGCTGACATCCCGTAGGCCAGATCGGCCACGGACCTTTGGAGGTCACCTATCATTCCCATCAACTCAAAAGTAGTAGGCTCGCGAGCCTGGTATAAATGGAGAGCCCAACCCGGGTGCACAACAGGCAATCTAGGTGGATGTGACACATCGATGCCGGCTTCACCTTGCGGAGCGGTTCCCTGCTCCAATGCAGTCGTCATAACTACAATCTCTTCTGAATTCTGTGCCGCCATAAATCCTGCCTCGGCAAGGGGAGACACTGGCTACTCTGTATCAACTCTGCAACTCTCTGAACCTTGAAAGGAAAAACAGACAGCATTTCAGCCCAAACTGATCAAACACGGGTGTAGCCAAACAACTGTACCCTACTACTGATCACTGTTCCCAGAAATTACTGTTCCCGAAAACTGAACCCTGATACCCGCAGATAACTGATTCTCATAACTGACACTGATACTGGTGCCCGCAGGTTCGATACTCGGACTTGCAAACTAATATGTACTTTCCCTGTAGAAATACATTCTAGAAGCACATAGCGAGTAAAGAGAACCAAAACACCCCTATGTTGGGGTAGGGTTTCCCTGTCCTATTTTGTCAAGAGCTAGGGTTTCACTATGCACACAGCAGTTTCAAACAACCTATAATCGGTTAAGCAACCTGTCCTAGCTTGGAATGGTCACTATGGATCCGAATATGCACTAGGTCGAATGGTCAAAAGGGTGCCCCGATAAACCGGGGTTTGTGTTCCCATGCTGTCAGAGCCCATAGCCGGTCAGCCTTATGGACATGCCTTGACAAGACAAGCCTCCGGCAAACCGTTCAGGAATGGCAGATAGCAAACACTGTGTTCCTAGGCGCACCAATGCACATGTAATGCAAAGAAACACATAAATGAAGTCAAAATGGGATATCACGAGTTCGAGTCAAGCTCTCTAATTTTCCCCAGCGGAGTCGCCTGAAACTGTAGACGCGCCCGTGGGCCTCATGCTACAGTTCGGACTCGGTTTGTGTCGCGGTTCTTAATCTTGAACCAAAGAGTCCAAATCTGGCAAATCGTTTTGAGAAACAGATTTTTGAAAAAGTAGTGCCAAACATGGACTGCTTTGCCAGATACAGAGTCGCCACCTAAATATTTTTTTTAAAATGGGGAAAGTTAGGAAACCCTGACTCGGTGCCGAAGGCCACATGTCCGTCATCACCGGAGTTGTCTCGGCTCGGGAGCTTGGGTACGATCGGGGAAGGTCAGCTATGAGCACCCCCTTTCGCCCGGTCCGAAGACCGGCCTCTACTAACCATGATATCCGATTTTGAAAACGCTGTGTGTTCTTATTCCATTTATTAGCCTAGAATTACTATGTTATGCGCGCAGCAAACAAGTATAGACTAGATTGCCTAATTTGGAAATAAACATTGCATATCCGTTTGGTTTGAAAAAAGCTTTGGAATTTGCTACTCGCAAGTAGGTTAAAATACGGATTTCAACGAGTTTTTCCAACTCAAACAATCCAACCTCCACCCACAGGCATTCAAAACAGTTTAACACATAAGCATCTAGCCACATAGTAAACATACTGTTTATGGTAGCATTCACACACATGCGACATGCTAAAGCATTAAAATACTTACATAGTACTCCATGCCAAAACAAAGAACTTGTTAGCAAACATGCATGATCCAAGTCTATGTTAAATGCCTAATGTATTGCATACAGAATGTTGCTAGAATAGGCTCGGCTATCCTAAACATGTCATGTGAAAATGCACAATTATCACATATTCAATTTTTTGAATTGAAGTACGAATGTAGTTAGCGTGATGTACCGAGCCTAATGCATGTAATACAAAATGCATGAATGCACGCATGCATAGCATAAGGCATGCTAAACTAAACGTGCCCTAATACTAACCATCAAAGCGGGTAAGTAAAAGGGAAGAAAGAGGTGGGGATTGGAAGACATACACACCACCCACCCACACTTATTACAGATTTGCCCTCACTCGGAGGGACCGAATAAATATTACAAATTAATTAACTACGCAAGCTAATTAAATATTACAAATTGCCTAATTTAATTAACAAATTAAAATGGACTAAGAAAAGCAGTAAACGCCTCGGGAAATGCGCCGCCATGCATAGGCTGCCTCTGTTTTCTTTTCTTCACTCCTCTGGAGGCTGTCAAAACCTCAGGACTGCTCCCTTGGACAGAGGTGATCACCACCGGCCGAACGAAATTGCCACCGGCAGTGTGGTATGGACATCGGCACAAAAATAAGCTGTCGGCAAAGAAATTGTTGCCGGTCGGCACATTAAACTGCCGGTCGGCAGAGTGTTCCTGCAGAATCTGCAAATGACAGCAACAGAGGACAAGGCAAAGCATGGCAGCACAATTCAAGGCATATATGCACCAACCATGTCCCTTATCATTGTATTGACTCAAAGGGGCATGTGCCTCGATTCTCGGACCACCAATCACGCATTTCCATGCATGATGGCCCAAAGAACCAAGTATGCAACTTTGATTTCAAATGCAATGCAAACCAATCAAACAAACAAGGCCCAATTCCTATCACCAAGTCAAGGAACAAGGCATGCATGCAAGATGCAATGCAACCTAAGCATACAAGCTAGGGATGCAACATGGCATGGCAACTAGCTTATGCAAGCATACAAGCAAACATAGGGGCATGCAAATGGATGCAAAGATGGACTTAAACATGAATTAGGCAACTCAAATAAGGCCTAAAACAAGGGCCAAAGTGTTACAATGAGGGACCAAACACACATGCACACATACATACGTTGAGAGGCCAACACTTAGGCACAAATTAGACAACCCTCAAGCACACTTGAAAGGGACAAATATGAGCAATTAGCATGCAACATAAGCATTGAAATCATGCTAAAACATGGTGCCAAACCAAGCAATAAATCAAGCCAAATATGCAACAAATGGCCTAAGTGCTCGAAACAAACCAACGGAGCATTGGACTACGCTAAGCAAGACCAAACATGGCATGAGCTTATTGACCAAAAACAGAGTTTTAGCACATAACACAAGGCCCAAAAGGCCACTTAGATGGCATCTAAATGACTCAAAAACAAAGGCATGCATGATGGTCAAAACATGGAGCATGCAACACATACTTCCAAAGCATTAAAGAGGCATGCAAGGCGATCAAACTAGCATGGAAATGGGACTGAAATAGCATGTAGGGTGGTCCCAAATCACCAAAACAATGCAAAGATGCCATGCTATACATTCATATGCTCAAGGCCAACAAGCCCAAATACAAAGGAGCTATATCAAACATGCCAAAATCAACCCAAACACTTATGGACAGACCTAAAACATGTCAAGATAAGCACATAATCTTCACAAGACTAAGCCTAAAACATGCTAGAAACAAAGGTACACAACCTAAGACATGTTAAGGCATAACGAGGCATTACAAGGCAACTATGCTAAGCATGCATGGAGCACCAAAACCAACTTAAAATCATGTTATATTATGGATATATAAGCATGAAAAACAACCTAAACATGTTCAACACACACTCAAGCATAATGCTCTCTCAAGAGGCCAAAATATGCCCTTTTCAAGGACAACAAGGAGAGGGGGTGGCCCTCTCCTTCTTGGGATTTCAAGGCATCATCTTCACCACTGAAATCCCTCAAGATTTCAGTGGTGAAGAGACCCCAACACCAAAATCCCGGAGCTAGCACAAAATGGCTCAAAATGAGGCCTTTCAAGGCCTAAGAGGGGTCAACTATTCTCAAACAACAAAACACTCTTAATAAACAATAAAGAGGGCCTAAAAACAAAACTTTTTTGTGTTATACAATAAGCACGAAAACAGCTCTAAGATAGGTAGAAAATCAATGCAAAAATGGGGAATAATGGTGTAAGGTTCTTACCCTTGAAGCCTTCTTCAACAATGGTGCTCCAATGGCCTCCTTTAGCTTGAATCCAACACCAAAACTTCAAAACAAACCCCTTAGAACCTCAGTTCCAAGAGGAAGGTGAAACACTAGGTGTTTGTGTGCAATAGTAAGACACAAAACACCTAGAGGACAAATGAGAGGGAAAGAGATATAGGAATTGTATCTAACTCAAACCCTAAAGCTCAAACCCTAACAATGGCTGTTCTTGCTCTCAAAATATCCTAAGTCTCTAACCAAGTCTCTCCTCCTTTGCCACCAGAGAGAGCTTCTCTCTATATTGTCTTGTAAAGCTTATAAGACAAGCTTTACAAGAGGGAGATCCCTCCATACACGTGTATGGAGGGATGCAAAAGCAAGACAGCTGTCTAAAAATATCTGCAAAAGCAGATGAACAGCAATCGGCCGGCCAAAAATGCCATCTTGGCCAAAAGGAGTGCCGGCCGGCACTAAATAGTGCTGACCGGCAACAAAGAGTGCCGGCCGGCAAACTATATTGCCGGTGGCAGCAAAAACCAGCCGGTGGCATCTAGCCAATGCCGGTGGTGGGTGGGGATGGTCTACAAGCCCTACCCCGCCCTTCCAAGGCAAGATGCAAGTGTTTGGTGTGAAACCAGACACTAAACGGTCGAGTTCGGGGATCCTGAGGCAAGGCGCGCGAGCCGAGACCTCCGGGAACTCCAAACGAACACAAACATGGATAATCACCGAGTGTTCAAACGGTGACGTCCAAGTCTTGAGGACGGTCAAAAATGGGGTGTCTACAGTTGCCCCTCTTTGACAGAACTCGAAAGTCATAACAATGACGGGAGTGAATGTCAAAGCCCAGAGACGACCCATTTTTGACAAGGCCGAAGACTCAGACAAACATGCAAGACAAATAAGGTATGCGCCCGAAGGCAGGGGCAAAATGCAAGACAATGCACGGAGCCGAGCATAACTTATGATCATGCAAAGAAAAGCTGTAATGAAGCAAACATGCGACAGTTTTAAGCTAGCATATACCGAACTACACTACAATGCAAAAAGGATGTAAGAGAATTATGGAATTCTCAATACGTCTCACTCGGAGATACAATACTTGTGCGGCTCGTCTGATTACACCAGCCTCAAATAAACCGTACATACAATATCGTGCCTGAAAAGAAAACAAACTTAACAGGTACAATATCGTTAGCAACATGCATGACAATGCAAGAATAGATGCAAAATGATACACAATATATACAAAACAATGTATAAACAATGCAAATGAAGATGCAATGTAATTAAAACAATGCAAACTAAATGCAAAGCACTTGAATCACGATCCAATCACGAGCGGTTCGCAACCACACCTATGTCAAATAGATTGATGGAGGTAACAAGTCTGTCTACCACAGAACGGTCAACTGAACTGTGAGCATTGTAGACAGACACAAGAACAAGTATTGGGTGGAATTGACATAAGTGGGGAAACGACCCGCTGGGGAAATGACAATGATCCTAAAGCCGGATGCAAAAATTACACTACAATGTAATGAGAATGAATATGGCACGCGGGCCAAACCAAATCTTGCCTAGGTAGGGCATGTACACATACAAGCCACGTCTAACATAGAACGGTCTACTGAACTATGTTTTGACACGAGAAGTATGGGCACATACCAGACCAAGCTCAACATGGAAAGGCGCAAGCCATAGATAGAAGGCGATGCAATGAATGCATGCAATCTACAATGCAATGGATATGGCACGCAGGCCAAACCAAATCTTGCCTAGGAAAGGCATGTACTCATACAAACCATGTCTAACACAGAAAAGGTGCCGCAACCCTCAACCAACATACCAGTGTGGAATCGGCGCGATACACATGTAGAACTTTGTTTTACGTGAAAAGTAAGGGCACATACCAGACCAAGCTCAACATGGAAAGGCGCAAGCCATAGATAGAAAGGCGATGCAATGCATGCATGCGATCTACGATGCAATATTTACAAACATGCAATGGCATGGATATTTACAAAATGCATGACAATGCAGTATGATGCGACCTACTAGAGAAAATGCAATGAATGCAAGCTACAATGGAAATGCATGACAATGCACTATGATGCAAAGACTATGATTGCAACTTTCCCTATCTTACCAACAGGGCGATATACTAGGTTGGTTCAGTATCCAGAACTGAGGCGCCGACATGCTGCCTCAACCTATGGGGCTTCCATACAGATTTCAAGCCGAGGGTAAACCCCTGGGTATTTAAACCAGACTTTAGTCTCGGAACTCCCGAACCTTTGCGTTCTAGGCATAAGCCGTTCGAACTCTAGTTTCCACCGTCCCAGTTGGTCTTCTAGGAACTCATCGCAAGCACAGGCAGATGGCTTTACCAGACCACCAAAAAGTCGTTCGGGCACGACAAACACCAAAGGAATTGCACCTTCAGAGGATTTAAGGTCTCCTAGACCGGGATGTAAAATGTATGCATGACAATGCACCGAAGGTTTCGCACCTCCAAAGGATTTAAGGTCTCCTAGACCGTGATGTTGCACGAGGAATGTACCGAAGGTTTCGCACCTCCAAAGGATTTAAGGTCTCCTAGACCGTGCGTGTTTAAGGTCTCGCCAGACCGTCACGCGTGTTTAAGGTCTCGCCAGACCGGCACGAAATGTATGCAAGTGTGACACGTATGCCACACGGAATGCAAATGGACTTAAATGCGCAACAACGCACGTGTTCCGGAATGCATGACAATGCATGGAATAAAAATGCAATGACAATGCATGAGAGATGCGCACGACAATGCAAAGGGGTGTGTGTTACAACGCATGTAGTATGCATAACAATGCGAATGTAAGGCGCATGACAGCGCGGGTAATGCACCGAAGTAGTGTGATGAACGCGTGCAACACACATGGGGCAACTTTTGAATTTAAAAGGATACAAAAAGGATACACCTTGCATGAATTCGAGTGCCACGCATAGAAGACACGACCCGAGGTCAAAACGGAGGCCGGTTGAGCGTCGGAGATGCACTTTCTTGCACTTTCTTGAGCTATGAAGACCACAAACTTCTCATATGGCCTAAACAAGGCTGTGGAAACACCACCGGCCGGGAGGGGAGACCGGTTTCCGAGGCACCGGCGACTATCGAGAGTACGTCCAGACGTACCTTATGCGGCCTCTGAGCGGCGGCCGTCGAGCGGAGGGAGCTAGGCCCGTGGCGGCAGCGGCTGGGGCAGGAGCAGGAGCTGGAGCTTCGAGGAGAGCCCGAGTTCGTGGCAGGGGCGGAGTTCAGGGAGGACGGGGGGCTGGTTGGCCCGCCCTGCCTGCTGCATTGACTTTCCGGGGGCAGGGTGGGGTGACCTATCAGATCCCGTTCGCCCCTCCGCCAGCTGATCACGAGTTCGCCGGTGTTCCCGACTTGCCTCCGGTATATATTACTGCACTTTTGTATAGTCATTTCACTTCAGTTTATCTGATATTCCACAGAATATTGATGCATCTGATATTTTTGCAGGCTTCTTCTGCGTACACCCGGCAGTCATTGGGGATGAATGCCTCCATGATGGGTATGCTCCAGCGGACATTTGACCTCCTAGCCCTCTACAGCATACCGGTATGTTCTTCTGACACTGGCCTCAAACCGTTCATACACTGCTTTGCATAATCTGATTCATGGCACCATACCTGATACACTGATCTCACAGCATCTGATACACTGCATACACTGCATTCTGCACTGTTAAACTGCTCACAGCATCCACACACTGTACTCATACATCGCATTCTGCACTGATAAACTGCTCACGACATTCTTACTGTACTCATACACTGCATTCTGCACCTTTAAACTGTTCACAGTATACTGATGCATTTCCCCTTTCGTACTTTTCAGCCTCCTTTCCAGATTTCCATGGCAGGAGGGGCTCCAGCGGGACCTTCCGTCCCTGCTCGGGGGAGAGACGAGGAGGGCAGGATATTTCCCCGTACCAGGGGAGGGTGCACTCATATCGGGAGCAGCTCGCGAGCTCCAGTCCCAGACGATGACGATGACGATGACGAGGAGTCAGAGGCGGAGGCAGAGGCGGAGTCTGAGTCGTCGGAGGAGGAGACCGGAGGCGGTTCTAGCTCGGGCTCTGACGACGATGCTGATGATGCTCCTGGACCCTCGTCCAGGAAGAGGACCAGGACAGACTGATGGCCCTTGGAGTGCTCGACGCAGATGCGGATTTTTGTTATTTTTCTTCTTTCTTGTACTTTTCCTCTTTTCTTTGGTAGTTAGATTACCTTGTACTGCCGCAGGCAGATTTTGTTTCCTTCAAAACTTTGTATTTGAAAAAGGTTATGAAATGAACAGATTTTTTGCTTAAAAAGTGTTACATTTACATACCTTATGTATTGCATCGCATCCCATCATGTTACATCTCAATGTAAATGGAATTGATCGGTTGTCTGAAAATTGAACCCTTGCACTGTAATAATCAGATGACTAAACAGTCAACAGCAAAATAACCTAAGCAAACCACTGTCTAATTCTGGACACACAGCCCTTACTCTGTTGGGGATTGATCTGCATACAGCCCATAGCACAGCATTCGGTTCATTCTGCACACAGTAAACTCTGAACAAACGGCCCAATCTGACAAGACGGACTACGGGGGTGAAACCGGCTGGAGTTGAATCATGCTTCAATGTATAGAATGGCACAGCACTCTGAGTGTAAATGATTTTTGAGATTGAATGAGGGTTTTCCAAACCGGGGTATCGAGCCTACAACTGAACACAGCGGGGAGGACTCGAACACAGGTTCACGACCTAAACATAACGAGACACGCTCGAAAAAGACTAAAAACAAAAGATGAGACCGACTAGTCAAAAAGACACGACACACAGACGCTTTAATGAAGACGGGGGACCTCGGATCACGAGGAGCCAGTTTCTCTGGGTTTTGTTTCCCACCCCCTTTCTGATTTGTGATTCTCACATCACTCGACTCTCAAGCTCGGATTTTCTCTCAAAACCCTTTTCCTCACTTTTTTCTCAACTCACACCTCTCTATTCTTCATTCTCTCATTTTTCATCCCTCCCCGGGGTGATTAATGGATAAATGGAAAGGTGCGGGTTCATGCTCAACACTGTTAGCTCACGGCTATTTCTTCTGGCGGGTAGAGCGCTCTTCTGGCAAGTACGTCAATGACGGGGGAAAGACAGAACGCCTGACTCAACTGTGCCCCTAGTTCATCATTTTAACCATTCTTTTCGTTTTGGTTTTCTACTAAAACAAGTTTGATCAAAATGAGAGTCGGATTAACGTACTTGTTCGATTTTTGATTTGAAAACCATGCAAGTCAGGCTGTAAGCACTGAAAATTTTCCTTTTGGGGTCCAAGACAATGGTCCAGTTTTGGAAAATGAAATAGTTTTCGAGAAAATAGTCAACCTCAGTAAAAATTTTCAAAAACTATTTTTCAAACGGTCAATGCTCAACGAGCATGGAACTTACTCTTTGAGATGCGCAACCTTGGATCGGAGGCAATTGGAAAATTGCCCCTGGTTTGAAGGGGGGTGGGAGGCAACAGAAAGTTGCCCCTAGTTTGAATGGCGTCTCGCGACGGCTTGTGGCAACGGATAGTTGCCCCTTGTTTGGATGATGCCGCAGCAGTCTGCAAACAGTCTTCATTGGCGGTGGTCGAGCCCTTGGACACAGCGATGACGATGACGGCCACAACAAATATATGGACACAATCACCTTGAAGGGTGTTGGTGACTGGACTTTGGGATGAAATCAAAACCATTGCATGGACTGAGACGCTATGAAAGCGTTGGGGGCTGGACTTCATGATGAAGTTGCCTACGTATCCCAAACATGGGAATCAAGCCTCACGTAGTTCAGGTTAAGGTACACTCGGGTATTTTAACCTTCACTTTTCTTAGGCTCTCACTTTTGCCAAGGCGCCCGATGCGGGTTTTCGACCTTGCGAGCTTCTTTTTATTTTCTTTTTCTTTTGTTCACTTCTCTTTTTTTTTGCATTTGTTTGTTTTTTTTTTTCTTTTCTTTTTCTTGTATTTTTTTGCTTCTTTTTTGTATTTTTTGTATTTTTCTCTTGCTCTAACTTTTGCTTGGACCGCCCTTCCGGGTTTTCGGCCCAGCGAGCCTCTCAAAGGGTAAAAGTGTAGCAAGTCCATGCCAAATGGTTTTTGGAGTCGAAGCCCCTCTGTGTCTAGGAGAGCGGCTGTTGCAATGTATTGCAGGAGAATCCACCCCGGTTGCTCCACAAGCTTCTTCTGGTGAGATCTACTCTCTCTCTGATTCGGTTTGGATGCCTCTTTGTTCGAGGGCTGCTCCTGATCTGGCCATACAGACCTTACATGATGTTTGACCGTTGATCTTGCTGAACGTTCTGAACGGGTTCAAAGTTTGAACGGGTTGAATCTTGAGGCTGAGAGCGATCCTAAGCTGCGCAATCTCAAGAGCGGTTCCACACAAGTCTTCACAAGGCCGCGTAAAACATTTGTTTTTGAAAGCTTTTAAGAAAGCGACAAATCGCTCGCGCCGAAGATAGTGTGGAACCAATCTGGATCAAGCCAGGGTCCTTCTCAGTACTCATGCCGACAAGCATGGTTTCATTTATGAAAAAGGCTTAGCATGCGTCTCTTTCTCTCAAAATAATCAAAATTTTGCAAAACCCAAGGAATTCCTTCCTCTTCGTTTTTACCACCGCAGTGTTTAAAAGAGGTTTTTGAAAAACTTAGGTTAATACAATGAGTTTGGCACGCAAGAGAGCGGGCGAGATGTACTGCCAATCCATTCAAGTCCTCTGGCACAACTAGCCTGAAACACATAATAAGCACGGAAACAAGATAGCCGCAGCCGTTTCATTCAGGTTCCTTGGATGTAACTGGCTCCATAGCAGAGACAGACTCAAAAAGATAGCAAAAAGGTTAAATACAAAACGGTGTCCAAGGCAACACCCCGGAATCACTCGACATCCTATACAACGGGACTGACTCGATAGCACAAGACAGACCCAAAACAAAAAGACTGACTCAAAACAAAGAGGCAGACTCAAAACAAAACTGAGAACTGACCCAAAACCCCAAGCCAGAAGCTACAAAACTGCATTTACAAATGCTCAAAAAGTGCGTGCCAAACGCCACATCTGAAATACAATGAGTGCCGCCCGCAGGTGGTCCAACACCTGATCACAAACTTGCAATGTCCTCGAAGTCCAACAGCTCAGTAGTGACGGAATTTGCCGAGGTAGGTGGAAGAATGACCTCATTATCGATCAGATCCTGCACTTCATGACGAAGGCGAAAACAACCGTCGGTGCTGTGGCCGGACTGTTGGTGGTACGCACAGTACAAGGTAGCATCGTGAGTGGTGGGGAGATTCTTCGGGAGTGGCCAAGGCTCCAGGGGTTTAAGGTGCCCCTTCTTGGCCAATATTAGAAATGCCCTAGACAAAGGCATGTAAAGGGCGTGAAAGGCTCTGCGTCCTCGAGGCAGATACTTTGAAGTTTGAGGACCTTTGCTAGATGTGCTAGCGAAAGGGTCGGCTGGAGCTGCCTTGGCTTTTTGACCTTTCCCTGGTGCAGGGTTGGGAACGGCAGGAATTGTCTGGGCATGACGGGGCCCATCTCGATTTTCTGGCTGGCTTGAACTGCCTTCGGTTGGAGTGGGGAAAGCATCACCCACAGCTTTGGTCACTATCGCAGATGCTTGTTGCTTGTTCATCCCTCTGACTTTCAGAGCCTCAACTGCCCACAGCAGCTGTTCAACGGGATCGGCATCTGCCTTCATCTTGTCTTTTCTTCCGGCCTCAGCCTGGTCAAGGGTTTGGGTTGCTACTTCAGAGCGAGGCCCGGTTGTTGCCAACATGTCGTGGCTATAGTTGGAAACCACCTCTAGCTGACTGAGCTCTATCACAATCCGCCCCAGCAGCGGGGGTTCCTGTGGCATGAAATTCCCGGCATACGGTGCCGCTGGGGGCGAAGCTGACATCCCGTAGGCCAGATCGGCCACGAACCTTTGGAGGTCACCTATCATTCCCATCAACTCAAAAGTAGTAGGCTCGCGAGCCTGGTATAAATGGGGAGCCCAACCCGGGTGCACAACAGGCAATCTAGGTGGATGTGACACATCGATGCCGGCTTCACCTTGCGGAGCGGTTCCCTGCTCCAATGCAGTCGTCATAACTACAATCTCTTCTGAATTCTGTGCCGCCATAAATCCTGCCTCGGCAAGGGGAGACACTGGCTACTCTGTATCAACTCTGTAACTCTCTGAACCTTGAAAGGAAAAACAGACAGCATTTCAGCCCAAACTGATCAAACACGGGTGTAGCCAAACAACTGTACCCTACTACTGATCACTGTTCCCAGAAATTACTGTTCCTGAAAACTGAACCCTGATACCCGCAGATAACTGATTCTCATAACTGACACTGATACTGGTGCCCGCAGGTTCGATACTCGGACTTGCAAACTAATATGTACTTTCCCTGTAGAAATACATTCTAGAAGCACATAGCGAGTAAAGAGAACCAAAACACCCCTATGTTGGGGTAGGGTTTCCCTGTCCTATTTTGTCAAGAGCTAGGGTTTCACTATGCACACAGCAGTTTCAAACAACCTATAATCGGTTAAGCAACCTGTCCTAGCTTGGAATGGTCACTATGGATCCGAATATGCACTAGGTCGAATGGTCAAAAGGGTGCCCCGATAAACCGGGGTTTGTGTTCCCATGCTGTCAGAGCCCATAGCCGGTCAGCCTTATGGACATGCCTTGACAAGACAAGCCTCCGGCAAACCGTTCAGGAATGGCAGATAGCAAACACTGTGTTCCTAGGCGCACCAATGCACATGTAATGCAAAGAAACACATAAATGAAGTCAAAATGGGATATCACGAGTTCGAGTCAAGCTCTCTAATTTTCCCCAGCGGAGTCGCCTGAAACTGTAGACGCGCCCGTGGGCCTCATGCTACAGTTCGGACTCGGTTTGTGTCGCGGTTCTTAATCTTGAACCAAAGAGTCCAAATCTGGCAAATCGTTTTGAGAAACAGATTTTTGAAAAAGTAGTGCCAAACATGGACTGCTTTGCCAGATACAGAGTCGCCACCTAAATATTTTTTTTAAAATGGGGAAATTTAGGAAACCCTGACTCGGTGCCGAAGGCCACATGTCCGTCATCACCGGAGTTGTCTCGGCTCGGGAGCTTGGGTACGATCGGGGAAGGTCAGCTATGAGCACCCCCTTTCGCCCGGTCCGAAGACCGGCCTCTACTAACCATGATATCCGATTTTGAAAACGCTGTGTGTTCTTATTCCATTTATTAGCCTAGAATTACTATGTTATGCGCGCAGCAAACAAGTATAGACTAGATTGCCTAATTTGGAAATAAACATTGCATATCCGTTTGGTTTGAAAAAAGCTTTGGAATTTGCTACTCGCAAGTAGGTTAAAATACGGATTTCAACGAGTTTTTCCAACTCAAACAATCCAACCTCCACCCACAGGCATTCAAAACAGTTTAACACATAAGCATCTAGCCACATAGTAAACATACTGTTTATGGTAGCATTCACACACATGCGACATGCTAAAGCATTAAAATACTTACATAGTACTCCATGCCAAAACAAAGAACTTGTTAGCAAACATGCATGATCCAAGTCTATGTTAAATGCCTAATGTATTGCATACAGAATGTTGCTAGAATAGGCTCGGCTATCCTAAACATGTCATGTGAAAATGCACAATTATCACATATTCAATTTTTTGAATTGAAGTACGAATGTAGTTAGCGTGATGTACCGAGCCTAATGCATGTAATACAAAATGCATGAATGCACGCATGCATAGCATAAGGCATGCTAAACTAAACGTGCCCTAATACTAACCATCAAAGCGGGTAAGTAAAAGGGAAGAAAGAGGTGGGGATTGGAAGACATACACACCACCCACCCACACTTATTACAGATTTGCCCTCACTCGGAGGGACCGAATAAATATTACAAATTAATTAACTACGCAAGCTAATTAAATATTACAAATTGCCTAATTTAATTAACAAATTAAAATGGACTAAGAAAAGCAGTAAACGCCTCGGGAAACGCGCCGCCATGCATAGGCTGCCTCTGTTTTCTTTTCTTCACTCCTCTGGAGGCTGTCAAAACCTCAGGACTGCTCCCTTGGACAGAGGTGATCACCACCGGCCGAACGAAATTGCCACCGGCAGTGTGGTATGGACATCGGCACAAAAATAAGCTGTCGGCAAAGAAATTGTTGCCGGTCGGCAGAGTGTTCCTGCAGAATCTGCAAATGACAGCAACAGAGGACAAGGCAAAGCATGGCAGCACAATTCAAGGCATATATGCACCAACCATGTCCCTTATCATTGTATTGACTCAAAGGGGCATGTGCCTCGATTCTCGGACCACCAATCACGCATTTCCATGCATGATGGCCCAAAGAACCAAGTATGCAACTTTGATTTCAAATGCAATGCAAACCAATCAAACAAACAAGGCCCAATTCCTATCACCAAGTCAAGGAACAAGGCATGCATGCAAGATGCAATGCAACCTAAGCATACAAGCTAGGGATGCAACATGGCATGGCAACTAGCTTATGCAAGCATACAAGCAAACATAGGGGCATGCAAATGGATGCAAAGATGGACTTAAACATGAATTAGGCAACTCAAATAAGGCCTAAAACAAGGGCCAAAGTGTTACAATGAGGGACCAAACACACATGCACACATACATATGTTGAGAGGCCAACACTTAGGCACAAATTAGACAACCCTCAAGCACACTTGAAAGGGACAAATATGAGCAATTAGCATGCAACATAAGCATTGAAATCATGCTAAAACATGGTGCCAAACCAAGCAATAAATCAAGCCAAATATGCAACAAATGGCCTAAGTGCTCGAAACAAACCAACGGAGCATTGGACTACGCTAAGCAAGACCAAACATGGCATGAGCTTATTGACCAAAAACAGAGTTTTAGCACATAACACAAGGCCCAAAAGGCCACTTAGATGGCATCTAAATGACTCAAAAACAAAGGCATGCATGATGGTCAAAACATGGAGCATGCAACACATACTTCCAAAGCATTAAAGAGGCATGCAAGGCGATCAAACTAGCATGGAAACGGGACTGAAATAGCATGTAGGGTGGTCCCAAATCACCAAAACAATGCAAAGATGCCATGTTATACATTCATATGCTCAAGGCCAACAAGCCCAAATACAAAGGAGCTATATCAAACATGCCAAAATCAACCCAAACACTTATGGACAGACCTAAAACATGTCAAGATAAGCACATAATCTTCACAAGACTAAGCCTAAAACATGCTAGAAACAAAGGTACACAACCTAAGACATGTTAAGGCATAACGAGGCATTACAAGGCAACTATGCTAAGCATGCATGGAGCACCAAAACCAACTTAAAATCATGTTATATTATGGATATATAAGCATGAAAAACAACCTAAACATGTTCAACACACACTCAAGCATAATGCTCTCTCAAGAGGCCAAAATATGCCCTTTTCAAGGACAACAAGGAGAGGGGGTGGCCCTCTCCTTCTTGGGATTTCAAGGCATCATCTTCACCACTGAAATCCCTCAAGATTTCAGTGGTGAAGAGACCCCAACACCAAAATCCCGGAGCTAGCACAAAATGGCTCAAAATGAGGCCTTTCAAGGCCTAAGAGGGGTCAACTATCCTCAAACAACAAAACACTCTTAATAAACAATAAAGAGGGCCTAAAAACAAAACTTTTTTGTGTTATACAATAAGCACGAAAACAGCTCTAAGATAGGTAGAAAATCAATGCAAAAATGGGGAATAATGGTGTAAGGTTCTTACCCTTGAAGCCTTCTTCAACAATGGTGCTCCAATGGCCTCCTTTAGCTTGAATCCAACACCAAAACTTCAAAACAAACCCCTTAGAACCTCAGTTCCAAGAGGAAGGTGAAACACTAGGTGTTTGTGTGCAATAGTAAGACACAAAACACCTAGAGGACAAATGAGAGGGAAAGAGATATAGGAATTGTATCTAACTCAAACCCTAAAGCTCAAACCCTAACAATGGCTGTTCTTGCTCTCAAAATATCCTAAGTCTCTAACCAAGTCTCTCCTCCTTTGCCACCAGAGAGAGCTTCTCTCTATATTGTCTTGTAAAGCTTATAATACAAGCTTTACAAGAGGGAGATCCCTCCATACACGTGTATGGAGGGATGCAAAAGCAAGACAGCTGTCTAAAAATATCTGCAAAAGCAGATGAACAGCAATCGGCCGGCCAAAAATGCCATCTTGGCCAAAAGGAGTGCCGGCCGGCACTAAATAGTGCTGACCGGCAACAAAGAGTGCCGGCCGGCAAACTATATTGCCGGTGGTAGCAAAAACCAGCCGGTGGCATCTAGCCAATGCCGGTGGTGGGTGGGGATGGTCTACAAGCCCTACCCCGCCCTTCCAAGGCAAGATGCAAGTGTTTGGTGTGAAACCAGACACTAAACGGTCGAGTTCGGGGATTGTCACGCCCCCAAACCGCCCCTAGTAGTTTGGTGCCGTGATGGCCAGTAACCCGAGGTTACCGAAGGCCGTCTTACATAAAATCACACACAATCAGAGTATAAAATATGGGGCTTACAAGTTGCGGAAGCAAAATATGCATATATAAACTGAGTAGTCCATGAGAGCCGTGCATAAGTCCAATGGAATGTCATACACCAAACATCTTTACAAGTCTTACAATTCAGATACAACAAGAATGAGGTACAAAATACATCCTGACCAAAAGGCTTCTCAAGCCGACATATGCTAAAACAAACAATTAAAACATAAGCCGAGAAGCATAATCTTCAAGACGATGCAAAACGCAAAATCCAAAACATGTCGGCAAAGCATCCAAAACACATCGGCAACCACGTCTAGGCCTCAATGCCTTCTTGTTCATCACCTACATATATATAGAGAGGGTGAGCTTGGATACTCAGTGAATGATATCAGAAATAAAGGTTTTGCATGATTGATATCCAAGATTTCTTTCAAAACAATACATAGCATACTTTACAATCAAGAGGGAAATCCAGTTCATTTGCCGGCTTTCAAGTTCCTTGGATGTTAATAACATCTACTTATTTCAAGGGGTGATGACATATCAAGACAAGAGTTTCAAGACAAGCTGTGCTGCGAAAGTTTAGAGTCCTCTAGCACTAAGGACTGTCAAGACAAGCTGTGCTGCAAAAGTTTAGAGTCCTCTAGCACTAAGGACTGTCAAGACAAGCTGTGCTGCAAAAGTTTAGAGTCCTCTAGCACTAAGGACTGTCAAGACAAGCTGTGCTGCAAAAGTTTAGAGTCCTCTAGCACTAAGGACTGTCAAGACAAGTCATCAAAACAAGATAGCATTTGATATACAAAATAGGGATAGACATTCATGCTAGATCAAGTACTTTTCAAAACAAGGCAAGACGAGATTTATGAAAGCAAGTGTAACATAACTTTATTAAAAATACCACTCACATCGTTTCTTCACACGTCGGGGTCGAGACAAGCCCGAGTCCTACAACACAAGGCAAGGCCTATTGAATGTGCTTTCAAACAAGTCTCTCATGTACACAAATGTTTTCGGAAAACATGCTGGGCACCAACCAGGTCTAGGCCGAGGTTCCACACCTCCTTGCCGAGGTGTGTTCCCGAGGGCCACATGCAAGGAAAGAGGTCGGGAAACTCTGGGTTTCCCTCTGTTGATGAATCATGAAGAACATGAGTGTGAAAACATGAAAAATACGAATGTTTGATCATAATCTGCCATCACAAATCTGGGATTTTCGTGCTATGAGTTTGAAAACATGGACCTGGGTACCCGTAGTTGAAATTTATGCAAGAACAAACACAAAACATGGATCTGGGCATGAGCCTTCGGATCAAAACAAGACTTTCTTGAAGAACACATGAATATCATTTTCTCTTTCCAGAATCGAGCTTCAAAACGATGCATGGCTTACAAATCATTTTCAATCATGCAATGCAATAACATAAACATAAAGAACATCATGAGCGAGTCAAGAATCTAACCTTAGAACGCGGATCTAACGGTTGGATTTCTAGGAATCGAGCTTCAAGATCTACCTCCTCACTCTAAAACTCCTTCTTCCTCCTAGAGTTTCTCTCTCTACAAGACAAGGTTATGATACTAAATGATAGTTTCCTATACCCGGTTCTGGGGTTAACCCTCTGCTGAGACACGTGGCGGCGACTGGTTGGGTTCTTCCTGAAAAGGTGGCTGACAGACCCGACAGAGCATGGTGGAAGGGTGATCAACAAGCAAAGCGGTATGGGCTTTCTGACAGACCATGACATCGGCTAACAACAAGGCGTATCTAACACGCTATACGGAATGGCACTCCGGCAAGGGGGTGACAATGACCTCGGCTAGGAAGGACAACACTTGACTAAGCTGTGCCACATCTTGGCCTAGATGCGCCACACCTCGGTCTAGGTCATGCCACTCCAGGACGAGTTCACTGGGGTGCAGGGTAACATCTCGGCTAATGTGTTCGAGGCAATGACGGAGGTCAACAAGGGGTTCCAAGATACTAATGCCAGACTAAGGATGACCTCGGCATAGGAACAACGTCGGCTAAACATAACTCAGACAAGCACATAACACTTAGACAAATCACAAAGGTGCCAAATCAAGACATGGATCACATTAACTCAACGAAACAATCGCAACACACACATGCAAGCTAAACAAGTCATAATCATACAAATGCTCATGAACATGATCAAGATGAAAAATGTGGGTTCTTACAGTCTACCCTCCTTAAGGAAGTTTGGTCCCCAAACTTAAGTTACCTTGACCTACGAATAATTCCGGGTAACAGATTTTCATTTCCTCTTCCTTTTCCCACGTGGCTTCCCTGCCATGATGCTTCTCCCATTCGATCTTTACCATCGATATCGACTTGTTTCTCAACTGTCTCACTTGTCTGTCAATAATCCTCATCGGTTTCTCTTCGTAGCCCAAGTCTTCATTAACTACAACCCCGGAGTAATCTATTACATGCAGTGGGTCTCGGATATATTTTCTCAGCATCGAAACATGGAACACACTGTGGACTCGACTCAAATCTGGTGGCAAAGCAAGCCTGTAAGCAACGGTGTTAATCCTCTCGAGAATTTCAAATGGCCCAACGTATCGGGGTGCAAGTTTGCCCTTCTTCCCAAATCTCGTAACTCCTGTCATCGGCGAGACCTTCAAAAATACATGATCCCCAATTTCAAATTCTAACTCCCTCCTTCTTCGGTCGGCATAACACTTCTGTCGACTCTGTGCAGTCTTAATCCTCTGCTGAATGAGTTTGATCTTTTCCGTTGTCATCCGAACCAATTCGGGGCCAATTAGAGCTTTGTCTCCTACTTCAGTCCAACATATCGGCGATCTGCACTCCCTTCCATACAAAGCTTCATACGGCGCCATGCCTATGCTGGCTTGATAACTGTTGTTGTACGCGAACTCCACTAATGGCAAATGCGATTCCCAGCTTCCTTGAAAATCTAGCACGCACAATCTGAGCATGTCTTCGAGGGTCTGAATCATTCTTTCTGTCTGCCCGTCGGTCTGAGGGTGAAAGGCTGTGCTAAATCTCAACTCTGTTCCCAAGGCTCCTTGTAGACTCTGCCAAAATCTGGAAACGAACTTCGGATCTCGGTCTGACACAATGGACATCGGCACACCATGAAGCCTAACGATCTCGTTCACGTACAATTCGGCAAGTCGGTCGGCATTAAATGTGGTCTTGACAGGCAAGAAGTGAGCTGACTTAGTAAGCCTGTCGACTATAACCCAAATGGAATCCATACTTCTTTGCGTCCTCGGCAAACCCACTACGAAATCCATGGAGATGTGCTCCCATTTCCACTCAGGAATTGACAAGGGTTGAAGAAGTCCTGCCGGTCTCTGGTGTTCTGCCTTCACTTGCTGACAATTCAGACACTGAAATACAAACTCGGCTATCTCTCTTTTCATGTTGGGCCACCAAAAGGTCCGTTTTACGTCCTGATACATCTTGGTGCTCCCTGGATGAACGGCAAACTTGGAACCATGGGCCTCTTGCAAAATCTTCCTTTTCAACTCCGGTACGTCGGCTACACACAATCTTCCTTCAAACTTAAGCACCTGGTTTTCCACTGTGTATCCTGGCCTCGGCTTGGAGACGAATTCGTCAATTACCCTTTTTAGGAACTTATCTTCCATCTGCCTGGTCTTCACTTCCTCGACGATGGTCGGTTCCGCTGAGATCGTTGCCAGACACGCCAAACTTCCAACTAACTTCCTGCTCAAGGCGTCGGCTACGGAATTTGCCTTACCTGGGTGATACTGGATCTGCATGTCATAGTCCTTCAACAGCTCGAGCCATCTTCTCTGCCTCATATTTAACTCTTTCTGGGTGAATAAGTACTTCAGACTCTTGTGGTCGGTGAAAACTTGACAGGATGTTCCATACAAGTAATGACGCCATATCTTCAAAGCAAAAACCACGGCAGCTAACTCTAGGTCATGGGTAGGATAATTCTTTTCATTGGGCTTCAACTGACGAGACGCGTACGCTATGACTTTACCTTTTTGCATTAAAACGCAACCCAAACCTTTGTGTGAAGCATCGCTGTAAATCTGAAATTCTTCATTAGCTGATGGTAGTACCAGAACTGGTGCTGTAACTAACCTCGTCTTCAGCTCCTGGAAAGCTGATTCTCTTTCGTCGGTCCATTCATAAGCTGCTCCCTTCTTCGTTAGTTGTGTCAATGGCACTGCAATCCTCGAGAAATCCTTCACAAACTTTCTGTAATAACCTGCCAAACCCAGGAAACTACGAACCTCGGACACGTTGGTCGGCGTCGGCCAATTCACAACGGCTTCAATCTTACTGGGGTCAACTGATATACCGTCTTCATTAATCACATGTCCTAGAAACGAAATGCTGGAAAGCCAAAATTCGCATTTACTTAACTTGGCGTACAACTTCTTATTTCTCAAGGTCTGCAGGGCAAGTCTCAGATGATTCTTGTGCTCGCTCGTACTCCCGGAATAGATCAATATGTCGTCGATAAAAATAATGACAAACTCATCCAGGTACGGCTTAAAGACTCTGTTCATCAAGTCCATGAATGCTGCTGGGGCATTGGTTACTCCGAAGGGCATTACCAAAAATTCGTAGTGGCCATATCTTGTCCGAAAAGCAGTCTTCTCGATATCCTCGGCTTTAACCTTCAACTGGTGGTAGCCCGACCTAAGGTCAATCTTGGAAAAGACTCGTGCTCCTCGTAGCTGATCAAGCAAATCATCGATTCTTGGCAATGGGTATTTGTTCTTAATGGTCACCTTATTAAGTTCTCTGTAATCAATGCAAAGACGAAGGGTGCCGTCCTTTTTCTTAACAAATAAAACGGGTGCTCCCCACGGTGAAGTGCTCGGCCTGACGAATCCCTTATCCAACAATTCCTGTAGTTGCGATTTCAGTTCTCTAAGTTCAGCTGGAGCCATTCTGTAGGGTGTTTTGGAGATAGGTTGTGTTCCTGGCAAGACGTCCACAGTAAACTCTATTTCCCTATCGACAAGGTGGCCAGGCAACTCATTCGGAAAGACGTCGGGGAATTCCTCAACAACGGGTATGCTGGCTAAATCAACATTTCCATTCAGATCACTTAGTATACTGCATAAATAACCCCTACATCCTTTTTGGATCAACTTGTAGGCCTTCATGGATGAAATTAAGTAAGGCGGGGGTACTACTCCTTTACCTTGGAAAATGACCTCGGCTTGACTTGGGGTCTTCAATGTGACGTTCTTAGTAACACAATTAATGGATGCATGATTCGCCGCTAACCAGTCCATTCCCAATATAACATCGAAGTGAGTCATGTCTAATGGCATCAAATCAACTAACAATTCTACACTCTCAATCATAGCAAGACACGCCCTATAAATGGATGTAACAATCATATCTCTCCCAGATGGGGTAGACACAGATAATACATAATCAAGGGATTCTAATTCTCTATCCAACTTCTCGGCGAATATAGTGGACACAAATGAATGCGTAGAACCCGAATCAATCAGTACGTATGCATCTTGAGAACAAATTGAGAGGGTACCTGACACTACCGCCTCGGCATTCTGGGCGTCTCCTGGTACTAATGCAAAAAATCTGCCCTGCCTCGCCTGTATTCCTCCGATGTTATTCTTCTGTGCAGAGCCCGAGGTGCTTCCATTCCTCTTCCCATCATCGGTCCTTGCTTTCGGGCAGTCCTTCACGCGATGGCCTATCTCGCCACACTCATAACAAGCTCCCGTTGCCCAACGACAAACCCCGAAATGTTGCTTTCCACAACTCGCGCACATCGGCTTGGCGTTACCTTCCTGATTTGAGTTGCTGGAACTGTCTGTGCTCATTCTCTTCTTGGCATTGAACGGAACTCGGCGACTATCATAATTCTGTCTCTTCTTCTGACCCTCACTTGAACTCTGGTATCGGTTTAAATTAGCTTCAGCCAGGATGGCCTTGTCCAGTACTCCGGCATACGTCGGCATATTGAGCATATTGACCCGATCTTGTATTGGCCCACGCAACCCACTTTCGAACTTCCTCGCCTTTCGATACTCGTCATCAACCATATGAGGCGCATATCTCGCCAGTTCAGTAAAGGCACGATCGTATTCTGCGACCGTCTTGTTCCCTTGGACCAGATTCTGAAACTCCGTGGTCTTCCGGTCTCGGACGCTGAGGGGGAAATGCTTGTTGTAGAACAACTCCAAAAATTTTGCCCAAGTCAAACCCGGATTGCTTTCTCGGACCATCATCCACCATCTACGAGCATCGTCGTCTAACGTGAATGCTGCCAGAGATACCTTCTGAGCGTCTGTACTGGGGAAAACTTCAAACAACTTCTCCATCTCTAAAACCCATGCCTCGGCTTTCATTGGTTCTATGCCTCCCTGGAATCTCGGCGGCTTCATCTTCTTGAACTCTCTGATTAGAGTTATCGTGTCGTTCCCATACAAAGCTTGCTGCGGAGGCACTTGTGGCACCGGAGGGGGTGGAGCTGCATATCGGCCATTCGTCTGTTCGGCATGCATAGAAGTGGTACCAGTATCCTGCGGCCTAGATTGCCTCTGCTCACGAACCAAGCCTTCGACTAACCTTTCCAATCTCTCCAACCTGTCTTCCGATCGATCCCGGCCAACCGGGGGTCTACCTCTCCTCATGATGCTAGGGGGGGGGAATGCAAGATAAGACTTTTAAAACAACTAAACAGATTAACACATATGCAAGTAACGAGCGTCTAAGCCAAAACGATGCACACATAGTCAAGTAGCAAGCAATATGGTGCAATCTTAACTTTCTTCTAAGGGAAATCCTAGGCTCTCTAGAACTCAAGGTGTGTGTGATTAACGTACTACAAGGATCTTGTGCTCTGATACCAATCTGTCACGCCCCCAAACCGCCCCTAGTAGTTTGGTGCCGTGATGGCCAGTAACCCGAGGTTACCGAAGGCCGTCTTACATAAAATCACACACAATCAGAGTATAAAATATGGGGCTTACAAGTTGCGGAAGCAAAATATGCATATATAAACTGAGTAGTCCATGAGAGCCGTGCATAAGTCCAATGGAATGTCATACACCAAACATCTTTACAAGTCTTACAATTCAGATACAACAAGAATGAGGTACAAAATACATCCTGACCAAAAGGCTTCTCAAGCCGACATATGCTAAAACAAACAATTAAAACATAAGCCGAGAAGCATAATCTTCAAGACGATGCAAAACGCAAAATCCAAAACATGTCGGCAAAGCATCCAAAACACATCGGCAACCACGTCTAGGCCTCAATGCCTTCTTGTTCATCACCTACATATATATAGAGAGGGTGAGCTTGGATACTCAGTGAATGATATCAGAAATAAAGGTTTTGCATGATTGATATCCAAGATTTCTTTCAAAACAATACATAGCATACTTTACAATCAAGAGGGAAATCCAGTTCATTTGCCGGCTTTCAAGTTCCTTGGATGTTAATAACATCTACTTATTTCAAGGGGTGATGACATATCAAGACAAGAGTTTCAAGACAAGCTGTGCTGCGAAAGTTTAGAGTCCTCTAGCACTAAGGACTGTCAAGACAAGCTGTGCTGCAAAAGTTTAGAGTCCTCTAGCACTAAGGACTGTCAAGACAAGCTGTGCTGCAAAAGTTTAGAGTCCTCTAGCACTAAGGACTGTCAAGACAAGCTGTGCTGCAAAAGTTTAGAGTCCTCTAGCACTAAGGACTGTCAAGACAAGTCATCAAAACAAGATAGCATTTGATATACAAAATAGGGATAGACATTCATGCTAGATCAAGTACTTTTCAAAACAAGGCAAGACGAGATTTATGAAAGCAAGTGTAACATAACTTTATTAAAAATACCACTCACATCGTTTCTTCACACGTCGGGGTCGAGACAAGCCCGAGTCCTACAACACAAGGCAAGGCCTATTGAATGTGCTTTCAAACAAGTCTCTCATGTACACAAATGTTTTCGGAAAACATGCTGGGCACCAACCAGGT
Source organism: Camellia sinensis (assembly GCF_055761805.1). Classification (NCBI taxonomy): domain Eukaryota; kingdom Viridiplantae; phylum Streptophyta; class Magnoliopsida; order Ericales; family Theaceae; genus Camellia; species Camellia sinensis. Next base: position 37,076,087 of record NW_028128987.1, read on the forward strand.
CTAGGCCGAGGTTCCACACCTCCTTGCCGAGGTGTGTTCCCGAGGGCCACATGCAAGGAAAGAGGTCGGGAAACTCTGGGTTTCCCTCTGTTGATGAATCATGAAGAACATGAGTGTGAAAACATGAAAAATACGAATGTTTGATCATAATCTGCCATCACAAATCTGGGATTTTCGTGCTATGAGTTTGAAAACATGGACCTGGGTACCCGTAGTTGAAATTTATGCAAGAACAAACACAAAACATGGATCTGGGCATGAGCCTTCGGATCAAAACAAGACTTTCTTGAAGAACACATGAATATCATTTTCTCTTTCCAGAATCGAGCTTCAAAACGATGCATGGCTTACAAATCATTTTCAATCATGCAATGCAATAACATAAACATAAAGAACATCATGAGCGAGTCAAGAATCTAACCTTAGAACGCGGATCTAACGGTTGGATTTCTAGGAATCGAGCTTCAAGATCTACCTCCTCACTCTAAAACTCCTTCTTCCTCCTAGAGTTTCTCTCTCTACAAGACAAGGTTATGATACTAAATGATAGTTTCCTATACCCGGTTCTGGGGTTAACCCTCTGCTGAGACACGTGGCGGCGACTGGTTGGGTTCTTCCTGAAAAGGTGGCTGACAGACCCGACAGAGCATGGTGGAAGGGTGATCAACAAGCAAAGCGGTATGGGCTTTCTGACAGACCATGACATCGGCTAACAACAAGGCGTATCTAACACGCTATACGGAATGGCACTCCGGCAAGGGGGTGACAATGACCTCGGCTAGGAAGGACAACACTTGACTAAGCTGTGCCACATCTTGGCCTAGATGCGCCACACCTCGGTCTAGGTCATGCCACTCCAGGACGAGTTCACTGGGGTGCAGGGTAACATCTCGGCTAATGTGTTCGAGGCAATGACGGAGGTCAACAAGGGGTTCCAAGATACTAATGCCAGACTAAGGATGACCTCGGCATAGGAACAACGTCGGCTAAACATAACTCAGACAAGCACATAACACTTAGACAAATCACAAAGGTGCCAAATCAAGACATGGATCACATTAACTCAACGAAACAATCGCAACACACACATGCAAGCTAAACAAGTCATAATCATACAAATGCTCATGAACATGATCAAGATGAAAAATGTGGGTTCTTACAGGGATCCTGAGGCAAGGCGTGCGAGCCGAGACCTCCGGGAACTCCAAACGAACACAAACATGGATAATCACCGAGTGTTCAAACGGTGACGTCCAAGTCTTGAGGACGGTCAAAAATGGGGTGTCTACAGTTGCCCCTCTTTGACAGAACTCGAAAGTCATAACAATGACGGGAGTGAATGTCAAAGCCCAGAGACGACCCATTTTTGACAAGGCCGAAGACTCAGACAAACATGCAAGACAAATAAGGTATGCGCCCGAAGGCAGGGGCAAAATGCAAGACAATGCACGGAGCCGAGCATAACTTATGATCATGCAAAGAAAAGCTGTAATGAAGCAAACATGCGACAGTTTTAAGCTAGCATATACCGAACTACACTACAATGCAAAAAGGATGTAAGAGAATTATGGAATTCTCAATACGTCTCACTCGGAGATACAATACTTGTGCGGCTCGTCTGGTTACACCAGCCTCAAATGAACCGTACATACAATATCGTGCCTGAAAAGAAAACAAACTTAACAGGTACAATATCGTTAGCAACATGCATGACAATGCAAGAATAGATGCAAAATGATACACAATATATACAAAACAATGTATAAACAATGCAAATGAAGATGCAATGTAATTAAAACAATGCAAACTAAATGCAAAGCACTTGAATCACGATCCAATCACGAGCGGTTCGCAACCACACCTATGTCAAATAGATTGATGGAGGTAACAAGTCTGTCTACCACAGAACGGTCAACTGAACTGTGAGCATTGTAGACAGACACAAGAACAAGTATTGGGTGGAATTGACATAAGTGGGGAAACGACCCGCTGGGGAAATGACAATGATCCTAAAGCCGGATGCAAAAATTACACTACAATGTAATGAGAATGAATATGGCACGCGGGCCAAACCAAATCTTGCCTAGGTAGGGCATGTACACATACAAGCCACGTCTAACATAGAACGGTCTACTGAACTATGTTTTGACACGAGAAGTATGGGCACATACCAGACCAAGCTCAACATGGAAAGGCGCAAGCCATAGATAGAAGGCGATGCAATGAATGCATGCAATCTACAATGCAATGGATATGGCACGCAGGCCAAACCAAATCTTGCCTAGGAAAGGCATGTACTCATACAAACCATGTCTAACACAGAAAAGGTGCCGCAACCCTCAACCAACATACCAGTGTGGAATCGGCGCGATACACATGTAGAACTTTGTTTTACGTGAAAAGTAAGGGCACATACCAGACCAAGCTCAACATGGAAAGGCGCAAGCCATAGATAGAAAGGCGATGCAATGCATGCATGCGATCTACGATGCAATATTTACAAACATGCAATGGCATGGATATTTACAAAATGCATGACAATGCAGTATGATGCGACCTACTGGAGAAAATGCAATGAATGCAAGCTACAATGGAAATGCATGACAATGCACTATGATGCAAAGACTATGATTGCAACTTTCCCTATCTTACCAACAGGGCGATATACTAGGTTGGTTCAGTATCCAGAACTGAGGCGCCGACATGCTGCCTCAACCTATGGGGCTTCCATACAGATTTCAAGCCGAGGGTAAACCCCTGGGTATTTAAACCAGACTTTAGTCTCGGAACTCCCGAACCTTTGCGTTCTAGGCATAAGCCGTTCGAACTCTAGTTTCCACCGTCCCAGTTGGTCTTCTAGGAACTCATCGCAAGCACAGGCAGATGGCTTTACCAGACCACCAAAAAGTCGTTCGGGCACGACAAACACCAAAGGAATTGCACCTTCAGAGGATTTAAGGTCTCCTAGACCGGGATGTAAAATGTATGCATGACAATGCACCGAAGGTTTCGCACCTCCAAAGGATTTAAGGTCTCCTAGACCGTGATGTTGCACGAGGAATGTACCGAAGGTTTCGCACCTCCAAAGGATTTAAGGTCTCCTAGACCGTGCGTGTTTAAGGTCTCGCCAGACCGTCGCGCGTGTTTAAGGTCTCGCCAGACCGGCACGAAATGTATGCAAGTGTGACACGTATGCCACACGGAATGCAAATGGACTTAAATGCGCAACAACGCACGTGTTCCGGAATGCATGACAATGCATGGAATAAAAATGCAATGACAATGCATGAGAGATGCGCACGACAATGCAAAGGGGTGTGTGTTACAACGCATGTAGTATGCATAACAATGCGAATGTAAGGCGCATGACAGCGCGGGTAATGCACCGAAGTAGTGTGATGAACGCGTGCAACACACATGGGGCAACTTTTGAATTTAAAAGGATACAAAAAGGATACACCTTGCATGAATTCGAGTGCCACGCATAGAAGACACGACCCGAGGTCAAAACGGAGGCCGGTTGAGCGTCGGAGATGCACTTTCTTGCACTTTCTTGAGCTATGAAGACCACAAACTTCTCATATGGCCTAAACAAGGCTGTGGAAACACCACCGGCCGGGAGGGGAGACCGGTTTCCGAGGCACCGACGACTATCGAGAGTACGTCCAGACGTACCTTATGCGGCCTCTGAGCGGCGGCCGTCGAGCGGAGGGAGCTAGGCCCGTGGCGGCAGCGGCTGGGGCAGGAGCAGGAGCTGGAGCTTCGAGGAGAGCCCGAGTTCGTGGCAGGGGCGGAGTTCAGGGAGGACGGGGGGCTGGTTGGCCCGCCCTGCCTGCTGCATTGACTTTCCGGGGGCAGGGTGGGGTGACCTATCAGATCCCGTTCGCCCCTCCGCCAGCTGATCACGAGTTCGCCGGTGTTCCCGACTTGCCTCCGGTATATATTACTGCACTTTTGTATAGTCATTTCACTTCAGTTTATCTGATATTCCACAGAATATTGATGCATCTGATATTTTTGCAGGCTTCTTCTGCGTACACCCGGCAGTCATTGGGGATGAATGCCTCCATGATGGGTATGCTCCAGCGGACATTTGACCTCCTAGCCCTCTACAGCATACCGGTATGTTCTTCTGACACTGGCCTCAAACCGTTCATACACTGCTTTGCATAATCTGATTCATGGCACCATACCTGATACACTGATCTCACAGCATCTGATACACTGCATACACTGCATTCTGCACTGTTAAACTGCTCACAGCATCCACACACTGTACTCATACATCGCATTCTGCACTGATAAACTGCTCACGACATTCTTACTGTACTCATACACTGCATTCTGCACCTTTAAACTGTTCACAGTATACTGATGCATTTCCCCTTTCGTACTTTTCAGCCTCCTTTCCAGATTTCCATGGCAGGAGGGGCTCCAGCGGGACCTTCCGTCCCTGCTCGGGGGAGAGACGAGGAGGGCAGGATATTTCCCCGTACCAGGGGAGGGTGCACTCATATCGGGAGCAGCTCGCGAGCTCCAGTCCCAGACGATGACGATGACGATGACGAGGAGTCAGAGGCGGAGGCAGAGGCGGAGTCTGAGTCGTCAGAGGAGGAGACCGGAGGCGGTTCTAGCTCGGGCTCTGACGACGATGCTGATGATGCTCCTGGACCCTCGTCCAGGAAGAGGACCAGGACAGACTGATGGCCCTTGGAGTGCTCGACGCAGATGCGGATTTTTGTTATTTTTCTTCTTTCTTGTACTTTTCCTCTTTTCTTTGGTAGTTAGATTACCTTGTACTGCCGCAGGCAGATTTTGTTTCCTTCAAAACTTTGTATTTGAAAAAGGTTATGAAATGAACAGATTTTTTGCTTAAAAAGTGTTACATTTACATACCTTATGTATTGCATCGCATCCCATCATGTTACATCTCAATGTAAATGGAATTGATCGGTTGTCTGAAAATTGAACCCTTGCACTGTAATAATCAGATGACTAAACAGTCAACAGCAAAATAACCTAAGCAAACCACTGTCTAATTCTGGACACACAGCCCTTACTCTGTTGGGGATTGATCTGCATACAGCCCATAGCACAGCATTCGGTTCATTCTGCACACAGTAAACTCTGAACAAACGGCCCAATCTGACAAGACGGACTACGGGGGTGAAACCGGCTGGAGTTGAATCATGCTTCAATGTATAGAATGGCACAGCACTCTGAGTGTAAATGATTTTTGAGATTGAATGAGGGTTTTCCAAACCGGGGTATCGAGCCTACAACTGAACACAGCGGGGAGGACTCGAACACAGGTTCACGACCTAAACATAACGAGACACGCTCGAAAAAGACTAAAAACAAAAGATGAGACCGACTAGTCAAAAAGACACGACACACAGACGCTTTAATGAAGACGGGGGACCTCGGATCACGAGGAGCCAGTTTCTCTGGGTTTTGTTTCCCACCCCCTTTCTGATTTGTGATTCTCACATCACTCGACTCTCAAGCTCGGATTTTCTCTCAAAACCCTTTTCCTCACTTTTTTCTCAACTCACACCTCTCTATTCTTCATTCTCTCATTTTTCATCCCTCCCCGGGGTGATTAATGGATAAATGGAAAGGTGCGGGTTCATGCTCAACACTGTTAGCTCACGGCTATTTCTTCTGGCGGGTAGAGCGCTCTTCTGGCAAGTACGTCAATGACGGGGGAAAGACAGAACGCCTGACTCAACTGTGCCCCTAGTTCATCATTTTAACCATTCTTTTCGTTTTGGTTTTCTACTAAAACAAGTTTGATCAAAATGAGAGTCGGATTAACGTACTTGTTCGATTTTTGATTTGAAAACCATGCAAGTCAGGCTGTAAGCACTGAAAATTTTCCTTTTGGGGTCCAAGACAATGGTCCAGTTTTGGAAAATGAAATAGTTTTCGAGAAAATAGTCAACCTCAGTAAAAATTTTCAAAAACTATTTTTCAAACGGTCAATGCTCAACGAGCATGGAACTTACTCTTTGAGATGCGCAACCTTGGATCGGAGGCAATTGGAAAATTGCCCCTGGTTTGAAGGGGGGTGGGAGGCAACAGAAAGTTGCCCCTAGTTTGAATGGCGTCTCGCGACGGCTTGTGGCAACGGATAGTTGCCCCTTGTTTGGATGATGCCGCAGCAGTCTGCAAACAGTCTTCATTGGCGGTGGTCGAGCCCTTGGACACAGCGATGACGATGACGGCCACAACAAATATATGGACACAATCACCTTGAAGGGTGTTGGTGACTGGACTTTGGGATGAAATCAAAACCATTGCATGGACTGAGACGCTATGAAAGCGTTGGGGGCTGGACTTCATGATGAAGTTGCCTACGTATCCCAAACATGGGAATCAAGCCTCACGTAGTTCCGATTAAGGTACACTCGGGTATTTTAACCTTCACTTTTCTTAGGCTCTCACTTTTGCCAAGGCGCCCGATGCAGGTTTTCGACCTTGCGAGCTTCTTTTTATTTTCTTTTTCTTTTGTTCACTTCTCTTTTTTTTTGCATTTGTTTGTTTTTTTTTTCTTTTCTTTTTCTTGTATTTTTTTGCTTCTTTTTTGTATTTTTTGTATTTTTCTCTTGCTCTAACTTTTGCTTGGACCGCCCTTCCGGGTTTTCAGCCCAGCGAGCCTCTCAAAGGGTAAAAGTGTAGCAAGTCCATGCCAAATGGTTTTTGGAGTCGAAGCCCCTCTGTGTCTAGGAGAGCGGCTGTTGCAATGTATTGCAGGAGAATCCACCCCGGTTGCTCCACAAGCTTCTTCTGGTGAGATCTACTCTCTCTCTTATTCGGTTTGGATGCCTCTTTGTTCGAGGGCTGCTCCTGATCTGGCCATACAGACCTTACATGATGTTTGACCGTTGATCTTGCTGAACGTTCTGAACGGGTTCAAAGTTTGAATGGGTTGAATCTTGAGGCTGAGAGCGATCCTAAGCTGCGCAATCTCAAGAGCGGTTCCACACAAGTCTTCACAAGGCCGCGTAAAACATTTGTTTTTGAAAGCTTTTAAGAAAGCGACAAATCGCTCGCGCCGAAGATAGTGTGGAACCAATCTGGATCAAGCCAGGGTCCTTCTCAGTACTCATGCCGACAAGCATGGTTTCATTCATGAAAAAGGCTTAGCATGCGTCTCTTTCTCTCAAAATAATCAAAATTTTGCAAAACCCGAGGAATTCCTTCCTCTTCGTTTTTACCACCGCAGTGTTTAAAAGAGGTTTTTGAAAAACTTAGGTTAATACAATGAGTTTGGCACGCAAGAGAGCGGGCGAGATGTACTGCCAATCCATTCAAGTCCTCTGGCACAACTAGCCTGAAACACATAATAAGCACGGAAACAAGATAGCCGCAGCCGTTTCATTCAGGTTCCTTGGATGTAACTGGCTCCATAGCAGAGACAGACTCAAAAAGATAGCAAAAAGGTTAAATACAAAACGGTGTCCAAGGCAACACCCCGGAATCACTCGACATCCTATACAACGGGACTGACTCGATAGCACAAGACAGACCCAAAACAAAAAGACTGACTCAAAACAAAGAGGCAGACTCAAAACAAAACTGAGAACTGACCCAAAACCCCAAGCCAGAAGCTACAAAACTGCATTTACAAATGCTCAAAAAGTGCGTGCCAAACGCCACATCTGAAATACAATGAGTGCCGCCCGCAGGTGGTCCAACACCTGATCACAAACTTGCAATGTCCTCGAAGTCCAACAGCTCAGTAGTGACGGAATTTGCCGAGGTAGGTGGAAGAATGACCTCATTATCGATCAGATCCTGCACTTCATGACGAAGGCGAAAACAACCGTCGGTGCTGTGGCCGGACTGTTGGTGGTACGCACAGTACAAGGTAGCATCGTGAGTGGTGGGGAGATTCTTCGGGAGTGGCCAAGGCTCCAGGGGTTTAAGGTGCCCCTTCTTGGCCAATATTAGAAATGCCCTAGACAAAGGCATGTAAAGGGCGTGAAAGGCTCTGCGTCCTCGAGGCAGATACTTTGAAGTTTGAGGACCTTTGCTAGATGTGCTAGCGAAAGGGTCGGCTGGAGCTGCCTTGGCTTTTTGACCTTTCCCTGGTGCAGGGTTGGGAACGGCAGGAATTGTCTGGGCATGACGGGGCCCATCTCGATTTTCTGGCTGGCTTGAACTGCCTTCGGTTGGAGTGGGGAAAGCATCACCCACAGCTTTGGTCACTATCGCAGATGCTTGTTGCTTGTTCATCCCTCTGACTTTCAGAGCCTCAACTGCCCACAGCAGCTGTTCAACGGGATCGGCATCTGCCTTCATCTTGTCTTTTCTTCCGGCCTCAGCCTGGTCAAGGGTTTGGGTTGCTACTTTAGAGCGAGGCCCGGTTGTTGCCAACATGTCGTGGCTATAGTTGGAAACCACCTCTAGCTGACTGAGCTCTATCACAATCCGCCCCAGCAGCGGGGGTTCCTGTGGCATGAAATTCCCGGCATACGGTGCCGCTGGGGGCGAAGCTGACATCCCGTAGGCCAGATCGGCCACGGACCTTTGGAGGTCACCTATCATTCCCATCAACTCAAAAGTAGTAGGCTCGCGAGCCTGGTATAAATGGGGAGCCCAACCCGGGTGCACAACAGGCAATCTAGGTGGATGTGACACATCGATGCCGGCTTCACCTTGCGGAGCGGTTCCCTGCTCCAATGCAGTCGTCATAACTACAATCTCTTCTGAATTCTGTGCCGCCATAAATCCTGCCTCGGCAAGGGGAGACACTGGCTACTCTGTATCAACTCTGTAACTCTCTGAACCTTGAAAGGAAAAACAGACAGCATTTCAGCCCAAACTGATCAAACACGGGTGTAGCCAAACAACTGTACCCTACTACTGATCACTGTTCCCAGAAATTACTGTTCCCGAAAACTGAACCCTGATACCCGCAGATAATTGATTCTCATAACTGACACTGATACTGGTGCCCGCAGGTTCGATACTCGGACTTGCAAACTAATATGTACTTTCCCTGTAGAAATACATTCTAGAAGCACATAGCGAGTAAAGAGAACCAAAACACCCCTATGTTGGGGTAGGGTTTCCCTGTCCTATTTTGTCAAGAGCTAGGGTTTCACTATGCACACAGCAGTTTCAAACAACCTATAATCGGTTAAGCAACCTGTCCTAGCTTGGAATGGTCACTATGGATCCGAATATGCACTAGGTCGAATGGTCAAAAGGGTGCCCCGATAAACCGGGGTTTGTGTTCCCATGCTGTCAGAGCCCATAGCCGGTCAGCCTTATGGACATGCCTTGACAAGACAAGCCTCCGGCAAACCGTTCAGGAATGGCAGATAGCAAACACTGTGTTCCTAAGCGCACCAATGCACATGTAATGCAAAGAAACACATAAATGAAGTCAAAATGGGATATCACGAGTTCGAGTCAAGCTCTCTAATTTTCCCCAGCGGAGTCGCCTGAAACTGTAGACGCGCCCGTGGGCCTCATGCTACAGTTCGGACTCGGTTTGTGTCGCGGTTCTTAATCTTGAACCAAAGAGTCCAAATCTGGCAAATCGTTTTGAGAAACAGATTTTTGAAAAAGTAGTGCCAAACATGGACTGCTTTGCCAGATACAGAGTCGCCACCTAAATATTTTTTTTAAAATGGGGAAATTTAGGAAACCCTGACTCGGTGCCGAAGGCCACATGTCCGTCATCACCGGAGTTGTCTCGGCTCGGGAGCTTGGGTACGATCGGGGAAGGTCAGCTATGAGCACCCCCTTTCGCCCGGTCCGAAGACCGGCCTCTACTAACCATGATATCCGATTTTGAAAACGCTGTGTGTTCTTATTCCATTTATTAGCCTAGAATTACTATGTTATGCGCGCAGCAAACAAGTATAGACTAGATTGCCTAATTTGGAAATAAACATTGCATATCCGTTTGGTTTGAAAAAAGCTTTGGAATTTGCTACTCGCAAGTAGGTTAAAATACGGATTTCAACGAGTTTTTCCAACTCAAACAATCCAACCTCCACCCACAGGCATTCAAAACAGTTTAACACATAAGCATCTAGCCACATAGTAAACATACTGTTTATGGTAGCATTCACACACATGCGACATGCTAAAGCATTAAAATACTTACATAGTACTCCATGCCAAAACAAAGAACTTGTTAGCAAACATGCATGATCCAAGTCTATGTTAAATGCCTAATGTATTGCATACAGAATGTTGCTAGAATAGGCTCGGCTATCCTAAACATGTCATGTGAAAATGCACAATTATCACATATTCAATTTTTTGAATTGAAGTACGAATGTAGTTAGCGTGATGTACCGAGCCTAATGCATGTAATACAAAATGCATGAATGCACGCATGCATAGCATAAGGCATGCTAAACTAAACGTGCCCTAATACTAACCATCAAAGCGGGTAAGTAAAAGGGAAGAAAGAGGTGGGGATTGGAAGACATACACACCACCCACACACACTTATTACAGATTTGCCCTCACTCGGAGGGACCGAATAAATATTACAAATTAATTAACTACGCAAGCTAATTAAATATTACAAATTGCCTAATTTAATTAACAAATTAAAATGGACTAAGAAAAGCAGTAAACGCCTCGGGAAACGCGCCGCCATGCATAGGCTGCCTCTGTTTTCTTTTCTTCACTCCTCTGGAGGCTGTCAAAACCTCAGGACTGCTCCCTTGGACAGAGGTGATCACCACCGGCCGAACGAAATTGCCACCGGCAGTGTGGTATGGACATCGGCACAAAAATAAGCTGTCGGCAAAGAAATTGTTGCCGGTCGGCACATTAAACTGCCGGTCGGCAGAGTGTTCCTGCAGAATCTGCAAATGACAGCAACAGAGGACAAGGCAAAGCATGGCAGCACAATTCAAGGCATATATGCACCAACCATGTCCCTTATCATTGTATTGACTCAAAGGGGCATGTGCCTCGATTCTCGGACCACCAATCACGCATTTCCATGCATGATGGCCCAAAGAACCAAGTATGCAACTTTGATTTCAAATGCAATGCAAACCAATCAAACAAACAAGGCCCAATTCCTATCACCAAGTCAAGGAACAAGGCTTGCATGCAAGATGCAATGCAACCTAAGCATACAAGCTAGGGATGCAACATGGCATGGCAACTAGCTTATGCAAGCATACAAGCAAACATAGGGGCATGCAAATGGATGCAAAGATGGACTTAAACATGAATTAGGCAACTCAAATAAGGCCTAAAACAAGGGCCAAAGTGTTACAATGAGGGACCAAACACACATGCACACATACATATGTTGAGAGGCCAACACTTAGGCACAAATTAGACAACCCTCAAGCACACTTGAAAGGGACAAATATGAGCAATTAGCATGCAACATAAGCATTGAAATCATGCTAAAACATGGTGCCAAACCAAGCAATAAATCAAGCCAAATATGCAACAAATGGCCTAAGTGCTCGAAACAAACCAACGGAGCATTGGACTACGCTAAGCAAGACCAAACATGGCATGAGCTTATTGACCAAAAACAGAGTTTTAGCACATAACACAAGGCCCAAAAGGCCACTTAGATGGCATCTAAATGACTCAAAAACAAAGGCATGCATGATGGTCAAAACATGGAGCATGCAACACATACTTCCAAAGCATTAAAGAGGCATGCAAGGCGATCAAACTAGCATGGAAATGGGACTGAAATAGCATGTAGGGTGGTCCCAAATCACCAAAACAATGCAAAGATGCCATGCTATACATTCATATGCTCAAGGCCAACAAGCCCAAATACAAAGGAGCTATATCAAACATGCCAAAATCAACCCAAACACTTATGGACAGACCTAAAACATGTCAAGATAAGCACATAATCTTCACAAGACTAAGCCTAAAACATGCTAGAAACAAAGGTACACAACCTAAGACATGTTAAGGCATAACGAGGCATTACAAGGCAACTATGCTAAGCATGCATGGAGCACCAAAACCAACTTAAAATCATGTTATATTATGGATATATAAGCATGAAAAACAACCTAAACATGTTCAACACACACTCAAGCATAATGCTCTCTCAAGAGGCCAAAATATGCCCTTTTCAAGGACAACAAGGAGAGGGGGTGGCCCTCTCCTTCTTGGGATTTCAAGGCATCATCTTCACCACTGAAATCCCTCAAGATTTCAGTGGTGAAGAGACCCCAACACCAAAATCCCGGAGCTAGCACAAAATGGCTCAAAATGAGGCCTTTCAAGGCCTAAGAGGGGTCAACTATCCTCAAACAACAAAACACTCTTAATAAACAATAAAGAGGGCCTAAAAACAAAACTTTTTTGTGTTATACAATAAGCACGAAAACAGCTCTAAGATAGGTAGAAAATCAATGCAAAAATGGGGAATAATGGTGTAAGGTTCTTACCCTTGAAGCCTTCTTCAACAATGGTGCTCCAATGGCCTCCTTTAGCTTGAATCCAACACCAAAACTTCAAAACAAACCCCTTAGAACCTCAGTTCCAAGAGGAAGGTGAAACACTAGGTGTTTGTGTGCAATAGTAAGACACAAAACACCTAGAGGACAAATGAGAGGGAAAGAGATATAGGAATTGTATCTAACTCAAACCCTAAAGCTCAAACCCTAACAATGGCTATTCTTGCTCTCAAAATATCCTAAGTCTCTAACCAAGTCTCTCCTCCTTTGCCACCAGAGAGAGCTTCTCTCTATATTGTCTTGTAAAGCTTACAAGACAAGCTTTGCAAGAGGGAGATCCCTCCATACACGTGTATGGAGGGATGCAAAAGCAAGACAGCCGTCTAAAAATATCTGCAAAAGCAGATGAACAGCAATCGGCCGGCCAAAAATGCCATCTTGGCCAAAAGGAGTGCCGGCCGGCACTAAATAGTGCTGACCGGCAACAAAGAGTGCCGGCCGGCAAACTATATTGCCGGTGGCAGCAAAAACCAGCCGGTGGCATCTAGCCAATGCCGGTGGTGGGTGGGGATGGTCTACAAGCCCTACCCTGCCCTTCCAAGGCAAGATGCAAGTGTTTGGTGTGAAACCAGACACTAAACGGTCGAGTTCGGGGATCCTGAGGCAAGGCGCGCGAGCCGAGACCTCCGGGAACTCCAAACGAACACAAACATGGATAATCACCGAGTGTTCAAACGGTGACGTCCAAGTCTTGAGGACGGTCAAAAATGGGGTGTCTATAGTAGGATATAGTTTTTATACATATCTGTTGAGATGATGATAGAGCTAACATGCTTATCTGTTGAAAAAGGAAAAATGAAAAGTAACTTGGACTCTTAAGTCGTATGACATAAATATGTGATTTATGTGAATGTATCAGTGTTGGCCATCTATCAATTGCTAATCTTTTAGTCATTGTTCATGGTTGGTTTAGTGTATTTCTACTGGGCTGTGGCTCACCTTATATGGGAATATCATTTTCAGGTACAGGTAGCATGCCACCTCCAAGGACATAGCTTGGGAGGCTAGTGGCGGACATACTTTTGTCATTTTACTTTTTGATGTATTACATGTAAAGTCAAGCCAAGGGCTTAATGTGTAAACGAGTCAGTACTCTTTTGGTGTAACCAAGTGTTAACTTGGAAAGCTGTAAGCCCATAGGGCATTTGCTTTTGTTGTTAACATGTAATACTTTTGTAATGGAATTCTGAGTAATGGAAGAATGTGGAACTTTTACATATCAATGCATGTCTTATTTGATGGGTTTAATGTTATTATTTTGAGGGCTTTACAATTAGCACCACTATATGTGTGCTTATTGATTTATGGAAGTGTTTTTGCATGTTGTTGATACAGCACTAAAATGTGTATCAATCGGGAAGTATGGAAGTGTTTTGGTATGAGCCTTAGTCTCATTTGTTTTGTTGATATTGGAAGAAATGTTAATGCGATATTTAGTTCACTGTTATAGTTTGGCCAGGTTCTGAGCCATATTGATATAAATGGAAAGTTGAACAAATAATGGAAAATGAAACGTGTCATCGACATTAATGTCATGAAACTGTATGTTGGGAAAGTGAATAGTTGTGTTAACCATCTATTGAATACTATTGCTTTATTCAATGCTTATATTTGGTTTAGTATGTTTCTACTGGGCTGTGGCTCACCTTATACGGGAACATCATTTTCAGGTTCAGGTGATATGCTACCTCCAAGGACTTAGCTTGGAAGGAGTTGGAGTTGAAGACTCTGTTTAGTTTAGTTGTTATTTATTTTATTTGATATTACATGTAAACAATCAAGCCAAGGGCTTAATTTGTAGTTGAGTTAGTACTCACATTTTGTGTCCAAGTGTTGGCTTGGAAAGATGTAAGCCCGTAGGGCATTTACCTTTGATGTTACATGTAATGCTTTTCAATAAGAATACTTTGATGAATGGTATAATGGTTGGTTTTCTTTTATTAATGCATGTCAATGTTATATATTATGGGTTTATTTTGAGGGCGTTACAACTTGGTATCAGAGTGTACCGGGTTCGAATACTTTGGGTACGTGGGAAGTGATTAGTATCACAATGGGTTCGTCTCGCTTGATAGAGACTTAGATGTACTGTTATGTGCTTATATGATAACATGTTTATGTGACTATCTGGGTATGGAATGTAGTTTCTAGGATATTGGTTGGACCCTTGAGTTTCTGATAGTCTTGTTGGAAAGGCACTTGATCAATGCTGCTTCCAACCGGAACTATAGTGACGCCTCGGGACTGTCATTATCCAGGAATGAAATTCGTAGGTGCTTATGTGATTATGTGCTTACGTGGAATGAATTATTGTTGTCCAGCATTAGGACGCGAGTGTTATAGCTTCGGCACATTTATTAATGTGCTAATGTCTGTTATTTTTTTTTAGGATGTCAGGACGAGGACGAGGACGTGGTAGGCATGGTAGGCAGGAGGTGCCTATACAGAAGGAGGTTCCGGAGCAGCAGGAGGGTGTTGGCCAGGCCAATGTGGCTGAGCCAGTAGGCCAGCAGGCTATGGGCGCTTTGGCCCGAGAGATAGCAGGGGCATTCAGGGAGTCAGTTGGCATTCTTAGGGCTGAGAATCAAGCCCAGGTTGTTGTTACAAATGTAGGACCTTCTTTTCTGAAGAGGGAGTTCTTCCGGTCTAACCCGGACGAATTTGTGGGTGATCCCAAAGAGCCACTTAAGGCAGATGAATGGCTCGAGCAGACAACGAAGACGTTTGAGATGCTTGGCATCGAAGACGAGGGGTTGAAAGTGACCTTGGCATCGTTCCAGCTGCAGGGGGATGCGGGTCAGTGGTGGAAGTTCACAAAGGGTCGTATAGGAGGTACGTGGGAGGCTTTTGTAAATGCTTTCCAGGAGAGGTTTCTATCTCCAACTGTCAGGGAAAAGCTGAGAGACCAGTTCTGTCAACTTAAGCAGTCGAGTTTGTAGACGTCCCCGAACGCATCCGGGAGGGTTAAGTCCCGTTCCGTTCATTTGGGGTCACTACAGCTCGGACTCTCAAAATTGTCACGGTTCTAAGTCTGAACCAAAGAGTCCAAATCCGGCAAATCGTTTTGAGAAAACTGATTTTTGAAAGAAGTGCCAAACATGGACTACTTTGCCAAATACAAAGTCGCCACCTAAATATTTTATTTTGGAGAAATTTAGGAAACCCTGACTCGGTGCCAAAGGCCACGTGTCCGTCATCACCAAAGTTGCCTCGGCTCGGGAACTTGGGTACGATTGGGGAAGGTCACTTCGTGAGCACCCCCGCTCGCCCGATCAAAGATCGGCCTCTACTAATCATGATATCAATTTTTGAAAACATTGTGTGTTCTTATTCCGGTTATTAGCCTAGGTTACTATGTGATGCACACAGCATATAAGTATAGACTGGGCCGTCCGAATTGGAACAAAACATTTAATGAATTATTCCAATTCAGATAACCCAACCTTCACCCACAGGCATTCAGGCAGATATATCACATAAGCATTTAGCCTCATGGTCAGCATGCTATTCATGGCAGTCACTCACACGCATGCAAGGATGCTAAAGCATAAAGCTTACCGGGTACTCCAAGCCAAAATAGAAACTTATTAGAAATCATGCATGAAACTAAGTATACAAAAATGCCTAATGCAACACATGCAAAAATGCAACTATAGCAGGCTCGGCTATTCTAAACATGGCATATGGAATGCTACAGCTAACATGTATTCAATTTGGAATTGAAATACAAATACAGTTAGTATGATGCGCCGAGCCCGGTGCATGCAAAACAGATGAATGAATGTAAACATGCTATCATACTGTATGCTAATTGAAATATGCCCTAATCTAACCATCAAAAACGGATAAATAAAAGGGAGAAAGACGTGGGGTTGGAAGACATACAACACACACACGCACACTTATTACGGTTATGCCCTCGCACAGAGGGTTCGAATAAATAATACAGTTCAAATATTACAGTCCCGAATAAAAGAATATTACAGTCCAAAATATTACAAAATCCTAATTAATTAACAAATTAACTAAGAAAATAAATAAAACTGGCATGCAAGCCAGGGACTGCCTTGCTTCTAATGGATGATGCATGTTCGGGTTGTCTTGCGCGGAAATTCACCGGAATGCCCCAATTAGCCTCTGTTTACACCTGTTCTTGAAATGCGTGCCAAGTCCCGAAAAAATTGCTGATTCTTGATTTTGCTGCAACAGAGAGCAGGAAAGGGGCATAGCAATGTATTTCACAAATATATGCATGTCTCGATCCTCGTGCCACCAATCACGCATACCGAGGCAAGATGGCCGAGGAGTCGAAATGCACAACTCAATATAAAATGAATGCACATGAAACTACAACTAAAACCTAACTCCATCATGGATAATCCGGAGTGTCGGTGACTGGGGAATTGAGACACATTCCGTCACTCGGAGTATGAAATGTACCTCGTTTTCCGTGCCCGGGCTAACTCCTATTCCGAACACGATGCAATATGCATGATATGCATGAAATGCAACTAAGATACAATCCTAACATGCACAATGCCGTGAAAATGAGATGCCTCGAAGTGCGTGCACACGGGCACGCAAACCGAGAAAATGGCAGAATGTGAGCTAAGATACAACCTAGTATGAACTATGCTATGAAAATGATATGCCTCGAAATGCGTGCACACGGGCATGCAAATCGAGGCGACGGTATATGCAATGCAAGTGACATGAATGTCATGGAAAAGGTAACATGGACTTATACTAACATGAGAGAGCCTCACCCACACTCACATAAGAAGCTGGTTGATGAAAATGAAGTGCCTCGAAATGCGTGCACACGGGCACGCAAACCGAGGCGATGACATATGCAATGCAAATGACATGAAAACATGATATGGGCTTATACCAACATGAGAGAGCCTCAGCCACACTCACATAGGATGCCGGTGGATGAAAATAAAGTGCCTCGAAATGCGTGCACGTGGGCACGCAAACCAAGGCGATGACAGAATGCGATGCAAATGACATGAAAACATGATATGGGCTTATACCAACATGAGAGAGCCTCAGCCACACTCACATAGGATGCCGGCGGATGAAAATGAAGTGCCTCAAAATGCGTGCACGCGGGCACGCAAACCGAGGCGATGACAGAATGCGATGCAAATGACATGAAAACATGATATGGGCTTATACCAACATGAGAGAGCCTCAGCCACACTCACATAGGATGCCGGCGGATGAAAATGAAGTGCCTCGAAATGCGTGCACGCGGGCACGTAAACCGAGGCGATGACAGAATGCGATGCAAATGACATGAAAACATGAGAGAGAGCCTCAGCCACACTCACATAGGATGCCGGCGGATGAAAATGAAGTGCCTCGAAATGCGTGCACACGGGCACGCAAACCGAGGCGATGACAGAATGCGATGCAAATGACATGAAAACATGATATGGGCTTATACCAACATGAGAGAGCCTCAGCCACACTCACATAGGATGCCGGCGGATGAAAATGAAGTGCCTCGAAATGCATGCACACGGGCACGCAAACCGAGGCGATGACAGAATGCGATGTAATGACATGAAATGGATAGCAATCATTCTAATGGAATTTCAGCACTAAAATATGGGGGAAAACAGTCCCGAAATGAGGCGAAATGACATGAAATGCATGGAATTGTCCCGAAATGCGAATTTAGGCACCCGAAATGGCCTATAGCTATGCCAAACATGCACAACATGGACATGCAATGCAAAGGAAGAAGCTAGACAGTCCCAAAAAAGGCACTTTCACAGTTATAAACATGGCCAAACAGCAAGCATAGGTATGGCAAAAATGGCATGCAAGGATAGGGGTCAAAAGAGGGGTAATGAAGCAAGTGATATAAGAAAAATCCAAAATGAAAAATTTCCTTCTACAACACTGAAGAGGGACCAAAAATATACACATTTACAGTTTATGGCAGCCTCAAAATCAGAATACAAACATGATAGAAATGCGATGCAAAATAAGGCTCAAAAGTGGCTATAACATGAGGTATGCAAAATAATCCACAAACGGCCAAAGACCCTTAATGAAACATGTAGAATGGGCCAAAACAAGACTATTTCTAGAACTGTAAAATGGCCAAAAACAAAAGCATGGTAGGCTAACAAAACATGCAAGGAAACGGACCGAAAGTGAGATATAACATGAAGTGGCTTATAGAGGTACCAAACCATGAAAGGACCTAAATGAAACATGAAGAATGGACCAAAATAAGCACTTTTTTAGAACTGTAAAATGGCCAAAAACAAAAGCATGGTAGGCTGCCATTGCATGCAAGAATGGGGAAGAAAAGAGGAGTATAAAGGTAAGTACAACATGGAAGTCCCAAATGGTGTTGAGCCCTTCTTCAATGTTGAAGAGGGGCTCAAAATAAGCCTAATATCAGTTTACAACATGCTCAAAAACAGATTAATCATGGGCCAAAAATAGCATGCAAGATTATGACATATAAGAGGATCAATAAAGCAAGTGCATCATGGAGGGCTCAAACAGGGTTGAGCCCTTAATGAAGAGTGAAGATGAGCTCAAAAGAGGGCCCTTTTCAGTTAGGGCCGGAGCTTGAAACAAAAAGCAAGTGGGGCTTACAAATGGATCAAGAAAAAAAGGTCAAAGAGAAGAAATGTTACTCACCCTTGAAGACTAAAACTTTTGTTACTTCTTGGATCAATTTGCAGCTCCTTTAGCCTTTGAGAAGCCTTCCTTGTTGCTGGAAATGAAGTGGTGATGGTAGAGTTTGGTGGTGTAGAAGAAATGGTGCTTAGGGACTTAGAAATTTTCAAGGAAATGAGAGGGATAAAGATGGAGTTGTGTATGGAGGCTTCAAGAACAATTCTTGTAACCCTTGAATGTGATATAGCTTGCTTGTTATAAGGGCCAAAAAGGGGGTGTAAAGGTGGGGGGAAAGGAGACAAACTTTCCCCCACAAAATATCCCCCGGATAAAGATCTTTTCTGGGGGATAAAGCTCCACAGCTGTAAAGTGCACAGTGCAAGGAACTCGGCCGGCCTGTTACTTTTGCTGCAGGTGGCCGGCCGGCCACACCCCCTAGCCGGCCGGCTAGGGGTCAAAAGGGTCAATCTGATTTAATGGTCGGCCACCAACTGATGGTGTCCTCCTATGTGTGTACAACACAACCCTGTGGTTAAAAGTCCAAGAAAGTGGGTCCAAGGGGTTCAACATTAGCTCGGAAAGAGGGGTTCAAAAGGGTCAGGTGGAATTACTGGCCGGCCACCAACTTTTAGGGTCCTCCCATGTGTGTACATCATAAATATGCGGTTCAAAGTTCAAGAAAAAGGGTCCAAGGGGTTCAACATTAGCCCGGAAGGAGGGGGTCAAAAGGGTCAAGTTGAATTAATGGCCGGACACCAACTTTTAGGGTCCTCTCATGTGTGTACATCACAAATATGTGGTTCAAAGTTCAAGAAAAAGGGTCCAAGGGATTCAACATTAGCCCGAAAAGAGGGGGTCAAAAGGGTCAAGTTGAATTAATGGCCGGCCACCAACTTTTAGGGTCCTCCCAAGTGTGTACATCACAAATATGTGGTTGAAAGTTCAAGAAAGTGGCTCTAAGGTGTTCGACATTAGCCCGGAAGTGCGAAAAACGGGCGCCGGAGGGCGTCGGAGAATGTATAACTGGTTGCTGCAACAATTACTGGCCTCTCACCCTTCAGTGACCTTCCTAGTGATAAAACAGAGGTACCTTCCAAAAATGAACGAAAACCGTCGCAAAACAAATGCTCGGGGACCAAAACGCGCAGTTCGAGGTCCCGAAAATGGGCTGTTAAGCACCGAAAGTGGCATTCGGCCACGAAGTGGGTTTCCCAGACCCCAGTGTCCCTCAAAAGGGAGAAAATAGGAAGTATGCCAAAAACCGGAGCAATAGGAGGTGGTTAAGCGGTCCCAAACCGAGGCACACGGCCTGACGGCTCCGAAAATCGGAAACCGGACTCCGAAATGGGTAAAATGGCCTACGGCCACCAAATGTAGCCTACGGCCACTGAGAGATGGTCTACGGGACCTCTCCCTCCCCTCAGGAAAAGAAACAGAGAAAACCGAGCTTGGTTCACAAACCGAGGCAAAGCACAAAAGAGTTCGGAAGTCCGGGGGCAAGGCTCGCAGCCGAGACTCTGAAACTTCTGGACGAGCACAATATGCAGTATCACCAAGCGCTCAACTGGTGACGTCTGAGTCTCAAGGTCGGTCAAAAATGGGGTGTCTACAGTTGCCCCTCTTTGACAGAACTCGGAAGTCACAAGTGACGGGAGTGAATGTCAAAGCCCAGAGACGACCCATTTTTGACAAGGCCGAAGACTTAGACAAACATACAAGATAAACAGAAATGTGCCCGCAGGCAGGGGCAAAGTGCAAATGATATGCAAGAAGCCGAACATAACTCAATGATCATGCAAATGTAGCAAGCTGTAATGAAGCAAGTATTCGCAAATAGATGCAACAGTTTTAAGCAAGAATGCAAAGCAACAACTACATTTCATGCAGTTAAGAATGCGGAGGATTATTCAATCCCCGCCACGTCTCACACGGAGAAGATACGATACCTGCGCGATTCGTCTGGTCGCGCCAGCCTCAATTGAACCGTACATACAATATCGTGCCTGCAAAAGAGAAAAATTGCAACAAGCACAATACGCTATATATCCAATGTGATTCTGGAAGTTTGACACACGCAGTGCCGGTGAGTGAATGCATCGCAATGCGAGAGTGGAACATGCGTGACAATGCATGCCCAAGCACAGAAGTATGGTTAACATCAAGGAATGTGCATAAAAATGTGAGTATGCTCATGAGAATGCGAATTATGTGCATGATGGTGCAAAACGAGCATAACTCAAGGTGTTCATTTGTCATGAAACAACGAGTACGGAAGCGCGTGTTTCGGCGAAGGTAACTCAATTACGACCTCCGACCCACTTCCTGGAAGGGCTACAACTCATTCAAAAAGGATACGCTTTGATTTTGATGAGTGATGATGAGACACATGTCAGATCTCGAAGCCGAAGTCCCGACGGAGCAATTTCGCGACCGGAAGTGTACTTTTCTTGAACTTTTTCAGGTCCCGGGAACTCCGATCTTCCTCAAAATTTGCAGAGAGCTAGGTGGGCATGTGGGGGATATGGCCGGCCGTTTATCTGAGAAGGGGGAGGTGGCCAACTGGTTTTCCATAAAGTAAATAGCTGGCCGGCCAGTTTTCCAAAAAGGAAATGGCTGGCCGGCTAGAAAAAGTGGCCGGCCGGCCATATGCCCAAATCCGGGGGCATTTTGGTATTTTCACCTTCTTTCTTTATGCTCCTTCAACCAAGACCTTGAGCCTATATAAGGCAGCCGAGATCTCCTTCCTTTCTTGCCTCCTATACCACTTTCTTCTTCAGATCTGAGTTCCACACGCGTTTTCCAACGCCCCGCGCAAATTGTTTCCGCAAAAACATTCAGTTTCAAGCACTTTGAAGCGATTAAATTCCGGCTTCGGAGCTTCTTTTCGCATTTTCGCCACTTGAGGTAAGTTTGTCTCAATATTTGGAAGATTTTCTCGGGAGTTGACTTTTGTTGACTTTTATTTCCCGAGAGTTGACTTTTGTTGACTTTTTCCAATTTTGGCTCATTTTCGCTCATTTTTGCTCCTTTTGCAGATCTTCTGAAAATGGCGGGTAATTCTCCCCACGGCGGAGGTTTTCCAGGTGCCGGAGATGATTTTGATCCCATGACTCTACCCCCGAGGACCCGACCTTTTATTCCCGGGAGGTACCGTCCGCCAGCACATGTCCTCCCGCGCGCTGTTTTCCGTCACTTCACTAGCTTTGACGAGCGAGCACCCGGGGATCTGCTTCTCCGAGAGCCGGAGCATCACCTCTCTCATGAGGCCTGAGAGGTATTTACTTCATTTTCTGTATTTTTCGTACATTTCGCACCTTTGCCATGCTTGAACATGCAGTTTAGCTTATGACATAGTACTTTGCTTGCATCCTGAACATGTAGTTTCAACACTCGAATTTCTGAACACTCGGCTCATTAATTAATTGCGAACACACAGCCCACATTAGAACACACGGCTCAAACACTGATTTGCCGAACACACAGCCCGAATTCGAAAGTGAACACACAGCCCACACTTCAAGTTTTTTGAACACGCAGCCCAGATTAGATAGTGAACACGCAGCCCACACTAGTTGAAATTTGAACACGCAGCCCAAACTTTAAATTTTCTGAACACGCAGCCCAGGTTAGAGTAGTGAACACGCAGCCCACACTGATTGAAAGTTGAACACAGCCCAAAATTCAAATTTTCTGAACACGCAGCCCAGATTAAATAGTGAACACGCAGCCCACACTGATTGAAAGTTGAACACGCAGCCCGAACTTTAAATTTTCTGAACACGCAGCCCAAATTAAATAGTGAAAACGCAGCCCACACTGATAGAAAGTTGAACACGCAGCCCAAACTTTAAATTTTCTGAACACGCAGCCCAGATTAAATAGTGAACACGCAGCCCACACTGATAGAAAGTTGAACACGCAGCCCAAACTTTAAATTTTTCTGAACACGCAGCCCAGATTAAATAGTGAACACGCAGCCCACACTGATAGAAAGTTGAACACGCAGCCCAAACTTTAAATTTTCTGAACACGCAGCCCAGATTAAATAGTGAACACGCAGCCCACACTGATAGAAAGTTGAACACGCAGCCCAAACTTTAAATTTTCTGAACACGCAGCCCAGATTAAATAGTGAACCCGCAGCCCACACTGATAGAAAGTTGAACACGCAGCCCAAACTTTAAATTTTCTGAACACGCAGCCCAGATTAAATAGTGAACACGCAGCCCACACTGATAGAAAGTTGAACACGCAGCCCAAACTTTAAATTTTCTGAACACGCAGCCCAGGTTAGAATTTGCATGTAGCTTATTTCACTTCATCGGTACACAGCCCATTTCATTCCATCGGCACACAGCCTATTCATTCCATCGGCACACAGCCCATTTCATTCCATCGGCACACAGCCCATTCATTTCATCGGCACACAGCCCATTCATTCCATCGGCTCACAGCCCATTCATTTCATCGGCACACAACCCATTCATGTCATCGGCACACAGCCCATTTCATTCCATTATTGACACATGTATTCATTCTGAATGCAAGTTGGTTCCCGCAGTGTACAGGGATACGGTTCTACCGCCGCGCGGGACTGGTACGCTGAGCTCCCGGAGGGTGTCCGAGATTTGGTGGACTTGGCAGGGTTCGGGCCCTTCTGCGTCGGGTTGTCACGTTGTTCCGCCAGGAGGACACTGATGGCGGCACTGGTAGAGAGATGGTGGGACACCACCAACTCCTTTCATTTCTCTGCTACCGGGGATATGACCATGACGCCTCTAGACTTCGCTGTGTTGACTGGCTTAGACATAGGAGGTTGGGCCATCCCCTATGATGAGGATATGGGCGAGTGGGAGGCCGCTTGGATGTATCTATTGGGGGCTCGCCCGCCCGTTGACAGGGTTTCTGGGAGAGTCCGATACACTTGGTTCTCTTCCCACTTCCGGCGGGCGGAGATGGTGCCTGAGACTCCCGAGGAGACGGAGCAGTACGCCCGTGGTTTCCTTATGTTCCTCTTCGGGACTACCCTGTTCGCCGATAGAGGGAACACAGTCGGGCTATACCTGCTGAGCGCTCTGGTTGACCTATCACAGGTCCATCGATATGACTGGGGTGGCGCCGGCCTGGCTACCCTTTACTTTTATATGAGCGCGACCTCCCGCGGGCGGGGCGATTTACTTGGCGGCTACTGGAGAGCCTGGGAGGTACTTTTCTGTCCCCTTGATTTACATTTCTGCTCTTCATTACTTGTACATTGCACACACAGCGCACTCTACAGTCTGTATTCTGTTCTCAGTATTTCGTACTTACATTCTGCACTGCTTTTCTCAGCTATGGGTCTATGTATACTTCCCAGCATTAGCTCCAGAGTTGGAGGTGGCAGCCCCTCCCATGACCCCATATTCATTGGTGTTCGAGGGTCCGCACCGGCCGAGACCTCGAGAGACCCTCCTTTACCTGCGACAGTACTTTGACACTGTTCGACATTCAGAGGTACCCCAGAACTTTCAGTTCCTTTCATTTTCACCTTTGATTTGCTCTGTATATTCTCGATTTCTGATTGGTTTATGCATTTATCATCCGCAGATCACATGGCAGCCCTGGGTGTCCTTGGGTGATGGTCTCCGACTTCAGTATACCGGAGGGTCGGACATCTCCCAGTATAGGGTCTTGCTCGAAGGGCCGGTTGGCAGGGCATGGTTTCTGGGGGAACGCTTTCTGCGCCAGGTATGGGGGTATCTTTCTCAGGATCCTCCCGCAGTACCCCCAGTCAGTATGCAGACCGCTGACAGGCTCTCTTACTCGGAGGTAGTCGGCGCCATGCTGGGTAGTGATGCTTTACTATATATTGAGGAGGGGGACTACGCCACTTACCGTCACATATATTTGATGCCTCCATTGACGGGAGGTCGTATTCCGATGATGAGGCCAGCCGATATGTCATCCTCGGGTCAGGCTCGGGCTCGGCTGCAGACGCCCCTTCTACTAGCAGGGCTGGTACATCTAGAGGTGGGAGTAGACCGGTTCCTCTGACTCCGTCGACTTATCCTCATCCTGGATGGCCAGATATGCCGACTGAGTTGATGGCGTGGTAGTATAGGGCTATTTCTCCGACCCCGATCCCGCTAGAGCCTCCGATGCCGAGTGATCGATACGCCATTGATCCTGACTCACCGCTGGTATGCTCCACTGTTTTTCATTCATCATTCAGATGTTTAGACATTCTTTTGTTCACTAATGATTATGAGCTCATTTTTGCAGCCACCTCGAGGGTACATGGAGGAGGTGGTTGGACTGGTGGCCACACTCGAGGGCATGGTCCTGCGTAGGGAGGCACAGTTGTCTGTCGCGGGCATTCAGGTACCCTTCAGTTTTCTGGCATTTATCATACTTCTGATGACATGCTGATTTCTACTGCATCGATAGACTACTTGTGTAGAGCACATCTGACACACACCCCACTTGTACACTGTATTTACATGCACCCACTTCATGTAGCCTTTGCTTGTATCTGCATCTGATGTATATATTTGGACTGATGTATTTGAATTGAACTCTTTGTTTTCAGATGCCTTCATGGTCCGGTCAGCCGCAGGCCAGGCCACCTGGGCCTCCTTGGGGAGCTGAGCCATCTGGGCCATTTCACGGAGTTGGGTCATCCGGGCCTTTTCAGGGGGCTGGGTCATCCCGGCCTTTCTGAGGAGCTGGGCCATCTAGGCCTTTTCGCGGAGCTCGAGGAGGGCCTGTCCGCAGACGCAGGGCTCACGTTGTGGAGGTGGAGCCTGATGAGGAGGAGGAGGAGGAGGCTACCGATCGTCAGTCAGAGACATCTGCTGAGGAGGGGGGCTCCGGTTTTGGCTCAGGGAACAGAGGCGAGGCTGAGGGGGATCCTGAGGATGACAGCTCCGACCCAGATGATGATGATGGCGCAGAGGTTGTCCCGCAGAAGAGGATGAGGAGTGCTTCTCGTTCCCGCTCCCGAGGACATTGATGCTGTTATTTCCTGCTTTATTTTTCTTTTTGCTAGTAGTTTGTAGCACTTTGCACATTGTTAGGCAGTTTTATTTTTTGTAAAACTTATACCTTTGTTTGTTGTAAAGCATGATGAAATGAAATAGCTTTTGAAAAGGTGTTTGTATTTTAAACTTTTAGCATCGTATCGCATCATTTTATTTTGCACAGAAATGAAATCGAATGGGAATGTGCATTGTGTAATCACCAAGTCAGGTAGTGAACCGACGCAACAAACTAAGCAACTCAACTTACTAAGATATAACAGAACCTTTAGCAAGTTTACAACTCGATAAGCAATATGCAACAACGTTGACAACGCAAATAAACAAGACTTTAAACAAAGATTGTTTAAACAGAGAACAATGGCTCGAAAACATGAAACACGTCCGCTCGACAAACAACTCGATAAGCAAAACAACAACTCGATAGACAAAAACTCAGCAACAACAGAGTGTACTTCTGACGATCTGGGCACCGGAACACATCCGAAGCAGAGGGAAATGAAGACCTTTGACTCTCCCGTTGCATGGAAATGTTTGAAACTTTCCCTCGAAGAGTAAAACAGGGCCAAGGAGATACTCTGCAGCATTGCCGGCCACCTTGGGGAGCTGGCCGGCCAATTTTGTGGAGAGAGACAGCTGGCCGGCCAGTTTTGTAAAAAGTAAATGGTTGGCCAGCCAGAAAAAGTGGCCGGCCGGCCACTCAGTCCTGCAGCCACCTGATTTTTGACACGTGTCCCCGTGAATAGTGTTTTTCCCTCTATAAAAGCCTCAACTTCGGGAACATTCATTTCATCTTAGTTTTGCACAAAAATGGAGGCATTTCTTGCAGAAAATGTCACATCTTGGATCTCTTCTCTAGATGGCTCGGAAAAACTGAATTTCCGGGGTTTCACGCTGAGCCGTACTCCGCTACAGCTTCCTTTTCTCCATGCCGCGACAAGGTTCTGGAATCCAGTGACGCATGTTTTTAGCTTTGGCGGCCAAGAGATGTGTCCCACTTTCGAAGATTTTCAGGTTTTGATGGAGTCTGAATGCTCTGAAGTGATCTTGCCCTAGCTTCGTTTTGGCCATGCTCAGGCTTTAGGGCGGATATGTGGGCTCACGGTGCATGACGCTCGATCTCTGATTTGCAGTGGGGAACTGGACATCCTCGACTTGATCCATCGTTTTTCCGACGCCGGTGACCGCAGCAACCATTATTGGCAGGGTTTCCGGCAACACGCCCTCTGCTTATGTTTGTTGTCTCACTTTCTGCTTTCCTCGGGCTTCGACGGGGCTAGCATTCGCCTGATTGAAGTTGCCCAAGGCTTGAGAGAAGGCAAGAGCTGTATTGCCATGACCTTGGCTGAGACGTTGATAGGCTTAGACTCTGTCTATCGCCGGGAGACGACTAGGTTTGCTGGGAGTCCACTGCTACTGCAGGTAATGTTTCCCGCCCATCCTTACATATATATTTGCTCACATCACTCGGCCCTCAGGCTCGGTTTTTCTCACAAAACCCTTGTCTCACTCTTCTCTCATCGTACATCTCTCTGTTCTTTATTCTCTCATTTTCCATCCCTCCCCTAGGTATGGTTAATGGATAAGTTGCAGGTTGTGGACTCTTGCCCGGCCTATTCAGCTCGAGGCTATTTCTTTCGACAGCGCCTAGTCAATGCTCTTGACGAAAGGTGGTGGTTCGATTGGATGTGCAATTTGTCCGCAGACGGCATTGCTTGGCGTTGTCCTTGGCTCAACCTCCCGGCAATGAGCTATAGTATGTCCCGGCTGATTGGGATCCAATTGATTGGTCTAACCCACTGCGTATTCTATTTTCCGTTCCGGTTCCTGCGTCAGTTTGGTCATGATCAGACCTGTCCACCGGAGGGGATTGAGTACCCAGCTGCTTTCCCGATCCGGGGTGCACACCTTGCCCGATATGCCACAGCATGGAGGACTAGAGAGCTCCTGGCCCCTGCTTCCACTTTCAGTTGCACTTTATCCGATGAGTGCTTGGATTGGCTCAATGAGGAGGCACAGGTTGGGCCTAGCTTGGCATCAGATGCTTCGACCAGCTCTGGGAGGGGGCGCGGAGATACTTGACTCAACTATGCCCCAAATTTATTGCTTATTTAGCATTTTCAACTTTTCTTTATGAATGTACTAAAAAAAGCAACCTCGATTGTATGCAAGAGCAGGAGAACTCTATTTTGAAATCAATGAAATTGAAAGTTGTGGTACTGAAAATTTTCCGCTTTTGGTCCAAAAATGGTCTTAGTCGTAAAAGATTAATTTGAACAAAGTCGACTTTTATTAAAACTTTTCAAAACTATTTTCGATGTGGATCAGAACTGGACACGCCGAAAATCTTTCACTGAGATGCATAACCCCAGACCCCCACAACTGGAAAGTTGCCCCTAGTCTGAAAAACAATGCGGCACTGCAAAGCAACGGAAAGTTGCCCTTTGTCTGAGTAACTTTGCACCGTCGCGGCAACGGAAAGTTGCCCCTAGTTTGAATAGCACTGTACCGGAGATCACGATAAATGCTGATGAATAAAGATGACTGAGATGATCAAAATGGATAGAGTTGATCGGGGAAAAGTTTATGGCTGAACTTCAAGGTGATGTTGCCTACGTATCCCAAAGATGGGAATCAAGCCTTACGTAGTTCAGGCTAAGGTTCACTCGAGTATTTTCACTCTCCTTTTGCGCTTTAACTTTTGCCAAGGCCGCCCTTTGCGGGTTTTCAACCTTGCGAGCTCAGTTTTTATATTTCCAATTTTTGTGCTCTAACTTTTGCCTAGGTCGCCCTTTCGGGTTTTCGGCCTAGCAAGCCTCTCAAGGATAGTATTTCTTCAACTTGTCCATATTGATCGGTTGTGAGAACTCCAAGCCATCTAGATCCATCAGAACCACAGCTCCACCTGACCAGATAGCTTTGATGATGTAAGGACCAGTCCAATTGGGTTTGAACTTGCCCCTTGGGTCGTGGATGGGAGCTCAGTTGTCTTTAAGCACCAAATCTCCTTCTTTCAGATTCCTGGACTTAACCTTCTTGTTGAAAGCCCGGGCAATTCTGCGTTGATAGCCTTGAATGTGGTACAGTGCTTTCAGTCTTCTTTCATCAAAGAGCATGAGTTCTTCGAATCTGCTTTGCTGCCAATCTGCTTCGGCTATCTGGCATTCAGCCAATACTCGTAACGACAGAACCTCAATCTCAATGGGTAGAACAGCCTCCATTCCATAGACCAATGAATATGGAGTTGCTCCAGTAGAAGTCCTGATTGAAGTCCTGTAGCCCCACAGAGCAAATGGCAGCTTGTCTGGCCAATCCCGATAGGTTCCCACCATCTTCTGCAGTATATGCTTGATATTCTTGTTGGCGGCCTCAACTGCTCTGTTAGTTTGCGGCCGGTATGTAGATGACTTATGGAAAGCCACATTGTATTTCTCCAACAAGTCTATCACTTCTTTCTTGAAGTGGGAACCATTATCTGAAATTATCTCGTTTGGCACCCCGTAGCGACAGATGATGTTGTTTCTGATGAACTTTGCGACGTGCGACGCCTTCAACACCGCGTATGATTGGGCCTCGACCCACTTTGTGAAATAATCTATCGCTACTAGGATAAACTCATGCCCGTTTGACCCCTTCGGGGTAACAGCTCCGATCACATCAATCCCCCAGACTGAAAAAGGCCACGGCGAAGTCATGTTGTACAGTTTTGACGGCGGGATGTTCATGCGGTTTGCATGAATTTGACACTTGTGGCATCGCCGAACAAAGCTAATACAATCCTCTTCCATGGTTGACCAGTAGTAGCCCTGTCTGAGGATCTTTCTGGCCAGCATTACTCCATTCATGTGTGCACCGCACTCCCCCCCATGGATGGCTTCCATCAGGCGCTTTGACTCTTCAGCTTCTACACAGAGCTTGTGCATTCCCAGATGACCCCTTTTGTACAGCTTTCCTCCGCAGATAATGAACTGAGCAGCCATTCTTCTGACAGCCCTCTTATCCTTGGCATTTGCCCCTAGTGGATACGTCTCCTTTTCCAAGAAGTTCCAGATGTCGTAATACCAGGGGTTGCCGTCTTGAACCTCATCTATGGCGGAAATTGACTCGTATGCTGGCGCGAACTTCTGATCGATAATGACTGGACGCATCCGGACTCCGGACGGGATGTCTATCATAGAAGATAGAGTTGCTAGTGAATCTGCAAACCTGTTGTTCTCTCTTACGAGGTGGGTGAAATTTAGCTTCTCAAACCGAGGAATTAGCAGATCCAAGGTTTGGTGGTAAATTATCATCCTTTCCTCCTTGACTTTCCAATCTCCTTTTGCTTGAGACACAACAAGGTTCGAGTCCCCAATGACGTCCAACCGTCTTACCCCTAGTTCCAGGGCTGCTTCCAGGCCAGCAATACATGTCTCATACTCTGCTTCATTGTTGGAAACTTTGAACCGGAGCTTGAATGCTAAAGGGATACGGGAATCATCAGGCGCTATCAGCAACACCCCTATTCCATACCCATACTGGTTTGACGCTCCGTCAAAGTACATCGTCCAAGTTTCATCTTCGACGTGCAGAATGGCTTCATCTGGGAATAGATACTCAACCGCTTCATCCCCCTCAACCGAGTGGTCGGCAAGGAACTCCGCTACCGCTCTCCCTTTTACTGACTTGCGCATTACATACTTCAAATCAAATTCAGAGAGCAACAGCAGCCAACGAGCTAGCCTACCCGTAAGTGCTGGTTTCTCGAAAAGATATTTGATGGGATCCAATCGCGAAACCAATATTACAGAGTGAGCTAACAGGTAGTGCCGCAGCTTCCTGGTTGCCCATACCAAGGCCAAACAAGCCTTCTCCAGCGGTGTATAGCGGGTCTCGTAATCCAGCATCTTTTTGCTTAGATAGTAGATGGCTCTTTCCACTTTGTCTTCTGACTCCTGCGCGAGCATGCAGCCCATGGTAGTCTCAGTTACCGAGAGGTACAATATCAACGGTCTCCCCGGCTCTGGTGGTAACAACACGGGCGGGTTTTGTAGATACTCTTTGATCTGCTCAAAAGCTGCTTGACATCGGCCGTCCCATTGGAATTTCTTTCCTTTCTTCAGGAGACCAAAAAGTGGTTCACAAGTCAAGGTTAATTTAGAAATAAACCGTCTTATGAATTGCACTTTACCTAGAAAGCCTCGCACCTCCTTTTCAGTCCTTGGTGGTGGCATTTCTAAGATGGCCTTGATTTTGGAAGGGTCGACCTCGATGCCCCTTTGTGTAATCAGAAACCCTAGCATCTTCCCTGCTGTAACACCAAACGTGCATTTCTGGGGATTCAGTAGCAGCCGAAACTCTTTGATCCTTTGAAAGAATTTTTGTAAGGCGGTGTAGTGGCCCTCTCTATCTTTGGACTTGACAATCATGTCGTCCACATACACCTCAACCTCTTTATGGATCATATCATGCAATATTGTAGTTGCTGCCCGTTGATACGTAGCTCCAGCATTTTTCAACCCGAATGGCATCACTCTATAACAATATGTCCCCCACGGGGTAGTGAACGCAGTCTTCTCCCGGTCTTCGGGTGCCATCACTATCTGATTATAGCCTGAGAAACCATCCATAAACGAAAGCAAGGCGTGTCCTGCCGTGAAATCCACCAATTCATCAATGTGTGGCAAGGGAAAGTCGTCCTTCGGACTGGCCCTGTTCAAATCTCTGAAGTCTACACAGACCCGAATTCTGCCATCCTTCTTTGGCACCGGAACAATATTGGCCAACCAAGTTGGGTATTCGGATACCAAAAGGAACCCTGCGTCAATTTGCTTGGTGACCTCTTCCTTAATTTTGAGAGCCCAGTCCGGGCGGATCCTTCTGAGTTTCTGTTTGACAGGGCGGGCCTCGGGGTCAAGAGGGATCCGGTGCTGTACAATCTCAGGATCGATTCCAGGCATGTCTTCGTAGGACCACGCGAAAACATCTTTGAAATCTTTTAATAAAGCGACTAAGCGCTCGCGCTCCTCCGAAGACAACGTGGACCCGATCTGGACCAGCCGCGGGTCCTTCTCAGTACCAACATTCACAGTAGTGATTTCATCCATTAAAGGTTTAACAAATCTTTCCTGCTCTTGATCAATTAATCGTTGTAAAACCGGAGGAATTTCTTCCTCGTCGTTTTCATCAAAATTTTGAAAATCCTGATTTAAGCAATAAATCAAAGGCACAGAAAAATACTCAGAAACCACATCCACATCATTCTCATTAAACACTTC
This sequence comes from Camellia sinensis, assembly GCF_055761805.1. Lineage (NCBI taxonomy): Eukaryota > Viridiplantae > Streptophyta > Magnoliopsida > Ericales > Theaceae > Camellia > Camellia sinensis. Next base: position 37,108,493 of record NW_028128987.1, read on the forward strand.
CAAGCTGTCAGATTCCTCTGTTACAACAGACTCAAAAGAAAATGAAAATGACGACCTAGACAGGACTGTGGCATCCGGGTTATCACCCCCAGGGATACCGGACTCAGACTCAGTCGAGCTGGAATCTGATTCCGACGCACAAGATTCGGTGGAATCAGATTCCGGCTCACTACCTGACCCGGAACTGCTAGATAAAAAGCCTTCTTCATATTGCCAGATGAGAGAAGGTGCGATAGATGCATCCAAAATCAGCGCTGGAAAGCCCGCAGCTATTTCATCTCCAATCACAGAAACCGAAGAGTTATTCCCCAAGCACTCTTGGTCGATCGGAGGATCTGATAGTAGACTCGCCAGTGCTACCCCCATTTCAAGCTCTGTGCTCTCAGGATCCACTGTTCTACATTGCTCAACCTCAGTTGGTGGGTCTGTCTGCGCTTCGGCAACGTCATCCCCAGATAATTGTATGTCGAAGAAGATTTCAAAACCAGGCACGCGCTTCCCCTCCGCGTTTAGCCATGGCTCCGGGAAGCCGCAGAATGGAAAATCTTCCCCCTCCCGGACGAAGCGTCCGTTTAGGGTACCCCAGATGGGTCTATGCATTAACTCAAATGGCTTCCCGGCCTTCTTTGCTCTGGCCCTTCCAGCCATTTCTTTCCCTTTCCTCACCCAGTCCTCTTTCGTGGGCAGATAACCCAGTCCAAAGGTGTGAGGGTTGTGTGGCACTTCGGCCAACACTGAGACGCCCTTCCGGCCACTTCTCCCTAATCCCATCCCGGGGGTATGTTTTAGCTTGTTCATGAGGTAGATAGATTGAGCACTAACATACATACCCTCATTCACAGCCATGACATTCTGCACCACTTGAGCCTCGGCCAAAGTGAACCCCGACAAAAACACATCCTCCGTGCCGTGCTCGATCTCCAAGACAGGTGTGGACACTTCCGGCGGCGGATGGATTGATGAATTCCCAAAAACGATCGCTACCCCTTTCCCGTGAGGGTACTTTAGCATCTGATGTAGAGTGGAAGAGACTGCTTTGACCTGGTGTAACCACGGTCGCCCCAAAAGTAGGTTAAAGGTTACGGGAACGTCCAAGATATGAAATTCGATGCTGTGTTGTCCTGGACCAACCTTGGTTTGAATTTTAACAGTCCCCATCACTTCTCTGCTGGTATTGTCGTATGCTCTGATTACTTGAGTGGTCGAGACGAAGTCCGCGGGCTTCAACCCGATTGCATACGCCGTTCTGGTCAGGCAGACATTAATCGCAGACCCGGTATCAACAAGTACCACCGGTATCCACTTATCTCTACACTCCACAGAAATATAGAGAGGTTTATTATGATTTGTGCCCTCAAGCGGTAGTTCCTTGTCCGAAAAGGTTAATGCCGGGGAACCTCCTCCCGGAAAAACCAGCCCAACCAGCTGTTCAGGCGTGGTATCTATGGAGAGTTTGGACTTGTCCATAGCAGATAGGACAGCTTCTCTATGTACTCGTGATGCCATTAGCAGTCCCCAGATGGAGATGTCTGCTTGTATCTTCTTTAACTGTTTCAGCACAGCTTCCTCTTCAATCTGCTTCTCCTTCTGTTTCTCTGCTTCTCTGTCTTTCCCGGATGCTTCGGGTTGGTCTAGGTGTGGGGGTTTGAAGTACCGCCCACTTCTTGTCATGTGATCCACTTCATCAAGATACCAAGTATCATCCGGCTGGCCACTTCCCCAGTCTTCATCGGTGTGGGCAAGACACAAGTCGTCATCTTCCCACCATATTCCGCTGGCAGCCAACAGACACCTGTCTGGCTCCGGTCCACTCGCACTCTCGATGCTCTCTGTCCATATGCTCGCAGCATTGTCTGTCTTCGTGCACACAGCAATTTCAGTCCCCTCAGGGCCCTTTGCCTTCCTGGCTCTCTCAGCAGCCTCAAACTTTTCTTGTTCCAACTGCATCAGTACAGCTGGTTGTTTAACAATTCATGTATCTACAATGCCCATGTCTTGAGTGGAATTCTTAACACCGGCGCTCTCCGGCGATACAACTCGTCTTTCGGCCATTCCGACCACAACTGATACTTCTGCCCCTGCCGGGCTCTATTCTGGTTGGGTTTCCTCCACTGCATCTGGTTGATCCTCGAGCCATCCAGTGGCCTCCGCTGATCCCTCATGATCGTACCAGTTGATTGACGCATTCCCCAGTTCCTGGTCATCGAAAAATTGCGAGTTGGCAAAGTCCTCCTCTACGGCTGTCAGATCATCTGCCCATAGCCCAGATCCATCCCCCCGGATCATGCACAGTTCTCCTGTCTCGGGAAATTCTAAGCTCAGCCCAATCTGGCTTGTTGATAGGATGTACTTGCTTGGATCATAGGCTCCCCTAGCAAAACTCTGTCCAGTCCCAGATTCAGTAATCTCATTCTCCTCCAAAATCTGCCCTGCCCCGTCTTCGATGGTCACCACCATTGGCTCTGGCTGGGTTGTGGAGATGTCCACCATGCACAAGAAGTCAGTGCAATCGGGAAGGAGCACCTCTGGCTTGGGTAGGTGGGATGGGGTGATATAGATACTGGGATCGTAAGATGCGACCCCAATTTGGATAAGACTGATTCTTTTAGGAGGGGGAGGTTGGTTATGTGGTGGGAGAGGGTTGGTTGTGACATTGGGTTTGTCTGGGGGTGCGATCACCTGTTTGTCAATAAGATCCTGGACCTCATGACGCAATCTGTAACAACGGTCGGTGTCGTGACCGTGTTGTTGGTGATAAGCGCAGTATTTCGATGAGTCATAAGAGGGAGGGAGTGGATTCGGTAGTGGCTTGGGCTCCAGGGGTTTCAAATGGTTTTTCCTGATCAATATCCCCAGAACTTTGGTCAGGGGCATGTATAGTGGGGTGAAGGTTCTTTGGCCCCGAGGTTGGAATCTGTTGGTTTGTGTGTTGCTTCCGGACGCGCCGGAGAAGGGTGTGGCGGTCATGGGCCTTGGAGAGGGAGGGGGAGTGGTGGTGACCACACTAACTTCCGAGGCTCTTGTATTTGCAGCGCCGCTCGGGCCCACATTGTTGTTACGGTTAAAAGTCCTCCTCGGTTGTTCCCTATCATGGTCAAACAGACCTTGTCTCATTGCGTCTTCGATTTGCACCCCCATATCATGTAAATCTGCGAAAGTAGGGAAGGGGACTACAATCATTCTCTGCATCAACTTTGGGTGGAGATTGCGCACAATCATCCGGATTTGATCTTTGTCAGTGGGCCTTAAAGTCATCATTGACGCCTTTGCCCTCCATCGGATCACAAAGTCCGAGAAAGTTTCCTTGGGCTCTTGCCTTGTCATTTCGAGATCACGAGTTGTGATCTCGATCTGAGTGTTGTATGAATATTGCGTGACAAAGGCCTCAGCCATCTCATCCCAATTCTTCTTCACCTCATCTTGTAATCTTGCGTACCAATGGGAGGCCACACCCGACAGGGTTCGGCCGAATAATGAGAGCTTCTGTGGTCGTGTTAGGCCCATTGGCCGCAAGACGTTTGCAAACAGTCGGATATGGACCATGGGGTCACCGGTCCCGTCAAAGCGGTCGATTTGTGGCATTTTGAACCTATCGGGGAGTGTTACGGCCTCCTCGGTATATCCATCTTCGATATCCGGCATGGCCTTGACCCCTTGGGATTTCTTGAAGAGCTTCTCCAGTTTGCTCAATTTCAGAGCTGTATGATCAACCTCGACCTCGAAGGAAGAGTCCGGGTGATTGGGTGTATGGACCTTGGACAGTTGTGGTGGAAGCGGGGGCGGAGCTGGCCCCGTTGGAAGATTTGTGTCCTCTTGCAGATTTTGGATAGTCGGCACAGTATTCTGGGTGTTTGGAGGAGCGTTCTGAACAGCAGGTGTCTGCTCAGGTAATGGAGCCCTTGCCGGAGGAGGAATTTGTTGTGAAGCAGATACCTCGTTCTGCTGTTGCAGTCTGGTAATCAGTTCAGCCTGCTGGGTCATAATCTCGGCTTGTTGCTTAGTGAGTTCATCTCGGCGAATAGCATCCTGCTGCATGGCCCGCATAGTTTCTTGTATTTGGCGCATCATCTCCTCAATTCCTGTTGGTGCCGTCATACTGTTTCGATTTGTCTGAACTACTGGCAGATCTGTCTCAATGGGGATCTCAATCCGACTGTCCACTGATGGGGGAAACCACTGTTCTGGTGATCTCTGTTCAGATACACTGCACTTTTTCTGCTTTCTTCTGGTAACAGGGGGTAGAGAATGGAACACTGGCTGTCCGTCGATTAGATCCTCAGATCGATTGAGTCAACGTCCTCGTGTCCAAAGTGCTAGGGGAATGCCTGCTGGGTTGGAAGCAATTGTGCTAAAACTGACCTAGCAAAAGCTAAATAAAGCGAAAAGGAAATAAATAAACAGATAAACGGACAGCATAACAGCTTAAAATAAAATGCATGACACACAGCCGGACATAATCAACACATAGTCGATAAGCTGAATACACACTGTCCTCAAACACTGATTATTATCCCTGTATCACTGTCTCCTAAAACAGAATCTGATATCCGCAGATAACTAATTCTCGAATACTAGCTGATACCCGCAGGCCTGATACCGAAACTCATGTACTGAACTGATGCCCGCAGGCCTGATACTGACAATACTGAACTGATGCCTGCAGGCCTGATGCTGTCAATACTGAACTGATGCCCGTAGGCCTGATACTCAAACTCATATACTGATACATGCATTCCTGTAGAGACGCACTCTAAAGCACATAACAGATAAGTGCGAGCCAAAACACCCCTATATTGGGGTAGGGTTTCCCGGTCCTATTTTGTCAGGGGCTAGGGTTTCACTACGCACACAGCGGTTTTAAACAACCTATAAACGGGTAAGCAACCTGTCCTAATTTGGAATGGTCACTATGGATCCGAATATGCACTAGGTCGAATGGTCAAAGAGGGTGCCCCGGTAAAACCGGGGTTTGTGTTCCCATACTGGCAGAGCCCACAACCGGTCAGCCTTATGGTCATGCCTTGACAAGACAAGCCTCCGGCAAACCGTTCAGGAATAGCAGATGGCAAACACGGTGTCCTAGGCGCACCAATGCTAATGCAATGCAAAGAATCACACAAGTGTAGTCAATAACAGATATCATGAGTTCGAGTCAAGTTCTCTAAATCCCCAGCGGAGTCGCTAGAAACTGTAGACGTCCCCGAACGCATCCGGGAGGGTTAAGTCCCGTTCCGTTCATTTGGGGTTACTACAGCTCGGACTCTCAAAATTGTCACGGTTCTAAGTCTGAACCAAAGAGTCCAAATCCGGTAAATCGTTTTGAGAAAACTGATTTTTGAAAGAAGTGCCAAACATGGACTACTTTGCCAGATATAGAGTCACCACCTAAATATTTTATTTTGGGGAAATTTAGGAAACCCTGACTCGGTGCCAAAGGCCACGTGTCCGTCATCACCAAAGTTGCCTCGGCTCGGGAACTTGGGTACGATTGGGGAAGGTCACTTCGTGAGCACCCCCGCTCGCCCGATCAAAGATCGGCCTTTACTAATCATGATATCAATTTTTGAAAACATTGTGTGTTCTTATTCCGGTTATTAGCCTAGGTTACTATGTGATGCACACAGCATATAAGTATAGACTGGGCCGTCCGAATTGGAACAAAACATTTAATGAATTATTCCAATTCAGATAACCCAACCTTCACCCACAGGCATTCAGGCAGATATATCACATAAGCATTTAGCCTCATGGTCAGCATGCTATTCATGGCAGTCACTCACACGCATGCAAGGATGCTAAAGCATAAAGTTTACCGGGTACTCCAAGCCAAAATAGAAACTTATTAGAAATCATGCATGAAACTAAGTATACAGAAATGCCTAATGCAACACATGCAAAAATGCAACTATAGCAGGCTCGGCTATTCTAAACATGGCATATGGAATGCTACAGCTAACATGTATTCAATTTGGAATTGAAATACAAATGCAGTTAGTATGATGCGCCGAGCCCGGTACATGCAAAACAGATGAATGAATGTAAACATGCTATCATACTGTATGCTAATTGAAATATGCCCTAATCTAACCATCAAAAGCGGATAAATAAAAGGGAGAAAGACGTGGGGTTGGAAGACATACAACACACACACGCACACTTATTACAGTTGTGCCCTCGTGCAGAGGGTTCGAATAAATAATACAGTTCAAATATTACAGTCCCGAATAAAAGAATATTACAGTCCAAAATATTACAAAATCCTAATTAATTAACAAATTAACTAAGAAAATAAATAAAACTGGCATGCAAGCCAGGGACTGCCTTGCTTCTGATGGATGATGCATGTCTGGGTTGTCTTGCGCGGAAATCCACCGGAATGCCCCAATTAGCCTCTGTTTACACCTGTTCTTGAAATGCGTGCCAAGTCCCGAAAAAATTGCTGATTCTTGATTTTGCTGCAACAGAGAGCAGGAAAGGGGCATAGCAATGTATTTCACAAATATATGCATGTCTCGATCCTCGTGCCACCAATCATGCATACCGAGGCATGATGGCCGAGGAGTCGAAATGCACAACTCAATATAAAATGAATGCACATGAAACTACAGCTAAAACCTAACTCCATCATGGATAATCCGGAGTGTCGGTGACTGGGGAATTGAGACACATTCCGTCACTCGGAGTACGAAATGTACCTCGTTTCCCGTGCCCAGGCTAACTCCTATTCCGAACACGATGCAATATGCATGATATGCATGAAATGCAACTAAGATACAATCCTAACATGCACAATGCCGTGAAAATGAGATGCCTCGAAGTGCGTGCACACGGGCACGCAAACCGAGAAAATGGCAGAATGTGAGCTAAGATACAACCTAGTATGAACTATGCTATGAAAATGATATGCCTTGAAATGCGTGCACACGGGCACGCAAATCGAGGCGACGGTATATGCAATGCAAGTGACATGAATGTCATGGAAAAGGTAACATGGACTTATACTAACATGAGAGAGCCTCAGCCACACTCACATAAGAAGCTGGTTGATGAAAATGAAGTGCCTCGAAATGCGTGCACACGGGCACGCAAACCGAGGCGATGACATATGCAATGCAAATGACATGAAAACATGATATGGGCTTATACCAACATGAGAGAGCCTCAGCCACACTCACATAGGATGCCGGTGGATGAAAATGAAGTACCTCGAAATGCGTGCACACGGGCACGCAAACCGAAGCGATGACAGAATGCGATGCAAATGACATGAAAACATGATATGGGCTTATACCAACATGAGAGAGACTCAGCCACACTCACATAGGATGCCGGCGGATGAATATGAAGTGCCTCGAAATGCGTGCACACGGGCACGCAAACCGAGGCGATGACAGAATGCGATGCAAATGACATGAAAGCATGATATGGGCTTATACCAACATGAGAGAGCCTCAGCCACACTCACATAGGATGCCGGCGGATGAAAATGAAGTGCCTTGAAATGCGTGCACACGGGCACGCAAACCGAGGCGATGACAGAATGCGATGCAAATGACATGAAAACATGATATGGGCTTATACCAACATGAGAGAGCCTCAGCCACACTCACATAGGATGCCGGCGGATGAAAATGAAGTGCCTCGAAATGCGTGCACACGGGCACGCAAATTGAGGCGAGGACAGAATGCGATGCAAATGACATGAAAACATGATATGGGCTTATACCAACATGAGAGAGCCTCAGCCACACTCACATAGGATGCCGGCGGATGAAAATGAAATGCCTCGAAATGCGTGCACACGGTCACGCAAACCGAGGCGATGACAGAATGCGATGCAAATGACATGAAAACATGATATGGGCTTATACCAACATGAGAGAGCCTCAGCCACACTCACATAGGATGCCAGCGGATGAAAATGAAGTGCCTCGGAATGCGTGCACACGGGCACGCAAACCGAGGCGATGGCAGAATGCAATGTAATGACATGAAATGAATAGAAATCATTCTAATGGAATTTCAGGACTAAAATATGGGGGAAAACAGTCCCGAAATGAGGCGAAATGACATGAAATGCATGGAATTGTCCCGAAATGCGAATTTAGGCACCCGAAATGGCCTATAGCTATGCCAAACATGCACAACATGGACATGCAATGCAAAGGCAGAAGCTAGACAGTCCCAAAAAAGGCACTTTCACAGTTATAAACATGGCCAAACAGCAAGCATAGGTATGGCAAAAATGGCATGCAAGAATAGGGGCCAAAAGAGGGATAATGAAGCAAGTGATATAAGAAAAATCCAAACTGAAAAATTTCCTTCTACAACACTGAAGAGGGACCAAAAATATACACATTTACAGTTTATGGCAGCCTCAAAATCAGAATACAAACATGATAGAAATGCGATGCAAAATAAGGCTCAAAAGTGGCTATAACATGAGGTATGCAAAATAATCCACAAACGGCCAAAGACCCTTAATGAAACATGTAGAATGGGCCAAAACAAGACTATTTCTAGAACTGTAAAATGGCCAAAAACAAAAGCATGGTAGGATAACAAAACATGCAAGGAAACGGACCAAAAGTGAGATATAACATGAAGTGGCTTATAGAGGTCCCAAACCATGAAAGGACCTAAATGAAACATGAATAATGGACCAAAATAAGCACTTTTTCAGAACTGTAAAATGGCCAAAAACAAAAGCATGGTAGGCTGCCATTGCATGCAAGAATGGGGAAGAAAAGAGGAGTATAAAGGTAAGTACAACATGGAAGTCCCAAATGATGTTGAGCCCTTCTTCAATGTTGAAGAGGGGCTCAAAATGAGCCTAATATCAGTTTACAACATGCTCAAAAACAGATTACTCATGGTCCAAAAATAGCATGCAAGATTATGACATATAAGAGGATCAATGAAGCAAGTGCATCATGGAGGGCTCAAACAGGGTTGAGCCCTTAATGAAGAGTGAATATGAGCTCAAAAGAGGCCCTTTTCAGTTAGGGCCGGAGCTTGAAACAAAAAGCAAGTGGGGCTTACAAATGGATCAAGAAAAAAAGGTCAAAAAGAAGAAATGTTACTCACCCTTGAAGACTAAAACTTTTGTTGCTTCTTGGATCAATTTGCAGCTCCTTTAGCCTTTGAGAAGCCTTCCTTGTTGCTAGAAATGAAGTGGTGATGGTAGAGTTTGGTGGTGTAGAAGAAATGGTGCTTAGGGACTTAGAAATTTTCAAGGAAATGAGAGGGATAAAGATGGAGTTGTGTATGGAGGCTTCAAGAACAATTCTTGTAACCCTTGAATGTGATATAGCTTGCTTGTTATAAGGGCCAAAAAGGGGGTGTAAAGATCTTTTCTGGGGGATAAAGCTCCACAGCTGTAAAGTCCACAGTGCAAGGAACTCGGCCGGCCTGTTACTTTTGCTGCAGGTGGCCGGCCGGCCACACCCCCTAGCCGGCCAGCTAGGGGTCAAAAGGGTCAATCTGATTTAATGGTCGGCCACCAACTGATGGTGTCCTCCTATGTGTGTACAACACAACCCTGTGGTTAAAAGTCCAAGAAAGTGGGTCCAAGGGGTTCAACATTAGCTCGGAAAGAGGGGTTCAAAAGGGTCAGGTGGAATTACTGGCCGGCCACCAACTTTTAGGGTCCTCCCATGTGTGTACATCACAAATATGTGGTTCAAAGTTCAAGAAAAAGGGTCCAAGGGGTTCAACATTAGCCCGGAAGGAGGGGGTCAAAAGGGTCAAGTTGAATTAATGGCCGGCCACCAACTTTTAGGGTCCTCTCATGTGTGTACATCACAAATATGTGGTTCAAAGTTCAAGAAAAAGGGTCCAAGGGGTTCAACATTAGCCCGGAAAGAGGGGGTCAAAAGGGTCAAGTTGAATTAATGGCCGGCCACCAACTTTTAGGGTCCTCCCAAGTGTGTACATCACAAATATGTGGTTGAAAGTTCAAGAAAGTGGCTCTAAGGTGTTCAACATTAGCCCGGAAGTGCGAAAAACGGGCGCCGGAGGACGTCGGAGAATGTATAACTGGTTGCTGCAACAATTACTGGCCTCTCACCCATCAGTGACCTTCCTAGTGATAAAACAGAGGTACCTTCCAAAATGAACGAAAACCGTCGCAAAACAAATGCTCGGGGACCAAAACGCGCAGTTCGAGGTCCCGAAAATGGGCTGTTAAGCACCGAAAGTGGCATTCGGCCACGAAGTGGGTTTCCCAGACCCCAGTGTCCCTCAAAAGGGAGAAAATAGGAAGTATGCCAAAAATCGGAGCAATAGGAGGTGGTTAAGCGGTCCCGAACCAAGGTACACGGCCTGACGGCTCCGAAAATCGGAAACCGGACTCCGAAATGGGCAAAATGGCCTACGGCCACCAAATGTAGCCTACGGCCACTGAGAGATGGTCTACGGGACCTCTCCCTCCCCTCAGGAAAAGAAACAGAGAAAATCGAGCTTGGTTCGCAAACCGAGGCAAAGCACAAAAGAGTCCGGAAGTCCGGGGGCAAGGCTCGCAGCCAAGACTCTGAAACTTCTGGACGAGCACAATATGCAGTATCACCAAGCGCTCAACTGGTGACGTCTGAGTCTCAAGGTCGGTCAAAAATGGGGTGTCTACAGAGTTCTTCAGTGGCCGAGTTTGAGGCTGCATTTACTAGTTTATCCAGGTTTGCACCTGAGTTGGTGGCGTCTGAGGAACGCCGTTGTATTGAGTTTGAGAAGAAGTTGAGGCGTGGCCTCAAGCTGAGAGTTGGAGGAACTATGATTCGGGATTATGGGCGTATGGTTGATGCTGCAGCCCATATGGAGATCATGATGCAGGAGGAGGAGGAAGGGCAGAAAGGCTCCAAGAGGAGTCAGGATGGCCAGAGTGATGGCAGGAGACAGAGAGGTTTCACTCCTCAACAGTCTCAGAGTAGCTTTTCTAGATCAACTTTTCCAGTGCCGAGTACAGGTTCGGGGAAAGGCAGTCAGGGAGACATTACCTGTTTCAAGTGTGGTCAGCTGGGCCACAAGTCTCCGGTTTGCCCGCAGAGGGGAGGAGTACAGAGAGCAGCATCTTCTTCGGCTCGATCTCAGAGCCAGAGTCAGGGTAGAGGCCAGCCACTCTCGTGTTATCAATGTGGTCAGCCAGGGCACATGAAGAGGTATTGCCCGCAGTTGAGTGGCACATCTGGTGCATCTGGTTTGAGGCAGACTCAGAGTCATCAGCCAGCTCAGTCGGTTCAGGCCTCGAGGGCCAATCAGGGGGCTTCATCGTCCCAGTCTGTGCAACAGTCTTATGCTCCTAGGGGTGAGCAGGTTGATCAGAGACCATCTGGGCGTGTGTACGCTGTTACCGCGCAGGATCTTGTACCGGCTCCATCGGTTGTGAGAGGTACCTTCTTGTTTTGCAATTCGGTTGCTAGTGTTTTGATTGATACGGGTGCATCTCATTCCTTTGTGTCTGCTGCATTTGCATCTGTTTTGGAGTTGGAGTTAGCACAGTTAGCATCTCCTATTTGTGTAGTGTCACCTCTTTGGAGTGAATTGATCTTGAAACAAGGTGTTAGAGGTTGTGATATAGAGGTCGCCGATCATAGACTTCCGTTTCCTTTTGTAGTTATGCCCATGAAGGGCTTTGATGTTATGTTGGGTATGGACTGGTTATCGTCATACCAGGTAGTTATCGATTGCTACCGCCAGAGGGTCACACTATGTACCTTGAGCGGGGAGTGTTTTCATTTTCTGGGGGACCAGATTGGTAGTGTTTTGTCATCGGGTTATGATCCGCGAGGGCGGGGTAAGCTTAGTGGTCTACTTGCCAGCTTTGAGAGTGGTGAGTGTGATGAGACCCAGATAGTGTTGCCAAGGGTGGTTTGTGAGTACTCGGACGTCTTTCTCGAGGATCTTGTTAGTTTGCCACCGCATCGAGAGATTGAGTTCTCTATTGATCTAGTGCCCGGCACGGCGTCGATTTCTATGGCACCTTATCATTTTGCCCCAGCCGAGTTAGTTGAGTTGAAGATTCAGCTTCAGGAGTTACTAGATAAGGGCTATATACGTCCTAGTGTTTCACCGTGGGGAGCACCGGCCTTCTTTGCTAAAAAGAAAAGTGGTGCTTTGAGACTCTGTATAGATTACCGGAAGTTGAATCGGGCTACGGTTAAGAATAAGTACCCTATGCCTCGTATAGATGATCTATTCGATCAGTTGAAGGGTTCCCGTTGTTTCTCTAAGATAGACTTAAGATCGGGTTACCACCAATTGAGAGTCAGGGAGGAGGACATTCCGAAGACGGCATTCCGTACGCGGTATGGCCATTATGAGTTCCTGGTGATGCCTTTTGGGCTCACCAATGCACCGGCAGTCTTTATGGACTTGATGAACCGGATCTTCCGGGAATTCTTGGATCATTTTGTGGTCGTTTTCGTAAATGACATTCTCATTTATTCACCTTCAGAGGAGGAGCACGAGGAACACTTGAGAGTGGTGCTTGAGTTACTTACAGCCCATAAGCTTTATGCTAAGTTTGGGAAGTGTGAGTTTTGGCTAGAAGAGGTGAAGTTCTTAGGCCATGTGGTTTCTGGGGAAGGGGTGTCTGTTGATACATCCAAGACGGAGGCAGTGCAAGATTGGGCACAACCTAAGAGTGTGTTTGAGATTCGTAATTTTCTAGGATTAGCTGGGTATTATCGTCGGTTTGTGAAGGATTTCTCCAGGTTAGCTTCCGCTTTGACTAGATTGACTCGGAAGGGAGTCAAATTTGTATGGAGTGAGACTTGTGAAACGTCGTTCCAGGAGTTGAAAGTTAGACTAACCACCGCTCCAGTCTTGATTATTCCGGAGAGAGGGTTGGGTTATGCAGTCTATTGTGACACCTCACGAGAGGGTCTGGGTTGTGTGTTGATGCAAGAGGGGAAAGTGGTTGCCTATGGCTCACGTCAGTTGAAAATACACGGGAGGAATTACCCTACGCATGATCTAGAGTTAGCAGCTGTAATCTTTGCCTTGAAGATTTGGAGGCATTATCTTTACGGTGAGAGGTTTGAGGTATTCTCGGATCATAAGAGTCTGAAATATCTATTTACACAGAAAGACTTGAATTTGAGGCAGAGGAGGTGGATGGAGTTCATTAAGGATTATGACTTCGAATTGCATTATCATCCGGGGAAGGCCAATGTAGTAGCCGATGCCCTTAGCAGGAAATCTGTTGGTGACATAGCTAGTATAGCCATCCGAGAGTGGAAGATGTTAGGTGCACTTGGGGAGTTTGATTTGCTTCTGAGCGAATCCGTTGAGGCTGCGGCCTTGTTTTCTGTTGTTGCGCAGCTTACACTTGTGACTCGAGTGTTAGAGGCTCAGAGAGGTGACCTTGAGGTAGAATCTCTCCGAGAGAAGATTTCCAGTGACAAGGTTGAGAAGGGTTTGACGGTGTATCCTGACCTGAGTGTGAGATACCGAGACCGTCTGTTTGTGCCGGAGTCTTGCCGAGAGGAGGTACTCCGAGAGTTCCATCATTCACGCCTTGCGGTGCATCCGGGAGGTACTAAGATGTATTAGGATTTGGGTCGCCAGTTTTGGTGGCGGGGTATGAAGAGAGATGTGGCAGCTTTCGTGTCTAAGTGCCTTACTTGTCAGCAAGTGAAGGCCGAGCATCAGAGGCCAGTGGGTTTGTTGCAACCCTTGCCTATTGCCTAGTGGAAGTGGGAACATGTCACTATGGACTTCGTTGTAGGTCTTCCGAGGCTCAGCGGGGTAGTGATGCTATTTGGGTGGTTGTAGACCGGTTGACTAAGTCGGCACACTTCATTCCTATGCGTGTGAAAGATTCGGTAGATCATCTTGCCGACTTATATATTCGGGACATAGTGAGGTTGCACAGGGTCCCAGTGACGATCGTCTCAGATAGAGATCCTCGTTTCACTGCCAGGTTGTGGCAGAGTTTGCAGAGTGCCTTAGGCACTAAGCTGACTTTTAGCACGGCTTATCATCCTCAGACTGACGGGCAGTCCGAGCATACTATTCAGATCCTTGAGGATATGCTTCGGGGTTGTGTTCTTGACTTTAGTGGGTCGTGGGAGAGGCACTTGCCTTTGGTGGAGTTTGCCTACAACAATAGTTTCCAGTCTAGTATCGGTATGGCACCGTTTGAGGCCTTGTATGGCCGACCGTGTAGGTCTCCAGTTTGTTGGGCCGAGGTGGGTGATGCACCTTTGTTAGGTCCAGAGTTGGTGAGGGAAACGACGAAGAAAGTTAAGCTTATCCGTAGGAGGTTTGTTACAGCCCAGAGTCGTCAGAAATCTTTTGCCGACCGTAGGAGGAGACCTTTGGTGTTTGAAGTGAGTGATCATGTCTTTCTGAAAATATCACCTAGGCAGGGATTGATGAGGTTTGGGAAGAGCAGGAAGTTATCCCCTCGGTTTATTGGCCCTTTCGAGATCCTTGAGAGGATTGGTGAGGTTGCCTATCGTTTAGCTTTGCCACCGCAATTATCCGGAGTTCATGATGTGTTTCATGTAAGTATGCTTCGGAAGTATGAGCCGGATCCATCACATGTGTTGGATTGGACCGATTTAGTGGTTGACGAGGATGTCTCATATGAGGAGAGACCGGTTCCGGTCTTGGATAGGCGGGATCAAGTTTTGCGAGGCAAGACCATTCCCTTAGTGAAGGTTCTGTGGAAACATCACGGAGTGGAGGAAGCCACTTGGGAACGTGAGTTGGAAGTCCGCGAGAAATATCCGAACATGTTTGTCGATATGTAATCTTGTATTTAGATTTCGTAATATTGTTGAACTTAAGAGCTTTATATATGTCTTAAGTTGGAAAATATTGAAAATGTTTTGGTTTAATGGAAATATTTTGAAACTTGCCTCATAATGGAAGTTTAGTGTAACATTGAATATGTTGAATATATTGTGGAATTGGAGTTATATCATGAAATTGAATATGATATGGAAATGGGAATCATGTATATTGAAAACTGTTGAAATTGAAAGGAAATTGCATATTGATAGTGCAGGTTGATATATATATATTGTGAGATGCCTCTTGATAAGAGATGAAATGACCGGTATTGGGTCAAGTTGTTTATTATTGTAATATAATATTGTTGGAAATTGAGAAAAACCTGTTTTTGAAAACTTATGCATAATTTCGGGGACGAAATTCTTTAAGGGGGGGAGGTTATAGCGACCTCGGTCTTTTCCCATTCGGTTGTTGTATCCGGACTTATGTTCCGTAGACCCCGTTGTTATATAATTGTTGTTGTTGTCCTTTAATTTCTTATTTTTGAGTTATAGGATATGTTAGGCAGGTTTGAAACAGGTTGGTTGTGTTTGGAAACCAAGGGTTGATGTCCATTTAATTCCAACTAGTGTCTATTAAATTTTCATGATGGTTCATTCAATTCCAATTAGTGATCCAATCATATTCCATTAGTGGGATTTTATGACAAACTTGTCCATTCATATTTCTAACTAGTGTTCATTTAATGCTAGTTAGTGTTCATTTAATTTCAATTAGTGTTCATTTAATTTTAACTTGTCTTTTCATTTTCCAATTAATGGGCTTTAATAACAACCTTTCAATATCACTTTTTCATCTCCCTTTTGATTTCAAAACCCTAGAACCATCTTCTCTCTCTCTCCCTACACACCTTCTCTCTAGGTTTTCATCTCCCTCTAGTGTAAATCTATACTAAGTCCTTTGTAAGAAAGGTAGAGTGGGTTGAGGGCTTCATTTTAATCTGAAAGTTTGGCGATTTGGAGCACTTTGGTTTTTGGCCTTCATCTTCTCCATTCGGGTTATTTACTTCGAGGTAGGGATTTCCTACTCCATATTATAGGTTTTGTCCTAAGTTTTGGTATTTTGATATGTTGGGGGTTGTTTGGTAATTTTGGGAAAAACTCTAATTGTTGTAATAAATTAATTTGTATAATTAATTTAGGGAAAATTGGGGAATTTAGTTGAGTTCATGAAATTGAGGAATTTATTAATTAAATGGTGTAGTTGATTTGTTTAATCACTCACCTATGAAAATGTTGGAATTATATTAGTTGATTCATTTATTTCCTGTTTAGAAATAACTGTTTTGGGCTATCGGTGGAGGATAGTCGTGATTGTTGTAGACATTGCATGTGGATTAGGAAAAACTGAAACTAATCACATTGGTTAAGTCGTTGATTTTGACTGTTGAATTAATACAGAAAATACGTGTATTGATTGTGTGTTGTATATGCCAAGTGTTTAATACATTGTATATGCATTTTGTTTGGGAGGAGATAGGGGACGTACTCCACGGTTTAGGGGAAGATAGGAGATGGACCTCTAAACCAGATTTTGTTTGGGAGGAGATAGGGGATGGACTCCATTAGCACCACTATATGTGTGCTTATTGATTTATGGAAGTGTTTTTGCATGTTGTTGATACAGCACTAAAATGTGTATCAATCGGGAAGTATGGAAGTGTTTTGGTATGAGCCTTAGTCTCATTTGTTTTGTTGATATTGGAAGAAATGTTAATGCGATATTTAGTTCACTGTTATAGTTTGGCCAGGTTCTGAGTTGTAACGCCCTCAAAATAACAACATTAAACCCATCCATATAGAGACATGCATTGATACATAAAAGTCCACATTCATCTATTCATCAGAGTATTTCATTACAAAAGTATTACATGATTACAACAGAAGCAAATGCCTTACGGCTTACAGCTTTCCAAGTTAGCACTTAGTTACAAAAGAGGGTGCTAGCTTAAATACACATTAAGTTCTAGGCTCAAATCTATATGTAATACAATCAAGAAAGAATAAGGCAATCAAGAAAGAATAAGGCAACAAAAGTATGTCTGCCTCTAGCCTCCCAAGCTATGTCCTCAGAGGTGGCATGCTACCTGTACCTGAAAATGATGTTCCCATATAGGGTGAGCCACAGCCCAGTAGAAATATACTAAACCGGCTATGAACAATGCCTAAAAGATTAACAACTGATAGATGGTCAATACTTACACTTTCATTTACATCTTATTAAAATTCCAAGACAACCAAGTCTATGTTACAATTCACTTTTCATTTCCTATTCAACTTTGAGTTTGAAAACAAGGCTCAGTACTCTGGCCAAAACATTTGATGAGATTATAGTTCATCACTAGAACACTTTCGAAATCCAAGGTGGATACACGTTTTGACGTTGTATCAATAACACATAAACTACTTCCATACTTCGCAAACAATGATGATATACATTTTAGTGCTACATCAATCAAACAAACTTTTCAATAAATAAGCATATGAGCTATATCACTACTACAACAGATAAGCATATGAGCTGTATCAACACTTCAATAGATAAGCATATGAGCTGTATCAACATTCCAATAGATAAGCATATGAGCTGTATCAACATTCCAATAGATAAGCATATGAGCTGTATCAACATTCCAATAACCAGTTTAGAGGTACATCCCCCATCTTCCCCTAAACCATTTGACCGGTTTAGAGGTACATCCCCCATATTCCCCTAAACCGTGGAGTACATCCCCCATCTCCTTCCATACACAAGTAATGCATATAAACACAGAATCACATATGCAATCAATCACTACATAAAATTAATGTATTCTATCAACCGTCTACACATAATGTATATAAACACATTGGTCACATGCACAATCTACCGATACATAAAGTTAATGTATTCTATCAACCGTCATACTCTATGACACATCCAACTGAATAGTTTTAGTTTGCCTAATCATCATGCATTGTCTACAACAATCAACACTACCCTCCACCGGTAGCCCAAAGCAATTATTTCTAAGCAGGAAATAAATGCACAAGTGGATAATATACCAACATTTCAACTAGATGAGCAATAGAAGATTTGACTACACTCTTTAGTCTCATACGTTCCCAATTTCAACATTCTCAATTCAATTCCTCGTTTTCTTCAATTAATTAAATGCATTAATTAATTAAACCAATTAGGGCAAATTACCATAATTCCCAAAACAACCCTAAGGTTCCATTTCCATCAATGTCCCAACATTAATCTCATTTCTCTATGCCTAACATGCGTATGGGTTTATATATCTAAAACCCCAACTTTTGTAATATTTCACAAAGGCCCAAACTTTCGCAAAATTACCCAACAACCCCCAACATGTCAAAATGCCAAAACTCAAAGACAAAACTCATAAGATGGAGTAGGTTATCCCTACCTCGAATGATGGGGCGCAACGAAGGAGATGAAGAAACGGAAATGCTCCAAATCCCGAAATTTTCAGATTAAAAGATAGCCCTCGACGATCAACACAACTTTTGTAAAGGCCCAAGGTGAGAAAACAACTCCTACTAGATCAAATCTAAGAGAGAAGTTAGGGTTTTAGTGTGAGGAACTCTCAAAATAGCTTTTTGAAAAAGTAAGAGAGAGAAATGATGTTGAAAAGTGAACAAAAAGGTCGGATCTCGGCTTTATATAAAAGTCGCCCCGTTCGAGCGTCAAACTCCCCGCTCGAGCGTCACTCACAGACTCCCGCTCGAGCGTCAACAATCCCGCTCGAGCGGCGGATACATACTCCCAGAACTTTTGCAGACAGGTCTCCCGCTCGAGCTTCCAACTCCCTGCTCGAGCAGCACTCACACAATCCCGCTCGAGCGGCCAATCCCACGCTCGAGCGTCGAACACTGCACAGGAAATACTGGATGGGTGAAACTCCCGCTCGAGCGCCAAAACCCCCGCTCGAGCGGACAGGTCAAAATCTGGGCAACTAGTTTTGGTTTCTAATCTCAACCAACCTGTAACAAATCTGCCCAACACATCCTATAACTCAAATACAAAGTAAGAAAGGATGCACACCATGTAACAATCAACTACTATCATCCACGGACACATGTCCGGATCACTGTACAACAAGGGCAAACCCGGGATCGCTATAACCTCCCCCCTTTAAAGAATTTCGTCCCCGAAATTAAGGATACGCCAAAACAGAAGGCCAAATGATCACAGAGCATTCAACAACCGAGCCCCAAGGAAATAAATTACTTTCAAAACAAACCTCCGACTCACTCTTACCAAGAAAAGACTAACCAAGGGAACACATTCTAAACGACAACACCTTAGGTCCGCAAGCCTCAACAAATCAAACCTCTCCCGAAACAATTCACCAATAACCGACTAGTGCTTCAAGCTAAGTCACTACTCAACAACACGACCAGAGCAAATCTTTAGAGGAGACAATAAGAAGCCATTTTCTTGTTCAAGAGGCATTTCTCAAAGATGTTTAAATTTTCAACGTTAACGTTCCGGAATGAATCCTGCATTTTCCATTTGAAAACTCGAAAGCTTTGTAAACATTTTTCACAAATACGGTGTTACCCAAAACGTAGAGTCACCCACAGTTTATTTACCAAAAAGATTAATCTAGAATTCTTTAAAATCCTTGAATTAAATCAACTTTTCAACAACACTCTCAGATGGCCCAAACACTGGGAAAAACTTTGTTTTCCATTTCTTTCCAAAACAGCACTATCCACAACCATCACTCACGCAGTGATGCCACAACCGGCACAGGATATAACATTTCTATAATGGTAGTTAATAGAAATAACAACAGTACTAACAGTACATAAGGCATAAGAGCGCATCTCATCTCAACAATACCCCCCTGAATACACAAATGATACACATTTTAGTGCTGTATCAATATCAAACCAAACATTATACATACATAATGTATAAAAGCCAACCATTCACAATGATCAATCAATACTCATATAAGATGTATTATTCCAACTGTCAGATTCAACGACAAAACATGTTCGATTAGTTTCAGTTTTCCCTAATCAACATACAAAGTCTACAACATCAAGACTAAAACTCAAGGTGACCAATGCCAACCCAAAACCCGTTACCGACAAGCTGACTAATCAACTCAATAAACTCTACACTCAGTAATCCACACACTGATGTGCCACTCAAACCACTAACCCCAACCACGGAGTTCTCTACACAAACCACAAATTTTGGAATCTCATCGGATCTCCTAAAATTTAACCGCCTCAACACTGCGTCTAAGGGAATCACCATCCCCCGCCATGGTTATCTAGCAAGCCTGCTCACTTCCTTGACCGAAGACCGACATGGTCAACCTCAACCACAACATCCCGAATACGAAGGACCACCTTGACCCACGCTATACTCATTACTTTAGAACACAAACTGCTCTTCCTTCAAAGAATGCTGCCAGCATCCACTCACAACCCAAACCCAACGATTGATAACCAATCACAACATGAACGCTACCCCTATACAACCAATGGGGTCACCACGGACTCACAGACTAGCAAGACCCAAAACACGAACCAACATACAGGTACCATTTCCATTAACTTGAGATACAAATCTCACATTCCCTAGCTCATTCTCACATGGTCTTGCCAACACCGCGCAATTCTCGCAACCATCACATCTAACCATTACATCAAATCTCCACATCTTGCCTGCCACCCATCTCGAGAGTACCCTCCAGAGGCCCAGCCTCCGTGCTAAACCACTAGTCAAAACTACCGCTAGGCAACCATCATGAACCAAACCCCGACACCACTACGAGTCGCCGACAAGGCTTTCAAGGATTCACCCTTCTAACTATCCAGCAGAGTAAAGGTTCTCACCCTCCTCACTATTAATCCACATCTCTATCCGCAAACACCATACCACTGTGACTCCATCCACGGATCACACCCTGACTACGGGCTGTACACCCAATCAATCCTTACGATAGCATCTCTCGACCTAACCAGTGTTAAGGTACTAAACTATCACATTCTATCATAATAAAGGAACCCAAAAAAACTTAGGAAGTACCCATATACTACTACCCGAGATATAGCACCAACTGTTTACAATACAACACTCCCCGATGCCAACAACCATACCCTCATGTAGGGGCTAACACTCCCTCAATCGCAACAACTAACCAGTACGTATGCCAATTCGGCAGCGTTACCTACCACGAAGGTACAAGTCTCATTCCTAATAAGGTTATGCGCTATGCCCTTGCAAAACACCATGTTAATTTCATACTATATCTAGTATTAATTTCACACTCCACACCTTCTCGAGAAGTTCCCGCGACAGTAGACTAACATCACTTTCACACACGTAAAATCAATTAGGTAACACTAGTGAAATTTCGAACACCGGTAAGTATAACTGTTCTCGCCCCCTTGCACTTCTGATTAAGATGCGCATCCCTCTGTGATCCTTCTAAATTTGAAAACACAGCTCAACGGCCCTCACTTTTCCCAAACCAAAACACACGCACAAGAATGCATTTACCAAAAATTTTATGGTCTCACAGCAACTTATCACATCAATAAAACTTTAAAGCTACACAATGCTCCAATCCACCCAATCCGAGGAAATTAACAAACCAAGCATATATGTATATATATAGATAAACAAACAGTTTAGATGTTTCAACATTCCCAAAACACATTGGTTACATAACGGAACCAAATGATCACAAAACAATAATCCCCCGATTACAAAACGGATTAGTCAAAACAAGGCCAATCCCTCGGTATTTCCACCACTGCCGTCCCTCGCTGGACCGCCAAAATTGGTCATCTCCAAACACAAGACAACCTATGAGCTTACTAACCACAGACAAGAACTACTAATATGCCCCCTCTGTCCACACCTGGAACAACTACAAACTTCCCTAATTGGGGCTTGGGAACTCGACTCTACTGAGGCCCTCGCAATCTGGCCTGCTAGTTCTCCAACACGATACTGTTCCTGCCCAGTCGAAACAAACTGAGCCTGGCCAGGTTGCAAAACCCCTAAAGAAGCCCCCGATTGAGTACAGAAGCGTCGAATATGACTCGGCTGATTACACATCCAACAAGTAGGCGGTGCCTGAGCACGAGACTGTTCAGAATCTGGGCTGATGAAGACCCCAACAACTGCCTCCTCTCTGAGCATTTGATCGGTCCAAAACCCGGCTGGTTAAAAGATCCTGGTGGTACAACTACTGGTTGAACTGCTAACCCTACCCCCTTCTTCTGTGGGCAAACCGAAACCTTGTGGCCCAGCAGACCACATCTGAAACAAATAATGCCCCTCTGCTTACTTTCTCCCGAGCCCAAATCCGACACTGGAAGGATAGTTCTAGCCCGACCTCCCTGTTGCGGGTTTAAAACCCTTTGCCTCTTAAAAGGCCTACCAACACCCTGAGTCATAGGAGTCGCCGAGATGGCTTCCTCCCCACTCTGCCCCATTGCTAGCACCGCAGCCTCTACATGGGCGGTCGCCTCAACAAGCACCTTATAACTTCTATGCCAAGACCCCGCAATCCTATCACGGATGTCGTCACACAGCTTACTCTCAAACTCGAAACAACGCAAGTCCTCCGTCTCCACCAATTCTGGAGCAAACCTCGACAGATTAGCAAACCATCTTTCGAACCGCACCAAAGGTGTAATACCTTGGCGTAACTCCACAAACTGTTTCTGCAACTCTTCCCGAGCGGAAGGAGGGAAATCGCAACTTCCTTGCCTAGGCATCCTAGTAAAAGTAGCAGAGACACGTTAGCACACTCATACATGTGCCGAAGCTAAACACTCACGTCCTAATACACAGACAACTGTAATTCACCCCACATAAGCACATAAAACACATAAGCATTTACGAATTTCATTTCCGGATAATGATAGTCCCGAGGCATTGCTAGAGTTCCGGTCAGAAACAGCATTGATCAAGTGCCTTTCCAACAGGACTCCCAGAAACCCAAGGATCCAATCAACATCCTAGAAACTAAATCCCATACGCACATAGTCACATAAGCATGTTATCAATTAAGCACATATCATATGACACTACATCTAAGTCTCTATCAAGCGAGACAAACCCATTGTGATTCTAATCACTTCCCACGTACCCAAAGTATTCGAACCCGGTACGCTCTGATACCAAGTTGTAACGCCCTCAAAATAACAACATTAAACCCATCCATATAGAGACATGCATTGATACATAAAAGTCCATATTCATCTATTCATCAGAGTATTTCATTACAAAAGTATTACATGATTACAACAGAAGCAAATGCCTTACGGCTTACAGCTTTCCAAGTTAGCACTTAGTTACAAAAGAGGGTGCTAGCTTAAATACACATTAAGTTCTAGGCTCAAATCTATATGTAATACAATCAAGAAAGAATAAGGCAACAAAAGTATGTCTGCCTCTAGCCTCCCAAGCTATGTCCTCAGAGGTGGCATGCTACCTGTACCTGAAAATGATGTTCCCATATAGGGTGAGCCACAGCCCAGTAGAAATATACTAAACCGGCTATGAACAATGCCTAAAAGATTAGCAACTGATAGATGGTCAATACTTACACTTTCATTTACATCTTATTAAAATTCCAAGACAGCCAAGTCTATGTTACAATTCACTTTTCATTTCCTATTCAACTTTGAGTTTGAAAACAAGGCTCAGTACTCTGGCCAAAACATTTGATGAGATTATAGTTCATCACTAGAACACTTTCGAAATCCAAGGTGGATACACGTTTTGACGTTGTATCAATAACACATAAACTACTTCCATACTTCGCAAACAATGATGATATACATTTTAGTGCTACATCAATCAAACAAACTTTTCAATAGATAAGCATATGAGCTATATCACTACTACAACAGATAAGCATATGAGCTGTATCAACACTTCAATAGATAAGCATATGAGCTGTATCAACATTCCAATAGATAAGCATATGAGCTGTATCAACATTCCAATAGATAAGCATATGAGCTGTATCAACATTCCAATAACCAGTTTAGAGGTACATCCCCCATCTTCCCCTAAACCGTGGAGTACATCCCCCATCTCCTCCCATACACAAGTAATGCATATAAACACAGAATCACATATGCAATCAATCAATACATAAAATTAATGTATTCTATCAACCTTCTACACATAATGTATATAAACACATTGGTCACATGCACAATCCACCGATACATAAAGTTAATGTATTCTATCAACCGTCATACTCTATGACACATCCAACTAATTAGTTTTAGTTTGCCTAATCATCATGCATTGTCTACAACAATCAACACTACCCTCCACCGGTAGCCCAAAGCAATTATTTCTAAGCAGGAAATAAATGCACAAGTGGATAATATACCAACATTTCAACTAGATGAGCAATAGAAGATTTGACTACACTCTTTAGTCTCATACATTCCCAATTTCAACATTCTCAATTCAATTCCTCGTTTTCTTCAATTAATTAAATGCATTAATTAATTAAACCAATTAGGGCAAATTACCATAATTCCCAAAACAACCCTAAGGTTCCATTTCCATCAATGTCCCAACATTAATCTCATTTCTCTATGCCTAACATGCGTATGGGTTTATATATCTAAAACCCCAACTTTTGTAATATTTCACAAAGGCCCAAACTTTCTCAAAATTACCCAACAACCCCCAACATGTCAAAATGCCAAAACTCAAAGACAAAACTCATAAGATGGAGTAGGTTATCCCTACCTCGAATGATGGGGCGCAACGAAGGAGATGAAGAAACGGAAATGCTCCAAATCCTGAAATTTTCAGATTAAAAGATAGCCCTCGACGATCAACACAACTTTTGTAAAGGCCCAAGGTGAGAAAACAACTCCTACTAGATCAAATCTAAGAGAGAAGTTAGGGTTTTAGTGTGAGGAACTCTCAAAATAGCTTTTTGAAAAAGTAAGAGAGAGAAATGATGTTGAAAAGTGAACAAAAAGGTCGGATCTCGGCTTTATATAAAAGTCGCCCCGCTCGAGCGTCAAACTCCCCGCTCGAGCGTCACTCACAGACTCCCGCTCGAGCGTCAACAATCCCGCTTGAGCGGCGGATACATACTCCCAGAACTTTTGCAGACAGGTCTCCCGCTCAAGCTTCCAACTCCCCGCTCGAGCGGCACTCACACAATCCCGCTCGAGCGGCCAATCCCACGCTCGAGCGTCGAACACTGCACAGGAAATACTGGATGGGTGAAACTCCCGCTCGAGCGGAGAGGTCAAAATCTGGGCAACTAGTTTTGGTTTCTAATCTCAACCAACCTGTAACAAATCTGCCCAACACATCCTATAACTCAAATACAAAGTAAGAAAGGATGCACACCATGTAACAATCAACTACTATCATCCACGGACACATGTCCAGATCACTGTACAACAAGGGCAAACCCGGGATCGCTATATGAGCCATATTGATATAAATGGAAAGTTGAACAAATAATGGAAAATGAAACGTGTCATCGACATTAATGTCATGAAACTGTATGTTGGGAAAGTGAATAGTTGTGTTAACCATCTATTGAATACTATTGCTTTATTCAATGCTTATATTTGGTTTAGTATGTTTTTACTGGGCTATGGCTCACCCTATACGGGAACATCATTTTCAGGTTCAGGTGATATGCTACCTCCAAGGACTTAGCTTGGAAGGAGTTGGAGTTGAAGACTCTGTTTAGTTTAGTTGTTATTTATTTTATTTGATATTACATGTAAACAATCAAGCCAAGGGCTTAATTTGTAGTTGAGTTAGTACTCACATTTTGTGTCCAAGTGTTGGCTTGGAAAGATGTAAGCCCGTAGGGCATTTACCTTTGATGTTACATGTAATGCTTTTCAATAAGAATACTCTGATGAATGGTATAATGGTTGGTTTTCTTTTATTAATACATGTCAATGTTATATATTATGGGTTTATTTTGAGGGCGTTACATAGATCGTTAAGGTATAGTGGTTTTTGGAATGAACTTTCGTTTTTAATTTTATGCAACTTTCATTTTTATTTTTATTCAACTTTCAATTTTATTCAATTTCCTTTTCGATTCAACTTCCATTTTAATTTAATTTCCAAATAGATCGTTAACATATAGTGGTTTCTGGAATGAACTTCCATTTTTAATTTTACGCAACTTCCATTTTTATTTTTATTCAACTTCCAATTTTATTCAAGTTATTCTCTTTTCAACTTCCTTTTTTATTTAATTTCCAAATAGATCGTTAAGGTATAGTGGTTTCCTCAATGAACTTCCATTTTTAATTTTATGCAACTTTTATTTTTATTTTCATTCAACTTCCATTTTTATTCAATTTACTTTTTTATTAAACTTCCTTTTTTTATTTAATTTCCAAATAGATCGTTAAGGTATAGTGGATTCTTTAATGAACTTCCATTTTTAATTTTATTCAACTTTCATTTTTATTTTTATTCAACTTCCATTTTTATTCAATTACCTTTTCGATTCAACTTCCTTTTTAAGTTAATTTCCAAATAGATCGTTAAGGTACAATGGTTTCTTGAATGAACTTCAATTTTTAATTTTATACAACTTTCATTTTTATTTTTCTTCAACTTCCATTTTTATTCAATTTACTTTTCTATTAAACTTCCTTTTTTATTTAATTTGCAAATAGATCGTTAACGCATAGTGGTTTCTGGAATGAACTTCCGTTATTAATTTTATACAACTTTCATTTTTATTTTTATTCAACATCTATTTTTATTCAATTTACTTTTCTATTAAACTTCCTTTTTTGTTTAATTTCCAAATTGATCGTTAAGGTATAGTGGTTTCTTGAATGAACTTCCATTTTTAATTTTCTGCAACTTCCATTTTTATTTTTATTCAACTTCCTTTTTTAGTTAATTTTCAAATAGATCGTTAACGTATAGTGGTTTCGGGAATGAACTTCCATTTTTAATTTTACGCAACTTCCATTTTTATTTTTATTCCACTTCCATTTTTATTAAAGTTATTCTCTATTCAACTTCCTTTTTTATTTAATTTCCAAATAGATCGTTATGGTATAGTGGTTTCCTCAATGAACTTCCATTTTTAATTTTATGCAACTTTTATTTTTATTTTCATTCAACTTCCATTTTTATTCAATTTACTTTTCTATTAAACTTCCTTTTTTATTTAATTTCCAAATAGATCGTTAAGGTATAGTGGTTTCTTTAATGAACTTCCATTTTTAATTTTTTGCAACTTTCATTTTTATTTTTATTCAACTTCCATTTTTATTCAATTACCTTTTCGATTCAACTTCCTTTTTAATTTAATTTTCAAATAGATCGTTAAGGTATAATGGTTTCTTGAATGAACTTCAATTTTTAATTTTATACAACTTTTATTTTTATTTTTCTTCAACTTCCATTTTTATTCAATTTACTTTTCTATTAAACTTCCTTTTTTATTTAATTTGCAAATAGATCGTTAACATATAGTGGTTTCTGGAATGAACTTCCATTTTTAATTTTATGCAACTTTCATTTTTATTTTTATTCAACTTCTATTTTTATTCAATTTACTTTTCTATTAAACTTCGTTTTTTGTTTAATTTCCAAATTGATCGTTAAGGTAAAGTGGTTTCTTGAATGAACTTCCATTTTTAATTTTCTGCAACTTCCATTTTTATTTTTATTCAACTTCCATTTTTATTCAAGTTACTTTTCTATTCAACTTCCTTTTTCATTTAATTTCCAAATAGATCGTTAAGGTATAGTGGTTTCTGAAATGAACTTCCATTTTTAATTTTATGCAACTTTCATTTTTATTTTTATTCAACTTCCATTTTTATTCAATTACCTTTTCGATTCAACTTCCTTTTTAATTTAATTTCCAAATAGATCGTTGAGGTATAGGGGTTTCTTACATGAATTTTCATTTTTAATTTTCTGCAACTTAAAATTTTATTTTTAATTAACTACCATTTTTATTCAAGTTACTTTTCTATTCAACTTCCTTTTTTAGTTAATTTCCAAGTAGATCGTTAACGTATAGTGGTTTCGGGAATGAACTTCCATTTTTAATTTTACGCAACTTCCATTTTTATTTTTATTCCACTTCCATTTTTATTCAAGTTATTCTCTATTCAACTTCCTTTTTTATTTAATTTCTAAATAGATCGTTAAGGTATAGTGGTTTCCTCAATGAACTTCCATTTTTAATTTTAGGCAACTTTTATTTTTATTTTCATTCAACTTCCATTTTTATTCAATTTACTTTCCTATTAAACTTTCTTTTTTATTTAATTTCCAAATAGATCGTTAACGTATAGTGGTTTCTTTTTTGAACTTCCATTTTTAATTTTTTGCAACTTTCATTTTTATTTTTATTCAACTACCATTTTTATTCAATTACCTTTTCGATTCAACTTCCTTTTTAATTTAATTTCCAAATAGATCGTTAAGGTATAATGGTTTCTTGAATGAACTTTAATTTTTAATTTTACACAAGTTTCATTTTTATTTTTCTTCAACTTCCATTTTTATTCAATTTACTTTTCTATTAAACTTCCTTTTTTATTTAATTTGCAAATAGATCGTTAACGTATAGTGGTTTCTGGAATGAACTTCCGTTATTAATTTTATACAACTTTCAATTTATTTTTATTCAAATTCTATTTTTATTCAATTTACTTTTCTATTAAACTTCCTTTTTTGTTTAATTTCCAAATTGATCGTTAAGGTATAGTGGTTTCTTGAATGAACTTCCATTTTTAATTTTCTGCAACTTCCATTTTTATTTTTATTCAAATTCCATTTTTATTCAAGTTACTTTTCTATTCAACTTCCTTTTTTATTTAATTTCCAAATAGATCGTTAACGAATAGTGGTTTCTGGAATTAACTTCCATTTTTAATTTTATGCAACTTCCATTTTTATTTTTATTCAATTACCTTTTCGACTCGACTTCCTTTTTAATTTAATTTCCAAATAGATCGTTAAGGTATAGTGGTTTTTTGAATGAACTTCCATTTTTAATTTTCTGCAACTTTCATTTTTATTTTTATTCAACTTCCATTTTTATTCAATTTACTTTTCTATTAAACTTCCTTTTTTATTTAATTTGTAAATAGATCGTTAACGTATAGTGGTTTCTGGAATGAATTTCCATTTTTTTTTTGTGCAACTTTCATTTTTATTTTCATTCATCTTCCATTTTTATTCAATTAACTATTCGATTCGACTTCCTTTTTAATTTAATTTCCAAATAGATCGTTAAGGTATAGTGGTTTGTTGAATGAACCTCTATTTTGAATTTTATGCAACTTTCGTTTTTATTTTTATTCAACTTCCATTTTTATTCAATTTACTTTTCTATTAAACTTTCTTTTTTTATTTAATTTGCAAATAGATCGTTAACGTATAGTGGTTTCTGGAATGAACTTCCATTTTTAATTTTAGGCAACTTTCATTTTTATTTTTATTCAACTTCTATTTTTATTCAATTTACCTTTCTATTAAACTTCCTTTTTTGTTTAATTTCCAAATTGATCGTTAAGGTATAGTGGTTTCTTGAATGAACTTCCATTTTTTATTTTTTGGAACTTCCAATTTTATTTTTATTCGACTTCCATTTTTATTCAAGTTACTTTTGTATTCAACTTCCTTTTTCATTGAATTTCCAAATAGATCGTTAAGGTATAGTGGTTTCTGGAATGAACTTCCATTTTTAATTTTATGCAACTTTCATTTTTATTTTTATTCAACTTCCATTTTTATTCAATTACCTTTTCGATTCAACTTCCTTTTTAATTTAATTTCCAAATAGATCGTTGAGGTATAGCGGTTTCTTGCATGAATTTCCATCTTTAATATTCTGCAACTTAAAATTTTATTTTTAATTAACTACCATTTTTATTCAAGTTACTTTTATATTCAACTTTCTTTTTTAGTTAATTTCCAAATATATCGTTAACGAATAGTGGTTTCTGGAATGAACTTTCATTTTTCATTTTATGGAACTTTCGTTTTTATTTTTATTCAACTTCCATTTTTATTCAATTTCCTTTTTGATTCAACTTCCTTTTCAATTTAATTTCCAAATAGATCGTTGACGTATAGTGG
Organism: Camellia sinensis; assembly: GCF_055761805.1. Taxonomy (NCBI): domain Eukaryota; kingdom Viridiplantae; phylum Streptophyta; class Magnoliopsida; order Ericales; family Theaceae; genus Camellia; species Camellia sinensis. The sequence goes on from NW_028128987.1 coordinate 37,138,412, forward strand.
TTTCTGGAATGAACTTCTATTTTTAATTTTATGCAACTTTTATTTTTATTTTTATTCAGCTTCCATTTTTATTCAATTTACTTTTCTATTAATCTTCCTTTTTTATTTAATTTCCAAATAGATCATTAAGGTATAGTGGTTTCTTGAATGAACTTCCATTTTTAATTTTCTGCAACTTCAATTTTTATTTTTATTCAAATTCCATTTTTATTCAAGTTACTTTTCTTTTCAACTTCCTTTTTTATTTAATTTCCAAAAAGATCATTAAGGTATAGTGGTTTCTTTAATGAACTTCCATTTTTAATTTTCTGCAACTGCTATTTTTATTTTTATCTAACTTCCTTTTTTGTTCAAGTTTCTTTTCTACTCAACTACCATTTTTATTTAATTTCCTAATAGATCGTTAAGGTATAGTGGTTTCTGGATTGAACTTCCATTGTTAATTTTATGCAAGTTGCATTTTTATTTTTATTCAACTTCCATTTTTATTCAATTTACTTTTCTATTAAACTTCTGTTTTTATTTAATTTCCAAATAGATCGTTAAGGTATAATGGTTTCTGGAATGAACTTGCATTTTTCATTTTTGCAAATTTCATTTTTATTTTTATTCAACTTCCATTTTTATTCAATTTACTTTTCGATTAAACTTCCTTTTTTATTTAATTTCCAAAGAGATCGTTAAGGTATAGTGGTTTCTTGAATGAACTTCCATTTTCAAATTTCTGCAACTTTCATTTTTATTTTTATTCCACATCCATTTTTATTCAAGTTATTTTCTATTCAACTTCCTCATTTATTTAATTTCCAAATAGATCGTTAAGGTATAGTGGTTTCGTCAATGAACATCCATTTTTAATTATATTCAACTTTCATTTTTATTTTTACTCAACTTCCATTTTTATTCAATTTCCATTTCGATTTAACTTCCTTTTTAATTTAATTTCCAAATAGATCGTTAACGTATAGTGGTTTCTGGATTGAACTTCCATTTTTAATTTTATGCAACTTTTATTTTTTTTATTCAACTTATATTTTTATTCAATTTACTTTTCTATTAAACTTCTTTTTTATTTAATTTCCAAATAGATCGTTATGGTATAGTGGTTTCTTGACTGAACTTCCATTTTTAACTTTCGGCAACTTCCATTTTTATTTTTATTCAAATTCCATTTTTATTCAAGTTACTTTTCGATTCAACTTCCTTTTTAATTTAATTTCCAAATAGATCGTTAACGTATAGTGGTTTCTGAAATGAACTTCCATATTTAATTTTATGCAACTTTCATTTTTATTTTTATTCAACTTCCATTTTTATTAAATTTCCTTTTCGATTCAACTTCCTTTTTAATTTAATTTCCAAATAGATCGTTAAGGTATAATGGTTTCTGGAATGAACTTGCATTTTTAATTTTATGCAACTTTCATTTTTATTTTTATTCAACTACCTTTTTTATTCAATTTACTTTTCTATTAAACTTCCTTTTTTATTTAATTTCCAAATAGATCGTTAAGGTATACTGGTTTTCGAATGAACTTTCATTTTTAAATTTCTGCAACTTCCATTTTTATTTTTATTCCACATCCATTTTTATTCAAGTTATTTTCTTTTCAACTTCCTCTTTTATTTAATTTCCAAATAGATCGTTAAGGTATAGTGGTTTCTTCAACGAACTTCCATTTTTAATTATATGCAATTTCATTTTTATTTTTATTCAATTTCCTTTTCGATTCAACTTCCTCTTTAATTTAATTTCCAAATAGATCGTTGACGTATAGTGGTTTCTGGAATGAACTTCCATTTTTAATTTTATGCAACTTTTATTTTTTTTTATTCAACTTATAATTTTATTCAATTTACTTTTCTATTAAACTTCCTTTTTATTTAATTTCCAAATAGATCGTTAAGGTATAGTGGTTTCTTGAATGAACTTCCATTTTTAACTTTCGGCAACTTCCATTTTTATTTTTATTCAAATTCCATTTTTATTCAAGTTACTTTTCTATTCAACTTCCCTTTTTGTTTAATTTCCCAGTAGATCGTTAACGAATAGTGGTTTCTGGAACGAAATTCCATTTTTAATTTTATGCAACGTTCATTTTTATTTTTATTCAACTTCCATTTTTACTCAATTACCTTTTCGATTCAACTTCCTTTTTAATTTAATTTCCAAATAGATCGTTGAGGTACAGTGGTTTCTTGAATGAGCTTCCATTTTTAATTTTCTGCAACTTTCATTTTTATTTTTATTCAAATTCCATATTTATTCAAGTTACTTTTCTATTCAACTTCCTTTTAATTTAATTTCCAAATAGATCGTTAAGGTATAGTGGATTCTTGAATGAATTTCCATTTTTAATTTTATGCAACTTTCATTTTTATTTTTATTCAACTTCCATTTTTATTCAATTTACTTTTCGATTCAACTTCCTTTTTTATTTAATTTCCGAATAGATCGTTAAGGTATAGTGGTTTCTTGAATGAACTTTCATTTTTAAATTTCTGCAACTTCCATTTTTATTTTTATTCCACATCCATTTTTATTCAAGTTATTTTCTCTTCAACTTCCTCTTTTATTTAATTTCCAAATAGATCGTTAAGGTATAGTGGTTTCTTCAATGAACTTCCATTTTTAATTATATCCAACTTTCATTTTTATTTTTATTCAACTTCCATTTTTATTCAATTTCCTTTTCGATTCAACTTCCTTTTTAATTTAATTTCCAAGTAGATCGTTGACATATAGTGGTTTCTGGAAAGAACTTCCAATTTAATTTTATACAACTTTTATTTTTTTTTATTCAACTTATATTTTTATTCAATTTACTTTTCTATTAAGCTTCCTTTTTATTTAATTTCCAAATAGATCGTTAAGGTATAGTGGTTTCTTGAATGAACTTCCATTTTTATTTTTATTCAAATTCCATTTTATTCATGTTACTTTTCGATTCAACTTCCTTGTTAATTTAATTTCTAAATAGATCATTAACGTATAGTGGTTTTTGGAATGAACTTCCATTTTTAATTTTATGCAATTTTCATTTTTATTTTTATTCGAATTCCACTTTTATTCAAGTTACTTTTCCATTCAACTTCCTTTTTATTTAATTTCCAAATAGATCGTTAAGATATAGTGGATTCTTGAATGAATTTTCATTTTTAATTTTATGCAACTTTCATTTTTATTTTTATTCAACTTCCATTTTTATTCAATTTACTTTTCTATTAAAATTCCTTTTTTATTTAATTTCCAAATAGATCGTTAAGGTATAGTGGTTTCTTGAATGAACTTTCATTGTTAAATTTCTGCAACTTCCATTTTTATTTTTATTCCACATCCGTTTTTATTCAAGTTATTTTCTATTCAACTTCCTCTTTAATTTAATTTCCAAATAGATCGTTAAGGTATAGTGGTTTCTTGAATGAACTTCCATTTTTAATTTTCTGCAACTTCCATTTTTATTTTTATTCAAATTCCGGTTTTATTCACGTTGCTTTTCAATTCAACTTCCTTTTTTATTAAATTTCCAAATAGATCGTTGACGTATAGTGGTTTCTAGAATGAACATCCATTTTTAATTTTATGCAACTTTCATTTTTTTTTATTCAACTTATATTTTTATTCAATTTACTTTTCTATTAAACTTCCTTTTTTATTTAATTTCCAAATAGATCATTAAGGTGTAGTGGTTTCTTGAATGAACTTCCATTTTTAACTTTCGGCAACTTCCATTTTTATTTTTATTCAAATTCCATTTTTATTCAAGTTACTTTTCTATTCAACTTCCCTTTTTATTTAATTTCCAAGTAGATCCTTAACGAATAGTGGTTTCTGGAACGAAATTCCATTTTTAATTTTATGCAACTTTCATTTTTATTTTTCTTCAACTTCCATTTTTATTCAATTGCCTTTTTGATTCAACTTCCTTTTTAATTTAATTTCCAAAAAGATTGTTGAGGTACAGTGGTTTCTTGAATGAGTTTCCATTTTTAATTTTCTGCAACTTTCATTTTTATTTTTATTCAAATTCCATTTTTATTCAAGTTACTTTTCTATTCAACTACCTTTTTATTTAATTTCCAAATAGGTCGTTATGGTATAGTGGATTCTTGAATGAATTTCCATTTTTAATTTTATCAAACTTTCATTTTTATTTTTATTCAACTTCTATTTTTATTCAATTTCCTTTTCGATTCAACTCCCTTTTTAATTTAATTTCCAAATAGATCATTAACGTATAGTGGTTTTTGGAATGAACTTCCATTTTTAATTTTATGCAACTTTCAATTTTATTTTTATTCAACTTCCATTTTTATTCAATTTCCTTTTCGATTCAACTTCCTTGTTAATTTAATTTCGAAATAGATAGTTAACGTATAGTGGTTTCTGGAATGAACTTCCATTTTTATTTTTATTCAACTTCCATTTTTATTCAATTTACTTTTCTATTAAACTTCCTTTTTTATTTAATTTCCAAATAGATCGTTAAGGTATAGTGGTTTCTTGAATGAACTTCAATTTTTAATTTTCTGCAACTTTCATTTTTATTTTAATTCAAATTCTAGTTTTATTCATGTTACTTTTCAATTCAACTTCCTTTTTTGTTAAATTTCCAAATAGATCGTTAACGAATAGTGGTTTCTGGATTGAACTACCATTTTTAATTTTATGCAACTTTCATTTTTATTTTTATTCAACTTCCATTTTTATTCAATTTCCTTTTCGATTCAACTTCCTTGTTAATTTAATTACGAAATAGATAGTTAACGTATAGTGCTTTCTGGAATGAACTTTCATTTTTATTTTTATTCAACTTCCATTTTTATTCAATTTACTTTTCTATTAAACTTCATTTTTTATTTAATTTCCAAATAGATCATTAAGGTATAGTGGTTTCTTGAATGAACTTCCATTTTTAATTTTCTGCAACTTTCATTTTTATTTTTATTCAAATTCCGGTTTTATTCAGGTTACTTTTCAATTCAACTTCCTTTTTTATTAAATTTCCAAATAGATCGTTGACGTATAGTGGTTTCTGGAATGAACTTCCGTTTTTAATTTTATGCAACTTTTATTTTTATTTTAATTCAACTTCCATTTTTATTCAATTTACTTTTCTATTAAACTTCCTTTTTTATTTAATTTCCAAATAGATCATTAAGGTATAGTGGTTTCTTGAATGAACTTCCATTTTTAATTTTCTGCAACTTCAATTTTTATTTTTATTCAAATTCTATTTTTATTTAATTTCCAAATAGATCATCAACGAATAGTGTTTTCTGGAATGAACTTCCATTTTTAATTTTATGCAACTTTCATTCCTATTTTTATTCAACTTCAATTTTTATTCAATTCCCTTTTCAATTCAACTTCCTTTTTAATTTAATTTCCAAGTAGATCGTTGAGGTATAGTGGTTTCTTGAATGAGCTTCCATATTTAAGTTTCTGCAACTTCCATTTTTATTTTTATTCAAATTCCATTTTTATTCAAGTTGCTTTTCTATTCAACTTCGTTTTTATTTAATTTCCAAATAGATCGTTAAGGTATGGTGGTTTCTTGAATGAATTTCCATTTTTAATTTTATGCAACTTTCATTTTTAATTTTATTCAACTTCCATTTTTATTCAATTTTCTTTTCGATTCAACTTCCTTTTTAATTTAATTTCCAAATAGATCGTTAAGGTATAATGGTTTCTGGAATGAACTTGCATTTTTAATTTTTTGCAACTTTCATTTTTATTTTTATTCAACTTCCATTTTTATTCAATTTACTTTTCTATTAAACTTCCTTTTTTATTTAATTTCCAAATAGATCGTTAAGGTATAGCGGTTTCTTGAACGAACTTTCATTTTTAAATTTCTGCAACTTCCATTTTTATTTTTATTCCACATCCATTTTTATTCAAGTTATTTTCTATTCAACTTCCTCTTTTATTTAATTTCCAAATAGATCGTTAAGGTATAGTGGTTTCTTGAATGAACTTCCATTTTTAATTATATGCAACTTTCATTTTTATTTTTATTCAACTTCCATTTTTATTCAATTTCCTTTTCGATTCAACTTCCTTTTTAATTTAATTTCCAAATAGATCGTTGACGTATAGTGGTTTCTAGAATGAACTTCCATTTTTAATTTTATGCAACTTTTTTTTTTTATTCAACTTATATTTTTATTCAATTTACTTTTCTATTAAACTTCCTTTTTTATTTAATTTCCAAATAGATCGTTAAGGTGTAGTGGTTTCTTGAATGAACTTCCATTTTTAACTTTCGGCAACTTCCATTTTTATTTTTATTCAAATTCCATTTTTATTCAAGTTACTTTTCTATTCAACTTCCCTTTTTATTTAATTTCCAAGTAGATCCTTAACGAATAGTGGTTTCTGGAACGAACTTCCATTTTTAATTTTATGCAACTTTCATTTTTATTTTTCTTCAACTTCCATTTTTATTCAATTACCTTTTCGATTCAACTTCCTTTTTAATTTAATTTCCAAAAAGATTGTTGAGGTACAGTGGTTTCTTGAATGAGCTTCCATTTTTAATTTTCTGCAACTTTCATTTTTATATTTTTTCAAATTCCATTTTTATTCAAGTTACTTTTCTATTCAACTTCCTTTTTATTTAATTTCCAAATAGGTCGTTAAGGTATAGTGGATTCTTGAATGAATTTCCATTTTTAATTTTATGCAACTTTCATTTTTATTTTTTTCAACTTCTATTTTTATTCAATTTCCTTTTCGATTCAACTCCCTTTTTAATTTAATTTCCAAATAGATCATTAACAAATTGTGGTTTCTGGAATGAACTTCCATTTTTAATTTTATGCAACTTTCATTTTTATTTTTATTCAACTTCCATTTTTATTCAATTTCCTTTTCGATTCAACTTCCTTGTTAATTTAATTTCGAAATAGATAGTTAACGTATAGTGGTTTCTGGAATGAACTTCCATTTTTATTTTTATTCAACTTCCATTTTTATTCAATTTACTTTTCTATTAAACTTCCTTTTTTTTATTTAATTTCATAATAGATCGTTAAGGTATAGTGGTTTCTTGAATGAACTTCCATTTTTATTTTTATTCAAATTCTGGTTTTATTCATGTTACTTTTCAATTCAACTTCCTTTTTTGTTAAATTTCCAAATAGATCGTTAACGAATAGTGATTTCTGGATTGAACTACCATTTTTAATTTTATGCAACTTTCATTTTTATTTTTATTCAACTTCAATTTTTATTCAATTTCTTTTTCGATTCGACTTCCTTGTTAATTTAATTACGAAATAGATAGTTAACGTATAGCGGTTTCTGGAATGAACTTCCATTTTTATTCAATTTACTTTTCTATTAAACTTCATTTTTTATTTAATTTGCAAATAGAACGTTAAGGTATAGTGGTTTCTTGAATGAACTTCCGTTTTTTATTTTCTACAACTTCCATTTTTTTTTTATTCAAATTCCATTTTTATTCATGTTGCTTTTCAATTCAACTTCATTTTTTATTTAATTTCCAAATAGATCGTTAAGATATAGTGGTTTCTTGAATGAACTTCCATTTTTAATTTTCTGCAACTTCCATTTTTATTTTTATTCAAATTCCGGTTTTATTCATGTTACTTTCAATTTAACTTCCTTTTTTATTAAATTTTCAAATAGATCGTTGACGTATAGTGGTTTCTGGAATGAACTTCCATTTTTAATTTTATGCAACTTTTATTTTTATTTTAATTCAACTTCCATTTTTATTCAATTTCCTTGTCGATTCAACTTCCTTGTTAATTTAATTTCGAAATAGATAGTTAACGTATAGTGGTTTCTGGAATGAACTTCCATTTTTATTTTTATTCAACTTCCATTTTTATTCAATTTACTTTTCTATTAAACTTCCTTTTTTATTTAATTTCCAAATAGATCGTTAAGGTATAGTGGTTTCTCGAATGAACTTCCATTTTTAATTTTCTGCAACTTCCATTTTTATTTTTATTCAAATTCTGGTTTTATTCATGTCACTTTTCAATTCAACTTCCTTTTTTGTTAAATTTCCAAATAGATCGTTAACGAATAGTGGTTTCTGGATTGAAGTACATTTTTAATTTTATGCAACTTTCATTTTTATTTTTATTCAACTTCTGTTTTTATTAAATTTCCTTTTCGATTCAACTTCCATGTTAATTTAGTTACGAAATAGAAAGTTAACGTATAGTCGTTTCTGGAATGAACTTCCATTTTTATTTTTATTCAACTTCCATTTTTATTCAATTTACTTTTCTATTAAACTTCATTTTTTATTTAATTTCCAAATAGATCGTTAAGGTATATTGGTTTCTTGAATGAACTTCCATTTTTAATTTTCTGCAACTTCCATTTTTATTTTTATTCAAATTCCGATTTTATTCATGTTACTTTTCTATTAAACATCATTTTTTATTTAATTTCCAAATAGATCATTAAGGTATAGTGGTTTCTGGATTGAACTTCCATTTTTAATTTTATGCAACTTTTATTTTTATTTTTATTCAACTTCCATTTTTATTCAATTTGCTTTTCTATTAAACTTCCTTTTTTATTTAATTTCCAAATAGATCATTAAGGTATAGTGGTTTCTTGAATGAACTTCCATTTTTAATTTTCAGCAACTTCAATTTTTATTTTTATTCAGATTCTATTTTTATTTAATTTCCAAATAGATCATCAACGAATAGTGTTTTCTGGAATGAACTTCCATTTTTAATTTTATGCAACTTTCATTCCTATTTTTATTCAACTTCAATTTTTATTCAATTCCCTTTTCAATTCAACTTCCTTTTTAATTTAATTTCCAAGTAGATCGTTGAGGTATAGTGGTTTCCTGAATGAGCTTCCATATTTAAGTTTCTGCAAATTCCATTTTTATTTTTATTCAAATTCCATTTTTATTTTTATTCAAATTCCATTTTTATTCAAGTTTCTTTTCTATTCAACTTCGTTTTTATTTAATTTCCTAATAGATCGTTAAGGCATGGTGGTTTCTTGAATGAATTTCCATTTTTAATTTTATGCAACTTTCATTTTTAATTTTATTCAACTTCCATTTTTATTCAATTTTCTTTTCGATTCAACTTCCTTTTTAATTTAATTTCCAAATAGATCGTTAAGGTATAATGGTTTCTGGAATGAACTTGCATTTTCAATTTTTTGCAACTTTCATTTTTATTTTTATTCAACTTCCATTTTTATTCAATTTACTTTTCTATTAAACTTCCATTTTTATTTAATTTCCAAATAGATCGTTAAGGTATAGCGGTTTCTTGAACGAACTTTCATTTTTAAATTTCTGCAACTTCCATTTTTATTTTTATTCCACATCCATTTTTATTCAAGTTATTTTCTATTCAACTTCCTCTTTTATTTAATTTCCAAATAGATCGTTAAGGTATAGTGGTTTCTTGAATGAACTTCCATTTTTAATTATATGCAACTTTCATTTTTATTTTTATTCAACTTCCATTTTTATTCAATTTCCTTTTCGATTCAACTTCCTTTTTAATTTAATTTCCAAATAGATCGTTGACGTATAGTGGTTTCTGGAATGAACTTCCATTTTTAATTTTATGCAACTTTTTTTTTTATTCAACTTATATTTTTATTCAATTTACTTTTCTATTAAACTTCTTTTTTTATTTAATTTCCAAATAGATCTTTAAGGTGTAGTGGTTTCTTGAATGAACTTCCATTTTTAACTTTCGGCAACTTCCATTTTTATTTTTATTCAAATTCCATTTTTATTCAAGTTACTTTTCTATTCAACTTCCCTTTTTATTTAATTTCCAAGTAGATCCTTAACGAATAGTGGTTTCTGGAACGAACTTCCATTTTTAATTTTATGCAACTTTCATTTTTATTTTTCTTCAACTTCCATTTTTATTCAATTACCTTTTCGATTCAACTTCCTTTTTAATTTAATTTCCAAAAAGATTGTTGAGGTACAGTGGTTTCTTGAATGAGCTTCCATTTTTAATTTTCTGCAACTTTCATTTTTATATTTTTTCAACTTCCATTTTTATTCAAGTTACTTTTCTATTCAACTTCCTTTTTATTTAATTTCCAAATAGGTCGTTAAGGTATAGTGGATTCTTGAATGAATTTCCATTTTTAATTTTATGCAACTTTCATTTTTATTTTTTTCAACTTCTATTTTTATTCAATTTCCTTTTCGATTCAACTCCCTTTTTAATTTAATTTCCAAATAGATCATTAACAAATTGTGGTTTCTAGAATGAACTTCCATTTTTAATTTTATGCAACTTTCATTTTTATTTTTATTCAACTTCCATTTTTATTCAATTTCCTTTTCGATTCAACTTCCTTGTTAATTTAATTTCGAAATAGATAGTTAACGTATAGTGGTTTCTGGAATGAACTTCCATTTTTATTTTTATTCAACTTCCATTTTTATTCAATTTACTTTTCTATTAAACTTCCTTTTTTATTTAATTTCCAAATAGATCATTAAGGTATAGTGGTTTCTTGAATGAACTTCCATTTTTAATTTTCAGCAACTTCAATTTTTATTTTTATTCAGATTCTATTTTTATTTAATTTCCAAATAGATCATCAACGAATAGTGTTTTCTGGAATGAACTTCCATTTTTAATTTTATGCAACTTTCATTCCTATTTTTATTCAACTTCAATTTTTATTCAATTCCCTTTTCAATTCAACTTCCTTTTTAATTTAATTTCCAAGTAGATCGTTGAGGTATAGTGGTTTCTTGAATGAGCTTCCATATTTAAGTTTCTGCAACTTCCATTTTTATTTTTATTCAAATTCCATTTTTATTCAAGTTACTTTTCTATTCAACTTCGTTTTTATTTAATTTCCTAATAGATCGTTAAGGCATGGTGGTTTCTTGAATGAATTTCCATTTTTAATTTTATGCAACTTTCATTTTTAATTTTATTCAACTTCCATTTTTATTCAATTTTCTTTTCGATTCAACTTCCTTTTTAATTTAATTTCCAAATAGATCGTTAAGGTATAATGGTTTCTGGAATGAACTTGCATTTTCAATTTTTTGCAACTTTCATTTTTATTTTTATTCAACTTCCATTTTTATTTAATTTCCAAATAGATCGTTAAGGTATAGCGGTTTCTTGAACGAACTTTCATTTTTAAATTTCTGCAACTTCCATTTTTATTTTTATTCCACATCCATTTTTATTCAAGTTATTTTCTATTCAACTTCCTCTTTTATTTAATTTCCAAATAGATCGTTAAGGTATAGTGGTTTCTTGAATGAACTTCCATTTTTAATTATATGCAACTTTCATTTTTATTTTTATTCAACTTCCATTTTTATTCAATTTCCTTTTCGATTCAACTTCCTTTTTAATTTAATTTCCAAATAGATCGTTGACGTATAGTGGTTTCTGGAATGAACTTCCATTTTTAATTTTATGCAACTTTTTTTTTTATTCAACTTATATTTTTATTCAATTTACTTTTCTATTAAACTTCTTTTTTTATTTAATTTCCAAATAGATCTTTAAGGTGTAGTGGTTTCTTGAATGAACTTCCATTTTTAACTTTCGGCAACTTCCATTTTTATTTTTATTCAAATTCCATTTTTGTTCAAGTTACTTTTCTATTCAATTTCCCTTTTTATTTAATTTCCAAGTAGATCCTTAACGAATAGTGGTTTCTGGAACGAACTTCCATTTTTAATTTTATGCAACTTTCATTTTTATTTTTCTTCAACTTCCATTTTTATTCAATTACCTTTTCGATTCAACTTCCTTTTTAATTTAATTTCCAAAAAGATTGTTGAGGGTACAGTGATTTCTTGAATGAGCTTCCATTTTTAATTTTCTGCAACTTTCATTTTTATATTTTTTCAACTTCCATTTTTATTCAAGTTACTTTTCTATTCAAACTTCCTTTTTATTTAATTTCCAAATAGGTTGTTAAGGTATAGTGGATTCTTGAATGAATTTCCATTTTTAATTTTATGCAACTTTCATTTTTATTTTTTTCAACTTCTATTTTTATTCAATTTCCTTTTCGATTCAACTCCCTTTTTAATTTAATTTCCAAATAGATCATTAACAAATTGTGGTTTCTGGAATGAACTTCCATTTTTAATTTTATGCAACTTTCATTTTTATTTTTATTCAACTTCCATTTTTATTCAATTTCCTTTTCGATTCAACTTCCTTGTTAATTTAATTTCGAAATAGATAGTTAACGTATAGTGGTTTCTGGAATGAACTTCCATTTTTATTTTTATTCAACTTCCATTTTTATTCAATTTACTTTTCTATTAAACTTCCATTTTTATTTAATTTCAAAATAGATCGTTAAGGTATAGTGGTTTCTTGAATGAACTTCCATTTTTAATTTTCTGCAACTTCCATTTTTATTTTTATTCAAATTCTGGTTTTATTCATGTTACTTTTCAATTCAACTTCCTTTTTTGTTAAATTTCCAAATAGATCGTTAACGAATAGTGGTTTCTGGATTGAACTACCATTTTTAATTTTATGCAACTTTCATTTTTATTTTTATTCAACTTCCATTTTTATTCAATTTCTTTTTCGATTCGACTTCCTTGTTAATTTAATTACGAAATAGATAGTTAACGTATAGTGGTTTCTGGAATGAACTTCCATTTTTATTCAATTTACTTTTCTATTAAACTTTATTTTTTATTTAATTTGCAAATAGAACGTTAAGGTATAGTGGTTTCTTGAATGAACTTCCGTTTTTTATTTTCTACAACTTCCATTTTTTTTTTATTCAAATTCCATTTTTATTCATGTTGCTTTTCAATTCAACTTCATTTTTTATTTAATTTCCAAATAGATCGTTAAGGTCTAGTGGTTTCTTGAATGAACTTCCATTTTTAATTTTCTGCAACTTCCATTTTTATTTTTATTCAAATTCCGGTTTTATTCTTATTACTTTTCAATTTAACTTCCTTTTTTATTAAATTTTCAAATAGATCGTTGACGTATAGTGGTTTCTGGAATGAACTTCCATTTTTAATTTTATGCAACTTTTATTTTTATTTTAATTCAACTTCCATTTTTATTCAATTTCCTTTTCGATTCAACTTCCATGTTAATTTAATTTCGAAATAGATAGTTAACGTATAGTGGTTTCTGGAATGAACTTCCATTTTTATTTTTATTCAACTTCCATTTTTATTCAATTTACTTTTCTATTAAACTTCCTTTTTTATTTAATTTCCAAATAGATCGTTAAGGTATAGTGGTTTCTCGAATGAACTTTCATTTTTAATTTTCTGCAACTTTCATTTTTATTTTTATTCAAATTCTGGTTTTATTCATGTCACTTTTCAATTCAACTTCCTTTTTTGTTAAATTTCCAAATAGATCGTTAACGAATAGTGGTTTCTGGATTGAACTACATTTTTAATTTTATGCAACTTTCATTTTTATTTTTATTCAACTTCTATTTTTATTAAATTTCCTTTTCGATTCAACTTCCATGTTAATTTAATTACGAAATAGAAAGTTAACGTATAGTCGTTTCTGGAATGAACTTCCATTTTTATTTTTATTCAACTTCCATTTTTATTCAATTTACTTTTCTATTAAACTTCATTTTTTATTTAATTTCCAAATAGATCGTTAAGGTATAGTGGTTTCTTGAATGAACTTCCATTTTTAATTTTCTGCAACTTCCATTTTTATTTTTAGAAAAGTAAATTGAATAAAAATGGAAGTTGAATAAAAATAAAAATGAATGTTGCAGAAAATTAAAAGCGGAAGTTCAAACCCGAAACCACTATACCTTAACGATCTATTTGGAAATAAAATAAAAAAGGAAGTTTAATAGAAAAGTAAATTGAATAAAAATGGAAGTCGAATAAAAATAAAAAGGAAAGTTGCAAAAAATTAAAAGCGGAAGTTCAATCCCGAAACCACTATACCTTAACGATCTATTTGGAAATCAAATAAAAAAGGAAGTTTAATAGAAAAGTAAATTGAATAAAAATGGTAGTTGAATAAAAATAAAATGAAAGTTGCATAAAATTAAAAATGGAAATTCAATCCAGAAACCACTATACCTTAACGATTTATTTGGAAATTAAATAAAAAAGGAAGTTTGATAGAAAAGTAAATTGCATAAAATGGAAGTTGAATAAAAATAAAAATGAAAGTTGCATAAAACTAAAAATGGAAGTTGAATCCAAAAACCACTATACCTTAACGATCGATTTGGAAATTAAATTAAAAAGGAAGTTGAGTAGAAAAGAAACTTGAATAAAAAAGGAAGTTGAATAAAAATAAAAATGGAAGTTGCAGAAAATTAAAAATGGAAGTTCATTCCAGAAACCACTATACCTTAACGATCTATTTGGAATTTAAATAAAAAAGGAAGTTTAATAGAAAAGTAAATTGATTAAAAATGGAAGTAAAATAAAAATAAAAATGAAAGTTGCATAAGATTAAAAATAGAAGTTCAATCCAGAAACCACTATATCTTAACGATGTATTTGGAAATTAAATAAAAAAGGAAGTTGAGTAGAAAAGAAACTTGAATAAAAAAGGAAGTTAAATAAAAATAAAAGTGGAAGTTGCAGAAAATTAAAAATGGAAGTTCATTCCAGAAACCACTATACTTTAACGATGTATTTGGAAATTAAATAAAAAAGGAAGTTTAATAGAAAAGTAAATTGAATAAAAATGGATGTAGAATATAAATAAAAATGAAAGTTGCATAAAATTAAAAATGGAAGTTCAATCCAGAAAGCACTATACCTTAGCAATCTATTTGAAAATTAAATAAAAATAGAAGTTTAATAAGAAAGTAAATTGAATTAAAATGGAATTAGAATAAAAATAAAAATGAAAGTTGCATAAAATTAAAAATGGAAGTTCAATCCAGAAACCACTATACCTTAACGATCTATTTGGAAATTACATAAAAAGGGAAGTTTAACAGAAAAGTAAATTGAATAAAAATGGAAGTTGAATAAAAATAAAAATGAAAGTTGCAGAAAATTAAATATGGAAGTTCAATCCAGAAACCACTTTACCTTAACGATCTATTTGGAAATTAAATAAAAAACGAAGTTTAATAGAAAAGTAAATTGAATAAAAATGGAAGTTGAATAAAAATAAAAAGGAAAGTTGCAGAAAATTAAAAGAGGAAGTTCAATCCCGAAACCACTATACCTTAACGATCTATTTGGAAATCAAATAAAAAAGGAAGTTTAATAGAAAAGTAAATTGAATAAAAATGGAAGTTGAATAAAAATAAAAATAAAAGTTGCATAAAATTAAAAATGGAAGTTCAATCCAGAAACCACTATACCTTAATGATCTATTTGGAAATTAAATAAAAAATGATGTTTAATAGAAAAGTAAATTGCATAAAATGGAAGTAGAATAAAAATAAAAATGAAAGTTGCATAGAATTAAAAATGGAAGTTCAATCCAGAAACCACTATACCTTAACGATCTATTTGGAAATTAAATAAAAAAGGAAGTTTAATAGAAAAGTAAATTGAATAAAAATGGAAGTTGAATAAAAATAAAAATGGAAGTTGCAGAAAATTAAATATGGAAGTTCAATCCAGAAACCACTATACCTTAACGATCTATTTGAAAATTAAATAAAAAAGGAAGTTTAATAGAAAAGTAAATTGCATAAAAACGGAAGTTGACTAAAAATAAAAATGAAAGTTGCAGAAAATTAAATATGGAAGTTCAATCCAGAAACCACTATACCTTAATGATCTATTTGTAAATTAAAAAAAAAAAGGAAGTTTAATAGAAAAGTAAATTGCATAAAAACGGAAGTTGACTAAAAATAAAAATGAAAGTTGCAGAAAATTAAATATGGAAGCTCAATCCCGAAACCACTATACCTTAATGATCTATTTGGAAATTAAATAAAAAAGGAAGTTTAATAGAAAAGTAAATTGAATAAAAATGGAAGTTGAATAAAAATTAAAATGGAAGTTGCAGAAAATTAAATATGGAAGTTCAATCCAGAAACCACTATACCTTAACGATCTATTTGGAAATTAAATAAAAAAGGAAGTTTAATAGAAAAGTAAATTGCATAAAAACGGAAGTTGACTAAAAATAAAAATGAAAGTTGCAGAAAATTAAATATGGAAGTTCAATCCAGAAACCACTATACCTTAACGATCTATTTGTAAATTAAATAAAAAAGGAAGTTTAATAGAAAAGTAAATTGCATAAAAACGGAAGTTGACTAAAAATAAAAATGAAAGTTGCAGAAAATTAAATATGGAAGTTCAATCCCGAAACCACTATACCTTAACGATCTATTTGGAAATTAAATAAAAAAGGAAGTTTACTAGAAAAGTAAATGGCATAAAATGGAAGTAGGATAAAAATAAAAATGAAAGTTGCATAAAATTAAAAATGGAAGTTGAATCCAAAAACCACTGTACTTTAACGATCTATTTGGAAATTAATTAAAAAAGGAAGTTTAATAGAAAAGTAAATTGAATAAAAATGGAAGTTGAATAAAAATAAAAATGGAAGTTGCAGAAAATTAAATATCGAAGTTCAATCCGGAAACCACTATACCTTAACGATCTATTTGGAAATTAAATAAAAAAAGGAAGTTTAATAGAAAAGTAAATTGAATTAAAATGGAAGTAGAATAAAAATAAAAATGAAATTTGCAGAAAATTAAATATGGAAATTCAATCCAGAAACCACTATACCTTAACGATCTATTTGGAAATTAAATAAAAAAGAAAGTTTAATAGTAAAATAAATTGAATAAAAATGGAAGTTGAATAAAAATAAAAATGGAAGTTGCAGAAAATTAAATATGGAAGTTCAATCCCGAAACCACTATACCTTAACGATCTGTTTGCAAATTAAATAAAACAGGAAATTTCATAGAAAAGTAAATTGAATAATAATGGAAGTCGAATAAAAATAAAAATGAAAGTTGCAGAAAATTAAATATGGAAATTCAATCAAGAAACCACTATACCTTAACGATCTATTTGGAAATTAAATAAAAAAGGAAGTTTAATAGAAAAGTAAATTGCATAAAATGGAAGTAGAATAAAAATAAAAATAAAAGTTGCATAAAATTAAATATGGAAGTTCAATTCCGAAACCACTATACCTTAACGATCTATTTGGAAATTAAATAAAAAAGGATGTTTAATAGAAAAGTAAATTGAATAAAAAGGGAAGTTGAATAAAAATAAAAATGAAAGTTGCATAGAATTAAAAATGGAAGTTCAATCCAGAAACCACTATACCTTAACGATCTATTTGGAAATTAAATAAAAAAGGAAGTTTAATAGAAAAGTAAATTGAATAAGAATGGAAGTTGAATAAAAATAAAAATGGAAGTTTAATAGAAAAGTAAATTGAATAAAAATGGAAGTTGAATAAAAATAAAAATGGAAGTTGCAGAAAATTAAATATGGAAGTTCAATACAGAAACCACTATACCTTAACGATCTATTTGGAAATTAAATAAATAAGGAAGTTTAATAGAAAAGGAAATTGCATAAAAATGGAAGTTGAATAAAAATAAAAATGGAAGTTGCAGAAAATTAAAAGCGGAAGTTCAATCCAAAAACCACTATTACTTAACGATCTGTTTGCAAATTAAATACAACACGAAATTTCATAGAAAAGTAAATTGAATAAAAATGGAAGTCGAATAAAAATAAAAATGAAAGTTGCAGAAAATTAAATATGGAAGTTCATTCCAGAAACCAATATACCTTAACGATCTATTTGGAAATTAAATAAAAAAGGAAGTTTAATAGAAAAGTAAATTGCATAAAACGGAAGTTGAATAAAAATAAAAATGAAAGTTGCAGAAAATTAAATATAGCGATCCCGGGTTTACCCTTGTTGTACAGTGATCCGGACATGTGTCCGTGGATTTTGGTAGTTGATTATTATCTTGTTTACATCCTTTTTACTTTATATCCGAGTTATAGGATGTGTTGGGCTGGTTTGTTACAAGTTGGTTGAGTTTAGAAACCAAAACTAGTTGCCCAGATTTTGGCCTGTACGCTCGAGCGGGGGTTTGGGCGCTCGGGCGGGGAATATACCCATCCAGTATTTCCTGTGCAGTGTTGTATGCTCGAGCTTGGTATTGGCCGCTCGAGCGGGGTTGTGTGAGTGACGCTCGAGCGGGGAGTTAGAAGCTCGAGCGGAGACCTGGTTCTGTCGAGATGCTGGGAGAGTGCATCCGGCGCTCGAGCGGGAGTTTGGCCGCTCGAGCGGAAGTCTGTGAGTGACGCTCGAGCGGGGTGTTTTACGCTCGAGCGGAAGACTGGGTTTAAGTTCCGAGTTTTGACTTTTCAAATCACTTTTTCACTTTCTCTTCTCTCTCCTACTTTTCCAAAATCACCATTGTTGAGCCTCTCACTCTAGACTCTACCTTCTCTCTAGGTTTTGATCTAGTAGGAGTGATTTGCTCACCTTTGGCCTTTACAAAAAAGTTGTTGATCGTCGAGGGCTACATTTTAATCTGAAAAAGTTTGGATTTGGAGCACGTTGGTCTTCGAGTCTTCATCTCCTTTTTGGCTCAAACTTCGAGGTAGGGATATCCTACTCCTCTCTATGGGTTTTGTCTCTAAATTTTAGTATTTTGAGATGTTGGGCTTGGTTTGGCAATTTTGTGAAAGTTTGGGGCTTTTGTGTAATTTTACAAAAGTTGGGGTTTTATTCATAATAAACCTAGATGCATGTTTGGCATAGAGAAATGGAATTAATGTTGAATCATTGATGAAAATGGGACCTAAGGGTCGAAAAGGTAATTATGGAAAATGGCCTAATTACATTGTTTAATTAATTGGGATAATTAATTGGGAGAAATGAGGAAATGAAATGTTCATTGAATATCCATTTGTGCATTTATTTTCTGTTTAGAAATAACTGCTTTGGGCTATCGGTGGAGGATAGTCGTGATTGTTGTAGACAATGCATGATGATTAGGCAAACGGAAACTAATCAATGGAACGTGTCATGGAATTTGACTGTTGATAGAATACATTAACTGTATGTATTGAGTGATTGTATATAGAACCAATGTGTTTGTATACGTTATGTGTAGAGGAGGAGATGGGGGATGTACTCCGCGGTTTAGGGGAAGATAGGGGATGTACCTCTAAACCGGATAATATTGGGAGAAGATAGGGGATGAACTCCGTAGATACAGCTCATATGCTTGTCTAAAGAAGTGAAGATAGAGCTTATATGCTTATCTTTGTGAAATGTGGATACAGCTTATATGCTTATCTGTGAATGTGGGATATTGTTGTTATACATATCTGTTGGAAATGTGGGTACAGCTTATATGCTTATCTGTGAATGTGGGATATAGTTTTTATACATATCCGTTGAAATAATGGTAGAGCTAGCATGCTTATCTGTTGAAAAAGGGAAAATGAAAAGTAACTTGGACTTATAAATCGTATGACATAAATATGTGATTTATGTGAATGTATCAGTGTTGGTCATCTATCAATTGCTAATCTTTTAGTCATTGTTCATGGTTGGTTTAGTGTATTTCTACTGGGCTGTGACTCACCCTTTATGGGAATATCATTTTCAGGTACAGGTAGCATGCCACCTCCAAGGACATAGCTTGGGAGGCTAGAGGCGGACATACTTTTGTCGTTTTACTTTTGATGTATTACATGTAACTTCAAGCCAAGGGCTTAATGTGTAAACGAGTTAGTACTCTTTTGTTGTAACCAAGTGTTAACTTGGAAAGCTGTAAGCCCGTAGGGCATTTTGTTTTGATGTTAACATGTAATACTTATGTAATGAGACTCTAATGAAATAAAGAACGTGGCTAGTTCATATGTCAATGCATGTCTTATTTGATGGGTTTAATGTTATTATTTTGAGGGCGTTACATTAAATATGGAAGTTCAATTCCGAAACCACTATACCTTAACGATCTATTTGGAAATTAAATAAAAAAGGAAGTTGAGTAGAAAAGAAACTTGAATAAAAAAGGAAGTTAAATAAAAATAAAAGTGGAAGTTGCAGAAAATTAAAAATGGAAGTTCAATCCAGAAACCACTATACCTTAACGATCTATTTGGACATTAAATAAAAAAAAAGTTTAATAGAAAAGCAAATTGAATAAAAATGGAAGAAGAATATAAATAAAAATGAAAGTTGCATAAAATTAAAAATGGAAGTTCAATCCAGAAACCACTATACCTTAGCGATCTATTTGGAAATTAAATAAAAATAGAAGTTTAGTAGGAAAGTAAATTGAATTAAAATGGAAGTAGAATAAAAATAAAAATGAAAGTTACATAAAATTAAAAATGGAAGTTCAATCCAGAAACCACTATACCTTAACGATCTATTTGGAAATTAAATAAAAAAGGAAGTTTAATAGAAAAGTAAATTGCATAAAAACGGAAGTTGACTAAAAATAAAAATGAAAGTTGCAGAAAATTAAATATGGAAGTTCAATCCAGAAACCACTATACCTTAACGATCTATTTGTAAATTAAATAAAAAAGGAAGTTTAATAGAAAAGTAAATTGCATAAAAACGGAAGTTGACTAAAAATAAAAATGAAAGTTGCAGAAAATTAAATATGGAAGTTCAATCCAGAAACCACTATACCTTAACGATCTATTTGGAAATTAAATAAAAAAGGAAGTTTAATAGAAAAGTAAATTGAATAAGAATGGAAGTTGAATAAAAATAAAAATGGAAGTTTAATAGAAAAGTAAATTGAATAAAAATGGAAGTTGAATAAAAATAAAAATGGAAGTTGCAGAAAATTAAATATGGAAGTTCAATACAGAAACCACTATACCTTAACGATCTATTTGGAAATTAAATAAATAAGGAAGTTTAATAGAAAAGGAAATTGCATAAAAATGGAAGTTGAATAAAAATAAAAATGGAAGTTGCAGAAAATTAAAAGCGGAAGTTCAATCCAAAAACCACTATTACTTAACGATCTGTTTGCAAATTAAATACAACACGAAATTTCATAGAAAAGTAAATTGAATAAAAATGGAAGTCGAATAAAAATAAAAATGAAAGTTGCAGAAAATTAAATATGGAAGTTCATTCCAGAAACCAATATACCTTAACGATCTATTTGGAAATTAAATAAAAAAGGAAGTTTAATAGAAAAGTAAATTGCATAAAACGGAAGTTGAATAAAAATAAAAATGAAAGTTGCAGAAAATTAAATATAGCGATCCCGGGTTTACCCTTGTTGTACAGTGATCCGGACATGTGTCCGTGGATTTTGGTAGTTGATTATTATCTTGTTTACATCCTTTTTACTTTATATCCGAGTTATAGGATGTGTTGGGCTGGTTTGTTACAAGTTGGTTGAGTTTAGAAACCAAAACTAGTTGCCCAGATTTTGGCCTGTACGCTCGAGCGGGGGTTTGGGCGCTCGGGCGGGGAATATACCCATCCAGTATTTCCTGTGCAGTGTTGTATGCTCGAGCTTGGTATTGGCCGCTCGAGCGGGGTTGTGTGAGTGACGCTCGAGCGGGGAGTTAGAAGCTCGAGCGGAGACCTGGTTCTGTCGAGATGCTGGGAGAGTGCATCCGGCGCTCGAGCGGGAGTTTGGCCGCTCGAGCGGAAGTCTGTGAGTGACGCTCGAGCGGGGTGTTTTACGCTCGAGCGGAAGACTGGGTTTAAGTTCCGAGTTTTGACTTTTCAAATCACTTTTTCACTTTCTCTTCTCTCTCCTACTTTTCCAAAATCACCATTGTTGAGCCTCTCACTCTAGACTCTACCTTCTCTCTAGGTTTTGATCTAGTAGGAGTGATTTGCTCACCTTTGGCCTTTACAAAAAAGTTGTTGATCGTCGAGGGCTACATTTTAATCTGAAAAAGTTTGGATTTGGAGCACGTTGGTCTTCGAGTCTTCATCTCCTTTTTGGCTCAAACTTCGAGGTAGGGATATCCTACTCCTCTCTATGGGTTTTGTCTCTAAATTTTAGTATTTTGAGATGTTGGGCTTGGTTTGGCAATTTTGTGAAAGTTTGGGGCTTTTGTGTAATTTTACAAAAGTTGGGGTTTTATTCATAATAAACCTAGATGCATGTTTGGCATAGAGAAATGGAATTAATGTTGAATCATTGATGAAAATGGGACCTAAGGGTCGAAAAGGTAATTATGGAAAATGGCCTAATTACATTGTTTAATTAATTGGGATAATTAATTGGGAGAAATGAGGAAATGAAATGTTCATTGAATATCCATTTGTGCATTTATTTTCTGTTTAGAAATAACTGCTTTGGGCTATCGGTGGAGGATAGTCGTGATTGTTGTAGACAATGCATGATGATTAGGCAAACGGAAACTAATCAATGGAACGTGTCATGGAATTTGACTGTTGATAGAATACATTAACTGTATGTATTGAGTGATTGTATATAGAACCAATGTGTTTGTATACGTTATGTGTAGAGGAGGAGATGGGGGATGTACTCCGCGGTTTAGGGGAAGATAGGGGATGTACCTCTAAACCGGATAATATTGGGAGAAGATAGGGGATGAACTCCGTAGATACAGCTCATATGCTTGTCTAAAGAAGTGAAGATAGAGCTTATATGCTTATCTTTGTGAAATGTGGATACAGCTTATATGCTTATCTGTGAATGTGGGATATTGTTGTTATACATATCTGTTGGAAATGTGGGTACAGCTTATATGCTTATCTGTGAATGTGGGATATAGTTTTTATACATATCCGTTGAAATAATGGTAGAGCTAGCATGCTTATCTGTTGAAAAAGGGAAAATGAAAAGTAACTTGGACTTATAAATCGTATGACATAAATATGTGATTTATGTGAATGTATCAGTGTTGGTCATCTATCAATTGCTAATCTTTTAGTCATTGTTCATGGTTGGTTTAGTGTATTTCTACTGGGCTGTGACTCACCCTTTATGGGAATATCATTTTCAGGTACAGGTAGCATGCCACCTCCAAGGACATAGCTTGGGAGGCTAGAGGCGGACATACTTTTGTCGTTTTACTTTTGATGTATTACATGTAACTTCAAGCCAAGGGCTTAATGTGTAAACGAGTTAGTACTCTTTTGTTGTAACCAAGTGTTAACTTGGAAAGCTGTAAGCCCGTAGGGCATTTTGTTTTGATGTTAACATGTAATACTTATGTAATGAGACTCTAATGAAATAAAGAACGTGGCTAGTTCATATGTCAATGCATGTCTTATTTGATGGGTTTAATGTTATTATTTTGAGGGCGTTACATTAAATATGGAAGTTCAATTCCGAAACCACTATACCTTAACGATCTATTTGGAAATTAAATAAAAAAGGAAGTTGAGTAGAAAAGAAACTTGAATAAAAAAGGAAGTTAAATAAAAATAAAAGTGGAAGTTGCAGAAAATTAAAAATGGAAGTTCAATCCAGAAACCACTATACCTTAACGATCTATTTGGACATTAAATAAAAAAAAAGTTTAATAGAAAAGCAAATTGAATAAAAATGGAAGAAGAATATAAATAAAAATGAAAGTTGCATAAAATTAAAAATGGAAGTTCAATCCAGAAACCACTATACCTTAGCGATCTATTTGGAAATTAAATAAAAATAGAAGTTTAGTAGGAAAGTAAATTGAATTAAAATGGAAGTAGAATAAAAATAAAAATGAAAGTTACATAAAATTAAAAATGGAAGTTCAATCCAGAAACCACTATACCTTAACGATCTATTTGGAAATTAAATAAAAAAAGAAGTTTAACAGAAAAGTAAATTGAATAAAAATGGAAGTTGAATAAAAATAAAAATGAAAGTTGCAGAAAATTAAATATGGAAGTTCAATCCAGAAACCACTTTACCTTAACGATCTATTTGGAAATTAAATAAAAAAAGAAGTTTAATAGAAAAGTAAATTGAATAAAAATGGAAGTTGAATAAAAATAAAAAGAAAAGTTGCAGAAAATTAAAAGCGGAAGTTCAATCCCGAAACCACTATAGCTTAACGATTTACTTGGAAATCAAATAAAAAAGGAAGTTTAATAGAAAAGTAAATTGAATAAAAATGGAAGTTGAATAAAAATAAAAATGAAAGTTGCATAAAATTAAAAATGGAAGTTCAATCCAAAAACCACTATACCTTAACGATCCAATTGGAAATTAAATAAAAATGGAAGTTTAATAGAAAAGCAAATTGAATAAAAATGGAATATGAATAAAAATAAAAATGAAAGTTGCACAAAATTAAAAATGGAAGTTCAATCCAAAAACCATTATACCTTAACGATCTATTTGGAAATTAAATAAAAAAGGAAGTTGAGTAGAAAAGAAACTTGAATAAAAGAGGAAGTTAAATAAAAATAAAAATGGAAGTTGCAGAAAATTAAAAATGGAAGTTCAATCTAGAAACCACTATACTTTAACGATCTATTTGGAAATTAAATAAAAAAGGAAGTTGAGTAGAAAAGAAACTTGAATAAAAAAGGAAGTTAAATAAAAATAAAAGTGGAAGTTGCAGAAAATTAAAAATGGAAGTTCAATCCAGAAACCACGATACCTTAACGATCTATTTGGACATTAAATAAAAAAGAAAGTTTAATAGAAAAGCAAATTGAATAAAAATGGAAGAAGAATATAAATAAAAATGAAAGTTGCATAAAATTAAAAATGGAAGTTCAATCCAGAAACCACTATACCTTAGCGATCTATTTGGAAATTAAATAAAAATAGAAGTTTAGTAGGAAAGTAAATTGAATTAAAATGGAAGTAGAATAAAAATAAAAATGAAAGTTACATAAAATTAAAAATGGAAGTTCAATCCAGAAACCACTATACCTTAACGATCTATTTGGAAATTAAATAAAAAAAGAAGTTTAACAGAAAAGTAAATTGAATAAAAATGGAAGTTGAATAAAAATAAAAATGAAAGTTGCAGAAAATTAAATATGGAAGTTCAATCCAGAAACCACTTTACCTTAACGATC
This sequence comes from Camellia sinensis, assembly GCF_055761805.1. Lineage (NCBI taxonomy): Eukaryota > Viridiplantae > Streptophyta > Magnoliopsida > Ericales > Theaceae > Camellia > Camellia sinensis. The sequence continues at coordinate 37,163,375 of NW_028128987.1, forward strand.
TATTTGGAAATTAAATAAAAAAAGAAGTTTAATAGAAAAGCAAATTGAATAAAAATGGAAGTTGAATAAAAATAAAAAGAAAAGTTGCAGAAAATTAAAAGCGGAAGTTCAATCCCGAAACAACTATAGCTTAACGATTTATTTGGAAATCAAATAAAAAAAGTAGTTTAATAGAAAAGTAAATTGAATAAAAATGGAAGTTGAATAAAAATAAAAATGAAAGTTGCATAAAATTAAAAATGGAAGTTCAATCCAAAAACCACTATACCTTAACGATCCAATTGGAAATTAAATAAAAAAGGAAGTTTAATAGAAAAGCAAATTGAATAAAAATGGAATATGAATAAAAATAAAAATGAAAGTTGCACAAAATTAAAAATGGAAGTTCAATCCAAAAAACATTATACCTTAACGATCTATTTGGAAATTAAATAAAAAAGGAAGTTGAGTAGAAAAGAAACTTGAATAAAAAAGGAAGTTAAATAAAAATAAAAATGGAAGTTGCAGAAAATTAAAAATGGAAGTTCAATCTAGAAACCACTATACCTTAACGATCTATTTGGAAATTAAATAAAAAAGGAAGTTTAATGGAAAAGTAAATTGAATAAAAATGGAAGTAGAATATAAATAAAAATGAAAGTTGCATAAAATTAAAAATGGAAGTTCCATCCAGAAACCACTATACCATAGCGATCTATTTGGAAATTAAATAAAAATAGAAGTTTCGTAGGAAAGTAAATTGAATTAAAATGGAAGTAGAATAAAAATAAAAATGAAAGTTCCATAAAATTAAAAATGGAAGTTCAATCCAGAAACCACTATACCATAACGATCTATTTGGAAATTAAATAAAAATAGAAGTTTAACAGAAAAGTAAATTGAATAAAAATGGAAGTTGAATAAAAATAAAAATGAAAGTTGCAGAAAATTAAATATGGAAGTTCAATCTAGAAACCATTATACCTTAACGATCTATTTGGAAATTAAATAAAAAAGGAAGTTTAACAGAAAAGTAAATTGAATAAAAATGGAAGTTGAATAAAAATAAAAATGAAAGTTGCAGAAAATTAAATATGGAAGTTCAATCCAGAAAACACTTTACCTTAACGATCTATTTGGAAATTAAATAAAAAAGGAAGTTTAATAGAAAAGTAAATTGAATAAAAATGGAAGTTGAACAAAAATAAAAATGAAAGTAGCATAAAATTAAAAATGGAAATTCAATCCAAAAACCACTATACCTTAACGATCTATTTGGAAATTAAATAAAAAAGGAAGTTTAATAGAAAAGTAAATTGAATAAAAATGGAAGTTGAATAAAAATAAAAATGAAAGTTGCATAAAATTAAATATGGAAGTTCAATCCAGAAACCACTATACCTTAACGATCTATTTGGAAATTAAATAAAAAAGGAAGTTTAACAGAAAAGTAAATTGAATAAAATTGGAAGTTGAATAAAAATAAAAATGAAAGTTGCAGAAAATTAAAAGCGGAAATTCAAACCCGAAACCACTATACCATAACAATCTGTTTGGAAATTAAATAAAAAAGGAAGTTTAATAGAAAATGAATTGAATAAAAATGGAAGTCGAATAAAAATAAAAAGGAAAGTTGTAGAAAATTAAAAGCGGAAGTTCAATCCCGAAGCCAGTATGCCTTAACGATCTATTTGGTAATCAAATAAAAAAGGAAGTTTAATAGAAAAGTAAATTGAATAAAAATGGAAGTTGAATAAAAATAAAAATGAAAGTTGCATAAAATTAAAAATGGAAATTCAATCCAGAAACCACTATACCTTCACGATTTATTTGGAAATTAAATAAAAAAGGAAGTTTGATAGAAAAGTAAATTGCATAAAATGGAAGTTGAATAAAAATAAAAATGAAAGTTGCATAAAACTAAAAATGGAATTTCAATCCAAAAACCACTATACCTTAACGATCTATTTGGAAATTAAATAAAAAAGGAAGTTGAGTAGAAAAGAAACTTGAATAAAAAAGAAAGTTAAATAAAAATAAAAATGGAAGTTGCAGAAAATTAAAAATGGAAGTTCATTCCAGAAACCACTATACCTTAACGATCTATTTCGAAATTATATAAAAAAGGAAGTTTAATAGAAAAGTAAATTGATTAAAAATGGAAGTAAAATAAAAATAAAAATGAAAGTTGCATAAAATTAAAATTGGAAGTTCAATCCTGAAACCACTATATCTTAACGATGTATTTGGAAATTAAATAAAAAAGGAAGTCGAGTAGAAAAGAAACTTCAATAAAAAAGGAAGTTAAATAAAAATAAAAGTGGAAGTTGCAGAAAATTAAAAATGGAAGTTCATTCCAGAAACCACTATACCTTAATGATCTATTTGGAAATTAAATAGAAAATGAAGTTTAATAGAAAAGTAAATTGAATAAAAATGGAAGTAGAATATAAATAAAAATGAAAGTTGCATAAAATTAAAAATGGAAGTTCAATCCAGAAACCACTATACCTTAGCGATCTATTTGGAAATTAAATAATAATAGAAGTTTAATAGGAAAGTAAATTGAATTAAAATGGAAGTAGAATAAAAATAAAAATGAAAGTTGCATAAAATTAAAAATGGAAGTTCAATCCAGAAACCACTACACCTTAACGATCTATTTGGAAATTAAATAAAGAAGGAAGTTTAACAGAAAAATAAATTGAATAAAAATGGAAGTTAAATAAAAATAAAAATGAAAGTTGCAGAAAATTAAATATGGAAGTTCAATCCAGAAAGCACTTTACCTTAACGATCTATTTGGAAATTAAACAAAAAAGGAAGTTTAATAGAAAAGTAAATTGAATAAAAATGGAAGTTGAATAAAAATAAAAAGGAAAGTTGCAGAAAATTAAAAGCGGAAGTTCAAACCCGAAACCACTATACCATAACGATGTATTTGGAAATTAAATAAAAAAGGAAGTTTAATAGAAAATGAATTGAATAAAAATGGAAGTCGAATAAAAATAAAAAGGAAAGTTGCAGAAAATTAAAAGCGGAAGTTCAATCCCGAAACCAGAATGACTTAACGATCTATTTGGAAATCGAATAAAAACGGAAGTTTAATAGAAAAGTAAATTGAATTAAAATGGAAGTAGAATAAAAATAAAAATGAAATTTGCAGAAAATTAAATATGGAAGTTCAATCTAGAAACCACTATACCTTAACGATCTCTTTGGAAATTAAATAAAAAAAAGTTTAACAGAAAAGTAAATTGAATAAAAATGGAAGTTGAATAAAAATAAAAATGAAAGTTGCAGAAAATTAAAAGCAGAAGTTCAAACCTGAAACCACTATACCGTAACGATCTATTTGGAAATTAAATAAAAAAGGAAGTTTAATAGAAAATGAATTGAATAAAAATGGAAGTCGAATAAAAATAAAAAGAAAAGTTGCAGAAAATTAAAAGCGGAAGTTCAATCCCGAAACCAGTTTGCCTTAACGATCTATTTGGAAATCAAATAAAAAAGGAAGTTTAATAGAAAAGTAAATTGAATAAAAATGGAAGTTGAACAAAAATAAAAATGAAAGTTGCATAAAATTAAAAATGAAAATTCAATCCAGAAACCACTATATCTTAACGATTTATTTGGGAATTAAATAAAAAAGGAAGTTTGATAGAAAAGTAAACTTGATAAAATGGAAGTTGAATAAAAATAAAAATGGAAGTTCAATCCAAAAACCACTATACCTTAACGATCTATTTGGAAATTAAATAAAAAAGGAAGTTGAGTAGAAAAGAAACTTGAATAAAAAAGGAAGTTAAATAAAAATAAATGTGGAAGTTGCAAAAAATTAAAAATGGAAGTTCATTCCAGAAACCACTATACCTTAACGATCTATCTGGAAATTAAATAAAAAAGGAAGTTTAATAGAAAAGTAAATTGATTAAAAATGGAAGTAAAATAAAAATAAAAATGAAAGTTGCATAAAATTAAAATTGGAAGTTCAATCCAGAAACCACTATATCTTAACGATGTATTTGGAAATAAAATAAAAAAGGAAGTTGAGTAGAAAAGAAATTTGAATAAAAAAGGAAGTTAAATAAAAATAAAAGTGGAAGTTGCAGAAAATTAAAAATGGAAGTTCATTCCAGAAACCACTATACCTTAACGATCTATTTGGAAATTAAATAGAAAAGGAAGTTTAATAGAAAAGTAAATTGAATAAAAATTGAAGTGGAATATAAATAAAAATGAAAGTTGCATAAAATTAAAAATGGAAGTTCAATCCAGAAACAACTATACCTTAGCGATCTATTTGGAAATTAAATAAAAATAGAAGTTTAATAGGAAAGTAAATTGAATTAAAATGGAAGTAGAATAAAAATAAAATTGAAAGTTGCATAAAATTAAAAATGGAAGTTCAATCCAGAAACCACTACACCTTAACGATCTATTTGGAAATTAAATAAAAAAGGAAGTTTAACAGAAAAGTAAATTGAATAAAAATGGAAGTTGAATAAAAATAAAAATGAAAGTTGCAGAAAATTAAATATGGAAGTTCAATCCCGAAACTACTTTACCTTAACGATCTATTTGGAAATTAAATAAAAAAGGAAGTTTAATAGAAAAGTAAATTGAATAAAAATGGAAGTTGAATAAAAACAAAAAGGAAAGTTGCAGAAAATTAAAAGCGGAAGTTCAATCCCGAAACCACTATACCTTAACGATCTATTTGGAAATCAAATAAAAAAGGAAGTTGAATAGAAAAGTAAATTGAATAAAAATGGAAGTTGAATAAAAATAAAAATGAAAGTTGCATAAAATTAAAAATGGAAGTTCAATCCAGAAATGACTATAACTTAACGATCTATTTGGAAATTAAATAAAAAAGGAAGTTTAATAGAAATGTAAATTGATTAAAAATGGAAGTAAAATAAAAATAAAAATGAAAGTTGCACAAAATTAAAAATGGAAGTTCAATCCAGAAACCACTATACCTTAGCGATCTATTTGGAAATTAAATAAAAAAGGATGTTTAATAGAAAAGTAAATTGCATAAAATGGAAGTAGAATGAAAATAAAAATGAAAGTTGCAGTGAATTAAAAATGGAAGTTCAATCCAAAAACCACTATACCTTAATGATCTATTTTGAAATTAAATAAAAAAGGAAGTTTAATAGAAAAGTAAATTGAATAAAAATGGAAGTTGCAGAAAATTAAATATGGAAGTTCAACCCAGAAACCACTATACCTTAACGATCTACTTGTAAATTAAATAAAAAGGGAAGTTTAATAGAAAAGTAAATTGCATAAAAATGGAAGTTGAATAAAAATAAAAATGAAAGTTGCAGAAAATTAAATATGGAAGTTCAATCCCGAAACCACTATACCTTAATGATCTATTTGGAAATTAAATAAAAAAGGAAGTTTAATAGAAAAGTAAATTGCAGAAAATGGAAGTAGAATAAAAATAAAAATGAAAGTTGCATAAAATAAAAAATGGAAGTTCAAACCAAAAACCACTATACTTTAACGATCTATTTGGAAATTAAATAAAAAAGGAAGTTTAATAGAAAAGTAAATTGAATAAAAATGGAAGTTGAATAAAAATAAAAATGGAAGTTGCAGAAAATTAAATATGAAAGTTCAATCCAGAAACCACTATACCTTAACGATCTATTTGGAAATTAAATAAAAAAAAGGAAGTTTAATAGAAAAGTAAATTGAATTAAAATGGAAGTAGAATAGAAATAAAAATGAAATTTGCAGAAAATTAAATATGGAAGTTCAATCCAGAAACCACTATACCTTAACGATCTATTTGGAAATTAAATAAAAAAGAAAGTTTATTAGAAAAGTAAATTGAATAAAAATGGAAGTTGAATAAAAATAAAAATGGAAGTTGCAGAAAATTAAATATGGATGTTCAATCCAGAAACCACTATACCTTAACAATCTGTTTGCAAATTAAATAAAACAGGAAATTTCATAGAAAAGTAAATTGAATAATAATGGAAGTCGAATAAAAATAAAAATGAAAGTTACAGAAAATTAAATATGGAAGTTCAATCCAGAAACCACTATACCTCAACGATCTATTTGGAAATTAAATAAAAAAGGAAGTTTTATAGAAAAGTAAATTGCAAAAAATGGAAGTAGAATAAAAATAAAAATGAAAGTTGCATAAAATTAAATATGGAAGTTCAATTCCGAAACCACTATACCTTAACGATCTATTCGGAAATTAAATAAAAAAGGATGTTTAATAGCAAAGTAAATTGAATAAAAATGGAAGTTGAATAAAAATAAAAATGAAAGTTGCATAAAATAAAAAATGGAAGTTCAATCCAGAAACCACTATACCTTAACGATCTATTTGGAAATTAAATAAAAAAGGAAGTTTAATTGAAAAGTAAATTGAATAAAAATGGAAGTTGAATAAAAATAAAAATGATAGTTGCAGAAAATTAAATATGGAAGTCAATTCAGAAACCACTATACCTTAACGATCTATTTGGAAATTAAATGAAAAAGGAAGTTTAATAGAAAAGTAAATTGCATAAAAATGGAAGTTGCAGAAAATTAAAAGCGGAAGTTCAATCCAAAAACCACTATAACTTAACGATCTGTTTGCAAATTAAATAAAACAGGAAATTTCATAGAAAAGTAAATTGAATAAAAATGGAAGTCGATTAAAAATAAAAATTAAAGTTGCAGAAAATTAAATATGGAAGTTCAATCCAGAAACCACTATACCTTAACGATCTATCTGGAAATTAAATAAAAAATGACGTTTAATAGAAAAGTAAATTGCATAAAACGGAAGTTGAATAAAAATAAAAATGAAAGTTGCAGAAAATTAAATATGGAAGTTCAATTCCGAAACCACTATATCTTAACGATCTATTTGGAAATTAAATAAAAAAGGATGTTTAATAGAAAAGTAAATTGCATAAAATGGAAGTAGAATAAAAATAAAAATGAAAGTTGCTCAAAATTAAAAATGTAAGTTCAATCCAAAAACCACTATACCTTAACGATCTATTTGGAAATTAAATAAAAAAGGGAGTTTAATAGAAAAGTAAATTGAATAAAAATGGAAGTTGAATAAAAATAAAAAAGGAAGTTACAGAAAATTAAATATCGAAGTTCAATCCAGAAACCACTATACCTTAACGATCTATTTGGAAATTAAATAAAAAAGGAAGTTTAATAGAAATGTCAATTGCATAAAAATGGAAGTTGAATAAAAATAAAAATGGGAGTTGCAGAAAATTATATATGGAAGTTCAATCCCGAAACCACTATACCTTAATGATCTATTTGGAAATTAAATAAAAAAGGAAGTTTAATAGGAAAGTAAATTGAATTAAAACGGAAGCAGAATGCAAATAAAAATAAAAGTTGCATAAAATTAAAAATGGAAGTTCAATCCAAAAACCACTATACTTTAACGATCTATTTGGAAATTAAATAAAAAAGGAAGTTTAATAGAAAAGTAAATTGATTAAAAATGGAAGATGAATAAAAATAAAAATGGAAGTTGCAGAAAATTAAATATGGAAGTTCAATCCAGAAACCACTATACCTTAACGATCTATTTGGAAATTAAATAAAAAAGAAAGTTTAATAGAAAAGTAAATTGAATAAAAATGGAAATCGAATAAAAATAAAAATGGAAGTTGCAGAAAATTAAATATGGAAGTTCAATCCAGAAACCACTATACCTTAACGATCTATCTACAAATTAAATAAAAGAGGAAATTTCATAGGAAAGTAAATTGAATAAAAATGGCAGTCGAATAAAAATAAAAATGAAATTTGCAGAAAATTAAATATGGAAGTTGAATCCAGAAACCACTATACCATAACGATCTTTTTGGAAATTAAATAAAAAATGAAGTTTAATAGAACAGCAAATTGCATAAAATGGAAGTTGAATTAAAATAAAAATGAAAGTTGCAGAAAATTAAATATGGAAGTTAAATTCCGAAACCACTATACCTTAACGATCTATTTGGAAATTAAATAAAAAAGGATGTTTAATAGAAAAGTAAATTGCGTAAAATGGAAGTAGAATAAAAATAAAAATGAAAGTTGCATAAAATTAAAAATGCAAGTTCAATCCAAAAACCACTATACTTTAACGATCTATTTGGAAATTAAATAAAAAAGGAAGTTTAATAGAAAAGTAAATTGAATAAAAATGGAAGATGAATAAAAATAAAAATGGAAGTTGCAGAAAATTAAATATGGAAGTTCAATCCAGAAACCACTATACCTTAACGATCTAATTGGCAATTAAATAAAAAAGAAAGTTTAATAGAAAAGTAAATTGAATAAAAATGGAAGTTGAACAAAAATAAAAATAGAAGTTGCAGAAAATTAAATATGGAAGTTCAATCCAGAAACCACTATACCTTAACGATCTGTTTACAAATTAAAGAAAAGAGGAAATTTCATAGAAAAGTAAATTGAATAAAAATGGCAGTCGAATAAAAATAAAAATGAAATTTGCAGAAAATTAAATATGGATGTTCAATCCAGAAACCACTATACCTTAACGATCTATTTGGAAATTAAATAAAAAAGGAAGTTTAATAGAAAAGTAAATTGCATAAAATGGAAGTTGAATAAAAATAAAAGTGAAAGTTGCAGAAAATTAAATATGGAAGTTCAATCCCGAAACCACTATACCTTAACGATCTATTTGGAAATTAAATAAAAATGGATGTTTAATAGAAAAGTAAATTGCATAAAACGAAAGTAGAATAAAAATGAAAATAAAAGTTGCATAAAATTAAAAATGCAAATTCAATCCAAAAAGCACTATACCTTATCGATCTATTTGGAAATTAAATAAAAAAGGAAGTTTAATAGAAAAGTAAATTGAATAAAAATGGAAGTTCAATAAAAATAAAAATTGAAGTTGCAGAAAAGTAAATATGTAAGTTCAATACAGAAACCACTATACCATAACGATCTATTTGGAAATTAAATAAAAAAGGAAGTTTAATAGAAAAATAAATTGCGTAAAAATGGAAGTTGAATAAAAATAAAAATGAAAGTTGCATAAAATTAAATATCGAAGTTCAATCCAGAAACCACTATACCTTAACGATCTATTTGGAAATTAAATAAAAAAGGAAGTTTAATAGAAATGTCAATTGCATAAAAATGGAAGTTGAATAAAAATAAAAATGGGAGTTGCAGAAAATTAAATATGGAAGTTCAATCCCGAAACCACTATACCTTAACGATCTATTTGGAAATTAAATAAAAAAGGAAGTTTAATAGAAAAGTAAATTGCATAAAATGGAAGTAGAATAAAAATAAAAATGGAAGTTGCAGAAAATTAAATATGGAAGTTCAATCCAGAAACCACTATACCTTAACGATCTATTTGGAAATTAAATAAAAAAGAAAGTTTAATAGAAAAGTAAATTGAATAAAAATGGATGTCGAATAAAAATAAAAATGGAAGTTGCAGAAAATTAAATATGGAAGTTCAATCCAGAAACCACTATACCTTAAAGATCTGTTTACAAATTAAATAAAAGAGGAAATTTCATAGAAAAGTAAATTGAATAAAAATGGTAGTCGAATAAAAATAAAAATGAAATTTGCAGAAAATTAAATATGGAAGTTGAATCCAGAAACAACTATACCATAACGATCTATTTGGAAATTAAATAAAAAATGAAGTTTCATAGAAAAGTAAATTGCATAAAATGGAAGTTGAATAAAAATAAAAATGAAAGTTGCGGAAAATTAAATATGGAAGTTCAATTCCGAAACCACTATACCTTAACGATCTATTTGGAAATTAAATAAAAAAGGATGTTTAATAGAAAAGTAAATTGCGTAAAATGGAAGTAGAATAAAAATAAAAATGAAAGTTACATAAAATTAAAAATGGAAGTTCAATCCAAAAACCACTATACTTTAACGATCTATTTGGAAATTAAATAAAAAAGGAAGTTTAATAGAAAAGTAAATTGAATTAAAATGGAAGTAGAATAAAAACAAAAATGAAATTTGCAGAAAATTAGATATGGAAGTTCAATCCAGAAACAACTATACCTTAACGACCTATTTGGAAATTAAATAAAAAAGAAAGTTTAATAGAAAAGTAAATTGAATAAAAATGGAAGTTGCAGAAATTTAAAAGCGGAAGTTCAATCCAAAAACTACTATACCTTAACGATCTGTTTGCAAATTAAATAAAACAGGAAATTTCATAGAAAAGTAAATTGAATAAAAATGGAAGTCGAATAAAAATAAAATTGAAAGTTGCAGAAAATTAAATATGGAAGTTCAATCCAGAAACCACTATACCTTAACGATCTATTTGGAAATTAAATAAAAAAGGAAGTTTAATAGAAAAGTAAATTGCATAAAATGGAAGTTGAATAAAAATAAAAATCAAAGTTGCAGAAAATTAAATATGGAAGTTCAATCCAGAAACCACTATACCATAACGATCTATTTGGAAATTAAATAAAAAATGAAGCTTAATAGAAAAATAAATTGCATAAAATGGAAGTTGAATAAAAAAAAATGAAAGTTGCAGAAAATTAAATATGGAAGTTCAATTCCGAAACCACAATACCTTAACGATCTATTGGGAATTTAAATAAAAAAGGATGTTTAATAGAAAAGTAAACTGCATAAAATGGAAGTAGAATAAAAATAAAAATGAAAGTTGCTTAAAATTAAAAATTGAAGTCCAATCCAAAAACCACTATACCTTAACGATCTATTTGGAAATTAAATAAAAAAGGAAGTTTAATAGAAAAGTAAATTGAATAAAAATGGAAGTTGAATAAAAATAAAAATGGAAGTTGCAGAAAATTAAATATGGAAGTTCAATCCAGAAACCACTATACCTTAACGATCTATTTGGAAATTAAACAAAAAAAGGAAGTTTAATAGAAAAGTAAATTGAATAAAAATGGCAGTCGAATAAAAATAAAAATGAAATTTGCAGAAAATTAAATATGGATGCTCAATCCAGAAACCACTATACCATAACGATCTATTTGGAAATCAAATAAAAAAGGAAGTTTAATAGAAAAGTAAATTGCATAAAATGGAAGTTGAATAAAAATAAAAGTGAAAGTTGCAGAAAATTAAATATGGAAGTTCAATCCCGAAACCACTATACCTTAACGATCTATTTGGAAATTAAATAAAAAAGGATGTTTAATAGAGAAGTAAATTGCATAAAACGAAAGTAGAATAAAAATAAAAATGAAAGTTGCATAAAATTAAAAATGGAAATTCAATCCAAAAAGCACTATACCTTAACGATCTATTTGGAAATTAAATAAAAAAAAGGAAGTTTAATAGAAAAGTAAATTGAATAAAAATGGAAGTTCAATAAAAATAAAAATGGAAGTTGCAGAAAATTAAATATAGAAGTTCAATCCAGAAACCACTTTACCTTAACGATCTATTTGGAAATTAAATAAACAAGGAAGTTTAATAGAAAAGTAAATTGAATAAAAATGGAAGTTGAATAAAAATAAGAATTGAAGTTGCAGAAAATTAAATATGTAAGTTCAATACAGAAACCACTATACCATAACGATCTATTTGGAAATTAAATAAAAAAGGAAGTTTAATAGAAAAGTAAATTGCATAAAAATGGAAGTTGAATAAAAATAAAAATGAAAGTTGCATAAAATTAAAAATGGAAGTTTAATCCAAAAACCACAATACTTTAACGATCTATTTGGTAATTAAATAAAAAATGAAGTTTAACAGAAAAGTAAGTTGAATAAAAATGGAATTTGAATAAAAATAAAAATGAAAGTTGTAGAAAATTAAATATGGAAGTTCAATCCAGAAACCACTATACCTTAACGATCTGTTTGGAAATTAAATAAAAAAGGAAGTTTAATAGAAAAGTAAGTTGAATAAAAATTGAAGTTGAATAAAAATAAAAAGGAAAGTTGTAGAAAATTTAAAGCGGAAGTTCAATCCCGAAACCACTATACCTTAACGATCTATTTGGAAATTAAATAAAAAGGAAGTTTAACAGAAAAGTAAATTGAACAAAAATGGAAGTAGAATAAAAATAGAAAAGAAAGTTGCTTTAAATGAAAAATGGAAGTTCAATCCAAAAACCACTATACCTTAACGATCTACTCGGATATTAAATAAAAAATGATGTTTAATAGAAAAGTAAATCGAATAAAAATGGAAGTTGAATAAAAACAAAAATGAAAGATGCAAAAAATTAAAAATGGCAGTTTAATCCAAAAACCACCATACCTTAACGATCTATTTGGAAATTAAACAAAAAAGGAAGTTGAGTAGAAAAGAAACTTGAATAAAAAAAGAAGTTGAATAAAAATTAAACTGGATGTTGCAGAAATGTAAAAATGGAAGTTCATTGAAGAAACCACTATACCTGAACGATTTATTTGGAAATTAAATAAAAAGGGATGTTTAATAGAAAAGTAAATTGAATAAAAATGGAACTTGAATAAAAATAAAAAGGAAAGTTGCATAAAATTAAATATGGAAGTTCAATCCAGAAACCACTATACCTTAACGATCTATTTGGAAATTAAATAAAAAAGGAAGTTTAATAGAAAAGTAAATTGCATAAAATGGAAGTAGAGTAAAAAAAAAAAATGAAAGTTGCATAAAATTAAAATTGGAAGTTCAATCCAAAAACCACTATACTTTAACGATCTATTTGGAAATTAAATTAAAAAGAAAGTTTAATAGAAAAGTAAATTGAATAAAATTGGAAGTTGAATAAAAATAAAAATGGAAGTTGCAGAAAATTAAATATGGAAGTTCAATCCAGAAACCACTATATCTTAACGATCTATTTGGAAATTAAATAAAAAAGGAAGTTCAATAGAAAAGTAAATTCAATAAAAATGGAAGTTGAATAAAAATAAAAATGGAAGTTGCAGAAAATTAAATATGGAAGTTCAATCCAGAAACCACTACACCTTAACGATCTATTTGGAAATTAAATAAAAAAGGAAGTTGAGAATAAAAGAAACTTGAATAAAAAAGGAAGTCAAATAAGAATAAAACTAGAAGTTGCAGAAATGTAAAAATGGAAGTTCATTCAAGAAACCACTATACCTTAACGTTCTATTTGGAAATTAACGAAAAAAGGATGTCTAGTAGAAAAGTAAATTGAATAAAAATGGAAGTTGAATAAAAATAAAAAGAAAAGTTGCATAAAATAAAAAGTAGAAGTTCAATCCAGAAACCACTATACCATAACAATCTGTTTGAAAATTAAATAAAAAAGGAAGTTTAATGGAAAAGTAAATTAAACAAAAACGGAAGTAGAATAAAAATAAAAATGAAAGTTGCAGAAAATTAAATATGGAAGTTCAATCCAGAAACCACTATACCTTAACGATCTATTTCGAAATTAAACAAAAAAAGGAAGTTTAATAGAAAAGTAAATTGAATAAAAATGGCAGTGGAATAAAAATAAAAATGAAATTTGCAGAAAATTAAATATGGAAGTTCAATCCAGAAACCACTATACCATAACGATCTATTTGGAAATTAAATAAAAAAGGAAGTATAATAGAAAAGTAAATTGCATAAAAATGGAAGTTGAATAAAAATAAAAATGAAAGTTGCATAAAATTAAAAATGGAAGTTCAATCCAAAAACCACAATACTTTAACGATCTATTTGGTAATTAAATAAAAAATGAAGTTTAACAGAAAAGTAAGTTGAATAAAAATGGAATTTGAATAAAAATAAAAATGAAAGTTGTAGAAAATTAAATATGGAAGTTCAATCCAGAAACCACTATACCTTAACGATCTATTTGGAAATTAAATAAAAAAGGAAGTTTAATAGAAAAGTAAGTTGAATAAAAATTGAAATTGAATAAAAATAAAAAGGATAGTTGCAGAAAATTTAAAGCGGAAGTTCAATCCCGAAACCACTATACCTTAACGATCTATTTGGAAATTAAATAAAAAGGAAGTTTAACAGAAAAGTAAATTGAACAAAAATGGAAGTAGAATAAAAATAAAAAAGAAAGTTGCTTAAAATTAAAAATGGAAGTTCAATCCAAAAACCACTATACCTTAACGATCTACTCGGATATTAAATAAAAAATGATGTTTAATAGAAAAGTAAATCGAATAAAAATGGAAGTTGAATAAAAACAAAAATGAAAGATGCAAAAAATTAAAAATGGCAGTTTAATCCAAAAACCACTATACCTTAACGATCTATTTGGAAATTAAACAAAAAAGGAAGTTGAGTAGAAAAGAAACTTGAATAAAAAAAGAAGTTGAATAAAAATTAAACGGGATGTTGCAGAAATGTAAAAATGGAAGTTCATTGAAGAAACCACTATACCTTAACGATTTATTTGGAAATTAAATAAAAAAGGATGTTTAATAGAAAAGTAAATTGAATAAAAATGGAACTTGAATAAAAATAAAAAGGAAAGTTGCATAAAATTAAATATGGAAGTTCAATCCAGAAACCACTATACCTTAACGATCTATTTGGAAATTAAATAAAAAAGGAAGTTTAATAGAAAAGTAAATTGCATAAAATGGAAGTAGAGTAAAAAAAAAAAAATGAAAGTTGCATAAAATTAAAATTGGAAGTTCAATCCAAAAACCACTATACTTTAACGATCTATTTGGAAATTAAATTAAAAAGAAAGTTTAATAGAAAAGTAAATTGAATAAAATTGGAAGTTGAATAAAAATAAAAATGGAAGTTGCAGAAAATTAAATATGGAAGTTCAATCCAGAAACCACTATATCTTAACGATCTATTTGGAAATTAAATAAAAAAGGAAGTTCAATAGAAAAGTAAATTCAATAAAAATGGAAGTTGAATAAAAATAAAAATGGAAGTTGCAGAAAATTAAATATGGAAGTTCAATCCAGAAACCACTACACCTTAACGATCTATTCGGAAATTAAATAAAAAAGGAAGTTGAGAATAAAAGAAACTTGAATAAAAAAGGAAGTCAAATAAAAATAAAACTAGAAGTTGCAGAAATGTAAAAATGGAAGTTCATTCAAGAAACCACTATACCTTAACGTTCTATTTGGAAATTAAAGAAAAAAGGAAGCCTAGTGGAAAAGTAAATTGAATAAAAATGGAAGTTGAATAAAAATAAAAAGAAAAGTTGCATAAAATAAAAAGTAGATGTTCAATCCAGAAACCACTATACCATAACGATCTGTTTGAAAATTAAATAAAAAAGGAAGTTTAATGGAAAAGTAAATTAAACAAAAACGGAAGTAGAATAAAAATAAAAATGAAAGTTGCAGAAAATTAAATATGGAAGTTCAATCCAGAAACCACTATACCTTAACGATCTATTTGGAAATTAAATAAAAAAAGGAAGTTTAATAGAAAAGTAAATTGAATAAAAATGGCAGTGGAATAAAAATAAAAATGAAATTTGCAGAAAATTAAATATGGAAGTTCAATCCAGAAACCACTATACCATAACGATCTATTTGGAAATTAAATAAAAAAGGAAGTTTAATAGAAAAGTAAATTGCATAAAATGGAAGTTGAATAAAAATAAAAGTGAAAGTTGCAGAAAATTAAATATGGAAGTTCAATCCCGAAACCACTATACCTTAACGATCTATTTGGAAATTAAATAAAAAAGGATGTTTAATAGAAAAGTAAATTGCATAAAACGAAAGTAGAATAAAAAAAAAATGAAAGTTGCATAAAATTACAAATGGAAATTCAATCCAGAAACCACTATACCTTAACGATCTATTTGGAAATTAAATAAAAAAGGAAGTTTAATGGAAAAGTAAATTAAACAAAAACGGAAGTAGAATAAAAATATAAATGGAAGTTACCGAAAATTAAATATAGAAGTTCAATCCTGAAACCACTATACCTTAACGATCTATTTGGAAATTAAATAAAAAAGGAAGTTTAATAGAAAAGTAAATTGAATAAAAATGGCAGTGGAATAAAAATAAAAATGAAATTTGCAGAAAATTAAATATGGAAGTTCAATCTAGAAGCCACTATACCATAACGATCTATTTGGAAATTAAACAAAAAAGGAAGTTTAATTGAAAAGTAAATTGCATAAAAATGGAAGTTGAATAAAAATAAAAATGAAAGTTGCATAAAATTAAAAATGGAAGTTCAATCCAAAACCACAATACTTTAACGATCTATTTGGTAATTAAATAAAAAATGAAGTTTAACCGAAAAGTAAGTTGAATAAAAATGGAATTTGAATAAAAATAAAAATGAAAGTTGTAGAAAATTAAATATGGAAGTTCAGTCCAGAAACCACTATACCTTAACGATCTATTTGGAAATTAAATAAAAAAGGAAGTTTAATAGAAAAGTAAGTTGAATAAAAATTGAAGTTGAATAAAAATAAAAAGGAAAGTTGCAGAAAATTTAAAGCGGAAGTTCAATCCCGAAACCATTATACCTTAACGATCTATTTGGAAATTAAATAACAAGGAAGTTTAACAGAAAAGTAAATTGAACAAAAATGGAAGTAGAATAAAAATAAAAAAGAAAGTTGCTTAAAATTAAAAATGGAAGTTCAATCCAAAAACCACTATACCTTAACGATCTACTCGGATATTAAATAAAAAATGATGTTTAATAGAAAAGTAAATCGAATAAAAATGGAAGTTGAATAAAAACAAAAATGAAAGATGCAAAAAATTAAAAATGGCAGTTTAATCCAAAAACCACTATACCTTAACGATCTATTTGGAAATTAAACAAAAAAGGAAGTTGAGTAGAAAAGAAACTTGAATAAAAAAAGAAGTTGAATAAAAATTAAACTGGATGTTGCAGAAATGTAAAAATGGAAGTTCATTGAAGAAACCACTATACCTTAACGATTTATTTGGAAATTAAATAAAAAAGGATGTTTAATAGAAAAGTAAATTGAATAAAAATGGAACTTGAATAAAAATAAAAAGGAAAGTTGTATAAAATTAAATATGGAAGTTCAATCCAGAAACCACTATACCTTAACGATCTATTTGGAAATTAAATAAAAAAGGAAGTTTAATAGAAAAGTAAATTGCATAAAATGGAAGTAGAGTAAAAAAAAAAAAATGAAAGTTGCATAAAATTAAAATTGGAAGTTCAATCCAAAAACCACTATACTTTAACGATCTATTTGGAAATTAAATTAAAAAGAAAGTTTAATAGAAAAGTAAATTGAATAAAATTGGAAGTTGAATAAAAATAAAAATGGAAGTTGCAGAAAATTAAATATGGAAGTTCAATCCAGAAACCACTATATCTTAACGATCTATTTGGAAATTAAATAAAAAAGGAAGTTCAATAGAAAAGTAAATTCAATAAAAATGGAAGTTGAATAAAAATAAAAATGGAAGTTGCAGAAAATTAAATATGGAAGTTCAATCCAGAAACCACTACACCTTAACGATCTATTCGGAAATTAAATAAAAAAGGAAGTTGAGAATAAAAGAAACTTGAATAAAAAAGGAAGTCAAATAAAAATAAAACTAGAAGTTGCAGAAATGTAAAAATGGAAGTTCATTCAAGAAACCACTATACCTTAACGTTCTATTTGGAAATTAAAGAAAAAAGGAAGTCTAGTGGAAAAGTAAATTGAATAAAAATGGAAGTTGAATAAAAATAAAAAGAAAAGTTGCATAAAATAAAAAGTAGATGTTCAATCCAGAAACCACTATACCATAACGATCTGTTTGAAAATTAAATAAAAAAGGAAGTTTAATCGAAAAGTAAATTAAACAAAAACGGAAGTAGAATAAAAATAAAAATGAAAGTTGCAGAAAATTAAATATGGAAGTTCAATCCAGAAACCACTATACCTTAACGATCTATTTGGAAATTAAATAAAAAAAGGAAGTTTAATAGAAAAGTAAATTGAATAAAAATGGCAGTGGAATAAAAATAAAAATGAAATTTGCAGAAAATTAAATATGGAAGTTCAATCCAGAAACCACTATACCATAACGATCTATTTGGAAATTAAATAAAAAAGGAAGTTTAATAGAAAAGTAAATTGCATAAAATGGAAGTTGAATAAAAATAAAAGTGAAAGTTGCAGAAAATTAAATATGGAAGTTCAATCCCGAAACCAGTATACCTTAACGATCTATTTGGAAATTAAATAAAAATGGATGTTTAATAGAAAAGTAAATTGCATAAAACGAAAGTAGAATAAAAAAAAATGAAAGTTGCATAAAATTAAAAATGGAAATTCAATCCAGAAACCACTATACCTTAACGATCTATTTGGAAATTAAATAAAAAAGGAAGTTTAATGGAAAAGTAAATTAAACAAAAACGGAAGTAGAATAAAAATAAAAATGGAAGTTGCAGAAAATTAAATATAGAAGTTCAATCCAGAAACCACTATACCTTAACGATCTATTTGGAAATTAAATAAAAAAGGAAGTTTAATAGAAAAGTAAATTGAATAAAAATGGCAGTGGAATAAAAAGAAAAATGAAATTTGCAGAAAATTAAATATGGAAGTTCAATCCAGAAACCACTATACCATAACGATCTATTTGGAAATTAAATAAAAAAGGAAGTTTAATTGAAAAGTAAATTGCATAAAAATGGAAGTTGAATAAAAATAAAATTGAAAGTTGCATAAAATTAAAAATGGAAGTTCAATCCAAAAACCACAATACTTTAACGATCTATTTGGTAATTAAATAAAAAATGAAGTTTAACAGAAAAGTAAGTTGAATAAAAATGGAATTTGAATAAAAATAAAAATGAAAGTTGTAGAAAATTAAATATGGAAGTTCAATCTAGAAACCACTATACCTTAACGATCTATTTGGAAATTAAATAAAAAAGGAAGTTTAATAGAAAAGTAAGTTGAATAAAAATTGAAGTTGAATAAAAATAAAAAGGAAAGTTGCAGAAAATTTAAAGCGGAAGTTCAATCCCGAAACCACTATACCTTAACGATCTATTTGGAAATTAAATAAAAAGGAAGTTTAACAGAAAAGTAAATTGAACAAAAATGGAAGTAGAATAAAAATAAAAAAGAAAGTTGCTTAAAATTAAAAATGGAAGTTCAATCCAAAAACCACTATACGTTAACGATCTACTCGGATATTAAATAAAAAATGATGTTTAATAGAAAAGTAAATCGAATAAAAATGGAAGTTGAATAAAAACAAAAATGAAAGATGCAAAAAATTAAAAATGGCAGTTTAATCCAAAAACCACTATACCTTAACGATCTATTTGGAAATTAAACAAAAAAGGAAGTTGAGTAGAAAAGAAACTTGAATAAAAAAAGAAGTTGAATAAAAATTAAACTGGATGTTGCAGAAATGTAAAAATGGAAGTTCATTGAAGAAACCACTATACCTTAACGATTTATTTGGAAATTAAATAAAAAAGGATGTTTAATAGAAAAGTAAATTGAATAAAAATGGAACTTGAATAAAAATAAAAAGGAAAGTTGCATAAAATTAAATATGGAAGTTCAATCCAGAAACCACTATACCTTAACGATCTATTTGGAAATTAAATAAAAAAGGAAGGTTAATAGAAAAGTAAATTGCATAAAATGGAAGTAGAGTAAAAAAAAAAATGAAAGTTGCATAAAATTAAAATTGGAAGTTCAATCCAAAAACCACTATACTTTAACGATCTATTTGGAAATTAAATTAAAAAGAAAGTTTAATAGAAAAGTAAATTGAATAAAATTGGAAGTTGAATAAAAATAAAAATGGAAGTTGCAGAAAATTAAATATGGAAGTTCAATCCAGAAACCACTATATCTTAACGATCTATTTGGAAATTAAATAAAAAAGGAAGTTCAATAGAAAAGTAAATTCAATAAAAATGGAAGTTGAATAAAAATAAAAATGGAAGTTGCAGAAAATTAAATATGGAAGTTCAATCCAGAAACCACTACACCTTAACGATCTATTTGGAAATTAAATAAAAAAGGAAGTTGAGAATAAAAGAAACTTGAATAAAAAAGGAAGTCAAATAAAAATAAAACTAGAAGTTGCAGAAATGTAAAAATGGAAGTTCATTCAAGAAACCACTATACCTTAACGTTCTATTTGGAAATTAAAGAAAAAAGGATGTCTAGTAGAAAAGTAAATTGAATAAAAATGGAAGTTGAATAAAAATAAAAAGAAAAGTTGCATAAAATAAAAAGTAGAAGTTCAATCCAGAAACCACTATACCATAACGACCTGTTTGAAAATTAAATAAAAAAGGAAGTTTAATGGAAAAGTAAATTAAACAAAAACGGAAGTAGAATAAAAATGAAAATGAAAGTTGCAGAAAATTAAATATGGAAGTTCAATCCAGAAACCACTATACCTTAACGATCTATTTGAAATTAAATAAAAAAGGAAGTTTAA
Source organism: Camellia sinensis (assembly GCF_055761805.1). NCBI lineage: Eukaryota > Viridiplantae > Streptophyta > Magnoliopsida > Ericales > Theaceae > Camellia > Camellia sinensis. Next base: position 37,183,717 of record NW_028128987.1, read on the forward strand.
TAGAAAAGTAAATTAAATAAAAATGGAAGTTGAATAAAAACAAAAATGGAAGTTGCAGAAAATTAAATATGGAATTTCAATCCAGAAACCACTATATTTTTACGATATGTTTGGAAATTACATAAAAAAAGGAAGTTTAATAGAAAAGTAAATTGAATTAAAATGGAAGTTGAAGAAAAATAAAAATGAAAGTTGCAGAAAATTAAAAGCGGAAGTTCAAACCCGAAACCACTATACCTTAACGATCTATTTGGAAATTAGATAAAAAAGGAAGTTTAACAGAAAAGTAAATTGAATAAAAATGGAAGTTGAATAAAAATAAAAAGGGAAGTTGCAGAAAATTAAAAGCGGAAGTTCAATCCCGAAACCACTATACCTTAACGATCTATTTGGAAATCAAATAAAAAAGGAAGTTTAATAGAAAAGTAAATTGAATAAAAATGGAAGTTGAATAAAAATAAAAATGAAAGTTGCATAAAATTAAAAATGGAAGTTCAATCCAGAAACCACTATACCTTAACGATCTATTTGGAAATTAAATAAAAAAGGAAGTTTAATAGAAAACTAAATTGCATAAAATGGAAGTTGAATTAAAATAAAAATTAAAGTTGCATAAAATTAAAAACGGAAGTTCAATGCAAAAACCACTATACCTTAACAATCTATTTGGAAATTAAATAAAAAAAGAACTTGAGTAGAAAAGAAACTTGAATAAAAAAGGAAGTTAAATAAAAATAAAAATGGAAGTTGCAGAAAATTAAAAATGGAGGTTCATTCCAGAAACCACTATACCTTAACGATCTATTTGGAAATTAAATAAAAAAGAAGTTTAATTGAAGAGTAAATTGATTAAAAATGGAAGTAAAATAAAAATAGAGAAGAAAGTTGCATAAAATTAAAAATGGAAGTTCAATCCAGAAACCACTATACCTTAACGATCTACTTGGAAATTAAATAAAAAAAGAAGTTTAATAGGAAAGTAAATTGAATTAAAACGGAAGTTGAATAAAAATAAAAAGGAATGTTGCAAAAAATTAAAAGCGGAAGTTCAATCCCGAAACCACTATACCTTAACGATCTATTTGGAAATCAAATAAAAAAGGAAGTTTAATAGAAAAGTAAATTGAATAAAAATGGAAGTTGAATAAAAATAAAAATGAAAGTTGCATAAAATTAAAAATGGAAGTTCAATCCAAAAACCACTATACCTTAACGATCTATTTGGAAATTAAATAAAAAAGGAAGTTTAATAGAAAAGTAAATTGAATAACATTGGAAGTTGAATAAAAATAACAAATGAAAGTGGCATAAAATTAAAAATGGAAGTTCAATCCCGAAACCACTATACCTTAACGATCTATTTGGAAATTAAATAAAAAAGGAAGTTGAGTAGAAAAGAAACTTGAATAAAAAAGGAAGTTAAATAAAAATAAAAGTGGAAGTTGCAGAAAATTAAAAATGGAAGTTCATTTCAGAAACCACTACACCTTAACGATCTATTTGGAAATCAAATAAAAAAGGAAGTTTAATAGAAAAGTAAATTGAATAAAAATGGAAGTTGAATAAAAATAAAAATGAAAGTTGCATAAAATTAAAAATGGAAGTTCAATCCAAAAATCACTATACCTTAACGATCTATTTGAAAATTAAATAAAAAAGGAAGTTTAATAGAAAAGTAAATTGATTAAAAATGGAAGTAAAATAAAAATAAAAATGAAAGTTGCATAAAATTAAAAATGAAAGTTCAATCCCGAAACCACTATACCTTAACGATCTATTTGGAAATTAAATAAAAAAGGAAGTTGAGTAGAAAAGAAACTTGAATAAAAAAGGAAGTTAAATAAAAATAAAAGTGGAAGTTGCAGAAAATTAAAAATGGAAGTTTATTTCAGAAACCACTACACCTTAACGATCTATTTGGAAATCAAATAAAAAGGGAAGTTGAATAAAAATAAAAATGAAAGTTGCCTAAAATTAAAAATGGAAGTTCAATCCAAAAACCACTATACCTTAACGATCTATTTGAAAATTAAATAAAAAAAGAAGTTTAATAGAAAAGTAAATTGATTAAAAATGGAAGTAAAATAAAAATAAAAATGAAAGTTGCATAAAATTAAAAATGGAAGTTCAATCTAGAAACCACTATACCTTAAAGATCTATTTGGAAATTAAATAAAAAAGGAAGTTTAATAGAAAAGTAAATTGAATAAAAATGGAAGTTGAATAAAAATAAAAATGAAAGTTGCAGAAAATTAAATATGAAAGTTCAATCTAGAAACCACTATACCTTAACGATCTATTTGGAAATTAAACAAAAAAGGAAGTTTAATAGAAAAGTAAATTGAATAAAAATGGAAGTTGAATAAAAATAAAAATGAAAGTTGCAAAAAATTAAATATGGAAGTTCAATCCAGAAACCACTATACCTTAACGATCTATTTGGAAATTAAATAAGAAAGGAAGTTTAGTAGAAAAGAAACTTGAATAAAAATGGAAGTCAGATAAAAATAAAACTAGAAGTTGCAGAAATGTAAAAATGGAAGTTCATTCAAGAAACCACTATACCTTAACGATCTATTTGGAAATTGAATAAAAAAGGATGTCTAATAGAAAAGTAAATTGTAGAAAAATGGAAGTTGAATAAAAATAAAATGGAAAGTTGCATAAAATAAAAAAGGAAGTTTAATGGAAAAGTAAATTAAATAAAAATGGAAGTACAATAAAAAGAAAAATGAAAGTTGCAGAAAATTAAAAATGGAAGTTCAATCCAAAAGCCACTACACCTTAACGATCTATTTGGAAATTAAATAAAAAAGGAAGTTTAATAGAAAAGTAAATTGAATAAAAATGGAAGTTGAAAAAAAATAAAAAGGGAAGTTGCAGAAAATTAAAAGCAGATGTTCAATCCCGAAACCACTATACCTTAACGATCTATTTGGAAATCAAATAAAAAAGGAAGTTTAATAGAAAAGTAAATTGAATAAAAATGGAAGTTGAATAAAAATAAAAATGAAAGTTGCGCAAAATTAAAAATGGAAGTTCAATCCAAAAACCACTATACCTTAACGATCTATTTGGAAATTAAATAAAAAAGGAAGTTTAATAGAAAAGTAAATTGAATAAAAATGGATGTTGAATTAAAATAAAAATGAAAGTTCCATAAAATTAAAAATGGAAGTACAATTCTGAAACCACTATACCTTAACGATCTATTTGAAAATTAAATAAAAAAGGAAGTTGAGTGGAAAAGAAACTTGAATAAAAAGGAAGTTAAATAAAAATAAAAGTGGAAGTTGCAGAAAATTAAAAATGGAAGTTCATTTCAGAAACCACTATACCTTAACGATCTATTTGGAAATCAAATAAAAAAGGAAGTTTAATAGAAAAGTAAATTGAATAAAAATGGAAGTTGAATAAAAATAAAAATGAAAGTTGCGCAAAATTAAAAATGGAAGTTCAATCCAAAAACCACTATACCTTAACGATCTATTTGGAAATTAAATAAAAAAGGAAGTTTAATAGAAAAGTAAATTGAATAAAAATGGATGTTGAATTAAAATAAAAATGAAAGTTGCACAAAATTAAAAATGGAAGTACAATCCTGAAACCACTATACCTTAACGATCTATTTGAAAATTAAATAAAAAAGGAAGTTGAGTGGAAAAGAAACTTGAATAAAAAAGGAAGTTAAATAAAAATAAAAGTGGAAGTTGCAGAAAATTAAAAATGGAAGTTCATTTCAGAAACCACTATACCTTGACGATCTATTTGGAAATCAAATAAAAAAGGAAGTTTAATAGAAAAGTAAATTGAATAAAAATGGAAGTTGAATAAAAATTAAAATGAAAGTTGCATAAAATTAAAAATGGAAGTTCAATCCAAAAACCACTATACCTTAACGATCTATTTGGAAATTAAATAAAAAAAGAAGTTTAATAGAAAAGAAAATTGATTAAAAATGAAAGTAAAATAAAAATAAAAATGAAAGTGGCATAAAATTAAAAATGGAAGTTCAATCCAGAAACCACTATACCTTAACGATATATTTGGAAATTAAATAAAAAAGAAAGTCCAATAGAAAAGTAAATTGAATAAAAATGAAAGTTGAATAAAAATAAAAATGAAAGTTGCAGAAAATTAAATATGGAAGTTCAATCCAGAAACCAATATACGTTCACGATCTATTTGGAAATTAAATAAAAAAAGGAAGTTTAATAGAAAAGTAAATTGCATAAAATGGAAGTTGAATAAAAATAAAAATGAAAGTTGCATAAAATTAAAAATGGAAGTTCAATCCAAAAACCACTATGACTTAACGATCTATTTGGAAATTAAATAAAAAAGGAAGTCTAATAGAAAAGGAAATTGAATAAAAATGGAAGTTGAATAAAAATAAAAATGAAAGTTGCAGAAAATTAAATATGGAAGTTCAATCCTGAAACCAATATACGTTCACGATCTATTTGGAAATTAAATAAAAAAAGGAAGTTTAATAGAAAAGTAAATTGCATAAAATGGAAGTTGAATAAAAATAAAAATGAGAGTTGCATAAAATTAAAAATGGAAGTTCAATCCAAAAACCACTATGCCTTAACGATCTATTTGGAAATTAAATAAAAAAGGAAGTTTAATAGAAAAGTAAATTGAATAAAAATGGAAGTTGAATAAAAATAAAAATGAAAGTTGCATAAAATTAAAAATGGAAGTTCAATCCAAAAACCACTATACCTTAACGATCTATTTGGAAATTAAATAAAAAACGAAGTTGAGTAGAAAAGAAACTTTAATAAAAAAGGACGTTAAGTAAAAATAAAAATGGTAGTTGCAGAAAATTAAAAATGGAAGTTCATTCCCGAAACCACTATACCTTAACGATCTATTTGGAAATTAAATAAAAGAGGAAGTTTAATAGAAAAGTAAATTGAATAAAAATGGAAGTAGACTTTAAATAAAAATGAAAGTTGCATAAAATTAAAAATGAAAGTTCAATCCGAAAACCACTATACCTTTGCGATCTATTTGGAAATTAAATAAAAAAGGAAGTTTAATAGGAAAGTAAGTTGAATTAAAATGGAAGTAGAATAAAAATAAAAATGAAAGTTGCATAGAATTAAAAATGGAAGTTCAATCGAGAAACCACTATACCTTAACGATCTATTTGGAAATTAAATAAAAAAGGAAGTTTAACAGAAAAGTAAATTGAGTAAAAATGGAAGTTGAATAAAAATCAAAATGAAAGTTGTAGAAAATTAAATATGGAAGTTCAATCCAGAAACCACTTTACCTTAACGATCTATTTGGAAATTAAATAAAAAAGGAAGTTTAATAGAAAAGTAAATTGAATAAAAATAGAAGTTGAATAAAAATAAAAATGAAAGTTGCATAAAATTAAAAATGGAAATTCAATCCAAAAACCACTATACCTTAACGATCTATTTGGAAATTAAATATAAAAGGAAGTCGAGTAGAAAAGAATCTTGAATAAAAAAGAAAGTTAAATAAAAATAAAAATGGAAGTTGCAGAAAATTAAAAATGGAAGTTCATTCCAGAAACCACTATACCTTAACTGTCACGACCCCAAACCGCCCCTAGTAGTTTGTTGCCATGATGGCCAGTAATCCGTAATTACCGAAGGCCAACTCTTCAAAACTTAACACAATCAGAGTATGGATATAGGGGCTCACTAACGCGGAAGCAATAAATCAAATACAAGTGGTCCATAAGAGCTGTGCGTAGATCAAAAGCAAATGCCAAACATTCCAATTAAATTTACAACTTAATTACATCAAGGTAAAAAAAATACATGTTACATCTTGATCAAAAGGCTTCTCGAGCCGACATAAACAAAATGCAGCTAATACAAGTCAAGAAGCATGATTTTCAAGATTTGCCGACATGTAAAACAGGGCACCGCCGACGTAAATACAAAAGTAAGGCCGACATATACACGAATCCAAAACAAGCATCCAAAACGAACTAGGCGTCGCCGCCGTCCTGCTCATCACCTACATATATATAGAGGGGTGAGTACAAAACTCAGTGAATGGTACTAAAAATAAAGGTTTTGCATGAATAAAGCCGAGGTCCTTCAAAATGAAACGCATCAGAACTTTAACAAGACAAAGGATAAACCGTATTCATCAATCAATTATTACAAGTATCCAGAGATGTTTACTGACATAGGCAAAACAAGGGATGAACCGTATTCATCATTCAAGTATCATAACATCGGCGAAACAAGGGATGAACCGTATTCATCATTCAAGTATCGAACATCGGCGAAGCAAGGGATGAACCGTATTCATCATTCAAGTATCGAACATCGGCGAAGCAAGGGATGAACCGTATTCATCATTCAAGTATCATAACATCGGCGAACAAGGGATGAACCGTATTCATCATTCAAGTATCATAACATCGGCGAACAAGGGATGAACCGTATTCATCATTCAAGTATCATAAGCTGTACGATCCGTAATCGTTTGGTCAAAAGTATTGCGAAAGTTTAAAGTCCTCCAATACAAGGGACTTGTGTTACTTAGGCCCGTAGCCCGATTTAACAAGGACCGTATCCTTTACACATAGTACTGCGAAAGTTTAGAGTCCTCCAGCACAAGGGACTTTCCGAGATTAGCAATCAAATAAGGCCATTTATTCATGCTTAGCAAATACCACGTCAAAACAAACGAAACAAGATTTATCAAAAGCAGGTGTAACATAGCTTTATTAGAAATACCACTCACCTAGTTCTTCAGGTGTAGACTCAAGCAAATATCAAGAACCTACAATCACATGGCAAGTCACATTCTCAAAGCAAGCTCCAAATACATGCAAATGATCTCGGCACTCTTGCCAGATCCAAGTCAAAGGCAAAGCAAAACAAACTGGGAGTTTAAACGCTGCTCCTGTTCCTCGAAAACACACTGGGTACAGTCCAGGGCTAAGCCGAGGTCCCGCTAAACAAAGTCAGGAAAAAATCTGGGTTTTCCTTTGAAGAATATGAAGAACATGATCATTGAAAGATGGATGCAAGCTCACAACTTGTTACAAAAATCTAAGTTTTCATGCCAAGAGTTCAAAATATGTGGACCTGGGTACCCATCAAGGAAAAGCATGCAAGAACAGACACAAAACATGATTTTCGTTCCAAACTTTTCGATCAAAAAGAGACCTTTTTCAAGAACACATGGAAAACCGTTTTCTCTTTCTAAACCAACTCCAAAACGATGCATGACATGCAAAACAAATCCGATCATGCAATGCAGCTAGATATACAGCAAGAACAACCAAAGGAGATCAAGATTCTAACCTCAAAACTCGGATCTAACGGCTCAAGCCACAAAGATCAAGCTTGGGAGACTACTCTCACTCAAGAACTCTTCTCTAGAGCTTCTCTCTCTAAAACAAAGATTGAGACAAGGAAAATGATTTGTTTCAAGGTCTGCCGGCTGCCTTAACAACAGCTCGGACACGTGGCGTTAACGAATTGGTTCAGCTTCAAAAAGGTGATTGGTAGACAAGACAAGTCTCTGACAAATCGTATGCAATAAGCTCGGGTAAAACACATCGGCAAAGAGATGACATCGGCTCAAAACAGGGATCCAGCAACAGGATAGAAAAACATCGGCTAGGAAGGACGACACTTGACTAAGCTGTGCCACACCTTGGCCGGGGTGCGCCACATCTCGGCCTAGGCCATACCTGCCTGCGGACAAGGTCCAAGTACGAAACATCTCGGCAAAGAATGCCCGAGGTGAAGATGGGGTTGAACAAGGTCTCAAGATAGTTCTAAGTGCAAAGGGTCAAGGGCGGACTAAGCTCAAGATGATCTCGGCTACACACACACACACACACACTAAGCAAAGAACGAAATCATGCAAGCAACTTAAGCAAATCAAGGCAAGATAAGACCTTAAAATTAACATCACAAGCAAAGCCATGCAAGAATGTATGCAAGTACGGCAAGAGTAAGGTGAGGGTTGTTACATTAACGATCTATTTGGAAATTAAATAAAAAAGGAAGTTTAATAGAATTGTAAATTGATTAAAAATGGAAGTTGAATAACAATAAAAATGAAAGTTGCATAAAATTAAAAATGGAAGTTCAATCCAGAAACCACTATACCTTAACGATCTACTTGGAAATTAAATAAAAAATGAAGTTTAATAGGAAAGTAAATTGAATTAAAATGGAAGTTGAATAAAAATAAAAATGAAAGTAGCATAAAATTAAAAATGGAAGTTCAATCCAGAAACCACTATACCTTAACGATCTATTTGGAAATTAAATAAAAAAGGAAGTTTAATAGAAAAGTAAATTGAATCAAAACGGAAGTTGAATAAAAATAAAAATGAAAGTTGCAGAAAATTAAATATGGAAGTTCAATCCAGAAACCACTATACCTTAACGATCTATTTGGAAATTAAATAAAAAAGGAATTTTAATAGAAATGTAAATTGCATAAAATGGAAATTGGATAAAAATAAAAATGAAAGTTGCATAAAATTATAAATGGAAGTGCAATCCAAAAACCACTATACCTTAACGATCTATTTGGAAATTAAATAAAAAAGGAAGTTGAATAGAAACGAAACTTGAATAAAAAAGGAAGTCAAATAAAAATAAAAATGGAAGTTGCAGAAAATTAAAAATGGAAGTTCATTCCAGAAACCACTATACCTTCACGATCTATTTGGAAATTAAATAAATAAGGAAGTTTAATAGAAAAGTAAATTGATTAAAAATGGAAGTAAAATAATAATAAAAATGAAAGTTGCATAAAATTAAAAATGGAAGTTCAATCCAGAAACCACTATACCTTAATGATCTAGTTGGAAATTAAATAAAAAAGGAAGTTTAATAGGAAAGTAAATTGAATTAAAACGGAAGCAGAATGCAAATAAAAATAAAAGTTGCATAAAATTAAAAATGAAAGTTCAATCGAGAAACCACTACACCTTAACGATATATTTGGAAATTAAATAAAAAAGGAAGTTTAATAGAAAAGTAAATTGAATAAAAATGGAAGTTGAATAAAAATAAAAATGGAAGTTGCAGAAAATTAAATATGGAAGTTCAATCGAGAAACCACTATACCTTAACGATCTATTTGGAAATTAAATAAAAAAGGAAGTTTAATAGAAAAGTAAATTGAATAAAAATGGAAGTTGAATAAAAATAAAAAGGAAAGTTGTAGAAAATTAAAAATGGAAATTCAACCCAAAAACCACTATTCCTTAACGATCTATTTGGAAATTAAATATAAAAGGATGTTGAGTAGAAAAGAATCTTGAATAAAAAAGAAAGTTAAATAAAAATAAAAATGGAAGTTGCAAAAAATTAAAAATGGAAGTTCATTCCAGAAACCACTATACCTTAACGATCTGTTTGGAAATTAAATAAAAAAGGAAGTTTAATAGAATTGTAAATTGATTAAAAATGGAAGTTGAATAAAAATAAAAATGAAAGTTGCATAGAATTAAAAATGGAAGTTCAATCCAGAAACCACTATACCTAAACAATCTACTTGGAAATTAAATAAAAAATGAAGTTTAATAGGAAAGTAAATTGAATTAAAATGGAAGTTGAATAAAAATAAAAATGAAAATAGCATAAAATTAAAAATGGAAGTTCAATCCAAAAACCACTATACCTTAACGATCTATTTGGAAATTAAATAAAAAAGGAAGTTTAATAGAAAAGTAAATTGAATCAAAACGGAAGTTGAATAAAAATAAAAATGAAAGTTGCAGAAAATTAAATATGGAAGTTCAATCTAGAAACCACTATACCTTAACGATCTATTTGGAAATTAAATAAAAAAGGAATTTTAATAGAAAAGTAAATTGCATAAAATGGAAGTTGGATAAAAATAAAAATGAAAGTTGCATAAAATTAAAAATGGAAGTGCAATCCAAAAACCACTATACCTTAACGATCTATTTGGAAATTAAATAAAAAAGGAAGTTGAATAGAAACGAAACTTGAATAAAAAAGGAAGTTAAATAAAAATAAAAATGGAAGTTGCAGAAAATTAAAAATGGAAGTTCATTCCAAAAACCACTATACCTTCACGATCTATTTGGAAATTAAATAAAAAAGGAGGTTTAATAGAAAAGTAAATTGATTAAAAATGGAAGTAAAATAAAAATAAAAATGAAAGTTGCATAAAATTAAAAATGGAAGTTCAATCCGGAAACCACTATACCTTAATGATCTAGTTGGAAATTAAATAAAAAAGGAAGTTTAATAGGAAAGTAAATTGAATTAAAACGGAAGTAGAATGCAAATAAAAATAAAAGTTGCATAAAATTAAAAATGAAAGTTCAATCCAGAAACCACTATACTTTAACGATATATTTGGAAATTAAATAAAAAAGGAAGTTTAATAGAAAAGTAAATTGAATAAAAATGGAAGTTGAATAAAAATAAAAATGGAAGTTGCAGAAAATTAAATATGGAAGTTCAATCGAGAAACTACTATACCATAACGATCTGTTTGGAGATTAAATAAAAAAGGAAGTTTAATAGAAAAGTAAATTGAATAAAAATGGAAGTTGAATAAGAATAAAAAGCAAAGTTGCAGAAAATTAAAAATGGTAATTCAATCCAAAAACCACTATACCTTAACGATCTATTTGGAAATTAAATATAAAAGGAAGTTGAGTAGAAAAGAATCTTGAATAAAAAAGAAAGTTAAATAAAAATAAAAATGGAAGTTGCAGAAAATTAAAAATGGAAGTTCATTCCAGAAACCACTATACCTTAACGATCTATTTGGAAATTAAATAAAAAAGGAAGTTTAATAGAATTGTAAATTGATTAAAAATGGAAGTTGAATAAAAATAAAAATGAAAGTTGCATAAAATTAAAAATGGAAGTTCAATCCAGAAACCACAATACCTTAACGATCTACTTGGAAATTAAATAAAAAATGAAGTTTAATAGGAAAGTAAATTGAATTAAAATGGAAGTTGAATAAAAATAAAAATGAAAGTAGCATAAAATCAAAAATGGAAGTTCAATCCAGAAACCACTATACCTTAACGATCTATTTGGAAATTAAATAAAAAAGGAAGTTTAATAGAAAAGTAAATTGAATCAAAACGGAAGTTGAATAAAAATAAAAATGAAAGTTGCAGAAAATTAAATATGGAAGTTCAATCCAGAAACCACTATACCTTAACGATCTATTTGGAAATTAAATAAAAGAGGAAGTTTAATAGAAAAGTAAATTGAATAAAAATGGAAGTAGACTTTAAATAAAAATGAAAGTTGCCTAAAATTAAAAATGAAAGTTCAATCGAAAAACCACTATACCTTAGCGATCTATTTGGAAATTAATTAAAAAAGGAAGTTTAATAGGAAAGTAAGTTGAATTAAAATGGAAGTGGAATAAAAATAAAAATGAAAGTTGCATAGAATTAAAAATGGAAGTTCAATCGAGAAACCACTATACCTTAACGATCTATTTGGAAATTAAATAAAAAGAAAGTTTAACAGAAAAGTAAATTGAGTAAAAATGGAAGTTGAATAAAAATAAAAATGAAAGTTGCAGAAAATTAAATACGGAAGTTCAATCCAGAAACCACTTTACCTTAACGATCTATTTGGAAATTAAATAAAAAAGGAAGTTTAATAGAAATGTAAATTGAATAAAAATGGAAGTTGAATAAAAATAAAAATGAAAGTTGCATAAAATTAAAAATGGAAATTCAAACCAAAAACCACTATACCTTAACAATCTATTTGGAAATTAAATATAAAAGGAAGTTGAGTAGAAAAGAATCTTGAATAAAAAAGAAAGTTAAATAAAAATAAAAATGGAAGTTGGAGAAAATTAAAAATGGAAGTTCAATCCAGAAACCACTATACCTTAACGATCTATTTGGAAATTAAATAAAAAAGGAATTTTAATTGAAAAGTAAATTGCATAAAATGGAAGTTGGATAAAAATAAAAATGGAAGTTCAATCCAAAAACCACTATACCTTAACGATCTATTTGGAAAATAAATAAAAAAGGAAGTTGAAATAGAAACGAAACTTGAATAAAAAAGGAAGTTAAATAAAAATAAAAATGGAAGTTGCAGAAAATTAAAAATGGAAGTTCATTCCAGAAACCACTATACCTTCACGATCTATTTGGAAATTAAATAAAAAAGGAAGTTTAATAGAAAAGTAAATTGATTAAAAATGGAAGTAAAATAAAAATAAAAATGAAAGTTGCATAATATTAAAAATGGAAGTTCAATCCAGAAACCACTATACCTTAATGATCTACTTGGAAATTAAATAAAAAAGGAAGTTTAATAGGAAAGTAAATTGAATTAAAACGGAAGTAGAATGCAAATAAAAATAAAAGTTGCAGAAAATTAAAAATGAAAGTTCAATCCAGAAACCACTATACCTTAACGATATATTTGGAAATTAAATAAAAAAAGAAGTTTAATAGAAAAGTAAATTGAATAAAAATGGAGGTTGAATAAAAATAAAAATGAAAGTTGCAGAAAATTAAATATGGAAGTTCAATCCAGAAACCACTATACCTTAACGAACTATTTGGTAATTAAATAAAAAAGGAAGTTTGACAGAAAAGTAAATTGAATAAAAATGGAAGTTGAATAAAAATAAAAAAGAAAGTTGCAGAAAATTAAAAGCGGAAGTTCAAACCCGAAACCACTATACCTTAACGATCTATTTGGAAATTAAATAAAAAAGGAAGTTCAATAGAAAAGTAAATTGAATAAAAATGGAAGTTGAATTAAAATAAAAAGGGAAGTTCCAGAAAATTAAAAGCGGAAGTTCAATCCCGAAACCACTATACCTTAACGATCTATTTGAAAATCAAATAAAAAAGGAAGTTTAATAGAAAAGTAGATTGAATAAAAATGGAAGTTGAATAAAAATAAAAATGAAAGTTGCATAAAATTGAAAATGGAAGTTCAATCCAGAAACCACTGTACCTTAACGATCTATTTAGAAATTAAATAAAAAAGGAAGTTTAATAGAAAACTAAATTGCATAAAATGGAAGTTGAATAAAAATAAAAATGAAAGTTGCATAAAATTAAAAATGGAAGTTCAATCGAAAAACCACTATACCTTAACAATCTATTTGGAAATTAAATAAAAAAGGAAGTTGAGTAGAAAAGAAACTTGAATAAAAAAGGAAGTTAAAAAAAAATAAAAATGGAAAATGCAGAAAATTAAAAATGGAGGTTCATTCTAGAAACCACTATACCTTAACGATCTATTTGGAAATTAAATAAAAAAACAATTTTAATTGAAAAGTACATTGATTAAAAATGGAAGTAAAATCAAAATAAAAAAGAAAGTTGCATAGAATAAAAAATGAAAGTTCAATCCAGAAACGACTATACCTTAACGATCTATTTAGAAATTAAATAAAAAAAGAAAGTTTAATAGAAAAGTAAATTGCATAAAATGGAAATTGAATAAAAATAAAAATGAGAGTTGCATAAAATTAAAAATGGAAGTTCAATCCAAAAACCACTATACCTTAACGATCTATTTGGAAATTAAATTAAAAAGGAAGTTGAGTTGAAAAGAAACTTGAATAAAAAAGGAAGTTAAATAAAAATAAGAATGGAAGTTGCAGAAAAGTAAAAATGGAAGTTCATTCCAGAAACCACTATACCTTAACGATCTATTTGGAAATTAAATAAAAAAGTAAGTTTAATGGAAAAGTAAATTGATTAAAAATGGAAGTAAAATAAAAATAAAAATTAAAGTTGCATAAAATTAAAAATGGAAGTTCAATCCAGAAACCACTATACCTTAACGATCTACTTGGAAATTAAATAAAAAAGGAAGTTTAATAGGAAAGTAAATTGAATTAAAACGGAAGTAGAATACAAATAAAAATGAAAGTTGCATAGAATTAAAAATGGAAGTTCAATCCAGAAACCACTATACCTTAACGATATATTTGGAAATTAAATAAAAAAGGAAGTTTAATAGAAAAGTAAATTGAATAAAAATGCAAGTTGAATAAAAATAAAAATGGAAGTTGCAGAAAATTAAATATGGAAGTTCAATCGAGAAACCACTATACCTTAACCATCTGTTTGGAAATTAAATAAAAAAGGAAGTATAATAGAAATGTAAATTAAATAAAAATGGAAGTTGAATAAAAATAAAAAGGAAAGTTGCAGAAAATTAAAAACGGAAGTTCAATCCCGAAACCACTATACCTTAACGATCTATTTGGAAATCAAATAAAAAAGGAAGTATAATAGAAAAGTAAATTGAATAAAAATGGAAGTTGAATAAAAATAAAAATGAAAGTTGCAGAAAATTAAAAATGGAAGTTCAATCCAAAAACCACTATACCTTAACGATCTATTTGGAAATTAAATAAAAAAGGAAGTTTAATAGAAAAGTAAATTGAATAAAAATGGAAGTTGAATAAAAATAAAAAAGAAAGTTGCAGAAAATTAAAAGCGGAAGTTCAATCCCGAAACTACAATACCTTAACGATCTATTTGGAAATCAAATAAAAAAGGAAGTTTGATAGAAAAGTAAATTGAATAAAAATGGAAGTTGAATAAAAATAAAAATGAAAGTTGAAGAAAATTAAAAATGGAAGTTCAATCCAAAAACCACTATACCTTAACGATCTATTTGGAAATTAAATAAAAAATGAAGTTTAATAGAAAAGTAAATTGAAAAAAAATGGAAGTTGAAAAAAAATAAAAATGAAAGTTGCATAAAATTAAAAATGGAAGTTCAATCAAAAAACCACTATACCTTAACGATCTATTTGGAAATTAAATATAAAAGGAAGTTGAGTAGAAAAGAATCTTGAATAAAAAAGGAAGTTAAATAAAAATAAAAATGGAAGTTGCAGAAAATTGAAAATGGAAGTTCAATCCAGAAACCAGTGTACCTTAACGATCTATTCGGAAATTAAATAAAAAATGAAGTTTAATAGAAAAAGTAAATTGAATAAAAATGGAAGTTGAATAAAAATAAAAATGAAAGTTGCAGAAAATTAAATATGGAAGTTCAATCCAGAAACCACTATATCTTAACGATCTATTTGGAAATTAAGTAAAAAAAGGAAGTTTAATGGAAAAGTAAATTGCATAAAATGGAAATTGAATAAAAATAAAAACGAAAGTTGCATAAAATTAAAAATGGAAGTTCAATCCAAAAACCACTACACCTTAACGATCTATTTGGAAATTTAATAAAAAAGGAAGTTGAGTAGAAAAGAAACTTGAATAAAAAAGTAAGTCAAAAAAAATAAAATGGAAGTTGCAGAAAATTAAAAATGGAAGTTCATTTCAGAAACCACTATACCTTAACGATCTATTTGGAAATCAAATAAAAATGGAAGTTTAATAGAAAAGTAAATTGAATAAAAATGGAAATTGAATAAAAATAAAAATGGAAGTTCAATCCAAAAACCACTATACCTTAACGATCTGTTTGGAAATTAAATAAAAAAAGAAGTTTAATAGAAAAGTAAATTGATTAAAAATGGAAGTAAAATAAAAATAAAAATGAAAGTTGCATAAAATTAAAATTGGAAGTTCAATCCAGAAACCACTATACATTAACGATCTATTTGGAAATTAAATAAAAATAGGAAGTTTAATAGAAAAGTAAATTGCATAAAATGGAAGTTGAATAAAAATAAAACTGAAAGTTGCATAAAATTAAAAATTGAAGTTCAATCAAAAAACCACTATACCTTAAAGATCTATTTGGAAATTAAATTAAAATGGAAGTTGAGTTGAAAAGACACTTGAATAAAAAAGGAAGTTAAATAAAAATAAGAATGGAAGTTGCAGAAAATTAAAAATGGAAGTTCATTTCAGAAACCACTATACCTTAACTATCTATTTGGAAATTAAATAAAAAAGGAAGTTTAAAAGAAAAGTAAATTGATTAAAAATGGAAGTAAAATAAAAATAAAAATAAAAGTTGCATAAAATTAAAAATGGAAGTTCAATCCAGAAACCACTATACCATAACGATCTACTTGGAAATTAAATAAAAAAGGAAGTTTAATAGGAAAGTAAATTAAATTAAAACGGAAATAGATTACAAATAAAAATAAAAGTTGCATAAAATTAAAGATGGAAGTTCAATCCAGAAACCACTATACCTTAACGATATATTTGGAAATTAAATAAAAAAGGAAGTTTAATAGAAAAGTAAATTGAATAAAAATGGAAGTTGAATAAAAATAAAAATGGAAGTTGCAGAATATTAAATATGGAAGTTCAATCGAAAAACCACTATACCTTAACGATCTGTTTGGAAATTAAATAAAAAAGGAAGTTTAATAGAAAAGTAAATTCAATAAAAATGGAACTTAAATAAAAATAAAAAGGAAAGTTGCAGAAAATTAAAAGCGGAAGTTGAATCCCGAAACCACTATACCTTAACGATCTATTTGGAAATTAAATAAAAAAGGAAGTTTAGTAGAAAAGTAAATTGAATAAAAATGGAAGTTGAATAAAAATAAAAAGGAAAGTTGCAGAAAATTAAAAGCGGAAGTTCAATCCCGAAACCACTATACCTTGACAATCTATTTGGAAATCAAATAAAAAAGGAAGTTTAATAGAAAAGTAAATTGAATACAAATGGAACTTGAATAAAAATAAAAATGAAAGTTGCATAAAATTAAAAATGGAAGTTCAATCCAAAAACCACTATACCTTCACGATCTATTTGGAATTTAAATAAAAAAGGAAGTTTAATAGAAAAGTAAATTGAATAAAAATGGAAGTTGAATAAATATAAAAATGAAAATTGCATAAAATTAAAAATGGAAGTTCAATCCAAAAACCACTATACCTTAACGATCTATTTGGAAATTATATAAAAAAAGAAGTTGTGTAGAAAAGAAACTTTAATAAAAAAGGACGTTAAATAAAAATAAAAATGGAAGTTGCAGAAAATTAAAAATGGAAGTTCATTCCCGAAACCACTATACCTTAACGATCTATTTGGAAATTAAATAAAAGAGGAAGTTTAATAGAAAAGTAAATTGAATAAAAATGGAAGTAGGCTATAAATTAAAATGAAAGTTGCATAAAATTAAAAATGAAAGTTCAATCCAGAAACCACTATACCTTAGCGATCTATTTGGAAATTAAATAAAAAAAGAAGTTAAATAGGAAAGTAAGTTGAATTAAAATGGAAGTAGAATAAAAATAAAAATGAAAGTTGCATAAAATTAAAAATGGAACTTCAATCGACAAACCACTATACCTTAACGATCTATTTGGAAATTAAATAAAAAAGGAAGTTTAACAGAAAAGTAAATTGAATAAAAATGGAAGTTGAATAAAAATAGAAATGAAAGTTGCCGAAAATTAAATATGGAAGTTCAATCCCGAAACCACTTTACCTTAACGATCTATTTGGAAATTAAATAAAAAAGGAAGTTTAATAGAAAAGTAAATTGAATAAAAATGGAAGTTGAATAAAATTAAAAATGAAAGTTGCATAAAATTAAAAATGGAAGTTCAATCCAAAAACCACAATACCTTAACGATCTATTTGGAAATTAAATATAAAAGGAAGTTGAGTAGAAAAGAATCTTGAATAAAAAAGGAAGTTAAATAAAAATAAAAATGGAAGTTGCAGAAAATTAAAAATGGAAGATCATTCCAGAAACCACTATACCTTAACGATCTATTTGGAAATTAAATAAAAAAGGAAGTTTAATAGAAATGTAAATTGATTAAAAATGGAAGTAAAATAAAAATAAAAATGAAAGTTGCATAAAATTAAAAATGGAAGTTCAATCCAGAAACCACTATACCTTAATGATCTACTTGGAAATTAAATAAAAAAGGAAGTTTAATAGGAAAGTAAATTGAATTAAAACGGAAGTAGAATACAAATAAAAATAAAAGTTGCATAAAATTAAAAATGGAAGTTCAATCCAGAAACCACTATACCTTAACGATATATTTGGAAATTAAATAAAAAAGGAAGTTTAATAGAAAAGTAAATTGAATAAAAATGGAAGTTGAATAAAAATAAAAATGGAAGTTGTAGAAAATTAAATATGGAAGTTCAATCGAGAAACCACTATATCTTAACGATCTGTTTGGAAATTAAATATAAAAGGAAGTTTAATAGAAAAGTAAATTGAATAAAAATGAAGTTGAATAAAAATAAAAAGGAAAGTTGCAGAAAATTAAAAGCGGAAGTTCAATCCCGAAACCACTATACCTTAACGATCTATTTGGAAATTAAATAAAATAGGAAGTTTATTAGAAAAGTAAATTGAATAAAAATGGAAGTTGAATAAAAATAGAAAGGAAAGTTGCAGAAAATTAAAAGCGGAAGTTCAATCCCGAAACCACTATACCTTAACTATAACGATCCCGGGTTTACCCTTGTTGTATAGTGATCCGGACATGTGTCCGTGGATGTTGGTAGTTGATTATTATTTTGTTTACGTCCTTTTTACTTTGTATTTAAGTTGTAGGATGTGTTGGGCGGGTTTGTTTACAGGTGGGTTGAGTTTAGAAACCAAAACTAGTTGCCCAGATTTTGTCTGTCCGCTCGAGCGGGGGTTTGGGCGCTCGAGCGGGGAATACATCCATCCAGTATTTCCTGTGCAGTGTTGTACGCTCGAGCGTGGAGTTGGCCGCTCGAGCGGGGTTGTGTGAGTGCCGCTCGAGCGGGGAGTTGGAAGCTCGAGCAGAGACCTAGCTCTGTAAAAGTGCTGGGAGAGTGCATTCGGCGCTCGAGCGGGAGCTTGGACGCTCGAGCGGAAGTCTGTGAGTGACGCTCGAGCGGGGTGTTTTACGCTCGAGTGGAAGACTGGGTTTAAGTTTCGAAGTTGTGACTTTTCAAATCACTTTTTCACTTTCTCTTCTCTCTCCTACTTTTCCAAAATCACCATTGTTGAGCCTCTCACTCTAGACTCTACCTTCTCTCTAGGTTTTGATCTAGTAGGAGTGATTTGCTCACCTTTGGCCTTTACAAAAAGGTTGTTGATCGTCGAGGGCTACATTTTAATCTGAAAATTTCGAGATTTGGAGCACGTTGGGTTTGGTCATCTTCTCCCTTGGAGCTCCGAATTTGAGGTAGGGATACCCTACTCCTCTCTATGGATTTTGTCTTTAAATTTTAGTATTTTGAGATGTTGGGGTTGGTTGGGTAATTTTGTGAAAGTTTGGGGCTTTTGTGTAATTTTACAAAAGTTGGGGTTTTATTCGTAATAAACCTAGATGCATGTTTGGCATGGAGAAATGGTATAAATGTTGAATCATTGTTGAAAATGGGACCTCAAGGGTTGAAATGTAAATCATGGTAAGTGACCTAATTACATTGTTTGATTAATTGAGTTAATTAATCGTGAGAAGTGAAGTTATGAAATGGAAATGTTGAGATTGGGAATGTATGGGGTTAAAGGGTGTAGTTGAATTATTCATCACTTACCGAAATGAAATGTTGATTTAATATCCATTGTGCATTTATTTTCTGTTTAGAAATAACTGCTTTGGGCTATCGGTGGAGGATAGTCGTGATTGTTGTAGACAATGCATGATGATTAGGCAAACGATAACTAATCAATGAAATGTGTCATGGAATTTGATGGATGATAGAATACATTAACTGTATGTATTGGGTGATTGTATATAGATCCAATGTGTTTGTATACGTTATGTGTAGAGGAGGAGATGGGGGATGTACTCCGCGGTTTAGGGGAAGATAGGGGATGTACCTCTAAACCGGATAGTATTGGGAGAAGATAGGGGATGAACTCCGTAGATACAGCTCATATGCTTGTCTAAAGAAGTGAAGATAGAGCTCATATGCTTATCTTTGTGAAATGTGGATATAGCTTTTATGCTTATCTGAATGTGGGATATTGTTGTTATACATATCTGTTGAGAATGTGGATACAGCTTATATGCTTATCTGTAAATGTGGGATATAGTTTTTATACTTATCTGCTGAAATGATGATAGAGCTGACATGCTTATCTGTTGAAACAGGGAAAATGTAAAGTAACTTGGACTCATAAGTCGGATGACATAAATATGTGATTTATGTAAATGTATCAGTGTTAGCCATCTATCAATTGCTAATATTTTAGTCATTGTCCATGGTTGGTTTAGTGTATTTCTACTGGGCTGTGGCTCACCCTATATGGGAATATCATTTTCAGGTACAGGTAGCATGCCACCTCCAAGGACATAGCTTGGGAGGCGAGAGGCGGACATACTTTTGTCGTTTTACTTTTGATGTATTACATGCAACTTCAAGCCAAGGGCTTAATGTGTAAACGAGTTAGTACTCTTTTGTTGTAACCAAGTGTTAACTTGGAAAGCTGTAAGCCCGTAGGGCATTTTGTTTTGATGTTAACATGTAATACTTATGTAATGAAACTCTAATGAAATAAAGAACGTGGCTAGTTCATATGTCAATGCATGTCTTATTTGATGGGTTTAATGTTATTATTTTGAGGGCGTTACATTAACGATCTATTTGGAAATCAAATAAAAAAGGAAGTTTAATAGAAAAGTAAATTGAATAAAAATGGAAGTTGAATAAAAATAAAAACGAAAGTTGCATAAAATTAAAAATGAAAGTTCAATCCAAAAACCACTATACCTTAACGATCTATTTGAAAATTAAATAAAAAAGGAAGTTGAGTAGAAAAGAAACTTTAATAAAAAAGAACGTTAAATAAAAATAAAAATGGAAGTTGCAGAAAATTAAAAATGGAAGTTCATTCCCGAAACCACTATACCTTAACGATCTATTTGGAAATTAAATAAAAGAGGAAGTTTAATAGAAAAGTAAATTGTATATAAATGGAAGTAGAATATAAATAAAAATGAAAGTTGCATAAAATTAAAAATGAAAGTTCAATCTAGAAACCACTATACCTTAGCGATCTATTTGGAAACTAAATAAAAAAGGAAGTTTAATAGGAAAGTAAGTTGAATCAAAATGGAAGTAGAATAAAAATGAAAATGAAAGTTGCATAAAATTAAAAATGGAAGTTCAATTGAGAAACCACTATACCTTAACGATCTATTTGGAAATTAAATAAAAAAGGAAGTTTAACAGAAAAGTAAATCGAATAAAAATGGAAGTTGAATAAAAATAAAAATGAAAGTTGCAGAAAATGAAATATGGAAGTTCAATCCAAAAACCACTATACCTTAGCGATCTATTTGGAAATTAAATAAAAAAGGAAGTTTAATAGGAAAGTAAGTTGAATTAAAATGGAAGTAGAATAAAAATAAAAATGAAAGTTGCATAAAATTAAAAATGGAAGTTCAATCGAGAAACCACTATACCTTAACGATCTATTTGCAAATTAAATAAAAAAGGAAGTTTAACAGAAAAGTAAATTGAATAAAAATGAAAGTTGAATAAAAATAAAAATGAAAGTTGCAGAAAATTAAAAATGGAAGTTCAATCCAAAAACCACTATACCTTAACGTTCTATTTGGAAATTAAATAAAAAAGGAAGTTTAATAGAAAAGTAAATTGAATAAAAATGGAAGTTGAATAAAAATAAAAATGAAAGTTGCATAAAATTAAAAATGAAAGTTCAATCCAAAAACCACTATACCTTAACGATCTATTTGAAAATTAAATAAAAAAGAAAGTTGAGTAGAAAAGAAACTTTAATAAAAAAGGACGTTAAATAAAAATAAAAATGGAAGTTGCAGAAAATTAAAAATGGAAGTTCATTCCCGAAACCACTATACCTTAACGATCTATTTGGAAATTAAATAAAAGAGGAAGTTTAATAGAAAAGTAAATTGTATATAAATGGAAGTAGAATATAAATAAAAATGAAAGTTGCATAAAATTAAAAATGAAAGTTCAATCTAGAAACCACTATACCTTAGCGATCTATTTGGAAACTAAATAAAAAAGGAAGTTTAATAGGAAAGTAAGTTGAATTAAAATGGAAGTAGAATAAAAATGAAAATGAAAGTTGCATAAAATTAAAAATGGAAGTTCAATTGAGAAACGACTATACCTTAACGACCTATTTGGAAATTAAATAAAAAAGGAAGTTTAACAGAAAAGTAAATCGAATAAAAATGGAAGTTGAATAAAAATAAAAATGAAAGTTGCAGAAAATGAAATATGGAAGTTCAATCCAGAAACCACTATACCTTAGTGATCTATTTGGAAATTAAATAAAAAAGGAAGTTTAACAGAAAAGTAAATTGAATAAAAATGGAAGTTGAATAAAAATAAAAATGAAAGTTGCAGAAAATTAAATATGGAAGTTCAATCCAGAAACCACTTTACCTTAACGATCTATTTGGAAATTAAATAAAAAAGGAAGTTTAATAGAAAATTATATTGAATAAAAAAGGAAGTTGAATAAAAATAAAAATGAAAGTTGCAGAAAATTAAATATGGAAGTTCAATCCAGAAACCACTATATCTTAACGATCTATTTGGAAATTAAATAAAAAAAGGAAGTTTAATAGAAAAGTAAACTGCATAAAATGGAAGTTGAATAAAAATAAAAATGAAAGTTGCATAAAATTAAAAATGGAAGTTCAATCAAAAAACCACTATACCTTAACGATCTATTTGGAAATTAAATAAAAAAGGAAGTTGAGTTGAAAAGAAACTAGAATAAAAAAGGAAGTTAAATAAAAATAAGAAGGGAAGTTGCAGAAAATTAAAAATGGAAGTTCATTCCAGGAACCACTATACCTTAACGATCTATTTGGAAATTAAATAAAAAAGGAAGTTTAAAAGAAAAGTAAATTGATTAAAAATGGAAGCAAAATAAAAATAAAAATGAAAGTTGCATAAAATTAAAAATGGAAGTTCAATCCAGAAACAACTATACCTTAACGATCTACTTGAAAATTAAATAAAAAAGGAAGTTTAATAGGAAAGCAAATTGAATTAAAATGGAAGTAGAATACAAATAAAAATAAAAGTTGCATAAAATTAAAAATGGAAGTTCAATCCAGAAACCACTATACCTTAACGATATATTTGGAAATTAAATAAAAAAGGAAGTTTAACAGAAAAGTAAATTGAATAAAAATGGAATGGAAGAAAAAGAAAATTGGAAGTTGCAGAAAATTAAATATGGAAGTTCAATCGAGAAACCACTATACCTTAACGATCTGTTTGAAAATTAAATAAAAAAGGAAGTTTAGTAGAAAAGTAAATTGAATAAAAATGAAGTTGAATAAAAATAAAAAGGAAAGTTGTAGAAAATTAAAAGCGGAAGTTCAATCCCGAAACCACGATACCTTAACGATCTATTTGGAAATTAAATAAAAAAGGAAGTTTAATAGAAAAGTAAATTGAATAAAAATGGAAGTTGAATAAAAATAAAAAGGAAAGTTGCAGAAAATTAAAAGCGGAAGTTCAATCCCGAAACCACTATACCTTAACGATCTATTTGGAAATCAAATAAAAAAGGAAGTTTAATAGAAAAGTAAATTGAATAAAAATGGAAGTTGAATAAAATTAAAATTAAAGTTGCAGAAAATTAAAAATGGAAGTTCAATCTAAAAACCACTATACCTTAATGATCTATTTGGAAATTAAATAAAAAAGGAAGTTTAATAGAAAAGTAAATTGAATAAAAATGGAAGTTGAATAAAAATAAAAGGGAAAGTTGCAAAAAATTAAAAGCGGAAGTTCAATCCCGAAACCACTATACCTTAACGATCTATTTGGAAATAAAATAAAAAAGGAAGTTTAATAGAAAAGTAAATTGAATAAAAATGGAAGTTGAATAAAAATAAAAATGAAAGTTGCATAAAATTAAAAATGAAAGTTCTATCCAAAAACCACTATACCTTAACGATCTATTTGGAAATTAAATAAAAAAGAAAGTTGAGTAGAAAATAAACTTTAATAAAAAAAGGACATTAAATAAAAATAAAAATGGAAGTTGCAGAAAATTAAAAATGGAAGTTCATTCCCGAAACCACTATACCTTCACGATCTATTTGGAAATTAAATAAAAGAGGAAGTTTAATAGAAAATTAAATTGAATAAAAATGGAAGTAGACTATAAATAAAAATGAAAGTTGCATAAAATTAAAAATGAAAGTTCAATCCAGAAACCACTATACCTTAGCGATCTATTTGGAAATTAAATAAAAAAGGATGTTTAATAGGAAAGTAAGTTGAATTAAAATGGAAGTAGAATAAAAATAAAAATGAAAGTTGCATAAAATTAAAAATGGAACTTTAATCGAGAAACCACTATACCTTAACGATCTATTTGGAAATTAAATAAAAAAGGAAGTTTAAAAGAAAAGTAAATTGAATAAAAATGGAACTTGAATAATAGTAAAAATGAAAGTTGCCGAAAATTAAATATGGAAGTTCAATCCAGAAACCACTTTACCTTAACGATCTCCTTGGAAATTAAATAAAACAGGAAGTTTAATAGAAAAGTAAATTGAATAAAAATGGAAGTCGAATAAAAATAAAAATGAAAGTTGCATAAAATTAAAAATGGAAGTTCAGTCCAAAAACCACTATACCATAACGATCTATTTGTAAATTAAATACTAAAGGAAGTTGTGTTGAAAAGAATCTTGAATAAAAAAGGAAGTTAAATAAAAATAAAAATGGAAGTTGCAGAAAATTAAAAATGGAAGTTCATTCCAGAAACCACTATACCTTAACGATCTATTTGGAAATTAAATAAAAACTGAAGTTTAATAGAAATATAAATTGATTAAAAATGGAAGTAAAATAAAAATAAAAATGAAAGTTGCATAAAATTAAAAATGGAAGTTCAATTCAGAAACCACTATACCTTAACGATCTACTTGGAAATTAAATAAAAAAGGAAGTTTAATAGGAAAGTAAACTGAATTAAAACGGAAGTAGAATACAAATAAAAATAAAAGTTGCATAAAATTAAAAATGGAAGTTCAATTCAGAAACCACTATACCTTAACGATATATTTGGAAATTAAATAAAAAAGGAAGTTTAATAGAAAAGTAAATTGAATAAAAATGGAAGTTGAATAAAAAGAAAAATGAAAGTTGCATAAATTTAAAAATGGAAGTTCAATCCAAAAACCACTATACCTTAACGATCTATTTGGAAATTAAATAAAAAAGGAAGTTTAGCAGAAAAGTAAATTGAATAAAAATGGAAGTTGAACAAAAATAAAAATGAAAGTTGCATAAAATTAAAAATGGAAGTTCAATCCAAAAACCACTATACCTTAACGATCTATTTGGAATATAGCGATCCCGGGTTTACCCTTGTTGAACAGTGATCCGGACATGTGTCCGTGAATGTTGGTAGTTGTTTATTCCCTAGTTTGCATCCTCTTTACGTTGTATTTTGGATTATGGGATGTGTTGGGCAGGTTTGTTACAGGTTGGTTGTGCTTGGGAACCAAGTGTTGCTGCCCAGAATTTTGGTCCTTCGCTCGAGCGAAGAGGTTGTCGCTCGAGCGAGAGTAGTGTTGCCCCGGTTCTGGACCTGAGAGTTGTAGCTTCTGGCTCGAGCGAGCTTTTCGTGGCTCGAGCGGTCTGGGTTTTTCTTCGCTCGATCGAGAACTTCTTGGCTCGAGCGAGAGTTTTCTGTGTCTGGTCGCTCGAGCGACCAATCCTTCGCTCGAGCGAGCGTGTTTTATATCAGCGGACAGCAGCGTCTAAAACATCACTTTTTCACCCCTTTTCTTTGATTAAACCCTAAATCCGACACCCTCTCACTCTAAACTTGCACTCTCTCTAAGATTTCATCTCCCTAGGGTGTGAATCTAGCCTAGGGCCTTTGTTAAAAAGATAGAGGGCGTTGAGAGCTTCAATTTAATCTGAAAAAGTTTGGATTTGGAGCAAGTTGATCTTGGAGTCTTCATCTCCTTTTTGGCTTAAACTTCGAGGTAGGGATAACCTACTCCTCTCTATGGGTTTTGTCTTTAAATTTTGGTATTTTGAGATGTTGGGTTTGGTTTGGTAATTTTGTGAAAGTTTGGGGCTTTTGTGCAATTATACAAAAGTTGGGGTTTTATTCATAATAAACCTAGATGCATGTTTGGCATGGAAAATGGAATTTATGTTGAATCATTGATGAAAATGGGACCTAAGGGTTGAAATGTTAATTATGGAAAATGGCCTAATTACATTGTTTAATTAATTGGGATAATTAATTGGTGAGAAATGAGGAAATGAAATGTTGATTGAATATCCATTTGTGCATTTATTTTCTGTTTAGAAATAACTGCTTTGGGCTATCGGTGGAGGATAGTCGTGATTGTTGTAGACAATGTATGTTGATTAGGCAAACTGAAACTAATCAATGAAATGTGTCATGGAACTTGACGGTTAATTGAATACATTAATTGTATGTATTGTGTGATTGTATATAGAACCGATGTGTTTATATATGTTGTGTGTAGAGGAGGAGATAGGGGATGTACTCCGCGGTTTAGGGGAAGATAGGGGATGTACCTCTAAACCGGATAGGTATTTGGAGGAGATAGGGGATGTACTCCGTAGACAGAGCTCATATGCTTGTCTAGAGAAGTGAAGATAGAGCTCATATGCTTATCTTTGTGAAGTGTGGATACAGCTTGTATGCTTATCTGTGGATATTGTTGATATACATATCTGTTGTAGAATGTGGATACAGCTTGTATGCTTATCTGTGGATATTGTTGATATACATATCTGTTGAGATTGTGGATATAGCTTTTATGCTTATCTGAATGTGAGATATAGTTTTTATACATATCTGAGGAAATGATGATAGAGCTAGCATGCTTATCTGTTGAAAAAGGGAAAATGAAAAGTAAACGGGACTTGTAAGTCGTTGACATAAATATGTAATTTATGTGATTGTATCAGTGTTGACCAACTATCAATTGCTAATGTTTTAGTCATTGTCCATGGTTGGTTTAGTGTATTTCTACTGGGCTGTGGCTCACCCTATATGGGAACATCATTTTCAGGTACAGGAAGCATGCCACCTCCAAGGACATAGCTGGGAGGCTAGTGGCGGGCATAGTTTTGTCGTTTTACTTTTGATGTATTACATGTAATTTCAAGCCAAGGGCTTAATGTGTAAACGAGTTAGACCTCTTTGTTGTATCCAAGTGTTAACTTGGAAAGCTGTAAGCCCGTAGGGCATTTTGTTATGAGATTAACATGTAATACTTATGTAATGGAATTCTAATGAATGATAGAAGGTGGTTAGTTTATCTATTAACGCTTGTCTTATTTGTTGAGTTAATGTTATTATTTCGAGGGCGTTACAACTTGGTATCAAAGCGTACCGGGTTCGAATACTTTGGGTACGTGGGAAGTGATTAGTATCACAATGGGTTTGTCTCGCTTGATAGAGACTTAGATGTAGTATCACATGCTATGTGCTTACTTGATAACATGCTTATGTGACTATGTGGGTATGGGATTTAATTTCTGGGATGTTGATTGGATCCTTGAGTTTCTGGGAGTCTTGTTGGAAAAGCACTTGATCAATGCTATTTCTAACCGGAACTCTAGTAACGTCTTGGGACTATCATTATCCGGAAATGAAATTCGTAAGTGCTTATGTGTTTATGTGCTTATGTGGAGTGAATTACACTTGTCCATGCATTAGGACGTGAGTGTTTAGTTTCGGCACACCTATGAATGTGCTAACGTTCTGTGTTACCTTTATTAGGATGTCAGGACGAGGAAGAGGTGCTAGGCGTGGTAGACCTGCGAGGCAGGAAGCACCGTTACAGGGTGAGATTCCGGCAGTGCAGGAGGGAGTTGGTCAGGCCAATGTGGCTGAGCCAGTGGGTCAGCAGGCTATGGGTGCCTTGGCCAGAGAGTTAGCAGGAGCTTTGGGTATTCTTAGGGCTGAGAATCAGGCAGCTGAGGCAGGGCCTTCCTTCTTGAAGAGGGAGTTCTTTCGGTGTAATCCGGACGAGTTTATTGGGGATCCTAAAGAGCCGCTTAAGGCAGATGAATGGCTCGAACAGACAACGAAGACGTTTGAGATGCTTGGCATCGAGGACGGAGCACTGAAAGTGACCTTGGCATCCTTCCAGTTGAAGGGAGATGCGGGTCAATGGTGGAAATACGAGAAGGCTCGTGTTGGTGGGACTTGGGAGGCATTTGTGAATGCTTTTCAGGAGAGGTTTCTGTCTGCAGTAGCTAGGGAGAAGCTGAGGGATCAGTTTAGCCGGCTTAATCAGCAGGGCTTGTCAGTGGCCGAGTTTGAGGCTACCTTTACTAGTCTGTCCAGGTTCGCGCCTGAACTGGTGGCGTCTGAGGAACGCCGTTGCTATGAGTTTGAGCGGAAGTTGAGGCGGGGCCTCAAGTTGAGAGTTGGTGGGTCCTATATCCGAGAGTATAGACACCTGGTGGATGCTGCAGCTCATATGGAGCTTATGATGCAGGAGGAGGATGAGGGGCAGAGAGGCTCCAAGAGGAGCCAGGATAGTCAGAGTGATGGCAGGAGGCAGAGGGGTTCTAACCCTCAGCAGTCGCAGGGTGGTGTTGCTAGATCGACCTTCCCAGTCCCGAGTGCAGGCTCTGGGAGAGGTGGTCAGGGGGATTTTACCTGTTACAAGTGTGGCCAGCTGGGTCACAAGGTTTCTGTTTGCCCGCAGAAGGGTGGAGGTCAGAAAGCTGCTTCTTCATCAGCTAGACCGCAGAGTCAGAGTTTGGGCAGGGGGCAGCTCTTGACTTGTTATCAGTGTGGACAACCTGGGCACATGAAGAGGTTTTGCCCACAGTTGTGTGCCACTTCGGGAGCGTCTGGTTCTAGGCAGACGCAGGGTTTTCAGCCAGCTCAGTCTGTGCAGGCCTCGAGGGCCAATCCGGGAGTTTCGTCATCCCAGTCTGTGCAGCAGTCTTTTGCTCCGAGAGGTGAGCAGGTAGACCAGGGGCCTACGGGGCGCGTGTATGCTGTTACCGCGCAGGATTTAGTACCGGCTCCATCGGTGGTGAGAGGTACTTTTCTGTTTTGCAACTCGGTTGCTAGTGTGTTGATAGACACGGGTGCATCTCATTCTTTTGTATCTGCTGCATTTGCATCGGTTTTGGAATTGGAGTTAGCACAGTTAGCATCTCCTATTTGTGTGGTATCGCCTTTGGGTGGTGAGTTGATCCTGAAACAGGGTGTTAGAGGATGTGATATAGAGGTCGCCGACTATAGGCTTCCTTTTCCGTTTGTTGTCATGCCCATGAAGGGTTTTGATGTTATCTTGGGTATGGACTGGCTATCGTCATACCGGGCTGTTATTGATTGCTACCGCCAGAGGGTCACGTTATGTACCTTGAGCGGGGAGTGGTTCCATTTCTTGGGAGACCGGGTTGGTAGTGTTTTGCCACCGGGGTATGATTCGCGAGGGCGAAGTGAGCTTAGTGGGTTACTTGCTAGCTTTGAGAGTA
The DNA here is from genome assembly GCF_055761805.1 of Camellia sinensis. Lineage (NCBI taxonomy): Eukaryota > Viridiplantae > Streptophyta > Magnoliopsida > Ericales > Theaceae > Camellia > Camellia sinensis. The sequence goes on from NW_028128987.1 coordinate 37,213,089, forward strand.
GCGAGTGTGTTGAGACTCAGATTGTGTTACCGAGGGTGGTTTGTGAGTATTCGGATGTTTTTCCCGAAGAACTTGTTAGTTTGCCACCTCACCGAGAGATAGAGTTCTCTATTGATTTAGTGCCTGGTACGGCGCCGATTTCTATGGCACCTTACCGTTTTGCTCCAGCAGAGTTGGTTGAGTTGAAAGTTCAGCTCCAGGAATTGCTCGAGAAGGGCTTTGTTCGCCCTAGTGTTTCACCGTGGGGAGCACCGGCCCTCTTTGTTAAAAAGAAAGATGGTGCCTTGAGACTGTGTATAGACTACCGGAAGTTGAATCGGGCTACGGTTAAGAATAAGTATCCTATGCCCCGTATAGATGATTTGTTTGACCAGTTGAAGGGTTCCCGTTGTTTCTCTAAGATAGACTTGAGATCGGGTTACCATCAGTTGAGGGTCAGGGAGGAAGATGTTCCTAAGACGGCATTCCGTACGCGGTATGGCCATTATGAGTTTTTGGTGATGCCATTCGGGCTTACCAATGCACCGGCAGTCTTTATGGACTTGATGAACCGGATTTTCCGGGAGTTCTTAGACCGATTTGTGGTTGTCTTCGTGGACGACATTCTTATCTATTCGTCTTCTGAGGAGGAGCACGAGGCACACTTGAGAGTGGTGCTTGAGTTACTTAGAGCCCATAGGCTGTATGCCAAGTTTGGGAAGTGTGAGTTCTGGCTGGGGGAGGTCAAATTCTTAGGCCACGTGGTATCCGGGGAAGGGGTGTCTGTTGATACATCCAAGGTTGAGGCAGTGCAAGATTGGGCACAGCCTAAGAGTGTGTTTGAGATCCGCAGTTTTCTGGGATTGGCTGGGTATTACCGTCGGTTTGTGAAAGATTTCTCCAGGTTAGCGTCACCGTTGACTAGACTGACTAGGAAGGGAGTCAAGTTTGAGTGGAGTGAGACTTGTGAAAAGTCGTTCCAAGAGCTGAAAGTTAGATTGACCACCGCACCGGTGTTGATTATTCCGGAGAGAGGGTTGGGTTACTCGGTTTATTGTGATGCCTCACGAGAGGGTTTGGGTTGTGTGTTGATGCAAGAGGGGAAAGTGGTAGCTTATGGCTCACGTCAGTTGAAAATACATGAGAAGAATTACCCCACACATGACCTAGAGTTAGCAGCTGTGATCTTTGCCTTGAAAATCTGGAGGCACTACCTTTATGGTGAGAGGTTCGAGGTATTCTCGGATCATAAGAGTTTGAAGTATCTGTTTACACAGAGAGACTTGAATCTGAGGCAGAGGAGATGGATGGAGTTCATCGAGGATTATGATTTTGAGTTGCATTATCATCCGGGAAAGGCCAATGTTGTGGCCGATGCCCTTAGTAGGAAGACCATTAGTGATGTAGCTTGTATAGCCATCTGGGAATGGGAGATGTTGGGAGCACTTGGCGAGTTTGATTTGCTACTGGGCGAATCTGTCGAGGCTGCGGCCTTGTTTTCTGCTGTTGCGCAGCCTACACTTGTGATTAGAGTGTTAGAGGCACAGAGAGGTGACCTTGAGGTAGAATCCCTCCGAGAGAAGATCTCCAGTGGGAAAGTTGAGAAGGGTTTGACGGAGTATCCCGATCTGAGTGTGAGATACCGAGACCGTTTGTTTGTACCGGAGTCTTGCCGAGAGGAAGTACTCCGAGAGTTTCACCATTCGCGCCTTGCGGTGCATCCGGGAGGTACTAAGATGTATCAGGATTTGGGTCGCCAGTTTTGGTGGCGGGGTATGAAAAGAGATGTGGCTGTTTTCGTATCGAAGTGCCTTACTTGCCAGCAAGTGAAGGCCGAGCATCAGAGGCCAGCGGGTTTGTTGCAACCCTTGCCTATTGCCGAGTGGAAGTGGAAGCATGTCACTATGGACTTCGTTGTGGGTCTTCCGAGGACTCAACGGGGTAGTGATGCTATTTGGGTGGTTGTAGACCGGTTGACTAAGTCGGCGCACTTTATTCCTATGCGCGTGAGAGATTCGGTAGATCATCTTGCCGACTTGTATATTCGGGACGTAGTGAGATTGCACGGGGTCCCAGTGACGATCGTCTCAGATAGAGATCCTCGTTTTACTGCTAGGTTGTGGCAGAGTTTGCAGAGTGCCTTGGGCACTAAGTTGACCTTTAGTACGGCTTATCATCCTCAGACTGACGGGCAGTCCGAGCGTACTATTCAGATCCTCGAGGATATGCTTCGGGGTTGTGTCCTGGACTTCAGTGGGACGTGGGAGAGGCACTTGCCATTGGTAGAGTTTGCCTACAACAACAGTTTTCAGTCTAGCATCGGTATGGCACCGTTTGAGGCCTTGTATGGCCGCCCGTGTAGGTCTCCAGTTTGTTGGGCCGAGGTGGGTGATGCACCTTTGTTGGGTCCGGAGTTGGTTAGGGAGACGACGGAGAAAGTTGAGCTTATCCGTAGGAGGCTTGTTACAGCCCAGAGTCGGCAGAAATCTTATGCAGACCGTAGGAGGAGACCTTTGGCGTTTGAAGTAGGTGATCATGTCTTTCTGAAGATATCACCTAGGCGAGGTCTGATGAGGTTTGGAAAGAGTGGGAAGTTATCCCCTCGGTTTATTGGTCCTTTTGAGATCCTTGAGAGGATAGGTGAGGTTGCTTATCGGTTAGCCTTACCACCGCAGTTGTCCGGAGTGCATGACGTGTTTCATGTGAGTATGCTTCGGAAGTAAGAACCAGATCCATCACATGTGCTGGATTGGAGCGATTTAGAGGTAGATGAGGATGCCTCGTATGAGGAGAGACCGGTTCGGGTCTTGGATAGGCGGGATCAGGTCCTGCGTGGCAAGACCATTCCTTTGGTGAAAGTCTTGTGGAAACATCACGGAGTGGAGGAAGCCACTTGGGAACGTGAGTTGGAAGTCCGAGAGAAATATCCGGACTTGTTTGTTGATATGTAATTTTGTATTTAACATTTACATTTTGTTGAACTTAAGAGCTTTTATATATGTCTTAAGTTGTGAAACATTGAAAATGTTTTGAATATTGGAAGTATGTTTTGGAACTTGCCTTATATGGAAGTTGAATGTAACATTATATGTGTTAAGTATATTGTTGACATTGGAAAGTTAGTGCATAATGTTGATGCATGTTAAAAGTACATATGTTGTTTATATATTGTGATATATCTCTTGTTAAAGGGATGGGATGACCGGTAGCGGGTCGAATTGTTGAATGTTAATTTGTGACATTGTTTAAAATGGAGGAAAACTTGTTTTTGAAAACTTGTGTTTAATTTCGGGGGCGAAATTCTTTAAGGGGGGGAGGTTATAGCGATCCCGGGTTTACCCTTGTTGAACAGTGATCCGGACATGTGTCCGTGAATGTTGGTAGTTGTTTATTCCCTAGTTTGCATCCTCTTTACGTTGTATTTTGGATTATGGGATGTGTTGGGCAGGTTTGTTACAGGTTGGTTGTGCTTGGGAACCAAGTGTTGCTGCCCAGAATTTTGGTCCTTCGCTCGAGCGAAGAGGTTGTCGCTCGAGCGAGAGTAGTGTTGCCCCGGTTCTGGACCTGAGAGTTGTAGCTTCTGGCTCGAGCGAGCTTTTCGTGGCTCGAGCGGTCTGGGTTTTTCTTCGCTCGATCGAGAACTTCTTGGCTCGAGCGAGAGTTTTCTGTGTCTGGTCGCTCGAGCGACCAATCCTTCGCTCGAGCGAGCGTGTTTTATATCAGCGGACAGCAGCGTCTAAAACATCACTTTTTCACCCCTTTTCTTTGATTAAACCCTAAATCCGACACCCTCTCACTCTAAACTTGCACTCTCTCTAAGATTTCATCTCCCTAGGGTGTGAATCTAGCCTAGGGCCTTTGTTAAAAAGATAGAGGGCGTTGAGAGCTTCAATTTAATCTGAAAAAGTTTGGATTTGGAGCAAGTTGATCTTGGAGTCTTCATCTCCTTTTTGGCTTAAACTTCGAGGTAGGGATAACCTACTCCTCTCTATGGGTTTTGTCTTTAAATTTTGGTATTTTGAGATGTTGGGTTTGGTTTGGTAATTTTGTGAAAGTTTGGGGCTTTTGTGCAATTATACAAAAGTTGGGGTTTTATTCATAATAAACCTAGATGCATGTTTGGCATGGAAAATGGAATTTATGTTGAATCATTGATGAAAATGGGACCTAAGGGTTGAAATGTTAATTATGGAAAATGGCCTAATTACATTGTTTAATTAATTGGGATAATTAATTGGTGAGAAATGAGGAAATGAAATGTTGATTGAATATCCATTTGTGCATTTATTTTCTGTTTAGAAATAACTGCTTTGGGCTATCGGTGGAGGATAGTCGTGATTGTTGTAGACAATGTATGTTGATTAGGCAAACTGAAACTAATCAATGAAATGTGTCATGGAACTTGACGGTTAATTGAATACATTAATTGTATGTATTGTGTGATTGTATATAGAACCGATGTGTTTATATATGTTGTGTGTAGAGGAGGAGATAGGGGATGTACTCCGCGGTTTAGGGGAAGATAGGGGATGTACCTCTAAACCGGATAGGTATTTGGAGGAGATAGGGGATGTACTCCGTAGACAGAGCTCATATGCTTGTCTAGAGAAGTGAAGATAGAGCTCATATGCTTATCTTTGTGAAGTGTGGATACAGCTTGTATGCTTATCTGTGGATATTGTTGATATACATATCTGTTGTAGAATGTGGATACAGCTTGTATGCTTATCTGTGGATATTGTTGATATACATATCTGTTGAGATTGTGGATATAGGTTTTATGCTTATCTGAATGTGAGATATAGTTTTTATACATATCTGAGGAAATGATGATAGAGCTAGCATGCTTATCTGTTGAAAAAGGGAAAATGAAAAGTAAACGGGACTTGTAAGTCGTTGACATAAATATGTAATTTATGTGATTGTATCAGTGTTGACCAACTATCAATTGCTAATGTTTTAGTCATTGTCCATGGTTGGTTTAGTGTATTTCTACTGGGCTGTGGCTCACCCTATATGGGAACATCATTTTCAGGTACAGGAAGCATGCCACCTCCAAGGACATAGCTGGGAGGCTAGTGGCGGGCATAGTTTTGTCGTTTTACTTTTGATGTATTACATGTAATTTCAAGCCAAGGGCTTAATGTGTAAACGAGTTAGACCTCTTTGTTGTATCCAAGTGTTAACTTGGAAAGCTGTAAGCCCGTAGGGCATTTTGTTATGAGATTAACATGTAATACTTATGTAATGGAATTCTAATGAATGATAGAAGGTGGTTAGTTTATCTATTAACGCTTGTCTTATTTGTTGAGTTAATGTTATTATTTCGAGGGCGTTACAACTTGGTATCAAAGCGTACCGGGTTCGAATACTTTGGGTACGTGGGAAGTGATTAGTATCACAATGGGTTTGTCTCGCTTGATAGAGACTTAGATGTAGTATCACATGCTATGTGCTTACTTGATAACATGCTTATGTGACTATGTGGGTATGGGATTTAATTTCTGGGATGTTGATTGGATCCTTGAGTTTCTGGGAGTCTTGTTGGAAAAGCACTTGATCAATGCTATTTCTAACCGGAACTCTAGTAACGTCTTGGGACTATCATTATCCGGAAATGAAATTCGTAAGTGCTTATGTGTTTATGTGCTTATGTGGAGTGAATTACACTTGTCCATGCATTAGGACGTGAGTGTTTAGTTTCGGCACACCTATGAATGTGCTAACGTTCTGTGTTACCTTTATTAGGATGTCAGGACGAGGAAGAGGTGCTAGGCGTGGTAGACCTGCGAGGCAGGAAGCACCGTTACAGGGTGAGATTCCGGCAGTGCAGGAGGGAGTTGGTCAGGCCAATGTGGCTGAGCCAGTGGGTCAGCAGGCTATGGGTGCCTTGGCCAGAGAGTTAGCAGGAGCTTTGGGTATTCTTAGGGCTGAGAATCAGGCAGCTGAGGCAGGGCCTTCCTTCTTGAAGAGGGAGTTCTTTCGGTGTAATCCGGACGAGTTTATTGGGGATCCTAAAGAGCCGCTTAAGGCAGATGAATGGCTCGAACAGACAACGAAGACGTTTGAGATGCTTGGCATCGAGGACGGAGCACTGAAAGTGACCTTGGCATCCTTCCAGTTGAAGGGAGATGCGGGTCAATGGTGGAAATACGAGAAGGCTCGTGTTGGTGGGACTTGGGAGGCATTTGTGAATGCTTTTCAGGAGAGGTTTCTGTCTGCAGTAGCTAGGGAGAAGCTGAGGGATCAGTTTAGCCGGCTTAATCAGCAGGGCTTGTCAGTGGCCGAGTTTGAGGCTACCTTTACTAGTCTGTCCAGGTTCGCGCCTGAACTGGTGGCGTCTGAGGAACGCCGTTGCTATGAGTTTGAGCGGAAGTTGAGGCGGGGCCTCAAGTTGAGAGTTGGTGGGTCCTATATCCGAGAGTATAGACACCTGGTGGATGCTGCAGCTCATATGGAGCTTATGATGCAGGAGGAGGATGAGGGGCAGAGAGGCTCCAAGAGGAGCCAGGATAGTCAGAGTGATGGCAGGAGGCAGAGGGGTTCTAACCCTCAGCAGTCGCAGGGTGGTGTTGCTAGATCGACCTTCCCAGTCCCGAGTGCAGGCTCTGGGAGAGGTGGTCAGGGGGATTTTACCTGTTACAAGTGTGGCCAGCTGGGTCACAAGGTTTCTGTTTGCCCGCAGAAGGGTGGAGGTCAGAAAGCTGCTTCTTCATCAGCTAGACCGCAGAGTCAGAGTTTGGGCAGGGGGCAGCTCTTGACTTGTTATCAGTGTGGACAACCTGGGCACATGAAGAGGTTTTGCCCACAGTTGTGTGCCACTTCGGGAGCGTCTGGTTCTAGGCAGACGCAGGGTTTTCAGCCAGCTCAGTCTGTGCAGGCCTCGAGGGCCAATCCGGGAGTTTCGTCATCCCAGTCTGTGCAGCAGTCTTTTGCTCCGAGAGGTGAGCAGGTAGACCAGGGGCCTACGGGGCGCGTGTATGCTGTTACCGCGCAGGATTTAGTACCGGCTCCATCGGTGGTGAGAGGTACTTTTCTGTTTTGCAACTCGGTTGCTAGTGTGTTGATAGACACGGGTGCATCTCATTCTTTTGTATCTGCTGCATTTGCATCGGTTTTGGAATTGGAGTTAGCACAGTTAGCATCTCCTATTTGTGTGGTATCGCCTTTGGGTGGTGAGTTGATCCTGAAACAGGGTGTTAGAGGATGTGATATAGAGGTCGCCGACTATAGGCTTCCTTTTCCGTTTGTTGTCATGCCCATGAAGGGTTTTGATGTTATCTTGGGTATGGACTGGCTATCGTCATACCGGGCTGTTATTGATTGCTACCGCCAGAGGGTCACGTTATGTACCTTGAGCGGGGAGTGGTTCCATTTCTTGGGAGACCGGGTTGGTAGTGTTTTGCCACCGGGGTATGATTCGCGAGGGCGAAGTGAGCTTAGTGGGTTACTTGCTAGCTTTGAGAGTAGCGAGTGTGTTGAGACTCAGATTGTGTTACCGAGGGTGGTTTGTGAGTATTCGGATGTTTTTCCCGAAGAACTTGTTAGTTTGCCACCTCACCGAGAGATAGAGTTCTCTATTGATTTAGTGCCTGGTACGGCGCCGATTTCTATGGCACCTTACCGTTTTGCTCCAGCAGAGTTGGTTGAGTTGAAAGTTCAGCTCCAGGAATTGCTCGAGAAGGGCTTTGTTCGCCCTAGTGTTTCACCGTGGGGAGCACCGGCCCTCTTTGTTAAAAAGAAAGATGGTGCCTTGAGACTGTGTATAGACTACCGGAAGTTGAATCGGGCTACGGTTAAGAATAAGTATCCTATGCCCCGTATAGATGATTTGTTTGACCAGTTGAAGGGTTCCCGTTGTTTCTCTAAGATAGACTTGAGATCGGGTTACCATCAGTTGAGGGTCAGGGAGGAAGATGTTCCTAAGACGGCATTCCGTACGCGGTATGGCCATTATGAGTTTTTGGTGATGCCATTCGGGCTTACCAATGCACCGGCAGTCTTTATGGACTTGATGAACCGGATTTTCCGGGAGTTCTTAGACCGATTTGTGGTTGTCTTCGTGGACGACATTCTTATCTATTCGTCTTCTGAGGAGGAGCACGAGGCACACTTGAGAGTGGTGCTTGAGTTACTTAGAGCCCATAGGCTGTATGCCAAGTTTGGGAAGTGTGAGTTCTGGCTGGGGGAGGTCAAATTCTTAGGCCACGTGGTATCCGGGGAAGGGGTGTCTGTTGATACATCCAAGGTTGAGGCAGTGCAAGATTGGGCACAGCCTAAGAGTGTGTTTGAGATCCGCAGTTTTCTGGGATTGGCTGGGTATTACCGTCGGTTTGTGAAAGATTTCTCCAGGTTAGCGTCACCGTTGACTAGACTGACTAGGAAGGGAGTCAAGTTTGAGTGGAGTGAGACTTGTGAAAAGTCGTTCCAAGAGCTGAAAGTTAGATTGACCACCGCACCGGTGTTGATTATTCCGGAGAGAGGGTTGGGTTACTCGGTTTATTGTGATGCCTCACGAGAGGGTTTGGGTTGTGTGTTGATGCAAGAGGGGAAAGTGGTAGCTTATGGCTCACGTCAGTTGAAAATACATGAGAAGAATTACCCCACACATGACCTAGAGTTAGCAGCTGTGATCTTTGCCTTGAAAATCTGGAGGCACTACCTTTATGGTGAGAGGTTCGAGGTATTCTCGGATCATAAGAGTTTGAAGTATCTGTTTACACAGAGAGACTTGAATCTGAGGCAGAGGAGATGGATGGAGTTCATCGAGGATTATGATTTTGAGTTGCATTATCATCCGGGAAAGGCCAATGTTGTGGCCGATGCCCTTAGTAGGAAGACCATTAGTGATGTAGCTTGTATAGCCATCTGGGAATGGGAGATGTTGGGAGCACTTGGCGAGTTTGATTTGCTACTGGGCGAATCTGTCGAGGCTGCGGCCTTGTTTTCTGCTGTTGCGCAGCCTACACTTGTGATTAGAGTGTTAGAGGCACAGAGAGGTGACCTTGAGGTAGAATCCCTCCGAGAGAAGATCTCCAGTGGGAAAGTTGAGAAGGGTTTGACGGAGTATCCCGATCTGAGTGTGAGATACCGAGACCGTTTGTTTGTACCGGAGTCTTGCCGAGAGGAAGTACTCCGAGAGTTTCACCATTCGCGCCTTGCGGTGCATCCGGGAGGTACTAAGATGTATCAGGATTTGGGTCGCCAGTTTTGGTGGCGGGGTATGAAAAGAGATGTGGCTGTTTTCGTATCGAAGTGCCTTACTTGCCAGCAAGTGAAGGCCGAGCATCAGAGGCCAGCGGGTTTGTTGCAACCCTTGCCTATTGCCGAGTGGAAGTGGAAGCATGTCACTATGGACTTCGTTGTGGGTCTTCCGAGGACTCAACGGGGTAGTGATGCTATTTGGGTGGTTGTAGACCGGTTGACTAAGTCGGCGCACTTTATTCCTATGCGCGTGAGAGATTCGGTAGATCATCTTGCCGACTTGTATATTCGGGACGTAGTGAGATTGCACGGGGTCCCAGTGACGATCGTCTCAGATAGAGATCCTCGTTTTACTGCTAGGTTGTGGCAGAGTTTGCAGAGTGCCTTGGGCACTAAGTTGACCTTTAGTACGGCTTATCATCCTCAGACTGACGGGCAGTCCGAGCGTACTATTCAGATCCTCGAGGATATGCTTCGGGGTTGTGTCCTGGACTTCAGTGGGACGTGGGAGAGGCACTTGCCATTGGTAGAGTTTGCCTACAACAACAGTTTTCAGTCTAGCATCGGTATGGCACCGTTTGAGGCCTTGTATGGCCGCCCGTGTAGGTCTCCAGTTTGTTGGGCCGAGGTGGGTGATGCACCTTTGTTGGGTCCGGAGTTGGTTAGGGAGACGACGGAGAAAGTTGAGCTTATCCGTAGGAGGCTTGTTACAGCCCAGAGTCGGCAGAAATCTTATGCAGACCGTAGGAGGAGACCTTTGGCGTTTGAAGTAGGTGATCATGTCTTTCTGAAGATATCACCTAGGCGAGGTCTGATGAGGTTTGGAAAGAGTGGGAAGTTATCCCCTCGGTTTATTGGTCCTTTTGAGATCCTTGAGAGGATAGGTGAGGTTGCTTATCGGTTAGCCTTACCACCGCAGTTGTCCGGAGTGCATGACGTGTTTCATGTGAGTATGCTTCGGAAGTAAGAACCAGATCCATCACATGTGCTGGATTGGAGCGATTTAGAGGTAGATGAGGATGCCTCGTATGAGGAGAGACCGGTTCGGGTCTTGGATAGGCGGGATCAGGTCCTGCGTGGCAAGACCATTCCTTTGGTGAAAGTCTTGTGGAAACATCACGGAGTGGAGGAAGCCACTTGGGAACGTGAGTTGGAAGTCCGAGAGAAATATCCGGACTTGTTTGTTGATATGTAATTTTGTATTTAACATTTACATTTTGTTGAACTTAAGAGCTTTTATATATGTCTTAAGTTGTGAAACATTGAAAATGTTTTGAATATTGGAAGTATGTTTTGGAACTTGCCTTATATGGAAGTTGAATGTAACATTATATGTGTTAAGTATATTGTTGACATTGGAAAGTTAGTGCATAATGTTGATGCATGTTAAAAGTACATATGTTGTTTATATATTGTGATATATCTCTTGTTAAAGGGATGGGATGACCGGTAGCGGGTCGAATTGTTGAATGTTAATTTGTGACATTGTTTAAAATGGAGGAAAACTTGTTTTTGAAAACTTGTGTTTAATTTCGGGGGCGAAATTCTTTAAGGGGGGGAGGTTATAGCGATCCCGGGTTTACCCTTGTTGAACAGTGATCCGGACATGTGTCCGTGAATGTTGGTAGTTGTTTATTCCCTAGTTTGCATCCTCTTTACGTTGTATTTTGGATTATGGGATGTGTTGGGCAGGTTTGTTACAGGTTGGTTGTGCTTGGGAACCAAGTGTTGCTGCCCAGAATTTTGGTCCTTCGCTCGAGCGAAGAGGTTGTCGCTCGAGCGAGAGTAGTGTTGCCCCGGTTCTGGACCTGAGAGTTGTAGCTTCTGGCTCGAGCGAGCTTTTCGTGGCTCGAGCGGTCTGGGTTTTTCTTCGCTCGATCGAGAACTTCTTGGCTCGAGCGAGAGTTTTCTGTGTCTGGTCGCTCGAGCGACCAATCCTTCGCTCGAGCGAGCGTGTTTTATATCAGCGGACAGCAGCGTCTAAAACATCACTTTTTCACCCCTTTTCTTTGATTAAACCCTAAATCCGACACCCTCTCACTCTAAACTTGCACTCTCTCTAAGATTTCATCTCCCTAGGGTGTGAATCTAGCCTAGGGCCTTTGTTAAAAAGATAGAGGGCGTTGAGAGCTTCAATTTAATCTGAAAAAGTTTGGATTTGGAGCAAGTTGATCTTGGAGTCTTCATCTCCTTTTTGGCTTAAACTTCGAGGTAGGGATAACCTACTCCTCTCTATGGGTTTTGTCTTTAAATTTTGGTATTTTGAGATGTTGGGTTTGGTTTGGTAATTTTGTGAAAGTTTGGGGCTTTTGTGCAATTATACAAAAGTTGGGGTTTTATTCATAATAAACCTAGATGCATGTTTGGCATGGAAAATGGAATTTATGTTGAATCATTGATGAAAATGGGACCTAAGGGTTGAAATGTTAATTATGGAAAATGGCCTAATTACATTGTTTAATTAATTGGGATAATTAATTGGTGAGAAATGAGGAAATGAAATGTTGATTGAATATCCATTTGTGCATTTATTTTCTGTTTAGAAATAACTGCTTTGGGCTATCGGTGGAGGATAGTCGTGATTGTTGTAGACAATGTATGTTGATTAGGCAAACTGAAACTAATCAATGAAATGTGTCATGGAACTTGACGGTTAATTGAATACATTAATTGTATGTATTGTGTGATTGTATATAGAACCGATGTGTTTATATATGTTGTGTGTAGAGGAGGAGATAGGGGATGTACTCCGCGGTTTAGGGGAAGATAGGGGATGTACCTCTAAACCGGATAGGTATTTGGAGGAGATAGGGGATGTACTCCGTAGACAGAGCTCATATGCTTGTCTAGAGAAGTGAAGATAGAGCTCATATGCTTATCTTTGTGAAGTGTGGATACAGCTTGTATGCTTATCTGTGGATATTGTTGATATACATATCTGTTGTAGAATGTGGATACAGCTTGTATGCTTATCTGTGGATATTGTTGATATACATATCTGTTGAGATTGTGGATATAGCTTTTATGCTTATCTGAATGTGAGATATAGTTTTTATACATATCTGAGGAAATGATGATAGAGCTAGCATGCTTATCTGTTGAAAAAGGGAAAATGAAAAGTAAACGGGACTTGTAAGTCGTTGACATAAATATGTAATTTATGTGATTGTATCAGTGTTGACCAACTATCAATTGCTAATGTTTTAGTCATTGTCCATGGTTGGTTTAGTGTATTTCTACTGGGCTGTGGCTCACCCTATATGGGAACATCATTTTCAGGTACAGGAAGCATGCCACCTCCAAGGACATAGCTGGGAGGCTAGTGGCGGGCATAGTTTTGTCGTTTTACTTTTGATGTATTACATGTAATTTCAAGCCAAGGGCTTAATGTGTAAACGAGTTAGACCTCTTTGTTGTATCCAAGTGTTAACTTGGAAAGCCGTAAGCCCGTAGGGCATTTTGTTATGAGATTAACATGTAATACTTATGTAATGGAATTCTAATGAATGATAGAAGGTGGTTAGTTTATCTATTAACGCTTGTCTTATTTGTTGAGTTAATGTTATTATTTCGAGGGCGTTACATGGAAATTAAATAAAAAAGGAAGTTGAGTAGAAAAGAAACTTTAATAAAAAAAGGACGTTAAACAAAAATAAAAATGGAAGTTGCAAAAAATTAAAAATGGAAGTTCATTCCCGAAACCACTATACCTTCACGATCTATTTGGAAATTAAATAAAAGAGGAAGTTTAATAGAAAAGTAAATTGAATAAAAATGGAAGTAGACTATAAATAAAAATGAAACTTGCATAAAATTAAAAATGAAAGTTCAATCCAGAAACCACTATACCTTAGCGATCTATTTGGAAATTAAATAAAAAAGGAAGTTTAAGAGGAAAGTAAGTTGAATTAAAATGGAAGTAGAATAAAAATAAAAATGAAAGTTGCATAAAATTAAAAATGGAACTTCAATCGAGAAACCACTATACCTTAACGTTCTATTTGGAAATTAAATAAAAACGGAAGTTTAACAGAAAAGTAAATTGAATAAAAATGGAAGTTGAATAATAATAAAAATGAAAGTTGCAGAAAATTAAATATGGAAGTTCAATCCAGAAACCACTTTACCTTAACGATCTATTTGGAAATTAAATTAAAAAGGAAGTTTAATAGAAAAGTAAATTGAATAAAATGGGAAGTTGAATAAAAATAAAAGGGAAAGTTGCAGAAAATTAAAAGCGGAAGTTCAATCCCGAAACCACTATACCTTAACGATCTATTTGGAAATAAAATAAAAAAGGAAGTTTAATAGAAAAGTAAATTGAATAAAAATGGAAGTTGAATAAAAATAAAAATGAAAGTTGCATAAAATTAAAAATGAAAGTTCTATCCAAAAACCACTATACCTTAACGATCTATTTGAAAATTAAATAAAAAAGGAAGTTGAGTAGAAAAGAAACTTTAATAAAAAAAGGACGTTAAATAAAAATAAAAATGGAAGTTGCAGAAAATTAAAAATGGAAGTTCATTCCCGAAACCACTATACCTTCACGATCTATTTGGAAATTAAATAAAAGAGGAAGTTTAATAGAAAATTAAATTGAATAAAAATGGAAGTAGACTATAAATAAAAATGAAAGTTGCATAAAATTAAAAATGAAAGTTCAATCCAGAAACCACTATACCTTAGCGATCTATTTGGAAATTAAATAAAAAAGGAAGTTTAATAGGAAAGTAAGTTGAATTAAAATGGAAGTAGAATAAAAATAAAAATGAAAGTTGCATAAAATTAAAAATGGAACTTTAATCGAGAAACCACTATACCATAACGATCTATTTGGAAATTAAATAAAAAAGGAAGTTTAACAGAAAAGTAAATTGAATAAAAATGGAACTTGAATAATAATAAAAATGAAAGTTGCCGAAAATTAAATATGGAAGTTCAATCCAGAAACCACTTTACCTTAACGATCTCCTTGGAAATTAAATAAAACAGGAAGTTTAATAGAAAAGTAAATTGAATAAAAATGGAAGTCGAATAAAAATAAAAATGAAAGTTGCATAAAATTAAAAATGGAAGTTCAGTCCAAAAACCACTATACCATAACGATTTATTTGTAAATTAAATACTAAAGGAAGTTGTGTAGAAAAGAATCTTGAATAAAAAAGGAAGTTAAATAAAAATAAAAATGGAAGTTGCAGAAAATTAAAAATGGAAGTTCATTCCAGAAACCACTATACCTTAACGATCTATTTGGAAATTAAATAAAAAAGGATGTTTAATAGAAATGTAAATTGATTAAAAATGGAAGTAAAATAAAAATAAAAATGAAAGTTGCATAAAATTAAAAATGGAAGTTCAATTCAGAAACCACTATACCTTAACGATCTACTTGGAAATTAAATAAAAAAGGAAGTTTAATAGGAAAGTAAATTGAATTAAAATGGAAGTAGAATACAAATAAAAATAAAAGTTGCATAAAATTAAAAATGGAAGTTCAATTCAGAAACCACTATACCTTAACGATATATTTGGAAATTAAATAAAAAAGGAAGTTTAATAGAAAAGTAAATTGAATAAAAATGGAAGTTGAATAAAAAGAAAAATGAAAGTTGCATAAAATTAAAAATGGAAGTTCAATCCAAAAACCACTATACCTTAACGATCTATTTGGAAATTAAATAAAAAAGGAAGTTTAGCAGAAAAGTAAATTAAATAAAGATGGAAGTTGAACAAAAATAAAAATGAAAGTTGCATAAAATTAAAAATGGTAGTTCAATCCAAAAACCACTATACCTTAACGATCTATTTGGAAATTAAATAAAAAAGGAAGTTGAGTAGAAAAGAAACTTTAATAAAAAAAGGACGTTAAATAAAAATAAAAATGGAAGTTCATGAAAATTAAAAATGGAAGTTCATTCCCGAAACCACTATACCTTCACGATCTATTTGGAAATTAAATAAAAGAGGAAGTTTAATAGAAAAGTAAATTGAATAAAAATGGAAGTAGACTATAAATAAAAATGAAAGTTGCATAAAATTAAAAATGAAAGTTCAATCCAGAAACCACTATACCTTAGCGATCTATTTGGAAATTAGATAAAAAAGGAAGTTTAATAGGAAAGTAAGTTGAATTAAAATGGAAGTAGAATAAAAATAAAAATGAAAGTTGCATAAAATTAAAAATGGAACTTCAATCGAGAAACCACTATACCTTAACGTTCTATTTGGAAATTAAATAAAAACAGAAGTTTAACAGAAAAGTAAATTGAATAAAAATGGAAGTTGAATAATAATAAAAATGAAAGTTGCAGAAAATTAAATATGGAAGTTCAATCCAGAAACCACTTTACCTTAACGATCTATTTGGAAATTAAATAAAAAAGGAAGTTTAATAGAAAAGTAAATTGAATAAAAATGGAAGTTGAATAAAAATAAAAATGAAAGTTGCATAAAATGAAAAATGGAAGTTCAATCCAAAAACCACTATAGCTTAACGATTTATTTGTAAATTAAATATAAAAGGAAGTTGGGTAGAAAAGAATCTTGAATAAAAAAGGAAGTTAAATAAAAATAAAAATGGAAGTTCATTCCAGAAACCACTATACCTTAACGATCTATTTGGAAATTAAATAAAAAAGGAAGTTTAATGGAAATGTAAATTAATTAAAAATGCAAGTAAAATAAAAATATAAATGAAAGTTGCATAAAATTAAAAATGGAATTTCAATTCAGAAACCACTATACCTTAACGATCTATTTGGAAATTAAATAAAAATGGAAGTTTAATAGAAATGTAAATTAATTAAAAATGGAAGTAAAATAAAAATATAAATGAAAGTTGCATAAAATTAAAAATTGAAGTTCAATTCAGAAACCACAATATACCTTAACGATCTACTTGGAAATTAAATAAAAAAGGAAGTTTAATAGGAAAGTAAATTGAATTAAAACGGAAGTAGAATACAAATAAAAATAAAAGTTGCATAAAATTAAAAATGGAAGTTCAATTCAGAAACCAATATACCTTAACGATATATTTGAAAATTAAATAAAAAAGGAAGTTTAATAGAAAAGTAAATTGAATAAAAATGGAAGTTGAATAAAAAGAAAAAATGAAAGTTGCATAAAATTAAAAATGGAAGTTCAATCCAAAAACCACTATACCTTAACGATCTATTTGGAAATTAAATAAAAAAGGAAGTTTAATAGAAAAGTAAATTGAATAAAAATGGAAGTTGAATAAAAAGAAAAATGAAAGTTGCATAAAATTAAAAATGGAAGTTCAATCCAAAAACCACTATACCTTAACGATCTATTTGGAAATTAAACAAAAAAGGAAGTTTAGCAGAAAAGTAAATTGAATAAAAATGGAAGTTGAATAATAATAAAAATGAAAGTTGCAGAAAATTAAATATGGAAGTTCAATCCGAAAACCACTTTACCTTAACGATGTACTTCGAAATTAAATAAAAAAGGAAGTTTAATAGAAAAGTAAATTGAATAAAAATGGAAGTTGAATAAAAAGAAAAAATGAAAGTTGCATAAAATTAAAAATGGAAGTTCAATCCAGAAACCACTATACCTTAACGATCTATTTGGAAATTAAATAGAAAAAGGAAGTTTTGATAGAAAAGTAAATTGAATAAAATGGAAATTGAATAAAAATAAAAATGAAAGTTGCATAAAATTAAAAATGGATGTTCAATCAAAAAACCACTATACCTTAACGATCTATTTGGAAATTAAATAAAAAAGGAAGTTGAGTTGAAAAGAAACTTGAATAAAAAAGGAAGTTAAATAAAAATAAGAATGGAAGTTGCAGAAAATTAAAAATGGAAGTTCATTCCAGAAACCACTAAACCTTAACGATCTATTTGGAAATTAAATAAAAAAGGTTGTTTAAAAGAAAAGTAAATTGATTAAAAATGGAAGTAAAATAAAAATAAAAAGGAAAAGTTGCATAAAATTAAAAATGGAAGTTCAATCCAGAAACCACTATACATTAACGATCTACTTGGAAATTAAATAAAAAAGGAAGTTTTATAGGAAAGTAAATTGAATTAAAACAGAAGTAGAATACAATTAAAAATAAAAGTTACATAAAATTAAAAATGAAAGTTCAATCCAGAAACCACTATACCTTAACGATATATTTGGAAATTAAATAAAAAAGGATGTTTAATAGAAAAGTAAATTGAATAAAAATTGAAATTGAATACAAATAAAAATGGAAGTTGTAGAAAATTAAATATGGAAGTTCAATCGAGAAACCACTATACCTTAACGATCTGTTTGGAAATTAAATAAAAAACGAAGTTTAATAGAAAAGAAAATTGAATAAAAAGGAAGTTGAATAAAAACAAAAAGGAAAGTTGCCGAAAATTAAAAGCGGAAGTTCATTCCCGAAACCACTATACCTTCACGATCTATTTGAAAATTAAATAAAAAAGGAAGTTTATTAGAAAAGTAAATTGAATAAAAATGGAAGTTGAATAAAAATAAAATGGAAAGTTGCAGAAAATTAAAAGCGGAAGTTCAATCCCGAAACCACTATACCTTAACGATCTATTTGCAAATCAAATAAAAAAGGAAGTTTAATAGAAAAGTAAAATGAATAAAAATGGAAGTTGAATAAAAATTAAAATGAAAGTTGCATAAAATTAAAAATGGAAGTTCAATCCAGAAACCACTATACCTTAACGATCTATTTGGAAATCAAATAAAAAAGGAAGTTTAATTGAAAAGTAAATTGAATAAAAATGGAAGTTGAATAAAAATAAAAATGAAAGTTGCAGAAAATTAAAAAGGGAAGTTCAATCCAAAAACCACTATACCTTAACGATCTATTTGGAAATTAAATAAAAAAGGAAGTTTAATAGAAAAGTAAATTGAATAAAAATGGAAGTTGAATAAAAATAAAAAGGAAAGTTGCAGACAATTAAAAGCGGAAGTTCAATCCCGAAACCACTATACCTTAACGATCTATTTGGAAATCAAATAAAAAAGGAAGTTTACTAGAAAAGTAAATTGAATAAAAATGGAAGTTGAATAAAAATAAAAAGGAAAGTTGCAGAAAATTAAAAGCGGAAGTTCAACCCCGAAACCACTATACCTTAACGATCTATTTGGAAATCAAATAAAAAAGGAAGTTTAATAGAAAAGTAAATTGAATAAAAATGGAAGTTGAATAAAAATAAAAATGAAAGTTGCAGAAAATAAAAAAGGGAAGTTCAATCCAAAAACCACTATACCTTAACGATCTATTTGGAAATTAAATAAAAAAAGAAGTTTAATAGAAAAGTAAATTGAATAAAAATGGATGTTGAATAAAAATAAAAAGGAAAGTTGCAGAAAATTAAAAAGGGAAGTTCAATCCAAAAACCACTATACCTTAACGATCTATTTGGAAATTAAATAAAAAAGGAAGTTTAATAGAAAAGTAAATTGAATTAAAATGGAAGTTGAATAAAAATAAAAAGGAAAGTTGCAGAAAATTAAAAGCGGAAGTTCAATCCCGAAACCACTATACCTTAACGATCTATTTGGAAATTAAATAAAAAGGGAAGTTTAATAGGAAAGTAAATTGAATTAAAACGGAAGTAGAATACAAATAAAAATAAAAGTTGCATAAAATTAAAAATGAAAGTTCAATCCAGAAACCACTATACCTTAACGATATATTTCGAAATTAAATAAAAAAGGAAGTTTAATAGAAAAGTAAATTGAATAAAAATGGAAGTTGAATAAAAATAAAAAGGAAAGTTGCAGAAAATTAAAAGCGGAAGTTCAACCCCGAAACCACTATACCTTAACGATCTATTTGGAAATCAAATAAAAAAGGAAGTTTAATAGAAAAGTAAATTGAATAAAAATCGAAGTTGAATAAAAATAAAATGGAAAGTTGTGGAAAATTAAAAGCGGAAGCTCAATCCCGAAACCACTATAGCTTAACGATCTATTTGCAAATCAAATAAAAAAGGAAGTTTAATAGAAAAGTAAATTGAATAAAAATGGAAGTTGAATAAAAATAAAAATGAAAGTTGCATAAAATTAAAAATGGAAGTTCAATCCAGAAACCACTATACCTTAACGATCTATTTGGAAATTAAATAAAAAAGGAAGTTTAATAGAAAAGTAAATTGAATAAAAATGGAAGTTGAATAAAAATAAAAAGGAAAGTTGCAGAAAATTAAAAGCGGAAGTTCAATCCCGAAACCACTATACCTTAACGACCTATTTGGAAATTAAATAAAAAAGGAAGTTTAATAGGAAAGTAAATTGAATTAAAACGGAAGTAGAATACAAATAAAAATAAAAGTTGCATAAAATTAAAAATGGAAGTTCAATCCAGAAACCACTATACCTTAACGATCTATTTGGAAATTAAATAAAAAAGGAAGTTTAATATAAAAGTAAATTGAATAAAAATGGAAACGAATACAAATAAAAATGGAAGTTGCAGAAAATTAAATATGGAAGTTCAATCGAGAAACCACTATACCTTAACGATCTGTTTGGAAATTAAATAAAAAAGGAAGTTTAATAGAAAAGTAAATTGAATAAAAATGGAAGTTGAATAAAAATAAAAAGGAAAGTTGCAGAAAATTAAAAGCGGAAGTTCAATCCCGAAACCACTATACCTTAACGATCTATTTGGAAATCAAATAAAAAAGGAAGTTTAATAGAAAAGTAAATTGAATAAAAATGGAAGTTGAATAAAAATAAAAATTAAAGTTGCAGAAAATTAAAAATGGAAGTTCAATCCAAAAACCACTATACCTTAACGATCTATTTGGAAATTAAATAAAAAAGGAAGTTTAATAGAAAAGTAAATTGAATAAAAATGGAAGTTGAATAAAAATAAAAATGAAAGTTGCATAAAATTAAAAATGGAAGTTCAATCCAAAAACCACTATACCTTAACGATCTATTTGGAAATTAAATAAAAAAGGAAGTTGAGTAGAAAAGAAACTTTAATAAAAAAGGACGTTAAATAAAAATAAAAGTGGAAGTTGCAGAAAATTAAAAGCGGAAGTTCAATCCCGAAACCTCTATACCTTAACGATCTATTTGGAAATTAAATAGAAGAGGAAGTTTAATAGAAAAATAAGTTGTATATAAATGGAAGTAGACTACAAATAAAAATGAAAGTTGCATAAAATTAAAAATGAAAGTTCAATCCAGAAACCACTATACCTTAACGTTCTATTTGGAAATTAAATAAAAAAGGAAGTTTAATAGGAAAGTAAGTTGAATTAAAATGGAAGTAGAATAAAAATAAAAATGAATGTTGCATAAAATTAAAAATGGAAGTTCAATCGAGAAACCACTAGACCTTAACGATCTATTTGGAAATTAAATAAAAAAGGAAGTTTAACAGAAAAGTAAATTGAATAAAAATGGAAGTTGAATAAAAATATAAATGAAAGTTGCAGAAAATTAAATATGGAAGTTCAGTCTAGAAACCACTATACCTTAGCGATCTATTTGGAAATTAAATAAGAAAGGAAGTTTAATAGGAAAGTAAGTTGAATTAAATGGAAGTAGAATAAAAATAAAAATGAAAGTTGCATAAAATTAAAAATGGAAGTTCGATCGAGAAACCACTTTTCCTTAACGATCTATTTGGAAATTAAATAAAAAAGGAAGTTTAACAGAAAAGTAAATTGAATAAAAATGGAAGTTGAATAAAAATAAAAATAAAAGTTGCAGAAAATTAAATATGGAAGTTCAATCCAGAAACCACTTTACCTGAACGATCTATTTGGAAATTAAATAAAAAAAAGAAAGTTTAATAGAAAAGTAAATTGCATAAAATGGAAGTTGAATAAGAATAAAAATGAAAGTTGCATAAGATTAAAAATGGAAGTTCAATCAAAAAACCACTATACCTTAACGATCTATTTGGAAATTAAATAAAAAAGGAAGTTGAGTTGAAATGAAACTTGAATAAAAAAGGAAGTTAAATAAAAATAAGAATGGAAGTTGCAGAAAATTAAAAATGGAAGTTCATTCCAGAAATCACTATACCTTAACGATCTATTTGGAAATTAAATAAAAAAGGAAGTTTAAAAGAAAAGTAAGTTGATTAAAAATTGAAGTAAAATAAAAATAAAAATGAAAGTTGCATAAAATTAAAAATGGAAGTTCAATCCAGAAACCACTATACCTTAACGATCTATTTGGAAATTAAATAAAAAAGGAAGTTTAATAGGAAAGTAAATTGAATTAAAACGGAAGTAGAATACAAATAAAAATAAAAGTTGCATAAAATTAAAAATGGAAGTTCAATCCGGAAACCACTATACCTTAACGATATATTTGGAAATTAAATAAAAAAGGAAGTTTAATATAAAAGTAAATTGAATAAAAATGGAAACGAATAAAAATAAAAATGGAAGTTGCAGAAAATTAAATATGGAATTTCAATCGAGAAACCACTATACCTTAACGATCTGTTTGGAAATTAAATAAAAAAAGAAGTTTAATAGAAAAGTAAATTGAATAAAAATGGAAATTGAATAAAAATAAAAAGGAAAGTTGCAGAAAATTAAAAGCGGAAGTTCAACGCCAAAACCACTATACCTTAACGATCTATTTGGAAATCAAATAAAAAAGGAAGTTTAATAGAAAAGTAAATTGATTAAAAATGGAAGTTGAATAAAAATAAAAAGGAAAGTTGCAGAAAATTAAAAGCGGAAGTTCAACCCCGAAACCACTATACCTTAACGATCTACTTGGAAATCAAATAAAAAAGGAAGTTTAATAGAAAAGTAAATTGAATAAAAATGGAAGTTGAATAAAAATAAAAATGAAAGTTGCAGAAAATTAAAAAGGGAAGTTCAATCCAAAAACCACTATACCTTAACGATCTATTTGGAAATTAAATAAAAAAGGTAGTTTAATAGAAAAGTAAATTGAATAAAAATGGAAGTTGAATAAAAATAAAAAGGAAAGTTGCAGAAAATTAAAAGCGGAAGTTCAATCCCGAAACCACTATACCTTAACGATCTATTTGGAAATCAAATAAAAAAGGAAGTTTAATAGAAAAGTAAATTGAATAAAAATGGAAGTTGAATAAAAATAAAAATGAAAGTTGCAGAAAATTAAAAATGGAAGTTCAATCCAAAAACCACTATACCTTAACGATCTATTTGGAAATTAAATAAAAAAGGAAGTTTAATAGAAAAGTAAATTGAATAAAAATGGAAGTTGAATAAAAATAAAAATGAAAGTTGCATAAAATTAAAAATGGAAGTTCAATCCAAAAACCACTATACCTTAACGATCTATTTGGAAATTAAATATAAAAGGAAGTTGTGTAGAAAAGAATCTTGAATGAAAAAGGAAGTTAAATAAAAATAAAAATGGAAGTTGCAGAAAATTAAAAATGGAAGTTCATTCCAGAAACCACTATACCTTAACGATCTATTTGGAAATTAAATAAAAAAGGAAGTTTAATAGAAAAGTAAATTGAATAAAAATGGAAGTTGAATAAAAATAAAAAGGAAAGTTGCAGAAAATTAAAAGCGGAAGTTCAATCCCGAAACCACTATACCTTAACAATCTATTTGGAAATTAAATAAAAAAGGAAGTTTAATAGGAAAGTAAATTGAATTAAAACAGAAGTAGAATACAAATAAAAATAAAAGTTGCATAAAATTAAAAATGGAAATTCAATCCAGAAACCACTATACCTTAACGATTTATTTGGAAATTAAATAAAAAAGGAAGTTTAATATAAAAGTAAATTGAATAAAAATGGAAACGAATAAAAATAAAAATGGAAGTTGCAGAAAATTAAATATGGAAGTTCAATCGAGAAACCACTATTCCTTAACGATCAGTTTGGAAATTAAATAAAAAAGGAAGTTTAATAGAAATGTAAATTGATTAAAAATGGAAGTAAAATAAAAATAAAATGAAAGTTGCATAAAATTAAAAATGGAAGTTCAATCCAGAAACCACTATACCTTAACGATCTACTTGGAAATTAAATAAAAAAGGAAGTTTAATAGAAAAGTAAATTGAATTAAAACGGAAGTAGAATACAAATAAAAGTAAAAGTTGCACAAAATTAAAAATGGAAGTTCAATCCAGAAACCACTATACCTTAACGATTTATTTGGAAATTAAATAAAAAAGGAAGTTTAATAGAAAAGTAAATTGAATAAAAATGGAAGTTGAATAAAAAGAAAAATGAAAGTTGCATAAAATTGAAAATGGAAGTTCAATCCAAAAACCACTATACGTTAACGATCTATTTGGAAATTAAATAAAAAAGGAATTTTAATAGAAAAGTAAATTGAATAAAAATGGAAATTAAATAAAAATAAAAACGAAAGTTGCATAAAATTAAAAATGGAAGTTCAATCAAGAAACCACTATACCTTAACGATCTATTTGGAAATTAAATAAAAAATGAAGTTGAGTAGAAAAGAAACTTCAATAAATGGAAGTTAAATAAAAATAAAAGTGGAAGTTGCAGAAAATTAAAAATGAAAGTTCATTTCAGAAACCACTATACCTTAACGATCTATTTGGAAATTAAATAAAAAAGGAAGTTTATTAGAAAAGTAAATTGAATAAAAATGGAAGTTGAATAAAAATAAAAATGAAAGTTTCAGAAAATTAAATATGGAAGTTCAATCCAGAAACCACTATACCTTAACGATCTATTTTGAAATTAAATAAAAAAAGTAAGTTTAATAGAAAAGTAAATTGCATAAAATGGAACTTGAAAAAAAATAAAAATGAAAGTTGCATAAAATTAAAAATGGAAGTTCAATCAAAAAACCACTATACCTTAACGATCTATTTGGAAATTAAATAAAAAAGGAAGTTGAGTGTAAAAGAAACTTGAATAAAAAAGGAAGTTAAATAAAAATAAGAATGGAAGTTGCAGAAAATTAAGAATGGAAGTTCATTCCAGAAACCACTATACCTTAACGATCTATTTCGAAATTAAATAAAAAAGGAAGGTTAAAACAAAAGTAAATTGAATAAAAATGGAAGTAAAATAAAAATAAAAATGAAAGTTGCATAAAATTAAAAATGGAAGTTCAATCCTAAAACCACTATACCTTAACGATCTACTTAAAATTAAATAAAAAAGGAAGTTTAATAGGAAAGTAAATTGAATTAAAACGGAAGTCGAATACAATTAAAAATAAAAGTTACATAAAATTAAATACGGAAGTTCAATCCAGAAACCACTATACCTTAACGATATATTTGGAAATTAAATAAAAAAGGAAGTTTAATAGAAAAGTGAATTGAATAAAAATGGAAGTTGAATAAAAATAAAAATGGAAGTTGCAGAAAATTAAATATGGAAGTTCAATCGAGAAACCACTATACCTTAACGATCTGTTTGGAATTTAAATATAAAAGGAAGTTTAATAGAAAAGTAAATTGAATAAAAATGGAAGTTGAATAAAAAGAAAAAGGAAAGTTGCAGAAAATTAAAAGCGGAAGTTTAATCCCGAAACCACTATACCTTAACGATCTATTTGGAAATCAAATAAAAAAGGAAGTTTAATAGAAAAGTAAATTGAATAAAAATGGAAGTTGAATAAAAATAAAAATGAAAGTTGCAGAAAATTAAAAATGGAAGTTCAATCCAAAAACCACTATACCTTAACGATATATTTGGAAATTAAATAAAAAAGGAAGTTTAATAGAAAAGTAAATTGAATAAAAATGAAAGTTGAATAAAAATAAAAATGAAAGTTGCATAAAATTAAAAATGAAAGTTCAGTCCGAAAACCACTATACCTTAACGATCTATTTGAAAATTAAATAAAAAAGGAAGTTGAGTAGAAAAGAAACTTTAATAAAAAAGGACGTTAAATAAAAATAAAAATGGAAGTTGCAGAAAATTAAAAATGGAAGTTCATTCCCGAAACCACTATACCTTAACGATCTATTTGGAAATTAAATAAAAGAGGAAGTTTAATAGAAAAGTAAATTGTATATAAATGGAAGTAGAATATAAATAAAAATGAAAGTTGCATAAAATTAAAAATGAAAATTCAATCCAGAAACCACTATACCTTAGCGATCTATTTGGAAACTAAATGAAAAAGGAAGTTTAATAGGAAAGTAAGTTGAATTAAAATGGAAGTAGAATAAAAATAAAAATGAAAGTTGCATAAAATTATAAATGGAAGTTCAATCGAGAAACCACTATACCTTAACGATCTATTTGGAAATTAAATAAAAAAGGAAGTTTAACAGAAAAGTAAATTGAATAAAAATGGAAGTTGAAGAAAAATAAAAATAAAAATGAAAGTTGCAGAAAATTAAATATGGAAGTTCAATCCAGAAACCACTTTACCTTAACGATCTATTTGGAAATTAAATAAAAAAGGAAGTTTAATAGAAAAGTATATTGAATAAAAATGGAAGTTGAATAAAAATAAAAATAAAAGTTGCAGAAAATTAAATATGGAAGTTCAATCCAGAAACCACTATACCTTAACGATCTATTTGGAAATTAAATAAAAAAAAGGAAGTTTAATAGAAAAGTAAATTGCATAAAATGGAAGTTGAATAAAAATAAAAAAGAAAGTCGCATAAAATTAAAAATGGAAGTTCAATCAAAAAACCACTATACCTTAACGATCTATTTGGAAATTAAATAAAAAAGGAAGTTGAGTTGAAAAGAAACTTGAATAAAAAAGGAAGTTAAACAAAAATAAGAATGGAAGTTGCAGAAAATTAAAAAAGGAAGTTCATTCCAGAAACCACTATACCTTAACGTTCTATTTGGAAATTAAATAAAAAAGGTAGTTTAAAAGAAAAGTAAATTGATTAAAAATGGAAGTAAAATAAAAATAAAAATAAAAGTGGCATAAAATTAAAAATGGAAGTTCAATCCAGAAACCACTATACCTTAACGATCTACTTGGAAATTAAATAAAAAAGGAAGTTTAATAGGAAAGTAAATTGAATTAAAACGGAAGTAGAATACAAATAAAAATAAAAGTTGCATAAAATTAAAAATGGAAGTTCAATCCAAAAACCACTATACCTTAACGATCTATTTGTAAATTAAATAAAAAAGGAAGTTGTGTGGAAAAGAATCTTGAATAAAAAAGGAAGTTAAATAAAAATAAAAATGGAAGTTGCAGAAAATTAAAAATGGAAGTTCATTCCAGAAACCACTATACCTTAACGATCTATTTGGAAATTAAATAAAAAAGGAAGTTTAATAGAAATGTAAATTGATTAAAAATGGAAGTAAAATAAAAATAAAAATGAAAGTTGCATAAAATTAAAAATGGAAGTTCAATTCAGAAACCACTATACCTTAACGATCTACTTGGAAATTAAATAAAAAAGGAAGTTTAATAGGAAAGTAAATTGAATTAAAACGGAAGTAGAATAAAAATAAAAATAAAAGTTGCATAAAATTAAAAATGGAAGTTCAATCCAGAAACCACTATACCTTAACGATATATTTGGAAATTAAATAAAAAAGGAGGTTTAACAGAAAAGTAAATTGAATAAAAATGGAAATGAATAAAAATAAAAATGGAAGTTGCAGAAAATTAAATATGGAAGTTCAATCGAGAAACCACTAGACCTTAACGATCTGTTTGGAAATGAAATAAAAAAGGAAGTTTAATAGAAAAGTAAATTGAATAAAAATGGAAGTTGAATAAAAATAAAAAGGAAAGTCGCAGAAAATTGAAAGCGGAAGTTCAATCCCGAAACCACGATACCTTAACGATCTATTTGGAAATTAAATAAAAAAGGAAGTTTAATAGAAAAGTAAATTGAATAAAAATGGAAGTTGAATAAAAATAAAAAGGAAAGTTGCAGAAAATTAAAAGCGGAAGTTCAATCCCGAAACAACTATACCTTAACGATCTATTTGGAAATCAAATAAAGAAGGAAGTTTAATAGAAAAGTAAATTGAAGAAAAATGGAAGTTGAATAAAAATAAAAATGAAAGTTGCAGAAAATTAAAAATGGAAGTTCAATCCAAAAACCACGATACCTTAACGATCTATTTGGATATTAAATAAAAAAGGAAGTTTAATAGAAAAGTAAATTGAATAAAAATGGAAGTTGAATAAAAATAAAAAGGAAAGTTGCAGAAAATTAAAAGCGGAAGTTCAATCCCGAAACCACTATACCTTAACGATCTAGTTGGAAATAAAATAAAAAAGGAAATTTAATAGAAAAGTAAATTGAATAAAAGTGGAAGTCGAATAAAAATAAAAATGAAAGTTGCATAAAATTAAAAATGGAAGTTTAATCCAAAAACCACTATACCTTAACGATCTATTTGGAAATTAAATAAAAAAGGAAGTTGAGTAGAAAAGAAACTTTAATAAAAAAAGGACGTTAAATAAAAATAAAAATGGAAGTTCCAGAAAATTAAAAATGGAAGTTCATTCCCGAAACCACTATACCTTCACGATCTATTTGGAAATTAAATAAAAGAGGAAGTTTAATAGAAAATTAAATTGAATAAAAATGGAAGTAGACTATAAATAAAAATGAAAGTTGCATAAAATTAAAAATGAAAGTTCAATCCAGAAACCACTATACCTTAGCGATCTATTTGGAAATTAAATAAAAAAGGAAGTTTAATAGGAAAGTAAGTTGAATTAAAATGGAAGTAGAACAAAAATAAAAATGAAAGTTGCATAAAATTAAAAATGGAACTTCAATCGAGAAACCACTATACCTTAACGATCTAATTGGAAAGTAAATAAAAAAGGAAGTTTAACAGAAAAGTAAATTGAATAAAAATGGAAGTTGAATAATAATAAAAATGAAAGTTGCAGAAAATTAAATATGGAATATAGCGATCCCGGGTTTACCCTTGTTGTACAGTGATCCGGACATGTGTCCGTGAATGTTGGTAGTTGTTTATTTTCTAGTTTGCATCCTCTTTACTTTGTATATTGGGTTATGGGATGTGTTGGGCAGGTTTGTACAGGTTGGTTGTGCTTGGGAGCCTAGTGTTGCTGCCCAGATTTTTGGTCCTTCGCTCGAGCGAGGAGTTTGTCGCTCGAGCGAGCGTGGTGTTGCACCTGGTTCTGGACCTGAGAGTTGTAGTTTCTGGCTCGAGCGAGCTTTTCGTGGCTCGAGCGGTCTGGGTCTTTCTTCGCTCGATCGAGAACTTCTTGGCTCGAGCGAGAGTTTTCTGTGTCTGGTCGCTCGAGCGACCAATCCTTCGCTCGAGCGAGAGTGTTTTATATCAGCGGACAGCAGCGTCTTAAACATCACTTTTTCAGTCCCTTTCTTTGAGCAAAACCTAAATTCGACACTCTCTCTTCCTAAACTTACACCCTCTCTAAGATTTGATCTCCCTAGGGTGTGAATCTAGCCTAGGGCCTTTGTTAAAAAGATAGAGGGCGTTGAGAGCTTCAATTTAATCTGAAAAAGTTTGGATTTGGAGCAAGTTGATCTTGGAGTCTTCATCTCCTTTTGGGCTAAAACTTCAAGGTAGGGATATCCTACTCCTCTCTATGGGTTTTGTCTTTGAATTTTGGTATTTTGAGATGTTGGGCTTGGTTTGGTAATTTTGTGAAAGTTTGGGGCTTTTGTGCAGTTATACGAAAGTTGGGGTTTTATTCATAATAAACCTAGATGCATGTTAGGCATGAAAAAAAATGGAATGATTGTTGAATCATTGATGAAAATGGGACCTAAGGGTTGAAATGGTAATTATGGAAAATGGCCTAATTACATTGTTTAATTAATTGAGATAATTGATTGGTGAGAAATGAGGAAATGAAATGTTGATTGAATATCCATTTGTGCATTTATTTTCTGTTTAGAAATAACTGCTTTGGGCTATCGGTGGAGGATAGTCGTGATTGTTGTAGACAATGCATGATGATTAAGTAAACGGAAACTAATCAATGGAGTGTGTCATGGAACTTGACAGTTGATAGAATACATTAATTGTATGTATTGTGTGATTGTATATAGAACCAATGTGTTTGTATACGTTATGTGTAGAGGAGGAGATAGGGGATGTACTCCGCGGTTTAGGGAAAGATAGGGGATGTACCTCTAAACCGGATAGGTATTGGGAGGAGATAGGGGATGAACTCCGTAGACAGAGCTCATATGCTTGTCTAGAGAGGTGAAGATAGAGCTCATATGCTTATCTTTGTGAAGTGTGGATACAGCTTGTATGCTTATTTGTGGATATTGTTGATATACATATCTGTTGAGAATGTGAGATATAGTTTTTATACATATCTGTGGAAATGATAATAAAGCTAGCATGCTTATCTATTGAAAAGGGAAAATGAAAAGTAATTGGGACTTGTAAGTCGTTGACATAAATATGTAATTTATGCGATTGTATCTGTGTTGACCAACTATCAATTGCTAATGTTTTAGTCATTGTCCATGGTTGGTTTAGTGTATTTCTACTGGGCTGTGGCTCACCCTATATGGGAATATCATTTTCAGGTGCAGGAAGCATGCCACCTCCAAGGACATAGCTGGGAGGCTAGTGGCGGGCATAGTTTTGTCGTTTTACTTTTTGATGTATTACATGTAATTTCAAGCCAAGGGCTTAATGTGTAAACGAGTTAGAACTCTTTGTTGTAACCAAGTGTTAACTTGGAAAGCTGTAAGCCCGTAGGGCATTTTGTTATGAGGTTAACATGTAATACTTATGTAATGGAACTCTAATGAATGAAAGAATGTGGTTAGTTTATATGTAAATGTATGTCTTATTAGATGGGTTTGTTGTTGTTATTTTGAGGGCGTTACAACTTGGTATCAGAGCGTACCGGGTTCGAATACTTTGGGTACGTGGGAAGTGATTAGGATCACAATGGGTTTGTCTCGCTTGATAGAGACTTAGATGTGGTATCATATGCTATGTGCTTAAGTGATAACATGCTTATGTGACTATGTGGGTATGGGATTTAATTTCTGGGATGTTGATTGGATCCTTGAGTTTCTGGGAGTCTTGTTGGAAAAGCACTTGATCAATGCTGTTTCTAACCGGAACTCTAGTAACGTCTTGGGACTATCATTATCCGGAAATGAAATTCGTAAGTGCTTACGTGTTTATGTGCTTATGTGGAGTGAATTACACTTGTCCATGCATTAGGACGTGAGTGTTTAGTTTCGGCACACCTATGAATGTGCTAACGTTCTGTGTTACCTTTATTAGGATGTCAGGACGAGGAAGAGGTGCTAGGCGTGGTAGACCTGCGAGGCAGGAAGTACCGTCACAGGGTGAGATTCCGGCAGTGCAGGAGGGAGTGGGGCAGGCCAATGTGGCCGAACCAGTGGGTCAGCAGGCTATAGGTGCCTTGGCCAGAGAGATAGCAGGAGCTTTGGGTATTCTTAGAGCTGGGAATCAGGCAGCTGAGGCAGGGCCTTCTTTCTTGAAGAGGGAGTTCTTCCGGTGTAATCCGGACGAGTTTATCGGGGATCCTAAAGAGCCGCTTAAGGCAGATGAATGGCTCGAACAGACAACGAAGACGTTTGAGATGCTTGGCATCGAGGACGGAGCACTGAAAGTGACCTTGGCATCCTTCCAGCTGAAGGGAGATGCGGGTCAATGGTGGAAGTACGAGAAAGCTCGTGTTGGTGGTACTTGGGAGGCGTTTATAAATGCTTTTCAGGAGAGGTTTTTGTCTGCAGTAGCTAGGGAGAAGCTGAGGGATCAGTTTAGCCGGCTTAATCAGCAGGGCTTGTCAGTGGCCGAGTTTGAGGCTACCTTTACTAGTCTGTCCAGGTTCGCACCTGAACTGGTGGCGTCTGAGGAACGCCGTTGTTATGAGTTTGAGCGGAAGTTGAGGCGGGGCCTCAAGTTGAGAGTTGGTGGGTCCTATATCCGGGAGTATAGACACCTAGTGGACGCTGCAGCTCATATGGAGCTTATGATGCAGGAGGAGGATGAGGGGCAGAGAGGCTCCAAGAGGAGTCAGGATAGTCAGAGTGATGGCAGGAGGCAGAGGGGTTCTAACCCTCAGCAGTCGCAGGGTGGTGTTGCTAGATCGACCTTCCCAGTGCCGAGTGCAGGCTCCGGGAGAGGTGGTCAGGGGGATTTTACCTGTTACAAGTGTGGCCAGCTGGGTCACAAGGTTTCTGTTTGCCCGCAGAAGGGTGGAGGTCAGAAAGCTGCTTCTTCTTCAGCTAGACCGCAGAGTCAGAGTTTGGGCAGGGGGCAGCTCTTGACTTGTTATCAGTGTGGACAACCTGGGCACCTGAAAAGGTTTTGCCCACAGTTGAGTGCCACTTCGGGAGCGTCTGGTTCTAGGCAGACGCAGGGTTTTCAGCCAGCTCAGTCTGTGCAGGCCTCGAGGGCCAATCCGGGAGTTTCGTCATCCCAGTCTGTGCAGCAGTCTTTTGCTCCGAGAGGTGAGCAGGTAGACCAGGGGCCTACGGGGCGCGTGTATGCCGTTACTGCGCAGGATTTAGTACCGGCTCCATCAGTAGTGAGAGGTACTTTTCTGTTTTGCAACTCGGTTGCTAATGTGTTGATAGACACGGGTGCATCTCATTCTTTTGTATCTGCTGCATTTGCATCTGTTTTGGAATTGGAGTTAGCACAGTTAGCATCTCCTATTTGTGTGGTATCGCCTTTGGGTGGTGAGTTGATCCTGAAACAGGGTGTTAGAGGATGTGATATAGAGGTCGCCGACTATAGGCTTCCTTTTCCGTTTGTTGTCATGCCCATGAAGGGCTTTGATGTTATTTTGGGTATGGACTGGTTATCGTCATACCGGGCTGTTATTGATTGCTACCACCAGAGGGTCACGTTATGTACCTTGAGCGGGGAGTGGTTCCATTTCTTGGGAGACCGGGTTGGTAGTGTTTTGCCACCGGGGTATGATTCGTGAGGGCGAAGTGAGCTTAGTGGTTTACTTGCTAGCTTTGAGAGTAGCGAGTGTGTTGAGACTCAGAGTGTGTTGCCAAGGGTGGTTTGTGAGTATTCGGATGTCTTTCCCGAAGATCTTGTTAGTTTGCCACCTCACCGAGAGATAGAGTTCTCTATTGATTTAGTGCCTGGTACGGCGCCGATTTCTATGGCACCTTACCGTTTTGCTCCAGCTGAGTTGGTTGAGTTGAAAGTTCAGCTCCAGGAATTGCTAGATAAGGGTTTTGTTCGCCCTAGTGTTTCGCCGTGGGGAGCACCGGCCCTCTTTGTTAAAAAGAAAGATGGTGCCTTGAGACTGTGTATTGACTATCGGAAGTTGAATCGGGCTACGGTTAAGAATAAGTATCCTATGCCCCGTATAGATGATTTGTTTGACCAGTTGAAGGGTTCCCGTTGTTTCTCTAAGATAGACTTGAGATCGGGTTACCATCAGTTGAGGGTCAGGGAGGAGGATGTTTCTAAGACAGCATTCCGTACGCGGTATGGCCATTACGAGTTTCTGGTGTTGCCATTTGGGCTTACCAATGCACCGGCAGTCTTTATGGACTTGATGAACCGGATTTTCCGGGAGTTCTTAGACCGATTTGTGGTCGTCTTCGTGGACGACATTCTTATTTATTCGCCTACTGAGGAGGAGCACGAGGAACACTTGAGAGTGGTGCTTGAGTTACTTAGAGTCCATAGGCTGTATGCCAAGTTTGGGAAGTGTGAGTTCTGGCTGGGGGAAGTCAAATTCTTAGGCCACGTGGTATCCGGGGAAGGGGTGTCTGTTGATACATCCAAGGTTGAGGCAGTGCAAGATTGGGCACAGCCTAAGAGTGTGTTTGAAATCCGCAGTTTTCTAGGATTAGCTGGGTATTACCGTCGGTTTGTGAAAGATTTCTCCAGGTTAGCGTCACCATTGACTAGACTGACTAGGAAGGGAGTCAAGTTTGTGTGGAGTGAGACTTGTGAAAAGTCGTTCCAAGAGTTGAAAGTTAGATTGACCACCGCTCCGGTGTTGATTATTCCGGAAAGAGGGTTGGGTTATGCGGTTTATTGTGATGCCTCACGAGAGGGTTTGGGTTGTGTGTTGATGCAAGAGGGGAAAGTGGTAGCTTATGGCTCACGTCAGTTGAAAATACATGAGAAGAATTACCCCACACACGACCTAGAATTAGCGGCTGTGATCTTTGCCTTGAAAATCTGGAGGCACTACCTTTATGGTGAGAAGTTCGAGGTGTTCTCGGACCACAAGAGTTTGAAGTATCTGTTTACACAGAGAGACTTGAATCTGAGGCAGAGGAGATGGATGGAGTTCATCGAGGATTATGATTTTGAGTTGCATTATCATCCGGGAAAGGCCAATATTGTGGCCGATGCCCTTAGTAGGAAATCTATTAGTGATGTTGCTTGTATAGCCATCCGGGAATGGGGGATGTTGGGAGCACTTGGCGAGTTTGATTTGCTACTGGGCGAATCTGTTGAGACTGCGGCTTTGTTTTCTGTTGTTGCGCAGCCTACACTTTTGATTAGAGTGTTAGAGGCACAGAGAGGTGACCTTGAGGTAGAATCCCTCCGAGAGAAGATCTCCAATGGGAAAGTTGAGAAGGGTTTGACGGTGTATCCCGACCTGAGTGTGAGATACCGAGACCGTTTGTTTGTACCGGAGGCTTGCCGAGAGGAAGTACTCCGAGAGTTTCACCATTCGCGCCTTGCGGTGCATCCGGGAGGTACTAAGATGTATCAGGATTTGGGTCGCCAGTTTTGGTGGCGGGGTATGAAGAGAGATGTGGCTGTTTTCGTATCGAAATGCCTTACTTGCCAGCAAGTGAAGGCCGAGCATCAGAGGCCAGCGGGTTTGTTGCAACCCTTGCCTATTGCCGAGTGGAAATGGGAGCATGTCACTATGGACTTCGTTGTAGGTCTTCCGAGGACTCAACGGGGTAGTGATGCTATTTGGGTGGTTGTAGACCGGTTGACTAAGTCGGCGCACTTTATTCCTATGCGCGTGAGAGATTCGGTAGATCATCTTGCCGATTTGTATATTCGGGACGTAGTGAGATTGCACGGGGTCCCAGTGACGATCGTCTCAGATAGAGATCCTCGTTTTACTGCTAGGTTGTGGCAGAGTTTGCAGAGTGCCTTGGGCACTAAGTTGACCTTTAGTACGGCTTATCATCCTCAGACTGACGGGCAGTCCGAGCGTACTATTCAGATCCTCGAGGATATGCTTCGGGGTTGTGTCCTGGACTTCAGTGGGACGTGGGAGAGGCACTTGCCATTGGTAGAGTTTGCCTACAATAACAGTTTTCAGTCTAGCATCGGTATGGCACCGTTTGAGGCCTTGTATGGCCGACCGTGTAGGTCTCCAGTTTGTTGGGCCGAGGTGGGTGATGCACCTTTGTTGGGTCCGGAGTTGGTGAGGGAGACGACGGAGAAAGTTGAACTTATCCGTAGGAGGCTTGTTACAGCCCAGAGTCGACAAAAGAGTTATGCCGACCGTAGGAGGAGGCCTTTGGCGTTTGAGGTAGGTGATCATGTCTTTCTGAAGATATCACCTAGGCGAGGCTTGATGAGGTTTGGGAAGAGTGGGAAGTTATCCCCTCGGTTTATTGGTCCTTTTGAGATCCTTGAGAGGATAGGTGAGGTTGCTTATCGGTTAGCCTTACCGCCGCAGTTGTCCGGAGTACATGACGTGTTTCATGTGAGTATGCTTCGGAAGTATGAGCCAGATCCATCACATGTGTTGGATTGGACCGATTTAGAGGTAGATGAGGATGCCTCGTATGAGGAGAGACCGGTTCGGGTCTTGGATAGGCGGGATCAGGTCCTGCGTGGCAAGACCATTCCTTTGGTGAAAGTCTTGTGGAAACATCACGGAGTGGAGGAAGCCACTTGGGAACGTGAGTTGGAAGTCCGAGAGAAATATCCGGACTTGTTTATTGATATGTAATTTTGTATTTAAATTTTACATTTTGTTGAACTTAAGAGCTTTTATATATGTCTTAAGTTGTGAAACATTGAAAATGTTTTGGTTATTGGAAGTATGTTTTGGAACTTGCCTCATATGGAAGTTGAATGTAACATCATAGGTGTTAAGTATATTGTTGACATTGGAAAGTTAGTGCATAATGTTGATGCATGTTAATAATACATATGTTGTTTACATATTGTGATATGTCTCTTGTTAAAGGGATGGGATGACCGGTAATGGGTCGAATTGTTGAATGTTAAATTGTAACATTGTTCAAAATGGAGGAAAACCTGTTTTTGAAAACTTGTGCTTAATTTCGGGGACGAAATTCTTTAAGGGGGGGAGGTTATAGCGATCCCGGGTTTACCCTTGTTGTACAGTGATCCGGACATGTGTCCGTGAATGTTGGTAGTTGTTTATTTTCTAGTTTGCATCCTCTTTACTTTGTATATTGGGTTATGGGAAGTGTTGGGCAGGTTTGTACAGGTTGGTTGTGCTTGGGAGCCTAGTGTTGCTGCCCAGATTTTTGGTCCTTCGCTCGAGCGAGGAGTTTGTCGCTCGAGCGAGCGTGGTGTTGCACCTGGTTCTGGACCTGAGAGTTGTAGTTTCTGGCTCGAGCGAGCTTTTCGTGGCTCGAGCGGTCTGGGTCTTTCTTCGCTCGATCGAGAACTTCTTGGCTCGAGCGAGAGTTTTCTGTGTCTGGTCGCTCGAGCGACCAATCCTTCGCTCGAGCGAGAGTGTTTTATATCAGCGGACAGCAGCGTCTTAAACATCACTTTTTCAGTTCCTTTCTTTGAGCAAAACCTAAATTCGACACTCTCTCTTCCTAAACTTACACCCTCTCTAAGATTTGATCTCCCTAGGGTGTGAATCTAGCCTAGGGCCTTTGTTAAAAAGATAGAGGGCGTTGAGAGCTTCAATTTAATCTGAAAAAGTTTGGATTTGGAGCAAGTTGATCTTGGAGTCTTCATCTCCTTTTGGGCTAAAACTTCAAGGTAGGGATATCCTACTCCTCTCTATGGGTTTTGTCTTTGAATTTTGGTATTTTGAGATGTTGGGCTTGGTTTGGTAATTTTGTGAAAGTTTGGGGCTTTTGTGCAGTTATACGAAAGTTGGGGTTTTATTCATAATAAACCTAGATGCATGTTAGGCATGAAAAAAAATGGAATGATTGTTGAATCATTGATGAAAATGGGACCTAAGGGTTGAAATGGTAATTATGGAAAATGGCCTAATTACATTGTTTAATTAATTGAGATAATTGATTGGTGAGAAATGAGGAAATGAAATGTTGATTGAATATCCATTTGTGCATTTATTTTCTGTTTAGAAATAACTGCTTTGGGCTATCGGTGGAGGATAGTCGTGATTGTTGTAGACAATGCATGATGATTAAGTAAACGGAAACTAATCAATGGAGTGTGTCATGGAACTTGACAGTTGATAGAATACATTAATTGTATGTATTGTGTGATTGTATATAGAACCAATGTGTTTGTATACGTTATGTGTAGAGGAGGAGATAGGGGATGTACTCCGCGGTTTAGGGGAAGATAGGGGATGTACCTCTAAACCGGATAGGTATTGGGAGGAGATAGGGGATGAACTCCGTAGACAGAGCTCATATGCTTGTCTAGAGAGGTGAAGATAGAGCTCATATGCTTATCTTTGTGAAGTGTGGATACAGCTTGTATGCTTATCTGTGGATATTGTTGATATACATATCTGTTGAGAATGTGAGATATAGTTTTTATACATATCTGTGGAAATGATAATAGAGCTAGCATGCTTATCTATTGAAAAGGGAAAATGAAAAGTAATTGGGACTTGTAAGTCGTTGACATAAATATGTAATTTATGCGATTGTATCTGTGTTGACCAACTATCAATTGCTAATGTTTTAGTCATTGTCCATGGTTGGTTTAGTGTATTTCTACTGGGCTGTGGCTCACCCTATATGGGAATATCATTTTCAGGTGCAGGAAGCATGCCACCTCCAAGGACATAGCTGGGAGGCTAGTGGCGGGCATAGTTTTGTCGTTTTACTTTTTGATGTATTACATGTAATTTCAAGCCAAGGGCTTAATGTGTAAACGAGTTAGAACTCTTTGTTGTAACCAAGTGTTAACTTGGAAAGCTGTAAGCCCGTAGGGCATTTTGTTATGAGGTTAACATATAATACTTATGTAATGGAACTCTAATGAATGAAAGAATGTGGTTAGTTTATATGTAAATGTATGTCTTATTAGATGGGTTTGTTGTTGTTATTTTGAGGGCGTTACATGGAAGTTCAATCCAGAAACCACTTTACCTTAACGATCTACTTGGAAATTAAATAAAAAAGGAAGTTTAATAGAAAAGTAAATTGAATAAAAATGGAAGTTGAATAAAAATAAAAATGAAAGTTGCATAAAATTAAAAATGGAAGTTCATTCCAAAAACCACTATACCCTAACGATCTATTTGTAAATTAAATATAAAAGGAAGTTGTGTAGAAAAGAATCTTGAATAAAAAAGGAAGTTAAATAAAAAAAAAAATGGAAGTTGCAGAAAATTAAAAATGGAAGTTCATTCCAGAAACCGCTATACCTTAACGATCTATTTGGAAATTAAATAAAAAAGGAAGTTTAATAGAAATGTAAATTGATTAAAAATGGAAGTAAAATAAAAATAAAAATGAAAGTTGCATAAAATTAAAAATGAAAGTTCAATTCAGAAACCACTATACCTTAATGATCTACTTGGAAATTAAATAAAAAAGGAAGTTTAATAGGAAAGTAAATTGAATTAAAACGAAAGTAGAATACAAATAAAAATAAAAGTTGCATAAAATTAAAAATGGAAGTTCAATTCAGAAACCACTATACCTTAACGATATATTTGGAAATTAAATAAAAAAGGAAGTTTAATAGAAAAGTAAATTGAATAAAAATGGAAGTTGAATAAAAAGAAAAAATGAAAGTTGCATAAAATTAAAAATGGAAGTTCAATCCAAAAACCACTATACCTTAACGATCTATGTGGAAATTAAATAAAAAAGGAAGTTTAATAGAAAAGTAAATTGAATAAAAATGGAAGTTGAATAAAAAGAAAAATGAAAGTTGCATAAAATTAAAAATGGAAGTTCAATCCAAAAACCACTATACCTTAACGATCTATTTGGAAATTAAATAAAAAAGAAAGTTTAACAGAAAAGTAAATTGAATAAAAATGGAAGTTGAATAATAATAAAAATGAAAGTTGCAGAAAATTAAGAATGGAAGTTCAATCCAGAAACCACTTTACCTTAACGATGTACTTGGAAATTAAATAAAAAAGGAAGTTTAATAGAAAAGTAAATTGAATAAAAATGGAAGTTGAATAAAAATAAAAAGGAAAGTTACAGAAAATTAAAAGCGGAAGTTCAATCCCGAAACCACTATACCTTAACGATTTATTTGGAAATCAAATAAAAAAGGAAGTTTAATAGAAAAGTAAATTGAATAAAAATGGAAGTTGAATAAAAATAAAATCGAAAGTTGCAGAAAATTAAAAATGGAAGTTCAATCCAAAAACCACGATACCTTAACGATCTATTTGGAAATTAAATAAAAAAGGAAGTTTAATAGAAAAGTAAATTGAATAAAAATGGAAGTTGAATAAAAATAAAAAGGAAAGTTGCAGAAAATTAAAAGCGGAAGTTCAATCCCGAAACCACTGTACCTTAACGATCTATTTGGAAATAAAATAAAAAAGGAAGTTTAATAGAAAAGTAAATTGAATAAAAATGGAAGTTGAATAAAAATAAAAAGGAAAGTTGCAGAAAATTAAAAGCGGAAGTTCAATCCCGAAACCACTGTACCTTAACGATCTATTTGGAAATAAAATAAAAAAGGAAGTTTAATAGAAAAGTAAATTGAATTAAAACGGAAGTAGAATACAAATAAAAATAAAAGTTGCATAAAATTAAAAATGGACGTTCAATTCAGAAACCACTATACCTTAACGATATATTTGGAAATTAAATAAAAAAGGAAGTTTAATAGAAAAGTAAATTGAATAAAAATGGAAGTTGAATAAAAAGAAAAATGAAAGTTGCATAAAATTAAAAATGGAAGTTCAATCCAAAAACCACTATACCTTAACGATCTATTTGGAAATTAAATAAATAAGGAAGTTTAATAGAAAAGTAAATTGAATAAAAATGGAAGTTGAATAAAAAGAAAAATGAAAGTTGCAGAAAATTAAAAATGGAAGTTCAATCAAAAAACCATTATACCTTAACGATCTATTTGGAAATTAAATAAAAAAGGAAGTTGAGTTGAAAAGAAACTTGAATAAAAAAGGAAGTTAAATAAAAATAAAAATGGAAGTTGCAGAAAATTAAAAGGGGAAGTTCAATCCCGAAACCACTATACCTTAACGATCTATTTGGAAATTAAACAAAAAAGGAAGTTTAATAGAAAAGTAAATTGAATAAAAATAGAAGTGGAATAAAAATAAAAAGGAAAGTTGCAAAAAATTAAAAGCGGAAGTTCAATCCCGAAACCACTATACCTTAACGATTTATTCGCAAATCAAATAAAAAAGGAAGTTTAATAGAAAAGTAAATTGAATAAAAATGGAAGTTGAATAAAAATAAAAAGGAAAGTTGTAGAAAATTAAAAGCGGAAGTTAAATCCAGAAACCACTTTACCTTATCGATCTATTTGGAAATTAAATAAAAAAGGAAGTTTAATAGAAAATTAAATTGAATAAAAATGGAAGTGGAATAAAAATAAAAAGGAAAGTTGCAGAAAATTAAAAGCGGAAGTTCAATCCCGAAACCACTATACCTTAACGATTTATTCGCAAATCAAACAAAAAAGGAAGTTTAATAGAAAAGTAAATTGAATAAAAATAGAAGTTGAATAAAAATAAAAAGGAAAGTTGTAGAAAATTAAAAGCGGAAGTTAAATCCAGAAACCACTTTACCTTAACGATCTATTTGGAAATCAAATAGAAAAGGAAGTTTAATAGAAAAGTAAATTGAATAAAAATGGAAGTGGAATAAAAATAAAAAGGAAAGTTGCAGAAAATTAAAAGCGGAAGTTCAATCCCGAAACCACTATACCTTAACGATTTATTCGCAAATCAAATAAAAAAGGAAGTTTAATAGAAAAGTAAATTGAATAAAAATGGAAGTTGGATAAAAATAAAAAGGAAAGTTGTAGAAAATTAAAAGCGGAAGTTAAATCCAGAAACCACTTTACCTTATCAATCTATTTGGAAATTAAATAAAAAAGGAAGTTTAATAGAAAATTAAATTGAATAAAAATGGAAGTGGAATAAAAATAAAAAGGAAAGTTGCAGAAAATTAAAAGCGGAAGTTCAATCCCGAAACCACTATACCTTAACGATTTATTCGCAAATCAAACAAAAAAGGAAGTTTAATAGAAAAGTAAATTGAATAAAAATAGAAGTTGAATAAAAATAAAAAGGAAAGTTGTAGAAAATTAAAAGCGGAAGTTAAATCCAGAAACCACTTTACCTTAACGATCTATTTGGAAATCAAATAGAAAAGGAAGTTTAATAGAAAAGTAAATTGAATAAAAATGGAAGTGCAATAAAAATAAAAAGGAAAGTTGCAGAAAATTAAATGCGGAAGTTCAATCCCGAAACCACTATACCTTAACGATCTATTTTCAAATCAAATAAAAAATGAAGTTTAATAGAAAAGTAAATTGAATAAAAATGGAAGTTTAATAAAAATAAAAAGGAAAGTTGCAGAAAATTAAAAGCGGAAGTTCAATCCCGAAACCCCTATTCCTTAACAATCTATTTGCAAATCAAATAAAAAAGGAAGTTTAATAGAAAAGTAAATTGAATAAAAATGGAAGTTTAATAAAAATAAAAAGGAAAGTTGCAGAAAATTAAAAGCGGAAGTTCAATCCCGAAACCACCATACCTTAACGATCTATTTGCAAATCAAATAAAAAAGGAAGTTTAATAGAAAAGTAAATTGAATAAAAATGGAAGTGGAATAAAAATTAAAAGGAAAGTTGCATAAAATTAAAAGCGGAAGTTCAATCCCGAAACCACTATACCTTAACGATCAATTTGGAAATCAAATAAAATAGGAAGTTTATAAGAAAAGTAAATTGAATAAAAATGGAAGTTGAATAAAAATAAAAATGAAAGTTGCAAAAAATTAAATATGGAAGGTCAATCCAGAAACCACTATACCTTAACGATCTATTTGGAAATCAAATAAAAAAGCAAGTTTATTAGAAAAGTAAATTGAATAAAAAAGGAAGTTGAATAAAAATAAAAAT
Organism: Camellia sinensis; assembly: GCF_055761805.1. NCBI lineage: Eukaryota > Viridiplantae > Streptophyta > Magnoliopsida > Ericales > Theaceae > Camellia > Camellia sinensis. The sequence continues at coordinate 37,254,403 of NW_028128987.1, forward strand.
TAAAGTTGCAGAAAATTAAATATGGAAGTTCAATCCAGAAACCACTATACCTTAACGATCTATTTGGAAATTAAATTGAAAAAGGAAGTTTAATAGAAAAGTAAATTGCGTAAAATGGAAATTGAATAAAAATAAAAATGAAAGTTGTATAAAATTAAAAATGGAAGTTCAATAAAAAAACCACTATACCTTAACGATCTATTTGGAAATTAAATAAAAAAGGAAGTTGAGTTGAAAAGAAACTTGAATAAAAAAGGAAGTTAAATAAAAATAAGAACGGAAGTTGCAGAAAATTAAAAATGGAAGTTCATTCCAGAAAACACTATACCTTAACGATCTATTTGGAAATTAAATAAAAAAGGAAGTTTAAAAGAAAAGTAAATTGATTAAAAATGGAAGTAAAATAAAAATAAAAATGAAAAGTTGCATAAAATTAAAAAAGGAAGTTTAATCCAGAAACCACTATACCTTAACGATCTACTTGGAAATTAAATAAAAAAGGAAGTTTTATAGGAAAGTAGATTGAATTAAAACGGAAATAGAATACAATTAAAAATAAAAGTTACATAAAATTAAAAATGGAAGTTCAATCCAGAAACCACTATACCTTAACGATATATTTGGAAATTAAATAAACAAGGATGTTTAATAGAAAAGTAAATTGAATAAAAATTGAAATTGAATAAAAATAAAAATGGAAGTTGCAGAAAATTAAATATGGAAGTTCAATCGAGAAACCACTATACCTTAACGATCAGTTTGGAAATTAAATAAAAAAGGAAGTTTAATAGAAAAGAAAATTGAATAAAAACGAAGTTGAATAAAAACAAAAAGGAAAGTTGCCGAAAATTAAAAGCGGAAGTTCAATCCCGAAACTATAGCGATCTCGGGTTTACCCTTGTTGTATAGTGATCCAGACTTGTGTCTGTAGATGTTGGTAGTTGACTATTATCGTGTTCACATCCTCTTTGCTTTGTATTTGAGTTATAGGATGTGCTGGGCGGGTTTGTTTCAGGTTGGTTGAGTTTAGAAACCAAAACTAGTTGCCCAGATTTTTGGCCTGTCCGCTCGAGCGGAGGTGTTGGCGCTCGAGCGTGGAATACACCCATCCAGTATTTGTTGTGCAGTATTGTACGCTCGAGCGTAGAGTTGGGAGCTCGAGCGGAGGTCTGGTTCTGTAAAAGTGCTGAGCGAGTGCATTCTGCGCTCGAGCGGGAGGTTGGCCGCTCGAGCGTAAGTCTGTGAGTGGCCGCTTGAGCGGGGTGTTTTACGCTCGAGCGGGAGACTGGGTTAAAGTCCCGAATTTGTGCCTTTTCAAATCACTTTTTGCTTTCTCTTCTCTCTCTTACTTTTCCAAAAAGCCATTTTCAGAGCTTCTCACTCTAAATCGGCCCTTCTCTCTTAGATTTGATCTAGTAAGGATCGTTTACTCACCTTTTGTCTTCACAAAAGTTGTGTTGATCGTCAAGAGCTTCCTTTTGATCAGAAAATTTCGAGGTTTGGAGCATTTTGGTTTTGATCTTCATCTCCTTTGAGGCTCCGGGTTTGAGGTAGGGATAACCTACTCCTCTCTATGGGTTTTGTCTTTAAATTTTGGTATTTTGAGATGTTGGGCTTGGTTGGGTAATTTTATGAAAGTTTAGGGCTTTTGTGTAATTTTAGAAAGGTTGGGGTTTTATTCATAATAAACCTAGATGCATGTTTGGCATGGAGAAATGGAATTGATGAAAATGGGACCTAAGGGTTGAGATGGTAATTATGGAAAATGGCCTAATTACATTGTTTAATTAATTGGGATAATTAATTGGTGAGAAATGAGGAAATGAAATGTTGATTGAATATCCATTTGTGCATTTATTTTCTGTTTTAGAAATAACTGCTTTGGGCTATCGGTGGAGGATAGTCGTGATTGTTGTAGACAATGCTTGATGATTAAGTAAACTGAAACTAATCAATGAAAGGTGTCATGGAACTTGACGGTTGATTGAATACATTAATTATATGTATTGAGTGATTGTATATAGAACCTTTGTGTTTGTATACGTTATGTGTAGAGGAGGAGATAGGGGATGTACTCCGCGGTTTAGGGGAAGATAGGGGATGTACCTCTAAACCGGATAGGTATTGGGAAGAGATAGGGGATGAACTCCGTAGACAGAGCTCATATGCTTGTCTAGAGAAGTGAAGATAGAGCTCATATGCTTATCTTTGTGAAGTGTGGATACAGCTTGTATGCTTATCTGTGGATATTGTTGATATACATATCTGTTGTAGAATGTGGATACAGCTTGTATGCTTATCTGTGGATATTGTTGATATACATATCTGTTGTAGAATGTGGATACAGCTTTTATGCTTATCTGAATGTGAGATATAGTTTTTATACATATCTGTTGAAATGATGATAGAGCTGACACGCTTATCTGTTGAAAAAGGGAAAATGAAAGGTAACTTAGACTCATAAGTTGTAAGACATAAATATGAAATTTATGTGATTGTATCAGTGTTGGCCATCTATCAATTACTAATGTTTTAGTCATTGTTCATGGTTGGTTTAGTGTATTTCTACTGGGCTGTGGCTCACCCTATATGGGAACTTCATTTTCAGGTACAGGAAGCATGCCACCTCCAAGGACATAGCTGGGAGGCTAGAGGCGGACATGTTTTGTTGTTTTACTTTTGATGTATTACATGTAACTTCAAGCCAAGGGCTTAATGTGTATCGAGTTAGTACTCTTTGTTGTAACCAAGTGTTAACTTGGAAAGCTGTAAGCCCGTAGGGCATTTTGTTATGATATTAACATGTAATACTTATGTAATGAGACGCTAATGAATAATAGAAGGTGGTTTGTTTATTCGTCAACGCATGTCTTGTTTGATGGGATTAACGTTATTATTTTGAGGGCGTTACAACTTGGTATCAAAGCGTACCGGGTTCGAATACTTTGGGTACGTGGGAAGTGATTAGTATCACAATGGGTTTGTCTCGCTTGATAGAGACTTAGATGTAGTATCGTATGTGATGTGCTTAAATGCTAACATGCTTATGTGACTATGTGGGTATGGGATTTAATTTCTAGGATGTTGAGTGGATCCTTGAGTTTCTGGAAGTCTTGTTGGAAAAGCACTTGATCAATGCTGTTTCTAACCGGAACTCTAGTAACGTCTCGGGACTATCATTATCCGGAAATGAAATTCGTAAGTGCTTATGTGTTTATGTGCTTATGTGGAGTGAATTATAGTTGTCCATGCATTAGGACGTGAGTGTCTAGTTTCGGCACATTTGTGAATGTGCTAACGTTCTGTTTTGCCTTTATTAGGATGTCAGGACGAGGAAGGGGTGCTAGACGTGGTAGACCTGCGAGGCAGGAAGCACCGTTACAGGGTGAGATTCCGGCAGTGCAGGAGGGAGTTGGTCAGGCCAATGTGGCCGAGCCAGTAGGTCAGCAGGCTATGGGTGCCTTGGCCAGAGAGTTAGCAGGAGCTTTGGGTATTCTTAGGGCTGAGAATCAGGCAGCTGAGATAGGGCCTTCCTTCTTGAAGAGGGAGTTCTTTCGGTGTAATCCGGACGAGTTTATCGGGGATCCTAAAGAGCCGCTTAAGGCAGACGAATGGCTCGAACAGACAACGAAGACGTTTGAGATGCTTGGCATCGAGGACGGAGCATTGAAAGTGACCTTGGCATCCTTCCAGCTGAAGGGAGATGCGGGTCAATGGTGGAAATACGAGAAGGCTCGTGTTGGTGGGACTTGGGAGGCATTTGTGAATGCTTTTCAGGAGAGGTTTTTGTCTGCAGTAGCTAGAGAGAAGCTGAGGGATCAGTTTAGCCGGCTTAATCAGCAGGGCTTGTCAGTGGCCGAGTTTGAGGCTACTTTTACCAGTCTGTCCAGGTTTGCACCGGAACTGGTGGCGTCTGAGGAACGCCGTTGCTATGAGTTTGAGCGGAAGTTGGGGCGGGGCCTCAAGTTGAGAATTGGTGGGTCTTATATTCGAGAGTATAGACACCTAGTGGACGCTGCAGCTCATATGGAGCTTATGATGCAGGAGGAGGATGAGGGTCAGAGAGGCTCCAAGAGGAGCCAGGATAGTCAGAGTGATGGCAGGAGGCAGAGGGGTTCTAACCCTCAGCAGTCGCAGGGTGGTGTTGCTAGATCGACCTTCCCAGTGCCGAGTGCAGGCTCCGGGAGAGGTGGTCAGGGGGATTTCACCTGTTACAAGTGTGGCCAGTTGGGTCACAAGGTTTCAGTTTGCCCGCAGAAGGGTGGGGGTCAGAAAGCTGCTTCTTTTTCAGCTAGACCGCAGAGTCAGAGTTTGGGCAGGGGGCAGCTCTTGACTTGTTATCAGTGTGGACAACCTGGGCACATGAAGAGGTTTTGCCCACAGTTGAGTGCCACTTCGGGAGCGTCTGGTTCTAGGCAGACGCAGGGTTTTCAGCCAGCTCAGTCTGTGCAGGCCTCGAGGGCCAATCCGGGAGCTTCGTCATCCCAGTCTGTGCAGCAGTCTTTTGCTCCGAGAGGTGAGCAGGTAGACCAGGGGCCTACGGGGCGCGTGTATGCTATTACCGCGCAGGATTTAGTACCAGCTCCATCAGTAGTGAGAGGTACTTTTCTGTTTTGCAACTCGGTTGCTAATGTGTTGATAGACACGGGTGCATCTCATTCTTTTGTATCTGCTGCATTTGCATCTGTTTTGGAATTGGAGTTAGCACAGTTAGCATCTCCTATTTGTGTGGTATCGCCTTTGGGTGGTGAGTTGATTCTGAAACAGGGTGTTAGAGGTTGTGATATAGAGGTCGCCGACTATAGGCTTCCTTTTCCGTTTGTTGTCATGCCCATGAAGGGTTTTGATGTTATTTTGGGTATGGACTGGTTATCGTCATACCGGGCTGTTATTGATTGCTACCGCCAGAGGGTTACATTGTGTACCTTGAGCGGGGAGTGGTTCCATTTCTTGGGAGACCGGGTTGGTAGTGTTTTGCCACCGGGGTATGATTCGCGAGGGCGAAGTGAGCTTAGTGGTTTACTTGCTAGCTTAGAGAGTAGCGAGTGTGTTGAGACTCGGATTGTGTTGCCGAGGGTGGTTTGTGAGTATTCGGATGTTTTTCCCGAAGAACTTGTTAGTTTGCCACCTCACCGGGAGATAGAATTCTCTATTGATTTAGTGCCGGGTACGGCGCCGATTTCTATGGCACCTTACCGTTTTGCTCCAGCAGAGTTGGTTGAGTTGAAAGTTCAGCTCCAGGAATTGCTAGATAAAGGCTTTGTTCGCCCTAGCGTTTCACCGTGGGGAGCGCCGGCCCTCTTTGTTAAAAAGAAAGATGGTGCCTTGAGATTGTGTATTGACTATCGGAAGTTGAATCGGGCTACGGTTAAGAATAAGTACCCTATGCCCCGTATAGATGATTTGTTTGACCAGTTGAAGGGTTCCCGTTGTTTCTCTAAGATAGACTTGAGATCGGGTTACCATCAGTTGAGGGTCAGGGAGGAAGATATTCCTAAGACGACATTCCGTACGCGGTATGGCCATTATGAGTTTTTGGTGATGCCATTCGGGCTTACCAATGCACCGGCAGTCTTTATGGACTTGATGAACCGGGTTTTCCGGGAGTTCTTAGACCGATTTGTGGTTGTCTTCGTGGACGACATTCTTATCTATTCGCTTACTGCGGAGGAGCACGAGGCACACTTGAGAGTGGTGCTTGAGCTACTTAGAGCCCATAGGCTGTATGCCAAGTTTGGGAAGTGTGAGTTCTGGCTGAGGGAAGTCAAATTCTTAGGCCACGTGGTATCCGGGGAAGGGGTGTCTGTTGATACATCCAAGGTAGAGGCAGTGCAAGATTGGGCACAGCCTAAGAGTGTGTTTGAGATCCGCAGTTTCCTGGGATTAGCTGGGTATTACCGTCGGTTTGTGAAAGATTTCTCCAGGTTAGCGTCACCGTTGACTAGACTGACTCGGAAGGGAGTCAAGTTTGTGTGGAGTGAGACTTGTGAAAGGTCATTCCAAGAGTTGAAAGTTAGATTGACCACCGCTCCGGTGTTGATTATTCCGGAGAGAAGGTTGGGTTATGCAGTTTATTGTGATGCCTCACGAGAGGGTTTGGGTTGTGTGTTGATGCAAGAGGGGAAAGTGGTAGCTTATGGCTCACGTCAGTTGAAAATACACGAGAAGAATTACCCCACACACGACCTAGAATTAGCAGCTGTGATCTTTGCCTTGAAAATCTGGAGGCACTACCTTTATGGTGAGAGGTTCGAGGTATTCTCGGATCACAAGAGTTTGAAGTATCTGTTTACACAGAGAGACTTGAATTTGAGGCAGAGGAGATGGATGGAGTTCATCGAGGATTATGATTTTGAGTTACATTATCATCCGGGAAAGGCCAATGTTGTGGCCGATGCCCTTAGTAGGAAAACCATTAGTGATGTAGCTTGTATAGCCATCCGGGAATGGGAGATGTTGGAAGCACTTGGCGAGTTTGATTTGCTACTGGGCGAATCTGTCGAGGCTGCGGCCTTGTTTTCTGTTGTTACGCAGCCTACACTTGTGATTAGAGTGTTAGAGGCACAGAGAGGTGACCTTGAGGTAGAATCCCTCCGAGAGAAGATCTCCAGTGGGAAAGTTGAGAAGGGTTTGACGGTGTATCCCGACCTGAGTGTGAGATACCAAGACCGTTTGTTTGTACCGGAGTCTTGCCGAGAGGAAGTACTCCGAGAGTTTCACCATTCGCGCCTTGCGGTGCATCCGGGAGGTACTAAGATGTATCAGGATTTGGGTCGCCAGTTTTGGTGGCGGGGTATGAAGAGAGATGTGGCTGTTTTCGTATCGAAGTGCCTTACTTGCCAGCAAGTGAAGGCCGAGCATCAGAGGCCAGCGGGTTTGTTGCAACCCTTGCCTATTGCCGAGTGGAAGTGGGAGCATGTCACTATGGACTTCGTTGTAGGTCTTCCGAGGACTCAACGGGGTAGTGATGCTATTTGGGTGATTGTAGACCGGTTGACTAAGTCGGCGCACTTTATTCCTATGCGCGTGAGAGATTCGGTGGATCATCTTGCCGATTTGTATGTTCGGGACGTAGTGAGATTGCACGGGGTCCCAGTGACGATTGTCTCAGATAGAGACCCTCGTTTTACTGCTAGGTTGTGGCAGAGTTTGCAGAGTGCCTTGGGCACTAAGTTGACCTTTAGTACGGCTTATCATCCTCAGACTGACGGGCAGTCCGAGCGTACTATTCAGATCCTCGAGGATATGCTTCGGGGTTGTGTCCTGGACTTCAGTGGGACGTGGGAGAGGCACTTACCCTTGGTAGAGTTTGCCTACAACAACAGTTTTCAGTCTAGCATCGGTATGGCACCGTTTGAGGCCTTGTATGGCCGACCGTGTAGGTCTCCAGTTTGTTGGGCCGAGGTGGGTGATGCACCTTTGTGGGGTCCGGAGTTGGTTAGGGAGACGACGGAGAAAGTTGAGCTTATCCGTAGGAGGCTTGTTACAGCCCAGAGTCGACAAAAGAGTTATGCCGACCGTAGGAGGAGGCCTTTGGCGTTTGAGGTAGGTGATCATGTCTTTCTGAAAATATCACCTAGGCGAGGCCTGATGAGGTTTGGGAAGAGTGGGAAATTATCCCCTCGGTTTATTGGTCCTTTTGAGATCCTTGAGAGGATTGGCGAGGTTGCTTATCGGTTAGCCTTACCGCCGCAGTTGTCCGGGGTGCATGACGTGTTTCATGTGAGTATGCTTCGGAAGTATGAGCCAGATCCATCACATGTGCTGGATTGGAGCGATTTAGAGGTAGATGAGGATGCCTCGTATGAGGAGAGACCGGTTCGGGTCTTGGATAGGCGGGATCAGGTCCTGCGTGGCAAGACCATTCCTTTGGTGAAAGTCTTGTGGAAACATCACGGAGTGGAGGAAGCCACTTGGGAACGTGAGTTGGAAGTCCGTGAGAAATATCCGGACTTGTTTATTGATATGTAATCTTGTATTTGAATTTAACATTTTGTTGAACTTAAGAGCTTTTATATATGTCTTAAGTTGTGAAACATTGAGAATGTTTTGATTATTGGTAGTATGTTTTGGAACTTGCCTCATATGGAAGTTGAATGTAACATCATATCTGTTGAGCATATTGTTGAAATTGGAAGGATAGTGCATAATGTTGATGCATGTTGAAAGTACATATGTTGTTTACATATTGTGATATGTCTCTTGTTTAAGGGATGGGATGACCGGTAATGGGTCGAATTGTTGAATGTTAAAATATAACATTGTTTAAAATGGAAGAAAACTTGTTTTGAAAACTGGTGCTTAATTTCGGGGACGAAATTCTTTAAGGGGGGGAGGTTATAGCGATCTCGGGTTTACCCTTGTTGTATAGTGATCCAGACTTGTGTCTGTAGATGTTGGTAGTTGACTATTATCGTGTTCACATCCTCTTTGCTTTGTATTTGAGTTATAGGATGTGTTGGGCGGGTTTGTTTCAGGTTGGTTGAGTTTAGAAACCAAAACTAGTTGCCCAGATTTTTGGCCTGTCCGCTCGAGCGGAGGTGTTGGCGCTCGAGCGTGGAATACACCCATCCAGTATTTGTTGTGCAGTATTGTACGCTCGAGCGTAGAGTTGGGAGCTCGAGCGGAGGTCTGGTTCTGCAAAAGTGCTGAGCGAGTGCATTCTGCGCTCGAGTGGGAGGTTGGCCGCTCGAGCGTAAGTCTGTGAGTGGCCGCTCGAGCGGGGTGTTTTACGCTCGAGCGGGAGACTGGGTTAAAGTCCCGAATTTGTGCCTTTTCAAATCACTTTTTGCTTTCTCTTCTCTCTCTTACTTTTCCAAAAAGCCATTTTCAGAGCTTCTCACTCTAAATCGGCCCTTCTCTCTTAGATTTGATCTAGTAAGGATCGTTTACTCACCTTTTGTCTTCACAAAAGTTGTGTTGATCGTCAAGAGCTTCCTTTTGATCAGAAAATTTCGAGGTTTGGAGCATTTTGGTTTTGATCTTCATCTCCTTTGAGGCTCCGGGTTTGAGGTAGGGATAACCTACTCCTCTCTATGGGTTTTGTCTTTAAATTTTGGTATTTTGAGATGTTGGGCTTGGTTGGGTAATTTTATGAAAGTTTGGGGCTTTTGTGTAATTTTACAAAGGTTGGGGTTTTATTCATAATAAACCTAGATGCATGTTTGGCATGGAGAAATGGAATTGATGAAAATGGGACCTAAGGGTTGAGATGGTAATTATGGAAAATGGCCTAATTACATTGTTTAATTAATTGGGATAATTAATTGGTGAGAAATGAGGAAATGAAATGTTGATTGAATATCCATTTGTGCATTTATTTTCTGTTTTAGAAATAACTGCTTTGGGCTATCGGTGGAGGATAGTCGTGATTGTTGTAGACAATGCTTGATGATTAAGTAAACTGAAACTAATCAATGAAAGGTGTCATGGAACTTGACGGTTGATTGAATACATTAATTATATGTATTGAGTGATTGTATATAGAACCTTTGTGTTTGTATACGTTATGTGTAGAGGAGGAGATAGGGGATGTACTCCGCGGTTTAGGGGAAGATCGGGGATGTACCTCTAAACCGGATAGGTATTGGGAGGAGATAGGGGATGAACTCCGTAGACAGAGCTCATATGCTTGTCTAGAGAAGTGAAGATAGAGCTCATATGCTTATCTTTGTGAAGTGTGGATACAGCTTGTATGCTTATCTGTGGATATTGTTGATATACATATCTGTTGTAGAATGTGGATACAGCTTGTATGCTTATCTGTGGATATTGTTGATATACATATCTGTTGTAGAATGTGGATACAGCTTTTATGCTTATCTGAATGTGAGATATAGTTTTTATACATATCTGTTGAAATGATGATAGAGCTGACACGCTTATCTGTTGAAAAAGGGAAAATGAAAGGTAACTTAGACTCATAAGTTGTAAGACATAAATATGAAATTTATGTGATTGTATCAGTGTTGGCCATCTATCAATTACTAATGTTTTAGTCATTGTTCATGGTTGGTTTAGTGTATTTCTACTGGGCTGTGGCTCACCCTATATGGGAACTTCATTTTCAGGTACAGGAAGCATGCCACCTCCAAGGACATAGCTGGGAGGCTAGAGGCGGACATGTTTTGTTGTTTTACTTTTGATGTATTACATGTAACTTCAAGCCAAGGGCTTAATGTGTATCGAGTTAGTACTCTTTGTTGTAACCAAGTGTTAACTTGGAAAGCTGTAAGCCCGTAGGGCATTTTGTTATGATATTAACATGTAATACTTATGTAATGAGACGCTAATGAATAATAGAAGGTGGTTTGTTTATTCGTCAACGCATGTCTTGTTTGATGGGATTAACGTTATTATTTTGAGGGCGTTACAGAAACCACTATACCTTAACGACCTATTTGGAAATTAAATAAAAAAGGAAGTTTATTAGAAAAGTAAATTGAATAAAAATGGAAGTTGAATAAAAAAAAAATGGAAAGTTGTAGAAAATTAAAAGCGGAAGTTCAATCCCGAAACCACTATACCTTAACGATCTATTTGCAAATCAAATAAAAAAGGAAGTTTAATAGAAAATTAAATTGAATAAAAATGGAAGTTGAATAAAAATAAAAATGAAAGTTGCATAAAATTAAAAATGGAAGTTCAATCCAGAAACCACTATACCTTAACGATCTACTTGGAAATCAAATAAAAAAAGAAGTTTAATAGAAAAGTAAATTGAATAAAAATGGAAGTTGAATAAAAATAAAAATGAAAGTTGCAGAAAATTAAAAAGGGAAGTTCAATAAAAAAACCACTATACCTTAACGATCTATTTGGAAATTAAATAAAAAAGGAAGTTTAATAGAAAAGTAAATTGAATAAAAATGGAAGTGGAATAAAAATAAAAAGGAAAGTTGCAGAAAATTAAAAGCGGAAGTTCAATCCCGAAACCACTATACCTTAACGATTTATTCGCAAATCAAACAAAAAAGGAAGTTTAATAGAAAAGTAAATTGAATAAAAATGGAAGTTGAATAAAAATAAAAAGGAAAGTTGCAGAAAATTAAAAGCGGAAGTTCAATCCAGAAACCACTTTACCTTAACGATCTATTTGGAAATTAAATAAACAAGGATGTTTAATAGAAAAGTAAATTGAATAAAAATTGAAATTGAATAAAAATAAAAATGGAAGTTCAATCGAGAAACCACTATACCTTAACGATCTGTTTGGGAATTAAATAGAAAAGGAAGTTTAATAGAAAAGAAAATAGAATAAAAACAAAAAGGAAAGTTGCCGAAAATTAAAAGCGGAAGTTCAATCCCGAAACCACTATTCCTTAACGACCTATTTGGAAATTAAATAAAAAAGGAAGTTTATTAGAAAAGTAAATTGAATAAAAATGGAAGTTGAATAAAAATAAAATGGAAAGTTGCAGAAAATTAAAAGCGGAAGTTCAATCCCGAAACCACTATACCTTAACGATCTATTTACAAATCAAATAAAAAAGGAAGTTTAATAGAAAAGTAAATTGAATAAAAATGGAAGTTGAATAAAAATAAAAATGAAAGTTGCATAAAATTAAAAATGGAAGTTCAATCCAGAAACCACTATACCTTAACGATCTATTTGGAAATCAAATAAAAAAAGAAGTTTAATAGAAAAGTAAATTGAATAAAAATGGAAGTTGAATAAAAATAAAAATGAAAGTTGCAGAAAATTAAAAAGGGAAGTTCAATAAAAAAACCACTATACCTTAACTATCTATTTGGAAATTAAATAAAAAAGGAAGTTTAATAGAAAATTAAATTGAATAAAAATGGAAGTGGAATAAAAATAAAAAGGAAAGTTGCAGAAAATTAAAAGCGGAAGTTCAATCCCGAAACCACTATACCTTAACGATTTATTCGCAAATCAAACAAAAAAGGAAGTTTAATAGAAAAGTAAATTGAATAAAAATGGAAGTGGAATAAAAATAAAAAGGAAAGTTGCAGAAAGTTAAAAGCGGAAGTTCAATCCAGAAACCACTTTACCTTAACGATCTATTTGGAAATTAAATAGAATAGGAAGTTTAATAGAAAAGTAAATTGAATAAAAATGGAAGTGCAATAAAAATAAAAAGGAAAGTTGCAGAAAATTAAAAGCGGAAGTTCAATCCAGAAACCACTTTACCTTAACGATCTATTTGGAAATTAAATAGAAAAGGAAGTTTAATAGAAAAGTAAATTAAATAAAAATGGAAGTGCAATAAAAATAAAAAGGAAAGTTGCAGAAAATTAAAAGCGGAAGTTCAATCCAGAAACCACTTTACCTTAACGATCTATTTGGAAATTAAATAGAAAAGGAAGTTTAATAGAAAAGTAAATTAAATAAAAATGGAAGTGCAATAAAAATAAAAAGGAAAGTTGCAGAAAATTAAAAGCGGAAGTTCAATCCCGAAACCACTATACCTTAACGATCTATTTTCAAATCAAATAAAAAATGAAGTTTAATAGAAAAGTAAATTGAATAAAAATGGAAGTTGAATAAAAATAAAAAGGAAAGTTGCAGAAAATTAAAAGCGGAAGTTCAATCCCGAAACCCCTATTCCTTAACGATCTATTTGCAAATCAAATAAAAAAGAAAAGTTTAATAGAAAAGTAAATTGAATAAAAATGGAAGTTTAATAAAAATAAAAAGGAAAGTTGCAGAAAATTAAAAGCGGAAGTTCAATCCCGAAACCACTATACCTTAACGATCTATTTGCAAATCAAATAAAAAAGGAAGTTTAATAGAAAAGTAAATTGAATAAAAATGGAAGTGGAATAAAAATTAAAAGGAAAGTTGCAGAAAATTAAAAGCGGAAGTTCAATCCCGAAACCACTATACCTTAACGATCTATTTGCAAATCCAATAAAAAAGGAAGTTTAATAGAAAAGTAAATTGAATAAAAATGGAAGTTGAATAAAAATAAAAATGAAAGTTGCATAAAATTAAAAATGGAAGTTCAATCCAGAAACCACTATACCTTAACGATCTATTTGGAAATCAAATAAAAAAGGAAAGTAAATTGAATAAAAATGGAAGTTGAATAAAAATAAAAATGAAAGTTGCAGAAAATTAAATATGGAAGTTCAATCCAGAAACCACTATACCTTAACGATCTATTTGGAAATTAAATAGAAAAAGGAAGTTTTGATAGAAAAGTAAATTGAATAAAATGGAAATTGAATAAAAATAAAAATGAAAGTTGCATAAAATTAAAAATGGAAGTTCAATCAAAAAACCACTATACCTTAACGATCTATTTGGAAATTAAATAAAAAAGGAAGTTGAGTTGAAAAGAAACTTGAATAAAAAAGGAAGTTAAATAAAAATAAGAATGGAAGTTGCAGAAAATTAAAAATGGAAGTTCATTCCAGAAACCACTATACCTTAGCGATCTATTTGGAAATTAAATAAAAAAGGATGTTTAAAAGAAAAGTAAATTGATTAAAAATGGAAGTAAAATAAAAATAAAAATGAAAAGTTGCATAAAATTAAAAATGGAAGTTCAATCCAGAAACCACTATACATTAACGATCTACTTGGAAATTAAATAAAAAAGGAAGTTTTATAGGAAAGTAAATTGAATTAAAACGGAAGTAGAATACAATTAAAAATAAAGTTACATAAAATTAAAAATGAAAGTTCAATCCAGAAACCACTATACCTTAACGATATATTTGGAAATTAAATAAAAAAGGATGTTTAATAGAAAAGTAAAATGAATAAAAATTGAAATTGAATAAAAATAAAAATGGAAGTTGCAGAAAGTTAAATATGGAAGTTCAATCGAGAAACCACTATACCGTAACGATCTGTTTGGAAATTAAATAAAAAAGGAAGTTTAATAGAAAAGAAAATTGAATAAAAACGAAGTTGAATAAAAACAAAAAGGAAAGTTGCCGAAAATTAAAAGCGGAAGTTCAATCCCGAAACCACTATACCTTAACGACCTATTTTGAAATTAAATAAAAAAGGAAGTTTATTAGAAAAGTAAATTGAATAAAAATGGAAGTTGAATAAAAATAAAATGGAAAGTTGCAGAAAATTAAAAGCGGAAGTTCAATCCCGAAACCACTATACCTTAACGATCTATTTGCAAATCAAATAAAAAAGGAAATTTAATAGAAAAGTAAATTGAATAAAAATGGAAGTTGAATAAAAATAAAAATGAAAGGTGCATAAAATTAAAAATGGAAGTTCAATCCAGAAACCACTATACCTTAACGATCTATTTGGAAATCAAATAAAAAAAGAAGTTTAATAGAAAAGTAAATTGAATAAAAATGGAAGTTGAATAAAAATAAAAATGAAAGTTGCAGAAAATTAAAAAGGGAAGTTCAATCAAAAAACCACTATACCTTAACGATCTATTTGGAAATTAAATAAAAAAGGAAGTTTTATAGAAAAGTAAATTGAATAAAAATGGAAATGGAATAAAAATAAAAAGGAAAGTTGCAGAAAATTAAAAGCGGAAGTTCAATCCCGAAACCACTATACCTTAACGATTTATTCGCAAATCAAACAAAAAAGCAAGTTTAATAGAAAAGTAAATTGAATAAAAATGGAAGTTGAATAAAAATAAAAAGGAAAGTTGCAGAAAATTAAAAGCGGAAGTTCAATCCAGAAACCACTTTACCTTAACGATCTATTTGGAAATTAAGTAGAAAAGGAAGTTTAATAGAAAAATAAATTGAATAAAAATGGAAGTGCAATAAAAATAAAAAGGAAAGTTGCAGAAAATTAAAAGCGGAAGTTCAATCCCGAAACCACTATACCTTAACGATCTATTTGCAAATCAAATAAAAAATGAAGTTTAATAGAAAAGTAAATTGAATAAAAATGGAAGTTGAATAAAAATAAAAAGGAAAGTTGCAGAAAATTAAAAGCGGATGTTCAATCCCGAAACCCCTATTCCTTTACGATCTATTTGCAAATCAAATAAAAAAGAAAGTTTAATAGAAAAGTAAATTGAATAAAAATGGAAGTTTAATAAAAATAAAAAGGAAAGTTGCAGAAAATTAAAAGCGGAAGTTCAATCCCGAAACCACTATACCTTAACGATCTATTTGCAAATCAAATAAAAAAGAAAGTTTAACAGAAAAGTAAATTGAATAAAAATGGAAGTGGAATAAAAATGAAAAGGAAAGTTGCAGAAAATTAAAAGCGGAAGTTCAATCTCGAAACCACTATACCTTAACGATCTATTTGCAAATCAAATAAAAAAGGAAGTTTAATAGAAAAGTAAATTGAATAAAAATGGAAGTTGAATAAAAAAACAATGAAAGTTGCATAAAATTAAAAATGGAAGTTCAATCCAGAAACCACTATACCTTAACGATCTATTTGCAAATCAAATAAAAAAGGAAGTTTAATAGAAAAGTAAATTGAATAAAAATGGAAGTGGAATAAAAATGAAAAGGAAAGTTGCAGAAAATTAAAAGCGGAAGTTCAATCCCGAAACCCCTATTCCATAACGATCTATTTGCAAATCAAATAAAAAAGAAAAGTTTAATAGAAAAGTAAATTGAATAAAAATTGAAGTTTAATAAAAATAAAAAGGAAAGTTGCAGAAAATTAAAAGCGGAAGTTCAATCCCGAAACCACTATACCTTAACGATCTATTTGCAAATCAAATAAAAAAAAAAGTTTAATAGAAAAGTAAATTGAATAAAAATGGAAGTGGAATAAAAATGAAAAGGAAAGTTGCAGAAAATTAAAAGCGGAAGTTCAATCCCGAAACCACTATACCTTAACGATCTATTTGCAAATCAAATAAAAAAGGAAGTTTAATAGAAAAGTAAATTGAATAAAAATGGAAGTTGAATAAAAAAAAAAATGAAAGTTGCATAAAATTAAAAATGGAATTTCAATCCCGAAACCACTATACCTTAACGATCTATTTGCAAATCAAATAAAAAAGGAAGTTTAATAGAAAAGTAAATTGAATAAAAATGGAAGTGGAATAAAAATGAAAAGGAAAGTTGCAGAAAATTATAAGCGGAAGTTCAATCCCGAAACCACTATACCTTAACGATCTATTTGCAAATCAACTAAAAAAGGAAGTTTAATAGAAAAGTAAATTGAATAAAAATGGAAGTTGAATAAAAATAAAAATGGAAGTTGCAGAAAATTAAAAATGGAAGTTCATTCCAGAAACCACTATACCTTAACGATCTATTTGGAAATTAAATAAAAAAGGATGTTTAAAAGAAAAGTAAATTGAATAAAAATGGAAGTAAAATAAAAATAAAAATGAAAAGTTGCGTAAAATTAAAAATGGAAGTTCAATCCAGAAACCACTATACCTTAACGATCTACTTGGAAATTAAATAAAAATGGAAGTTTTATAGGAAAGTAAATTGAATTAAAACGGAAGTAGAAAACAATTAAAAATAAAAGTTACATAAAATTAAAAATGGAAGTTCAATCCAGAAACCACTATACCTTAACGATATATTTGGAAATTAAATAAAAAACGATGTTTAATAGAAAAGTTAATTGCATAAAAATTGAAATTGAATAAAAATAAAAATGGAAGTTGCAGAAAATTAAATATGGAAGTTCAATCGAGAAACCACTATACCTTAACGATCTGTTTGGAAATTAAATAAAAAAGGAAGTTTAATAGAAAAGAAAATTGAATAAAAAGGAAGTTGAATAAAAACAAAAAGGAAAGTTGCCGAAAATTAAAAGCGGAAGTTCAATCCCGAAACCACTATACCTTAACGATCTATTTGGAAATTAAATAAAAAAGGAAGTTTGTTAGAAAAGTAAATTGAATAAAAATGGAAGTTGAATAAAAATGGAAAGTTGCAGAAAATTAAAAGCGGAAGTTCAATCCCGAAACCACTATACCTTAACGATCTATTTGCAAATCAAATAAAAAAGGAAGTTTAATAGAAAAGTAAATTGAATAAAAATGGAAGTTGAATAAAAATAAAAATGAAAGTTGCATAAAATTAAAAATGGAAGTTCAATCCAGAAACCGCTATACCTTAACGATCTATTTGGAAATCAAATAAAAAAGGAAGTTTAATAGAAAAGAAAATTGAATAAAAATGGAAGTTGAATAAAAATAAAAATGAAAGTTGCAGAAAATTAAAATGGGAAGTTCAATCCAAAAACCACAATACCTTAACGATCTATTTGGAAATTAAATAAAAAAGGAAGTTTAATAGAAAAGTAAATTGAATAAAAATGGAAGTTGAATAAAAATAAAAAGGAAAGTTGCAGAAAATTAAAAGCGGAAGTTCAATCCCGAAACCACTATACCTTAACGATCTATTTGGAAATCAAATAAAAAAGGAAGTTTAATAGAAAAAGTAAATTGAATAAAAATAGAAGTTGAATAAAAATAAAAAGGAAAGTTGCAGAAAATTAAAAGCGGAAGTTCAACCCCGAAACCACTATACCTTAACGATCTATTTGGAAATCAAATAAAAAAGGAAGTTTAATAGAAAAGTAAATTGAATAAAAATGGAAGTTGAATAAAAATAAAAATGAAAGTTGCAGAAAATTAAAAAGGGAAGTTCAATCCAAAAACCACTATAGCTTAACGATCTATTTGGAAATTAAATAAAAAAGGAAGTTTAATAGAAAAGTAAATTGAATAAAAATGGAAGTTGAATAAAAATAAAAAGGAAAGTTGCAGAAAATTAAAAAGGGAAGTTCAATCCCGAAAAAACGATACCTTAGCGATCTATTTGGAAATTAAATAAAAAAGGAAGTTTAGTAGAAAAGAAAATTGAATAAAAATGGAAGTTGAATAAAAATAAAAAGGAAAGTTGCAGAAAATTAAAAGCGAAAGTTCAACCCCGAAACCACTATACCTTAACGATCTATTTGGAAATCAAATAAAAAAGGAAGTTTAATAGAAAAGTAAATTGAATAAAAATGGAAGTTGAATAAAAATAAAAATGAAAGTTGTAGAAAATTAAAAAGGAAGTTCAATCCAAAAACCACTATACCTTAACGATCTATTTGGAAATTAAATAAAAAGGAAGTTTAATAGAAAAGTAAATTGAATAAAAACGGAAGTTGAATAAAAATAAAAAGGAAAGTTGCAGAAAATTAAAAAGGGAAGTTCAATCCAAAAACCACTATACCTTAACGATCTATTTGGAAATTAAATAAAAAAGGAAGTTTAATAGAAAAGTAAATTGAATAAAAATGGAAGTTGAATAAAAATAAAAAGGAAAGTTGCAGAAAATTAAAAGCGGAAGTTCAATCCCGAAACCACTATACCTTAACGATCTATTTGGAAATTAAATAAAAAAGGAAGTTTAATAGGAAAGTAAATTGAATTAAAACGGAAGTAGATTACAAATAAAAATAAAAGTTGCATAAAATTAAAAATGGAAGTTCAATCCAGAAACCACTATACCTTAACGATATATTTGGAAATTAAATAAAAAAGGAAGTTTAATATAAAAGTTAATTGAATAAAAATGGAAACGAATAAAAATAAAAATGGAAGTTGCAGAAAATTGAATATGGAAGTTCAATCGAGAAACCACTATACCTTAACGATCTGTTTGGAAATTAAATAAAAAAGGAAGTTTAATAGAAAAGTAAATTGAATAAAAATGGAAGTTGAATAAAAATAAAAAGGAAAGTTGCAGAAAATTAAAAGCGGAAGTTCAATCCCGAAACCACTATACCTTAACGATCTATTTGGAAATCAAATAAAAAAGGAAGTTTAATAGAAAAGTAAATTGAATAAAAATGGAAGTTGAATAAAAATAAAAATGAAAGTTGCAGAAAATTAAAAATGGAAGTTCAATCCAAAAACGACTATACCTTAACGATCTATTTGGAAATTAAATAAAAAAGGAAGTTTAATAGAAAAGTAAATTGAATAAAAATAGAAGTTGAATAAAAATAAAAATGAAAGTTGCATAAAATTAAAAATGGAAGTTCAATCAAAAAACCACTATACCTTAACGATCTATTTGGAAATTAAATAAAAAAGGAAGTTGAGTAGAAAAGAAACTTTAATAAAAAAGGACGTTAAATAAAAATAAAAATGGAAGTTGCAGAAAATTAAAAGCGGAAGTTCAATCCCGAAACCATTATACCTTAACGATCTATTTGGAAATTAAATAAAAGAGGAAGTTTAATAGAAAAATAAATTGTATATAAATGGAAGTAGACTACAAATAAAAATGAAAGTTGCATAAAATTAAAAATGAAAGTTCAATCCAGAAACCACTATACCTTAACGATCTATTTGGATATTAGATAAAAAAGGAAGTTTAATAGGAAAGTAAGTTGAATTAAAATGGAAGTAGAATAAAAATAAAAATGAAAGTTGCATAAAATTAAAAATGGAAGTTCAATCGAGAAACCACTATACCTTAACGATCTATTTGGAAATTAAATAAAAAAGGAAGTTTAACAGAAAAGTAAATTGAATAAAAATGGAAGTTGAATAAAAATATAAATGAAAGTTGCAGAAAATTAAATATGGAAGTTGAATCCAGAAACCACTATACCTTAGCGATCTATTTGGAAATTAAATAAAAAAGGAAGTTTAATAGGAAAGTAAGTTGAATTAAATGGAAGTAGAATAAAAATAAAAATGAAAGTTGCATAAAATTAAAAATGGAAGTTCAATCGAGAAACCACTTTTCCTTAACGATCTATTTGGAAATTAAATAAAAAAGGAAGTTTAACAGAAAAGTAAATTGAATAAAAATGGAAGTTGAATAAAAATAAAAATAAAAGTTGCAGAAAATTAAATATGGAAGTTCAATCCAGAAACCACTTTACCTTAACGATCTATTTGGAAATTAAATAAAAAAAAGAAAGTTTAATAGAAAAGTAAATTGCATAAAATGGAAGTTGAATAAAAATAAAAATGAAAGTTGCATAAGATTAAAAATGGAAGTACAATCAAGAAACCACTATACCTTAACGATCTATTTGGAAATTAAATAAAAAAGGAAGTTGAGTTGAAAAGAAACTTGAATAAAAAAGGAAGTTTAAAAGAAAAGTAAATTGATTAAAAATTGAAGTAAAATAAAAATAAAAATGAAAGTTGCATAAAATTAAAAATGGAAGTTCAATCCAGAAACCACTATACCTTAACAATCTACTTGGAAATTAAATAAAAAAGGAAGTTTAATAGGAAAGTAAATTGAATTAAAACGGAAGTAGAATACAAATAAAAATAAAAGTTGCATAAAATTAAAAATGGAAGTTCAATCCAGAAACCACTATACCTTAACGATATATTTGGAAATTAAATAAAAAAGGAAGTTTAATATAAAAGTAAATTGAATAAAAATGGAAACGAACAAAAATAAAAATGGAAGTTGCAGAAAATGAAATATGGAATTTCAATCGAGAAACCACTATACCTTAACGATCTGTTTGGAAATTAAATAAAAAAGGAAGTTTAATAGAAAAGTAAGTTGAATAAAAATGGAAATTGAATAAAAATAAAAAGGAAAGTTGCAGAAAATTAAAAGCGGAAGTTCAACGCCGAAACCACTATACCTTAACGATCTACTTGGAAATTAAATAAAAAAGGAAGTTCAATAGGAAAGTAAATTGAATTAAAACGGAAGTTGAATAAAAATAAAAATGAAAGTTGCCGAAAATTAAAAAGGGAAGTTCAATCCAAAAAC
Source organism: Camellia sinensis (assembly GCF_055761805.1). Lineage (NCBI taxonomy): Eukaryota > Viridiplantae > Streptophyta > Magnoliopsida > Ericales > Theaceae > Camellia > Camellia sinensis. The sequence continues at coordinate 37,275,043 of NW_028128987.1, forward strand.
CACTGTACCTTAACGATCTATTTGGAAATTAAATAAAAAAGGAAGTTTAATTGAAAAGTAAATTGAATAAAAATGGAAATTGAATAAAAATAAAAAGGAAAGTTGCAGAAAATTAAAAGCGGAAGTTCAATCCCGAAACCACTATACCTTAACGATCTATTTGGAAATTAAATAAAAAAGGAAGTTTAATAGGAAAGTAAATTGAATTAAAACGGAAGTAGAATACAAATAAAAATAAAAGTTGCATAAAATTAAAAATGGAAGTTCAATCCAGAAACCACTATACCTTAACGATATATTTGGAAATTAAATAAAAAAGGAAGTTTAATATAAAAGTAAATTGAATAAAAATTGAAACGAATAAAAATAAAAATGGAAGTTGCAGAAAATTAAATATGGAAGTTCAATCGAGAAACCACTATACCTTAACGATCTGTTTGGAAATTAAATAAAAAAGGAAGTTTAAAAGAAAAGTAAATTGAATAAAAATGGAAGTTGAATAAAAATAAAAAGGAAAGTTGCAGAAAATTAAAAGCGGACGTTCAATCCGGAAACCACGATACCTTAATGATCTATTTGGAAATTAAATAAAAAAGGAAGTTTAATAGAAAAGTAAATTGAATAAAAATGGAAGTTGAATAAAAATAAAAAGGAAAGTTGCAGAAAATTAAAATCGGAAGTTCAACCCCGAAACCACTATACCTTAACGATCTATTTGGAAATCAAATAAAAAATGAAGTTTAATAGAAAAGTAAATTGAATAAAAATGGAAGTTGAATAAAAATAAAAATGAAAGTTGCAGAAAATTAAAAAGGGAAGTTCAATCCAAAAACCACTATACCTTAACGATCTATTTGGAAATTAAATAAAAAAGGAAGTTTAATAGAAAAGTAAATTGAATAAAAATGGAAGTTGAACAAAAATAAAAAGGAAAGTTGCAGAAAATTAAAAGCGGAAGTTCAATCCCGAAACCACTATACCTTAACGATCTATTTGGAAATCAAATAAGAAAGGAAGTTTAATAGAAAAGTAAATTGAATAAAAATGGAAGTTGAATAAAAATAAAAATGAAAGTTGCAGAAAATTAAAAATGGAAGTTCAATCCAAAAACCACTATACCTTAACGATCTATTTGGAAATTAAATAAAAAAGGAAGTTTAATAGAAAAGTAAATTGAATAAAAATGGAAGTTGAATAAAAATAAAAATGAAAGTTGCATAAAATTAAAAATGGAAGTTCAACCCAAAAACCACTATGCCTTAACGATCTATTTGGAAATTAAAAAAAATAGGAAGTTGAGTAGAAAAGAAACTTTATTAAAAAAGGACGTTAAATAAAAATAAAAATAAAAGTTGCATAAAATTAAAAATGGAAGTTCAATCCAGAAACCACTATACCTTAACGATATATTTGGAAATTAAATAAAAAAGGAAGTTTAATATAAAAGTAAATTGAATAAAAATGGAAACGAATAAAAATAAAAATGGAAGTTGCAGAAAATTAAATATGGAAGTTCAATCGAGAAACCACTATACCTTAACGATCTGTTTGGAAATTAAATAAAAAAGGAAGTTTAATAGGAAAGTAAGTTGAATTAAAATGGAAGTAGAATAAAAATAAAAATGAAAGTTGCATAAAATTAAAAATGGAAGTTCAATCGAGAAACCACTATACGTTAACGATCTATTTGGAAATTAAATAAAAAAAGGAAGTTTAAAAGAAAAGTAAATTGAATAAAAATGGAAGTTGAATAAAAATATAAATGAAAGTTGCAGAAAATTAAATATGGAAGTTCAATCCAGAAACCACTATACCTTAGCGATCTATTTGGAAATTAAATAAAAATGGAAGTTTAATAGGAAAGTAAGTTGAATTAAATGGAAGTAGAATAAAAATAAAAATGAAAGTTGCATAAAATTAAAAATGGAAGTTCAATCGAGAAACCACTTTTCCTTAACGATCTATTTGGAAATTAAATAAAAAAGGAAGTTTAACAGAAAAGTAAATTGAATAAAAATGGAAGTTGAATAAAAATAAAAATGAAAGTTGCAGAAAATTAAATATGGAAGTTCAATCCATAAACCACTTTACCTTAACGATCTATTTGGAAATTAAATAAAAAAAAAAAAGGAAGTTTAATAGAAAAGTAAATTGCATAAAATGGAAGTTGAATAAAAATAAAAATGAAAGTTGCATAAGATTAAAAATGGAAGTTCAATCAAAAAACCACTATACCTTAACGATCTATTTGGAAATTAAATAAAAAAAGAAGTTGAGTTGAAAAGAAACTTGAATAAAAAAGGAAGTTAAATAAAAATAAGAATGGAAGTTGCAGAAAATTAAAAATGGAAGTTCATTCCAGAAATCACTATACCTTAACGATCTATTTGAAAATTAAATAAAAAAGGAAGTTTAAAAGAAAAGTAAATTGATTAAAAATTGAAGTAAAATAAAAATAAAAATGAAAGTTGCATCAAATTAAAAATGGAAGTTCAATCCAGAAACCACTATACCTTAACGATCTACTTGGAAATTAAATAAAAAAGGAAGTTTAATAGGGAAGCAAATTGAATTAAAACGGATGTAGAATACAAATAAAAATAAAAGTAGCATAAAATTAAAAATGGAAGTTCAATCCAGAAACCACTATACCTTAACGATATATTTGGAAATTAAATAAAAAAGGAAGTTTAATATAAAAGTAAATTGAATAAAAATGGAAACGAATAAAAATAAAAATGGAAGTTGCAGAAAATTAAATATGGAAGTTCAATCGAGAAACCACTATACCTTAACGATCTGTTTGGAAATTAAATAAAAAAGGAAGTTTAATAGAAAAGTAAATTGAATAAAAATGGAAATTGAATAAAAATAAAAAGGAAAGTTGCAGAAAATTAAAAGCGGAAGTTCAACGCCGAAACCACTATACCTTAACGATCTATTTGGAAATCAAATAAAAAAGGATGTTTAATAGAAAAGTAAATTGAATAAAAATGGAAGTTGAATAAAAATAAAAATGAAAGTTGCAGAAAATTAAAAAGGGAAGTTCAATCCAAAAACCACTATACCTTAACGATCTATTTGGAAATTAAATAAAAAAGGTAGTTTAATAGAAAAGTAAATTGAATAAAAATCGAAGTTGAATAAAAATAAAAAGGCAAGTTGCAGAAAATTAAAAGCGGAAGTTCAACGCCGAAACCACTATACCTTAACGATCTATTTGCAAATCAAATAAAAAAGGAAGTTTAATAGAAAAGTAAATTGAATAAAAATGGAAGTTGAATAAAAATAAAAATGAAAGTTGCAGAAAATTAAAAAGGGAAGTTCAATCCAAAAACCACTATACCTTAACGATCTATTTGGAAATTAAATAAAAAAGGAAGTTTACTAGAAAAGTAAATTGAATAAAAATGGAAGTTGAATAAAAATAAAAAGGAAAGTTGCAGAAAATTAAAAGCGGAAGTTCAATCCCGAAACCACTATACCTTAACGATCTATTTGGAAATCAAATAAAAAAGGAAGTTTAATAGAAAAGTAAATTGAATAAAAATGGAAGTTTGAATAAAAATAAAAAGGAAAGTTGCAGAAAATTAAAAGCGGAAGTTCAATCCCGAAACCACTATACCTTAACGATCTATTTGGAAATCAAATAAAAAAGGAAGTTTAATAGAAAAGTAAATTGAATAAAATTGGAAGTTGAATAAAAATAAAAATGAAAGTTGCAGAAAATTAAAAATGGAAGTTCAATCCAAAAACCACTATACCTTAACGATCTATTTGGAAATTAAATAAAAAAGGAAGTTTAATAGAAAAGTAAATTGAATAAAAATGGAAGTTGAAGAAAAATAAAAATGAAAGTTGCATAAAATTAAAAATGGAAGTTCAATCCAAAAACCACTATACCTTAACGATCTATTTGGAAATTAAATAAAAAAGGAAGTTGAGAAGAAAAGAAACTTCAATAAAAAGGGACGTTAAATAAAAATAAAAATGGAAGTTGCAGAAAATTAAAAATGGAAGTTCATTCCCGAAACCACTATACCTTAACGATCTATTTGGAAATTAAATAAAAGAGGAAGTTTAATAGAAAAGTAAGTTGAATTAAAAGGGAAGTAGAATAAAAATAAAATTGAAAGTTTCATAAAATTAAAAATGGAACTTCAATCGAGAAACCACTATACCTTAACGATCTATTTGAAAATTATATAAAAAAGGAAGTTTAACAGAAAAGTAAATTGAACAAAAATGGAAGTTGAATAATAATAAAAATGAAAGTTGCAGAAAATTAAATATGGAAGTTTAATCCAAAAACCACTTTACCTTAACGATCTACTTGGAAATTAAATAAAAAGGAAGTTTAATAGAAAAGTAAATTGAATAAAAATAAAAATGAAAGTTGCATAAAATTAAAAATGGAAGTTCAATCCAAAATCACTATACCTTAACGATCTATTTGGAAATTAAATATAAAAGGAAGTTGTGTAGAAAAGAATCTTGAATGAAAAAGGAAGTTAAATAAAAACATATATGGAAGTTGCAGAAAATTAAAAATGGAAGTTCATTCCAGAAACCACTATACCTTAACGATCTATTTGGAAATTAAATAAAAAAGGAAGTTTAATAGAAATGTAAATTGATTAAAAATGGAAGTAAAATAAAAATAAAAATGAAAGTTGCATAAAATTAAAAATGGAAGTTCAATCCAGAAACCACTATACCTTAACGATTTGCTTGGAAATTAAATAAAAAAGGAAGTTTAATAGGAAACTAAATTGAATTAAAACGGAAGTAGAATACAAATAAAAATAAAAGTTGCCTAAAATTAAAAAATGGAAGTTCAATCCAGAAACCACTATACCTTAACGATATATTTGGAAATTAAATAAAAAAGGAAGTTTAATAGAAATGTAAATTGAATAAAAATGGAAGTTGAATAAAAAGAAAAATGAAAGTTGCATAAAATTAAAAATGGAAGTTCAATCCAAAAACCACTATACCATAACGATCTCTTTGGAAATTAAATAAAAAAGGAAGTTTAATAGAAAAGTAAATTGAATAAAAATGAAAATTGAATAAAAATAAAAATGAAAGTTGCATAAAATTAAAAATGGAAGTTCAATCCCGAAACCACTATACCTTAACGATCTATTTGGAAATTAAATAAAAAAGGAAGTTGAGTAGAAAAGAAACTTGAATAAAAAAGGAAGTTAAATAAAAATAAAAGTGGAAGTTGCAGAAAATTAAAAATGGAAGTTCATTTCAGAAACCACTATACTTTAATGATCTATTTGAAATCAAATAAAAAAGGAAGTTTCATAGACAAGTAAATTGAATAAAAATGGAAATTGAATAAAAATAAAAATGAAAGTTGCATAAAATTAAAAATGGAAGTTCAATCCAAAAACCACAATACCTTAACGATCTATTTGGAAATTAAAAAAAAAAGGAAGTTTAACAGAAAAGTAAATTGATTAAAAATAGAAGTAAAATAAAAATAAAAATGAAAGTTGCATAAAATGAAAAATGGAAGTTCATTCCAGAAACCACTATACCTTAACGATCTATTTGGAAATTAAATAAAAAAGTAAGTTTAATAGGAAAGTAAATTGAATAAAAATGGAAGTTGAATAAAAATAAAAATGAAAGTTTCAGAAAATTAAATATGGAAGTTCAATCCAGAAACCACTATACCTTAACGATCTATTTGGAAATTAAATAAAAAAAGGAAGTTTTACAGAAAAGTAAATTTCATAAAATGGAAGTTGAATAAAAATAAAAATGAAAGTCGTATAAAATTAAAAATGGAAGTTCAATCCAAAAACCACTATACCTTAACGATCTATTTGGAAATTAAATAAAAAAGGAAGTTTAAAAGAAAAGTAAATTGATTAAAAATGGAAGTAAAATAAAAATAAAAATGAAAGTTGCATAAAATTAAAAATGGATGTTCAATCCAGAAACCACTATACCTTAACGATCTACTTGGAAATTAAATAAAAAAGGAAGTTCAATACTAAAGTAAATTGAATTAAAACGGAAGTAGTATACAAATAAAAATAAAAGTTACATAAAATTAAAAATGGAAGATCAATCCAGAAACCACTGTACCTTAACGATATATTTGGAAATTAAATAAAAAAGGATGTTTAATAGAAAAGTAAATTGAATAAAAATGGAAGTTGAATAAAAATAAAAAGAAAAGTTGCAGAAAATTAAAAGCGGAAGTTCAATACCGAAACCACTATACCTTAACGATCTATTTGGAAATCAAATAAAAAAGGAAGTTTAATAGAAAAGTAAATTGAATAAAAATGGAAGTTGAATAAAAATAAAAATGAAAGTTGCAGAAAATTAAAAGTGGAAGTTCAATCCAAAAACCACTATACCTTAACGATCTATTTGGAAATTAAATAAAAAAGGAAGTTTAATAGAAAAGTAAATTGAATAAAAATGGAAGTTGAATAAAAATAAAAATGAAAGTTGCATAAAATTAAAAATGGAAGTTCAATCCGAAAACCACGATACCTTAACGATCTATTTGGAAATTAAATAAAAAAGGAAGTTGAGTAGAAAAGAAACTTTAATAAAAAAGGACGTTAAATAAAAATAAAAATGGAAGTTGCAGAAAATTAAAAATGGAAGTTCATTCCGGAAACCACTATACCTTAACGATCTATTTGGAAATTAAATAAAAGAGGAAGTTTAATAGAAAAGTAAATTGAATAAAAATGGAAGTAGACTATAAATAAAAATGAAAGTTGCATAAAATTAAAAATGAAAGTTCAATCCAGAAACCACTATACCTTAGCGATCTATTTGGAAATTAAATAAAAAAGGAAGTTTAATAGGAAAGTAAGTCGAATTAAAATGGAAGTAGAATAAAAATAAAAATGAAAGTTGCAAAAAATTAAAAATGGAAGTTCAATCGAGAAACCACTATACCTTAACGATCTATTTGGAAATTAAATAAAAAAGGAAGTTTAACAGAAAAGTAAATTGAATAAAAATGGAAGTTGAATAAAAATAAAAATGAAAGTTGCAGAAAATTAAATATGAAAGTTCAATCCAGAAACCACTTTATCTTAACAATCTATTTGGAAATTAAATAAAAAAGGAAGTTTAATAGAAAAGTAAATTTAATAAAAATGGACGTGAATAAAAATAAAAATGAAAGTTGCATAAAATTAAAAATGGAAGTTCAATCCAAAAACCACTATACCTTAACGATCTATTTCGAAATTAAATATAAAAGGAAGTTGAGTAGAAAAGAATCTTGAATAAAAATGGAAATTCATTACAGAAACCACTATACCTTAACGATCTATTTGGAAATGAAATAAAAAAGGAAGTTTAATAGAAATGTAAATTGATTAAAAATGGAAGTAAAATAAAAATAAAAATGAAAGTTGCATAAAATTAAAAATGGAAATTCAATCCAGAAACCACTATACCTTAACGATCTACTTGGAAATTAAATAAAAAAGGTAGTATAATAGGAAAGTAAATTTAATTAAAATGGAAGTTGAATAAAAATAAAAATGAAAGTAGTATAAAATTAAAAATGGAAGTTCAATCCAGAAACCACTACACCTTAACGATCTATTTGGAAATTAAATAAAAAAGGAAGTTTAATAGAAAAGTAAATTGAATCAAAATTGAAGTTGAATAAAAATAAAAATGAAAGTCGTAGAAAATTAAATATGGAAGTTCAATCCAGAAACCACTATACGTTAACGATCTATTTGGAAATTATATAAAAAATGAAGTTTAAAAGAAAAGTAAATTGCATAAAATGGAAGTTGAATAAAAATAAAAATGAAAGTTGTACAAAATTAAAAATGGAAGTTCAATCCAAAAACCACTATACCTTAACGATATATTTGGAAATTAAATAAAAAAGGAAGTTTAATAGAAAAGTAAATTGATTAAAAATGGAAGTAAAATAAAAATAAAAATGAAAGTTGCATAAAATTAAAAATGGAAGTTCAATCTAGAAACCACTATACCTTAACGATCTATTTGGAAATTAAATAAATAAGTAAGTTTAATAGAAAAGTAAATTGAATAAAAATGAAAGTTTCAGAAAATTAAATATGGAAGTTCAGTCCAGAAACCACTATACCTTAATGATCTATTTGGAAATTAAATAAAAAAAGGAAGTTTTATAGAAAAGTAAATTGCATAAAATGGAAGTTGAATAAAAATAAAAATGAAAGTTGCATAAAATTAAAAACGGAAGTTCAATCAAAAAACCACTATACCTTAACGATCTATTTGGAAATTAAATCAAAAAGGAAATTGAGTTGAAAAGAAACTTGAATAAAAAAGGAAGTTAAATAAAAATAAGAATGGAAGTTGCAGAAAATTAAAAATGGAAGTTCATTCTAGAAACCACTATACCTTAACGATCTATTTGGAAATTAAATAAAAAAGGAAGTTTAAAAGAAAAGTAAATTGATTAAAAATGGAAGTAAAATAAAAATAAAAATGAAAGTTGCATAAAATTAAAAATGGAAGTTCAATCCAGAAACCACTATACCTTAACGATCTACTTGGAAATTAAATAAAAAAGGAAGTTCAATAGGAAAGTAAATTGAATTAAAACGGAAGTAGAATACAAATAAAAATAAAAGTTACATAAAATTAAAAATGGAAGTTCAATCCAGAAACCACTATACCTTAACGATATATTTGGAAAATAAATAAAAAAGGATGTTTAATAGAAAAGTAAATTGAATAAAAATGGAAGTTGAATAAAAATAATAAGGAAAGTTGCAGAAAATTAAAAGCGGATGTTCAATCCCGAAATGACTATACCTTAACGATCTATTTGGAAATCAAATAAAAAAGGAAGTTTAATAGAAAAGTAAATTGAATAAAAATGGAAGTTGAATAAAAATAAAAATGAAAGTTGCAGAAAATTAAAAGTGGAAGTTCAATCCAAAAACCACTATACCTTAACGATCTATTTGGAAATTAAATAAAAAAGGAAGTTTAATAGAAAAGTAAATTGAATAAAAATGGAAGTTGAATAAAAATAAAAATGAAAGTTGCATAAAATTAAAAATGGAAGTTCAATCCAAAAACCACTATACCTTAACGATCTATTTGGAAATTAAATAAAAAAGGAAGTTGAGTAGAAAAGAAACTTTAATAAAAAAGGACGTTAAATAAAAATAAAAATGAAAGTTGCAGAAAATTAAAAATGGAAGTTCATTCCGGAAACCAATATACCTTAACAATCTATTTGGAAATTAAATAAAAGAGGAAGTTTAATAGAAAAGTAAATTGAATAAAAATGGAAGTAGACTATAAATAAAAATGAAAGTTGCATAAAATTAAAAATGAAAGTTCAATCCAGAAACCACTATACCTTAACGATCTACTTGGAAATTAAATAAAAAAGGAAGTATAATAGGAAAGTAAATTTAATTAAAATGGAAGTTGAATAAAAATAAAAATGAAAGTAGTATAAAATTAAAAATGGAAGTTCAATCCAGAAACCACTACACCTTAACGATCTATTTGGAAATTAAATAAAAAAGGAAGTTTAATAGAAAAGTAAATTGAATAAAAATGGAAGTTGAATAAAAATAAAAATGAAAGTTGCAGAAAATTAAATATGGAAGTTCAATCCAGAAACCACTTTACCTTAACGATCTATTTGGAAATTAAATAATAAAGGAAGTTTAATAGAAAAGTAAATTTAATAAAAATGGAAGTTGAATAAAAATAAAAATGAAAGTTGCATGAAATTAAAAATGGAAGTTCAATCCAAAAACCACTATACCTTAACGATCTATATGGAAATTAAATATAAAAGGAAGTTGAGTAGAAAAGAATTTTGAATAAAAAAGGAAGTTAAATAAAAATAAAAATGGAAGTTCATTATAGAAACCACTATACCTTAACGATCTATTTGGAAATTAAATAAAAAAGGAAGTTTAATAGAAATGTAAATTGATTAAAAATGGAAGTAAAATAAAAATAAAAATGAAAGTTGCATAAAATTAAAAATGGAAATTCAATCCAGAAACCACTATACCTTAACGATCTACTTGGAAATTAAATAAAAAAGGAAGTTTAATAGGAAAGTAAATTGAATTAAAATGGAAGTTGAATAAAAATAAAAATGAAAGTAGCATAAAATTAAAAATGGAAGTTCAATCCAGAAACCACTATACCTTAACGATCTATTTGGAAATTAAATAAAAAAGGAAGTTTAATAGAAAAGTAAATTGAATCAAAATGGAAGTTGAATAAAAATAAAAATGAAAGTCGCAGAAAATTAAATATGGAAGTTCAATCCAGAAACCAATATACCTTAACGATCTATTTGGAAATTATTTAAAAAATGAGGTTTAATAGAAAAGTAAATTGCATGAAATGGAAGTTGAATAAAAATAAAAATGAAAGTTGCATAAAATTAAAAATGGAAGTTCAATCCAGAAATCACTATACCTTAACGATCTATTTGGAAATTAAATAAAAAAGGAAGTTTAATAGAAAAGTAAATTGATTAAAAATGGAAGTAAAATAAAAATAAAAATGAAAGTTGCATAAAATTAAAAATGGAAGTTCAATCCATAAACCACTATACCTTAACGATCTATTTTGAAATTAAATAAAAAAGTAAGTTTAATAGAAAAGTAAATTGAATAAAAATGGAAGTTGAATAAAAATAAAAATGAAAGTTTCAGAAAATTAAATATGGAAGTTCAATCCAGAAACCACTATACCTTAACGATCTATTTGGAAATTAAATAAAAAAAGGAAGTTTTATAGAAAAGTAAATTGCATAAAATGGAAGTTGAATGAAAATAAAAATGATAGTTGCATAAAATTAAAAATGGAAGTTCAATCAAAAAACCACTATACCTTAACGATCTATTTGGAAATTAAATAAAAAAGGAAGTTGAGTTGAAAAGAAACTTGAATAAAAAAGGAAGTTAAATAAAAATAAGAATGGAAGTTGCAGAAAATTAAAAATGGATGTTCATTACAGAAACCACTATACCTTAACGATCTATTTGGAAATTAAATAAAAGAGGAAGTTTAATAGAAAAGTAAATTGAATAAAAATAAAATGGGAAGTTGCAGTAAATTAAAAGCGGAAGTTCAATCCCGAAACTATAGCGATCCCGGATTTACCCTTGTTGTACAGTGATCCGGACATGTGTCCGTGGATGTTGGTAGTTGATTATTATCTTGTTTACATCCTTTTTACTTCATATTTGAGTTGTAGGATGTGTTGGGCAGGTTTGTTACAGGTTGGTTGAGTTTAGAAACCAAAACTAGCTGCCCAGATTTTGACCTGTCCGCTCGAGCGGGGGTTCTGGCGCTCGAGCGGGAATTGCACCCATCCAGTATTTCCTGTGCAGTGTTGGACGCTCGAGCGTGGAGTTGGCCGCTCAAGCGAGGTTGTGTGAGTACTGCTCGAGCGGAAGTTGGAAGCTCGAGCGGAGACCTGGTTCTGTAAAAGTTCTGGGAGTGTGTATCTGCCGCTCGAGCGGGATTGTTGACGCTCGAGCGGGAGTCTGTGAGTGACGCTCGAGCGGGGTGTTTGACGCTCGAGCGGGTCGACTGGGTTTAAGTTCCGTGTTTTGACTTTTCAAATCACTTTTTCACTTTCTCTTCTCTCTCCTACTTTTCCAAAAACACCATTGTTGAGCCTCTCACTCTAGAACTCTACCTTCTCTCTAGGTTTTGATCTAGTAGGAGTGATTTGCTCATCTTTGCCCTTTACAAAAAAGTTGTTGATCGTCGAGGGCTACATTTTAATCTGAAAATTTCGGGTTTTGGAGCACGTTGGGTTTTGTCATCTTCTCCTTTGGAGCTCCGAATTTGAGGTAGGGATATCCTACTCCTCTCTATAGATTTTGTCTTTAAATTTTGGTATTTTGAGACGTTGGGGTTGGTTTGGTAATCTTGTGAAGATTTGGGGCTTTTGTGTTATTTTACAAAGGTTGGGGTTTTATTTATAATAAACCTAGATGCATGTTTGGTGTAGAGAAATGGGATTAATGTTGAATCATTGATGAAAATGGGACCTAAGGGTTGAAATGGTAATTATGGAAAATGACCTAATTACATTATTTGATTAATTGGGATAATTAATTGTGAGAAATGAGAAAATGAAATGGAATTGTCGAGATTGGGAATGTATGGGGTTAAAGGGTGTAGTTGAATTATTTATCACTCACCAAACTGAAATGTTGATTGAACATCCATTTGTGCATTTATTTTCTGTTTAGAAATAACTGCTTTGGGCTATCGGTGGAAGATAGTCGTGATTGTTGTAGGCAATGCATGATGATTAGGCAAACGAAAACTAATCAATGGAATGTGTCATGGAATTTGACGATTGATAGAATACATTAACTGTATGTATTGAGTGATTGTATATAGAACCAATGTGTTTGCATACGTTATGTGTAGAGGAGGAGATGGGGGATGTACTCCGCGGTTTAGGGAAAGATAGGGGATGTACCTCTAAACCGAATAGTGTTGGGAGAAGATAGAGGATGAACTCCGTAGATACAGCTCATATGCTTGTCTAGAGAAGTGAAGATAGAGCTCATATGCTTATCTGTGAATGTGGGATATTGTTGTTATACATATCTGTTGAGAATGTGGATACAGCTTATATGCTTATCTGTGAATGTGGGATATAGTTTTCATACATATCTGTTGAAATGATGATAGAGCTAACATTCTTATCTGTTGAAAAAGGGAAAATGAAAAGTAACTTGGACTCATAAGTCGTATGACATAAATATGTGATTTATGTGAATGTATCAGTGTTGGCCATCTATCAATTGCTAATCTTTTAGTCATTGTTCATGGTTGGTTTAGTGTATTTCTACTGGGCTGTGGCTCACCCTATATGGGAATATCATTTTCAGGTACAGGTAGCATGCCACCTCCAAGGACAGAGCTTGGGAGGCTAGAGGCGGACATACTTTTGTCATTTTATTTTTTGATGTATTACATGTAAATTCAAGCCAAGGGCTTAATGTGTAAATGAGTTGGTACTCTTTTGTTGTAACCAAGTGTTAACTTGGAAAGCTGTAAGCCCGTAGGGCATTTTGCTTTTGTTGTTAACATGTAACACTTTTGTAATGAAACTCTGATGAATAGAAGAATGTGGTTATTTCATATGTCAATGAATGCCTTATTTGATGGGTTTTATGTTATTATTTTGAGGGCGTTACAGAAACCACTATACCTTAACGATCTATTTGGAAATCAAATAAAAAAGGAAGTTTAATAGAAAAGTAAATTGAATAAAAATGGAAGTTGAATAAAAATAAAAATGAAAGTTGCATAAAATTAAAAATGGAAGTTCAATCCAGAAACCACTATACCATAACGATCTGTTTGGAAATTAAATAAAAAAGGAAGTTTAATAGAAAAGTAAATTGAATAAAAATGGAAGCTGAATAAAAATAAAAATGAAAGTTGTAGAAAATTAAATATGGAAGTTCAATGCAGAAACCACTATACCTTAACAATCTAATTGGAAATTAAATAAAAAAGGAAGTTGAGTAGAACAGAAACTTGAATAAAAAAGGAAGTTAAATAAAAATAAAAATGGAAGTTGCAGAAAATAAAAAATGGAGGTTCATTCCAGAAACCACTATATCTTAACGATCTATTTGGAAATTAAATAAAAAAAGAAGTTTAATTGAAAAGTAAATTGATTAAAAATGGAAGTAAAATAAAAATAAAAAAGAAAGTTACATAAAATTAAAAATGGAAGTTCAATCCAGAAACCACTATACCTTAACGATCTATTTGGAAATTAAATAAAAAAGAAAGTTTAATAGAAAAGTAAATTGAATAAAAATGGAAGTTGAATAAAAATAAAAGTGGTAGTTGCAGAAAATTAAATATGGAAGTTCAATCCAGAAACCACTTTACCTTAACGATCGATTTGGAAATTAAATAAAAAAGGAAGTTTAATAGAAACGTAAATTGAATAAAAATGGAAGTTGAATAAAAATAAAAAGGAAAGTTGCAGAAAATTAAAAGCGGAAGTTCAATCCCGAAACCACAATACCTTAATGATTTATTTGCAAATCAACTAAAAAAGGAAGTTTAATAGAAAAGTAAATTGAATAAAAATGGATGTTGAATAAAAATAAAAATCAAAGTTGCATAAAATTAAAAATGGAAGTTCAATCCAAAAACCACTATACCTTAATGATCTATTTGGAAATTAAATAAAAAAGGAAGTTGAGTAGAAAATAAACTTGAATAAAAAAGGAAGTTAAATAAAAATAAAAATGGAAGTTGCAGAAAATTAAATATGGAAGTTCAATGCAGAAACCACTATACCTTAACGATCTATTTGGAAATCAAATAAAAAAGGAAGTTTAATAGAAAAGTAAATTGAATAAAAATGGAAGTTCAATGCAGAAACCACTATACCTTAACGATCTATTTGGAAATCAAATAAAAAAGAAAGTTTAATAGAAAAGTAAATTGAATAAATATGGAAGTTGCATAAAAATAAAAATGAAAGATGCAAAAAATTAAAAATGGAAGTTCAATGCAGAAACCACTATACCTTAACGATCTATTTGGAAATTAAATAGAAAAAGGAAGTTTAATAGAAAAGTAAATTGCATAAAATGGAAATTGAATAAAAATAAAAATGAAAGTTGCATAAAATTAAAAATGGAAGTTCAATCTAAAAACCACTATACCTTAACAATCTATTTGGAAATTAAATAAAAAAGGAAGTTGAGTAGAAAAGAAACTTGAATAAAAAAGGAAGTCAAAAAAAAAAAAAATGGAAGTTGCAGAAAATTAAAAATGGAGGTTCATTCCAGAAACCACTATGCCTTAACGATCTATTTGGAAATTAAATAAAAAAAAAAGAAGTTTAATAGAAAAGTAAATTGATTAAAAATGGAAGTAACATAAAAATAAAAATGAAAGTTGCATAAAATTAAAAATAGAAGTTCAATCCAGAAACCACTATACCTTAACGATCTACTTGGAAATTAAATAAAAAAGGAAGTTTAATAGGAAAGTAAATTGAATTAAAACGGAAGTAGAATACAAATAAAAATGAAAGTTGCAGAAAATTAAAAGCGGAAGTTCAAACCCAAAACCACTATACCTTAACGATCTATTTGGAAATTAAATAAAAAGGGAAGTTTAATAGAAAAGTAAATTGAATAAAAATGGATGTTGAATAAAAATAAAAAGAAAAGTTGCAGAAAATTAAAAGCGGAAGTTCAATCCCGAAACCACTATATCTTAACGATCTATTTGGAAATCAAATAAAAAAGGAAGTTTAATAGAAAAGTAAATTGAATAAAAATGGAAGTTGAATAAAAATAAAAATGAAAGTTGCATAAAATTAAAAATGGAACTTCAGTCCAAAAACCGCTATACCTTAACGATCTATTTGGAAATCAAATAAAAAAGGAAGTATAAAAGAAAAGTAAATTGAATAAAAGTGGAAGTTGAATAAAAATAAAAATGAAAGTTGCATAAAATTAAAAATGGAAGTTCAATCCAAAAACCAATATACCATAACGATCTATTTGGAAATTAAATAAAAAATAAAAATAAAAATGAAAGTGGCATAAAATTAAAAATGGAAGTTCAATCCAGAAACCACTATACATTAACGATCTATTTAGAAATTAAATGAAAAACGGAGTTTAACAGAATAGTAAATTGAATAAAAATGGAAGTTGAATAAAAATAAAAAGGGAAGTTGCAGAAAATTAAAAGCGGAAGTTCAATCCCGAAACCACTATACCTTAACGATATATTTGGAAATCAAATAAAAAAGGAAGTTTAATAGAAAAGTAAATTGAATAAAAATGGAAGTTGAATAAAAATAAAAATGAAAGTTGCATAAAATTAAAAATGGAAGTTCAATGCAGAAACCACTATACCTTAACGATCTATTTGGAAATTAAATAAAAAAGGAAGTTTAATAGAAAAGTAAATTGCATAAAATGGAAGTTGAATAAAAATAAAAATGAAACTTGCATAAAATTAAAAATGGAAGTTCAATCTAAAAACCACTATACCTTAACAATCTATTTGGAAATTAAATAAAAAAGGAAGTTGAGTAGAAAAGAAACTTGAATAAAAAAGGAAGTCAAGTAAAAAAAAAAATGGAAGTTGCAGAAAATTAAAAATGGAGGTTCATTCCAGAAACCACTATGCCTTAACGATCTATTTGGAAATTAAATAAAAAAAGAAGTTTAATAGAAAAGTAAATTGATTAAAAATGGAAGTAACATAAAAATAAAAATGAAAGTTGCATAAAATTAAAAATGGAAGTTCAATCCAGAAACCACTATACCTTAACGATCTACTTGGAAATTAAATAAAAAAGGAAGTTTAATAGGAAAGTAAATTGAATTAAAACGGAAGTAGAATACAAATAAAAATGAAAGTTGCAGAAAATTAAAAATGGAAGTTCAATCCAGAAACCACTATACCTTAACGATCTACTTGGAAATTAAATAAAAAAGGAAGTTTAATAGGAAAGTAAATTGAATTAAAACGGAAGTAGAATACAAATAAAAATGAAAGTTGCAGAAAAGTAAAAGCGGAAGTTCAAACCCGAAACCACTATACCTTAACGATCTATTTGGAAATTAAATAAAAAGGGAAGTTTAATAGAAAAGTAAATTGAATAAAAATGGATGTTGAATAAAAATAAAAAGGAAAGTTGCAGAAAATTAAAAGCGGAAGTTCAATCCCGAAACCACTATATCTTAACGATCTATTTGGAAATCAAATAAAAAAGAAGTTTAATAGAAAAGTAAATTGAATAAAAATGGATGTTGAATAAAAATAAAAAGGAAAGTTGCAGAAAATTAAAAGCGGAAGTTCAATCCCGAAACCACTATATCTTAACGATCTATTTGGAAATCAAATAAAAAAGGAAGTTTAATAAAAAAGTAAATTGAATAAAAATGGAAGTTGAATAAAAATAAAAATGAAAGTTGCATAAAATTAAAAATGGAAGTTCAGTCCAAAAACCACTATACCTTAACGATCTATTTGGAAATCAAATAAAAAAGGAAGTTTAAAAGAAAAGTAAATTGAATAAAAGTGGAAGTTGAATAAAAATAAAAATGAAAGTTGCATAAAATTAATAATGGAAGTTCAATCCAAAAACCACTATACCTTAACGATCTATTTGGAAATTAAATAAAAAATAAAAATAAAAATGAAAGTGGCATAAAATTAAAAATGGAAGTTCATTCCAGAAACCACTATACCTTAACGATCTATTTGGAAATTAAATGAAAAACGGAGTTTAACAGAAAAGTAAATTGAATAAAAATGGAAGTTGAATAAAAATAAAAAGGGAAGTTGCAGAAAATTAAAAGCGGAAGTTCAATCCCGAAACCACTATACCTTAACGATCTATTTGGAAATCAAATAAAAAAGGAAGTTTAATAGAAAAGTAAATTGAATAAAAATGGAAGTTGAATAAAAATAAAAATGAAAGTTGCATAAAATTAAAAATGGAAGTTCAGTCCAAAAACCGCTATACCTTAACGATCTATTTGGAAATCAAATAAAAAAGGAAGTTTAAAAGAAAAGTAAATTGAATAAAAGTGGAAGTTGAATAAAAATAAAAATGAAAGTTGCATAAAATTAAAAATGGAAGTTCAATCCAAAAACCAATATACCATAACGATCTATTTGGAAATTAAATAAAAAATAAAAATAAAAATGAAAGTGGCATAAAATTAAAAATGGAAGTTCAATCCAGAAACCACTATACATTAACGATCTATTTGTAAATTAAATGAAAAACGGAGTTTAACAGAAAAGTAAATTGAATAAAAATGGAAGTTGAATAAAAATAAAAAGGGAAGTTGCAGAAAATTAAAAGCGGAAGTTCAATCCCGAAACCACTATACCTTAACGATCTATTTGGAAATCAAATAAAAAAGGAAGTTTAATAGAAAAGTAAATTGAATAAAAATGGAAGTTGAATAAAAATAAAAATGAAAGTTGCATAAAATTAAAAATGGAAGTTCAATGCAGAAACCACTATACCTTAACGATCTATTTGGAAATTAAATAAAAAAGGAAGTTTAATAGAAAAGTAAATTGCATAAAATGGAAGTTGAATAAAAATAAAAATGAAACTTGCATAAAATTAAAAATGGAAGTTCAATCTAAAAACCACTATACCTTAACAATCTATTTGGAAATTAAATAAAAAAGGAAGTTGAGTAGAAAAGAAACTTGAATAAAAAAGGAAGTCAAATAAAAAAAAAAATGGAAGTTGCTGAAAATTGAAAATGGAGGTTCATTCCAGAAACCACTATGCCTTAACGATCTATTTGGAAATTAAATAAAAAAAGAAGTTTAATAGAAAAGTAAATTGATTAAAAATGGAAGTAACATAAAAATAAAAATGAAAGTTGCATAAAATTAAAAATGGAAGTTCAATCCAGAAACCACTATACCTTAACGATCTACTTGGAAATTAAATAAAAAAGGAAGTTTAATAGGAAAGTAAATTGAATTAAAACGGAAGTAGAATACAAATAAAAATGAAAGTTGCAGAAAATTAAAAATGGAAGTTCAATCCAGAAACCACTATACCTTAACGATCTACTTGGAAATTAAATAAAAAAGGAAGTTTAATAGGAAAGTAAATTGAATTAAAACGGAAGTAGAATACAAATAAAAATGAAAGTTGCAGAAAAGTAAAAGCGGAAGTTCAAACCCGAAACCACTATACCTTAACGATCTATTTGGAAATTAAATAAAAAGGGAAGTTTAATAGAAAAGTAAATTGAATAAAAATGGATGTTGAATAAAAATAAAAAGGAAAGTTGCAGAAAATTAAAAGCGGAAGTTCAATCCCGAAACCACTATATCTTAACGATCTATTTGGAAATCAAATAAAAAAGAAGTTTAATAGAAAAGTAAATTGAATAAAAATGGATGTTGAATAAAAATAAAAAGGAAAGTTGCAGAAAATTAAAAGCGGAAGTTCAATCCCGAAACCACTATATCTTAACGATCTATTTGGAAATCAAATAAAAAAGGAAGTTTAATAAAAAAGTAAATTGAATAAAAATGGAAGTTGAATAAAAATAAAAATGAAAGTTGCATAAAATTAAAAATGGAAGTTCAGTCCAAAAACCACTATACCTTAACGATCTATTTGGAAATCAAATAAAAAAGGAAGTTTAAAAGAAAAGTAAATTGAATAAAAGTGGAAGTTGAATAAAAATAAAAATGAAAGTTGCATAAAATTAATAATGGAAGTTCAATCCAAAAACAACTATACCTTAACGATCTATTTGGAAATTAAATAAAAAATGAAAATAAAAATGAAAGTGGCATAAAATTAAAAATGGAAGTTCACTCCAGAAACCACTATACATTAACGATCTATTTGTAAATTAAATGAAAAACGGAGTTTAACAGAAAAGTAAATTGAATAAAAATGGAAGTTGAATAAAAATAAAAAGGGAAGTTGCAGAAAATTAAAAGCGGAAGTTCAATCCCGAAACCACTATACCTTAACGATCTATTTGGAAATCAAATAAAAAAGGAAGTTTAATAGAAAAGTAAATTGAATAAAAATGGAAGTTGAATAAAAATAAAAATAAAAGTTGCATAAAATTAAAAATGGAAGTTCAATGCAGAAACCACTATACCTTAACGATCTATTTGGAAATTAAATAAAAAAGGAAGTTTAATAGAAAAGTAAATTGCATAAAATGGAAGTTGAATAAAAATAAAAATGAAACTTGCATAAAATTAAAAATGGAAGTTCAATCTAAAAACCACTATACCTTAACAATCTATTTGGAAATTAAATAAAAAAGGAAGTTGAGTAGAAAAGAAACTTGAATAAAAAAGGAAGTCAAATAAAAAAAAAAATGGAAGTTGCTGAAAATTGAAAATGGAGGTTCATTCCAGAAACCACTATGCCTTAACGATCTATTTGGAAATTAAATAAAAAAAGAAGTTTAATAGAAAAGTAAATTGATTAAAAATGGAAGTAACATAAAAATAAAAATGAAAGTTGCATAAAATTAAAAATGGAAGTTCAATCCAGAAACCACTATACCTTAACGATCTACTTGGAAATTAAATAAAAAAGGAAGTTTAATAGGAAAGTAAATTGAATTAAAACGGAAGTAGAATACAAATAAAAATGAAAGTTGCAGAAAATTAAAAATGGAAGTTCAATCCAGAAACCACTATACCTTAACGATCTACTTGGAAATTAAATAAAAAAGGAAGTTTAATAGGAAAGTAAATTGAATTAAAACGGAAGTAGAATACAAATAAAAATGAAAGTTGCAGAAAAGTAAAAGCGGAAGTTCAAACCCGAAACCACTATACCTTAACGATCTATTTGGAAATTAAATAAAAAGGGAAGTTTAATAGAAAAGTAAATTGAATAAAAATGGATGTTGAATAAAAATAAAAAGGAAAGTTGCAGAAAATTAAAAGCGGAAGTTCAATCCCGAAACCACTATATCTTAACGATCTATTTGGAAATCAAATAAAAAAGAAGTTTAATAGAAAAGTAAATTGAATAAAAATGGATGTTGAATAAAAATAAAAAGGAAAGTTGCAGAAAATTAAAAGCGGAAGTTCAATCCCGAAACCACTATATCTTAACGATCTATTTGGAAATCAAATAAAAAAGGAAGTTTAATAAAAAAGTAAATTGAATAAAAATGGAAGTTGAATAAAAATAAAAATGAAAGTTGCATAAAATTAAAAATGGAAGTTCAGTCCAAAAACCACTATACCTTAACGATCTATTTGGAAATCAAATAAAAAAGGAAGTTTAAAAGAAAAGTAAATTGAATAAAAGTGGAAGTTGAATAAAAATAAAAATGAAAGTTGCATAAAATTAATAATGGAAGTTCAATCCAAAAACAACTATACCTTAACGATCTATTTGGAAATTAAATAAAAAATGAAAATAAAAATGAAAGTGGCATAAAATTAAAAATGGAAGTTCACTCCAGAAACCACTATACCTTAACGATCTATTTGGAAATTAAATGAAAAACGGAGTTTAACAGAAAAGTAAATTGAATAAAAATGGAAGTTGAATAAAAATAAAAAGGGAAGTTGCAGAAAATTAAAAGCGGAAGTTCAATCCCGAAACCACTATACCTTAACGATCTATTTGGAAATCAAATAAAAAAGGAAGTTTAATAGAAAAGTAAATTGAATAAAAATGGAAGTTGAATAAAAATAAAAATAAAAGTTGCATAAAATTAAAAATGGAAGTTCAATGCAGAAACCACTATACCTTAACGATCTATTTGGAAATTAAATAAAAAAGGAAGTTTAATAGAAAAGTAAATTGCATAAAATGGAAGTTGAATAAAAATAAAAATGAAACTTGCATAAAATTAAAAATGGAAGTTCAATCTAAAAACCACTATACCTTAACAATCTATTTGGAAATTAAATAAAAAAGGAAGTTGAGTAGAAAAGAAACTTGAATAAAAAAGGAAGTCAAATAAAAAAAAAAATGGAAGTTGCTGAAAATTGAAAATGGAGGTTCATTCCAGAAACCACTATGCCTTAACGATCTATTTGGAAATTAAATAAAAAAAGAAGTTTAATAGAAAAGTAAATTGATTAAAAATGGAAGTAACATAAAAATAAAAATGAAAGTTGCATAAAATTAAAAATGGAAGTTCAATCCAGAAACCACTATACCTTAACGATCTACTTGGAAATTAAATAAAAAAGGAAGTTTAATAGGAAAGTAAATTGAATTAAAACGGAAGTAGAATACAAATAAAAATGAAAGTTGCAGAAAATTAAAAATGGAAGTTCAATCCAGAAACCACTATACCTTAACGATCTACTTGGAAATTAAATAAAAAAGGAAGTTTAATAGGAAAGTAAATTGAATTAAAACGGAAGTAGAATACAAATAAAAATGAAAGTTGCAGAAAAGTAAAAGCGGAAGTTCAAACCCGAAACCACTATACCTTAACGATCTATTTGGAAATTAAATAAAAAGGGAAGTTTAATAGAAAAGTAAATTGAATAAAAATGGATGTTGAATAAAAATAAAAAGGAAAGTTGCAGAAAATTAAAAGCGGAAGTTCAATCCCGAAACCACTATATCTTAACGATCTATTTGGAAATCAAATAAAAAAGAAGTTTAATAGAAAAGTAAATTGAATAAAAATGGATGTTGAATAAAAATAAAAAGGAAAGTTGCAGAAAATTAAAAGCGGAAGTTCAATCCCGAAACCACTATATCTTAACGATCTATTTGGAAATCAAATAAAAAAGGAAGTTTAATAAAAAAGTAAATTGAATAAAAATGGAAGTTGAATAAAAATAAAAATGAAAGTTGCATAAAATTAAAAATGGAAGTTCAGTCCAAAAACCACTATACCTTAACGATCTATTTGGAAATCAAATAAAAAAGGAAGTTTAAAAGAAAAGTAAATTGAATAAAAGTGGAAGTTGAATAAAAATAAAAATGAAAGTTGCATAAAATTAATAATGGAAGTTCAATCCAAAAACCACTATACCTTAACGATCTATTTGGAAATTAAATAAAAAATGAAAATAAAAATGAAAGTGGCATAAAATTAAAAATGGAAGTTCACTCCAGAAACCACTATACCTTAACGATCTATTTGGAAATTAAATGAAAAACGGAGTTTAACAGAAAAGTAAATTGAATAAAAATGGAAGTTGAATAAAAATAAAAAGGGAAGTTGCAGAAAATTAAAAGCGGAAGTTCAATCCCGAAACCACTATACCTTAACGATCTATTTGGAAATCAAATAAAAAAGGAAGTTTAATAGAAAAGTAAATTGAATAAAAATGGAAGTTGAATAAAAATAAAAATGAAAGTTGCATAAAATTAAAAATGGAAGTTCAATGCAGAAACCACTATACCTTAACGATCTATTTGGAAATTAAATAAAAAAGGAAGTTTAATAGAAAAGTAAATTGCATAAAATGGAAGTTGAATAAAAATAAAAATGAAAGTTGCATAAAATTAAAAATAGAAGTTCAATCAAAAAACCACTATACCTTAACAATCTATTTGGAAATTAAATAAAAAAGGAATTTGAGTAGAAAAGAAACTTGAATAAAAAAGGAAGTCAAATAAAAAAAAAAATGGAAGTTGCAGAAAATTAAAAATGGAGGTTCATTCCAGAAACCACTATGCCTTAACGATCTATTTGGAAATTAAATAAAAAAAGAAGTTTAATAGAAAAGTAAATTGATTAAAAATGGAAGTAACATAAAAATAAAAATGAAAGTTGCATAAAATTAAAAATGGAAGTTCAATCCAGAAACCACTATACCTTAACGATCTACTTGGAAATTAAATAAAAAAGGAAGTTTAATAGGAAAGTAAATTGAATTAAAACGGAAGTAGAATACAAATAAAAATGAAAGTTGCAGAAAATTAAAAGCGGAAGTTCAAACCCGAAACCACTATACCTTAACGATCTATTTGGAAATTAAATAAAACGGGAAGTTTAATAGAAAAGTAAATTGAATAAAAATGGATGTTGAATAAAAATAAAAAGGAAAGTTGCAGAAAATTAAAAGCGGAAGTTCAATCCCGAAACCACTATATCTTAACGATCTATTTGGAAATCAAATAAAAAAGGAAGTTTAATAGAAAAGTAAATTGAATAAAAATGGAAGTTGAATAAAAATAAAAATGAAAGTTGCATAAAATTTAAAATGGAAGTTCAATCCAAAAACCACTATACCTTAACGATCTATTTGGAAATTAAATAAAAAAGGAAGTTGAGTAGAAAAGAAACTTGAATAAAAAAGGAAGTTAAATAAAAATAAAAATGGAAGTTGCAGAAAATTAAATATGGAAGTTAAATCCAGAAACCACTTTACCTTGACGATCTATTTGGAAATTAAATAAAAAAGGAAGTTTAATAGAAAAGTAAATAGAATAAAAATGGAAGTGGAATAAAAAAAAAAGGAAAGTTGCAGAAAATTAAAAGCGGAAGTTCAATCCCGAAACCACTATAACTTAACGATCTATTTGCAAATCAAATAAAAAAGGAAGTTTAATAGAAAAGTAATTTGAATAAAAATGGATGTTGAATAAAAATAAAAATGAAAGTTACAGAAAATTAAATATGGAAGTTAAATCCAGAAACCACTTTACCTTAACGATCTATTTAGAAATTAAAAAAAAAAGGAAGTTTAATAGAAAAGTAAATTGAATAAAAATGGAAGTTGAATAAAAATAAAAAGGAAAGTTGCAGAAAATTAAAAGCGGAAGTTCAATCCCGAAACCACTATACCTTAACGATCTATTTGCAAATCAAATAAAAAAGGAAGTTTAATAGAAAAGTAAATTGAATAAAAATGGAAGTTGAATAAAAATAAAAAGAAAAGTTGCAGAAAATTAAAAATGGAAGTTCAATCCAGAAACCACTATACCTTAACGATCTATTTGGAAATTAAATAAAAAAGGAAGTTTAATAGAAAAGTGAATTGAATAAAAATTGAAGTTGAATATAAATAAAAATGAAAGTTGCATAAAATTAAAAATGGAAGTTCAGTCCAAAAACCATTATACCTTAACGATCTATTTGGAAATCAAATAAAAAATGAAGTTTAAAAGAAAAGTAAATTGAATAAAAATGGAAGTTGAATAAAATTAAAAACGAAAGTTGCATAAAATTAAAAATGAAAGTTCAATCCAAGAACCACTATACCTTAACGATCTATTTGGAAATTAAATAAAAAATAAAAATAAAAATGAAAGTTGCATAAAATTAAAAATGGAAGTTTAATCCAGAAACCGCTATACCTTAACGATCTGTTCGGAAATTAAATAAAAAAGGGAGTTTAACAGAAAAGTAAATTGAATAAAAATGGAAGTTCAATAAAAATAAAAAGGGAAGTTGCAGAAAATTAAAAGCGGAAGTTCAATCCCGAAACCACTATACCTTAACGATCTATTTGGAAATGAAATAAAAAAGGAAGTTTAATAGAAAAGTAAATTGAATAAAAATTGAAGTTGAATAAAAATAAAAATGAAAGTTGCATAAAATTAAAAATGGAAGTTCAATGCAGAAACCACTATACCTTAACGATCTATTTGGAAATTAAATAAAAAAGGAAGTTTAATAGAAAAGTAAATTGCATAAAATGGAAGTTGAATAAAAATAAAAATGAAAGTTGCATAAAATTAAAAATGGAAGTTTAATCTAAAAACCACTATACCTTAACAATCTATTTGGAAATTATATAAAAAAGGAAGTTGAGTAGAAAAGAATCTTGAATAAAAAAGGAAGTCAAACAAAAATAAAAATGGAAGTTGCAAAAAATTAAAAATGGAGGTTCATTCCAGAAACCACTATGCCTTAACGATCTATTTGGAAATTAAATAAAAAAAGAAGTTTAATAGAAAAGTAAATTGATTAAAAATGGAAGTAAAATAAAAATAAAAATGAAAGTTGCATAAAATTAAAAATGGAAGTTTAATCCAGAGACGACTATACCTTAACGATATACTTGGAAATTAAATAAAAAAGGAAGTTTAATAGGAAAGTAAATTGAATTAAAACGGAAGTAGAATACAAATAAAAATGAAAGTTGCAGAAAATTAAAAGCGGAAGTTCAAACCCGAAACCACTATACCTTAACGATCTATTTTGAAATTAAATAAAAAAGGAAGTTTAATAGAAAAGTAAATTGAATAAAAATGGATGTTGAATAAAAATAAAAAGGA
Organism: Camellia sinensis; assembly: GCF_055761805.1. Taxonomy (NCBI): domain Eukaryota; kingdom Viridiplantae; phylum Streptophyta; class Magnoliopsida; order Ericales; family Theaceae; genus Camellia; species Camellia sinensis. The sequence goes on from NW_028128987.1 coordinate 37,300,787, forward strand.
AAGTTGCAGAAAATTAAAAGCAGAAGTTCAATCCCGAAACCACTATATCTTAACGATCTATTTGGAAATCAAATAAAAAAGGAAGTTTAATAGAAAATTAAATTGAATAAAAATGGAAGTTGAATAAAAATAAAAATAAAAGTTGCATAAAATTAAAAATGGAAGTTCAATCCAAAAACCACTATACCTTAACGATCTATTTGGAAATTAAATAAAAAAGGAAGTTTAATAGAAAAGTAAATTGATTAAAAATGGAAGTAAAATAAAAATAAAAATGAAAGTTGCATAAAATTAAAAATGGAAGTTCAATCCAGAAACCACTATACCTTAACGATCTACTTGGAAATTAAATAAAAAAGGAAGTTTAATAGGAAAGTAAATTGAATTAAAACGGAAGTAGATTATAAATAAAAAAAGAAGTTGCATAAAATTAAAAATGGAAGTTCAATCCAGAAACCACTATACCTTAACGATCTATTTGGAAATTAAATAAAAAAGGAAGTTTAATAGAAAAGTAAATTGAATAAAAATGGAAGTTGAATAAAAATAAAAATGAAAGTTGCAGAAAATTAAATATGGAAGTTCAATGCAGAAACCGCTATACCTTAACGATCTATTTGGAAATTAAATAAAAGAGGAAGTTCAACAGAAAAGTAAATTGAATAAAAATGGAAGTTGAATAAAAATAAAAATGAAAGTTGCAGAAAATTAAAAGCGGAAGTTCAAACCCGAAACCACTATACCTTAACGATCTATTTGGAAATTAAATGAAAAAGGAAGTTTAATAGAAAAGTAAATTGAAAAAATGGAAGTTGAATAAAAATAAAAAGGAAAGTTGCAGAAAATTAAAAGCGGAAGTTCAATCCTGAAACCACTATACCTTAACGATCTATTTGGAAATCAAATAAAAAAGGAAGTTTAAAAGTAAAGTAAATTGAATAAAAATGGAAGTTGAATAAAAATAAAAATGAAAGTTGCATAAAATTAAAAATGGAATTTCAATCCAAAAACCACTATACCTTAACGATCTATTTGGAAATTAAATAAAAAGGAAGTTGAGTAGAAAAGAAACTTGAATAAAAAAGGAAGTTCATTCCAGAAAGCACTATACCTTAACGATCTATTTGAAAATTAAATAAAAAAGGAAGTTTGATAGAAAAGTAAATTGATTAAAAATGGAAGTAAAATAAAAATAAAAAAGAAAGTTGCATAAAATTAAAAATAGAAGTGCAATCCAGAAATCACTATACCTTAGCGATCTATTTGGAAATTAAAAAAAAAATGAGGTTTAATAGAAAAGTAAATTGAATTAAAATGGAAGTAGAATAAAAATAAAAATTAAAGTTGCAGAAAATTAAATATGGAAGTTCAATCCAGAAACCACTGTACCTTAACGATCTATTTGGAAATTAAATAAAAAAGGAAGTTTAATAGAAAAGTAAATTGCATAAAATGGAAGTTGAATAAAAATAAAAATGAAAGTGATTGCGACCCCGGTCTTTTCCCATTTGATTATTGTATCCGGACTTGGGTTTCGTTTATTCTGTCATTGTATATTTGTTGTTGTCGTCCTTTATTTTCTCATTTGGAGTTATAGGATGTGTTGGGCAGGTTTGTTTCAGGTTGGTTGGGTTCGTAAACCAAGTGTTGCTGTCCAGTTTTTTGGGTTGGTCGCTCGAGCCAGTATTCGGTCGCTCGAGCGAGGTTTGTTTTTGTGTCTTCTGGCTCGATCCAGATTTGCTTCGCTCGAGCGAGCGATTGCGTCTGGTTTAGACCTGAGGGCAGTGCTTATTCGCTCGAGCGAGATTTTCTTCGCTCGAGCGAGCGAGGTGTATGTTTTCGAGTTCCTCGCTCGAGCGAGCATTCTCTCACTCGAGCGTGATGCTAGGTTGCAGACCTGAAGCATTGTAGTTTTGGCTCGAGCGAGCTGTTCTTTGCTCGAACGAGGTTATCGTGTGTCTGGTCGCTCGAGCGACCAAGTCTTCGCTCGAGCGAGCCTGTCAGGTTTAAATAGGCAGCAGCGTGTTTCAGATCAGTTTTTCATACACTTTCATATTCCAAAACCCTAGTTACGAGTTCTCTCTCCCTCTACACACCTTCTCTCTTAGGATTGATCTACTTAGAGTGAGTTTCTACCTTAGATCCTTTATTAAAAAGATAGAGTAAGTCGAAGGCTTCCATTTAATCTGAACATTTAGTGATTTGGGGCACATTAGAATTTGGGTATTCATCTCTGTCTTCTCCATTCGGGTTATTTTCTTTGAGGTAGGGATTTCCTACTCCATCTTATAAGTTTTGTTCTAAGTTTTAGTATTTTGATATGTGGGGGTACTTTGGTAATTTTGGAAAAAACCCTAGTTGTATTAATGAATTAATTTGTATAATTAATTTAAGGAAATTGGGGAAATATGGATAAATTCATGGAATTGAGGAATACATTGATTAAATGGTGTAGTTGGATAATTTAAATCACTCGCCTATTGAATTGTTGATATATTTACTTTCAGTTTAGAAATAACTGTTTTGGGCTATCGGTGGAGGATAGTCGTGATTGTTGTAGACACTGCATGTGGATTAGGGATAACTGAAACTAATCATTGATTAAGTCATCAATTTTGACTGCTGAATTAATACAGACATTATGTGTATTAATTGTGTTGTATATGTTATGTGTTTACATACATTGTTTTGTGTGGGAGGAGATAGGGGATGTACTCCACGGTTTAGGGGAAGATAGGGGATGGACCTCTAAACCGGATTTTGTTTGGGAGGAGATAGGGGATGGACTCCATTAGCATCACTTTTATGTGTGCTTATTTATATTGAAGTGTTTTTATTGATACAGCACTAAAATGTGTATCAAATTGGAAGTATGAAGTGTTTTGATTTGAGCCTGAGTCTCATCTGTTTGTTGACATTGGAAGAATGTGAATATGATATATATATATATAGTTCACTGTTGTAAGTTTGGCCAGGTGCTGAGCCATATTGATAAAGTTGGAAAGTAAAACGTGTCTTAGACAATAGTGTCATGAGACTGTAAAATGATGTAATTGATTATCTTGGTTATCCATCTATTGAATGCTATTGCTTTAATCAATGCTTATATTTGGTTTAGTATATTTCTACTGGGCTGTGGCTCACCCTATATGGGAACATCATTTTCAGGTTCAGGTGATAAGCTACCTCCAAGGACCTAGCTTGGAAGGACTTGGATCTTGAAGACTATTTTTAGTTATTTGTTTTTATTTGTTAGTACATGTAAACACTCAAGCCTAGGGCTTTATTTGTATTTGAGTTAGAACTCATACTTTTGTGTCCAAGTGTTGGCTTGGAAAGATGTAAGCCCGTAGGGCATTTAATTTGATGTTACATGTAATGTTTTTAGTTTGTAAGACTCTGATGAATGTTATAATGAATTGTTTCCTTTTTAACATTGCATGTTGATGATATATATATATATATTTAATGGGTTTATTTCTGAGGGCGTTACAGCTTGGTATCAGAGCGTACCGGGTTTGAATACTTTGGGTACGTGGGAAGTGATTAGTATCACAATGGGTTCGTCTTGTTTGATAGAGACTTAGTGTAAGGTTATATGTTTATGTGATTATGTGGGTATGGAATGTAGTTCCTAGGATGTTGATTGGACCCTTGAGTTTCTAGGAGTCTTGTTGGAAAGGCACTTGATCACTGCTACTTCCAACCGGAACTATAGTAACGCATTGGGACTATCATTATCCGGGAATGAAATTCGTAGGTGCTTATGTGATTATGTGCTTACGTGGAATGAATTATTGTTGTCCAATGCATTAGGACTCGAGTGTTTAGCTTCAGCACATTTATTAATGTGCTAACGTCTTTGTTTCCTTTATTAGGATGTCAGGACGAGGACGAGGACGCGGTAAGCGTGGTAGGCCGGGTAGGTAGGAGGTGCCTGTGCCAGAGGAGATTCCAGCAGTTCAGGAGGGAATTGGCCAGGCCAATGTGGCCGAGCCAGTAGGCCAACAGGCTATGGGCGCTCTAGCCCGAGAGATAGCAGGGGCATTCAGGGAGTCAGTAGGCATTCTTAGAGCTGAGAATCAAGCTCGGGATGTTGCTGCAGATGCAGGACCTTCCTTTCTGAAGAGGGAGTTCTTCCGGTCTAATCCGGATGAATTTGTGGGTGATCCTAAAGAGCTGCTTAAGGCAGATGAATGGCTCGAACAGACAACGAAGACGTTTGAGATGCTTGGCATCGAAGACGAGGGGTTGAAAGTGACCTTGGCATCTTTCCAGTTGAAAGGGGATGCGGGTCAGTGGTGGAAGTTTACTAAGGGTCGTATAGGAGGTACATGGGAGGCTTTTGTGAATGCTTTCCAGGAAAAGTTCTTATCTCCAGCAGTTAGGGAGAAGCTGAGAGACCAGTTCTGCCAGCTTAAGCAGTCGAGTTCTTCAGTGGCCGAGTTTGAGGCTGCATTTACTAGTTTGTCCAGGTTTGCACCTAAGTTGGTGGCGTCTGAGGAACGCCGTTGTATTGAGTTCGAGAAGAAGTTGAGGCGTGGCCTCAAGCTGAGAGTTGGGGGAACTATGATTCGGGATTATGGACGCATGGTTGATGCTGTAGCCCACATGGAAATCATGATGCAGGAGGAGGAGGAAGGACAGAAGGGCTCCAAGAGGAGTCAGGATGGTCAGAGTGATGGTAGGAGACAGAAGGGTTTTAATCCTCAGCAGTCTCAGGGTAGCTTTTCTAGATCGACTTTTCCTGTGCCGAGTGCTAGTTCGGGAAAAGGCAGTCAGGGAGACATCACTTGCTTCAAGTGTGGTCAGCTGGGCCACAAGTCTCCAATTTGTCCTCAAAGGGGAGGAATGCAGAGAGCAGCATCTTCTTCGGCTCGATCTCAGAGCCAGAGTCAGGGGAGAGGCCAGCCACTCTCGTGTTATCAGTGTGGTCAGCCAGGGCATATGAAGAGGTATTGCCCGCAGTTGGGTGGCACACCTGGTGCATCTGCTTTGAGGCAGATTCAGGGTCAGCAGCCAGCTCAGTCGGGTCAGGCCTCGAGGGCCAATCAGGGGGCTTCATCGTCCCAGTCGGTGCAGCAGTCTTATGCTCCTAGGGGTGAGCAAGTTGATCAGAGGTCGTCTGGGCGCGTGTATGCTGTTACTGCGCAGGATCTCGTACCGGCTCCATCGGTTGTGAGAGGTATCTTCTTGTTTTGCAACTCGGTTGCTAGTGTTTTGATTGATACGGGTGCATCTCATTCCTTTGTGTCTGCTGCATTTGCATCTGTTTTGGAGTTGGAGTTAGCACAGTTAGCATCTCCTATTTGTGTAGTGTCACCTCTTGGGGGTGAATTGATTTTGAAACAAGGTGTTAGGGGTTGTGATATAGAGGTTGATTATCATAGAATCCCATTTTCCTTTGTAGTTATGCCTATGAGGGGCTTCGATGTTATTTTGGGTATGGACTGGTTATCGTCATACCGGGCAGTTATTGATTGCTACCGCCAGAGGATCACTTGTTGTACCGTGAGCGGAGAGTATTTTCATTTTCTGGGGGACCGGGTTGGTGATGTGTTGCCACCGGGGTATGTTCCGCGAGCACGGAGTGAGCTTAGTGGTCTACTTGCTAACCTTTCGATTAGTGAGGATGATGAGACTCAGATTGTGTTGCCAAGGGTGGTTTGTGAGTACTCGGACGTCTTTCCCGAGGATCTTGTTGGTTTGCCACCACATCAAGAGATTGAATTCTCTATTGACCTAGTGCCCGGCACGGCGCCGATTTCTATGGCACCTTATCGTTTTGCCCTAGCCGAGTTAGTTGAGTTGAAGATTTAGCTCCAGGAGTTACTAGACAAGGGCTATATACGTCCTAGTGTTTCGCCGTGGGGAGCACCGGCCCTCTTTGTTAAAAAGAAAGGTGGTGCTTTGAGACTTTGTATAGATTACCGGAAATTGAATCGGGCTACAGTTAAGAATAAGTACCCTATGCCTCATATAGATGATCTGTTCGATCAGTTGAAAGGTTCCCGTTGTTTCTCGAAGATAGACTTGAGATCGGGTTATCATCAGTTAAGAGTCAGGGAGGAGGATATTCCGAAGACGGCATTCCGTACACGGTATGGCCACTATGAGTTTCTGGTGATGCCATTTGGGCTCACCAATGCACCGACAATTTTTATGGATTTGATGAACCGAATATTCCGGGAATTTTTAGATTGTTTTGTAGTCGTCTTCGTGGACAACATCCTTATCTATTCACCTTCTGAGGAGAAGCACAAGGAACACTTAAGAGTGGTGCTTGAGTTACTTAGAGCCCATAAGATTTATGCTAAGTTTGGGAAGTGTGAGTTCTGGCTAGAAGAGGTCAAGTTCTTAGGCCATGTCGTTTCTGGGGAAGGAGTGTCTGTTGATACATCCAAGACTGAGGCGGTGCAAGATTGGGCACAGCCTAAGAGTGTGTTTGAGATCCGCAGTTTTCTGGGGTTAGCTGGGTATTATCGTCGGTTTGTGAAAGATTTCTCCAGATTAGCTTCGCCTTTGACTAGATTGACTCGGAAGGGAGTCAAATTTGTATGGAGTGAGACTTGTGAAAAGTCGTTTCAGGAGTTGAAAGTTAGACTGACCACCGCTCCAGTATTGATTATTCCAGAGAGAGAGTTGGGTTATGCAGTCTATTGTGACGCCTCACGAGAGGGTCTGGGTTGTGTGTTAATGCAAGAAGGGAAAGTAGTTGTCTATGGCTCACGTCAGTTGAAAATTCACGAGAAGAATTACCCTACGCATGATTTAGAGTTAGCAGCTGTGATATTTGCCTTGAAGATTTGGAGGCATTATCTTTATGGTGAGAGGTTCGAGGTATTCTCGGATCATAAGAGTCTGAGATATTTGTTTACACAGAAAGACTTGAACTTGAGGCAGAGGAGGTGGATGGAGTTCATAGAGGATTATGACTTTGAGTTGCATTATCATCCGGGAAAGGCCAATGTGGTGGCCGATGCCCTTAGCAGGAAACCTGTCGATGACATAGCTAGTATAGCCATTCGAGAATGGGAGATGTTGGGTGCACTTGGGGAGTTTGATTTACTTCTGGGCGAATACGTTGAGGCTGCGGCCTTGTTTTCAGTTGTTGCACAGCCTACACTTGTGACTCGAGTGTTAGAGGCTCAGAAGGGTGACCTTGAGGTAGAATCCCTCCGTGAGAAGATTTCCGGTGGGAAGGTTGAGAAGGGTTTGACGGTGTATTCCGACCTGAGTGTGAGATACCGAGACCGTCTGTTTGTGCCGGAGTCTTGCCGAGAGGAGGTACTCCGAGAGTTCCAGCATTCACGCCTTGCAGTGCATCCGAGAGGCACTAAGATGTATCGGGATTTGGGTCGCCAGTTTTGGTGGCAGGGTATGAAGAGAGATGTGGCAGCTTTCGTATCTAAGTGCCTTACTTGTCAGCAAGTGAAGGCCGAACATCAGAGGCCAGCGGGTTTGTTGCAACCCTTGCCTATTGCCGAGTGGAAGTGGGAACACGTCACTATGGACTTCGTTGTGGGTCTTCCGAGGACTCAGCGGGGTAGTGATGCTAGTTGGGTGGTTGTAGACCGGTTGACTAAGTCGGTGCACTTCATTCCTATGCGCGTAAGAGATTCGGTAGATCATCTTGCCGACTTGTACATTCGGGACATAGTGAGGTTGCACGGGGTCCCAGTGACGATCGTCTCAGATAGAGATCCTCGTTTTACTGCTAGGTTGTGGCAGAGTTTGCAGAGTGCCTTAGGTACTAAGTTGACCTTTAGCACGGCTTATCATCCTCAGACTGACGGGCAGTCCGAGCGTACTATTCAGATCCTTGAGGATATGCTTCGAGGTTGTGTTCTAGACTTTAGTGGGTCGTGGGAGAGGCACTTGCCATTGGTAGAGTTTGCCTACAACAACAGTTTCCAGTCTAGTATCGGTATGGCACCATTTGAGGCCTTGTATGGCCGACCGTGTAGATCTCCTGTTTGTTGGGCCGAGGTGGGTGATCCACCTCTGTTGGGTCCGGAGTTGGTGAGGGAAACGACGGAGAAAGTTGAGCTTATTCGTAAGAGGCTTGTTACAGCATAGAGTCGTCAGAAATCTTATGCCGACCGTAGGAGGAGACCTTTGGTGTTTGAGGTGGGTGATCATGTCTTTCTGAAGATATCACCTAGACGGGGATTGATGAGGTTTGGGAAGAGCGGGAAGTTGTCCCCTCGGTTCATTGGTCCTTTTGAGATCCTTGAGAGGATTGGCGAGGCTGCTTATCGTTTAGCTTTACCACCACAGTTGTCCGGAGTACATGACGTGTTTCATGTGAGTATGCTTCGGAAGTATGAGCCGGATCCATCACATGTGTTGGATTGGACCGATTTAGTGGTTGATGAGGATGTCTCGTATGAGGAGAGACCGATTCGGGTCTTGGATAGGCGGGATCAAGTTTTGCGAGGCAAAACCATCCCTTTGGTCAAAGTTTTGTGGAAACATCACGGAGTGGAGGAAGCCACTTGGGAACGTGAGTTGGAAGTTCGCGAAAAATACCCGGACATGTTTATCGATTTGTAATCTTGTATTTAGATTTTGTAATATTGTTGAACTTAAGAGCCTTACATATGTCTTAAGTTGTAAAACATTGAGTATGTTTTGGTAAATGGGTGTATCTTGAAACTTGCTTCATTATAGAAGTTTAGTGTAACATTGCATATGTTGATTACATTGTTGAATGAGTTGTATATATCATGCAATTGAATATGATATGGGAATTGCTAACATTGAAAGGAATAATGCATAATAGTGATGCAGGCTGAAATATATGTTGTTTTATATACACATTATGAGATGCTTCTTGATAAGAGATGAAATGACCAGTTTTGGTCAAGTTGTTTACTATTGAATTGTCATATGATAAAAAAAAAACCTGTTTTCAAAAACTTATGCTTAATTTCGGGGACGAAATTCTTTTAAGGGGGGAGGTTATAGCGACCCCAGTCTTTTCCCATTTGATTATTGTATCCGGACTTGGGTTCCATTTATTCTGTCATTGTATATTTGTTGTTGTCGTCCTTTATTTTCTCATTTGGAGTTATAGGATGTGTTGGGCAGGTTTGTTTCAGGTTGGTTGGGTTCGTAAACCAAGTGTTGCTGTCCAGTTTTTTGGGTTGGTCGCTCGAGCCAGGATTCGGTCGCTCGAGCGAGGTTTGTTTTTGTGTCTTCTGGCTCGATCCAGATTTGCTTCGCTCGAGCGAGCGATTGCGTCTGGTTTAGACCTGAGGGCAGTGCTTATTCGCTCGAGCGAGATTTTCTTCGCTCGAGCGAGCGAGGTGTATGTTTTCGAGTTCCTCGCTCGAGCGAGCATTCTGTCGCTCGAGCGTGATGCTGGGTTGCAGCCCTGAAGCATTGTAGTTTTGGCTCGAGCGAGCTGTTCTTTGCTCGAGCGAGGTTTTCGTGTGTCTGGTCGCTCGAGCGACCAAGTCTTCGCTCGAGCGAGCCTGTCAGGTTTAAATAGGCAGCAGCGTGTTTCAGATCAGTTTTTCATACACTTTCATATTCCAAAACCCTAGTTACGAGTTCTCTCTCCCTCTACACACCTTCTCTCTTAGGATTGATCTACTTAGAGTGAGTTTCTACCTTAGATCCTTTATTAAAAAGATAGAGTAAGTCGAAGGCTTCCAATTAATCTGAACATTTAGTGATTTAGGGCACATTGGAATTTGGGTATTCATCTCTGTCTTCTTCATTCGGGTTATTTTCTTTGAGGTAGGGATTTCCTACTCCATCTTATAAGTTTTGTTCTAAGTTTTAGTATTTTGATATGTGGGGGTACTTTGGTAATTTTGGAAAAAACCCTAGTTGTATTAATGAATTAATTTGTATAATTAATTTAAGGAAATTGGGGAAATATGGATAAATTCATGGAATTGAGGAATACATTGATTAAATGGTGTAGTTGGATAATTTAAATCACTCGCCTATTGAATTGTTGATATATTTATTTTCAGTTTAGAAATAACTGTTTTGGGCTATCGGTGGAGGATAGTCGTGATTGTTGTAGACACTGCATGTGGATTAGGGATAACTGAAACTAATCATTGATTAAGTCATCAATTTTGACTGCTGAATTAATACAGACATTATGTGTATTGATTGTGTTGTATATGTTATGTGTTTACATACATTGTTTTGTGTGGGAGGAAATAGGGGATGTACTCCACGGTTTAGGGGAAGATAGGGGATGGACCTATAAACCGGATTTTGTTTGGGAGGAGATAGGGGATGGACTCCATTAGCATCACTTTTATGTGTGCTTATTTATATTGAAGTGTTTTTATTGATACAGCACTAAAATGTGTATCAAATTGGAAGTATGAAGTGTTTTGATTTGAGCCTGAGTCTCATCTGTTTGTTGACATTGGAAGAATGTGAATATGATATATATATATATAGTTCACTGTTGTAAGTTTGGCCAGGTGCTGAGCCATATTGATAAAGTTGGAAAGTAAAACGCGTCTTAGACAATAGTGTCATGAGACTGTAAAATGATGTAATTGATTATCTTGGTTATCCATCTATTGAATGCTATTGCTTTAATCAATGCTTATATTTGGTTTAGTATATTTCTACTGGGCTGTGGCTCACCCTATATGGGAACATCATTTTCAGGTTCAGGTGATAAGCTACCTCCAAGGACCTAGCTTGGAAGGACTTGGATCTTGAAGACTATTTCTAGTTATTTGTTTTTATTTGTTAGTACATGTAAACACTCAAGCCCAGGGCTTTATTTGTATTTGAGTTAGAACTCATACTTTGTGTCCAAGTGTTGGCTTGGAAAGATGTAAGCCCGTAGGGCATTTAATTTGATGTTACATGTAATGTTTTTAGTTTGTAAGACTCTGATGAATGTTATAATGAATTGTTTCCTTTTTAACATTGCATGTTGATGATATATATATATTTAATGGGTTTATTTCTGAGGGCGTTACAAAAGTTGCGGAAAATTAAATGTGGATGTTCAATCCAGAAACCACTATACCTTCACGATCTATTTGGAAATTAAATAAAAAAGAAAGTTTAACAGAAAAGTAAATTGAATAAAAATGGAAGTTGAATAAAAATAAAAATGAAAGTTGCATAAAATTAAAAATAGAAGTTCAATCCAAAAACCACTATACCTTAACGATCTATTTGGAAATTAAATAAAAAAGGAAGTTGAGTAGAAAAGAAACTTGAATAAAAAAGGATGTTAAATAAAAATAAAAGTGGAAGTTGCAGAAAATTAAAAATGGAAGTTCATTCCAGAAACCACTATACCTTAACGATCTATTTGGAAATCAAATAAAAAAGGAAGTTTAATAGAAAAGTAAATTGAATAAAAATGGAAGTTGAATAAAAATAAAAATGAAAGTAGCATAAAATTAAAAATGGAAGTTCAATCCAAAAACCACTATACCTTAACGATCTATTTGGAAATTAAATAAAAAAGGAAGTTTAATAGAAAAGTAAATTGATTAAAAATGGAAGTAAAATAAAAATAAAAATGAAAGAGGCATAAAATTAAAAATGGAAGTTCAATCCAGAAACCACTATACTTTAACGATCTACTTGGAAATTAAATAAAAAAGGAAGTTTAATAGCAAAGTAATTTGAATTAAAACGGAAGTAGAATACAAATAAAAATGAAAGTTGCAGAAAATTAAAAGTGGAAGTTCAAACCCGAAACCACTATACCTTAACGATCTATTTGGAAATTAAATAAAAAAGGAAGTTTAATAGAAAAGTAAATTGAATAAAAAAGGAAGTTGAATAAAAATAAAAAGGAAAGTTGCAGAAAATTAAAAGCGGAAGTTCAATCCCGAAACCACTATACCTTAACGATCTATTTGGAAATCAAATAAAAAAGGAAGTTTAATACAAAAGTAAATTGAATAAAAATGGAAGTTGAATAAAAATAAAAATGAAAGTTGCATAAAATTAAAAATGGAAGTTCAATCCAAAAACCACTATACCTTAACGATCTATTTTGGAAATTAAATAAAAAAGGAAGTTTAATAGAAAAGTAAATTGATTAAAAATGGAAGTTCAATCAAGAAACCACTATACCTTAACGATCTACTTGGAAATTAAATAAAAAAGGAAGTTTAATAGGAAAGTAAATTGAATTAAAACGGAAGTAGATTATAAATAAAAAAAAAAGTTGCATAAAATTAAAAATGGAAGTTCAATCCAGAAACCACTATACCTTAACGATCTATTTGGAAATTAAATAAAAAAGGAAGTTTAATAGAAAAGTAAATTGAAAAAAAATGGAAGATGAATAAAAATAAAAATGAAAGTTGCAGAAAATTAAATATGGAAGTTCAATGCAGAAACCACAATACCCTAACGATCTATTTGGAAATTAAAAAAAAGAGGAAGTTTAACAGAAAAGTAAATTGAATAAAAATGGAAGTTGAATAAAAATAAAAATGAAAGTTGCAGAAAATTAAAAGCGGAAGTTCAAACCCGAAACCACTATACCTTAACGATCTATTTGGAAATTAAATAAAAAAGGAAGTTTAATAGAAAAGTAAATTTAATAAAAATGGAAGTTGAATAAAAATAAAAAGGAAAGTTGCAGAAAATTAAAAGCGGAAGTTCAATCCCGAAACCACTATACCTTAACGATCTATTTGGAAATCAAATAAAAAAGGAAGTTTAAAAGAAAAGTAAATTGAATAAAAATGGAAGTCGAATAAAAATAAAAATGAAAGTTGCATAAAATTAAAAATGGAATTTCAATCCAAAAACCACTATACCTTAACGATCTATTTGGAAATTAAATAAAAAAGGAAGTTGAGTAGAAAAGAAACTTGAATAAAAAAGGAAGTCAAATAAAAATAAAAATGGAAGTTTCAGAAAATTAAAAATGGAAGTTCATTCCAGAAACCACTATACCTTAACGATCTATTTGAAAATTAAATAAAAAAGGAGTTTAATAGAAAAGTAAATTGATTAAAAATGGAAGTAAAATAAAAATAAAAATGAAAATTGCATAAAATTAAAAATAGAAGTTCAATCTAGAAACCACTATACCTTAGCGATCTATTTGGAAATGAAATAAAAAAGGAAGTTTAATAGAAAAGTAAATTGAATTGAAATGGAAGTGGAATAAAAATGAAAATTAAAGTTGCAGAAAATTAAATATGGAAGTTCAATCCAGAAACCACTATACCTTAACGATCTATTTGGAAATTAAATAAAAAAGGAAGTTTAATAGAAAAGTAAATTGCATAAAATGGAAGTTGAATAAAAATAAAAATGAAAGTTGCGGAAAATTAAATGTGGATGTTCAATCCAGAAACCACTATACCTTCACAGTCTATTTGGAAATTAAATAAAAAAGAAAGTTTAACAGAAAAGTAAATTGAATAAAAATGGAAGTTGAATAAAAATAAAAATGAAAGTTGCATAAAATTAAAAATGGAAGTTCAATCCAAAAACCACTATACCTTAACGATCTATTTGGAAATTAAATAAAAAAGGAAGTTGAGTAGAAAAGAAACTTGAATAAAAAAGGATGTTAAATAAAAATAAAAGTGGAAGTTGCAGAAAATTAAAAATGGAAGTTCATTCCAGAAACCACTATACCTTAACGATCTATTTGGAAATCAAATAAAAAAGGAAGTTTAATAGAAAAGTAAATTGAATAAAAATGGAAGTTGAATAAAAATAAAAATGAAAGTAGCATAAAATTAAAAATGGAAGTTCAATCCAAAAGCCACTATACCTTAACGATCTATTTGGAAATTAAATAAAAAAGGAAGTTTAATAAAAAAGTAAATTGATTAAAAATGGAAGTAAAATAAAAATAAAAATGAAAGTTGCATAAAATTAAAAATGGAAGTTCAATCCAGAAACCACTATACTTTAACGATCTACTTGGAAATTAAATAAAAAAGGAAGTTTAATAGGAAAGTAAATTGAATTAAAACGGAAGTAGAATACGAATAAAAATGAAAGTTGCAGAAAATTAAAAGCGGAAGTTCAAACCCGAAACCCCTATACCTTAACGATCTATTTGGAAATTAAATAAAAAACGAAGTTTAATAGAAAAGTAAATTGAATAAAAATGGAAGTTGAATAAAAATAAAAACGAAAGTTGCAGAAAATTAAAAGCGGAAGTTCAATCCCGAAACCACTATACCTTAACGATCTATTTGGAAATCAAATAAAAAAGGAAGTTTAATACGAAAGTAAATTGAATAAAAATGGATGTTGAATAAAAATAAAAATGAAAGTCACATAAAATTAAAAATGGAAGTTCAATCCAAAAACCACTATACCTTAACGATCTATTTGGAAATTAAATAAAAAAGGAAGTTTAATAGGAAAGTAAATTGATTAAAAATGGAAGTAAAATAAAAATAAAAATAAAAGTTGCGTAAAATTAAAAATGGAAGTTCAATCCAGAAACCACTATACCTTAGCGATCTACTTGGAAATTAATTAAAAAAGGAAGTTTAATAGGTAAGTAAATTGAATTAAAACGGAAGTAGATTATAAATAATAAAAAAAAGTTGCATAAAATTAAAAATGGAAGTTCAATCCAGAAACCACTATACCTTAACGATCTATTTGGAAATTAAATAAAAAAGGAAGTTTAACAGAAATGTAAATTGAATAAAAATGGAAGTTGAATAAAAATAAAAATGAAAGTTGCAGAAAATTAAATATGGAAGTTCAATGCAGAAACCACAATACCCTAACGATCTATTTGGAAATTAAATAAAAGAGGAAGTTTAACAGAAAAGTAAATTGAATAAAAATGGAAGTTGAATAAAAATAAAAATGAAAGTTGCAGAAAATTAAAAGCGGAAGTTCAAACCCGAAACCACTATACCTTAACGATCTATTTGGAAATTAAATAAAAAAGGAAGTTTAATAGAAAAGTAAATTGAATAAAAATGGAAGTCGAATAAAAATCAAAAGGAAAGTTGCAGAAAATTAAAAGCGGAAGCTCAATCCCGAAACCACTATACCTTAACGATCTATTTGGAAATCAAATAAAAAAGGAAGTTTAAAAGAAAAGTAAATTGAATAAAAATGGAAGTTGAATAAAAATAAAAATGAAAGTTGCATAAAATTAAAAATGGAATTTCAATCCAAAAACCACTATACCTTAACGATCTATTTGGAAATTAAATAAAAAAAGGAAGTTGAGTAGAAAAGAAACTTGAATAAAAAAGGAAGTCAAATAAAAATAAAAATGGAAGTTTCAGAAAATTAAAAATGGAAGTTCATTCCAGAAACTACTATACCTTAACGATCTATTTGAAAATTAAATAAAAAAGGAAGTTTAATAGAAAAGTAAATTGCTTAAAAATGGAAGTAAAATAAAAATAAAAATGAAAGTTGCATAAAATTAAAAATAGAAGTTCAATCCAGAAACCACTATACCTTAGCGATCTATTTGGAAATGAAATAAAAAAGGAAGTTTAATAGAAAAGTAAATTGAATTGAAATGGAAGTGGAATAAAAATAAAAATTAAAGTTGCAGAAAATTAAATATGGAAGTCCAATCCAGAAACCACAATAACTTAACGATCTATTTGGAAATTAAATAAAAAAGGAAGTTTAATAGAAAAGTAAATTGCATAAAATGGAAGTTGAATAAAAATAAAAATGAAAGTTGCGGAAAATTAAATGTGGATGTTCAATCTAGAAACCATTATACCTTCACGATCTATTAGGAAATTAAATAAAAAAGAAAGTTTAACAGAAAAGTAAATTGAATAAAAATGGAAGTTGAATAAAAATAAAAATGAAAGTTGCAAAAAATTAAAAATAGAGGTTCAATCCAAAAACCACTATACCTTAACGATCTATTTGGAAATTAAATAAAAAAGGAAGTTGAGTAGAAAAGAAACTTGAATAAAAAAGGATGTTAAATAAAAATAAAAGTAGAAGTTGCAGAAAATTAAAAATGGAAGTTCATTCCAGAAACCACTATACCTTAACGATCTATTTGGAAATCAAATAAAAAAGGAAGTTAAATAGAAAAGTAAATTGAATAAAAATGGAAGTTGAATAAAAATAAAAATGAAAGTAGCATAAAATTAAAAATGGAAGTTCAATCCAAAAACCACTATACCTTAACGATCTGTTTGTAAATTAAATAAAAAAGGAAGTTTAATAGAAAAGTAAATTGATCAAAAATGGAAGTAAAATAAAAATAAAAATGAAAGTTGCATAAAATTAAAAATGGAAGTTCAATCCAGAAACCACTATACTTTAACGATCTACTTGGAAATTAAATAAAAAAGGAAGTTTAATAGGAAAGTAAATTGAATTAAAACGGAAGTAGAATACAAATAAAAATGAAAGTTGCAGAAAATTAAAAGCGGAAGTTCAAACCCGAAACCACTATACCTTAACGATCTATTTGGAAATTAAATAAAAAAGGAAGTTTAATAGAAAAGTAAATTGAATAAAAATGGAAGTTGAATAAAAATAAAAACGAAAGTTGCAGAACATTAAAAGCGGTAGTTCAATCCCGAAACCACTATACCTTAACGATCTATTTGGAAATCAAATAAAAAGGAAGTTTAATAGAAAAGTAAATTGAATAAAAATGGAAGTTGAATAAAAATAAAAATTAAAGTTGCATAAAATTAAAAATGGAAGTTCAATCCAAAAACCACTATACCTTAACGATCTATTTGGAAATTAAATAAAAGAGGAAGTTTAACAGAAAAGTAAATTGAATAAAAATGGAAGTTGAATAAAAATAAAAATGAAAGTTGCAGAAAATTAAAAGCGGAAGTTCAAACCCGAAACCACTATACCTTAACGATTTATTTGGAAATTAAATAAAAAAGGAAGTTTAATAGAAAAGTAAATTGAATAAAAATAAAAAGGAAAGTCGCAAAAAATTAAAAGCGGAAGTTCAATCCCGAAACCACTATGCCTTAACGATCTATTTGGAAATCAAATAAAAAAGGAAGTTTAAAAGAAAAGTAAATTCAATAAAAATGGAAGTTGAATAAAAATAAAAATGAAAGTTGCATAAAATTAAAAATGGAATTTCAATCCAAAAACCACTATACCTTAACGATCTATTTGGAAATTAAATAAAAAAGGATGTTGAGTAGAAAAGAAACTTGAATAAAAAAGGAAGTCAAATAAAAATAAAAATGGAAGTTTCAGAAAATTAAAAATGGAAGTTCATTCCAGAAACCACTATATCTTAACGATCTATTTGGAAATCAAATAAAAAAGGAAGTTTAATAGAAAAGTAAATTGAATAAAAATGGAAGTTGAATAAAAATAAAAATGAAAGTAGCATAAAATTAAAAATGGAAGTTCAATCCAAAAACCACTATACCTTAACGATCTATTTGGAAATGAAATAAAAAAGGAAGTTTAATAGAAAAGTAAATTGATTAAAAATGGAAGTAAAATAAAAATAAAAATGAAAGTTGCATAAAATTAAAAATGGAAGTTCAATCCAGAAACCACTATACTTTAACGATCTACTTGGAAATTAAATAAAAAAGGAAGTTCAATAGGAAAGTAAATTGAATTAAAACGGAAGTAGAATACAAATAAAAATGAAAGTTGCAGAAAATTAAAAGCGGAAGTTCTAACCCGAAACCACTATACCTTAACGATCTATTTGGAAATTAAATAAAAAAGGAAGTTTAATAGAAAAGTAAATTGAATAAAAATGGAAGTTGAATAAAAATAAAAATGAAAGTTGCAGAAAATTAAAAGCGGAAGTTCAATCCCGAAACCACTATACCTTAACGATCTATTTGGAAATCAAATAAAAAAGGAAGTTTAGTAGAAAAGTAAATTGAATAAAAATGGAAGTTGAATAAAAATAAAAATGAAAGTTGCATAAAATTAAAAATGGAAGTTCAATCCAAAAACCACTATACCTTAACGATCTATTTGGAAATTAAATAAAAAAGGAAGTTTAATAGGAAAGTAAATTGATTAAAAATGGAAGTAAAATAAAAATAAAACTAAAAGTTGCATAAAATTAAAAATGGAAGTTCAATCCAGAAACCACTATACCTTAACGATCTACTTGGAAATTAAATAAAAAAGGAAGTTTAATAGGAAAGTAAATTGAATTAAAACGGAAGTAGATTATAAATAAAAAAAAAAGTTGCATAAAATTAAAAATGGAAGTTCAATCCAGAAACCACTATACCTTAACGATCTATTTGGAAATTAAATAAAAAATGAAGTTTAATAGAAAAGTAAATTGAATAAAAATGGAAGTTGAATAAAAATAAAAATGAAAGTTGCAGAAAATTAAATTTGGAAGTTCAATGCAGAAACAACAATACCCTAACGATCTATTTGGAAATTAAATAAAAAAGGAAGTTCAATAGGAAAGTAAATTGAATTAAAACGGAAGTAGAATACAAATAAAAATGAAAGTTGCAGAAAATTAAAAGCGGAAGTTCTAACCCGAAACCACTATACCTTAACGATCTATTTGGAAATTAAATAAAAAAGGAAGTTTAATAGAAAAGTAAATTGAATAAAAATGGAAGTTGAATAAAAATAAAAAGGAAAGTTGCAGAAAATTAAAAGCGGAAGTTCAATCCCGAAACCACTATACCTTAACGATCTATTCGGAAATCAAATAAAAAAGGAAGTTTAATAGAAAAGTAAATTGAATAAAAATGGAAGTTGAATAAAAATAAAAATGAAAGTTGCATAAAATTAAAAATGGAAGTTCAATCCAAAAACCACTATACCTTAACGATCTATTTGGAAATTAAATAAAAAAGGAAGTTTAATAGGAAAGTAAATTGATTAAAAATGGAAGTAAAATAAAAATAAAAATAAAAATAAAAGTTGCATAAAATTAAAAATGGAAGTTCAATCCAGAAACCACTATACCTTAACGATCTACTTGGAAATTAAATAAAAAAGGAAGTTTAATAGGAAAGTAAATTGAATTAAAACGGAAGTAGATTATAAATAAAAAAAAAAGTTGCATAAAATTAAAAATGGAAGTTCAATCCAGAAACCACTATACCTTAACGATCTATTTGGAAATTAAATAAAAAAGGAAGTTTAATAGAAAAGTAAATTGAATAAAAATGGAAGTTGCAGAAAATTAAATATGGAAGTTCAATGCAGAAAAAACAATACCCTAACGATCTATTTGGAAATTAAATAAAAAAGGAAGTTTAATAGAAAAGTAAATTGAATAAAAATGGAAGTTGAATAAAAATAAAAATTAAATTTGCAGAAAATTAAATATGGAAGTTCAATGCAGAAACCACAATACCCTAACGATCTATTTGGAAATTAAATAAAAGAGGAAGTTTAACAGAAAAGTAAATTGAATAAAAATGGAAGTTGAATTAAAATAAAAAGGAAAGTTGCAGAAAATTAAAAGCGGAAGTTCAATCCCGAAACCACTATACCTTAACGATCTATTTGGAAATCAAATAAAAAAGGAAGTTTAAAAGAAAAGTAAATTGAATAAAAATGGAAATTGAATAAAAATGGAAGTCGAATAAAAATAAAAATGAAATTTGCATAAAATTAAAAATGGAATTTCAATCCAAAAACCACTATACCTTAATGATCTATTTGGAAATTAAATAAAAAAGGAAGTTGAGTAGAAAAGAAACTTGAAGAAAAAAGGAAGTCAAATAAAAATAAAAATGGAAGTTTCAGAAAATTAAAAATGGAAGTTCATTCCATAAACCACTATACCTTAACGATCTATTTGAAAATTAAATAAAAAAGGAAGTTTAATAGAAAAGTAAATTGATTAAAAATGGAAGTAAAATAAAAATAAAAATGAAAGTTGCATAAAATTAAAAATTGAAGTTCAATCTAGAAACCACTATACCTTAGCGATCTATTTGGAAATGAAATAAAAAAGGAAGTTTAATAGAAAAGTAAATTGAATTGAAATGGAAGTGGAATAAAAATAAAAATTAAAGTTGCAGAAAATTAAATATGAAAGTTCAATGCAGAAACCACTATTCCTTAACGATCTATTTGGAAATTAAATAAAAAAGGAAGTTTAATAGAAAAGTAAATTGCATAAAATGGAAGTTGAATAAAAATAAAAATGAAAGTTGCGGAAAATTAAATGTGGTTGTTCATTCCAGAAACCACTATACCTTCACGATCTATTTGGAAATTAAATAAAAGAGAAAGTTTAACAGAAAAGTAAATTGAATAAAAATGGAAGTTGAATAAAAATAAAAATGAAAGTTGCATAAAATTAAAAATAGAAGTTCAATCCAAAAACCACTATACCTTAACGATCTATTTGGAAATTAAATAAAAAAGGAAGTTGAGTAGAAAAGAAACTTGAATAAAAAAGGATGTTAAATAAAAATAAAAGTGGAAGTTGCAGAAAATTAAAAATAGAAGTTCATTCCAGAAACCACTATACCTTAACGATCTATTTGGAAATCAAATAAAAAAGGAAGTTTAATAGAAAAGTAAATTGAATAAAAATGGAAGTTGAATAAAAATAAAAATGAAAGTAGCATAAAATTAAAAATGGAAGTTCAATCCAAAAACCACTATACCTTAACGATCTATTTGGAAATTAAATAAAAAAGGAAGTTTAATAGAAAAGTAAATTGATTAAAAATGGAAGTAAAATAAAAATAAAAATGAAAGTTGCATAAAATTAAAAATGGAAGTTCAATCCAGAAACCACTATACTTTAACGATCTACTTGGAAATTAAATAAAAAAGGAAGTTTAATAAGAAAGTAAATTGAATTAAAACGGAAGTAGAATACAAATAAAAATGAAAGTTGCAGAAAATTAAAAGCGGAAGTTCAAACCCGAAACCACTATACCTTAACGATCTATTTGGAAATTAAATAAAAAAGGAAGTTTAATAGAAAAGTAAATTGAATAAAAATGGAAGTTGAATAAAAATAAAAAGGAAAGTTGCAGAAAATTAAAAGCGGAAGTTCAATCCCGAAACCACTATACCTTAACGATCTATTTGGAAATCAAATAAAAAAGGAAGTTTAATAGAAAAGTAAATTGAATAAAAATGGAAGTTGAATAA
Organism: Camellia sinensis; assembly: GCF_055761805.1. Lineage (NCBI taxonomy): Eukaryota > Viridiplantae > Streptophyta > Magnoliopsida > Ericales > Theaceae > Camellia > Camellia sinensis. The sequence goes on from NW_028128987.1 coordinate 37,321,829, forward strand.
AAATAAAAATGAAAGTTGCATAAAATTAAAAATGGAAGTTCAATCCAAAAACAACTATACCTTAACGATCTATTTGGAAATTAAATAAAAAAGGAAGTTTAATAGAAAAGTAAATTTATTAAAAATGGAAGTAAAATAGAAATAAAAATGAAAGTTGCATAAAATTAAAAATGGAAGTTCAATCCAGAAACCACTATACTTTAACGATCTACTTGGAAATTAAATAAAAAAGGAAGTTTAATAGGAAAGTAAATTGAATTAAAACGGAAGTAGAATACAAATAAAAATGAAAGTTGCAGAAAATTAAAAGCGGAAGTTCAAACCCGAAACCACTACACCTTAACGATCTATTTGGAAATTAAATAAAAAAGGAAGTTTAATAGAAAAGTAAATTGAATAAAAATGGAAGTTGAATAAAAATAAAAAGGAAAGTTGCAGAAAATTAAAAGCGGAAATTCAATCCCGAAACCACTATACCTTAACGATCTATTTGGAAATCAAATAAAAAAGGGAGTTTAATAGAAAAGTAAATTGAATAAAAATGGAAGTTGAATAAAAATAAAAATGAAAGTTGCATAAAATTAAAAATGGAAGTTCAATCCAAAAACCACTATACCTTAACGATCTATTTGGAAATTAAATAAAAAAGGAAGTTTAATAGAAAAGTAAATTGATTAAAAATGGAAGTAAAATAAAAATAAAAATGAAAGTTGCATAAAATTAAAAATAGAAGTTCAATCCAGAAACCACTATACATTAACGATCTATTTGGAAATTAAATAAAAAATGAAGTTTAATAGAAAAGTAAATTGCATAAAATGGAAGTTGAATAAAAATTAAAATGAAAGTTGCGGAAAATTAAATGTGGATGTTCAATCCAGAAACCACTATACCTTCACGATCTATTTGGAAATTAAATAAAAAAGAAAGTTTAACAGAAAAGTAAATTGAATAAAAATGGAAGTTGAATAAAAATAAAAATGAAAGTTGCATAAAATTAAAAATAGAAGTTCAATCCAGAAACCACTATACCTTAACGATCTATTTGGAAATTAAAGAAAAAAGGAAGTTTAATGGAAAAGTAAATTGAATAAAAATGGAAGTTGAATAAAAATAAAAATGAAAGTTACAGAAAATTTAATATGGAAGTTCAATGCAGAAACCACTATACCTTAACGATCTATTTGGAAATTAAATAAAAAAGGAAGTTGAGTAGAAAAGAAACTTGAATAAAAAAGAAGTTAAATAAAAATAAAAATGGAAGTTTCAAAAAATTAAAAATAGAAGTTCATTCCAGAAACCACTATACCTTAACGATCTATTTGAAAATTAAATAAAAAAGGAAGTTTAATAGAATAGTAAATTGATTAAAAATGGAAGTAAAATAAAAATAAAAATGAAAGTTGCATAAAATTAAAAATAAAAGTTCAATCCAGAAACCACTATACCTTAGCGATCTATTTGGAAATTAAATAAAAAAGGAAGTTTAATAGAAAAGTAAATTGAATTAAAATGGAAGTAGAATAAAAACAAAAATTAAAGTTGCAGAAAATTAAATATGGAAGTTCAATCCAGAAACCACAATACCTTAACGATCTATTTGGAAATTAAATAAAAAAAGGAAGTTTAATAGAAAAGTAAATTGCATAAAATGGATGTTGAATAAAAATAAAAATGAAAGTTGCGGAAAATTAAATGTGGTTGTTCATTCCAGAAACCACTATACCTTCATGATCTATTTGGAAATTAAATAAAAAAGAAAGTTTAATAGAAAAGTAAATTGAATAAAAATGGAAGTTGAATAAAAATAAAAATGAAAGTTGCATAAAATTAAAAATAGAAGTTCAATCCAAAAACCACTATACCTTAACGATCTATTTGGAAATTAAATAAAAAAAGAAGTTGAGTAGAAAAGAAACTTGAATAAAAAAGGATGTTAAATAAAAATAAAAGTGGAAGTTGCAGAAAATTAAAAATGGAAGTTCATTCCAGAAACCACTATACCTTAACGATCTATTTGGAAATCAAATAAAAAAGGAAGTTTAATGGAAAAGTAAATTGAATAAAAATGGAAGTTGAATAAAAATAAAAATGAAAGTAGCATAAAATTAAAAATGGAAGTTCAATCCAAAAACCACTATACTTTAACGATCTATTTGGAAATTAAGTAAAAAAGGAAGTTTAATAGAAAAGTAAATTGATTAAAAATGGAAGTAAAATAAAAATAAAAATGAAAGTTGCATAAAATTAAAAATGGAAGTTCAATCCAGAAACCACTATACCGTAACGATCTCCTTGGAAATTAAATAAAGAAGGAAGTTTAATAGGAAAGTAAATTGAATTAAAACGGAAGTAGAATACAAATAAAAATGAAAGTTGCAGAAAATTAAAAGCGGAAGTTCAAACCCGAAACCACTACACCTTAACGATCTATTTGGAAATTAAGTAAAAAAGGAAGTTTAATAGAAAAGTAAATTGATTAAAAATGGAAGTAAAATAAAAATAAAAATGAAAGTTGCATAAAATTAAAAATAGAAGTTCAATCCAGAAACCACTATACCTTAGCGATCTATTTGGAAATGAAATAAAAAAGGAAGTTTAATAGAAAAGTAAATTGAATTGAAATGGATGTGGAATAAAAATAAAAATTAAAGTTGCAGAAAATTAAATGTGGATGTTCAATCCCGAAACCACTATACCTTAACGATCTATTTTAAAATTAAATAAAAAAGGAAGTTTAATAGAAAAGTAAATTGAATAAAAATGGAAGTTGAATAAAAATAAAAATGAAAGTTGCAGAAAATTAAATATGGAAGTTCAATGCAGAAACCACTACACCTTAATGATCTATTTGGAAATTAAATAAAAAAGGAAGTTTAACAGAAAAGTAAATTGAATAAAAATGGAAGTTGAATAAAAATAAAAATGAAAGTTGCAGAAAATTAAAAGCGGAAGTTCAAACCCGAAACCACTATACCTTAACGATCTATTTGGAAATTAAATAAAAAAGGAAGTTTAATAGAAAAGTAAATTGATTAGAAATGGAAGTAAAATAAAAATAAAAATGAAAGTTGCATAAAATTAAAAATGGAAGTTCAATCCAGAAACCACTATACCTTAACGATCTACTTGGAAATTAAATAAAATAGGAAGTTTAATAGGAAAGTAAATTGAATCAAATCGCAAGTAGATTATAAATAAAAAAAAAAGTTGCATAAAATTAAAAATGGAAGCTCAATCCAGAAACCACTATACCTTAACGATCTATTTGGAAATTAAATAAAAAAGGAAGTTTAATAGAAAAGTAAATTGAATAAAAATGGAAGTTGAATAAAAATAAAAATGTAAGTTGCAGAAAATTAAAAGTGGAAGTTCAATCCCGAAACCACTATACCTTAACGATCTATTTGGAAATTAAATAAAAAAGGAAGTTTAATAGAAAAGTAAATTGAATAAAAATGGAAGTTGAATAAAAATAAAAATGAAAGTTGCATAAAATTAAAAATGGAAGTTCAATCCATAAACCACTATACCTTAACAATCTATTTGGAAATTAAATAAAAAAGGAAGTTTAATTGAAAAGTAAATTGAATAAAAATGGAAGTTGAATAAAAATAAAAATGAAAGTTGCATAAAATTAAAAATGGAAGTTCAATCCAGAAACCACTATACCTTAACGATCTATTTGGAAATTAAATAAAAAAGGATGTTTAATAGAAAAGTAAATTGAATAAAAATGGAAGTTGAATAAAAATAAAAATGAAAGTTGCATAAAATTAAAAATGGAAGTTCAATCCAGAAACCACTATACCTTAACGATCTATTTGGAAATTAAATAAAAAAGGAAGTTTAATTGAAAAGTAAATTGAATAAAAATGGAAGTTGAATAAAAATAAAAATGAAAGTTGCATAAAATTAAAAATGAAAGTTCAATCCAGAAACCACTATACCTTAACGATCTATTTGGAAATTAAATAAAAAAGGAAGTTTAATAGAAAAGTAAATTGAATAAAAATGGAAGTTGAATAAAAATAAAAATGAAAGTTGCAGAAAATTAAATATGGAAGTTCAATGCAGAAACCACTATACCCTAACGATCTATTTGGAAATTAAATAAAAGAGGAAGTTTAACAGAAAAGTAAATTGAATAAAAATGGAAGTTGAATAAAAACAAAAATGAAAGTTGCAGAAAATTAAAAGCGGAAGTTCAAACCCGAAACCACAATACCTTAACGATCTATTTGGAAATTAAATAAAAAATGAAGTTTAATAGAAAAGTAAATTGAATAAAAATGGAAGTTGAATTAAAATAAAAAGGAAAGTTGCAGAAAATTAAAAGCGGAAGTTCAATCCCGTAACCACTATACCTTAACGATCTGTTTGGAAATCAAATGAAAAAGGAAGTTTAAAAGAAAAGTAAATTGAATAAAAATAGAAGTTGAATAAAAATAAAATTGAAAGTTGCATAAAATTAAAAATGCAAGTTCAATCCAAAAACCACTATACCTTAACGATCTATTTGGAAAGTAAATATAAAAGGAAGTTTAACAGAAAAGTAAATTGAATAAAAATGGAAGTTGAATAAAAATAAAAATGAAAGTTGCAGAAAATTAAAAGCGGAAGTTCAAACCCGAAACCACTATACCTTAACGATCTATTTGGAAATTAAATAAAAAAGGAAGTTTAATAGAAAAGTAAATTGATTAAAAATGGAAGTAAAATAAAAATAAAAATGAAAGTTGCATAAAATTAAAAATGGATGTTCAATCCAAAAACCACTATACCTTAACGATCTACTTGGAAATTAAATAAAATAGGAAGTTTAATAGGAAAGTAAATTGAATTAAATTGGAAGTAGATTATAAATAAAAAAAAAAAAGTTGCATAAAATTAAAAATGGAAGTTCAATCCGGAAACCACTATACCTTAACGATCAATTTGGAAATTAAATAAAAGAGGAAGTTTAATAGAAAAGTAAATTGAATAAAAATGGAAGTTGAATAAAAATAAAAATGTAAGTTGCAGAAAATTAATAGTGGAAGTTCAATCCCGAAACCACTACACCTTAACGATCTATTTGGAAATTAAATAAAAAAGGAAGTTTAACAGAAAAGTAAATTGAATAAAAATGGAAGTTGAATAAAAATAAAAATGAAAGTTGCAGAAAATTAAAAGCGGAAGTTCAAACTCGAAACCATTATACCTTAACAATCTATTTGGAAATTAAATAAAAAAGGAAGTTTAATAGAAAAATAAATTGAATAAAAATTTAAGTTGAATTAAAATAAAAAGGAAAGTTGCAGAAAATTAAATATGGAAGTTCAACGCAGAAACCACTATACCTTAACGATCTATTTGGAAATTTAATAAAAAAGGATGTTTAACAGAAAAGTAAATTGAATAAAAATGCAAGGTGAATAAAAATAAAAATGAAAGTTGCAGAAAATTAAAAGCGGAAGTTCAAACCCGAAACCACTATACCTTAACGATCTATTTGGAAATTAAATAAAAAAGCAAGTTTAAAAGAAAAGTAAATTGAATAAAAATAGAAGTTGAATACAAAAACCACTATACCTTAACGATCTATTTGGAAATTAAACAAAAAAGGAAGTTTAATAGAATAGTAAATTGATTAAAAATGGAAGTAAAATAAAAATAAAAATGAAAGTTGCATAAAATTAAAAATAGAAGTTTAATCCAGAAACCACTATACCTTAACGATCTACTTGGAAATTAAATAAAAAAGGAAGTTTAATAGGAAAGTAAATTGAATTAAAACGGAAGTAGAATACAAATAAAAATGAAAGTTCCAGAAAATTAAAAGCGGAAGTTCAAACCCGAAACCACTACACCTTAACGATCTATTTGGAAATTAAATAAAAAAGGAAGTTTAATAGAAAAGTAAATTGAATAAAAATGGAAGTTGAATAAAAATAAAAAGGAAAGTTGCAGAAAATTAAATATGGAAGTTCAACGCAGAAACCAATATACCTTAACGATCTATTTGGAAATTAAATAAAAAAGGGAGTTAAATAGAAAAGTAATTTGATTAAAAATGGAAGTAAAATAAAAATAAAAATGAAAGTTGCATAAAATTAAAAATGGAAGTTTAATCCAGAAACCACTATACCTTAACGGTCTACTTGAAAATTAAATAAAAAAGGATGTTTAATAGGAAATTAAATTGCATTAAAACGGAAGTAGATTATAAATAATAAAAAAAAGTTGCATAAAATTAAAAATGGAAGTTCAATCCAGAAAACACTATACCTTAACGATCTATTTGGAAATTAAATAAAAAAGGAAGTTTAATAGAAAAGTAAATTGAATAAAAATGGAAGTTGAATAAAAATAAAAAGGAAAGTTGCAGAAAATTAAAAGCGGAAGTTCAAACCCGAAACCACTATACCTTAACGATCTATTTGGAAATTAAATAAAAAAGGAAGTTTAATAGAAAAGAAAATTCAATAAAAATGGAAGTTGAATAAAAATAAAAATGAAAGTTGCATAAAATTAAAAATGGAAGTTCAATCCAAAAACCACTATACCTTAACGATCTATTTGGAAATTAAATAAAAAAGGAAGTTTAATAGAAAAGTAAATTGATTAAAAATGGAAGTAAAATAAAAATAAAAATGAAAGTTGCATAAAATTAAAAATAGAAGTTCAATCCAGAAACCACTATACCTTAACGATCTACTTGGAAATTAAAGAAAAAAGGAAGTTTAATAGGAAATTAAATTGAATTAAAACGGAAGTAGATTATAAATAAATAAATAAAAAGTTGCAAAAAATTAAAAATGGAAGTTCAATCCAGAAGCCACTATACCTTAATGATCTATTTGGAAATTAAATAAAAAAGGAAGTTTAATAGAAAAGTAAATTGAATAAAAATGGAAGATGAATAAAAATAAAAATGAAAGTTGCAGAAAATTAAATATGGAAGTTCAATGCAGAAAGCACTATACCATAACGATCTATTTGGAAATTAAATAAAAAAGGAAGTTTAGTAGAAAAGTAAATTGAATAAAAATGCAAATTGAATAAAAATAAAAAGGAAAGTTGCAGAAAATTAAAAGCGGAAGTTCAAACCCGAAACCACTATACCTTAACGATCTATTTGGAAATTAAATAAAAAAAGAAGTTTAAAAGAAAAGTAAATTGAATAAAAATAGAAGTTGAATACAAAAACCACTATACCTCAACGATCTATTTGGATATTAAATAAAAAAGGAAGTTTAATAGAATAGTAAATTGATTAAAAATGGAAGTAAAATAAAAATAAAAATGAAAGTTGCATAAAATTAAAAATAGAAGTTCAATCCAAAACCACTATACCTTAGCGATCTATTTGGAAATTAAATCAAAAAGGAAGTTTAATAGAAAAGTAAATTGAATTAAAATTGAAGTAGAATAAAAATAAAAATGAAAGTTGCGGAAAATTAAATATGGAAGTTCAATCCAGAAACCACTATACCTTAACGATCTATTTAGAAATTAAATAAAAAAGGAAGTTTAATAGAAAAGTAAATTTGCTTAAAATGGATGTTGAATAAAAATAAAAATGAAAGTTGCAGAAAATTAAATGTGGAAGTTCAATCCAGAAACCACTATACCTTAACGATCTATTTGGAAATTAAATAAACAAGAAAGTTTAATAGAAAGTTAAATTTAATAAAAATGGAAGTTGAATAAAAATAAAAATGAAAGTTGCATAATATTAAAAATAGAAGTTCAATCCAAAAACCACTATACCTTAACGATCTATTTGGAAATTAAATAAAAAAGGAAGTTTAATAGAATAGTAAATTGAATAAGAATAGAAGTTGAATAAAAATAAAAGTGGAAGTTGCATAAAATTAAAAATGGAAGTTCAATCCAAAAACCACTATACCTTAACGATCTATTTGGAAATTAAATAAAAAAGGAAATTGAGTAGAAAAGAAACTTGAATAAAAAAGAAAGTTAAATAAAAATAAAAATGGAAGATGCAGAAAATTAAAAATGAAAGTTCATTCCAGAAAACAATATACCTTAACGATCTATTTGGAAATTAAATAAAAAAATGAAGTTTAAGAGAAAAGTAAATTGAATAAAAATGGAAGTAGAATAAAAATAAAAATGAAAGTTGCATAAAATTAAAAATGGAAGTTCAATCCAAAAACCACTATACTTTAATGATCTATTTGGAAATTAAATAAAAAAGGAAGTTTAATAGAAAAGTAAATTGAATAAAAATGGAAGTTGAATAAAAATAAAAATGGAAGTTGCAGAAAATTAAATATGGAAGTTCAATCGAGAAACCACTATACCTTAACGATCTGCTTGGAAATTAAATAACAAAAAGGAAGTTTAATAGAAAAGTAAATTGAATAAAAATAAAAAGGAAAGTTGCAGAAAATTAAAAGCGGAAGTTCAATCCCGAAACCACAATACCTTAACGATCTATTTGGAAATTAAATAAAAAAAGGAAGTTTAATAGAAAAGTAAATTGAATAAAAATGGAAGTTGAATAAAAATAAAAAGGAAAGTTGCAGAAAATTAAAAGTGGAAGTTCAATCCCGAAACCACTATACCTTAACGATCTATTTGGAAATTAAATAAAAAAGGAAGTTTAATAGAAAAGTAAATTGAATAAAAATGGACGTTGAATAAAAATAAAAATGAAAATTGCATAAAATTAAAAATAGAAGTTCAATCCAGAAACCACTATACCTTAACGATCTACTTGGAAATTAAATAAAAAAGGAAGTTCAATAGGAAAGTAAATTGAATTAAAACGGAAGTAGAATACAAATAAAAATGAAAGTTGCATAAAATTAAAAATGGAAGTTCAATCCAAAAACCACTATACCTTAACGATCTATTTGGAAATTAAATAAAAAAGGAAGTTGAGTAGAAAAGAAACTTGAATGAAAAAGGAAGTCAAATAAAAATAAAAATGAAAGTTCCAGGAAATTAAATATGGAAGTTCAATACAGAAACCACTATACCTTAACGATCTATTTGGAAATTAAATAAAAAATGAAGTTAAATTGAAAAGTAAATTGAATAAAAATGGAAGTTGAATAAAATTAAAAATGAAAGTTGCAGAAAATTAAACATGGAAGTTCTATCCAGAAACCACTATACCATGACGATGTACTTGGAAATTAAATAAAAAAGGAAGTTTAATAGAAAAGTAAATTGAATAAAAATGGAAGTTGAATAAAAATAAAAAGGAAAGTTGCAGAAAATTAAAAGTGGAAGTTCAATCCCGAAACCACTATACCATAATGATCTATTTGGAAATTAAATAAAAAAGGAAGTTTAATAGAAAAGTAAATTGAATAAAAATGGGCGTTGAATAAAAATAAAAATGAAAGTTGCATAAAATTAAAAATAGAAGTTCAATCCAGAAACCACTATACCTTAACGATCTACTTGGAAATTAAATAAAAAAGGAAGTTTAATAGGAAAGTAAATTGAATTAAAACGGAAGTAGAATACAAATAAAAATGAAAGTTGCATAAAATTAAAAATGGAAGTTCAATCCAAAAACCACTATACCTTAATGATCTATTTGGAAATTAAATAAAAAAGGAAGTTGAGTAGAAAAGAAATTTGAATGAAAAAGGAAGTCAAATAAAAATAAAAATGAAAGTTCCAGGAAATTAAATATGGAAGTTCAATACAGAAACCACTATACCTTAACGATCTATTTGGAAATTAAATAAAAAATGAAGTTAAATTGAAAAGTAAATTGAAAAAAAATGGAAGTTGAATAAAATTAAAAATGAAAGTCGCATAAAATTAAAGATGGAAGTTCAATCCAAAAACCATTATACCTTAACCATCTATTTGGAAATTAAATAAAAAAGGAAGTTGAGTAGAAAAGAAACATGAATGAAAAAGGAAGTCAAATAAAAATAATAATATGAAAAATGGAAGTTCATTCAAGAAAGCACTATACCTTAACGATCTATTTGGAAATTAAATAAAAAAGGAAGTTTAATAGGAAAGTAAATTGAATTAAAAGGGAAGTAGAATAAAATTAAAAATGGAAGTTCAATCCAGAAACCACTATACCTTAACGATCTAGTTGGAAATTAAATAAAAAAGGAAGTTTTATAGAAAAGTAAATTGAATAAAAATGGAAGTTGAATAAAAATAAAAATGAAGGTTGCCGAAAATTAAATATGGAAGTTCAATCCAAAAACCACTTTACCTTAACGATCTATTTGGAAATTAAATAAAAAAGGAAGTTTAATAGGAAAGTAAATTGAATAAAAATTGAAGTTGAATAAAATAAAAATGAAAGTTGCATAACATTAAAAATGGAAGTTCAATCCAAAAACCACTACACCTTAACGATCAATTTGGAAATTAAATAAAATTGGAAGTTGAGTAGAAAAGAAACTTCAATAGAAAATGAAGTTAAATAAAAATAAAATTGGAAGTTCATTCATGAAACCACTATACCTTAACGATTTATATGGAAATTAAATAAAAAAGGAAGTTTAATAGAAAAGTAAATTGACTAAAAGTGGAAGTAAAACAAAAATAAAAATGAAAGTTGCATAAAATTAAAAAGGTAAGTTCAATCCAGAAACCACTACACCTTAACGATCCATTTGGAAATTAAATAAGAAAGGAAGTTTAATAGAAAAGTAAATTGAATAAAAATGGAAGTTGAATAAAAATAAAATTGAAACTTGCATGAAATTAAAAATGGAAGTTCAATCCAGAAACCGCAATAACTTAACGACCTATTTGGAAATTAAATAAAAAAGGAAGTTTAATAGGAAAGTAAATTGAATTAAAATGGAAGTAGAATAAAAATAAAAATGAAAGTTGCATAAAATTAAAAATGGAAGTTCAATCCAGAAACCACTATACCTTAACGATCTATTTGGAAATTAAATAAAAAAGGAAGTTTAATAGAAAAGTAAATTGAATAAAAATGAAAGTTGAATAAAAATAAAAATGAAAGTTGCATAAAATTAAAAATGGAAGTTCAATCCAAAAACCACTATACCTTAACGATCTATTTGAAATTAAATAAAAAAGGAAGTTGAGTAGAAAAGAAACTTGAATAAAAAAGGATGTTAAATAAAAATAAAAATGGAAGTTGCAGAAAATTAAAAATGGAAGTTCATTTCAGAAACCACTATACCTTAACGATCTATTTGGAAATTAAATAAAAAAGAAGTTTAATAGAAAAGTAAATTGAATAAAAATGGAAGTTTAATAAAAATAAAAATGAAAGTTGCAGAAAATTAAATATGGAAGTTCAATCCAGAAACCACTATACCATAACGATCTATTTGGAAATTAAATAAAAAAGGAAGTTTAATAGAAAAGTAAATTGAATAAAAATGGAAGTAGAATATAAATAAAAATGAAAGTTGCATAAAATTAAAAATGGAAGTTCAATCCAGAAACCACTACACCTTAACGATCTATTTGGAAATTAAATAAAAAAGGTAGTTTAAAAGAAAAGTAAATTGAATAAAAATGGAAGTTGAATAAAAATAAAAATGAAATTTCCATAAAATTAAAAATGGAAGTTCAATCCAAAAACCACTATACCTTAACGATCTATTTGGAAATTAAATAAAAAAGGAAGTTGAGTAGAAAAGAAACTTGAATAAAAAAGGAAGTTAAATAAAAATAAAACTGGAAATTGCAGAAAATTAAAAATGGAGGTTCATTCAAGAAACCACTATACCTTAACGATCTATTTGGAAATTAAATAAAAAAGGATGTTTAATAGAAAAGTAAATTGAATAAAAATTGAAGTAGAATAAAAATAAAAAGGAAAGTTGCACAAAATTAAAAGTGGAAGTTCAATCTAGAGACCACTGTACCTTAACGATCTATTTGGAAATTAAATAAAAAAAGGAAGTTTAATAGAAAAGAAAAATGAATAAAAATGGAAGTAGAATAAAAATAAAAATGGTAGTTACAGAAAATTAAAAATGGCCGTTCATTCAAGAAAACACAATACCTTAACGATCTATTTGGAAATTAAATAAAAAAGGAAGTTTAATAGAAATGTAAATTGAATAAAAATGGAAGTTGAATAAAAATAAAAATGAAACTTGCATAAAATTAAAAATGGAAGTTGAATCCAGAAACCACTATACCTTAACGATCTATTTGGAAATTAAATAAAAAAGGAAGTGTAATAGGAAAGTAAATTGAATTAAAATGGAAGTAGAATAAAAATAAAAATGAAAGTTACATAAAATTAAAAATGGAAGTTCATTCCAGAAAGCAATATACCTTAACGATCTATTTGGAAATTAAATAAAAAAAGGAAGTTTAATAGAAAAGTAAATTGAATAAAAATGAAAGTTGAATAAAAATAAAAATGAAAGTTGCATAAAATTAAAAATGGAAGTTCAATCCAAAAACCACTATACCTTAACGATCTATTTGGAAATTAAATAAAAAAGGAAGTTGAGTAGAAAAGAAAATTGAATGAAAAAGGAAGTTAAATAAAAATAAAAATGAAAGTTCCAGAAAATTAAATATGGAAGTTCAATACAGAAACCACTATACCTTAACGATTTATTTGGAAATTAAATAAAAAATGAAGTTTAATAGAAAAGTAAATTGACGAAAAATGGAAGTTGAATAAAATTAAAAATGAAAGTTGCAGAAAATTAAACATGGAAGTTCAATCCAGAAACCACTATACCTGAACGATCTACTTGGAAATTAAATAAAAAATGAAGTTTAGTAGAAAAGTAAATTGAATAAAAATGGAAGTTGAATAAAAATAAAAATGAAAGTCTCATAAAATTAAAGATGGAAGTTCCATCCAAAAACCACTATACCTTAACTATCTATTTGGAAATTAAATAAAAAAAGAAGTTGAGTAGAAAAGAAACTAGAATGAAAAAGAAAGTTAAATAAAAATTATATTGGAAGTTGTAGAAAATTAAAAATGGAAGTTCATTCAAGAAAGCACTATACTTTAACGATCTATTTGGAAATTAAATAAAAAAGGAAGTTTAATAGGAAAGTAAATTGAATTAAAATGGAAGTAGAATAAAAATAAAAATGAAAGTTCCATAAAATTAAAAATGGAAGTTCAATCCAGAAACCACTATACCTTAACGATCTATTTGGAAATTAAATAAAAAAAGGAAGTTTAATAGAAAAGTAAATTGAATAAAAATGAAAGTTGAATAAAAATAAAAATGAAAGTTGCAGAAAATTAAATATGGAAGTTCAATCCAGAAACCACTTTACCTTAACGATCTATTTGGAAATTTAATAAAAAAGGAAGTTTAATAGGAAAGTAAATTGAATAAAAATGGAAATTGAATAAAATAAAAATGAAAGTTGCATAAAATTAAAAATAGCAGTTCAATCCAAAAACCACTATACCTTAACGATCAATTTGGAAATTAAATAAAAATGGAAGTTGAGTAAAAAAGAAACTTGAATAGAAAAGGAAGTTAAATAAAAATAAAATTGGAAGTTCATTCAAGAAACCACTATACCTTAACGATCTATATGGAAATTAAATAAAAAAGGAAGTTTAATAGAAAAGTAAATTGACTAAAAATGGAAGTAGAATAAAAATAAAAATGAAAGTTGCATAAAATTAAAAAGGGAAGTTTAATCCAGAAACCACTACACCGTAACGATCTATTTGGAAATTAAATAAGAAAGGAAGTTTAATAGAAAAGTAAATTGAATAAAAAAGGAAGTTGAATAAAAATAAAAATGAAACTTGCATAAAATTAAAAATGGAAGTTCAATCCAGAAACCACTATGCCTTAACGATCTATTTGGAAATTAAATAAAAAAGGAAGTTTAATAGGAAAGTTAATTGAATTAAAATGGAAGTAGAATAAAAATAAAAATGAAGGTTGCATAAAATTAAAAATGAAAGTTCAATCCAGAAACTACTATACCTTAACGATCTATTTAGAAATTAAATAAAAAATGAAGTTTAATAGATAAGTAAATTGAATAAAAAAGAAAGTTGAATAAAAATAAAAATGAAAGTTGCATAAAATTAAAAATGGAAGTTCAATCCAAAAACTATAGTGATCCTGGTTTTTCCTTTTCGTGTTTAACTGTAATCCGGATTCGGTTTCGTAAGGGTGCTGCTGTCTTATCCTCTTTCTATCCCTCACTATTTGTGTTCGAGCTTTGGGTTGTGTTGGGCAAGTTGGGAATAAGTTGGTTGCGTTTTAAAACATAAAGTCTTTGCCCAGGTTTTGGTCTTTCCGCTCGAGCGGCGATTTTGACGCTCGAGCGGGACTCTGTTGTTGCTTGTGCGCTCGAGCGGGGGTGTTGGTGCTCGAGCGGGGAAATCACCCATCCAGTATTTCGTCTGCAGTGGTATACGCTCGAGTAGGGGATTGGACGCTCGAGCGGGAGTATGTTTCTGACGCTCGAGCGGGGACTTTGACACTCGAGCGGGCATCATGTCTGTAAAAGTTCTGGGAGCGTGCATCCGCCGCTCGAGCGGGGGATTGGACGCTCGAGCGGGGATCTGTGAGTGACGCTCGAGCGGGGATGTTGCCGCTCGAGCGGGGTGACTTTTATATATAGCCGAGATCCGACCTTTTTGTTCACTTTTCAACATCTTTTCTCTCTCTTACTTTTCCAAAAAGGTATTTTGAGAGCTTCTCTCACTAAAACCCTAACTTCTCTCTTAGGATTGATCTAGTAGGAGTTGTTTTCTCACCTTGGGCCTTTACAAAAGTTGTGTTGATCGTCGAGGGCTATCTTTTAATCTGAAAATTTTGGGATTTGGAGCATTTCCGTTTCTTCATCTTCTTCATTGCGTCCCATCATTCGAGGTAGGGATATCCTACTCCTCTTTATGAGCTTTGTCTTTGAATTTTAGCATTTTGATATGTTGGGGGTTGTTGGGTAATTTTGAGAAAGTTTGGGCCTTTGTGTAATTTTACAAGAGTTGGGGTTTTAAATATATAAACCTATATGCATGTTAGGCATAGAGAAATGAGATTAATGTTGGGACATTGATGGAAATGGAACCTTAGGGTTGTTTGTGAATTATGATAATTTGCCCTAATTGGTTTAATTAATTAATGCATATAATTAATTGAAGAAAGCGAGGAATTGAATTGAAAATGTTGAAATTGGGAATGTATGGGATTAAAGAGTGTAGACGAATCTTTTATTGCTCATCTAGTTGTAATGTTGATATATTATCCAGTTGTGCATTGATTTCCTGCTTAGAAATAATTGCTTTGGGCTACCGGTGGAGGGTAGTGATGATTGTTGTAGACAATGCATGTTGATTAGGCAAACTAAAACTAATCATTTGGTTGTGTCATAGAGTATGACGGTTGATAGAATACATTAACTTTATGTATTGAGTGATTGTGTATATGACCAATGTGTTTATATGCATTATGTGTAGACGGTTGATAGAATAGATTAACTTTATGTATTGATCGATGTGTATATGATTCTGTGTTTATATGCATTGCTTGTGTAGAGGAGGAGATGAGGGATGTACTCCGCGGTTTAGGAGAAGATGGGGGATGTACCTCTAAACCAGATAGGATTGGGAGGAGATGGGGGATGAACTTCGTAGACACAGCTCATATGCTTGTCTAGAGAAGTGAAGATACAGCTCATATGCTTATCTTTGTGAAGTATAGATATAGCTCATATGCTTGTCTAGTGAAGTATAGATATAGCTCATATGCTTATCTAGTGAAGTGTAGATATAGCTCATATGCTTGTCTAGTGAAGTGTAGATATAGCTCATATGCTTATCTGTTGTAGTGTAGATATAGCTCATATGCTTATCTGTTGTAGTGTTGATATAGCTCATATGCTTATCTGTTGTAGTAGTGATACAGCTCATAAGCTTATCTATTGAAAAGTTTGTTGATTTGATATAGCACCAAAATGTATATCATCATCGTTTGTGAAGTATGGAAGTAGTTTATGTGTTATTGATACAACACCAAAATGTGTATCCACCGTGAATTTTGAAAATGTTCTAGTGATGAACTATAATCTCATCAAAATGTTTTGGCCAGAGTACTGAGCCCTGTTTTTAAACCCAAAGTTGAACAAGAAATGAAAAGTGAATTGTAACGTAGACTTGGTTGTCATGGAATTGAAATAAGATGTAAATGGAAGTGTAAGTATCGACCATCTATCAGTTGCTAATCTTCTAGGCATTGTTTATAGTTGGTTTAGTATATCTCTGCTGGGCTGTGGCTGACCCTATATGGGAACATCATTTCAGGTACAGGTAGCATGCCACCTCCAAGGACATAGCTTGGGAGGCTAGAGGCGGACAGACTTTTGTTCTCTTATCTCCTTTTGACGTATTACATGTAAATTCAAGCCAAGGGCTTCATGTGTAACCGAGTCAATACTCTCTTTTATAACCAAGTGTTAACTTGGAAAGCTGTAAGCCCGTAGGGCATTTACCTTTGTTGTTAACGTGTAATACTTTTGTAATGAAGTACTCTGATGAATTGAGGAAATGTGGATCTTTTGTATATAAATGTATGTTTATATTGATGGGTTTAATGTTATTATTTTGAGGGCGTTACAAAAACCACTATACTTTAACGATCTATTTGGAAATTAAATAAAAAACGAAGTAGAGTAGAAAAGAAACTTGAATAAAAAAGGAAGTTAAATAAAAATAAAAAATGGAAGTTCATTTCAGAAACCACTATACTTTAACGATCTATTTGGAAATAAAATAAAAAAGGAAGTTTAATAGAAAAGTAAATTGAATAAAAATGAAAGTTGAATAAAAATAAAAATGAAAGTTGCAGAAAATTAAATATGGAAGTTCAATCCAGAAACCACTATACCTTAACGATCTATTTGGAAATTAAATAAAAAAGGAAGTTTAATAAAAAAGGAAATTGAATAAAAATGGAAGTAGATTATAAATAAAAATGAAAGTTGCATAAAATTAAAAATGGAAGTTCAATCCAGAAACCACTACACCTTAACGATCTATTGGGAAATTAAATAAAAAAGGAAGTTTAAAAGAAAAGTAAATTGAATAAAAATGGAAGTTGAATAAAAATAAAAATGAAATTTGCATAAAATTAAAAATGGAAGTTCAATCCAAAAACCACTATACCTTAACGACCTATTTGGAAATTAAATAAAAAAGAAAGTTGAGTAGAAAAGAAACTTGAATAGAAAAGGAAGTTAAATAAAAATAAAACTGGAAGTTGCAGAAAATTAAAAATGGAAGTTCATTCAAGAAACCACTATACCTTAACGATCTATTTGGAAATTAAATAAAAAAGGATGTTTAATAGAAAAGTAAATTGAATGAAAATGGAAGTAGAATAAAAATAAAAAGGAAAGTTGCACAAAATTAAAAGTGGAAGTTCAATCCAGAAACAACTATTATAGCGATCCCGGATTTACCCTTGTTATACAGTGATCCGGACATGTGTCCGTGGAGGTTGGTAGTTGATTATTATCTTGTTTACATCCTTTTTACTTTGTAGTTGAGTTATGGGATGTGTTGGGCAGGTTTGTTACAGGTTGGTTGAGTTTAGAAACCAAAACTAGTTGCCCAAATTTTGACCTGTCCGCTCGAGCGGGGGTTTTGGCGCTCGAGCTGGAATTGCACCCATCCAGTATTTCCTGTGCAGTGTTGGATGCTCGAGCGTGGGATTGGCCGCTCGAGCGGGGTTGTGTGAGTGCCACTCGAGCGGGGAGTTGGAAGCTCGAGCGGAGACCTGGTTCTGTAAAAGTTCTGGGAGTGTGCATCCGCCGCTCGAGCGGGATGGTTGACGCTCGAGCGGGAGTCTGTGAGTGACGCTCGAGCGGGGTGTTTGACGCTCGAGCGGGGCGACTGGGTTTAAGTTCCGAGTTTTGGCTTTTCAAATCACTTTTCACTTTCTCTTCTCTCTCCTACTTTTCCAAAAACACCATTGTTAAGCCTCTCACTCTAGAACTCTACCTTCTCTCTAGGTTTTGATCTAGTAGGAGTGATTTGCTCACCTTTGGCCTTTACAAAAAAGTTGTTGATCGTCGAGAGCTACATTTTAATCTGAAAATTTCGGGTTTTGGAGCACGTTGGGTTTTGTCATCTTCTCTCTTGGGGCTCCAGATTTGAGGTAGGGATATCCTACTCCTCTCTATGGATTTTGTCTTTAAATTTTGGCATTTTGAGATGTTGGGGTTGGTTTGGTAATTTTGTGAAAGTTTGGGGCTTTTGTGGTATTTTACAAAAGTTGGGGTTTTATTTATAATAAACCTAGATGCATGTTTGGCATAGAGAAATGGAATAAATGTTGAATCATTGATGAAAATGGGACCTAAGGGTCGTAATGTAAATTATGGAAATGACCTAATTACATCGTTTGATTAGTTGGGATAATTAATTGTGAGAAATGAGGAAATGAAATGAAATTGTTGAGGTTGGGAATGTATGGGGTTAAAGGGTGTAGTTGAATTAATTATCACTTACCGAAATGAAATGTTGATTGAATATCCATTGTGCATTTATTTTCTGTTTAGAGATAACTGCTTTGGGCTATCAGTGGAGGATAGTCGTGATTGTTGTAGACAATGCATGATGATTAGGCAAACGAAAACTAATCAATAGAATGTGTCATGGAATTTGATGGTTGATAGAATACATTAACTGTATGTATTGGGTGATTGTATATAGAACCAATGTGTTTGTATACGTTATGTGTAGAGGAGGAGATGGGGGATGTACTCCGCAGTTTAGGGGAAGATGGGGGATGTACGTCTAAACCGGATAGCGTTGGGAGGAGATAGAGGATGAACTCCGTAGATACAGCTCATATGCTTGTCTAGAGAAGTAAAGATAGAGCTCATATGCTTATCTTTATGAAGTGTAGATACAGCTTATATGCTTGTCTGTGAATGTGGGATATAGTTGTTATATATATCTGTTGAGAATGTGGATATAGCTGATATGCTTATCTGTGAATGTGGGATATAATTTTTATACATATCTGTTGAGATGACGATAGAGCTAACATGCTTATCTGTTAAAAAAGGGAAAATGAGAAGTAACTTGGACTCATAAGTCGTATGACATAAAATGTGATTTATGTAGATGTATCAGTGTTGACCATCTATCAATTGCTAATCTTTTAGTCATTGTTCATGGTTAGTTTAGTGTATTTCTACTGGGCTGTGGCTCACCCTATATAGGAACATCATTTTCAGGTACAGGTAGCATGCCACCTCCAAGGACATAGCTTGGGAGGCTAGATGCGAGCTGATTTTTGCTGTTTAGTTTCTTTTGATGTATTACATGTATATTCAAGCCAAGGGCTTAATGTGTAGATGAGTTAGCATCCTTTTGTTGTAACCAAGTGTTAACTTGGAAAGCTGTAAGCCCGTAGGGCATTTTGCTTTTGTTGTTAACATGTAATACTATTGTAATGAAACTCTGATTAATAGAGGTATGTGAATATTTTGCATGTCAAGGAATGTCTCAACTGAGGGTTTAATGTTATTATTTTGAGGGCGTTACAACTTGGTTTCAGAGCGTACCGGGTTCGAATACTTTGGGTACGTGGGAAGTGATTAGGATCACAATGGGTTTGTCTCGCTTGGTAGAGACTTAGATGTAGTGTCATATGCTATGTGTTTAATTGATAACATGCTTATGTGTTTATTTGGGTATGGGATTTAATTTCTAGGATGTTGATTGGATCCTTGGATTTCTGGGAGTCTCGTTGGAAAGGCACTTGATCGATGCCGTTTCTAACCAGAACTCTAGTAACGCCTCGGGACTATCATTATCCGGAAACAAAATTCGTAAGTGCTTATGTGTTTATGTGCTTACGTGGAGTGAATTACAGTTGTCCATGCACTAGGACGTGAGTGTTTAGTTTTGGCACATTTGTGAATGTGCTAACGTTCTGTATTACCTTTATTAGGATGTCAGGACGAGGAAGAGGTGCTAGACGTGATAGGCCTGCGAGGCAGGAAGTACCATTACCGGAGGAGGTTCCGGCAGTGCAGGAGGGAGTTAGCCAGGCCAATGTGGCCGAGCCAGCGGGTCAGCAGGCTATGGGTGCCTTGGCCAGAGAGATAGCAGGAGCTTTGGGTATTCTTAGAGCTAGGAATCAGGCAGCTGAGGCAGGGCCTTCTTTCTTGAAGAGGGAGTTTTTCCGGTCTAATCCGGATGAGTTTATCGGGGATTCAAAGGAGCCACTGAAGGCAGATGAGTGGCTAGAGCAAATGAGTAAGACGTTCGAGATGCTTGGCATCGAGGACGGAGCACTGAAAGTGACCTTGGCATCCTTCCAGCTGAAGGGAGATGCGGGTCAATGGTGGAAGTACGAGAAAGCTCGTGTTGGGGGTACATGGGAGGCGTTTGTGAATGCTTTTCAGGAGAGGTTTTTGTCTGCAGCAGCTAGGGAGAAGCTGAGGGATCAGTTTAGCCGGCTTAAACAGCAGGGCTTGTCAGTGGCCGAGTTTGAGGCTACTTTTACCAGTCTGTCCAGGTTTGCACCTGAACTGGTGGCGTCTGAGGAACGCCGTTGCTATGAGTTTGAGAGGAAGTTGAGGCGGGGCCTCAAGTTGAGAGTTGGTGGGTCTTACATCCGAGAGTATAGACACCTGGTAGATGCTGCTGCTCATATGGAGATTATGATGCAGGAAGAGGAGGAAGAGCAGAAGGGCTCCAAGAGGAGCCAGGATGGTCAGGGTGATGGCAGGAGGCAGAGGGGTTATAACCCTCAGCAGCCTCAGGGTGCAGTTTCTAGATCGACCTTTCCAGTGCCGAGTGCAGGCTCGGGGAGAGGCAATCAGGGGGAGTTTGCTTGTTTCAAGTGTGGCCAGCTGGGTCACAAGGTTTCAGTTTGTCCGCAGAAGGGTGGGGGTCAGAGAGCTGCTTCTTCTTCAGCTAGACCGCGGAGTCAGAGTTTGGGCAGGGGGCAGCCCTTGTCTTGTTATCAGTGTGGACAGCCTGGGCACCTGAAGAGGTTTTGCCTGTAGTTGAGTGCCACTTCGAGAGCGTCTGGTTCTAGGCAGACGCAGGGATTTCAGCCAGCTCAGTCTGTGCAGGCCTCGAGGGCCAACCAAGGGGCTTCGTCATCCCAGTCAGTACAGCAGTCGTATGCTCCTAGAGGTGAGCAGGGGGATCAGGGGCCCACAGGGCGCGTGTATGCTGTTACCGCGCAGGATTTGGTACCGGCTCCGTCGGTAGTGAGAGGTACTTTTCTGTTTTGCAACTCGGTTGCTAGTGTGTTGATTGACACGGGTGCATCTCATTCTTTTGTATCTGTTGCATTTGCATCTGTTTTGGAATTGGAGTTAGCACAGTTAGCATCTCCTATTTGTGTGGTATCGCCTTTGGGTGGTGAGTTGATCTTGAAACAAGGTGTTAGAGGTTGTGATATAGAGGTCGCCGACCATAGGCTTCCTTTTCCGTTTGTTGTCATGCCCATGAAGGGTTTTGATGTTATTTTGGGTATGGACTGGCTATCGTCATACCGGGCTGTTATCGATTGCTACCACCAGAGGGTCACGTTATGTACCTTGAGCGGGGAGTGGTTCCATTTCTTGGGAGATCGGGTTGGTTGTGTTTTGCCACCGGGGTATGATTCGCGAGGGCGAAGTGAGCTTAGTGGTCTACTTGCTAGCTTTGAGAGTGGTGAGTGTGATGAAACCCAGGTTGTTTTACCGAGGGTAGTTTGTGAGTACTCGGACGTCTTTCCCGAGGATCTCGTTAGTTTGCCACCTCATAGGGAGATCGAGTTCTCCATTGATTTAGTGCCCGGCACGGCGCCGATTTCTATGGCACCTTATCGTTTTGCTCCAGCAGAGTTGGTTGAGTTGAAAGTTCAGCTCTAGGAATTGCTAGATAAGGGTTTTGTTCGCCCTAGTGTTTTGCCGTGGGGAGCACCGGCCCTCTTTGCTAAGAAGAAAGATGGTGCCTTGAGATTGTGTATTGACTACCGGAAGTTGAATCGGGCTACGGTTAAGAATAAGTACCCTATGCCCCGTATAGATGATTTGTTTGACCAGTTGAAGGGTTCCCGTTACTTCTTTAAGATAGACTTGAGATCGGGTTACCACCAGTTGAGGGTCAGGGAGGAGGATATTCCTAAGACGGCATTCCGTACGCGGTATGGCCATTATGAGTTTCTGGTGATGTCATTCGGGCTTACCAATGCACCGACAGTCTTTATGGACTTGATGAACCGGATCTTCCAGGAATTCTTGGATCGATTCGTAGTCGTTTTCGTGGACGACATTCTTGTTTATTCGCCTTCTGAGGAGGAGCACGAGGAACACTTGAGAGTGGTGCTTGAGTTGCTTAGAGCCCATAGGCTGTATGCCAAGTTTGGGAAGTGTGAGTTCTGGCTTAGGGAAGTCAAATTCTTAGGCCACGTGGTATCCGAGGAAGGAGTGTCTGTTGATACATCCAAGGTAGAGGCAGTGCAAGATTGGGCATGACCTAAGAGTGTGTTTGAGATCCGCAGTTTTCTGGGATTAGCTGGGTATTACCGCCGGTTTGTGAAAGATTTCTCCAGGTTAGCGTCACCGTTGACTAGACTGACTCGGAAGGGAGTCAAGTTTGTGTGGAGTGAGGCTTGTGAAAAATCGTTCCAAGAGCTGAAAATTGATTGACCACCACTCCAGTTCTGATTATTCCGGAGAGAGTGTTGGGTTATGCGGTTTATTGTGATGCCTCACGAGAGGGTTTGGGTTGTGTGTTGATGCAAGAGGGGAAAATGGTAGCTTATGGCTCACGTCAGTTGAAAATACACGAGAAGAATTACCCTACACACGACCTAGAATTAGCGGCTGTGATCTTTGCCTTGAAAATCTGGAGGCACTACCTTTATGGTGAGAAGTTCGAGGTGTTCTCGGACCACAAGAGTTTGAAGTATCTGTTTACACAGAGAGACTTGAATTTGAGACAGAGGAGATGGATGGAGTTCATTGAGGACTATGATTTTGAGTTACACTATCACCCGGGAAACGCCAATGTTGTGGCCGATGCCCTTAGTAGGAAATCCATTAGCGATGTAGCTTGTATAGCCATCCGGGAATGGGAGATGTTGGGAGCACTTGGCGAGTTTGATTTGCTGTTGGGCGAATCTGTTGAGGCTGCGACCTTGTTTTTAGTTGTTGCACAGCCTACACTGGTGGCTAGAGTGTTAGAGGCACAGAGAGGTGACCTTGAGGTAGAGTCCTTCCGAGAGAAGATCTCCAGTGAGAAAGTTGAGAAGGGTTTGACGGTGTATCCCGACCTGAGTGTGAGATACCGAGACCGTTTGTTTGTACCAGAGTCTTGCCGAGAGGAAGTACTCCGAGAGTTTCACCATTCACGTCTTGCGGTGCATTCGGGAGGCACTAAGATGTATCGGGATTTGGGTCGCCAGTTTTGGTGGCGGGGTATGAAGAGAGATGTGGCTGTTTTTATATCGAAGTGCCTTACTTGCCAGCAAGTGAAGGCCGAGCATCAGAGGCCAGCAGGTTTGTTGCAACCCTTGCCTATTGCTGAATGGAAGTGGGAGCATGTCACTATGGACTTCGTTGTAGGTCTTCCGAGGACTCAGCGGGGTAGTGATGCTATTTGGGTGGTTGTAGACCGGTTGACTAAGTCGGCGCACTTTATTCCTATGCGCGTGAGAGACTCGGTAGATCATCTTGCCGACTTGTATATTCGGGACATAGTGAGATTGCACGGGGTCCCAGTGACAATCGTCTCGGATAGAGATCCTCGTTTTACTGCCAGGTTGTGGCAGAGTTTGCAGAGTGCCTTGGGCACTAAGTTGACCTTTAGTACGGCTTATCACCCTCAGACTGACGGGCAGTCCGAGCGTACTATTCAGATCCTCGAGGATATGCTTCGGGGTTGTGTCCTAGACTTCAGTGGGACGTGGGAGAGGCACTTACCCTTGGTAGAGTTTGCCTACAACAACAGTTTTCAGTCTAGCATCGGTATGGCACCGTTTGAGGCCTTGTATGGCCGACCGTGTAGGTCTCCAGTTTGTTGGGCCGAGGTAGGTGATGCACCTTTGTTGGGTCCGGAGTTGGTTAGGGAGACGACGGAGAAAGTTGAACTTATCCGTAGAAGGCTTGTTACAGCCTAGAGTCGTCAGAAATCTTATGCCGACCGTAGGAGGAGGCCTTTGGCGTTTGAGGTAGGTGACCATGTCTTTCTGAAGATATAACCTAGGCGAGGTTTGATGAGATTTGGAAAGAGTGGGAAGTTATCCCCTCGGTTTATTGGTCCTTTTGAGATCCTTAAGAGAGTTGGCGAGGTTGCTTATCGGTTAGCTTTACCGCCGCAGTTGTCCGGAGTTCATGACGTGTTTCATGTGAGTATGCTTCGGAAGTATGAGCCAGATCCATCACATGTATTGCATTGGACCGATTTAGAGGTAGATGAGGATGCCTCGTATGAGGAGAGACCGGTTCGGGTCTTGGATAGGTGGGATCAGGTGCTGCGTGGCAAGACCATTCCTTTGGTGAAAGTCTTGTGGAAACATCACGGAGTGGAGGAAGCCACTTGGGAACGTGAGTTGGAAGTCCGTGAGAAATATCCGGACTTGTTTGTTGATATGTAATCTTGTATTTAAATTTTGAACTATTATTGAACTTAAGAACTTTTATATATGTCTTAAGTTGTGAAACATTGAAAATGTTTTGGTTTATTGGAAGTATGTTTTGGAACTTGCCTCGTATGGAAGTTGAATGTAACATTATATATGTTGAATACATTGTTAAAATTGGAAAGGAAATGCGTAATGTTGATGCATGTTGAAAGTACATATGTTGTTTACATATTGTGAAATGCCTCTTGTTAAAGGGATGGGATGACCGGTAATGGGTCGAATTGTTGAATGTTAAAGTGAAACATTGTTTAAAATGGAGGAAAACCTATTTTGAAAACTTGTGTTTAATTTCGGGGACGAAATTCTTTAAGGGGGGGAGGTTATAGCGATCCCGGATTTACCCTTATTGTACAGTGATCCGGACATGTGTCCGTGGAGGTTGGTAGTTGATTATTATCTTGTTTACATCCTTTTTACTTTGTAGTTGAGTTATGGGATGTGTTGGGCAGGTTTGTTACAGGTTGGTTGAGTTTAGAAACCAAAACTAGTTGCCCAGATTTTGACCTGTCCGCTCGAGCGGGGGTTTTGGCGCTCGAGCGGGAATTGCACCCATCCAGTATTTCCTGTGCAGTGTTGGACGCTCGAGCGTGGGATTGGCTGCTCGAGCGGGGTTGTGTGAGTGCCGCTCGAGCGGGGAGTTGGAAGCTCGAACAGAGACCTGGTTCTGTAAAAGTTC
Source organism: Camellia sinensis (assembly GCF_055761805.1). Lineage (NCBI taxonomy): Eukaryota > Viridiplantae > Streptophyta > Magnoliopsida > Ericales > Theaceae > Camellia > Camellia sinensis. Next base: position 37,347,104 of record NW_028128987.1, read on the forward strand.
TGGGAGTGTGCATCCGCCGCTCGAGCGGGATGGTTGACGCTCGAGCGGGAGTCTGTGAGTGACGCTCGAGTGGGGTGTTTGACGCTCGAGCGGGGCGACTGGGTTTAAGTTTCGAGTTTTGACTTTTCAAATCACTTTTTCACTTTCTCTTCTCTCTCCTACTTTTCCAAAAACACCATTGTTGAGCCTCTCACTCTAGAACTCTACCTTCTCTCTAGGTTTTGATCTAGTAGGAGTGATTTGCTCACCTTTGGCCTTTACAAAAAAGTTGTTGATCGTCGAGGGCTACATTTTAATCTGAAAATTTTGGGTTTTGGAGCACGTTGGGTTTTGTCATCTTCTCTTTTGGGGCTCCAGATTTGAGGTAGGGATATCCTACTCCTCTCTATGAATTTTGTCTTTAAATTTTGGCATTTTGAGATGTTGGGGTTGGTTTGGTAATTTTGTGAAAGTTTGGGGCTTTTGTGGTATTTTACAAAAGTTGGGGTTTTATTTATAATAAACCTAGATGCATGTTTGGCATAGAGAAATGGAATAAATGTTGAATCATTGATGAAAATGGGACCTAAGGGTTGTAATGTAAATTATGGAAATGACCTAATTACATCGTTTGATTAATTGGGATAATTAATTGTGAAAAATGAGGAAATGAAATGAAATTGTTGAGGTTGGGAATGTATGGGGTTAAAGGGTGTAGTTGAATTAATTATCACTCATCGAAATGAAATGTTGATTGAATATCCATTGTGCATTTATTTTCTGTTTAGAGATAACTGCTTTGGGCTATCGGTGGAGGATAGTCGTGATTGTTGTAGACAATGCATGATGATTAGGCAAACGAAAACTAATCAATAGAATGTGTCATGGAATTTGACGGTTGATAGAATACATTAACTGTATGTATTGGGTGATTGTATATAGAACCAATGTGTTTGTATACGTTATGTATAGAGGAGGAGATGGGCGATGTACTCCACGGTTTAGGGGAAGATGGGGGATGTACCTCTAAACCGGATAGCGTTGAGAGGAGATAGGGGATGAACTCCGTAGATACAGCTCATATGCTTGTCTAGAGAAGTGAAGATAGAGCTCATATGCTTATCTTTGTGAAGTGTAGATACAGCTTATATGCTTGTCTGTGAATGTGGGATATAGTTGTTATATATATCTGTTGAGAATGTGGATATAGCTGATATGCTTATCTGTGAATGTGGGATATAGTTTTTATACATATCTGTTGAGATGACGATAGAGCTAACATGCTTATCTATTGAAAAAGGGAAAATGAGAAGTAACTTGGACTCATAAGTCGTATGACATAAAATGTGATTTATGTGGATGTATCAGTGTTGACCATCTATCAATTGCTAATCTTTTAGTCATTGTTCATGGTTAGTTTAGTGTATTTCTACTGGGTTGTGGCTCACCCTATATGGGAACATCATTTTCAGGTACAGGTAGCATGCCACCTCCAAGGACATAGCTTGGGAGGCTAGATGCGAGCTGATTTTTGCTGTATATTCAAGCCAAGGGCTTAATGTGTAGATGAGTTAGCATCCTTTTGTTGTAACCAAGTGTTAACTTGGAAAGCTGTAAGCCCGTAGGGCATTTTGCTTTTGTTGTTAACATGTAATACTATTGTAATGAAACTCTGATTAATAGAGGTATGTGGATATTTTCCATGTCAAGGAATGTCTCAACTGAGGGTTTAATGTTATTATTTTGAGGGCGTTACAACTATACCTTAACGATCTATTTGGAAAATAAATAAAAAAGGAAGTTTAATAGAAAAGAAAAATGAATAAAAATGGAAGTAGAATAAAAATAAAAATGGTAGTTGCAGAAAATTAAAAATGGTAGTTCATTCAAGAAAGCACTATACCTTAACGATCTATTTGGAAATTAAATAAAAAGGGAAGTTTAATAGAAAAGTAAATTGAATAAAAATGGAAGTTGAATAAAAATAAAAATGAAACTTGCATAAAATTAAAAATGGAAGTTGAATCTAGAAACCACTATACCTTAACGATCAATTTCGAAATTAAATAAAAAAGGAAGTTTAATAAGAAAGTAAATTGAATTAAAATGGAAGTAGAATAAAAATAAAAATGAAAGTTACATAAAATTAAAAATGGAAGTTCAATCCAGAAACCACTATACCTTAACGATCTATTTGGAAATTAAATAAAAAATGAAGTTTAATAGAAAAGTAAATTGACTAAAAATGGAAGTAGAATAAAAATAAAAATGAAAGTTGCATAAAATTAAAAAGGGAAGTTCAATCGAGAAACCACTACACCTTAACGATCTATTTGGAAATTAAATAAGAAAGGAAGTTTAATAGAAAAGTAAATTAAACAAAAATGGAAGTTGAATAAAAATAAAAATGAAAATTGCATAAAATTAAAAATGGAAGTTCAATCCAGAAACCACTATACCTTAACGATCCATTTGGAAATTAAATAAAAAAGGAAGTTTAATAGGAAAGTAAATTGAATTAAAATGGAAGTAGAATAAAAATAAAAATGAAAGTTGCATAAAATTAAAAATGGAAGTTTAATCCAGAAACCACTATACCTTAACGATCTATTTGGAAATTAAATAAAAAAGGAAGTTTAATAGAAAAGTAAATTGAATAAAAATGAAAGTTGAATAAAAATAAAAATGAAAGTTGCATAAAATTAAAATTGGAAGTTCAATCCAAAAACCACTATACCTTAACGATCTATTTGGAAATTAAATAACAAAGGACGTTGAGTAGAAAAGAAACTTGAATAAAAAAGGAAGTTAAATAAAAATAAAAATGGAAGTTGCAGAAGATAAAAAATGGAAGTTCATTTCAGAAACCACTATACCTTAACGATCTATTTGGAAATTAAATAAAAAAGGAAGTTTAATAGAAAAGTAAATTGAATAAAAATGGAAGTTGAATAAAAATGAAAATGAAAGTTGCAGAAAATTAAATATGGAAGTTCAATCCAGAAACCACTATACCTTAACGATCTATTTGGAAATTAAAGAAAAAAAGAAGTTTAATAGAAAAGTAAATTGAATAAAAATAGAAGTTGAATAAAAATAAAAATGAAACTTGCATAAAATTAAAAATGGAAGTTCAATCCAGAAACCACTATACCTTAACGACCTATTTGGAAATTAAATAAAAAAGCAAGTTTAATAGGAAAGTAAATTGAATTAAAATGGAAGTAGAATAAAAATAAAAATGAAAGTTGCATAAAATTAAAAATGGAAGTTCAATCCAGAAACCACTATACCTTAACGATCTATTTGGAAATTAAATAAAAAAGGAGTTTAATAGAAGAGTAAATTGAATAAAAATGAAAGTTGAATAAAAATAAAAATGAAAGTTGCATAAAATTAAAAATGGAAGTTCAATCCAAAAACCATTATACCTTAACGATCTATTTGGAAATTAAATAAAAAAGTAAGTTGAGTAGAAAAGAAACTTGAATAAAAAAGGAAGTTAAATAAAAATAAAAATGGAAGTTGCAGAAAATTAATAATGAAAGTTCATTTCAGAAACCACTATACCTTAACGATCTATTTGGAAAATAAATAAAAAACGAAGTTTAATAGAAAAGTAAATTGAATGGAAATGGAAGTTGAACGAAAATAAAAAAGAAAGTTGCAGCAAATTAAATATGGAAGTTCAATCCAGAAACCACTGTACCTTAATGATCTATTTGGAAATTAAATAAAAAATGAAGTTTAATAGAAAAGTAAATTGAATAAAAATGGAAGTTGAATAAAAATAAAAATGAAATTTGCAAAAAATTAAAAATGAAAGTTCAATCCAAAAACCACTATACCTTAACGATCTATTTGGAAACTAAATAAAAAAGGAAGTTGAGTAGAAAAGAAACTTGAATAAAAAAGGAAGTTAAATAAAAATAAAACTGGAAGTTGCAGAAAATTAAAAATGAAAATTCATTCAAGAAACCAATATACCTTAACGATCTATTTGGAAATTAAATAAAAAAGGATGTTTAATAGAAAAGTAAACTGAATAAAAATGGAAGTAAAATAAAAATAAACAGGAAAGTTGCACAAAATTAAAAGTGGAAGTTCAATCCAGAAACCACTATACCTTAACGATCTATTTAGAAATTAAATAAAAAAGGAAGTTTAATAGAAAAGAAAAATGAATAAAAATAGAAGTAGAATAAAAATAAAAATGGTAGTTGCAGAAAATTAAAAATGGCAGTTCATTCAAGAAAGCACTATACCTTAACGATCTATTTGGAAATTAAATAAAAATGGAAGTTGAATAAAAATAAAAATGAAACTTGCATAAAATTAAAAATGGAAGTTCAATCCAGAAACCACTATACCTTAACGATCTATTTGGAAATTAAATAAAAAAAGAAGTTTAATAGGAATGTAAATTGAATTAAAATGGAAGTAGAATAAAAATAAAAATGAAAGTTGCATCTAATTAAAAATGGAAGTTCAATCCAGAAACCACTATACTTTAACGATCTATTTGGAAATTAAATAAAAAAGGAAGTTTAATAGCAAAGTAAATTGAATAAAAATGAAAGTTGAATAAAAATAAAAATGAAAGTTGCATAAAATTAAAAATGGAAGTTCAATCCAAAAATCACTATACCTTAACGATCTATTTGGAAATTAAATAAAAAAAAAAGTTGAGTAGAAAAGAAACTTGAATATGAAAGGAAGTTAAATAAAAATAAAACTGGAAGTTGCAGAAAATTAAAAATGGAAATTCATTCAAGAAACCAATATACCTTAACGATCTATTTGGAAATTAAATAAAAAAGGATGTTTAATAGAAAATAAATTGAATAAAAATGGAAGTAAAATAAAAATAAACAGGAAAGTTGCACAAAATTAAAAGTGGAAGTTCAATCCAGAAACCACTATACCTTAACGATCTATTTGGAAATTAAATAAAAAAGGAAGTTTAATAGAAAAGAAAAATGAATAAAAATAGAAGTAGAATAAAAATAAAAATGGTAGTTGCAAAAAATTAAAAATGGCAGTTCATTCAAGAAAGCACTATACCTTAACGATCTATTTGGAAATTAAATAAAAATGGAAGTTGAATAAAAATAAAAATGAAACTTGCATAAAATTAAAAATGGAAGTTCAATCCAGAAATCACTATACCTTAACGATCTATTTGGAAATTAAATAAAAAAAGAAGTTTAATAGGAATGTAAATTGAATTAAAATGGAAGTAGAATAAAAATAAAAATGAAAGTTGCATCTAATTAAAAATGGAAGTTCAATCCAGAAACCACTATACTTTAACGACCTATTTGGAAATTAAATAAAAAAGGAAGTTTAATAGCAAAGTAAATTGAATAAAAATGAAAGTTGAATAAAAATAAAAATGAAAGTTGCATAAAATTAAAAATGGAAGTTCAATCCAAAAACCACTATACCTTAACGATCTATTTGGAAATTAAATAAAAAAGGAAGTTGAGTAGAAAAGAAACTTGAATAAAAAAGGAAGTTAAATAAAAATAAAACTGGAAGTTGCAGAAAATTAAAAATGGAAATTCATTCAAGAAACCAATATACCTTAACGATCTATTTGGAAATTAAATAAAAAAGGATGTTTAATAGTAAAGTAAATTGAATAAAAATGGAAGTAAAATAAAAATAAACAGGAAAGTTGCACAAAATTAAAAGTGGAAGTTCAATCCAGAAACCACTATACCTTAACAATCTATTTGGAAATTAAATAAAAAAGGAAGTTTAATAGAAAAGAAAAATGAATAAAAATAGAAGTAGAATAAAAATAAAAATTGTAGTTGCAGAAAATTAAAAATGGCAGTTCATTCAAGAAAGCACTATACCTTAACGATCTATTTGGAAATTAAATAAAAAAGGAAGTTTAATAGAAATGTAAATTGAATAAAAATGGAAGTTGAATAAAAATAAAAATGAAACTTGCATAAAATTAAAAATGGAAGTTCAATCCGGAAACCACTATACCTTAACGATCTATTTGGAAATTAAATAAAAAAAGAAGTTTAATAGGAATGTAAATTGAATTAAAATGGATTAGAATAAAAATAAAAATGAAAGTTGCATCTAATTAAAAATGGAAGTTCAATCCAGAAACCACTATACTTTAACGATCTATTTGGAAATTAAATAAAAAAAGAAGTTTAATAGCAAAGTAAATTGAATCAAAATGAAAGTTGAATAAAAATAAAAATGAAAGTTGCATAAAATTAAAAATGGAAGTTCAATCCAAAAACCACTATACCTTAACGATCTATTTGGAAATTAAATAAAAAAGGAAGTTGAGTAGAAAAGAAACTTGAATGAAAAAGGAAGTTAAATAAAAATAAAAATGAGAGTTCCAGAAAATTAAATATGGAAGTTCAATACAGAAACCACCATACCATAACGATCTATTTGGAAATTAAATAAAAAATGAAGTTTAATAGAAAAGTAAATTGAATAAAAATGGAAGTTGAATAAAAATAAAAATGAAAGTTGCAGAAAATTAAACACGGAAGTTCAATCCAGAAACCACTATACCTTAACGATCTACTTGGAAATTAAATAAAAAATGAAGTTTAGTATAAAAGTAAATTGAATAAAAATGGAAGTTGAATAAAAATAAAAATGAAAGTCGCATAAAATTAAAGATGGAAATTAAATCCAGAAACCACTATACCTTAACGATCTATTTGGAAATTAAACAAAAAAGGAAGTTGAGCAGAAAAGAAACTTGAATAAAAAAGGAAGTTAAATAAAAATAATAATGGAAGTCGCAGAAAATTAAACACGGAAGTTCATTCAAGAAACCACTATACCTTAACGATCTATTTGGAAATTAAATAAACAAAGAACTTTAATAGGAAAGTAAATTGAATTAAAATGGAAGTAGAATAAAAATAAAAATAAAAGTTGCATAAAATTAAAAATGGAAGTTCAATCCAGAAACCACTATACCTTAACGATATATTTGGAAATTAAATAAAAAAAGGAAGTTTAATAGAAAAGTAAATTGAATAAAAATGGAAGTTGAATAAAAATAAAAATGAAAGTCGTAGAAAATTAATTATGGAAGTTCAATCCAAAAACCACTTTACCTTAACGATCTATTTGGAAATTAAATAAAAAAGGAAGTTTCATAGGAAAGTAAATTGAATGAAAATGGAAGTTGAATAAAATAAAAATGAAAGTTACATAAAATTAAAAATGGATGTTCAATCCAAAAACCACTATACCTTAACCATCAATTTGGAAATTAAATAAAAATGGAAGTTGAGTAGAAAAGAAAATGAATGAAAAGGAAGTTAAATAAAAATAAGATTGGAAGTTCATTCAAGAAACCACTATACTTTAACGATCGATATGGAAATTAAATAAAAAAGGAAGTTTAATAGAAAAGTAAATTGAATAAAAATGGAAGTTGAATAAAAATAAAAATGAAAGTCGTAGAAAATTAATTATGGAAGTTCAATCCAGAAACCACTTTACCTTAACGATCTATTTGGAAATTAAATAAAAAAGGAAGTTTCATAGGAAAGTAAATTGAAGGAAAATGGAAGTTGAATAAAATAAAAATGAAAGTTACATAAAATTAAAAATGGATGTTCAATCCAAAAACCACTATATCTTAACGATCAATTTGGAAATTAAATAAAAATGGAAGTTGAGTAGAAAAGAAATTGAATGAAGAGGAAGTTAAATAAAAAAAGATTGGAAGTTCATTCAAGAAACCACTATACCTTAACGATCGATATGGAAATTAAATAAAAAAGAAAGTTTAATAGAAAAGTAAATTGACTAAAAATGGAAGTAGAATAAAAATAAAAATGAAAGTTGCATAAAATTAAAAAGGGAAGTTCAATCTAGAAACCACTACACCTTAACGATCAATATGGAAATTAAAATAAAAAGGAAGTTTAATAGAAAAGTAAATTGAATAAAAATGGAAGTTGAATAAAAATAAAAATGAAACTTGCATAAAATTAAAAATGGAAGTTCAATCCAGAAACCACTATACCTTAACGATCTATTTGGAAAATAAATAAAAATGGAAGTTTAATAGGAAAGTAAATTGAATTAAAATGGAAGTAGAATAAAAATAAAAATGAAAGTTGCATAAAATTAAAAATGGAAATTCAATCCAGAAACCACTATACCTTAACAATCTATTTGGAAATTAAATAAAAAAGGAAATTTAATAGAAAAGTAAATTGAATAAAAATGAAAGTTGAATAAAAATAAAAATGAAAGTTGCATAAAATTAAAAATGGAAGTTCAATCCAAAAATCACTATACCTTAACGATATATTTGGAAATTAAATAAAAAAGGAAGTTGAGTAGAAAAGAAACTTGAATGAAAAAGGAGGTTAAAAAAAAATAAAAATGAAAGTTCCAGAAAATTAAATATGGAAGTTCAATACAGAAACCACTATACCTTAACGATCTATTTGGAAATTAAATAAAAAATAAAGTTTAATAGAAAAGTAAATTGAATAAAAATGGAAGTTGAATAAAAATAAAAATGAAAGTTGCAGAAAATTAAACATGGAAGTTCAATCTAGAAACCACTATACCTTAATGATCTGCTTGAAAATTAAATAAAAAATTAAGTTTAATAGAAAAGTAAATTGAATAAAAATTGAAGTTGAATAAAAATAAAAACGAAAGTCGCATAAAATTAAAGATGGAAGTTCATTCCAAAAACCACTATACCGTAACGATCTATTTGGAAATTAAATAAAAAAGGAAGTTGAGTAGAAAAGAAACTTGAATGAAAAAGGAAGTTAAAGAAAAATAATAATGGCAGTTGCAGAAAATTAAAAATGGAAGTTCATTCAAGAAACCACTATACCTCAACGATCTATTTGGAAATTAAATAAAAAAAGGAATTTTAATAGGAAAGTAAATTGAATTAAAATGGAAGTATAATAAAAATAAAAATGAAAGTTGCATAAAATTAAAAATGGAAGTTCAGTCCAGAAACCACTATACCTTAACGATCTATTTTGAAATTAAATAAAAAAGGAAGTTTAATAGAAAAGTAAATTGAATAAAAATGCAAGTTGAATAAAAATAAAAATGAAAGTTGCAGAAAATTAAATATGCAAGTTCAATCCAGAGACCACTTTACCTTAACGATCTATTTGGAAATTAAATAAAAAAAGAAGTTTAATAAGAAAGTAAATTAAATAAAAACGGAAGTTGAATAAAATAAAAATGAAAGTTGCATAAAATTAAAAATGGAAGTTCAATCCAAAAACCACTATACCTCAACGATCAATTTGGAAATTTAATAAAAATGGAAGTTGAGTAGAAAAGAAACTTGAATAGAAAAGGAAGTTAAATAAAAATAAAATTGGAAGTTCATTCAACAAACAATTATACCTTAACGATCTATATGGAAATTAAATAAAAAAGGAAGTTTAATAGAAAAGTAAATTGACTAAAAATGGAAGTAGAATAAAAATAAAAATGAAAGTTGCATAAAATTAAAAAGGGAAGTTCAATCCAGAAACCACTACACCTTAACGATCGATTTGGAAATTAAATAAAAAATGAAGTTTAATAGAAAAGTAAATTGAATAAAAATGGAAGTTGAATAAAAATAAAAATGAAACTTGCATAAAATTAAAAATGGAAGTTCAATCCAGAAACCACTATACCTTAACGATCTATTTGGAAATTAAATAAAAAATGAAGTTTAATCGAAAAGTTAATTGAATTAAAATGGAAGTAGAATAAAAATAAAAATGAAAGTTGCAGAAAATTAAATATGGAAGTTCAATCCAGAAACCACTATACCTTAACGATCTATTTGGAAATTAAATAAAAAAGGAAGTTTAATAGAAAAGTAAATTGAATAAAAATGGAAGTAGAATATAAATAAAAATGAAAGTCGCATAAAATTAAAAATGGATGTTCAATCCAGAAACCAATATACCTTAGCGATCTATTTGGAAATTAAATAAAAAAGGAAGTTTAATAGAAAAGAAAATTGAATAAAAATGGAAGTAGAATAAAAATAAAAATGAAAGTTGCAGAAAATTAAAAATGGCAGTTCATTCAAGAAAGCACTATACCTTAACGATCTATTTGGAAATTAAGTAAAAAAGGAAGTTTAATAGAAAAGTAAATCGATTAAAAATGGAAGTTGAATAAAAATAAAAAGGAAAGTTGCATAAAATTAAAAGTGGAAGTTCAACGCAGAAACCACTATACCTTAACAATCTATTTGGAAATTAAATAAAAAAGGAAGTTTAATAGAAAAGTAAATTGAATAAAAATGGATCTATTTGGAAATTAAAATGGTTTCTGGATTGAACTTCCATTTTTAATTTTATGCAACTTTCATTTTTATTTTTATTTTACTTCAATTTTTAATCAATTTACTTTTCTATTAAACTTCCTTTTTTATTTAATTTTCCAAATAGATCAGTAAAGTATAGTGGTTTCTGGAATGAACTTCCATTTTTAATTTTCTGCAACTTCCATTTTTATTTTTTTTAACTTCCTTTTTTATTCAAGATTCTTTTCTACTCAACTTCCTTTTTTATTTAATTTCCAAATAGATCGTTAAGGTATAGTGGTTTTTGGATTGAACTTCCATTTTTAATTTTTGCAACTTTCATTTTTATTTTTGTTCAACTTCCATTTTTATTCAATTTACTTTTCTATTAAACTTCCTTTTTTATTTAATTTCCAAATAGATCGTTAAGGTAAAATGGTTTCTGGATTGAACTTCCATATTTAATTTTCTGCAACTTTCATTTTTAATTTTATTCAACTTCCATTTTTATTCAATTTACTTTTCTGTTAAACTTCTTTTTTTATTTAATTTCCAAATAGATCGTTAAGGTATAGTGGTATCTGGAATGAACTTCCAGTTTTAATTTTATGCAACTTTCATTTTTATTTTTATTCTACTTCCATTTTAATTCAATTTACTTTCCTATTAAACTTCCTTTTTTATTTAATTTCCAACTAGATCGCCAAGGTATAGTGGTTTCTAGATTGAACTTCCATTTTTAATTTTATGCAACTTTCATTTTTATTTATATTCTACTTCCATTTTTATTCAATTTACTTTTCTATTAAACTTCATTTTTTATTTAATTTCCAAATAGATCGTTAAGGTATAGTGGTTTCTGGAATGAACTTCCATTTCTAATTTTCTGCAACTTCCATTTTTATTTTTATTTAACTTCCTTTTTTATTCAAGTTTCTTTTCTACTCAACTTCCTTTTTTATTTAATTTCCAAATAGATCGTTAAGGTATAGTGGTTTTTGGATTGAACTTCCATTTTTAATTTTATGCAACTTTCATTTTTTTTTTATTCAACTACCATTTTTATTCAATTTACTTTTCTATTAAACTTCCTTTTTTATTTAATTTCCAAATAGATCGTTAAGGTAAAGTGGTTTCTTGATTTAACTTCCATATTTAGTTTTCTGCAACTTTCATTTTTATTTTTAATCAACTTCCATATTTATTCAATTTACTTTTCTATTAAACTTCCTTTTTTATTTAATTTCCAAATAGATCGTTAAGGTATAGTGGTTTCTGGATTGAACTTCCAATTTTAGTTTCATGCAACTTTCATTTTTATTTTTATTCTACTTCCATTTTAATTCAATTAACTTTCCTACTAAACTTCCTTTTTTATTTAATTTCCAAATAAATCGTTAAGGTATAGTGGTTTTTGGATTGAACTTTCATTTTTAATTTTATGCAACTTTCATTTTTATTCAATTTACTTTTCTATTAAACTTCCTTTTTTATTTAATTTCCAAATAGATCGTTAAGGCATAGTGGTTTCTGGATTGAACTTCCATATTTGATTTTCTGCAACTTTCATTTTTATTTTTATTCAACTTCCATTTTTATTCAATTTACTTTTCTATTAAACTTCATTTTTTATTTAATTTCCAAATAGATCGTTAAGGTATAGCGGTTTCTGGATTGAACTTCCATTTTTAATTTTATGCAATTTTCATTTTTATTTTTATTCTACTTCCATTTTAATTCAATTTACTTTCCTATTAAACTTCCTTTTTTATTTAATTTCCAAGTAGATTGTTAAGGTATAGTGGTTTCTGGATAGAACTTTCATTTTTAATTTTATGCAACTTTCATTTTTAATTTTATTCTACTGCCATTTTTAATCAATTTACTTTTCTATTAAACTGCTTTTTTATTTAATTGCCAAACAGATCGTTAAGGTATAGTGGTTTCTGGAATGAACTTCCATTTTCAATTTTATGCAACTTTCATTTTTATTTACATTCTACTTCCATTTTTATTCAATTTACTTTTCTATTAAACTTCCTTTTTTATTTAATTTCCAAATAGATCGTTAAGGTAAAGTGGTTTCCTGATTTAACTTCCATATTTAATTTTCTGTAACTTTCATTTTTATTTTTATTCAACTTCCATATTTATTCAATTTACTTTTCTGTTAAACTTCCTTTTTTATTTAATTTCCAAATAGATCGTTAAGGTATAGTGGTTTCTGGATTGAACTTCCAATTTTAGTTTTATGCAACTTTCATTTTTATTTTCATTGTACTTCCATTTTAATTCAATTAACTTTCCTATTAAACTTCCTTTTTTATTTAATTTCCAAATAGATCGTTAAGGTAAAATGGTTTCTTGATTTAACTTCCATATTTAATTTTCTGCAACTTTCATTTTTATTTTTATTCAACTTCCATATTTATTCAATTTACTTTTCTATTAAACTTCCTTTTTTATTTAATTTTCAAATAGATCGTTAAGATATAGTGGTTTCTGGATTGAACTTCCAATTTTAGTTTTATGCAACTTTCATTTTTATTTTTATTGTACTTCCATTTTAATTCAATTAACTTTCCTATTAAACTTCCTTTTTTATTTAATTTCCAAATAAATCGTTAAGGTATAGTGGTTTTTGGATTGAACTTCCATTTTTAATTTTATGCAACTTTCATTTTTATTTTTATTGAACTTCCTTTTTTATTCAATTTACTTTTCTATTAAACTTCCTTTTTTATTTAATTTCCAAATAGATCGTTAAGGTATAGTGGTTTCTGGATTGAACTTTCATATTTAATTTTCTGCAACTTTCATTTTTATTTTTATTCAACTTCCATTTTTATTCAATTTAATTTTCTATTAAACTTCCTTTTTTATTTAATTTCCAAATAGATCGTTAAGGTATAGTGGTTTCTAGATTGAACATCCATTTTTAATTTTATGCAACTTTCATTTTTATTTTTATTCTACTTCCATTTTAATTCAATTTGCTTTCCTATTAAACTTCCTTTTTTATTTAATTTCCAAGTAGATTGTTAAGGTATAGTGGTTTCTGGATAGAACTTCCATTTTTAATTTTATGCAACTTTCATTTTTATTTTTATTCTACTTCCATTTTTAATCAACTTACTTTTCTATTAAACTTCATTTTTTATTTAATTTCCAAATAGATCATTAAGGCATAGCGGTTTCTGGAATGAACTTCAATTTTTAATTTTCTGCAACTTTCATTTTTATTTTTATTTAACTTACTTTTTTATTCAAGTTTCTTTTCTACTCAACTTCCTTTTTTATTTAATTTCCAAATAGATCGTTAAGGTATAGTGGTTTTTGGATTGAACTTCCATTTTTAATTTTATGCAACTTTCATTTTTACTTTTGTTCAACTTCCATTTTTATTCAATTTACTTTTCTATTAAACTTCCTTTTTTTATTTAATTTCCAAATAGATCGTTAAGGTATAGTGGTTTCTGGATTGAACTTCCGTTTTTAATTTTATGCAACTTTCATTTTTATTTTTATTCTACTTCCATTTTAATTCAATTTACTATCCTATTAAACTTCCTTTTTTATTTAATTTCCAAGTAGATTGTTAAGGTATAGTGGTTTCTGGATTGAACTTCCATTTTTAATTTTATGCAACTTTCATTTTTATTTTTATTTTACTTCAATTTTTAATCAATTTACTTTTCTATTAAATTTCCTTTTTTTATTTAATTTCCAAATACATCCTTAAGGTATAGTGGTTTCTGGAATGAACTTCCATTTTTAATTTTCTACAACTTCCATTTTTATTTTTATTTAACTTCCTTTTTTATTCTAGATTCTTTTCTACTCAACTTCCTTTTTTATTTAATTTCCAAACAGATCGTTAAGGTATGGTGGTTTTTGGATTGAACTTCCATTTTTAATTTTATGCAACTTTCATTTTTATTTTTATTCAACTTCCATTTTTATTCAATTTACTTTTCCATTAAACTTCATTTTTTATTTAATTTCCAAATAGATCGCTAAGGTATAGTGGTTTTTGGATTGAACTTCCATTTTTAATTTTATTCAACTTTCATTTTTATTTATATTCTACTTCAATTTTTATTCAATTTACTTTTCTATTAAATTTCCTTTTCTATTTAATTTCCAAATAGAACGTTAAGGTATAGTGGTTTCTGGAATGAACTTCCATTTTTAATTTTCTGCAACTTCCATTTTTATTTTTATTTAACTTCCTTTTTTATTCAAGTTTCTTTTCTACTCAACTTCCTTTTTTATTTAATTTGCAAATAGATCGTTAAGGTATAGTGGTTTTTGGATTTAACTTTCATTTTTAATTTTATACAACTTTCATTTTTATTTTTATTCAACTACCATTTTTATTCAATTTACTTTTCTATTAAACTACCTTTTTTATTTAATTTCCAACTAGATCGTGAAGGTATAGTGGTTTTTGGATTGAACTTCCATTTTTAATTTTATGCGACTTTCATTTTTATTTTTATTCAATTTACTTTTCTATTAAACTTCCTTTTTTATTTAATTTCCAAATAGATCGTTAAGGTAAAGTGGTTTCTGGATTTCACTTCCACATTAAATTTTCTGCAACTTTCATTTTTATTTTAATTCAACTTCCATATTTCTTCAATTTACTTTTCTATTAAACTTCCTTTTTTATTTAATTTCCAAATAGATCGTTAAGGTATAGTGGTTTCTGGATTGAACTTCCAATTTTAGTTTTATGCAACTTTCATTTTTATTTTTATTCTAATTCCATTTTAATTCAATTAACTTTCCTATTAAACTTCTTTTTTTATTAATTTCCAAATAGATCGTTAAGGTAAAGTGGTTTCTTGATTTAACGTCCATAATTAATTTTCTGCAACTTTCACTTTTATTTTTATTCAACTTCGATATTTATTCAATTTACTTTTCTATTAAACTTTCTTTTTTATTTAATTTCCAAATAGATCGTTAAGGTACAGTGGTTTCTATATTGAACTTCCAATTTTAGTTTTATGCAACTTTCATTTTTATTTTTATTCTACTTCCATTTTAATTCAATTAACTTTCCTATTAAACTTCCTTTTTTATTTAATTTCCAAATAAATCGTTAAGGTATAGTGGTTTTTGGATTGAACTTCCAATTTTAATTTTATGCAACTTTCATTTTTATTTTTATTCTACTTCCATTTTTAATCAATTTACTTTTCTATTAAACTTCCTTTTTTATTTAATTTCCAAATAGATCATTAAGGTATAGTGGTTTCTGGAATGAACTTCCATTTTTAATTTTCTGCAACTTCCATTTTTATTTTTATTTAACTTCCTTTTTTATTCAAGTTTCTTTTCTACTCAACTTCCTTTTTTATTTAATTTCCAAAAAGATCGTTAAGGTATAGTGGTTTTGGGATTGAACTTCCATTTTTAATTTTATACAACTTTCATTTTCATTTTTTTTCAACTACCATTTTTATTCAATTTACTTTTCTATTAAACTTGCTTTTTTATTTAATTTCCAAATTGATCGTTAAGGTATAGTGGTTTCTGGATTGAACTTCCAATTTTAGATTTATGCAACTTTCATTTTTATTTTTATTCTACTTCCATTTTAATTCAATTAACTTTCCTATTAAACTTCCTTTTTTATTTAATTTCCAAATAGATCATATAGCGATCCCGGGTTTTACCCTTGTTGTACAGTGATCCGGACTTGTGTCCGAGGATGTTGGTAGTTGTTTATTATCTTGTTTACATCCTTTTTACTTTGTATATTGAGTTATGGGTTGTGTTGGGCAGGTTTGTTACAGGTTGGTTGTGTTTGGGAGCCTAGTGTTGCTGCCCAGATTTTTGGACCTTCGCTCGAGCGAGGAGCGGTCGCTCGAGCGAGAGTTGAGTTCGTGTCTGGTTCTGGACCTGAGAGTTGCCATTCTTGGCTCGAGCGAGCTTCCTTCGCTCGAACGGTCTGGGTTTTTCTTCACTCGATCGAGAACATCTTGGCTCGAGCGAGAGTTTTCTGTGTCTGGTCGCTCGAGCGACGAAGGCTTCGCTCGAGCGAGCGTGTTTTATATCAGCGGACAGCAGCGATTTTGAACTTCAGTTTTTCACTTCTTTTTTTGATCAAAACCTAAATCCGAGACCCTCTCACTCTAAACTTACACTCTCTCTAAGATTTGATCTCCCTAGGGTGTGAATCTAGCCTAGGGCCTTTGTTAAAAAGATAGAGGGTGTTGAGAGCTTTGATTTAATCTGAAAAAGTTTGGATTTGGAGCAAGTTGATCTTTGGGTCTTCATCTCCTTTTTGGCTAAAACTTCAAGGTAGGGATATCCTACTCCTCTCTATGGGTTTTGTCTTTAAATTTTGGTATTTTGAGATGTTGGGCTTGGTTTGGTAATTTTGTGAAAGTTTGGGGCTTTTGTGTAATTTTACAAAAGTTGGGGTTTTATTCATAATAAACCTAGAAGCATGTGTGGAATAGAGAAATGGACTTATTGTTGAATCATTGATGAAAATGGGACCTAAGGGTTGGAAATGGTAATTATGGAAAATGGCCTAATTACATTGTTTAATTAATTTGGGATAATTAATTGGGAGAAGTGAGGAAATGAAATGTTGATTGAATATCCATTTGTGCATTTATTTTCTGTTTAGAAATATCTTCTTTAGGCTATCGGTGGAGGATAGTCGTGATTGTTGTAGACAATGCATGATGATTAGGCAAACGAAAACTAATCAATGGAATGTGTCATGGAATTTGACGGTTGATAGAATACATTAACTGTATGTATTGGGTGATTGTATATAGAACTAATGTGTTTGTATACGTTATGTGTAGAAGAGGAGATGGGGGATGTACTCCGCGGTTTAGGGGAAGATAGGGGATGTACCTCTAAACCGGATAGTGTTGGGAGAAGATAGGGGATGAACTCCGTAGATACAGCTCATATGCTTGTCTAGAGAAGTGAAGATAGAGCTTATATGCTTATCTTGTGAAATGTGGATGTAGCTCATATGCTTATCTGAATGTGGGATATTGTTGTTATATATATCTGTTGAGAATGTGGATATAGCCTATATGCTTATCTGTAAATGTGGGATATAGTTTTTATACTTATCTGTTGAAATGATGATAGAGCTGACATGCTTATCTGTTGAAAAGGGGAAAATGTAAAGTAACTTGGACTCTTAAGTCGTGTGACATAAAATGTGATTTATGTGAATGTATCAGTGTTAGCCATCTATCAATTGCTAATATTTTAGTCAATGTCCATGGTTGGTTTAGTGTATTTCTACTGGGCTGTGGCTCACCCTATATGGGAATATCATTTTCAGGTACAGGCAGCATGCCACCTCCAAGGACATAGCTTGGAAGGCTAGGGGCGGACATACTTTTGTCGCTTTACTTTTTGATGTATTACATGTAACTTCAAGCCAAGGGCTTAATGTGTAAACGAGTTAGTACTCTTTTGTTGTAACCAAGTGTTAACTTGGAAAACTGTAAGCCCGTAGGGCATTTTGTTTTGATGTTAACATGTAATACTTATGTAATGAGACTCTAATGAATAAAAGAATGTGGTTAGTTTATATGTCAATGCATGTCTTATTGATGGGTTTAATGTTATTATTTTGAGGACGTTACAACTTGGTATCAGAGCGTACCGGGTTCGAATACTTTGGGTATGTGGGAAGTGATTAGGATCACAATGGGTTTGTCTCGCTTGATAGAGACTTAGATGTAGTATCATATGCTATGTGCTTAATTGATAACATGCTTATGTGACTATGTGGGTATGGGATTTGATTTCTAGGATGTTGATTGGATCCTTGAGTTTCTGGGAGTCTTGTTGGAAAAGCACTTGATCAATGCTGTTTCTAACCGGAACTCTAGTAACGTCTCGGGACTATCATTATCTGGAAATGAAATTCGTAAGTGCTTATGTGTTTATGTGCTTATGTGGAGTGAATTACAGTTGTTCATGCATTAGGACGTGAGTGTTTAGTTTCGGCACATTTATGAATGTGCTAACGTTCTGTGTTGCCTTTATTAGGATGTCAGGATGAGGAAGAGGAGCTAGGCGTGGTAGACCTGCAAGGCAGGAAGTACCGTTACCGGAGGAGGTTCCGGCAGTACAGGAGGGAGTTGGCCAGGCCAATGTGGCCGAGCCAGTGGGTCAGCAGGCTATGGGTGCCTTGGCCAGAGAGATAGCAGGAGCTTTGGGTATTCTTAGAGCTGGGAATCAGGCATCTGAGACAGGGCCTTCTTTCTTGAAGAGGGAGTTTTTCCGGTCTAATCCGGATGAGTTCGTTGGGGATCCGAGGGAGCCACTGAAGGCTGATGAGTGGCTAGAGCAAATGAGTAAGACGTTCGAGATGCTGGGCATCGAGGACGGAGCACTGAAAGTGACCTTGGCATCCTTCCAGCTGAAGGGAGATGCGGGTCAATGGTGGAAGTATGAGAAGGCTCGTGTTGGTGGTACTTGGGAGGCGTTTGTGAATGCTTTTCAGGAGAGGTTTTTGTCTGCAGCAGCTAGGGAGAAGCTGAGGGACCAGTTCAGCCGGCTTAAACAGCAGGGCTTGTCAGTGGCCGAGTTTGAGGCTACTTTTACCAGTCTGTCCAGGTTTGCACCAGAACTGGTGGCGTCTGAGGAACGCCGTTGCTATGAGTTTGAGCGGAAGTTGAGGCGGGGCCTCAAGTTGAGAGTTGGTGGGTCTTATATCCAAGAGTATAGGCACTTGGTAGATGTTGCTGCTCATATGGAAATTATGATGCAGGAAGAGGAGGAAGAACAGAGGGGCTCCAAGAGGAGCCAGGATGGTCAGAGTGATGGCAGGAGACAGAAGGGTTATAACCCTCAGCAGTCTCAGGGAGCAGTCTCTAGATCGACCTTTCCAGTGCCGAGTGCAGGCTCGGGGAGAGGCAATCAGGGAGAGTTTACTTGTTACAAGTGTGGCCAGCTAGGTCACAAGGCTTCTGTTTGCCCGCAGAAGGGTGGGGGTCAGAAAGCTGCTTCTTCTTCAGCTAGACCGCAGAGTCAGAGTTTGGGCAGGGGGCAGCCCTTGTCTTGTTATCAGTGTGGACAGCCTGGGCACCTGAAGAGGTTTTGCCCGCAGTTGAGTGCCACTTCGGGAGCGTCTGGTTCTAAGCAGACGCAGGGTTTTCAGTCAGCTCAGTCTGTGCAGGCCTCGAGGGCCAATCCGAGAGTTTCGTCATCCTAGTCTGTGCAGCAGTCTTTTGCTCTGAGAGGTGAGCAGGTAGACCAGGGACTTACGGGGCGCGTGTATGCTGTTACCGCGCAGGATTTGGTACCGGCTCCATCAGTAGTGAGAGGTACTTTTCTGTTTTGCAACTCGGTTGCTAATGTGTTGATAGACACAGGTGCATCTCATTCTTTTGTATCTGCTGCATTTGCATCTGTTTTGGAATTGGAGTTAGCACAGTTAGCATCTCCTATTTGTGTGGTATCGCCTTTGGGTGGTGAGTTGGTTCTGAAACAGGGTGTTAGAGGATGTGATATAGAGGTCGCCGACTATAGGCTTCCTTTTCCGTTTGTTGTCATGCCCATGAAGGGTTTTGATGTTATTTTGGGAATGGACTGGCTATCGTCATACCGGGCTGTTATTGATTGCTACCGCCAGAGGGTCACGTTATGTACCTTGAGCGGGGAGTGGTTCCATTTCTTGGGAGACCGGGTTGGTAGTGTTTTGCCACCGGGGTATGATTCGCGAGGGCGAAGTGAGCTTAGTGGTCTACTTGCTAGCTTTGAGAGTGGTGAGTATAGTGAGACCCAGATTGTGTTGCCGAGGGTGGTTTGTGAGTATTCGGATGTCTTTCCCGAAGATCTTGTTAGTTTGCCACCTCGCCGAGAGATAGAGTTCTCTATTGATCTAGTGCCCGGCACGGCGCCGATTTCTATGGCACCTTACCGTTTTGCTCCAGCAGAGTTGGTGGAGTTGAAAGTTCAGCTCCAGGAATTGCTAGATAAGGGCTTTGTTCGCCCTAGTGTTTCACCGTGGGGAGCACCGGCCCTCTTTGTTAAAAAGAAAGATGGTGCCTTAAGATTGTGTATTGACTACCGGAAGTTGAATCGGGCTACGGTTAAGAATAAGTACCCTATGCCCCGTATAGATGATTTGTTTGACCAGTTGAAGGGTTCCCGTTGTTTCTCTAAAATAGACTTGAGATCGGGTTACCACCAGTTGAGGGTCAGGGAGGAGGATATTCCTAAGACGGCATTCCGTACGCGGTATGGCCATTACGAGTTTCTGGTGATGCCATTCGGGCTTACCAATGCACCGGCAGTCTTTATGGACTTGATGAACCGGATTTTCCGAGAGTTCTTAGACCGATTTGTGGTTGTCTTCGTGGACGACATTCTTATTTATTCGTCTTCTGAGGAGAAGCATGAGGCACACTTGAGAGTGGTGCTTGAGTTACTTAGAGCCTATAGGCTGTATGCCAAGTTTGGGAAGTGTGAGTTTTGGTTGAGGGAAGTCAAATTCTTAGGCCACGTGGTATCCGGGGAAGGGGTGTCAGTTGATACATCCAAGGTTGAGGCAGTGCAAGATTGGGCACAGCCTAAGAGTGTGTTTGAGATCCGTAGTTTTCTGGGATTGGCTGGGTATTACCATCGTTTTGTGAAAGATTTCTCCAGGTTAGCGTCACCGTTGACTAGACTGACTCGGAAAGGAGTCAAGTTTGTGTGGAGTGAGACTTGTGAAAAGTCGTTCCAAGAGCTGAAAGTTAGATTGACCACCGCTCCGGTGTTGATTATTCCGGAGAGAGGGTTGGGTTACGCGGTTTATTGTGATGCCTCACGAGAGGGTTTGGGTTGTGTGTTGATGCAAGAGGGGAAAGTGATAGCTTATGGCTCACGTCAGTTGAAAATACACGAGAAGAATTACCCCACACACGACTTAGAGTTAGCAGCTGTGATCTTTGCCTTGAAAATCTGGAGGCACTACCTTTATGGTGAGAAGTTCGAGGTGTTCTCGGACCACAAGAGTTTGAAGTACCTGTTTACACAGAGAGACTTGAATCTGAGGCAGAGGAGATGGATGGAGTTCATCGAGGATTATGATTTTGAGTTGCATTATCATCCGGGAAAGGCCAATGTTGTGGCCGATGCCCTTAGTAGGAAATCCATTGGTGATGTAGCTAGTATAGCCAACCGGGAATGGGAGATGTTGGGTGCACTTGGCGAGTTTGATTTGCTACTGGGCGAATCTGTTGAGGCTGCGGCCTTGTTTTCTGTTGTTGCGCAGCCTACACTTGTGACACGAGTGTTAGAGGCACAGGGAGGTGACCTTGAGGTAGAATCCCTCCGAGAGAAGATCTCCAGTGGGAAGGTTGAGAAGGGTTTGACGGTGTATCCCGACTTGAGTGTGAGATACCGAGACCGTTTGTTTGTACCAGAGTCTTACCGAGAGGAGGTACTCCGAGAGTTCCATCATTCGCGCCTTGCGGTGCATCCGGGAGGTACTAAGATGTATCAGGATTTGGGTCGCCAGTTTTGGTGGCGGGGTATGAAGAGAGATGTGGTTGTTTTCGTATCGAAGTGCCTTACTTGCCAGCAAGTGAAGGCCGAGCATCAGAGGCCAGCGGGTTTGTTGCAACCCTTGCCTATTGCCGAGTGGAAGTGGGAGCATGTCACTATGGACTTCGTTGTAGGTCTTCTGAGGACTCAACGGGGTAGTGATGCTATTTGGGTGGTTGTAGACCGGTTGACTAAGTCGGCGCACTTTATTCCTATGCGCGTGAGAGATTCGGTAGATCATCTTGCCGACTTGTATATTCGGGACGTAGTGAGATTGCATGGGGTCCCAGTGACGATCGTCTCAGATAGAGATCCTTGTTTTACTGCTAGGTTGTGGCAGAGTTTGCAGAGTGCCTTGGGCACTAAGTTGACCTTTAGTACGGCTTATCATCCTCAGACTGACGGGCAGTCCGAGCGTACTATTCAGATCCTCGAGGATATGCTTCGGGGTTGTGTCCTGGACTTCAGTGGGACGTGGGAGAGCCACTTGCCCTTGGTAGAGTTTGCCTACAACAACAGTTTTCAGTCTAGTATCGGTATGGCACCGTTTGAGGCCTTGTATGGCCGACCGTGTAGGTCTCCAGTTTGTTGGGCCGAGGTGGGTGATGCACCTTTGTTGGGTCCGGAGTTGGTTAGGGAGACAACGGAGAAAGTTGAGCTTATCCGTAGGAGGCTTGTTACAGCCCAGAGTCGCCAAAAGAGTTATGCCGACTGTAGGAGGAGGCCTTTGGCGTTTGAGGTAGGTGATCATGTCTTTCTGAAGATATCACCTAGGCGAGGTTTGATGAGGTTTGGGAAGAGTGGGAAGTTATCCCCTCGGTTTATTGGTCCTTTTGAGATCCTTGAGAGGATTGGCGAGGTTGCTTATCGATTAGCCTTACCACCGCAGTTATCCGGAGTGCATGACGTGTTTCATGTGAGTATGCTTCGGAAGTATGAGCCAGATCCATCACATGTGTTGGATTGGACCGATTTAGAGGTGGATGAGGATGCCTCGTATGAGGAGAGACCGGTTCGGGTCTTGGATAGGCGGGATCAGGTCCTGCGTGGCAAGACTATTCCTTTGGTGAAAGTCTTGTGGAAACATCACGGAGTGGAGGAAGCCACTTGGGAACGTGAGTTGGAAGTCCGCGAAAAACATCCGGACTTGTTTATTGATGTGTAATCTTGTATTTAAATTTTTAAACTATTGTTGAACTTAAGAGCTTTTATATATGTCTTAAGTTGTGAAACATTGAAAATGTTTTGGTTATTGGAAGTATGTTTTGGAACTTGCCTCATATGGAAGTTGAATGTGACACTATATGTGTTGGTTATATTGTTGAAATTGGAAAGATAATGCATAATGTTGATGCATGTTGAAAGTACATATGTTGTTTACATATTGTGAAATGTCTCTTGTTAAAGGGATGGGATGACCGGTAATGGGTCGAATTGTTGAATGTTAGAATTGTAACATTGTTTAAAATGGAGGAAAAACCTGTTTTTGAAAAACTTGTGCTTAATTTCGGGGGCGAAATTCTTTAAGGGGGGGAGGTTATAGCGATCCCGGGTTTTACCCTTATTGTACAGTGATCCGGACTTGTGTCCGAGGATGTTGGTAGTTGTTTATTATCTTGTTTACATCCTTTTTACTTTGTATATTGAGTTATGGGTTGTGTTGGGCAGGTTTGTTACAGGTTGGTTGTGTTTGGGAGCCTAGTGTTGCTGCCCAGATTTTTGGACCTTCGCTCGAGCGAGGAGCGGTCGCTCGAGCGAGAGTTGAGTTCGTGTCTGGTTCTGGACCTGAGAGTTGCCATTCTTGGCTCGAGCGAGCTTCCTTCGCTCGAACGGTCTGGGTTTTTCTTCGCTCGATCGAGAACATCTTGGCTCGAGCGAGAGTTTTCTGTGTCTGGTCGCTCGAGCGACGAAGGCTTCGCTCGAGCGAGCGTGTTTTATATCAGCGGACAGCAGCGATTTTGAACTTCAGTTTTTCACTTCTTTTTTTGATCAAAACCTAAATCCGAGACCCTCTCACTCTAAACTTACACTCTCTCTAAGATTTGATCTCCCTAGGGTGTGAATCTAGCCTAGGGCCTTTGTTAAAAAGATAGAGGGTGTTGAGAGCTTTGATTTAATCTGAAAAAGTTTGGATTTGGAGCAAGTTGATCTTTGGGTCTTCATCTCCTTTTTGGCTAAAACTTCAAGGTAGGGATATCCTACTCCTCTCTATGGGTTTTGTCTTTAAATTTTGGTATTTTGAGATGTTGGGCTTGGTTTGGTAATTTTGTGAAAGTTTGGGGCTTTTGTGTAATTTTACAAAAGTTGGGGTTTTATTCATAATAAACCTAGAAGCATGTGTGGAATAGAGAAATGGACTTATTGTTGAATCATTGATGAAAATGGGACCTAAGGGTTGGAAATGGTAATTATGGAAGATGGCCTAATTACATTGTTTAATTAATTTGGGATAATTAATTGGGAGAAGTGAGGAAATGAAATGTTGATTGAATATCCATTTGTGCATTTATTTTCTGTTTAGAAATATCTGCTTTGGGCTATCGGTGGAGGATAGTCGTGATTGTTGTAGACAATGCATGATGATTAGGCAAACGAAAACTAATCAATGGAATGTGTCATGGAATTTGACGGTTGATAGAATACATTAACTGTATGTATTGGGTGATTGTATATAGAACTAATGTGTTTGTATACGTTATGTGTAGAGGAGGAGATGGGGGATGTACTCCGCGGTTTAGGGGAAGATAGGGGATGTACCTCTAAACCGGATAGTGTTGGGAGAAGATAGGGGATGAACTCCGTAGATACAGCTCATATGCTTGTCTAGAGAAGTGAAGATAGAGCTTATATGCTTATCTTGTGAAATGTGGATGTAGCTCATATGCTTATCTGAATGTGGGATATTGTTGTTATATATATCTGTTGAGAATGTGGATATAGCCTATATGCTTATCTGTAAATGTGGGATATAGTTTTTATACTTATCTGTTGAAATGATGATAGAGCTGACATGCTTATCTGTTGAAAAGGGGAAAATGTAAAGTAACTTGGACTCTTAAGTCGTGTGACATAAAATGTGATTTATGTGAATGTATCAGTGTTAGCCATCTATCAATTGCTAATATTTTAGTCAATGTCCATGGTTGGTTTAGTGTATTTCTACTGGGCTGTGGCTCACCCTATATGGGAATATCATTTTCAGGTACAGGCAGCATGCCACCTCTAAGGACATAGCTTGGAAGGCTAGGGGCGGACATACTTTTGTCGCTTTACTTTTTGATGTATTACATGTAACTTCAAGCCAAGGGCTTAATGTGTAAACGAGTTAGTACTCTTTTGTTGTAACCAAGTGTTAACTTAGAAAGCTGTAAGCCCGTAGGGCATTTTGTTTTGATGTTAACATGTAATACTTATGTAATGAGACTCTAATGAATAAAAGAATGTGGTTAGTTTATATGTCAATGCATGTCTTATTGATGGGTTTAATGTTATTATTTTGAGGACGTTACAGATCATTAAGGTATAGTGGTTTCTGGAATGAACTTCCATTTTTAAGTTTCTGCAACTTCCATTTTTATTTTTATTTAACTTCCTTTTTTATTCAAGTTTCTTTTCTACTCAATTTCCTTTTTTATTTAATTTCCAAATAGATCGTTAAGGTATAGTGGTTTTCGGATTGAACTTCCTTTTTTAATTTTATGCAACTTTCATTTTTATTTTTGTTCAACTTCCATTTTTATTCAATTTACTTTTCTATTAAACTTCTTTTTTTATTTAATTTCCAAATAGATCGTTAAGGTATAGTGGTTTCTGGATTGAACTTCCATTTTTAATTTTGAGCAACTTTCATTTTTATTTTTATTCTACTTCCATTTTAATTCAATTTACTTTCCTATTAAACTTCATTTTTTATTTAATTTCCATGTAGATCGTTAAGGTATAGTGGTTTCTGGATTGAACTTCCATTTTTAATTTTATGCAACTTACATTTTTATTTTTATTTTACTTCAATTTTTAATCAATTTACTTTTCTATTAAACTTCCTTTTTTATTTAATTTCCAAATAGATCGTTAAGGTATAGTTGTTTCTGGATTGAACTTCAAATTTTAGTTTTATGCAACTTTCATTTTTATTTTTATTCAACTTCCATTTTTAATCAATTTACTTTCGTATTAAACTTCCTTTTTTATTTAATTTCCAAATAGATCACTAAGGTATAGTGGTTTCTGGATTGAACTTCCATTTTTAATTTTATGCAACTTTCATTTTTATTTTTATTCTACTTCCATTTCAATTCAATTTACTTTCCTATTAAACTTCCTTTTTTATTTAATTTTCAAGTTGATCGTTATGCTATAGTGGTTTCTGGATAGAACTTCTATTTTTAATTTTATGCAACATTCATTTTTATTTTTATTCTACTTCCATTTTTAATCAATTTACTTTTCTGTTAAACTTCCTTTTTTATTTAATTTCCAAATAGATCATTAAGGTATAGTGATTTCTGGAATGAACTTCCATTTTTAATTTTCTGCAACTTCCATTTTTATTTTTATTTAACTTACTTTTTTATTCAAGTTTCTTTTCTACTCAACTTCCTTTTTTATTTAATTTCCAAATAGATCGTTAAGGTATAGTGGTTTTTGGATTGAACTTCCATTTTTTATTTTGTGCAACTTTCATTTTTATTTTTATTAACCTTCCATTTTTATTTAATTTACTTTTCTGTTAAACTTGCTTTTTTATTTAATTTCCAAATAGATCGTTAAGGTATAATGGTTTCTGGATTGAACTTCCATTTTTAATTTTATGCAACTTTCATTTTTATTTTTATTCTACTTCGATTTTAATTCAATTTACTTTCCTATTAAACTTCCTTTTTTATTTAATTTCCAAGTAGATCGTTAAGCTATAGTGGTTTCTGGATAGAACTTCTATTTTTAATTTTATACAACTTTCATTTTTATTTTTATTCTACTTCCATTTTTAATCAGTTTACTTTTTTGTTAAACTTCCTTTTTTATTTAATTTCCAAATAGATCATTAAGGTATAGTGGTTTCTGGAATGAACTTCCATTTTTAATTTTCTGCAACTTCCATTTTTATTTTTATTTAACTTACTTTTTTATTCAAGTTTCTTTTCTACTTAACTTCTTTTTTTATTTAATTTCCAAATAAATCGTTAAGGTATAGTGGTTTTTGGATTGAACTTCCATTTTTAATTTTATACAACTTTCATTTTTATTTTTATTCAACTTCCATTTTTATTTAATTTACTTTTCTATTAAACTTCCTTTTTTATTTAATTTCCAAATAGATCGTTAAGGTATAATGGTTTCTGGATTGAACTTCCATTTTTAATTTTATGCAACTTTCATTTTTATTTTTATTCTACTTCCATTTTAATTCAATTTACTATCTTATTAAACTTCATTTTTTATTTAATTTCCAAGTAGATCGTTAAGGTATAGTGGTTTCTGGATTGAACTTCTATTTTTAATTTTATGCAACTTTCATTTTTATTTTTATTTTACTTCAATTTTTAATCAATTTACTTTTCTATTAAACTTCCTTTTTTATTTAATTTCCAAATAGATCGTTAAGGTATAGTGGTTTCTGGAATGAACTTCTATTTTTAATTTTCTGCAACTTCCATTTTTATTTTTATTTAACTTCTTTTTTTATTCTAAATTCTTTTCTACTCAACTTCCTTTTTTATTTAATTTCCAAATAGATCGTTAAGGTATAGTGGTTTTTGGATTGAACTTCCATTTTTAATTTTATGCAACTTTCATTTTTATTTTTATTCAACTTCCATTTTTATTCAATTTACTTTTTTATTAAACTTTCTTTTTTATTTAATTTCCAAATAGATCGCTAAGGTATAGTGGTTTCTGGATTGAACTTTCCTTTTTAATGTCACGCCCTCAAAATATTACATATATCCATCATTTTAGACTTGCCATGATGTACGAGAAATAAATATCTTTCTATTAATCAGAGTTGTTCTTACAGAAATATTACAAGCTACTTAACCAACAAATGCCCTACGGGCTTACAGCTTTCCAAGTTAACACTTGGTCACAAAAAAGAGAAGAGTACTAACTTAATACATCTTAAGCCCTTGGCTTGAATTTACATATAATACATCAAAGAAAGCAAAACAACAAAGGCAGTCTGTCTGCCTCTTGCTTCCCAAACTACGCCCTTGGGAGTGGCATGCTTCCTGTACCTGAAAATGGTGTCCCATATAGGGTGAGCCACAGCCCAGTAGAAATACACTAAACCAACTATGAACAATGACTAAGATAATAGCGTTCAATGGGTGGTCCGCACTTATATTCCAATTTATACTGTGTTACAGTTTAATGACAATCACGCCCATATTACATTCACTTTCCGTTTCTTAACCAATTCTCAATTCATAACTATGACTCAAAGCCTGGTCAAACAACCTATACGAGACAAACACTCATATTAAGCATTTACATTTCGCAATAGGTAAGCATACTAGCTATGTCGATACATCAATAGGTAACCATACAAGCTATATCAATACATCAACAAATAAGCATATTAGCTGTATCTGCACTTCAATAGATAAGCATATGAGCTGTATCTGCACTTCAATTTACGGTTTAGAGGTCCAGCCCCTTTCTTCCAATAAACCTTCTGGTTTAGAGGTCCAGCCCCTTTCTTCTAATAAACCGTCTGGTTTAGAGGTCCAGCCCCTTTCCTCCAATAAACCGTGGAGTACAGCCCCTTTCTCCTCCCACACAAACAATGTATACAAACAGTTATCATATACAACCAATCAATACATAAAGTTAATGTATTATTCCAATCGCTATACTCAATAGTACACTTAATCGATTAGTTTTAATGTACCTAATCATCATGCATTGTCTACAACAATCAAAACTATCCCCCATCGATAGCTCCAGGCAATTGTTTCTAAACAGAGAATAAATGCGCCAAATAGATAAAATATTGACATTTCAATTTTTGTGAGTGATGGTTAACCCAACTGCACCCTTTAATCCCATACATTCCCAATTCCAACATTTTCAATTCCATTTCTCATTTCTCACATTTATTTCACAAATTGATTTAACAATGCAATTAGGGCATTTTCCATAATTAACAAAACAACCCTAAGGTTTCATTTCTATCAACAATCCAACATTCATCTCATTTCTCTAAGCCCAACATGCATATAGGTAATAATAAATAAAACCCCAACTTTGTAAAATTACACAAAGACCCAAACTTCCTCAAAATTACCCAACGACTCCAAACATATCAAAATGCCAAAATTCAAAGACAAAGTTCATAAGATGGAGTAGGATATCCCTACCTCGAAGTTAGAGCTCAAATGGAGGAAAGGACCAAACTCAAAGTGCTCCAAACTCCAAATTTTTCGGATCAAGATGTAGCCCTCAATGATCAACACACATCTTACAAAGGCTCAAGGTGAGGAAAACACTCCTACTAGATCAAACCCTAGAGAGAAGTTAGGTTTTAGAGTGAGGAGCTCTCAAAAATCAGTTTTGGTAAAGTAAGAGAGAGAAAGGAAATGTAAAAAGTGATTTAAAATAGCCTAGCTGCCAACTGATATACGACTCTCCCGCTCGAGCGGAGAACACAACGCTCGAGCGTCAAGGACAAAAAGGTAGGTACGCTCGAGTGCAAGAAGGCCCGCTCGAGCGCCAAGACACAAGAATAAAGTACATCCGCTCGAGCGCGAAAACCCGTCCGCTCGAGCGTAGATTTTCCCCTCCCAGAACTTACACCAAATAGTACTACTCGCTCGAGCGCCAGACTACCCGCTCGAGCACTACCGCTCGAGCGTAGAAAACAGATCTGCAGAAGTTTTACAGAAGCACGAAATACTGGACGTGTGTAAACCCCGCTTGAGCGCAAGAAGACCCGCTCGAGCGGACCATTCAAAAACTGGACAACAACAATGGGAGTTAAAGTTCTACCAACCTATAACAACCAAGCCCAACACATTCTAAAACTCAAATAAAAGAGTTTAAAGGTTGACAACATGATAGGTACAACTACCAACTCCACGGAACCGCGTCCGGAAAACAACAGAACAGTAAAGGGATAACCGGGATCGCTATATTTAATTTTATGCAACTTTCATTTTTATTTATATTCTACTTCCATTTTTATTCAATTTACTTTTCGATTAAACTTCCTTTTTTATTTAATTTACAAATATATCGTTAAGTTATAGTGGTTTCTGGAATGAACTTCCATTTTTAATTTTCTACAACTTCCATTTTTATTTTTATTTAACTTCCTTTTTTATTCAAGTTTCTTTTCTACTCAACTTACTTTTTTATTTAATTTCCAAATAGATCGTTAAGGTATAGTGGTTTTTGGATTGAACTTCAATTTTTAATTTTATACAACTTTCATTTTTATTTTTATTTAACTTCCATTTTTATTCAATTTACTTTTCTATTAAACTTCCTTTTTTTATTTAATTTCCAAATAGATCATTAAGGTATAGTGGTTTCTGGAATGAACTTCCATTTTTAATTTTCTGCAACTTCTATTTTTATTTTTATTTAACTTCCTTTTTTATTCAAGTTTCTTTTCTACTCAACTTCCTTTTTTATTTAATTTACAAATAGATCGTTAAGGTATAGTGGTTTTTGGATTGAACTTCCATTTTTAATTTTATGCAACTTTCACTTTTATTTTTATTCAATTTACTTTTCTATTAAACTTCCTTTTTTATTTAATTTCCAAATAGATCGTTAAGTTATAGTGGTTTCTGGAATGAACTTCCATTTTTAATTTTCTGCAACTTCCATTTTTATTTTTATTTAACTTCCTTTTTTATTCAAGTTTCTTTTCTACTCAACTTCCTTTTTTTATTTAATTTCCAAATAGATCGTTAAGGTATAGTGGTTTTTGAATTGAACTTCCATTTTTAATTTTATGCAACTTTCATTTTTATTTTTATTCAACTTCCATTTTAATTCAATTTACTTTCCTATTAAACTTCCTTTTTTATTTAATTTCCAAATTGATCGTTAAGGTATAGTGGTTTCTGGATTGAACTTCCATTTTTAATTTTATGCAACTTTCATTTTTATTTATATTCTACTTCCATTTTTATTCAATTTACTTTTCTATAAAACTTCCTTTTTTATTTAATTTCCAAATAGATAGTTAAGGTATAGTGGTTTCTGGAATGAACTTCCATTTTTAATTTTCTGCAACTTCCATTTTTATTTTTATTTAATGTAACGCCCTCAAAATAATAACATAAAACCCATCAAATAAGGCATTCATTGACATATGAAATAACCACATTCTTCTATTCATCAGAGTTTCATTACAAAAGTATTATATGTTAACAACAAAAGCAAAATGCCCTACGGGCTTACAGCTTTCCAAGTTAACACTTGGTTACAACAAAAGAGTACCAACTCATTTACACATTAAGCCCTTGGCTTGAATTTACATGTAATACATCAAAAAATAAAACGACAAAAGTATGTCCGCCTCTAGCCTCCCAAGCTATGTCCTTGGAGGTGGCATGCTACCTGTACCTGAAAATGATATTCCCATATAGGGTGAGCCACAGCCCAGTAGAAATACACTAAACCAACCATGAACAATGACTAAAAGATTAGCAATTGATAGATGGCCAACACTGATACATTCACATAAATCACATATTTATGTCATACGACTTATGAGTCCAAGTTACTTTTCATTTTCCCTTTTTCAACAGATAAGCATGTTAGCTCTATCATCATTTCAACAGATATGTATGAAAACTATATCCCACATTCACAGATAAGCATATAAGCTGTATCCACATTCTCAACAGATATGTATAACAACAATATCCCACATTCACAGATAAGCATATAAGCTGTATCCACACTTCACAAAGATAAGCATATGAGCTCTATCTTCACTTCTCTAGACAAGCATATGAGCTGTATCTACGGAGTTCATCCCCTATCTTCTCCCAACACTATCCGGTTTAGAGGTACATCCCCTATCTTCCCCTAAACCGCGGAGTACATCCCCCATCTCCTCCTCTACACATAACGTATACAAACACATTGGTTCTATATACAATCACTCAATACATACAGTTAATGTATTCTATCAACCGTCAAATTCCATGACACATTCCATTGATTAGTTTTCGTTTGCCTAATCATCATGCATTGCCTACAACAATCACGACTATCCTCCACCGATAGCCCAAAGCAGTTATTTCTAAACAGAAAATAAATGCACAAATGGATGTTCAATCAACATTTCAGTTTGGTGAGTGATAAATAATTCAACTACACCCTTTAACCCCATACATTCC
Source organism: Camellia sinensis (assembly GCF_055761805.1). NCBI lineage: Eukaryota > Viridiplantae > Streptophyta > Magnoliopsida > Ericales > Theaceae > Camellia > Camellia sinensis. The sequence continues at coordinate 37,379,276 of NW_028128987.1, forward strand.
CAATCTCGACAATTCCATTTCATTTTCTCATTTCTCACAATTAATTATCCCAATTAATCAAATAATGTAATTAGGTCATTTTTCATAATTACCATTTCAACCCTTAGGTCCCATTTTCATCAATGATTCAACATTAATCCCATTTCTCTACACCAAACATGCATCTAGGTTTATTATAAATAAAACCCCAACCTTTGTAAAATAACACAAAAGCCCCAAATCTTCACAAGATTACCAAACCAACCCCAACGTCTCAAAATACCAAAATTTAAAGACAAAATCCATAGAGAGGAGTAGGATATCCCTACCTCAAATTCGGAGCTCCAAGGGAGAAGATGACAAAACCCAACGTGCTCCAAAACCCGAAATTTTCAAATTAAAATGTAGCCCTCGACGATCAACAACTTTTTTGTAAAGGCCAAAGATGAGAAAATCACTCCTACTAGATCAAAACCTAGAGAGAAGGTAGAGTTCTAGAGTGAGAGGCTCAACAATGGTGTTTTTGGAAAAGTAGGAGAGAGAAGAGAAAGTGAAAAAGTGATTTGAAAAGTCAAAACACGGAACTTAAACCCAGTCGACCTGCTCGAGCGTCAAACACCCCGCTCGAGCGTCACTCACAGACTCCCGCTCGAGCGTCAACAATCCCGCTCGAGCGGCGGATACACACTCCCAGAACTTTTACAGAACCAGGTCTCCGCTCGAGCTTCCAACTCCCGCTCGAGCGGTACTCACACAACCCCGCTCGAGCGGCCAACTCCATGCTCGAGCGTCCAACACTGCACAGGAAATACTGGACGGGTGCAATTCCCGCTCGAGCGCCAGAACCCCCGCTCGAGCGGACAGGTCAAAATCTGGGCAGCTAGTTTTGGTTTCTAAACTCAACCAACCTATAACAAACCTGCCCAACACATCCTACAACTCAAATATGAAGTAAAAAGGATGTAAACAAGATAATAATCAACTACCAACATCCACGGACACATGTCCGGATCACTGTACAACAAGGGTAAATCCGGGATCGCTATATTTAACTTCCTTTTTTATTCAAGTTTTTTTTCTACTCAACTTCTTTTTTTTATTTAATTTCCAAATACATCGTTAAGGTATAGTGGTTTCTAGAATGAACTTCCACTTTTAATTTTCTGCAACTTCCATTTTTATTCAAGTTTCTTTTCTACTCAACTTCCTTTTTTATTTAATTTCCAAATAGATCGTTAAGGTATAGTGGTTTTTGAATTGAACTTCCATTTTTAATGTTATGCAACTTTCATTTTTATTTTTATTCAACTTCCATTTTAATTCAATTTACTTTCCTATTAAACTTCCTTGTTTATTTAATTTCCAAATAGATCGCTAAGGTATAGTGGTTTCTGGATTGAACTTCCATTTTTAATTTTATGCAACTTTCATTTTTATTTATATTCTACTTCCATTTTTATTCAATTTACTTTTCTATTAAACTTCATTATTTGTTTAATTTCCGAGTAGATCGTTAAGGTATAGTGGTTTTTGGATTGAACTTCCATTTTTAATTTTATGCAACTTTCATTTTTATTTTTATTTAACTTCCTTTTTTATTCAATTTACTTTTCTATTAAACTTCCTTTTTTATTTAATTTCCAAATAGATCGTTAAGGTATAGTGGTTTCTGGATTGAACTTCCACTTTTAATTTTATGCAACTTTCCTTTCTATTTTTATTCTACTTCCATTTTTATTCAATTTGCTTTTCTATTAAACTTCCTTTTTTATTTAATTTCCAAATAGATCGTTAAGGTATAGTGGTTTCTGGATTGAACTTCCACTTTTAATTTTATGCAACTTTCCTTTCTATTTTTATTCTACTTCCATTTTTATTCAATTTGCTTTTCTATTAAACTTCCTTTTTTTATTTAATTTCCAAATAGATCGTTAAGGTATAGTGGTTTCTGGATTGAACTTCCACTTTTAATTTTATGCAACTTTCATTTTTATTTTTATTCTACTTCCATTTTTGTTCAATTTACGCTTCTATTAAACTTCTTTTTTTATTTAATTTCTGAATAGATCGTTAAGGTATAATGGTTTCTTCAATGAAATTCCATTTTTAATTTTCTGCAACTTCCAATTTTATTTTTATTTAACTTCCTTATCTATTCAGGTTTCTTTTCTACTCAACTTCCTTTTTTATTTAATTTCCAAATAGATCGTTAAGGTATAGTGGTTTTTGGATTGAACTTCCATTTTTAATTTTATGCAACTTTAATTTTTATTTTATTCAACTTCCATTTTTATTCAATTTACTTTTCTATTAAACTTCCTTTTTTATTTAATTTCCAAACAGATCGTTAAGGTAAAGTGGTTTCTGGAATGAACTTCCATTTTTAATTCTTTGCAACTTCCATTTTTATTTTTATTTAACTTCATTTTTTTTCAAGTTTCTTTTCTACTCAACTTCCTTTTTTATTTAATTTCCAAATAGATCGTTAAGGTATAGTGGTTTTTGGATTGAACTTCCATTTTTAATTTTATGCAACACTTTTATTTTTATTCAACTTCCATTTTTATTCAATTTACTTTTCTATAAAACTTCCTTTTTTATTTAATTTCCAAATAGATCGTTAAGGTATAGTGGTTTCTGGAATGAACTTCCATTTTTAATTTTCTGCAACTTCCATTTTTATTTTTATTTAACTTTCTTTTTTATTCAAGTTTCTTTTCTACTCAACTTCCTTTGTTATTTAATTTCCAAATAGATCGTTAAGGTATAATGGTTTTTGAATTGAACTTCTATTTTTAATTTTATGCAACTTTCATTTTTATTTTTATTCAACTTCCATTTTAATTCAATTTACTTTCCTATTAAACTTCCTTTTTTATTTAATTTCCAAATAGATTGCTAAGGTATAGTGGTTTCTGGATTGAACTTCCATTTTTAATTTTATGCAACTTTCATTTTTATTTATATTCTACTTCCATTTTTATTCAATTTACTTTTCTATTAAACTTCATTATTTGTTTAATTTCCGAGTAGATCGTTAAGTTATAGTGGTTTTTGGATTGAACTTCCATTTTTAATTTTATGCAACTTTCATTTTTATTTTTATTTAACTTCCATTTTTATTCAATTTACTTTTCTATTAAACTTCCTTTTTTATTTAATTTCCAAATAGATCGTTAAGGTATAGTGGTTTCTGGATTGAACTTCCACTTTTAATTTTATGCAACTTTCCTTTCTATTTTTATTCTACTTCCATTTTTATTCAATTTGCTTTTCAATTAAACTTCCTTTTTTATTTAATTTCCTAATAGATCGTTAAGGTATAGTGGTTTCTGGATTGAACTTCCACTTTTAATTTTATGCAACTTTCCTTTCTATTTTTATTCTACTAACATTTTTATTCAATTTGCTTTTCTATTAAACTTCCTTTTTTATTTAATTTCCAAATAGATCGTTAAGGTATAGTGGTTTCTGGATTGAACTTACACTTTTAATTTTATGCAACTTTCATTTTTATTTTTATTCTACTTCCATTTTTGTTCAATTTACGCTTCTATTAAACTTCTTTTTTTATTTAATTTCTGAATAGATCGTTAAGGTATAATGGTTTCTTCAATGAAATTCCATTTTTAATTTTCTGCAACTTCCAATTTTATTTTTATTCAACTTCCTTTTCTATTCAGGTCTCTTTTCTACTCAACTTCCTTTTTTATTTAATTTCCAAATAGATCGTTAAGGTATAGTGGTTTTTGGATTGAACTTCCATTTTTAATTTTATGCAACTTTAATTTTTATTTTATTCAACTTCCATTTTTATTCAATTTACTTTTCTATTAAACTTCCTTTTTTATTTAATTTCCAAATAGATCGTTAAGGTAAAGTGGTGCTGGAATGAACTTCCATTTTTAATTCTCTGCAACTTCCATTTTTATTTTAATTTAACTTCATTTTTTTTCAAGTTTCTTTTCTACTCAACTTCCTTTTTTATTTAATTTCCAAATAGATCGTTAAGGTATAGTGGTTTTTGGATTGAACTTCCATTTTTAATTTGATGCAACACTTTTATTTTTATTCAACTTCCATTTTTATTCAATTTACTTTTCTATAAAACTTCCTTTTTTATTTAATTTCCAAATAGATCGTTAAGGTATAGTGGTTTCTGGAATGAACTTCCATTTTTAATTTTCTGCAACTTCCATTTTTATTTTTATTTGACTTCCTTTTTTATTCAAGTTTCTTTTCTACTCTACTTGCTTTGTTATTTAATTTCCAAATAGATCGTTAAGGTATAGTGGTTTTTGAATTTATAGCGATCCCGGGTTTACCCTTGTTGTATTTGTATCCTTCTTTACTTTGTATTTTGAGTTATGGAATGCGTTGGGCAGGTTTGTTACAGGTTGGTTGTGCTTGGGAGCCTAGTGTTGCTGCCCAGATTTTTGGTCCTTCGCTCGAGCGAGGAGTTTGTCGCTCGAGCGAGAGTAGTGTTGCCCCGGTTCTGGACCTGAGAGTTGTAGTTTCTGGCTCGAGCGAGTTTTTCGTGGCTCGAGCGGTCTGGGTTTTTCTTCGCTCGATCGAGAACTTCTTGGCTCGAGCGAGAGTTTTCTGTGTCTGGTCGCTCGAGCGACCAATCCTTCGCTCGAGCGAGAGTGTTTTATATCAGCGGACAGCAACGTCTAAAACATCACTTTTTCAGTCCTTTTCTTTGATTAAACCCTAAATCCGACACCCTCTCACTCTAAACTTGCACTCTCTCTAAGATTTCATCTCCCTAGGGTGTGAATCTAGCCTAGGGCCTTTGTTAAAAAGATAGAAGGCGTTGAGAGCTTCAATTTAATCTGAAAAAGTTTGGATTTGGAGCAAGTTGATCTTGGAGTCTTCATCTCCTTTTGGGCTAAACCTTCAAGGTAGGGATAACCTACTCCTCTCTATGGGTTTTGTCTTTAAATTTTGGTATTTTGAGATGTTGGGCTTGGTTTGGTAATTTTGTGAAAGTTTGGGGCTTTTGTGCAATTATACAAAAGTTGGGGTTTTATTCATAATAAACCTAGATGCATGTTTAGCATGAAAAAAATGGAATGATTGCTGAATCATTGAAGAAAATGGGACCTAAGGGTTGAAATGGTAATTATGGAAAATGGCCTAATTACATTGTTTAATTAATTGGGATAATTAATTGGTGAGAAATGAGGAAATGAAATGTTGATTGAATATCCATTTGTGCATTTATTTTCTGTTTAGAAATAACTGCTTTGGGCTATCGGTGGAGGATAGTCGTGATTGTTGTAGACAATGTATGTTGATTAGGCAAACTGAAACTAATCAATGGAATGTGTTATGGAACTTGACAGTTGCTGGAATACATTAATTGTTTGTATTGTGTGATTGTATATAGAACCAATGTGTTTATATACGTTATGTGTAGAGGAGGAGATAGGGGATGTACTCCGCGGTTTAGGGGAAGATAGGGGATGGACCTCTAAACCGGATAGGTATTTGGAGGAGATAGGGGATGTACTCCGTAGACAGAGCTCATATGCTTGTCTAGAGAAGTGAAGATAGAGCTCATATGCTTATCTTTGTGAAGTGTGGATACAGCTTGTATGCTTATCTGTGGATATTGTTGATATACATATCTGTTGTAGAATGTGGATACAGCTTGTATGCTTATCTGTGGATATTGTTGATATACATATCTGTTGAGATTGTGGATATAGCTTTTATGCTTATCTGAATGTGAGATATAGTTTTTATACATATCTTTGGAAATGATGATAGAGCTAGCATGCTTATCTGTTGAAAAAGGGAAAATGAAAAGTAAATGGGACTTGTAAGTCGTTGACATAAATATGTAACTTATGTGATTGTATCAGTGTTGACCAACTATCAATTGCTAATGTTTTAGTCATTGTCCATGGTTGGTTTAGTGTATTTCTACTGGGCTGTGGCTCACCCTATATGGGAACATCATTTTCAGGTGCAGGAAGCATGCCACCTCCAAGGACATAGCTGGGAGGCTAGTGGCGGGCATAGTTTTGTCGTTTTACTTTTGATGTATTACATGTAATTTCAAGCCAAGGGCTTAATGTGTAAACGAGTTAGAACTCTTTGTTGTAACCAAGTGTTAACTTGGAAAGCTGTAAGCCCGTAGGGCATTTTGTTATGAGATTAACATGTAATACTTATGTAATGGAATTCTAATGAATGATAGAAGGTGGTTAGTTTATCTATCAACGCTTGTCTTATTTGTTGGGTTTAATGTTATTATTTTGAGGGCGTTACAACTTGGTATCAGAGCGTACCGGGTTCGAATACTTTGGGTACGTGGGAAGTGATTAGTATCACAATGGGTTTGTCTCGCTTGATAGAGACTTAGATGTAGTATCACATGCTATGTGCTTACTTGATAACATGCTTATGTGACTATGTGGGTATGGGATTTAATTTCTGGGATGTTGATCGGATCCTTGAGTTTCTGGAAGTCTTGTTGGAAAAGCACTTGATCAATGCTGTTTCTAACCGGAACTCTAGTAACGTCTTGGGACTATCATTATCCGGAAATGAAATTCGTAAGTGCTTATGTGTTTATGTGCTTATGTGGAGTGAATTACACTTGTCCATGCATTAGGACGTGAGTGTTTAGTTTCAGCACACCTATGAATGTGCTAACGTTCTGTGTTGCCTTTATTAGGATGTCAGGACGAGGAAGAGGTGCTAGGCGTGGTAGACCTGCGAGGCAGGAAGTACCGTTACAGGGTGAGATTCTGGCAGTGCAGGAGGGAGTTGGTCAGGCCAATGTGGCTGAGCCAGTGGGTCAGCAGGCCGTGGGTGCTTTGGCCAGAGAGTTAGCAGGAGCTTTGGGTATTCTTAGGGCTGAGAATCAGGCAGCTGAGGCAGGGCCTTCCTTCTTGAAGAGGGAGTTCTTTCGGTGTAATCCGGACGAGTTTATCGGGGATCCTAAAGAGCCGCTTAAGGCAGATGAATGGCTCGAACAGACAACGAAGACGTTTGAGATGCTTGGCATCGAGGACGGAGCACTGAAAGTGACCTTGGCATCCTTCCAGCTGAAGGGAGATGCGGGTCAATGGTGGAAGTACGAGAAGGCTCGTGTTGGTGGGACTTGGGAGGCATTTGTGAATGCTTTTCAGGAGAGGTTTCTGTCTGCAGTAGCTAGGGAGAAGCTGAGGGATCAGTTTAGCCGGCTTAATCAGCAAGGCTTGTCAGTGGCCGAGTTTGAGGCTACTTTTACCAGTCTGTCTAGGTTTGCGCCTGAACTGGTGGCGTCTGAGGAACGCCGTTGCTATGAGTTTGAGCGGAAGTTGAGGCGGGGCCTCAAGTTGAGAGTTGGTGGGTCTTATATCCGAGAGTATAGACACCTGGTGGATGCTGCAGCTCATATGGAGCTTATGATGCAGGAGGAGGATGAGGGGCAGAGAGGCTCCAAGAGGAGCCAGGATAGTCAGAGTGATGGCAGGAGACAGAGGGGTTCTAACCCTCAGCAGTCGCAGGGTGGTGTTGCTAGATCGACCTTCCCAGTGCCGAGTGTAGGCTCAGGGAGAGGTGGTCAGGGGGAATTCACTTGTTACAAGTGTGGCCAGTTGGGTCACAAGGTTTCTGTTTGCCCGCAGAAGGGTGGAGGTCAGAAAGCTGCTTCTTCATCAGCTAGACCGCAGAGTCAGAGTTTGGGCAGGGGGCAGCTCTTGACTTGTTATCAGTGTGGACAACCTGGGCACATGAAGAGGTTTTGTCCACAGTTGTGTGCCACTTCGGGAGCGTCTGGTTCTAGGCAGACGCAGGGTTTTCAGCCAGCTCAGTCTGTGCAGGCCTCGAGGGCCAATCCGGGAGTTTCGTCATCCCAGTCTGTGCAGCAGTCTTTTGCTCCGAGAGGTGAGCAGGTAGACCAGGGGCCTACGGGGCGCGTGTATGCTGTTACTGCGCAGGATTTAGTACCGGCTCCATCGGTGGTGAGAGGTACTTTTCTGTTTTGCAACTCGGTTGCTAGTGTGTTGATAGACACGGGTGCATCTCATTCTTTTGTATCTGCTGCATTTGCATCTGTTTTGGAATTGGAGTTAGCACAGTTAGCATCTCCTATTTGTGTGGTATCGCCTTTGGGCGGTGAGTTGATCCTGAAACAGGGTGTTAGAGGATGTGATATTGAGGTCGCCGACTATAGGCTTCCTTTTCCGTTTGTTGTCATGCCCATGAAGGGTTTTGATGTTATTTTGGGTATGGACTGGTTATCGTCATACCGGGCTGTTATTGATTGCTACCGCCAGAGGGTTACATTGTGTACCTTGAGCGGGGAGTGGTTCCATTTCTTGGGAGACCGGGTTGGTAGTGTTTTGCCACCGGGGTATGATTCGCGAGGGCGAAGTGAACTTAGTAGTTTACTTGCTAGCCTTGAGAGTAGCGAGTGTGTTGAGACTCTGAGTGTGTTGCCAAGGGTGGTTTGTGAGTATTCGGATGTCTTTCCCGAAGATCTTGTTAGTTTGCCACCTCACCGAGAGATAGAGTTCTCTATTGATTTAGTGCCTGGTACGGCGCCGATTTCTATGGCACCTTACCGTTTTGCTCCAGCAGAGTTGGTTGAGTTGAAAGTTCAGCTCCAGGAATTGCTAGATAAGGGTTTTGTTCGCCCTAGTGTTTCGCCGTGGGGAGCACCGGCCCTCTTTGTTAAAAAGAAAGATGGTGCCTTGAGACTGTGTATTAACTATCGAAAGTTGAATCGGGCTACGGTTAAGAATAAGTATCCTATGCCCCGTATAGATGATTTGTTTGACCAGTTGAAGGGTTCCCGTTGTTTCTCTAAGATAGACTTGAGATCGGGTTACCATCAGTTGAGGGTCAGGGAGGAAGATATTCCGAAAACGGCATTCCGTACGCGGTATGGCCATTATGAGTTTCTGGTGATGCCATTCGGGCTTACCAATGCACCGGCAGTCTTTATGGATTTGATGAACCGGATTTTCCGGGAGTTCTTAGACCGATTTGTGGTTGTCTTCGTGGACGACATTCTTATCTATTCGTCTACTGAGGAGGAGCATGAGGCACACTTGAGAGTGGTGCTTGAGTTACTTAGAGCCCATAGGCTATATGCCAAGTTTGGGAAGTGTGAGTTCTGGCTGAGGGAAGTCAAGTTCTTAGGCCACGTGGTATCCGGGGAAGGGGTGTCTGTTGATACATCCAAGGTTGAGGCAGTGCAAGATTGGGCACAGCCTAAGAGTGTGTTTGAGATCCGCAGTTTTCTGGGATTAGCTGGGTATTACCGTCGGTTTGTGAAAGATTTTTCCAGGTTAGCGTCACCGTTGACTAGACTGACTCGGAAGGGAGTCAAGTTTGCGTGGAGTGAGACTTGTGAAAAGTCGTTCCAAGAGTTGAAAGTTAGATTGACCACCGCTCCGGTGTTGATTATTCCGGAGAGAGGGTTGGGTTATGCTGTATATTGTGATGCCTCACGAGAGGGTTTGGGTTGTGTGTTGATGCAAGAGGGGAAAGTGGTAGCTTATGGCTCACGTCAGTTGAAAATACACGAGAAGAATTACCCCACACATGACCTAGAGTTAGCAGCAGTGATCTTTGCCTTGAAAATCTGGAGGCACTACCTTTATGGTGAGAAGTTCGAGGTGTTCTCGGACCACAAGAGTTTGAAGTATCTGTTTACACAGAGAGACTTGAATCTGAGGCAGAGGAGATGGATGGAGTTCATCGAGGATTATGATTTTGAGTTGCATTATCATCCGGGAAAGGCCAATGTTGTGGCCGATGCCCTTAGTAGGAAGACCATTAGTGATGTAGCTTGTATAGCCATCCGGGAATGGGAGATGTTGGGAGCACTTGGCGAGTTTAATTTGCTACTGGGCGAATCTGTTGAGGCTGCAGCCTTGTTTTCTGTTGTTGCGCAGCCTACACTTGTGATTAGAGTGTTAGAGACACAGAGAGGTGACCTTGAGGTAGAATCCCTCCGAGAGAAGATCTCCAGTGGGAAAGTTGAGAAAGGTTTGACGGTGTATCCCGATCTGAGTGTGAGATACCGAGACCGTTTGTTTGTACCGGAGTCTTGCCGAGAGGAAGTACTCCGAGAGTTTCATCATTCGCGCCTTGCGGTGCATCCGGGAGGTACTAAGATGTATCAGGATTTGGGTCGCCAGTTTTGGTGGCGGGGTATGAAAAGAGATGTGGCTATTTTCGTATCGAAGTGCCTTACTTGCCAGCAAGTGAAGGCCGAGCATCAGAGGCCAGCGGGTTTGTTGCAACCCTTGCCTATTGCCGAGTGGAAATGGGAGCATGTCACTATGGACTTCGTTGTGGGTCTTCCGAGGACTCAGCGGGGTAGTGATGCTATTTGGGTGGTTGTAGACCGGTTGACTAAATCGGCGCACTTTATTCCTATGCGCGTGAGAGATTCGGTAGATCACCTTGCCGATTTGTATATTCGGGACGTAGTGAGATTGCACGGGGTCCCAGTGACGATCGTCTCAGATAGAGATCCTCGTTTTACTGCTAGGTTGTGGCAGAGTTTGCAGAGTGCCTTGGGCACTAAGTTGACCTTTAGTACGGCTTATCATCCTCAGACTGACGGGCAGTCCGAGCGTACTATTCAGATCCTCGAGGATATGCTTCGGGGCTGTGTCCTTGATTTCAGTGGGACGTGGGAGAGGCACTTGCCATTGGTAGAGTTTGCCTACAACAACAGTTTTCAGTCTAGCATCGGTATGGCACCGTTTGAGGCCTTGTATGGCCGACCGTGTAGGTCTCCAGTTTGTTGGGCCGAGGTGGGTGATGCACCTTTGTTGGGTCCGGAGTTGGTTAGGGAGACGACGGAGAAAGTTGAGCTTATCCGTAGGAGGCTTGTTACAGCCCAGAGTCGGCAGAAATCTTATGCTGACCGTAGGAGGAGACCTTTGGCGTTTGAAGTAGGTGATCATGTCTTTCTGAAGATATCACCTAGGCGAGGCTTGATGAGGTTTGGAAAGAGTGGGAAGTTATCCCCTCGGTTTATTGGTCCTTTTGAGATCCTTGAGAGGATAGGTGAGGTTGCTTATCGGTTAGCCTTACCACCGCAGTTGTCCGGAGTGCATGACGTGTTTCATGTGAGTATGCTTCGGAAGTATGAACCAGATCCATCACATGTGCTGGATTGGAGCGATTTAGAGGTAGATGAGGATGCCTCGTATGAGGAGAGACCGGTTCGGGTCTTGGATAGGCGGGATCAGGTCCTGCGTGGCAAGACCATTCCTTTGGTGAAAGTCTTGTGGAAACATCACGGAGTGGAGGAAGCCACTTGGGAACGTGAGTTGGAAGTCCGAGAGAAATATCCGGACTTGTTTGTTGATATGTAATCTTGTATTTAAATTTTGCATGTTGTTGAACTTAAGAGCTTTTATATATGTCTTAAGTTGTGAAACATTGAGAATGTTTGGTTTATTGGAAGTATATTTGGAACTTGCCTCATATGGAAGTTGAATGTGACATTATATGTGTTGAATATATTGTTGAAATTGGAAAGATAGTGCATAATGTTAATGCAAGTTGAAAATACATATGTTGTTTACATATTGTGATATATCTCTTGTTAAAGGGATGGGATGACCGGTAATGGGTCGAATTGTTGAATGTTAAATTGTAACATTGTTCAAAATGGAGGAAAACCTGTTTTTGCAAACTTATGCTTAATTTCGGGGACGAAATTCTTTAAGGGGGGGAGGTTATAGCGATCCCGGGTTTACCCTTGTTGTATTTGTATCCTTCTTTACTTTGTATTTTGAGTTATGGAATGCGTTGGGCAGGTTTGTTACAGGTTGGTTGTGCTTGGGAGCCTAGTGTTGCTGCCCAGATTTTTGGTCCTTCGCTCGAGCGAGGAGTTTGTCGCTCGAGCGAGAGTAGTGTTGCCCCGGTTCTGGACCTGAGAGTTGTAGTTTCTGGCTCGAGCGAGTTTTTCGTGGCTCGAGCGGTCTGGGTTTTTCTTCGCTCGATCGAGAACTTCTTGGCTCGAGCGAGAGTTTTCTGTGTCTGGTCGCTCGAGCGACCAATCCTTCGCTCGAGCGAGAGTGTTTTATATCAGCGGACAGCAACGTCTAAAACATCACTTTTTCAGTCCTTTTCTTTGATTAAACCCTAAATCCGACACCCTCTCACTCTAAACTTGCACTCTCTCTAAGATTTCATCTCCCTAGGGTGTGAATCTAGCCTAGGGCCTTTGTTAAAAAGATAGAGGGCGTTGAGAGCTTCAATTTAATCTGAAAAAGTTTGGATTTGGAGCAAGTTGATCTTGGAGTCTTCATCTCCTTTTGGGCTAAACCTTCAAGGTAGGGATAACCTACTCCTCTCTATGGGTTTTGTCTTTAAATTTTGGTATTTTGAGATGTTGGGCTTGGTTTGGTAATTTTGTGAAAGTTTGGGGCTTTTGTGCAATTATACAAAAGTTGGGGTTTTATTCATAATAAACCTAGATGCATGTTTAGCATGAAAAAAATGGAATGATTGCTGAATCATTGAAGAAAATGGGACCTAAGGGTTGAAATGGTAATTATGGAAAATGGCCTAATTACATTGTTTAATTAATTGGGATAATTAATTGGTGAGAAATGAGGAAATGAAATGTTGATTGAATATCCATTTGTGCATTTATTTTCTGTTTAGAAATAACTGCTTTGGGCTATCAGTGGAGGATAGTCGTGATTGTTGTAGACAATGTATGTTGATTAGGCAAACTGAAACTAATCAATGGAATGTGTTATGGAACTTGACAGTTGCTGGAATACATTAATTGTTTGTATTGTGTGATTGTATATAGAACCAATGTGTTTATATACGTTATGTGTAGAGGAGGAGATAGGGGATGTACTCCGCGGTTTAGGGGAAGATAGGGGATGGACCTCTAAACCGGATAGGTATTTGGAGGAGATAGGGGATGTACTCCGTAGACAGAGCTCATATGCTTGTCTAGAGAAGTGAAGATAGAGCTCATATGCTTATCTTTGTGAAGTGTGGATACAGCTTGTATGCTTATCTGTGGATATTGTTGATATACATATCTGTTGTAGAATGTGGATACAGCTTGTATGCTTATCTGTGGATATTGTTGATATACATATCTGTTGAGATTGTGGATATAGCTTTTATGCTTATCTGAATGTGAGATATAGTTTTTATACATATCTGTGGAAATGATGATAGAGCTAGCATGCTTATCTGTTGAAAAAGGGAAAATGAAAAGTAAATGGGACTTGTAAGTCGTTGACATAAATATGTAACTTATGTGATTGTATCAGTGTTGACCAACTATCAATTGCTAATGTTTTAGTCATTGTCCATGGTTGGTTTAGTGTATTTCTACTGGGCTGTGGCTCACCCTATATGGGAACATCATTTTCAGGTGCAGGAAGCATGCCACCTCCAAGGACATAGCTGGGAGGCTAGTGGCGGGCATAGTTTTGTCGTTTTACTTTTGATGTATTACATGTAATTTCAAGCCAAGGGCTTAATGTGTAAACGAGTTAGAACTCTTTGTTGTAACCAAGTGTTAACTTGGAAAGCTGTAAGCCCGTAGGGCATTTTGTTATGAGATTAACATGTAATACTTATGTAATGGAATTCTAATGAATGATAGAAGGTGGTTAGTTTATCTATCAACGCTTGTCTTATTTGTTGGGTTTAATGTTATTATTTTGAGGGCGTTACAGAATTGAACTTCTATTTTTAAATTTATGCAACTTTCATTTTTATTTTTATTCAACTTCCATTTTAATTCAATTTACTTTCCTATTAAACTTCCTTTTTTATTTAATTTCCAAATAGATTGCTAAGGTATAGTGGTTTCTGGATTGAACTTCCATTTTTAATTTTATGCAACTTTCATTTTTATTTATATTCTACTTCCATTTTTATTCAATTTACTTTTTCTTTAAAACTTCCTTTTTTATTTAATTTCCAAATAGATCGTTAAGGTATAGTGGTTTCTGGAATGAACTTCTATTTTTAATTTTCTGGAACTTCCATTTTTATTTTTATTTAACTTCTTTTTTTATTTAAGTTTCTTATCTACTCAACTTCTTTTTTTTATTTAATTTCCAAATAGATCGTTAGGGTATAGTGGTTTTTGGAATGAACTTCCACTGTTAATTTTCTGCAACTTCCATTTTTATTTTTATTTAACTTCCTTTTTTATTCAAGTTTCTTTTCTACTCGACTTCCTTTTTTATTTAATTTCCAAATAGATCGTTAAGGTATAGTGGTTTTTGAATTGAACTTCTATTTTTAATTTTATGTAACTTCCATTTTTATTTTTATTCAACTTCCATTTTAATTCAATTTACTTTCCTATTAAACTTCCTTTTTTATTTAATTTCCAAATAGATCGCTAAGGTATAGTGGTTTCTGGATTGAACATCCATTTTTAATTTTATGCAACTTTCATTTTTATTTATATTCTACTTCCATTTTTATTCAATTTAGTTTTCTATTAAACTTCATTATTTGTTTAATTTCCGAGTAGATCGTTAAGGTATAGTGGTTTTTGGATTGAACTTCCATTTTTAATTTTATGCAACTTTCATTTTTATTTTTATTTAACTTCCATTTTTATTCAATTTACTTTTCTATAAAACTTCCTTTTTTATTTAATTTCCAAATAGATCGTTAAGGTAAAGTGTTGTCTGGATTTAACTTCCACATTTAATTTTCTACAACTTTCATTTTTATTTTTATTCAACTTCCATATTTATTCGATTAACTTTTCTATTAAACTTCCTTTTTTATTTAATTTCCAAATAGATCATTAGGGTATAGTGGTTTGTGGATTGAACTTCCAATTTTAGTTTTATGCAACTTTCATTTTTATTTTTATTCAACTTCCAAATTTATTCAATTAACTTTCCTATTAAACTTCCTTTTTTATTTAATTTCCAAATATATCGTTAAGGTATAGTGGTTTTTGGATTGAATTTCCATTTTTAATTTTATGAAACTTTCATTTTTATTTTTATTCAACTTCCATTTTTATTCAATTTACTTTTCTATTAAACTTCCTTTTTTTATTTAATTTCCAAATAGATCGTTAAGGTATAGTGGTTTCTGGATTCAACTTCCTTATTTAATTTTCTGCAACTTTCATTTTTATTTTTATTCAACTTCCGTTTTTATTCAATTTACTTTCCTATTAAACTTCCTTTTTTATTTAATTTCCAATAGATCGTTAAGGTATAGTGGTTTCCGGATTGAACTTCCAATTTAGTTTTATGCAACTTTCATTTTTATTTTTATTCTTCCTCCATTTTAATTCAATTAACTTTCCAATTAAACTTCCTTTTTTATTTAATTTCCAAATAGGTCATTTAGGTATAGTGGATTCTGGAATGAACTTCCATTTTTAATTTTCTGCAACTTCCATTTTAATTTTTATTTAACTTCCTTTTTTATTCAAGTTTCTTTTCTATTAAACTTCCTTTTTTATTTAATTTCCAAATAGATCGTTAAGGTATATTGGTTTCTGGAATGAACTTCCATTTTTAATTTCTGCAACTTCCATTTTTAATTTTATTTAATTTCCTTTTTTATTCAAGATTCTTTTCTACTCAACTTCCTTTTTTATTTAATTTCCAAATAGATCGTTAAGGTATAGTGGTTTCTGAATTGAACTTCCATTTTGAATTCTATGCAACTTTCATTTTTATTTTTATTCTACTTCCATTTTTATGCAATTTACTTTCCTATTAAACTTCATTTTTTATTTAATTTCCAAGTATATCGTTAAGGTATAGTGGTTTCTTGATTGAACTTCCATTTTTAATTTTATGCAACTTTTATTTTTATTTTACTTCAATTTTTAATCAATTTACTTTTCAATTAAACTTCCTTTTTTATTTAAATTCCAAATAGATCGTTAAGGTATAGTGGTTTCTGGATTGAACTTCCAATTTTAGGTTTATGCAACTTTCATTTTTATTTATATTCAACTTTCATTTTTATTCAATTTACTTTCCTATTAAACTTCCTTTTTTATTTAATTTCCAAATAGATCATTAAGGTATAGTGGTTTCTGAATTGAACTTCCATTTTTAATTTTATGCAACTTTCATTTTTATTTATATTCTGCTTCCATTTTTATTCAATTTACTTTTCTATTAAACTTCATTTTTTATTTAATTTCCAAATAGATCGTTAAGGTATAGTGGTTTCTGGCAATGTTTTAAAAACCGGACCGGTGAACGAACCGGAAAAGGCATCGGGTGGACGGGTCACCGGTTCAACCCGACGGTTGAACCGGAATCGAACCGTGACATAATAAATATATTAAAATTATATTTAAATAAAAATATAAGTAATAAAATTATAAATTAAAAATATTAAAAATATTAAATTATTTTAAATATTTGTCCTAATATTTTTTTTACTGAAAAATATAATAATATGTTTTAAAATATTATTAATTTCAATTTTGGAAGATGAAATCAAATATTTAATATTCCCTCCATATGATTTTAATTCAAATAATTTGATTGAAAGGAAAGCAAAAATTTTGGAGGGATATCAAAATTTCAATATTCCCTCCAATACATTTGATTGAATCCCACATGGATTTCTTGAGTTTTTTTGAAAGAGTTTTTTTCTTATAAATAGGTGAAGACTTTCACAATAATTTCATCAAACTCTTAATGGGATTCCTCATAAGAGGAGACCGTTGAAAAAGAGTTTCGAATTAAAATTTTCTTATATTCTTATATTTTATATATATATATATATATATAAAATAAGAAAGAAAGAAAGAAAAGAAAGAAAGAAGATAGAAAAACAAAGAAAAAAAAAAATTTGAAACCGGTCCGGTTCAGTCAACCCGTCACCGGGTCGACCGGTTCACCGGTTTAACTGGTGGGTTCACCAGTTTTCAATAAATAGGCCGGTTTTTACACTTGGCCAGTTTAAGGGGGCTGACCGGACCGGAACCCCATCCGGTCACCGGTTCAACCGGTTGAACCGGCCGGTCCGGTCCGGTTTTTAAAACCATGGTTTCTGGAATGAACTTGCATTTTTAATTTTCTGCAACTTCCATTTTTATTTTTATTTAACTTCCATTTTTATTCAAGTTTCTTTTCTACTCAACTTCCTTTTTTTATTTAATTTCCAAATAGATCATTGAGGTATAGTGGTTTTTGGATTGAACTACCGTTTTTAATTTTATGCAACTTTCAATTTATTTTTATTCAACTTCTATTTTTATTCAATTTACTATTCTATTAAGCTTCCTTTTTTATTTAATTTCCAAATAGATCGTTAATGTAAAGTGGTTTCTGTAATGAACTTCCATTTTTAATTTTCTGCAACTTCCATTTTTATTTTTTTTTAACTTCCTTTTTTATTTAAGTTTCTTTTCTACTCAACTTCCTTTTTTTATTTAATTTCCAGATAGATCGTTAAGGTATAGTGGTTTTTGGATTGAACTTCCACTTTTAATTTTATGCGACCTTCATTTTTATTTTTATTCAACTTCCATTTTTATTCAATTTACTTTTCTATAAAACTTCCTTTTTTATTTTATTTCCAAATAGATCGTTATGGTAAAGTGGTGTCTGGATGTAACTTCCACATTTAATTTTCTGCAACTTTCATTTTTATTTTTATTCAACTTCCATATTTATTCGATTTACTTTTCTATTAAACTTCCTTTTTTATTTAATTTCCAAATAGATCGTTAAGGTATAGTGGTTTCTGGATTGAACTTCCAATTTTAGTTTTATGCAACTTTCATTTTTATTTTTATTCTACTTCCATTTTAATTCAATTTACTTTCCTATTAAACTTCCTTTTTTATTTAATTTCCAAGTAGATTGTTAAGGTATAGTGGTTTCTGGATCGAACTTCCATTTTTAATTTTATGCTACTTTCATTTTTATTTTTATTCTACTTCCATTTTTAATCAATTTACTTTTCTGTTAAACTTCTATTTTTATTTAATTTCCAAATAGATCGTTAAGGTATAGTGGTTTCTGGAATGAACTTCCATTTTTAATTTTCTGCAACTTCCATTTTTATTTTTATTTAACTTCCTTTTTTATTCTAGATTCTTTTCTACTCAACTTCCTTTTTTATTTAATTTCCAAATAGATCATTAAGGTATAGTGGTTTTTGGATTGAACTTCCATTTTTAATTTTATGCAACTTTCATTTTTATTTTTATTCAACTTCCATTTTTATTCAATTTACTTTTCTATTAAACTTCCTTTTTTATTTAATTTTCAAATAGATTGCTAAGGTATAGTGGTTTCTGGATTGAACTCCCAATTTTAATTTTATGCAACTTTCATTTTTATTTATATTCTACTTCCATTTTTATTCAATTTACTTTTCTATTAAACTTCATTTTTTATTTAATTTCCAAATAGATCGTTAAGGTATAGTGGTTTCTGGAATGAACTTCCATTTTTAATTTTCTACTACTTCCATTTCTATTTTTATTTCACTTCCTTTTTTATTTAAGTTTCTTTTCTACTCAACTTCTTTTTTTTCTTTAATTTCCAAATAGATCGTTAAGGTATAGTGGTTTCTGGAATGAACTTCCACTTTTAATTTTCTGCAACTTCCATTTTTATTTTTATTTAACTTCCTTTTTTATTCAAGTTTCTTTTCTACTCAACTTCCTTTTTTATTTAATTTGCAAATAGATCGTTAAGGTATAGTGGTTTTTGAATTGAATTTCCATTTTTAATGTTATGCAACTTTCATTTTTATTTTTATTCAACTTCCATTTTAATTCAATTTACTTTCCTATTAAACTTCCTTTTTTATTTAATTTCCAAATAGATCATTAAGGTATAATGGTTTCTGGATTGAACTTCCAGTTTTAATTTTATGCAACTTTCATTTTTATTTATATTCTACTTCCATTTTTATTCAATTTACTTTTCTATTAAACTTCGTTGTTTGTTTAATTTCCGAGTAGATCATTAAGGTATAGTGGTTTTTGGATTGAACTTTCATTTTTAATTTTATGCAACTTTCATTTTTATTTTTATTTCACTTCCATTTTTATTCAATTTACTTTTCTATTAAACTTCCTTTTTTATTTAATTTCCAAATAGATCGTTAAGGTATAGTGGTTTCTGGATTGAACTTCCACTTTTAATTTTATGCAACTTTCCTTTCTATTTTTATTCTACTTCCATTTTTATTCAATTTGCTTTTCTATCAAACTTCCTTTTTTATTTAATTTCAAATTAGATCGTTAAGGTATAGTGGTATTTGGATTGAACTTCCACTTTTAATTTTATGCAACTTTCATTTTTATTTTTATTCTACTTCCATTTTTGTTCAATTTACGTTTCTATTAAACTTCCTTTTTTATTTAATTTCTGAATAGATCGTTAAGGTATAGTGGTTTCTTGAATGAACTTTCATTTTTAATTTTCTGCAACTTCCAATTTTATTTTTATTTAACTTCCTTTTCTATTCAGGTTTCTTTCCTACTCAACTTCCTTTTTTATTTAATTTCCAAATAGATCGTTAAGGTATAGTGGTTTTTAGATTGAACTTCCATTTTTAATTTTATGCAACTTTCATTTTTATTTTATTCAACTTCCATTTTTATTCAATTTACTTTTCTATTAAACTTCCTTTTTTATTTAATTTCCAAATAGATCGTTAAGGTAAAGTGGTTTCCGGAATGAACTTTCATTTTTAATTCTCTGCAACTTCCATTTTTATTTTTATTTAACTTCCTTTTTTATTCAAGTTTCTTTTCTACGCAACTTCCTTTTTTATTTAATTTCCAAATAGATCGTTAAGGTATAGTGGTTTTTGGATTGAACTACCTTTTTTAATTTTATGCAACTTTCACTTTTATTTTTATTCAATTTATTTTCTATTAAAATTCCTTTTTTATTTAATTTCCAAATAGATCGTTAAGGTATAGTGGTTTCTGGAATGAACTTCCATTTTTAATTTTCTGCAACTTCCATTTTTATTTTTATTTAACTTCCTTTTTTATTCAAGTTTCTTTTCTACGCAACTTCCTTTTTTATTTAATTTCCAAATAGATCGTTAAGGTATAGTGGTTTTTGAATTGAACTTCCATTTTTAATTTTATGCAACTTTCATTTTTATTTTTATTCAACTTCCATTTTAATTCAATTTACTTTCCTATTAAACTTCCTTTTTTATTTAATTTCCAAATAGATAGCTAAGGTATAGTGGTTTCTGGATTGAACTTCCATTTTTAATTTTATGCAACTTTCATTTTTATTTATATTCTACTTCCATTTTTATTCAATTTACATTTCTTTAAAACTCCTTTTTTATTTAATTTCCAAATAGATCGTTAAGGTATAGTAGTTTCTGGAATGAACTTCTTTTTTTAATTTTCTGGAACTTCCATTTTTATTTTTATTTAACTTCCTTTCTTATTCAAGTTTCTTATCTACTCAACTTTTTTTTTTTATTTAATTTCCAAATAGATCGTTAAGGTATAGTGGTTTTTGGAATGAACTTCCACTTTTAATTTTCTGCAACTTCCATTTTTATTTTTATTTAACTTCCTTTTTTATTCAAGTTTCTTTTCTACTCGGCTTCCTTTTTTATTTAATTTCCAAATAGATCGTTACGGTATAGTGGTTTTTGAATTGAACTTCCATTTTTAATTTTATGCAACTTTCATTTTTATTTTTATTCAACTTCCATTTTAATTTAAGTTACTTTCCTATTAAACTTCCTTTTTTATTTAATTTCCAAATAGATCGCTAAGGTATAGTGGTTTCTGGATTGAACATCCACTTTTAATTTTATGCAACTTTCATTTTTATTTATATTCTACTTCCATTTTTATTCAATTTAATTTTCTATTAAACTTCATTATTTGTTTAATTTCCGAGTAGATCGTTAAGGTATAGTGGTTTCTGGATTGAACTTCCAATTTTAGTTTTATGCAACTTTCATTTTTATTTTTATTCTACTTCCATTATAATTCAATTAACTTTCCTATTAAACTTCCTTTTTTATTTAATTTCCAAATAGATCATTAAGGTATAGTGATTTCTGGAATGAACTTCCATTTTTAATTTTCTGCAACTTCCATTTTTATTTTTATTTAACTTCCTTTTTTATTCAAGTTTTTTTCTAATAAACTTCCTTTTTTATTTAATTTCCAAATAGATCGTTAAAGTATAGTGGTTTTTGGATTGAACTTCCATTTTTAATTTTATGCCACTTTCATTTTTATTTTTATTCAACTTCTATTTTTATTCAATTTACTTTTCTACTAAACTTCCTTTTTTATTTAATTTCAAAATAGATCGTTAAGGTATAGTGGTTTCTGGATTGAACTTCCTTTTTTAATTTTATGCAACTTTCATTTTTATTTTTTTTCAACTACCATTTTTATTGAATTTACTTTTCTATTAAACTTCCTTTTTTATTTAATTTCCAAATAGATCGTTAAGGTATACTGGTTTTTGGATTGAACTTCCATTTTTAATTTTATGCGACTTTCAATTTTATTTTTATTCAACTTCCATTTTTATTCAATTTAATTTTCTATTAAACTTCCTTTTTTATTTAATTTCCAAATAGATCGTTAAGGTGATGTGGTTTCTTGATTTAACTTCCATATTTAATTTTCTGCAACTTTCATTTTTATTTTTATTCAACTTCCACATTTATTCAATTTACTTTTCTATTAAACTTCCTTTTTTATTTAATTTCCAAATAGATCGTTAAGGTATAGTGGTTTCTGGATTGAACTTGCAATTTTAGTTTTATGCAACTTTCATTTTTTTTTTATTCTACTTCCATTTTAATTCAATTGACTTTCCTATTAAACTTCCTTTTTTATTTAATTTCCAAATATATCGTTAATGTGTAGTGGTTTTTGGATTGAATTTCCATTTTTAATTTTATGAAACTTTCATTTCTATTTTTATTGAACTTCCATTTTTATTCAATTTACTTTTCAATTAAACTTTCTTTTTTTATTTAATTTCCAAATAGATCATTAAGGTATAGTGGTTTCTGGATTCAACTTCGTTATTTAATTTTCTGCAACTTTCATTTTTATTTTTATTCAACTTCCGTTTTTATTCAATTTACTTTTCTATTAAACTTCCTTTTTTATTTAATTTCCAAATAGATCGTTAAGGTATAGTGGTTGCCGGATTGAACTTCCAATTTAGTTTTATGCAACTTTCATTATTATTTTTATTCTACTTCCATTTTAATTCAATTAACTTTCCTATTAAACTTCCTTTTTTATTTAATTTCCAAGTAGATTGTTAAGGTATAGTGGTTTCTGGATCGAACTTCCATTTTTAATTTTATGCTACTTTCATTTTTATTTTTATTCTACTTCCATTTTAATTCAATTTACTATCCTATTAAACTTCGTTTTTTATTTAATTTCCAAGTAGATCGTTAAGGTATAGTGGTTTCGGGATTGAACTTCCATTTTTAATTTTATGCAACTTTCATTTTTATTTTTATTCAACTTCCATTTTTATTCAATTTACTTTTCTATTAAACTTCCTTTTTTATTTAATTTCCAAATAGATCGTTAAGGTATAGTGGTTTCTGGATTGAACTTCCATTTTTAATTTTACGCAACTTTCATTTTTATTTTCATTCTACTTCCATTTTAATTCAATTTACTTTTCTATTAAACTTCCTTTTTTATTTAATTTCCAAATAGATCGTTAAGGTATAGTGGTTTCTGGATTGAACTTCCATTTTTAATTTTATGCAACTTTCATTTTTATTTTTATTCTACTTCCATTTTAATTCAATTTACTTTTCTATTAAACATCCTTTTTTATTTAATTTCCAAATAGATCGTTAAGGTATAATTGAACTTCCATTTTTTATTTTATGCAACTTTCATTTTTCTTTTTATTCAACATCCATTTTTATTCAATTTACTTTTCTATTAAACTTCCTTCTTTGTTTAATTTCGAAATAGATCGTTAAGGTATAGTGGTTTCGGGATTGAACTTCCATTTTTAATTTTATGCAACTTTCATTTTTATTTTTATTCTACTTCCATTTAAATTCAATTTACTTTCCTATTAAACTTCATTTTTTATTTAATTTCCAAGTAGATCGTTAAGGTATAGTGGTTTCTGGATTGAACTTCCATTTTTAATTTTATGCAACTTTCATTTTTATTTTTATTTTACTTCAATTTTTAATCAATTTACTTTTCTATTAAAGTTCCTTCTTTATTTAATTTCCAAATAGATCATTAAGGTATAGTGGTTTCTGGATTGAACTTCTATTTTTGATTTTATGTAACTTTCATTTTTATTTATATTCTACTTCAATTTTTATTGAATTTACTTTTCTATTAAACTTCCTTTTTTATTTAATTTCCAAATAGATCGTTAAGGTATAGTGGTTTCTGGAATGAACTTCTATTTTTAATTTTTTGCAACTTCCATTTTTATTTTATTTAACTTCCTTTTTTATTCAGGATTCTTTTCTACTCAACTTCCTTTTTTATTTAATTTCCAAGTAGATCGTTAAGGTATAGTGGTTTCTGGATAGAACTTCCATTTTTAATTTTAAGTAACTTTCATTTTTATTTTTATTCTACTTCAATTTTTAGTCAAGTTTCTTTTCTACTCAACTTCCTTTTTTATTTAATTTCCAAATAGGTCATTAAGGTATAGTGGTTTCTGGATTGAACTTCCATTTTTAATTTTATGCAACTTTCATTTTTATTTTTATTCTACCTCCATTTTAATTCAATTTAATTTCCTATTAAACTTCCATTTTTATTTAATTTCGAAGTAGATCGTTAAGGTAAAGTGGTGCCTGGATTTAACTTCCACATTTAATTTTTTGCAACTTTCGTTTTTATTTTTATTCAACTTCCATATTTAATCAATTTGCTTTTCTATGAAACTTCCATTTTTAATTAATTTCCAAATAGATCGTTAAGGTATAATGGTGTCTGGAATGAACTTCCATTTTTAATTTTCTACAACTTCCATTTTTATTTTTATTTAACTTCCTTTTTTATTCTAGATTCTTTTCTACTCAACTTCCTTTTTTACTTAATTTCCAAATAGATCGTTAAGGTATAGTGGTTTTTGGATTGAACTTCCATTTTTAATTTTATGCAACTTTCATTTTTATTTTTATTCAACTTCCATTTTTATTCAATTTACTTTTCTATTAAACTTCCTTTTTTATTTAATTTCCAAATATATCGTTATGGTATAGTGGTTTCTGGATTGAACTTCCATTTTTAATTTTACGCAACTTTCATTTTTATTTTCATTCTACTTCCATTTTAATTCAATTTACTTTTCTATTAAACTTCCTTTTTTATTTAATTTCCAAATAGATCGTTAAGGTATAGTGGTTTCTGGATTGAACTTCCATTTTTAATTTTATGCAACTTTCATTTTTATTTTTATTCTACTTCCATTTTAATTCAATTTACTTTTCTATTAAACTTCCTTTTTTATTTAATTTCCAAATAGATTGTTAAGGTATAGTGGTTTTTGGATTGAACTTCCATTTTTAATTTTATGCAACTTTCATTTTTATTTTTATTCAACTTCCATTTTTATTCAATTTACTTTTCTATTAAACTTCCTTTTTTATTTAATTTCCAAATAGATCGTTAAGGTATAGTGGTTTTTGGATTGAACTTCCATAATTAATTTGATGCAACTTTCATTTTTATTTTTATTCAACTTCCATTTTTATTCAATTTACTTTTCTATTAAACTTTTTTTTTTTATTTAATTTTCAAATAGATCGTTAAGGTATAGTGGTTTCTGGATTGAACTTCCATTTTTAATTTATGCAACTTTCATTTTAATTTTTATTCTACTTCCATATTTATTCAATTTACTTTTCTATAAAACTTCCTTTTTTATTTAATTTCCAAATAGATCGTTAAGGTATAGTTGTTTCTGGATTGAACTTTCATTTTTAATATTATGCAACTTTCATTTTTATTTTTATTCTACTGCCATTTTAATTCAATTTACTATCCTATTAAACTTCTTTTTTTATTTAATTTCCAAGTAGATCGTTAAGGTATAGTGGTTTCGGGATTGAACTTCCATTTTTAATTTTATGCAACTTTCATTTTTATTTTTATTCAACTTCCATTTTTATTCAATTTACTTTTCTATTAAACTTCCTTTTTTATTTAATTCCCAAACAGATCGCTAAGGTATAGTGGTTTCTGGATTGAACTTCCATTTTTAATTTTATACAACTTTGATTTTTATTTATATTCTACTTCAATTTTTATTCAATTTACTTTTCTATTAAACTTCATTTTTTATTTAATTTCCAAATAGATCGTTAAGGTATAGTGGTTTCTGGAATGAACTTCCATTTTTAATTTTCTGCAACTTCCATTTTTAATTTTATTTAACTTTTTTTTTTATTCAAGTTTTCTTTTCTACTCAACTTCCTTTTTTATTTAATTTCCAAATAGATCGTTAAGGTATAGTGGTTTTTGGATTGAAATTCCATTTTTAATTTTATACAACTTTCATTTTTATTTTTATTCAACTTCCATTTTTATTCAATTTACTTTTCTATTAAACTTCCCTTTTTATTTAATTTCCAAATAGATCGTTGAGGTATAGTGATTTTTGGATTGAACTTCCATTTTTAATTTTATTCGACTTTCATTTTTATTTTTTTTCAACTTTCATTTTTATTCAATTTACTTTTCTATTAAACTTCCTTTTTTATTTGATTTCCAAATAGATCGTTAAGGTATAGTAGTTTCTGGATTGAACTTCCAATTTTTGTTTTATGCGACTTTCATTTTTATTTTTATTCAACTTCCATTTTTATTCAATTTACTTTCCTATTAAACATCCTTTTTTATTTAATTTCCAAATAGATCACTAAGGTATAGTGGTTTCTGGATTGAACTTCCACTTTTAATTTTATGCAACATTTATTTTTATTTATATTCTACTTCCATTTTTATTCAATTTACTTTTCTATTAAACTTCCTTTTTATTTAATTTCCAAATAGATCGTTAAGGTATAGTGGTTTCTAGAATTAACTTCCATTTTTAATTTTTTGCAACTTCCATTTTTATTTTTATTTAACTTCCTTTTTTATTCAAGATTCTTTTCTACTCAACTTCCTTTTTTATTTAATTTCCAAATAGATCGTTAAGGTATTGTGGTTTTTGGATTGAACTTCCATTTTTAATTTTATGCAACTTTCATTTTTATTTTTATTCAACTACCATTTTTTTCAATTTACTTTTCTATTAAACATCCTTTTTTATTTAATTTCCAAATTGATCGTTAAGGTATAGTGGTTTTTGGATTGAACTTTCATTTTTAATTTTATGCAACTTTCATTTTTATTTTTATTCAACTTCCATTTTAATTCAATTTACTTTTCTATTAAACTTTATTTTTTATTTAATTTCCAAATAGATCGTTAAGGTATAGTAGTTTCTGGATTCAACTTCCATACTTAATTTTCTGCAACATTCATTTTTATTTTTATTCAACTTCCATTTTTATTCAATTTACTTTTCCATTAAACTTCCTTTTTTTTTTTAATTTCCAAATAGATCGTTAAGGTATAATGGTTTCTGGATTGAACTTCCATTTTTAATTTTATGCAACTTTCGTTTTTATTTTTATTCTACCTCCATTTTAATTCAGTTTACTTTCCTATTAAACTTTCATTTTTATTTAATTTCCATGTGGATCGTTAAGGTATAGTGGTTTCTGGATAGAACTTCCATTTTTAAATTTATGCAACATTCATTTTTATTTTTATTCTACTTCCATTTTCAATCAAGTTTCTTTTCTACTTAACTTCCTTTTTTATTTAATTTCCGAATAGATCATTAAGGTATAGTGGTTTCTGGAATGAACTTCCATTTTTAATTTTCTGCAACTTCCATTTTTATTTTTATTTAACTTACTTTATTATTCAAGTTTCTTTTCTACTCAATTTCCTTTTTTATTTAATTTCCAAATAGATCGTTAAGGTATAATGGCTTTTGGATTGAACTTCCATTTTTAATTTTATGCAACTTTCATTTTTATTTTTATTGAACTTCCATTTTTATTCAATTTACTTTTCTATTAAACTTCCTTTTTTATTTAATTTCCAAATAGATCGTTAAGGTATAGTGGTTTTTGGATTGAACTTCCATTTTTTATTTTATGCAACTTTCATTTTTCTTTTTATTGAATTTACTTTTCTATTAAACTTCCTTTTTTGTTTAATTTCCAAATAGATCGTTAAGGTATAGTGGTTTCGGGATTGAACTTCCATTTTTAATTTTATGCAACTTTCATTTTTATTTTTATTCTACTTCCATTTAAATTCAATTTACTTTCCTATTAAACTTCATTTTTTATTTAATTTCCAAGTAGATCGTTAAGGTATAGTGGTTTCTGAATTGAACTTCCATTTTTAATTTTATGCAACTTTCATTTTTATTTTTAGTTTACTTCAATTTTTAATGAATTTACTTTTCTATTAAACTTCCTTTTTTATTTAATTTCCAAATAGATCGTTAAGGTATAGTGGTTTCTGGAATGAACTTCTATTTTTAATTTTTTGCAACTTCCATTTTTATTTTTATTTAACTTCCTTTTTTATTCAGGATTCTTTTCTACTCAACTTCCTTTTTTATTTAATTTCCAAGTAGATCGTTAAGGTATAGTGGTTTCTGGATAGAACTTCCATTTTTAATTTTAAGTAACTTTCATTTTTATTTTTATTCTACTTCAATTTTTAGTCAAGTTTCTTTTCTACTCAACTTCCTTTTTTATTTAATTTCCAAATAGATCATTAAGGTATAGTGGTTTCTGGATTGAACTTCCATTTTTAATTTTATGCAACTTTCGTTTTTATTTTTATTCTACCTCCATTTTAATTCAATTTAATTTCCTATTAAACTTCCATTTTTATTTAATTTCGAAGTAGATCGTTAAGGTAAAGTGGTGCCTGGATTTAACTTCCACATTTAATTTTTTGCAACTTTCGTTTTTATTTTTATTCAACTTCCATATTTAATCAATTTGCTTTTCTATGAAACTTCCATTTTTATTTAATTTCCAAATAGATCGTTAAGGTATAATGGTGTCTGGAATGAACTTCCATTTTTAATTTTCTGCAACTTCCATTTTTATTTTTATTTAACTTCCTTTTTTATTCTAGATTCTTTTCTACTCAACTTCCTTTTTTATTTAATTTCCAAATAGATCGTTAAGGTATAGTGGTTTTTGGATTGAACTTCCATTTTTAATTTTATGCAACTTTCATTTTTATTTTTATTCAACTTCCATTTTTATTCAATTTACTTTTCTATTAAACTTCCTTTTTTATTTAATTTCCAAATTGATCGTTAAGGTATAGTGGTTTTGGATTGAACTTCCATTTTTAATTTTACGCAACTTTCATTTTTATTTTCATTCTACTTCCATTTTAATTCAATTTACTTTTCTATTAAACTTCCTTTTTTATTTAATTTCCAAATAGATCGTTAAGGTATAGTGGTTTCTGGATTGAACTTCCATTTTTAATTTTATGCAACTTGCATTTTTATTTTTATTCTACTTCCATTTTAATTCAATTTACTTTTCTATTAAACTTCCTTTTTTATTTAATTTCCAAATAGATCGTTAAGGTATAGTGGTTTTTGGATTGAACTTCCATTTTTTATTTTATGCAACTTTCATTTTTATTTTTATTCAACTTCCATTTTTATTCAATTTACTTTTCTATTAAACTTCCTTTTTTATTTAATTTCCAAATAGATCGTTAAGGTATAGTGGTTTCTGGATTGAACTTCCATTTTTAATTTTATGCAACTTTCATTTTTATTTTTATTCTACTTCCATTTAAATTTAATTTACTTTCCTATTAAACTTCATTTTTTATTTAATTTCCAAATAGATCGTTAAGGTATAGTGGTTTCTGGATTGAACTTCCATTTTTAATTTTATGCAACTTTCATTTTTATTTTTATTTTACTTCAATTTTTAATCAATTTACTTTTCTATTAAACTTCCTTTTTTATTTGATTTCCAAATAGATCGTTAAGGTATAGTGGTTTCTGGATTGAACTTCTATTTTTGATTTTATGTAACTTTCATTTTTATTTATATTCTACTTCAATTTTTATTGAATTTATTTTTCTATTAAACTTCCTTTTTAATTTAATTTCCAAATAGATCGTTAAGGTATAGTGGTTTCTGGAATGAACTTCTATTTTTAATTTTTTGCAACTTCCATTTTTATTTTTATTTAACTTCCTTTTTTATTCAAGATTCTTTTCTACTCAACTTCCTTTTTTATTTAATTTCCAAGTAGATCGTTAAGGTATAGTGGTTTCTGGGTAGAACTTCCATTTTTAATTTTAAGCAACTTTCATTTTTATTTTTATTCTACTTCCATTTTTAATCAAGTTTCTTTTCTACTCAACTTCCTTTTTTATTTAATTTCCAAATAGATCATTAAGGTATAATGGTTTCTGGATTGAACTTCCATTTTTAATTTTCTGCAATTCCCATCTTTATTTTCATTTAACTTACTTTTTTATTCAAGTTTCTTTTCTACTCAATTTCCTTTTTTATTTAATTTCCAAATAGATCGTTAAGGTATAGTGATTTTTGGATTGAACTTCCATTTTTAATTTTATGCGACTTTCATTTTTATTTTTATTCAACTTCAATTTTTAATCAATTTACTTTTCTATTAAACTTCCTTTTTTATTTAATTTCCAAATAGATCGTTAAGGTATAGTAGTTTCTGGATTGAACTTCCAATTTTTGTTTTATGCGACTTTCATTTTTATTTTTATTTAACTTCCATTTTTATTCAATTTACTTTCCTATTAAACATCCTTTTTTATTTAATTTCCAAATAGATCACTAAGGTATAGTGGTTTCTGGATTGAACTTCCATTTTTCATTTTATGCAACATTTATTTTTATTTATATTCTACTTCCATTTTTATTCAATTTACTTTTCTATTAAACTTCCTTTTTATTTAATTTCCAAATAGATCGTTAAGGTATAGTGGTTTCTAGAATTAACTTCCATTTTTAATTTTTTGCAACTTCCATTTTTATTTTTATTTAACTTCCTTTTTTATTCAAGATTCTTTTCTACTCAACTTTCTTTTTTATTTAATTTCCAAATAGATCGTTAAGGTATTGTGGTTTTTGGATTGAACTTCCATTTTTAATTTTATGCAACTTTGATTTTTATTTTTATTCAACTTCCATTTTTTTTCAATTTACTTTTCTATTAAACATCCTTTTTTATTTAATTTCCAAATAGATCGTTAAGGTATAGTGGTTTTTGGATTGAACATCCATTTTTAATTTTATGCAACTTTCATTTTTATTTTTATTCAACTTCCATTTTAATTCAATTTACTTTTCTATTAAACTTTATTTTTTATTTAATTTCCAAATAGATCGTTAAGGTATAGTAGTTTCTGGATTCAACTTCCATACTTAATTTTCTGCAACATTCATTTTTATTTTTATTCAACTTCCATTTTTATTCAATTTACTTTTCTATTAAACTTCCTTTTTTTTTTTAATTTCCAAATAGATCGTTAAGGTATAGTGGTTTCTGGATTGAACTTCCATTTTTAATTTTATGCAACTTTCGTTTTTATTTTTATTCTACCTCCATTTTAATTCAATTTACTTTCCTATTAAACTTTCATTTTTATTTAATTTCCATGTGGATCGTTAAGGTATAGTGGTTTCTGGATAGAACTTCCATTTTTAAATTTATGCAACATTCATTTTTATTTTTATTCTACTTCCATTTTTAATCAAGTTTCTTTTCTACTTAACTTCCTTTTTTATTTAATTTCCAAATAGATCATTAAGGTATAGTGGTTTCTGGATTAAACTTCCATTTTTAATTTGATGCAACTTCCATTTTTATTTTTATTTAACTTACTTTATTATTCAAGTTTCTTTTCTACTCAATTTCCTTTTTTATTTAATTTCCAAATAGATCGTTAAGGTATAATGGCTTTTGGATTGAACTTCCATTTTTAATTTGATGCAACTTTCATTTTTATTTTTATTGAACTTCCATTTTTATTCTATTTACTTTTCTATTAAACTTCCTTTTTTATTTAATTTCCAAATAGATCGTTAAGGTATAGTGGTTTCTGGATTTAACTTCCATTTTTAATTTATGCAACTTTAATTTTTATTTTTATTCTACTTCCTTTTAATTCAATTTACTTTTCTTTTAAACTTCCTTTTTTATTTAATTCCCAAATAGATCGTTAAGGTATAGTGGTTTCTGGATTGAACTTGCATTTTTAATTTTATGCAACTTTCATTTTCATTTTTGTTTTACTTCAATTTTTAATCAATTTACTTTTCTATGAAACTTCCATTTTTATTTAATTTCCAAATAGATCGTTAAGGTATAGTGGTGTCTGGAATGAACTTCCATTTTTAATTTTCTGCAACTTCCATTTTTATTTTTATTTAACTTCCTTTTTTATTCTTGATTCTTTTCTACTCAACTTCCTTTTTTATTTAATTTCCAAATAGATCGTTAAGGTATAGTGGTTTTTGGATTGAACTTCCATTTTTAATTTTATGCAACTTTCATTTTTATTTTTATTCAACTTCCATTTTTATTCAATTTCCTTTTCTATTAAACTTCCTTTTTTATTTAATTTCCAAATAGATCGCTAAGGTATAGTGGTTTTTGGATTGAACTTCCATTTTTAATTTTATACAACTTTCACTTTTATTTATATTCTACTTCCATTTTTATTCAATTTACTTTTCTATTAAACTTCCTTTTTTATTTAATTTCCAAATAGATCGTTAAGGTATAGTGCTTTCTGGAATGAACTTCCATTTTTAATTTTATGCAACTTCCATTTTTAATTTTATTTAACTTCCTTGTTTTTTCAAGTTTCGTTTGTACTCAACTTCCTTTTTAATTTAATTTCCAACTAGATCGTTAAGGTATAGTGGTTTTTGGATTGAACTTCCATTTTTAATTTTTTACAACTTTCATTTTTATTTTTATTCAACTACCATTTTAATTCAATTTACTTTTCTATTAAACTTCCTTTTTTATTTAATTTCCAAATAGATCGTTAAGGTACAGTGATTTTTGGATTGAACTTCCATTTTTAATTTTATGCGACTTTCATTTTTATTTTTATTCAACTTACATTTTTATTCAATTTACTTTTCTATTAAACTTCCTTTTTTATTTAATTTCCAAATAGATCGTTAAGGTAAAGTGGTGCCTGGATTTAACTTCCACATTTAATTTTTTGCAACTTTCGTTTTTATTTTTATTCAACTTCCATATTTATTCAATTTACTTTTCTATTAAACTTCCTTTTTATTTAATTTCCAAATAGATCGTTAAGGTATAGTGATTTTTGGATTGAACTTCCAATTTTAATTTTATGCGACTTTCATTTTTATTTTTATTCTACTTCCATTTTAATTCAATTTACTTTTCTTTTAAACTTCCTTTTTTATTTAATTTCCAAATAGATCGTTAAGGTAAAGTGGTGCCTGGATTTAACTTCCACATTTAATTTTTTGCAACTTTCGTTTTTATTTTTATTCAACTTCCATATTTAATCAATTTGCTTTTCTATGAAACTTCCATTTTTATTTAATTTCCAAATAGATCGTTAAGGTATAGTGGTGTCTGGAATGAACTTCCATTTTTAATTTTCTGCAACTTCCATTTTAATTTTTGTTTAACTTCCTTTTTTATTCTAGATTCTTTTCTACTCAACTTCCTTTTTTATTTAATTTCCAAATAGATCGTTAAGGTATAGTGGTTTTTGGATTGAACTTCCATTTTCAATTTTATGCAACTTTCATTTTCATTTTTATTCAACTTCCATTTTTATTCAATTTACTTTTCTTTTAAACTTCCTTTTTTATTTAATTTCTAAATAGATCGTTAAGGTATAGTGGTTTCTGGAATTAACTTCCATTTTTAATTTTTTGCAACTTCCATTTTTATTTTTATTTAACTTCCTTTTTATTCAAGATTCATTTCTACTCAACTTCCTTTTTTATTTAATTTCCAAATAGATCGTTAAGGTATAGTGGTTTCTGGAATGAACTTCCATTTTGAATTTTCGGCAACTTCCATTTTTATTTTTATTTAACTTCCTTTTTTGTTCAAGTTTCTTTCCTACTCAACTTCTTTTTTTATTTAATTTCCAAATAGATCGTTAAGGTATAGTGGCTTTTGGAATGAACTTCCACTTTTAATTTTTTGCAACTTCCATTTTTATTTTTATGTAACTTCCTTTTTTATTCAAATTTCTTTTCTACTCGACTTCCTTTTTTAGTTAATTTCCAAATAGATCTTTAAGGTATAGTGGTTTTTGAATTGAACTTATATTTTTAATTTTATGCAAATTTCATTTTTATTTTTATTCAACTTCCATTTTAATTCAATTTACTTTCCTATTAAACTTCCTTTTTTATTTAATTTCCAAATAGATCATTAAGGTATAGTGGTTTCTGGAATGAACTTCCATTTTTAATTTTATGCAACTTCCATTTTTATTTTTATTTAACTTACTTTTTTATTCAAGTTTCTTCTCTACTCAATTTCCTTTTTTATTTAATTTCCAAATAGATCGTTAAGGTATAGTGGTTTTTGGATTGAACTTCCATTTTTAATTTGATGCAACTTTCATTTTTATTTTTATTCAACTTCCATTTTTATTCTATTTACTTTTCTATTAAACTTCATTTTTTATTTAATTTCCAAATAGATCGTTAAGGTGTAGGGGTTTCTGGATTGAACTTCCATTTTTAATTTATGCAACTTTCATTTTTATTTTTATTCTACTTCCATTTTAATTCAATTTAGTTTTCTATTAAACTTCCTTTTTTATTTAATTTCCAAATAGATCGTTAAGGTATAGTGGTTTTTGGATTGAACTTGCATTTTTAATTTTCTGCAACTTTCATTTTTATTTTTATTCTACTTCCATTTTAATTCAATTTACTATCCTATTAAACTTTCTTTTTTATTTAATTTCCAAGTAGATCGTTAAGGTATAGTGGTTTCTGGATTGAACTTCCATTTTTAATTTTATGCAACTTTCATTTTTATTTTTATTTTACTTCAATTTTTAATCAATTTACTTTTCTATGAAACTTCCATTTTTATTTAATTTCCAAATAGATCGTTAAGGTATAGTGGTTTCTAGAATAAACTTCCATTTTTAATTTTCTGCAACTTCCATTTTTATTTTTATTTAACTTCCTTTTTTTATTCTAGATTCTTTTCTACTCAACTTCCTTTTTTATTTAATTTCCAAATAGATCGTTAAGGTATAGTGGTTTTTGGATTGAACTTCCATTTTTAATTTTATGCAACTTTCATTTTTATTTTTATTCAACTTCCATTTTCATTCAAATTACTTTTCTATTAACCTTCCTTTTTTATTTAATTTCCAAATAGATTGCTAAAGTATAGTGGTTTCTGGATTGAACTTCCATTTTTAATTTTATGCAACTTTCATTTTTATTTATATTCTACTTCCATTTTTATTCAATTTACTTTTCTATTAAACTTCCTTTTTTATTTAATTTCCAAATTGATCGTTAAGGTATAGTGGTTTCTGGAATGAACTTCCATTTTTAATTTGCTGCAACATCCATTTTTATTTTTATTTAACTTCCTTTTTTATTCAAGTTTTTTTTCTACTCAACTTCCTTTTTTATTTAATTTCCAAATAGATCGTTAAGGTATAGTGGTTTTTGGATTGAACTTCCTTTTTTAATTTTATACAACTTTCATTTTTATTTTTATTCAACTACCATTTTTATTCAATTTACTTTTCTATTAAACTTCCTTTTTTTATTTAATTTCCAAATAGATCGTTAAGGTATAGTGATTTTTGGATTGAAATTCCATTTTTAATTTTATGCGACTTTCATTTTTGTTTTTATTCAAGTTCCATTTTTATTCAATTTACTTTTCTATTAAACTTCCTTTTTTATTTAATTTCCAAATAGATCGTTAAGGTAAAGTGGTGTCTGGATTTAACTTCCACATTTAATTTTTTGCAACTTTCGTTTTTATTTTTATTCAACTTCCATATTTATTCAATTTACCTTTCTATTAAACTTCGTTTTTTTATTTAATTTCCAAATAGATCGTTAAGGTATAGTGGTTTCTGGATTGAACTTCCAATTTTAGTTTTATGCAACTTTCACTTTTATTTTTGTTCTATTTCCATTTTAATTCAATTAACTTTCCTATTAAACTTCTTTTTTTATTTAATTTCCAAATAGATCAATAAGGTATAGTGGTTTCTGGAATGAACTTCCATTTTTAATTTTCTGCAACTTCCATTTTTTATTTTTATTTAACTTGCTTTTTTATTCAAGTTTCTTTTCTACTCAACTTCCTCTTTTATTTAATTTCCAAATAGATCGTTAAGGTATAGTGGTTTTTGGATTGAACTCCCGTTTTTAATTTTATGCAACTTTCATTTTTATTTTTATTCAACTTCCATTATTATTCAATTTACTTTTCTATTAAACTTACTTTTTTATTTAATTTCCAAATAGATCGTTAAGGAATAGTGGTTTTTGGATTGAACTTCCTTTTTTAATTTTATGCAACTTTCATTTTTATTTTTATTCTACTTCCATTTTAATTCAATTTACTTTCCTATTAAACTTCATTTTTTATTTAATTTCCAAGTAGATCGTTAAGGTATAGTGGTTTCTGGATTGAACTTCCATTTTTAATTTTATGCAACTTTCATTTTTATTTTTATTTTACTTCAATTTTTAATCAATTTACTTTTCTATGAAACTTCCTTTTTTATTTAATTTCCAAATAGATCGTTAAGGTATAGTAGTTTCTGGATTGAACTTCCAATTTTAGTTTTATGCGACATTCATTTTTATTTTTATTCAACTTCCATTTTTATTCAATTTACTTTCCTATTAAACTTCCTTTTCTATTTAATTTCCAAATTGATCACTAAGGTATAGTTGTTTCTGGATTGAACTTCCATTTTTAATTTTATACAGCATTCATTTTTATTTATATTCTACTTCCATTTTTATTCAATTTACTTTTCTATTAAACTTCCTTTTTATTTAATTTCCAAATAGGTCGTTAAGGTCTCGTGGTTTCTGGAATTAACTTCCATTTTTAATTTTTTGTAACTTCCATTTTTATTTTTATTTAACTTCCTTTTTTATTCAAGATTCTTTTCTTCTCAACTTCCTTTTTTATTTAATTTACCAATATATCGTTAAGGTAAAGTGGCTTCTGGATTTAACTTCCACATTTAATTTTCTCAAACTTTCATTTTTATTTTTCTTCAACTTCCATATTTATTCAATTTACTTTTCTATTAAACTTCCTTTTTTATTTAATTTCCAAATAGATCGTTAAGGTATATTGGTTTCCGGATTGAACTTCCAATTTAGTTTTATGCAAATTTCATTTTTATTTTTATTCTACTTCCATTTTAATTCAATTAACCCTCCTATTAAACTTCCTTTTTTACTTAATTTCCAAATAGATCATTAAGGTATAGTGGTTTCTGGAATGAACTTCCATTTTTATTTTTATTTAACTTCCTTTTTTGTTCAAATTTCTTTTCTACCCAACTTCCTTTTTTATTTAATTTCCAAATAGATCGTTAAGGTATAGTGGTTTTTGGATTGAACTTCCATTTTTAATTTTATGCAACTTTCATTTTTATTTTTATTCAACTTCCATTTTTATTCAATTTACTGTTCTATTAAACTTCCTTTATATTTAATTTCCAAATAGATCGTTAAGGTATAGTGGTTTTTGAATTGAACTTCCATTTTTAATTTTAAGCAACTTTCATTTTTATTTTTATTCTACTTCCATTTTAATTCAATTTACTTTCCTATTAAACTTCATTTTTTATTTAATTTCCAAATAGATCGTTAAGGTATAGTGGTTTTTGGATTGAACTTCCATTTTTAATTTTATGCAACTTTCATTTTTATTTATATTCTAGTTCCATTTTTATTCAAATTACTTTTCTATTAAAATTCCTTTTTTATTTAATTTCCAAATAGATCGTTAAGGTATAGTGGTTTCTGGAATGAACTTCCTTTTTTAATTTTCTGCAACTTCCATTTTTATTTTTATTTAACTTCCTTTTTTATTCAAGTTTCTTTTCTACTTAACTTCCTCTTTTATTTAATTTCCAAATAGATCGTTAAGGTATAGTGGTTTTTGGATTGAACTTCCATTTTTAATTTTATGCAACTTTCATTTTTATTTTTATTCAACTTCCATTTTTATTCAATTTACTTTTCTATTAAACTTCCTTTTTTATTTAATTTCCAAGTAAATCGTTAAGGTATAGTGGTTTCTGAATTGAACTTCCATTTTTAATTTTATTCAACTTTCATTTTTATTTTTATTCTACTTCCATTTTACTTCAATTTACTTTCCTATTAAACTTCATTTTTTATTTAATTTCCAAGTAGATCGTTAAGGTATAGTGGTTTCTGGATTGAACTTCCATTTTTAATTTTATGCAACTTTCATTTTTATTTATATTTTACTTCAATTTTTAATCAATTTACTTTTCTATTAAACTTCCTTTTTTATTTAATTTCCGAATAGATCGTTAAGGTATAGTAGTTTCTGGATTGAACTTCCAATTTTAGTTTTATGCGACTTTCATTTATATTTTTATTCAACTTCCATTTTTATTCAATTTGCTTAAATTAGACTTCCTTTTTTATTTAATTTCCAAATAGATCAATAAGGTATAGTGGTTTCTGGAATGAACTTCCATTTTTAATTTTATGCAACTTCCATTTTTATTTTTAATTAACTTCCTTTTTTATTTAATTTCCAAAGAGATCGTTAAGGTATAGTGGTTTTTGGATTGAACTTCCATTTTTAATTTTATGCAACTTTCATTTTTATTTTTATTCAACTTCTATTTTTATTCAATTTACTTTTCTATTAAACTTACTTTTTTATTTAATTTCCAAATAGATCGTTAAGGTATAGTGGTTTCTGGATTGAACTTCCATTTTTCATTTTATGCAACTTTCATTTTTATTTTTATTCTACTTCCATTTAAATTCAATTTACTTTCCTATTAAACTTCATTTTTTATTTAATTTCTGAGTAGATCGTCAAGGTATAGTGGTTTCGGGATTGAACTTCCATTTTTAATTTTATGCAACTTTCATTTATATTTTTATTTTACTTCAATTTTTAATCAATTTACTTTTCTATTAAACTTCCTTTTTTATTTAATTTCCAAATAGATCGTTAAGGTATTGTAACGCCCTTGAAAATAAACCCATTAAATATATATAACATCAACATGCAATGTTAAAAAGGAAACAGTTCATTAAATATTCATCAGAGTCTTACTAAACAAAAGCATATACATGTAACATCAAAGTAAATGCCCTACAGGCTTACATCTTTCCAAGCCAACACTTGGACACAAAAGTATGAGTTCTAACTCAAATACAAATAAAGCCCTAGGCTTGTGTGTTTACATGTACTAACAAATGAAAGCAAATAACTTAAAATAGTCTTCAAAATCCAAGTCCTTCCAAACTAAGTCCTTGGAGGTAGCTTATCACCTGAACCTGAAAATGATGTTCCCATATAGGGTGAGCCACAGCCCAGTAGAAATATACTAAACCAAATATAAGCATTGAATAAAGCAATAGCATTCAATAGATGGTTAACCAAGATAATCAATTACATCATTATCCAATCTCATGACATTATTGTCAACGACACGTTTCACTTTTCAACATTATCAGAATGGTTCAGAACCTGGCAAAACTTACAACAGTGAATTATATATATATATCGTATTCACATTCTTCCAATGTCAACAAACAAATGAGACTCAAGCTCAAATCAAAACACTTCATACTTCCAGATTGATACACATTTTAGTGCTGTATCAATAAAAACACTTCAATATAATTAAGCACACATAAAAGTGATGCTAATGGAGTCCATCCCCTATCTCCTCCCAAACAAAATCCGGTTTAGAGGTCCATCCCCTATCTTCCCCTAAACCGTGGAGTACATCCCCTATCTCCTCCCACACAAAACAAAGTATGTAAACACATAACATATACACCACACAATCAATACACATAATGTCTGTATTAATTCAACAGTCAAAATTAATGACTCAACCAATGTGATTAGTTTCAGTTATACCTAATCCACATGCATTGTCTACAACAATCATGACTATCCTCCACCGATAGCCCAAAACAGTTATTTCTAGACTTGGAAATAAATATATCAACAATTCAATAGGCGAGTGATTTAAATTATCCAACTACACCATTTAATCAATAAATCCCCCAATTTCATGAATTTAACCAAATTCCCCAATTCCCTTAAATTAATTATACAAATTAATTAATTAATACAACTAAGGTTTTTCCCAAAATTATCAAAGTAACCCCAACATATCAATATACCAAAACTTAGAACAAAACTTATAAAATGGAGTAGGAGATCCCTACCTCGAAGAAATAGCCCCAAAAGAGAAGATGGAGATGAAGACCCAAACTCCAAAGTGCTCCAAACTACCAACAATTTAGATTAAAACGAAGCCCTCGACTCACACACTCTTTTTAATGAAGGATCTAGGGTAGAAACACACCCTAAGTGGATCAAATCTAAGAGAGAAGGTGAGTAGGGTGAGAGAGAAGTCGGACCTTAGGGTTTGGAATCTAAAAAGAGGATGAAAAACTGATTAAAAACCCGCTGCTGCGTATATAAACTGAACAGGCTCGCTCGAGCGAAGACTTGGTCGCTCGAGCGACCAGACACAGAAAAGCTACGCTCGAGCCAAGGAAGCCTTGCTCGAGCCAACAACCCAGAAGCTCTCTCGAGCGAAGGAACTCTTGCTCGAGCGAAGAACAAACTAGCTCGCTCGAGCCAAAAACCACTGCTATCAGGTCTTACTGCAAAACGCAATCCTCGCTCGAGCGAATAAACCCTGGCTCGAGCGACGGACCAAAACAAAGAGCTCGATCGAGCGAAGAACTGCTCACTCGAGCGAAGGGTCAAAATTCTGGGCAGCAACCCTTTGCTCCCAAGCTCAACCAACCTGCTACAAACCTGCCCAATGCATCCCCTAACTCAGAAATAGGAAATTAAAGGACGGTAACAATCATAATACAATAGTAGTAGCTACGGATCTTAAGTCCGGATACAATAAACAAATGAGAAAAGACCAGGGTCGCTATAGGTATAGTGGTTTCTGATTGAACTTCTATTTTTAATTTTATGTAACTTTCATTTTTATTATATTCTACTTCAATTTTTATTCAATTTATTTTTCTATTAAACTTCATTTTTTATTTAATTTCCAAATAGATCGTTAAGGTATAGTGGTTTCTGGAATGTACTTCTATTTTTAATTTTTTGCAACTTCCATTTTTATTTTTATTTAACTTCTTTTTTTATTCAAGATTCTTTTCTACTCAACTTCTTTTTTTATTTAATTTCCAAATAGATCGTTAAGGTATAGTGGTTTTTGGATTGAACTTCCGTTTTTAATTTTATGCAACTTTCATATTTATTTTTATTCAACTTCCATTTTTTTTCAATTTACTTTTCTATTAAACTTCCTTTTTTATTTAATTTCCAAATAGATCGTTAAGATATAGTGGTTTTTGGATTGAACTTCCATTTTTAATTTAATGCAACTTTCATTTTTATTTTTATTCAACTTCCATTTTAATTCAATTTACTTTTCTATTAAACTTCCTTTTTTATTTAATTTCCAAATAGATCGTTAAGGCATAGTGGTTTCTGGATTCAACTTCCATATTTAATTTTCTGCAACTTTCATTTTTATTTTTATTCAACTTCCATTTTTATTCAATTTACTTTTCTATTAAACTTCCTTTTTATTTAATTTCCAAATAGATTGTTAAAATATAGTGGTTTCTGGATTGAACTTCCATTTTTAATTTTATGCAACTTTCATTTTTATTTTTATTCTACCTCCATTTTAATTCAATTTACTTTCCTATTAAACTTCCATTTTTGTTTAATTTCCAAGTAGATCGTTAAGGTATAGTGGTTTCTGGATAGAACTTCCATTTTTAATTTTATGCAACTTTCATTTTTCTTTTTATTCTACTTCCATTTTTAATCAAGTTTCTTTTCTACTCAACTTCCTTTTTTATTTAATTTCCAAATAGATCATTAAGGTATAGTGGTTTCTGGAATGAACTTCCATTTTTTATTTTCTACAACTTCCATTTTTATTTTTATTTAACTTACTTTTTTATTCAAGTTTCTTTCCTACTCAATTTCTTTTTTTATTTAATTTCCAAATAGATCGTTAAGGTATAGTGGTTTTTGGATTGAACTTCCATTTTTAATTTGATGCAACTTTCATTTTTATTTTTAATCAACTTCCATTTTTATTCAATTTACTTTTCTATTAAACTTCCTTTTTTTTTTAATTTCCAAATAGATCGTTAAGGTATAGTGGTTTCTGGAATGAACTTACATTTTTAATTTTCTGCAACTTCCATTTGTATTTTTATTTAACTTCCTTTTTTATTCAAGTTTCATTTCTACTCAACTTCCTTTTTTATTTAATTTCCAAACAGATCGTTAAGGTATAGTGGTTTTTGGATTGAACTTCCATTTTTAATTTTATGCAACTTTCATTTTTATTTTTATTCTACTTCCATTTTAATTCAATTTACGTTCCTATTAAACTTCCATTTTTGTTTAATTTCCAAGTAGATCGTTAAGGTATAGTGGTTTCTGGATAGAACTTCCATTTTTAATTTTATGCAACTTTCATTTTTATTTTTATTATACTTCCATTTTTAATCAAGTTTCTTTTCTACTCAACTTCCTTTTTTATTTAATTTCCAAATAGATCATTAAGGTATAGTGGTTTTTGGAATGAACTTCCATTTTCTATTTTCTGCAACTTCCACTTTTATTTTTATTTAACTTACTTTTTTATTCAAGTTTCTTTTCTACTCAATTTCTTTTTTTATTTAATTTCGAAATAGATCGTTAAGGTATAGTGGTTTTTGGATTGAACTTCCATTTTTAATTTGATGCAACTTTCATTTTTATTTTTATTCAACTTCCATTTTTATGCAATTTACTTTTCTATTAAACTTCCTTTTTTTTTTAATTTCCAAATAGATCGTTAAGGTATAGTAGTTTCTGGATTGAACATCCATTTTTAATTTATGCAACTTTCATTTTTATTTTTATTCTACTTCCATTTTAATTCAATTTACTTTTCTATTAAACTTCCTTTTTTATTTAATTTCCAAATAGATCGTTAAGGTATAGTGGTTTCTGGATTGAACTTCCATTTTTAATTTTATGCAACTTTCATTTTTATTTTTATTCTACTTCCATTTTAATTCAATTTACTATCCTATTAAACTTCCTTTTTTATTTAATTTCCAAGTAGATCGTTAAGGTATAGTGGTTTCAAGATTGAACTTCCATTTTTAATTTTATGCAACTTTCATTTTTATTTTTATTTTACTTTAATTTTTAATCAATTTACTTTTCTATGAAACTTCCATTTTTATTTAATTTCCAAATAGATCGTTAAGGTATAGTGGTTTCTGGAATGAACTTCCATTTTTAATTTTCTGCAACTTCCATTTTTATTTTTATTTAACTTCCTTTTTTATTCTAGATTCTTATCTACTCAACTTCCTTTTTTATTTAATTTCCAAATAGATTGATAAGGTATAGTGGTTTTTGGATTGAACTTCCATTTTTAATTTTATGCAATTTTCATTTTTATTTTTATTCAACATCCATTTTTATTCAATTTACTTTTCTATTAAACTTCCTTTTTTATTTAATTTCCAAATAGATCGCTAAGGTGTAGTGGTTTCTGGATTGAACTTCCATTTTTAATTTTATACAACTTTCATTTTTATTTATATTCTACTTCAATTTTTATTCAATTTACTTTTCTATTAAACTTCCTTTTTTATTTAATTTCCAAATAGATCGTTAAGGTATAGTGGTTTCTGGATGAGCTTCCATTTTTAATTTTCTGCAACTTCCATTTTTAATTTTACTTAACTTCCTTTTTTATTCAAGTTTCTTTTCTACTCAACTTCCCTTTTTATTTAATTTCCAAATAGATCGTTAAGGCATAGTGGTTTTTGGATTGAACTTCCATTTTTAATTTTATACAACTTTCTTTTTTATTTTTATTCAACTACCATTTTTATTCAATTTACTTTTCTATTAATCTTCCTTTTTTATTTAATTTCCAAATAGATCGTTAAGGTATAGAGATTTTTGGATTGAACTTCCATTTTTAATTTTATGCGACTTTCATTTTTATTTTTATTCAACTTCCATTTTTATTCAATTTACTTTTCTATTAAACTTGCTTTTTTATTTAATTTCCAAATAGATCGTTAAGGTATATTGATTTTTGGATTGAACTTCCATTTTTAATTTTTTGCGACTTTCATTTTTATTTTTATTCAACTTCCATTTTTATTCAATTTACTTTTCTATTAAACTTCCTTTTTTATTTAATTTCCAAATAGATCGTTATGGTAAAGTGGTGTCTGGATTTAACTTCCATATTTAATTTTTTGCAACTTTCGTTTTTATTTTTATTCAACTTCCATATTTATTCAATTTACTTTTCTATTGAACTTCCTTTTTTATTTAATTTCCAAATAGATCGTTAAGGTATAGTGATTTTTGGATTGAACTTCCATTTTTAGTTTTATGCGACTTTCATTTTTATTTTTATTCAACTTCCATTTTTATTCAATTTACTTTTCTATTAAACTTCCTTTTTTATTTAATTTCCAAATAGATCGTTAAGGTAAAGTGGTTTTTGGAATTAACTTCCATTTTTAATTTTTTGCAACTTCCATTTTTATTTTTATTTAACTTCCTTTTTTATTCAAGAATCTTTTCTACTCAACTTTCTTTTTTATTTAATTTCCAAATAGATCGTTAAGGTATAGTGGTTTCTGGAATGAATTTCCATTTTTAATTTTCTGCAACTTCCATTTTTATTTTTATTTAACTTCCTTTTTCATTCAAGTTTCTTTTCTACTCAACTTCTTTTTTTTATTTAATTTCCAAATACATCGTTAAGGTATAGTGGTTTTTGGATTGAACTTCCACTTTTAATTTT
The DNA here is from genome assembly GCF_055761805.1 of Camellia sinensis. Classification (NCBI taxonomy): domain Eukaryota; kingdom Viridiplantae; phylum Streptophyta; class Magnoliopsida; order Ericales; family Theaceae; genus Camellia; species Camellia sinensis. Next base: position 37,423,432 of record NW_028128987.1, read on the forward strand.
CTGCAACTTCCATTTTTATTTTTATTTAACTTCCTTTTTTGTTCATGTTTCTTTTCTACTCGACTTCCTTTTTTATTTAATTTCCAAATAGATCGTTAAGGTATAGTGGTTTTTGAATTGAACTTCCATTTTTAATTTTATGCAACTTTCATTTTTATTTTTATTCAACTTCCACTTTAATTCAATTTACTTTCCTATTAAACTTCATTTTTTATTTAATTTCCAAATAGATCACTAAGGTATAGTGTTTTCTGGATTGAATTTCCACTTTTAATTTTTTGCAACTTTCATTTTTATTTTTATTTTACTTCAATTTTTAATCAATTTACTTTTCTCTTAAACTTCCTTTTTTATTTAATTTCCAAATAGATCGTTAAGGTATAGTAGTTTCTAGATTGAACTTCCAATTTTAGTTTTGTGCGACTTTCATTTTTATTTTTATTCAACTTCTATTTTTATTCAATTTACTTTCCTATTAAACTTCCTTTTTTATTTAATTTCCAAATAGATCACTAAGGTATAGTGGTTTCTGGATTGAACTTCCATTTTTAATTTTATGCAACATTCATTTTTATTTATATTCTACTTGCATTTTTATTCAATTTACTTTTCTATTAAACTTTCTTTTTTATTTAATTTCCAAATAGATCGTTAAGGTATAGTGGTTTCTGGAATGAACTTACATTTTTAATTTTCTACAACTTCCATTTGTATTTTTATTTAACTTCCTTTTTTATTCAAGTTTCATTTCTACTCAACTTCCTTTTTTATTTAATTTCCAAATAGAACGTTAAGGTATAGTGGTTTTTGGATTGAACTTCCATTTTTAATTTTATGCAATTTTCATTTTTATTTTTATTCAACTTCCATTTTTATTCAATTTACTTTTCTATTAAAATTCCTTTTTTATTTAATTTCTAATTAAATCGTTATGGTAAAGTGGTTTCTGGGTTGAACTTCCATATTTAATTTTTTGCAACTTTACTTTTTATTTTTATTCAACTTCCATTTTTATTCAATTTACTTTTCAATTAAATTTCCTTTTTTATTTAATTTCCAAATAGATCGTTAAGGTATAGTGGTTTCTAGATTGAACTTCCATTTTTAATTTTATGCAACTTTCATTTTAATTTTTATTCTACTTCCATTTTAATTAAATTTACTTTCCTATTGAACTTCCTTTTTTATTTAATTTCCAAATAGATCGCTAAGGTATAGTGGTTTTTGGATTGAACTTCCATTTTCAATTTTATACAATTTTCATTTTTATTTTTATTCAACTTCCATTTTTATTCAATTTACTTTTCTATTAAACTTCCTTTTTTATTTAATTTCCAAATAGATCGTTAAGGTAAAGTGGTTTCTGGAATTAACTTCCATTTTTAATTTTTTGCAACTTCCATTTTTATTTTTATTTAACTTCCTTTTTTATTCAAGAATCTTTTCTACTCAACTTTCTTTTTTATTTAATTTCCAAATAGATCGTTAAGGTATAGTGGTTTCTGGAATGAATTTCCATTTTTAATTTTCTTCAACTTCCATTTTTATTTTTATTTAACTTCCTTTTTTATTCAAGTTTCTTTTCTACTCAACTTCTTTTTTTTATTTAATTTCCAAATACATCGTTAAGGTATAGTGGTTTTTGGATTGAACTTCCACTTTTAATTTTCTGCAACTTCCATTTTTATTTTTATTTAACTTCCTTTTTTGTTCATGTTTCTTTTCTACTCGACTTCCTTTTTTATTTAATTTCCAAATAGATCATTAAGGTATAGTGGTTTTTGAATTGAACTTCCATTTTTAATTTTATGCAACTTTCGTTTTTATTTTTATTCAACTTCCACTTTAATTCAATTTACTTTCCTATTAAACTTCATTTTTTATTTAATTTTCAAATAGATCGCTAAGGTATAGTGTTTTCTAGATTGAATTTCCACTTTTAATTTTTTGCAACTTTCATTTTTATTTTTATAGCGATCTCGGGTTTACCCTTGTTGTATAGTGATCCAGACTTGTGTCTATAGATGTTGGTAGTTGACTATCATCTTGTTTGCATCCTCTTTACTTCATATTTGAGTTATGGGATGTGTTGGGTGGGTTTGTTTCAGGTTGGTTGAGTTTAGAAACCAAAACTAGTTGCCCAGATCTTTGGCCTGTCCGCTCGAGCGGAGATGTTGGCGCTCGAGCGTGGAATACACCCATCCAGTATTTTGTTGTGCAGTGTTGTACGCTCGAGCGTAGGGTTGGGAGCTCGAGCGGAGGTCTGGTTCTGCAAAAGTGCTGAGCAAGTGCATTCTGCGCTCGAGCGGGAGGTTGGCCGCTCGAGCGTAAGTCTGTGAGTGGCCGCTCGAGCGGGGTGTTTTACGCTCGAGCGGGAGACTGGGTTAAAGTCCCGAATTTGTGCCTTTTCAAATCACTTTTTGCTTTCTCTTCTCTCTCTTACTTTTCCAAAAAGCCATTTTCAGAGCTTCTCACTCTAAATCGGCCCTTCTCTCTTAGATTTGATCTAGTAAGGATCGTTTACTCACCTTGTGTCTTCACAAAAGTTGTGTTGATCGTCGAGAGCTTCCTTTTGATCTGAAAATTTCGAGGTTTGGAGCATTTTGGTTTTGGTCTTCATCTCCTTTGGGGCTCCGAATTTGAGGTAGGGATAACCTACTCCTCTCTATGGGTTTTGTCTTTAAATTTTGGTATTTTGAGATGTTGGGCTTGGTTTGGTAATTTTGTGAAAGTTTGGGGCTTTTGTGTAATTTTACAAAAGTTGGGGTTTTATTCATAATAAACCTAGATGCATGTTTGGCATGGAAAATGGAATTAATGTTGAATCATTGATGAAAATGGGACCTAAGGGTTGAAATGTTAATTATGAGAATTGACCTAATTACATTGTTTAATTAATTGGGATAATTAATTGAGAGGAATGAAGGAATGAAATGTTGATTGAATATCCATTGTGCATTTATTTTCTATTTAGAAATAACTGCTTTGGGCTATCGGTGGAGGATAGTCGTGATTGTTGTAGACAATGCTTGATGATTAAGTAAACTGAAACTAATCAATGAAATGTGTCATGGAACTTGACGGTTGATAGAATACATTAATTATATGTATTGTGTGATTGTATATAGAACCTTTGTGTTTGTATACGTTATGTGTAGAGGAGGAGATAGGGGATGTACTCCGCGGTTTAGGGGAAGATAGGGGATGTACCTCTAAACCGGATAGGTATTGGGAGGAGATAGGGGATGAACTCCGTAGACAGAGCTCATATGCTTGTCTAGAGAAGTGAAGATAGAGCTCATATGCTTATCTTTGTGAAGTGTGGATACAGCTTGTATGCTTATCTGTGGATATTGTTGATATACATATCTGTTGTAGAATGTGGATACAGCTTTTATGCTTATCTGAATGTGAGATATAGTTTTTATACATATCTGTTGAAAGGATGATAGAGCTGACATGCTTATCTGTTGAAAAAGGGAAAATGAAAGGTAACTTAGACTCATAAGTTGTAAGACATAAACATGAAATTTATGTGATTGTATCAGTGTTAGCCATCTATCAATTGCTAATGTTTTAGTCATTGTTCATGGTTGGTTTAGTGTATTTCTACTGGGCTGTGGCTCACCCTATATGGGAACATCATTTTCAGGTACAGGAAGCATGCCACCTCCAAGGACATAGCTGGGAGGCTAGAGGCGGACATGTTTTGTTGTTTTACTTTTGATGTATTACATGTAACTTCAAGCCAAGGGCTTAATGTGTATCGAGTTAGTACTCTCTGTTGTAACCAAGTGTTAACTTGGAAAGCTGTAAGCCCGTAGGGCATTTTGTTATGATGTTAACATGTAATACTTATGTAATGAGACGCTAATGAATAATAGAAGGTGGTTTGTTTATACGTCAACGCATGTCTTGTTTGATGGGATTAATGTTATTATTTTGAGGGCGTTACAACTTGGTATCAGAGCGTACCGGGTTCGAATACTTTGGGTACGTGGGAAGTGATTAGTATCACAATGGGTTTGTCTCGCTTGATAGAGACTTAGATGTAGTATCGTATGTGATGTGCTTAAATGCTAACATGCTTATGTGATTATGTGGGTATGGGATTTAATTTCTAGGATGTTGAGTGGATCCTGGAGTTTCTGGAAGTCTTGTTGGAAAAGCACTTGATCAATGCTGTTTCTAACCGGAACTCTAGTAACGTCTCGGGACTATCATTATCCGGAAATGAAATTCGTAAGTGCTTATGTGTTTATGTGCTTACGTGGAGTGAATTACAGTTGTCCATGCATGAGGACGTGAGTGTTTAGTTTTGGCACACTTATGAATGTGTTAACGTTCTGTGTTGCCTTTATTAGGATGTCAGGACGAGGAAGGGGTGCTAGACGTGGTAGACCTGCGAGGCAGGAAGCACCGTTACAGGGTGAGATTCCGGCAGTGCAGGAGGGAGTTGGTCAGGCCAATGTGGCCGAGCCAGTAGGTCAGCAGGCTATGGGTGCCTTGGCCAGAGAGTTAGCAGGAGCTTTGGGTATTCTTAGGGCTGAGAATCAGGCAGCTGAGATAGGGCCTTCCTTCTTGAAGAGGGAGTTCTTTCGGTGTAATCCGGACGAGTTTATCGGGGATCCTAAAGAGCCGCTTAAGGCAGACGAATGGCTCGAACAGACAACGAAGACGTTTGAGATGCTTGGCATCGAGGACGGAGCATTGAAAGTGACCTTGGCATCCTTCCAGCTGAAGGGAGATGCGGGTCAATGGTGGAAATACGAGAAGGCTCGTGTTGGTGGGACTTGGGAGGCATTTGTGAATGCTTTTCAGGAGAGGTTTTTGTCTGCAGTAGCTAGAGAGAAGCTGAGGGATCAGTTTAGCCGGCTTAATCAGCAGGGCTTGTCAGTGGCCGAGTTTGAGGCTACTTTTACCAGTCTGTCCAGGTTTGCACCGGAACTGGTGGCGTCTGAGGAACGCCGTTGCTATGAGTTTGAGCGGAAGTTGAGGCGGGGCCTCAAGTTGAGAATTGGTGGGTCTTATATTCGAGAGTATAGACACCTAGTGGATGCTGCAGCTCATATGGAGCTTATGATGCAGGAGGAGGATGAGGGTCAGAGAGGCTCCAAGAGGAGCCAGGATAGTCAGAGTGATGGCAGGAGGCAGAGGGGTTCTAACCCTCAGCAGTCGCAGGGTGGTGTTGCTAGATCGACCTTCCCAGTGCCGAGTGCAGGCTCCGGGAGAGGTGGTCAGGGGGATTTCACCTGTTACAAGTGTGGCCAGTTGGGTCACAAGGTTTCAGTTTGCCCGCAGAAGGGTGGGGGTCAGAAAGCTGCTTCTTTTTCAGCTAGACCGCAGAGTCAGAGTTTGGGCAGGGGGCAGCTCTTGACTTGTTATCAGTGTGGACAATCTGGGCACATGAAGAGGTTTTGCCCACAGTTGAGTGCCACTTCGGGAGCGTCTGGTTCTAGGCAGACGCAGGGTTTTCAGCCAGCTCAGTCTGTGCAGGCCTCGAGGGCCAATCCGGGAGCTTCGTCATCCCAGTCTGTGCAGCAGTCTTTTGCTCCGAGAGGTGAGCAGGTAGACCAGGGGCCTACGGGGCGCGTGTATGCTGTTACCGCGCAGGATTTAGTACCAGCTCCATCAGTAGTGAGAGGTACTTTTCTGTTTTGCAACTCGGTTGCTAATGTGTTGATAGACACGGGTGCATCTCATTCTTTTGTATCTGCTGCATTTGCATCTGTTTTGGAATTGGAGTTAGCACAGTTAGCATCTCCTATTTGTGTGGTATCGCCTTTGGGTGGTGAGTTGATTCTGAAACAGGGTGTTAGAGGTTGTGATATAGAGGTCGCCGACTATAGGCTTCCTTTTCCGTTTGTTGTCATGCCCATGAAGGGTTTTGATGTTATTTTGGGTATGGACTGGTTATCGTCATACCGGGCTGTTATTGATTGCTACCGCCAGAGGGTTACATTGTGTACCTTGAGCGGGGAGTGGTTCCATTTCTTGGGAGACCGGGTTGGTAGTGTTTTGCCACCGGGGTATGATTCGCGAGGGCGAAGTGAGCTTAGTGGTTTACTTGCTAGCTTTGAGAGTAGCGAGTGTGTTGAGACTCGGATTGTGTTGCCGAGGGTGGTTTGTGAGTATTCGGATGTTTTTCCCGAAGAACTTGTTAGTTTGCCACCTCACCGGGAGATAGAATTCTCTATTGATTTAGTGCCGGGTACGGCGCCGATTTCTATGGCACCTTACCGTTTTGCTCCAGCAGAGTTGGTTGAGTTGAAAGTTCAGCTCCAGGAATTGCTAGATAAAGGCTTTGTTCGCCCTAGCGTTTCACCGTGGGGAGCGCCGGCCCTCTTTGTTAAAAAGAAAGATGGTGCCTTGAGATTGTGTATTGACTATCGGAAGTTGAATCGGGCTACGGTTAAGAATAAGTACCCTATGCCCCGTATAGATGATTTGTTTGACCAGTTGAAGGGTTCCCGTTGTTTCTCTAAGATAGACTTGAGATCGGGTTACCACCAATTGAGGGTCAGGGATGAGGATATTCCGAAAACGGCATTCCGTACGCGGTATGGCCATTACGAGTTTCTGGTGATGCCATTTGGACTTACCAATGCACCGGCAGTCTTTATGGACTTGATGAACCGGATTTTCCGGGAGTTCTTAGACCGATTTGTGGTTGTCTTCGTGGACGACATCCTTATCTATTCGCCTTCTGAGGAGGAGCATGAGGCACACTTGAGAGTGGTGCTTGAGTTACTTAGAGCCCATAGGCTGTATGCCAAGTTTGGGAAGTGTGAGTTCTGGCTGGGGGAAGTCAAATTCTTAGGCCACGTGGTATCCGGGGAAGGGGTGTCTGTGGATACATCCAAGGTTGAGGCAGTGCAAGATTGGGCACAGCCTAAGAGTGTGTTTGAGATCCGCAGTTTTCTGGGATTAGCTGGGTATTACCGTCGGTTTGTGAAAGATTTCTCCAGGTTAGCGTCACCGTTGACTAGACTGACTCGGAAGGGAGTCAAGTTTGTGTGGAGTGAGACTTGTGAAAGGTCATTCCAAGAGTTGAAAGTTAGATTGACCACCGCTCCGGTGTTGATTATTCCGGAGAGAAGGTTGGGTTATGCGGTTTATTGTGATGCCTCACGAGAGGGTTTGGGTTGTGTGTTGATGTAAGAGGGGAAAGTGGTAGCTTATGGCTCACGTCAGTTGAAAATACACGAGAAGAATTACCCCACACACGACCTAGAATTAGCAGCTGTGATCTTTGCCTTGAAAATCTGGAGGCACTACCTTTATGGTGAGAGGTTCGAGGTATTCTCGGATCACAAGAGTTTGAAGTATCTGTTTACACAGAGAGACTTGAATTTGAGGCAGAGGAGATGGATGGAGTTCATCGAGGATTATGATTTTGAGTTACATTATCATCCGGGAAAGGCCAATGTTGTGGCCGATGCCCTTAGTAGGAAAACCATTAGTGATGTAGCTTGTATAGCCATCCGGGAATGGGAGATGTTGGAAGCACTTGGCGAGTTTGATTTGCTACTGGGCGAATCTGTCGAGGCTGCGGCCTTGTTTTCTGTTGTTGCGCAGCCTACACTTGTGATTAGAGTGTTAGAGGCACAGAGAGGTGACCTTGAGGTAGAATCCCTCCGAGAGAAGATCTCCAGTGGGAACGTTGAGAAGGGTTTGACGGTGTATCCCGACCTGAGTGTGAGATACCAAGACCGTTTGTTTGTACCGGAGTCTTGCCGAGAGGAAGTACTCCGAGAGTTTCACCATTCGCGCCTTGCGGTGCATCCGGGAGGTACTAAGATGTATCAGGATTTGGGTCGCCAGTTTTGGTGGCGGGGTATGAAGAGAGATGTGGCTGTTTTCGTATCGAAGTGCCTTACTTGCCAGCAAGTGAAGGCCGAGCATCAGAGGCCAGCGGGTTTGTTGCAACCCTTGCCTATTGCCGAGTGGAAGTGGGAGCATGTCACTATGGACTTCGTTGTAGGTCTTCCGAGGACTCAACGGGGTAGTGATGCTATTTGGGTGGTTGTAGATCGGTTGACTAAGTCGGCGCACTTTATTCCTATGCGCGTGAGAGATTCGGTGGATAATCTTGCCGATTTGTATGTTCGGGACGTAGTGAGATTGCACGGGGTCCCAGTGACGATTGTCTCAGATAGAGACCCTCGTTTTACTGCTAGGTTGTGGCAGAGTTTGCAGAGTGCCTTGGGCACTAAGTTGACCTTTAGTACGGCTTATCATCCTCAGACTGACGGGCAGTCCGAGCGTACTATTCAGATCCTCAAGGATATGCTTCGGGGTTGTGTCCTGGACTTTAGTGGGACGTGGGAGAGGCACTTACCCTTGGTGGAGTTTGCCTACAACAACAGTTTTCAGTCTAGCATCGGTATGGCACCGTTTGAGGCCTTGTATGGCCGACCGTGTAGGTCTCCAGTTTGTTGGGCCGAGGTGGGTGATGCACCTTTGTTGGGTCCGGAGTTGGTGAGGGAGACGACGGAGAAAGTTGAACTTATCCGTAGGAGGCTTGTTACAGCCCAAAGTCGACAAAAGAGTTATGCCGACCGTAGGAGGAGGCCTTTGGCGTTTGAGGTAGGTGATCATGTCTTTCTGAAAATATCACCTAGGCGAGGCCTGATGAGGTTTGGGAAGAGTGGGAAATTATCCCCTCGGTTTATTGGTCCTTTTGAGATCCTTGAGAGGATTGGCGAGGTTGCTTATCGGTTAGCCTTACCGCCGCAGTTGTCCGGGGTGCATGACGTGTTTCATGTGAGTATGCTTCGGAAGTATGAGCCAGATCCATCACATGTGCTGGATTGGAGCGATTTAGAGGTAGATGAGGATGCCTCGTATGAGGAGAGACCGGTTCGGGTCTTAGATAGGCGGGATCAGGTCCTGCGTGGCAAGACCATTCCTTTGGTGAAAGTCTTGTAGAAACATCACGGAGTGGAGGAAGCCACTTGGGAACGTGAGTTGGAAGTCCGTGAGAAATATCCGGACTTGTTTATTGATATGTAATCTTGTATTTGAATTTTACATTTTGTTGAACTTAAGAGCTTTTATATATGTCTTAAGTTGTGAAACATTGAGAATGTTTTGATTATTGGTAGTATGTTTTGGAACTTGCCTCATATGGAAGTTGAATGTAACATCATATCTGTTGAACATATTGTTGAAATTGGAAGGATAATGCATAATGTTGATGCATGTTGAAAGTACATATGTTGTTTACATATTGTGATATGTCTCTTGTTTAAGGGATGGGATGACCGGTAATGGGTCGAATTGTTGAATGTTAAAATATAACATTGTTTAAAATGGAAGAAAACTTGTTTTGAAAACTGGTGCTTAATTTCGGGGACGAAATTCTTTAAGGGGGGGAGGTTATAGCGATCTCGGGTTTACCCTTGTTGTATAGTGATCCAGACTTGTGTCTATAGATGTTGGTAGTTGACTATCATCTTGTTTGCATCCTCTTTACTTCATATTTGAGTTATGGGATGTGTTGGGTGGGTTTGTTTCAGGTTGGTTGAGTTTAGAAACCAAAACTAGTTGCCCAGATCTTTGGCCTGTCCGCTCGAGCGGAGATGTTGGCGCTCGAGCGTGGAATACACCCATCCAGTATTTTGTTGTGCAGTGTTGTACGCTCGAGCGTAGGGTTGGGAGCTCGAGCGGAGGTCTGGTTCTGCAAAAGTGCTGAGCAAGTGCATTCTGCGCTCGAGCGGGAGGTTGGCCGCTCGAGCGTAAGTCTGTGAGTGGCCGCTCGAGCGGGGTGTTTTACGCTCGAGCGGGAGACTGGGTTAAAGTCCCGAATTTGTGCCTTTTCAAATCACTTTTTGCTTTCTCTTCTCTCTCTTACTTTTCCAAAAAGCCATTTTCAGAGCTTCTCACTCTAAATCGGCCCTTCTCTCTTAGATTTGATCTAGTAAGGATCGTTTACTCACCTTGTGTCTTCACAAAAGTTGTGTTGATCGTCGAGAGCTTCCTTTTGATCTGAAAATTTCGAGGTTTGGAGCATTTTGGTTTTGGTCTTCATCTCCTTTGGGGCTCCGAATTTGAGGTAGGGATAACCTACTCCTCTCTATGGGTTTTGTCTTTAAATTTTGGTATTTTGAGATGTTGGGCTTGGTTTGGTAATTTTGTGAAAGTTTGGGGCTTTTGTGTAATTTTACAAAAGTTGGGGTTTTATTCATAATAAACCTAGATGCATGTTTGGCATGGAAAATGGAATTAATGTTGAATCATTGATGAAAATGGGACCTAAGGGTTGAAATGTTAATTATGAGAATTGACCTAATTACATTGTTTAATTAATTGGGATAATTAATTGAGAGGAATGAAGGAATGAAATGTTGATTGAATATCCATTGTGCATTTATTTTCTATTTAGAAATAACTGCTTTGGGCTATCGGTGGAGGATAGTCGTGATTGTTGTAGACAATGCTTGATGATTAAGTAAACTGAAACTAATCAATGAAATGTGTCATGGAACTTGACGGTTGATAGAATACATTAATTATATGTATTGTGTGATTGTATATAGAACCTTTGTGTTTGTATACGTTATGTGTAGAGGAGGAGATAGGGGATGTACTCCGCGGTTTAGGGGAAGATAGGGGATGTACCTCTAAACCGGATAGGTATTGGGAGGAGATAGGGGATGAACTCCGTAGACAGAGCTCATATGCTTGTCTAGAGAAGTGAAGATAGAGCTCATATGCTTATCTTTGTGAAGTGTGGATACAGCTTGTATGCTTATCTGTGGATATTGTTGATATACATATCTGTTGTAGAATGTGGATACAGCTTTTATGCTTATCTGAATGTGAGATATAGTTTTTATACATATCTGTTGAAAGGATGATAGAGCTGACATGCTTATCTGTTGAAAAAGGGAAAATGAAAGGTAACTTAGACTCATAAGTTGTAAGACATAAACATGAAATTTATGTGATTGTATCAGTGTTAGCCATCTATCAATTGCTAATGTTTTAGTCATTGTTCATGGTTGGTTTAGTGTATTTCTACTGGGCTGTGGCTCACCCTATATGGGAACATCATTTTCAGGTACAGGAAGCATGCCACCTCCAAGGACATAGCTGGGAGGCTAGAGGCGGACATGTTTTGTTGTTTTACTTTTGATGTATTACATGTAACTTCAAGCCAAGGGCTTAATGTGTATCGAGTTAGTACTCTCTGTTGTAACCAAGTGTTAACTTGGAAAGCTGTAAGCCCGTAGGGCATTTTGTTATGATGTTAACATGTAATACTTATGTAATGAGACGCTAATGAATAATAGAAGGTGGTTTGTTTATACGTCAACGCATGTCTTGTTTGATGGGATTAATGTTATTATTTTGAGGGCGTTACAATTTTTATTTTACTTCAATTTTTAATCAATTTACTTTTCTCTTAAACTTCCTTTTTTATTTAATTTCCAAATAGATCGTTAAGGTATAGTAGTTTCAAGATTGAACTTCCAATTTTAGTTTTATGCGACTTTCATTTTTATTTTTATTCAACTTCCATTTTTATTCAATTTACTTTCCTATTAAACTTCCTTTTTTATTTAATTTCCAAATAGATCACTAAGGTATAGTGGTTTCTGGATTGAACTTCCATTTTTAATTTTATGCAACATTCATTTTTATTTATATTCTACTTGCATTTTTATTCAATTTACTTTTCTATTAAACTTCCTTTTTTATTTAATTTCCAAATAGATCGTTAAGGTATAGTGGTTTCTGGAATGAACTTACATTTTTAATTTTCTGCAACTTCCATTTGTATTTTTATTTAACTTCCTTTTTTATTCAAGTTTCATTTCTACTCAACTTCCTTTTTTATTTAATTTCCAAATAGAACGTTAAGGTATAGTGGTTTTTGGATTGAACTTCCATTTTTAATTTTATGCAACTTTCATTTTTATTTTTATTCAACTTCCATTTTTATTCAATTTACTTTTCTATTAAAATTCCTTTTTTATTTAATTTCTAATTAAATCGTTATGGTAAAGTGGTTTCTGGGTTGAACTTCCATATTTAATTTTTTGCAACTCTACTTTTTATTTTTATTCAACTTCCATTTTTATTCAATTTACTTTTCAATTAAATTTCCTTTTTTATTTAATTTCCAAATAGATCGTTAAGGTATAGTGGTTTCTGGATTGAACTTCCATTTTTAATTTTATGCAACTTTCATTTTAATTTTTATTCTACTTCCATTTTAATTAAATTTACTTTCCTATTGAACTTCCTTTTTTATTTAATTTCCAAATAGATCGCTAAGGTATAGTGGTTTTTGGATTGAACTTCCATTTTTAATTTTATACAATTTTCATTTTTATTTTTATTCAACTACCATTTTTATTCAATTTACTTTTCTATTAAACTTCCTTTTTTATTTAATTTCCAAATAGATCGTTTACGTATAGTGGTTTCTGGAATGAACTTCCATTTTTAATTTTCTGCAACTTCCATTTTTATTTTTATCTAACTTCCTTTTTTATTCAAGATTCTTTTCTACTGAACTTCCTTTTTCATTTAATTTCCAAATAGATCGTTAAGGTATAGTGGTGTTTGGATTGAACTTCCATTTTTAATTGTATGCAACTTTCATTTTTATTTTTTTTTTAACTTCCATTTTTATTCAATTTACTATTCTATTAAACTTCCTTTTTTTTTTAATTACCAAATAGATCGTTAAGGTATAATGGTTTCTGGATTGAACTTCCATATTTCATTTTCTTAACTTTCATTTTTATTTTTATTCAACTTCCATTTTTATTCAATTTACTTTTCTATTAAACTTCCTTTTTTATTTAATTTCCAAATAGATCGTTAAGGTATAATGGTTTCTGGAATGAACTTACATTTTTAATTTTCTGCAACTTCCATTTATATTTTTATTTAACTTCCTTTTTTATTCAAGTTTCATTTCTACTCAACTTCCTTTTTTATTTAATTTCCAAATAGATCGTTAAGGTATAGTGGTTTTTGGATTGAACTTCCATTTTTAATTTTATTCAAGTTTCATTTCTACTCAACTTTCATTTTTATTTTTATTCAACTTCCATTTTTTTTCAATTTACTTTTCTATTAAAATTCCTTTTTTATTTAATTTCTAAATAAATCGTTATGGTAAAGTGGTTTCTGGATTGAACTTCCATATCTAATTTTATGCAACTTTCATTTTTATTTTTATTCAACTTCCATTTTTATTCAATTTACTTTTCAATTAAACTTCCTTTTTTAATTAATTTCCCAATAGATCGTTAAGGTATAGTGGTTTCTGGATTGAACTTCCATTTTTAATTTTATGCAACTTTCATTTTAATTTTTATTCTACTTCCATTTTAATTAAATTTACATTCCTATTGAACTTCCTTTTTTATTTAATTTCCAAATAGATCGTTTACGTATAGTGGTTTCTGGAATGAACTTCCATTTTTGATTTTCTGCAACTTCCATTTTTATTTTTATCTAACTTCCTTTTTTATTCAAGATTCTTTTCTACTGACCTTCCTTTTTTATTTAATTTCCAAATAGATCGTTAAGGTATAGTGGTGTTTGGATTGAACTTCCATTTTTAATTGTATGCAACTTTCATTTTTCTTTTTTTTCAACTTCCATTTTTATTCAATTTACTATTCTATTAAACTTCCTTTTTTTTTTAATTACCAAATAGATCGTTAAGGTATAATGGTTTCTGGATTGAACTTTCATATTTCATTTTCTTAACTTTCATTTTTATTTTTATTCAACTTCCATTTTTATTCAATTTACTTTTCTATTAAACTTCCTTTTTTATTTAATTTCCAAATAGATCGTTAAGGTATAGTGGTTTCTGGAATGAACTTACATTTTTAATTTTCTGCAACTTCCATTTATATTTTTATTTAACTTCTTTTTTTATTCAAGTTTCATTTCTACTCAACTTCCTTTTTTATTTAATTTCCAAATAGATCGTTAAGGTATAGAGGTTTTTGGATTGAACTTCCATTTTTAATTTTATTCAAGTTTCATTTCTACTCAACTTTCTTTTTTCTTTTTATTCAACTTCCATTTTTTTTCAATTTACTTCTCTATTAAAATTCCTTTTTTATTTAATTTCTAAATAAATCGTTATGGTAAAGTGGTTTCTGGATTGAACTTCCATATCTAATTTTATGCAACTTTCATTTTTATTTTTATTCAACTTCCATTTTTATTCAATTTACTTTTCAATTAAACTTCCTTTTTTAATTAATTTCCAAATAGATCGTTAAGGTATAGTGGTTTCTGGATTGAACTTCCATTTTTAATTTTATGCAACTTTCATTTTAATTTTTATTCTACTTCCATTTTAATTAAATTTACTTTCCTACTGAACTTCCTTTTTTATTTAATTTCCAAATTTATCGTTAAGGTATAGTGATTTTTGAATTGAACTTCCATTTCTAATTTTATACAACTTTCATTTTTATTTTTATTCAACTACCATTTTTATTCAATTTACTTTTCTATTAAACTTCCTTTTTTATTTAATTTCCAAATAGATCGTTTAGGTATAGTGGTTTCTGGAATGAACTTCCATTTTTAATTTGCTGTAACTTCCATTTTTATTTTTATTTAACTTCCTTTTTTATTCAAGATTCTTTTCTACTGAACTTCCTTTTTTATTTAATTTCCAAATAGATCGTTAAGGTATAGTGGTGTTTGGATTGAACTTCCATTTTTAATTTTATGCAACTTTCATTTTTATTTTTAGTCAACTTCCATTTTTATTCAATTTACTATTCTATTAAACTTCCTTTTTTTTTAATTACCAAATAGATCGTTAAGGTATAGTGGTTTCTGGATTGAACTTCCATGTTTCATTTTCTGCAACTTCCATATTTCATTTTCTGCAACTTTCATTTTTATTTTTATTCAACTTCCATTTTTATTCAATATACTTTTCTATTAAACTTCCTTTTTTTATTTAATTTCCAAATACATCGTTAAGGTATAGTGGTTTCTGGATTGAACTTCCAGTTTTAATTTTATGCAACTTTCATTTTTATTTTTATTCTACTTCCATTTTAATTCAATTTACTTTCCTATTAAACTTCCTTTTTTATTTAATTTCCAAATAGATCGCTAAGGTATAGTGGTTTCTGGATTGAACTTCCATTTTTAATTTTATGCAACTTTCATTTTTATTTATATTCTACTTCCATTTTTATTCAATTTACTTTCCTATTAAACTTCTTTTTTTTATTTAATTTCCAAATAGATCGCTAAGGTACAGTGGTTTCTGGATTGAACTTCCATTTTTAATTTTATGCAACTTTCATTTTTATTTATATTCTACTTCCATTTTTATTCAATTTTCTTTTCTATTAAACTTCCTTTTTTATTTAATTTCCAAATAAATCGTAAAGGTATAGTGGTTTCTGGAATGAACTTCCATTTTTAATTTTCTGCAACTTTCATTTTTATTTTTATTTAACTTCCTTTTTTATTCAAGTTTCATTTCTACTCAACTTCCTTTTTTATTTAATTTCCAAATAGATCGTTAAGGGATAGTGGTTTTTGGATTGAACTTCCATTTTTAATTTTATGCAACTTTCAATTTTATTTTTATTCAACTTCCATTTTTATTCAATTTACTTTTCTATTAAACTTCCTTTTTTATTTAATTTCCAAATAGATCGTTAAGGTAAGGTGGTTTCTGGATTTAACTTCCATATTTAATTTTCTACAACTTTCATTTTTATTTTTATTCAACTTCCATATTTATTCAATTTACTTTTCTATTAAACTTCCTGTTTTACTTAATTTCCAAATAGATCGTTAAGGTATAGTGGTTTCTGGATTGAACTTCCAATTTTAGTTTTATGCAACTTTCATTTTTATTTTTGTTCTACTTCCATTTTAATTCAATTAACTTTCCTATTAAACTTCCTTTTTTTATTTAATTTCCAAATAGATCACTAAGGTATGGTGGTTTCTGGATTGAACTTCCATTTTTAATTTTATGCAACTTTCATTTTTATTTATATTCTACTTCCATTTTTATTCAATTTACTTTTCTATTAAACTTCCTTTTTTATTTAATTTCCAAATAGATCGTTAAGGTATAGTGGTTTCTGGAATGAACTTACATTTTTAATTTTCTGCAACTTCTATTTGTATTTTTATTTAACTTCCTTTTTTATTCAAGTTTCATTTCTACTCAACTTCCTTTTTTATTTTATTTCCAAATAGATCGTTAAGGTATAGTGGTTTTTGGATTGAACTTCCATTTTTAATTTTATGCAACTTTCAATTTTATTTTTATTCAACTTCCATTTTTATTCAATTTACTTTTCTATTAAACTTCCTTTTTATTTAATTTCCAAATAGAACGTTAAGGTAAGGTGGTTTCTGGATTTAACTTCCATATTTAATTTTCTACAACTTTCATTTTTATTTTTATTCAACTTCCATATTTATTCAATTTACTTTTCTATTAAACTTCCTGTTTTACTTAATTTCCAAATAGATCGTTAAGGTATAGTGGTTTCTGGATTGAACTTCCAATTTTAGTTTTATGCAACTTTCATTTCTATTTTTGTTCTACTTCCATTTTAATTCAATTAACTTTCCTATTAAACTTCCTTTTTTTATTTAATTTCCAAATAGATCACTAAGGTATGGTGGTTTCTGGATTGAACTTCCATTTTTAATTTTATGCAACTTTAATTTTTATTTATATTCTACTTCCATTTTTATTCAATTTACTTTTCTATTAAACTTCCTTTTTTATTTAATTTCCAAATAGATCGTTAAGGTATAGTGGTTTCTGGAATGAACATACATTTTTAATTTTCTGCAACTTCTATTTGTATTTTTATTTAACTTCCTTTTTTATTCAAGTTTCATTTCTACTCAACTTCCTTTTTTATTTAATTTCCAAATGGATCGTTAAGGTATAGTGGTTTTTGGATTGAACTTCCATTTTTAATTTTATGCAACTTTCATTTTTATTTTTATTCAACTTCCATTTTTGTTCAATTTACTTTTCTATTAAAATTCCTTTTTTATTTAATTTCTAAATAAATCGTTATGGTAAAGTGGTTTCTGGGTTGAACTTCCATATTTAATTTTATGCAACTTTACTTTTTATTTATATTCAACTTCCATTTTTATTCAATTTACTTTTCAATTAAATTTCCTTTTTTATTTAATTTCCAAATAGATCGTTAAGGTGTAGCGGTTTCTGGATTGAACTTCCATTTTTAATTTTATGCAACTTTCATTTTAATTTTTATTCTACTTCCATTTTAATTAAATTTACTTTCCTATTAAACTTCCTTTTTTATTTAATTTCCAAATAGATCGCTAAGGTATAGTGGTTTTTGGATTGAACTTCCATTTTTAATTCTATACAATTTTCATTTTTATTTTTATTCAACTACCATTTTCATTCAATTTACTTTTCTATTAAACTTCCTTTTTTATTTAATTTCCAAATAGATCGTTTAGGTATAGTGGTTTCTTGAATGAACTTCCATTTTTAATTTTCTGCAACTTCCATTTTTATTTTTATCTAACTTCCTTTTTTATGCAAGATTCTTTTCTACTGAACTTCCTTTTTTATTTAATTTCCAAATAGATCGTTAAGGTATAGTGGTGTTTGGATTGAACTTCCATTTTTAATTGTATGCAACTTTCATTTTTATTTTTTTTTTCAACTTCCATTTTTATTCAATTTACTATTCTATTAAACTTCCTTTTTTTTTTAATTACCAAATAGATCGTTAAGGTATAATGGTTTCTGGATTGAACTTCCATATTTCATTTTCTGTAACTTTCATTTTTATTTTTTTTCAACTTCCATTTTTATTCAATTTACTTTTCTATTAAACTTCCTTTTTTATTTAATTTCCAAATAGATCGTTAAGGTATAGTGGTTTCTGGAATTAACTTACATTTGTAATTTTCTGCAACTTCCATTTGTATTTTTATTTAACTTCCTTTTTTATTCAAGTTTCATTTCTACTCAACTTCCTTTTTTATTTAATTTCCAAATAGATCGTTAAGGTATAGTGATTTTTGGATTGAACTTCCATTTTTAATTTTATTCAAGTTTCATTTCTACTCAACTTTCATTTTTATTTTTATTCAACTTCCATTTTTATTCAATTTACTTTTCTATTAAAATTCCTTTTTTATTTAATCTCTAAATAAATCGTTATGGTAAAGTGGTTTCTGGAATGAACTTCCATTTTTAATTTTCTGTAACTTCCTTTTTTAGTCAAGATTCTTTTCTACTGAACTTCCTTTTTTATTTAATTTCCAAATACATCGTTAAGGTATAGTGGTGTTTGGATTGAACTTCCATTTTTAATTTTATGCAACTTTCATTTTTATTTTTAGCCAACTTCCATTTTTATTCAATTTACTATTCTATTAAACTTCCTTTTTTTTTTAATTACCAAATAGATCGTTAAGGTATAGTGGTTTCTGGATTGAACTTCCATGTTTCATTTTCTGCAACTTCCATATTTCATTTTCTGCAACTTTCATTTTTATTTTTATTCAACTTCCATTTTTATTCAATATACTTTTCTATTAAACTTCATTTTTTATTTAATTTCCAAATACATCGTTAAGGTATAGTGGTTTCTGGATTGAACTTCCAGTTTTAATTTTATGCAACTTTCATTTTTATTTTTATTCTACTTCCATTTTAATTCAATTTACTTTCCTATTAAACTTCCTTTTTTATTTAATTTCCAAATAGATCGCTAAGGTATAGTGATTTCTGGATTGAACTTTCATTTTTAATTTTATGCAACTTTCATTTTTATTTATATTCTACTTCCATTTTTATTCAATTTACTTTCCTATTAAACTTCTTTTTTTTATTTAATTTCGAAAATCGATCGCTAAGGTATAGTGGTTTCTGGATTGAACTTCCATTTTTAATTTTATGCAACTTTCATTTTTATTTATATTCTACTTCCATTTTTATTCAATTTTCTTTTCTATTAAACTTCCTTTTTTATTTAATTTCCAAATAGATCGTTAAGGTATAGTGGTTTCTGGAATGAACTTCCATTTTTAATTTTCTGCAACTTCCATTTTTATTTTTATTTAACTTCCTTTTTTATTCAAGTTTCATTTCTGCTCAACTTCCTTTTTTATTTAATTTCCAAATAGATCGTTAAGGTATAGTGGTTTTTGGATTGAACTTCCATTTTTAATTTTATGCAACTTTCAATTTTATTTTTATTCAACTTCCATTTTTATTCAATTTACTTTTCTATTAAACTTCCTTTTTTATTTAATTTCCAAATAGATCGTTAAGGTAAAGTGGTTTCTGGATTTAACTTCCATATTTAATTTTCTACAACTTTCATTTTTATTTTTATTCAACTTCCATATTTATTCAATTTACTTTTCTATTAAACTTCCCGTTTTACTTAAATTCTAAATAGATCGTTAAGGTATAGTGGTTTCTGGATTGAACTTCCAATTTTAGTTTTATGCAACTTTCATTTTTATTTTTGTTCTACTTCCATTTTAATTCAATTAACTTTCCTATTAAACTTTCTTTTTTTATTTAATTTCCAAATAGATCACTAAGGTATGGTGGTTTCTGGATTGAACTTCCATTTTTCATTTTATGCAACTTTCATTTTTATTTATATTCTACTTCCATTTTTATTCAATTTACTTTTCTATTAAATTTCCTTTTTTATTTAATTTCCAAATAGATCGTTAAGGTATAGTGGTTTCTGGAATGAACTTCCATTTTTAATTTTCCGCAACTTCCATTTTTATTTTTATTCAACTTCCATTTTTATTCAAGTTTCTTTTCTACTCAACCTCCTTTTTTATTTAATTTCCAAATATATCGTTAAGGTATATTGGTTTTTGGATTGAACTTCCATTTTTAATTTTATGCAACTATCACTTTTATTTTTATTCAACTTCCATTTTTATTCAATTTACTTTTCTATTAAACTTCTTTTTTATTTAATTTCCAAATAGAACGTTAAGGTATAGTGGTTTCTGGATGGAACTTCCACTTTTTCTTTTATGCAACTTTCCTTTTTATTTTTATTCTACTTCCATTTCTATTCAATTTACTTTTCTATTAAACATCCTTTTTTATTTAATTTCCAAATAGATTGTTAAGGTATAGTGGTTTCTGGAATGAACTTCCATTTTTATTTTTATTTAACTTCCTTTTTTTATTCAAGTTTCATTTCTACTCAACTTCCTTTTTTATTTAATTTCCCAATAGATCATTAAGGTAAAGTGGTTTCTGGATTGAACTTCCGTATTTAATTTTCTGCAACTTCCATTTTTATTTTTATTCAACTTCCATTTTTATTCAATTTACTTTTCTGTTAAACTTCCTTTTTTATTTAATTTCCAAATAGATCGTTAAGGTATAGTGGTTTCTGGATTGAACTTCCAGTTTTAATTTTATGCAACTTTCATTTTTATTTTTATTCTACTTCCATTTTAATTCAATTTATTTTCCTATTAAACTTCTTTTTTTTATTTAATTTCCAAATAGATCGCTAAGGTATAGTTGTTTCTGGAATGAACTTCCATTTTTAATTTTCTGCAACTTCCATTTGTATTTTTATTTAACTTCTTTTTTTATTAAAGTTTCTTTTCTACTCAACTTCCTTTTTTATTTAATTTCCAAATAGATCGTTAACGTATAGTGGTTTTTGAATTGAACTTCCATTTTTTATTTTATGCAACTTTCAGTTTTATTTTTATTCAACTTCCACTTTTATTCAATTTACTTTTCTATTAAACTTCCTTTTTTATTTAATTTCCAAATAGATCGTTAAGGTAAAGTGGTTTCTGGATTGAACTTCCATATTTAATTTTTTGCAGCTTTCATTTTTATTTTTGTTCAACTTCCTTTTTATTCAATTTACGTTTCGGTTAAACTTCCTTTTTTATTTAATTTCCAAATAGATCGTTAAGGTATAGTGGTTTCTGGATTGAACTTCCAGTTTTAATTTTATGCAACTTTCATTTTTATTTTTATTCTACTTCCATTTTAATTCAATTTACTTTCCTATTAAACTTCCTTTTTTATTTAATTTCCAAATAGATCGCTAAGGTATAGCGGTTTCTGGATAGAACTTCCATTTTTAATTTTATGCAAATTTCATTTTTATTTATATTCTACTTCCATTTTTAATCAATTTACTTTTCTATTGAACTTCCTTTCTTATTTAATTTCCAAATAGATCGTTAAGTTATAGTGGTTTCTGGAATGAACTTCCATTTTTAATTTTATGCAACTTTCATTTTTATTTTTATTCCCCTTCCATTTTTATTCAATTTACTTTTCTATTAAACTTCTTTTTTTATTTAATTTCCAAATAGATCGCTAAGGTATAGTGGTTTCTGGATTGAACTTCCATTTTTTATTTTATGCGACTTTCATTTTGATTTTTATTCTACTTCCATTTTTAATCAATTTACTTTTCTATTAAACTTCCTTTTTTATTTAATTTCCAAATAGATCATTATGGTATAGTGGTTTCTGCAATGAACTTCCATTTTTAATTTTCTGCAACATCCATTTTTATTTTTATTTAACTTACTTTTCTATTCAAGTTTCTTTTCTACTCAACTTCCTTTTTTATTTAATTTCCAAATAGATCGTTAAGGTATAGTGGTTTTTGAATTGAACTTCCATTTTTAATTTTATGCAACTTTCATTTTTATTTTTATTCAACTTCCATTTTTATTCAATTTATTTTTCTATTAAACTTCCTTTTTTATTTAATTTCCAAATAGATCGTTAAGATATAGTGGTTTCTGGATTGAACTTCCATTTTTAATTTTATGCAACATTCATTTTTATTTTTATTCTACTTCCATTTTAATTCAATTTACTTTACTATTAAACTTCATTTTTTATTTAATTTCCAAGTAGATCGTTAAGGTATAGTGGTTTCTGGATTGAACTTCCAATTTTAGTTTTATGCGACTTTCATTTTTATTTTTATTCAACTTCCATTTTTACTCAATTTACTTTCCTATTAAACTTCCTTTTTTATTTAATTTCCAAATAGATCACTAAGGTATAATGGTTTCTGGATTGAACTTCCATTTTTAATTTTATGCATCGTTCATTTTTATTTATATTCTTCTTCCATTTTTATTCAATTTACTTTTCTATTAAACTTCCTTTTTTATTTAATTTCCAAATAGATCGTTAAGGTATCGTGGTTTCTGGAATGAACTTCCATTTTTAATTTTTTGCAACTTCCATTTTTATTTTTATTTAACTTCCTTTTTTCTTCAAGATTCTTTTCTACTCAACTTCCTTTTTTATTTAATTTCCAAATAGATCGTTAAGGTATAGTGGTTTTTGGATTGAACTTCCATTTTTAATTTTATGCAACTTTCATTTTTATTTTTATTCAACTTCCATTTTTATTCAATTTACTTTTCTATTAAACTTCCTTTTTTATTTAATTTCCAAATAGATCGTTAAGGTAAGGTGGTTTTTGGATTGAACTTCCATTTTTAATTTTATGCAACTTTCATTTTAATTTTTATTTAACTTCCATTTTTATTCAATTTACTTTTCTATTAAACTTCTTTTTTTATTTAATTTCCAAATAGATCGTTATGGTATAGTGGTTTCTGGATTCAACTTCCATATTTAATTTTATGCAACTTCCATTTTTATTCAATTTACTTTTCTATTAAACTTCCTTTTTTATTTAATTTCCAAATAGATCGTTAAGGTATAGTGGTTTCTGGATTGAACTTCCATTTTTAATTTTATGCAACTTTCATTTTTATTTTTATTCTACTTCCATTTTAATTCAATTTACTTTCCTATTAAACTTCCATTTTTATTTAATTTCCAAGTAGATCATTAAGGTATAGTGGTTTCTGGATAGAACTTCCATTTTTAATCAATTTACTTTTCTATTAAACTTCCTTTTTTATTTAATTTCCAAATAGATCATTAAGGTATAGTGGTTTCTGGAATGAACTTCCATTTTTAATTTTCTGCAACTTCCATTTTTATTTTTATTTAACTTACTTTTTTATTCAAGTTTCTTTTCTACTCAACTTCCTTTTTTATTTAATTTCCAAATAGGTCGTTAAGGTATAGTGGTTTTTGGATTGAACTTCCATTTTTAATTTTATGCAACTTTCATTTTATTTTTATTCAACTTCCATTTTTATTCAATTTACTTTTTCTATTAAACTTCCTTTTTTATTTAATTTCCAAATAGATCGTTAAGGTATAGTGGTTTCTGGATTGAACTTCCATTTTTAATTTTATGCAACATTCATTTTTATTTTTATTCTACTTCCATTTTAATTCAGTTTACTTTCTTATTAAACTTCATTTTTTATTTAATTTCCAAGTAGATCGTTAAGGTATAGTGGTTTCTGAATGGAACATCCAATTTTAGTTTTATGCGACTTTCATTTTTATTTTTATTCAACTTCCATTTTTATTAAATTTACTTTCCTATTAAACTTCCTTTTTTATTTAATTTCCAAATAGATCACTAAGGTATACTGGTTTCTGGATTGAACTTCCATTTTTAATTTTATGCAACTTTCATTTTTATTCTTATTCTACTTCCATTTTTAATCAATTTACTTTTCTATTAAACTTCCTATAGCGACCCCGGTCTTTTCCCATTTGATTATTGTATCCGGACTTGGGTTCCGTTTATTCTGTCGTTGTATATTTGTTGTTGTCGTCCTTTATTTTCTCATTTGGAGTTATAGGATGTGTTGGGCAGGTTTGTTTCAGGTTGGTTGGGTTCGTAAACCAAGTGTTGCTGTCCAGTTTTTAGGTTGGTCGCTCGAGCCAGGATTCGGTCGCTCGAGCGAGGTTTGTTTTTGTGTCTTCTAGCTCGATCCAGATTTGCTTTGCTCGAGCGAGCGATTACGTCTGGGTTAGACCTGAGGGCAGTGCTTATTCGCTCGAGCGAGATTTTCTTCACTCGAGCGAACGAGGTGTATGTTTTCGAGTTCCTCGCTCGAGCAAGCATTCTGTCGCTCGAGCGTGATGCTGGGTTGCAGACCTGAAGCATTGTAGTTTTGGCTCGAGCGAGCTGTTCTTTGCTCGAGCGAGGTTTTCGTGTGTCTGGTCGCTCGAGCGACAAAGTCTTCGCTCGAGCGAGTCTGTCAGGTTTAAATAGGCAGCAGCGTGTTTCAGATCAGTTTTTCATACACTTTCATATTCCAAAACCCTAGTTACGAGTTCTCTCTCCCTCTACACACCTTCTCTCTTAGGATTGATCTACTTAGAGTGAGTTTCTAGCTTAGATTCTTTATTTAAAAGATAGAGTGAGTCGAGGGCTTCCATTTAATCTGAACATTTGGTGATTTGGAGCACATTGGAATTTGGGTATTCATCTCTATCTTCTCCATTCGGGTTATTTTCTTCGTGGTAGGGATTTCCTACTCCATCTTATAAGTTTTGTTCTAAGTTTTAGTATCTTGATATGTTGGGGGGTACTTTGGTAATTTTGGGAAAAACCCTAGTTGTATTAATAAATTAATTTGTATAATTAATTTAAGGAAATTGGGGAAATATGGTTAAATTCATGGAATTGAGGAATTCATTGATTAAATGGTGTAGTTGGATAATTTAAATCACTCGCCTATTGAATTGTGGATATATTTATTTTCAGTTTAGACATAACTGTTTTGGGCTATTGGTGGAGGATAGTCGTGATTATTGTAGACACTGCATGTGAATTAGGGATAACTGAAACTAATCATTGATTAAGTCATCAATTTTGACTGCTGAATTGATACAGACATTATGTGTATTGATTGTGTTGTATATGTTATGTGTTTACATACATTGTTTTGTGTGGGAGGAGATAGGGGATGTACTCCACGGTTTAGGGGAAGATAGGGGATGGACCTCTAAACCGGATTTTTGTTTGGGAGGAGATAGGGGATGGACTCCATTAGCATCACTTTTATGTGTGCTTATTTATATTGAAGTGTTTTATTGATACAGCACTAAAATGTGTATCAAACTGGAAGTATGAAGTGTTTTGATTTGAGCCTGAGTCTCATTTGTTTGTTGACATTGGAAGAATGTGAATATGATATATATATAGTTCACTGTTGTAAATTTGGCCAGGTTCTGAGCCATATTGATAATGTTGGAAAGTAAAACGTGTTTTAGACATTAGTGTCATGAGACAGTTTAATGATATAATTGATTATCTTGGTTAACCATCTATTGAATGCTATTGCTTTATTCAATGCTTATATTTGGTTTAGTATATTTCTACTGGGTTGTGGCTCACCCTTTATGGGAATATCATTTTCAGGTCCAGGTGATAAGTTACCTCCAAGGACTTAGCTTGGAAGGATTTGGATTTTGAAGACTATCTTTAGTTATTTGTTTTTATTTGATAAACATTCAAGCCTAGGGCTTTATTTGTATTTGAGTTAGAACTCATATTTTTGTGTCCAAGTGTTGGCTTGGAAAGATGTAAGCCCATAGGGCATTTAATTTGATATTACATGTAATGTTTTTATTTAGTAATACTCTGATGAATGAGATAATGAATTGTTTTCTTTTAATATTGCATGCCAATGATATAGATATGATGGGTTTATTTTGAGGGCGTTACAACTTGGTATCAGAGCGTACCGGGTTTGAATACTTTGGGTACGTGGGAAGTGATTAGTATCACATTGGGTTCGTCTCGTTTGATAGAGACTTAGTGTAATGTTATATGCTTATGTGATAACATGTTTATGTGATTATGTGGGTATGGAATGTAGTTTCTAAGATGTTGATTGGACCCTTGAGTTTCTAGTAGTCTTGTTGGAAAGGCACTTGATCACTGCTGTTTCCAACCGGAACTATAGTAACGCATTGGGACTATCATTATCCGGGAATGAAATTCGTAGGTGCTTATGTGGTTATGTGCTTACGTGGAATGAATCATTGTTGTCCAATGCATTAGGACACGGGTGTTTAGCTTCGGCACATTTATTAATGTGCTAACGTCTTTGTTTCCTTTATTAGGATGTCAGGACGAGGACGAGGACGAGGACGCGGTAGGCGTGGTAGGCCGGGTAGGCAGGAGGTGCCTGTGTCAGAAGAGATTCCGGCAGTTCAGGAGGGAATTGGCCAGGCCAATGTGGCCGATCCAGTAGGCCAGCAGGCTATGGGCGCTCTAGCCCGAGAGATAGCAGGGGCATTCAGGGAGTCAGTAGGCATTCTCAGAGCTGAGAATTAGGCTCAGGTTGTTGTTGCGGATGCAGGACCTTCCTTTCTGAAGAGGGAGTTCTTTCGGTCTAACCCGGATGAATTTGTGGGTGATCCTAAAGAGCCGCTTAAGGCAGATAAATGGCTCAAACAGACAACGAAGACGTTTGAGATGCTTGGCATCGAAGATGAGGGGTTGAAAGTGACCTTGGCATCTTTCCAGCTGAAGGGGGATGCGGGTCAGTGGTGGAAGTTCACTAAGGCTCGTGTTGGAGGTACGTGGGAGGCATTTGTGAATGCTTTCCAGGAGAAGTTCTTATCTCCAACAGTCAGGGAGAAGCTGAGAGACCAGTTTTGTCAGCTTAAGCAGTCGAGTTCTTCAGTGGCCGAGTTTGAGGCTGCATTTACTAGCTTGTCCAGGTTTGCACCTGAGTTGGTGGCGTCTGAGGAACGCCGTTGTATCGAGTTTGAGAAGAAGTTGAGGCGTGGCCTCAAGCTGAGAGTTGGGGGAACTATGATTCGGGATTATGGGCGTATGGTTGATGCTGCAGCCCACATGGAAATCATGATGCAGGAGGAGGAGGAAGGACAGAAGGGCTCCAAGAGGAGTCAGGATGGTCAGAGTGATGGTAGGAGACAGAAGGGTTTTAATCCTCAGCAGTTTCAGGGTAGCTTTTCTAGATCGACTTTTCCTGTGCCGAGTGCTAGTTCGGGGAAAGGCAGTCAGGGAGACATTACCTGTTTCAAGTGTGGCCAGCTGGGTAACAAGTCTCTAGTTTGTCCTCAGAGGGGAGGAGTGCAGAGAGCAGCATCATCTTCGGCTCGATCTCAGAGCCAGAGTCAGGGTAGAGGCCAGCCACTCTCGTGTTACCAGTGTGGTCAGCCAGGGCATTGTAGACGTCCCCGAACGCCCCGGGAGGGTTAAGTCCCGTTCTGTTCATTTGAGGTCACTACAGCTCGGACTCTCAAATCGTCACGGTTCTTAATCTGAACCAAAGAGTCCAAATCCGGCAAATCGTTTTGAGAAAACTGATTTTTGAAAGAAGTAGTGCCAAACATGGACTGCTTTGCCAGATGCAGAGTCGCCACCTAAATATTTTATTTTGGGAAATTTAGGAAACCCTGACTCGGTGCCAAAAGGCCACGTGTCCGTCATCACCAAAGTTGCCTCGGCTCGGGAACTTGGGTACGATTGGGGAAGGTCACTTCGTGAGCACCCCCGCTCGCCCGGTCATAGACCGGCCTCTACTAACCATGATATCAATTTTTGAAAATTTTGTGTGTTCTTATTCCGGTTATTAGCCTAGGTTACTATGTGATGCACACAGCATATAAGTATAGACCGGATCGCTCGAATTGGAACAAAACATTTTATGTTTGTTTTGGAAGATGGTTTGCTACTCACAAGTAGGCTTAAGATGCAGATTTTGCCACCCACAGGTGGGCTTAGGAAAAGATGGTTTTGCCACTATCTAGTGGGCTTAAAACAAATAGTTGATGATTTATTCCAATTCAAACAACTCAACATTCACCCACAGGCATTCAGACAGTTATATCACATAAGCAATTAGCCTCATGGTAAGCATGCTATTCATGGCAATCACTCACACACATGCAAGGATGCTAAAGCATAAACTTACCGAGTACTCCAAGCTAAAATAGAAACTACATTAGAAATCATGCATGATCCTAAGTATATAGAAATGCCTAATGCAACACATGCAAGAATGCAAACTATAGCAGGCTCGGCTATCCTAAACATGGCATATGAAATGCTACAACTAACATGTATTCAATTTGGGAATTGAAGTACAAATGCAGTTAGTATGATGCGCCGAGCCCGATGTATATAATACAGATGAATGATGCAAACATGCTGTCATACTATATGCTAATTGAAATATGGCCTAATCTAACCATCATGAGCAGGTAAATAAAAGGGAAGAAAGACGTGGGGTTGGAAGACATACAACACACACACGCACACTTATTACAATTATGCCCTCGCGCAGAGGGTCCGAATAAATATACAGTTGTAGACGTCCCCGAACGCATCCGGGAGGGTTAGCTCCCGTTCCGTTCATTTTGGGGGTCGCTACAGCTCGGACTCTCAAAATTTGTCACGGTTCTAAGTCTGAACCAAAGAGTCCAAATCCGGCAAATCGTTTTGAGAAAAATAGATTTTTGAAATAAGTGCCAAACATGGACTGCTTTGCCAGATACAGAGTCGCCACCTAAATATTTTGTTTTGGGAAATTTAGGAAACCCTGACTCGGTGCCAAAAGGCCACGTGTCCGTCATCACCAAAGTTGCCTCGGCTCGGGAACTTGGGTACGATTGGGGAAGGTCACTTCGTGAGCACCCCCGCTCGCCCGATCAAAGATCGGCCTCTACTAATCATGATATCAATTTTTGAAAACATTGTGAGTTCTTATTCCGGTTTATTAGCCTAGGTTACTATGTGATGCGCACAGCATATAAGTATAGACCGGGTCGCCTAAATTGGAATAAAAACATTTTATGTTTATTTTTGAAAGAGGTTTTGCTACCCTCAGGTAGGCTTAAAACATTTGATGATTTACTCCAATTTAGATAACCCAACCTTCACCCACAGGCATTCATACAGTTATATCATATAAGCACATAGCCTCATGGTAAGCATGCTATTCGTGGCAGCACTCACACGCATGCAAGGATGCTAAAGCATAGAACTTACCTAGTACTCCCAGCCAAAATAAAAACTACATTAGAAATCATGCATGATCCTAAGTATACAGAAATGCCTAATGCAACACATGCAAAATGCAATTATAGCAGGCTCGGCTATTCTAAGATGGCATATGAAATGTTACAACTATCATGTATTCAATTTGGAATTGAAAATACAATGCAGTTAGTATGATGCGCCGAGCCCGGTGCATGCAAAACAGATGAATGATGCAAACATGCTGTCATACTGTATGCTAATTGAAATATGCCCTAATCTAACCATCATAAGCTGGTAAATAAAAGGGAGAAAGACGTGGGGTTGGAAGACATACAACACACACACGCACACTTATTACAGTTGTGCCCTCGCGCAGAGGGTCCGAATAAATATACAGTCCAAATATTACAGTCCCAAATAAAAGAATATTACAGTCCAAAATATTACAAAATTCTAATTAATTAAAGAATTAACTAAGAAAGCAAATAAAACTGGCGTGCAGGCCAGGGACTGCCTTGCTTCTGATGGATGATGCATGTCCGGATTGTCTTGCGCGGAAATCCACCGGGATGCCCCAATTAGCCTCTGTTTAGCAGTTATTCTTGAAATGCGCGCCAAGTCCTGAAAAATTGCTGATTCCCGATTTTGCTGCAACAGAGAGCAGGAAAGGGGCATAGCAATGTATTTGCACAGATATATGCATGTCTCGATCCTCGTGCCACCAATCACGCATACCGAGGCATGATGGCCGAGGAGTCGAAATGCACAACTCAATATAAAATGAATGCTCATGAAACTACAGCTAAAACCTAACTCCATCATGGATAATTCGGAGTGTCGGTGACTGGGGAATTGAGACACATTCCGTCACTCGGAGTATGAAATGTACCTCGTTTCTCGTGCCCGGGCTAACTCCTATTCCGAACACAATGCAATATGCATGATATGGATGAAATGTGACTAAGATACAATCCTAACATACACGATGCCATGGAAAATGAGATGCCTCGAAATACGTGCACGCGGGCACACAAACCAAGAAAATGCATGAATGCAATGAAAACGAGGCGCCATGAAATGCGTGCACGCGGGCACGCAAATCGAGGCGATGGCAAAATGCTATGAAAATGAGTTGCCTCGAAATGCGTGCACACGGGCACGCAAACCGAGGCAATGGCAGAAATAATGCGAATGACATGAAAATGAGATGCCTCGAAATGCGTGCACGCGGGCACGCAAACCGAGAAAATGACATGTGTCTCAAAATACGTGCACACGGGCACGCAAACCGAGGCGATGATATGTGTCTCGAAATGCGTGCACACGGGCACGCAAACCAAGGCGATGATAAAATATGATGAAATGACATGGAAATGACAAATGGGCTTATACCAACATGAGTGAGCCTCAGCCACACCCACATAGGATGCCGGTGGATGAAAATGAAGTGCCTCGAAATGCGTGTGCACGGGCACGCAAACCGAGGCGATGACGAAATGCGATGGAATGACATGAAAACATGATATGGACTTATACCAACATGAGTGAGCCTCAGCCACACTCACATGGGATGCCGGCGGATGAAAATGAAGTGCCTCGAAATGCGTGCGCACGGGCACGCAAACCGAGGCGACGACAAAATGCGATGAAATGACATGAAAATGACAAATGGGCTTATGCCAACATGAGTGAGCCTCAGCCACACTCACATGGGATGCCGGCAGATGAAAATGAAGTGCCTCGAAATACGTGCGCACGGGCACGCAAACCGAGGCGACGACAAAATGCGATGGAATGACATGAAAACATGATATGGACTTATACCAACATGAGTGAGCCTCAGCCACACTCACATGGGATGCCGGCGGATGAAAATGAAGTGCCTCGAAATGCGTGCGCACGGGCACGCAAACCGAGGTGACGACAAAATGCGATGAAATGACATGGAAATGACAAATGGGCTTATACCAACATGAGTGAGCCTCAGCCACACTCACATGGGATGCCGGCGGATGAAAATGAAGTGCCTCGAAATGCGTGCGCACGGGCACGCAAACCGAGGCGACGACAAAATGCGATGAAATGACATGGAAATGACAAATGGGCTTATACCAACATGAGTGAGCCTCAGCCACACTCACATGGGATGCCGGCGGATGAAAATGAAGTGCCTCGAAATGCGTGCGCACGGGCACGCAAACTGAGGTGACGACAAAATGCGATGAAATGACATGGAAATGACAAATGGGCTTATACCAACATGAGTGAGCCTCAGCCACACTCACATGGGATGCCGGCGGATGAAAATGAAGTGCCTCGAAATACGTGCGCACGGGCACGCAAACCGAGGCGACGACAAAATGTTATGAAATGACATGGAAATGACAAATGGGCTTATACCAACATGAGTGAGCCTCAGCCACACTCACATGGGATGCCGGCGGATGAAAATGAAGTGCCTCGAAATGCGTGCGCACGGGCACGCAAACCGAGGCGACGACAAAATGCGATGAAATGACATGGAAATGACAAATGGGCTTATACCAACATGAGTGAGCCTCAGCCACACTCACATGGGATGCCGGCGGATGAAAATGAAGTGCCTCGAAATGCGTGCGCACGGGCACGCAAACTGAGGTGACGACAAAATGCGATGAAATGACATGAAAATGACAAATGGGCTTATACCAACATGAGTGAGCCTCAGCCACACTCACATGGGATGCCGGCGGATGAAAATGAAGTGCCTCGAAATGCGTGCGCACGGGCACGCAAACCGAGGCGACGACAAAATGTTATGAAATGACATGGAAATGACAAATGGGCTTATACCAACATGAGTGAGCCTCAGCCACACTCACATGGGATGCCGGCGGATGAAAATGAAGTGCCTCGAAATGCGTGCGCACGGGCACGCAAACCGAGGCGACGACAAAATGCGATGAAATGACATGGAAATGACAAATGGGCTTATACCAACATGAGTGAGCCTCAGCCACACTCACATGGGATGCCGGCGGATGAAAATGAAGTGCCTCGAAATGCGTGCGCACGGGCACGCAAACCGAGGCGACGACAAAATGCGATGAAATGACATGGAAATGACAAATGGGCTTATACCAACATGAGTGAGCCTCAGCCACACTCACATGGGATGCCGGCGGATGAAAATGAAGTGCCTCGAAATGCGTGCGCACGGGCACGCAAACCGAGGCAATGCAAAAATGCAAACTATGGCATGGGAAATGATATGCAAACATGGTAATGGATTTTCAGCAATGAAATATGGGGTAAAACAGTCCCGAAATGAGGCGAAATGACATGAAATGCATGGAATAGTCCCGAAATGCGAATTTAGGCACCCGAAATGGCCTATAGCTATGCTAAACATGCACAACATGGACATGCAATGCAAAGACAGAAGCTAGAAAGTCCCAAAATAAGCACTTTTCCAGTTTATAGCATGGCCAAACAGCAATTATAGATATGGCAAAAATGGCATGCAAGAATGGGGAATAATCATGAGATTAAGAGGCAACTCATAGCTACAAACCCCAAACAGGGTCAGGCCCTTCAACAACATTGAAGAGGGGCCAAAAATAAGCACTTTCACAGAACTGTAAAAACCTCAAAAACAAAAGCATGGTAGGCTAACAAAACATGCAAGAAAACGGACCAAAAGGTGGCCAAAGAGGCAAGTGGTATATACAATACTCAAACTGAAAAATTCCCTTCTACAACATTGAAGAGGGACCAAAAATATGAATATTTGAAGAACTGTAAAATGGCCAAAACAGTATACAAATATGCTAGAAATGTGATGCAAAAAGGGGCTCAAAAGTGGCTACAACATGAAGTATGCAAAATAATCACCAAACAGCCAAAGACCCTTAATAAAACATGAATTATAGGTCAAAAAAAGACTATCTCTAGGCCTGTAAAATGGCCGAAAACAAAAGCATGGTAGGCTAACTAAACATGCAAGAAAACGAACCAAAAGTGAGATATAACATGAAGTGGCTTATGGGGGTCTCAAACCATGAAAGACCCTAAACAAAACATGAATAATGGACCAAAATAAGGACTTTTTCAGAACTATAAAATGGCCAAAACCGAAAGCATGGTAGGCTGCCATTGCATGCAAGAATGGGGAAGAAAAGAGGAGTATAAAGGTAGGTACAACATGGAAGTCCCAAATGGTGTTGAGCACTTCTTCAATGTTGAAGAGGGGCTCAAAATAAGCCTAATATCAGTTTACAACATGCTCGAAAATAAATTTCTCATGGGCCAAAAATAGCATGCAAAACTATGACATACAAGAGGATCACTGAAGCAAGTGTGTCATGGAGGGCTCAAACAGGGTTGAGCCCTTAATGAAAAGTGAAGATGAGCTCAAAATAGGGCCCTTTTTAGTTAGGGCCGGAGCTTGAAACAAAAAGCATGAAAGGCTTAGAAATGGATCAAGAAAAAGGGCCAAAGTGAAGAAATTTTACTCACCCTTGAAGACTCAAACTTTTGTTGCTTCTTGGATAGATTTGCAGCTTCTTTGGCCTTTAAGAAACCTTCCTTGTTGCTGGAAATGAGGTGGTGGTGGTAGAGCTTGGTGGTGCAGAAGGAATGAAGGTTAGGGACTTGGGGTTTTTCAAAGAATTGAGAAGGAAGAAGATGGAGTTGGCTATGGAAGCTTGAAGGTGAAATTTTCTAACCTCTCTAATGCATGTTTGCAGCTGGTTATATGGACCAAAAAAAGGGTGTAAAGGTGGGGCATAAAGGAGAGCAAAATTCCCCCAAAAGGGTCCCCCCGGATGTAGATATTTTTGGGAGAAAACCAAGGCACAGCTGGAATGCACTCAACCTGAAGAAGCAGGCCTGCCTATCACTTTTGCTGGAGGTGGCCGGCCGGCCACACCACCTAGCCGGCCGGGTAGGGGTCAAAAGGTTCAATGAGATTTTCTGGCCGGCCAGATACTGGGGAGGTACCCCTATATGTGTACAACACAACCATGTGGTTAAAAGTCCGAGAAAGTGGGTCCAAGGGGTTCAACATTGGCTCGGAAAGAGGGGGT
Organism: Camellia sinensis; assembly: GCF_055761805.1. Classification (NCBI taxonomy): domain Eukaryota; kingdom Viridiplantae; phylum Streptophyta; class Magnoliopsida; order Ericales; family Theaceae; genus Camellia; species Camellia sinensis. The sequence goes on from NW_028128987.1 coordinate 37,457,417, forward strand.
CAAAAGGGTCAATTTGAATTACTAGCCAGCCATGAACTTTTAGGGGCCTCTCATGTGTGTAGATCACAGATATGTGGTTGAAAGTTCAAGAATGTGGGCCCAAGGGGTTCAACATTAGCCCGGAAGAAAGGGGTCAAAAGGGTCAGGTAACCTTAATGGCCGGCCACCAACTTTTAGTGGCCTCTCATGTGTGTAGATCACAGATATGTGGTTGAAAGTTGGCAACACTAACCCTAGGGTGTTCAACATTAGCCCGAAAGTTGGAAAAACGGGCGCCGGGAGGCTCCGGAGGAGAGATAGCTGGTTGCTGCAACAATTACTAGCCTTCCACCCTTCAGTGACCTCCCTGGTTATAAAACAGAGGTACCTGCCAAAAATGAACAAAAACCGTTGCAAAACGAATGCTCGGGGACCAAAACACGCAGTTCGGGGTCCCGAAGATGGGCTGTTAAGCACCGAAAGTGGCATTCGGCTTCGAAGTGGGTTTCTCAGACCCCAGTGTCCCTCAAAAGGGAGCAAATAAGAAGTATGCCAAAAATCGGGGTAAACGGAGATGGTTAGGCTGTCCCGAACCGAGGCACACGGCCAACAGTTCCGAAAAACCGAAAACCGGGCTCCGAAATGGGAAAAATGGCCTATGGCCACCAAATGTAGCCTACGGACATTGAGAGATGGTCTACGGGACCTCCCCCTTCCCTCAGGAAAAGAAACAGAGAAAACCGAGCCTGATTCGCAAACCGAGGCAAAGTACAAAAGAGGGTTCGGAAGTCCGGAGGCAGGGCTCACGGCCGCAACTCTGAAACTTCTGAACGAGCACACTATGCAATATCACCGAGTGCTCAACTGGTGACATCTGAGTCTTAAGGTCGGTCAAAAATGGGTTGTCTACAACAGTCCCGAATAAAAGAATATTACGGTTTTAAATATTACAGTCCGAATAATATACAAATTCTTAATTAATTAATGAATTAACTAAGAAAGCAAAATAAAACTGGCATGCAAGCCAGGGACTGCCTTGCTTCTGATGGATGATGCATGTCCGGATTGCCTTGCGCGGAAATCCACCGAAATGCCCCAATTAGCCTATGTTTACACCTGTTCTTGAAATGCGCGCCAAACCCCGGAAGTTTGCTGATTCTTCATTTGCTGCAACAGAGAGCAGGAAAGGGGCATAGCAATGTATTTTCACAGATATATGCATGCCTCGATCCTCGTGCCACCAATCACGCATACCGAGGCATGATGGCCGAGGAGTCGAAATGCACAACTCAATATAGAATGAGTGCACATGAAACTACAGCTAAAACCTAACTCCATCATGGATAATCCGGAGTGTCGGTGACTGGGGAATTGAGACACATTCCGTCACTCGGAGTACGAAATGCACCTCGTTTCCCGTGCCCGGACTAACTCCTATTCCGAACACGATGCAATATGCATGGTATGCATGAATGCAACTAAGATACAGCCTAGCATGCTCAATGCTATGAAAATGAGATGCCTCGAAATGCGTGCACACGGGCACGCAAACCGAGAAAATGACATATGCAATGCAAATGACATGAAAATGTGATATGGACTTACACTAACATGAGAGAGAGCCTCAGCCACACTCACATAGGATGCCGGCGGATAAAAAATGAAGTGCCTCGAAATGCGTGCACTCGGGCACGCAAACCGAGACAATGGCATACGCAATGCAAATGACATGGAAATGGATAGCAATCATTCTAATAGAATTTCAGCACTAAAATATGGGGGAAAACAGTCCCGAAATGAGGCGAAATGACACTAAATGCATGGAATTGTCCCGAAATGCGAATTTAGGCACCCGAAATGGCCTATGTCTATGCCAAACATGCATAATTGGCACATGGAATGTAAATACAGAAGCAAGGAAGTCCCAAAATAAGCACTTTTCCAGTTTATAGCATGGCCAAACAGTGGACAAAAACAGGGCAAAACAAGCATGCAAAAATGGGGAATAAACATGAGATTAAGAAGCAACTCATAGCTACTGTCCTCAAACAGGTTCGGGCCCTTCTACAATATTGAAGAGGGGCCAAAAATATGCACATTTACAGAACTATAAAATCCTCAAAAACAAAAGCATGGTAGGCTAACAAAACATGCAAGAAAACGGACCAAAAGGTGGCCAAAGAGGCAAGTGGCATATGCAATGCCCAAACTGAAAAATTTCCTTCTACAACATTGAAGAGGGACAAAAAATAAGCATATTTCCAGAACTGTAAAATGGCCAAAACAGTATAAAAACATGCTATAAATGCAATGCAAAATAAGGCTCAAAAGAGGCTATAACATGAGGTATGCAAAATAATCCACAAAAGGCCAAAGATCCTTAATGAAACATGTAGAATGGGCCAAAATAAGACTATCTCTAGGCCTGTAAATCGGCCAAAAACAAAATCATGGTAGGCTAACAAAGCATGCAAGAAAACGGTATTTCAAGGAGGTATTGAAGCAAGTGGCCTATGGAGGGCTCAAAAAGGGTTGAGCCCTTAATGAAAAGTGAAGATGAGCTCAAAAAAGGGCCACTTTCAGTTAGGGCCGGAGCTCAAAGCAAAAAGCATAGATGGCTAAGAAATATTGCAAAGAAAAGCTCAAAAAAGAGAAAATGGCAACTCGCCCTTGGAGACAAGTCTTTTGTTGCTTCTTGGACCAATTTGCAGCTCCTTTAGCCTTTGAGAAGCCCTCCTTGTTGCTGGAAATGAAGTGGTGATGGTAGAGCTTGGTGTTGTAGTGTAAATGGTGGTGTAGGACTTGGAGCTTTTTAGGAAAATGAGAGAGATGGAGGGTGAGATGGATCTTGAGGCTTGAAGAACAAATTTTCTAACCCTCAAAACCAACAATGGAAGCTGGTTATAAGGAACAAAAGGAGGGTGTAAAGGTGGGGCAAGAAGGAGGCAAGCTTTCCCCACAAAATATCCCCCGGATTGGGATATTTTCTGGGGGAAACAGCTATACAGCTGTAAAGTGTGCAGAGAGAGGAACACGGCCGGCCTTCTACTTTTGCAGCAGGTGGCCGGCCGGCCACCCCCCCTAGCTGGCCGGCTAGGGGTCAAAAGGGTCAACAAGATTTAGTGGCCGGCCACCACAAAAAGGTGGTCTCCCAAGTCTCCTCTTCACAGCCCTGTGGTTCGAATTTGGAAATTCTGAAACAGGAGAGAGAACAAGCCAATTTGAGGAGGGGTTCAAAAGGGTCAAAAGAAATTAGTGGCCGGCCACCACTTTTTAGGATCCTCTCATATGTGTACAACACAAATATGTGGTTGAAAGTTCAAGAAAGTGGGTTCAAGGTGTTCAACATTAGCCCGGAAGGAGGGGTTCAAAAGGGTCAAATTAAATTAATGGCCAGCCATGAACTTTTAGGATCCTCCCAAGTGTGTATATCACAAATATGTGGTTTGGGTTTGAAGAAAATGGCTCCAAGGTGTTCAACATTGGCCCAGAAGTGCGAAAAACGGGTGTCGGAGGGCGAAAAATGGAATATAACTGGTTGCCAAGATAATTGCTGGCCTCCCACCCTCCAGTGACCTTCCTGATGATAAAACAGAGGCACCTGCCAAAAATGAACGAAAACCGATGCAAAACGAACGCTCGGGGGCCAAGACACGCAGTTCGGGGTCCCAAAAAAGGGCTGCCAAGCACCGAAAGTGGCGTTCGGCCACGAAGTGGGTTTCTCAGACCCCAGTGTCCCTTGAAAGGGAGAAAATAAGATGTATGCCAAAAATCAGAGCAAACGGGGTCGGTTAGGCGGTCCCGAACCGAGGCACACGGCCTGACAGCTCCGAAAACCGGAAACCGGACTCCGAAATGGGCAAAATGGCCTACGGCCACCAAATGTAGCCTACGGACATTGAGAGATGGTCTACGGGACCTCTCCCTTCCCTCAGGAAAAGAAACAGCGAAAATCGAGCCTGGTTCGCAAACCGAGGCAAGTACAGAAGAGGGTTCGGAAGTCCGGAGGCAGGGCTCACGGCCGCAACTCTGAAACTTCTGAACGAGCACATTATGCAATATCACCAAGCGCTCAACTGGTGACGTCTGAGTCTCAAGGTCGGTCAAAAATGGGGTGTCTACAGTTGCCCCTCTTTGACAGAACTCGAAAGTCATAAGAATGACGAGAGTGAATGTCAAAGCCCAGAGGCGACCCATTTTTGACAAGGCCGGAGACTTAGACAAACAGGCGTGATAAACAGAGATGTGCCCGTAGGCAGGGGCAAAATGCAAAATGATACGCAGAAATACTTTGAAGATTGGACTTATACGCTACGCGAAGCCGGTTTGATAATTGGACTTATACGCTACGCGAAGCCGGTTTGATAATTGGACTTATACGCTACGCGAAGCCAATTTGAAAGTTGGACTTATACGCTAAGCGAAGCCGATTTGAAGAGTGGACTTATACGCTGCGCGAAGCCGATTTGAAGAGTGGACTTATACGCTAAGCGAAGCCAATTTGAAAGTTGGACTTATACGCTAAGTGAAGCCGATTGGAAAGTTGGACTTATGCGCTAAGCGAAGCCGATTTTGAAGAGTGGACTTATACGCTAAGCGAAGCCGGTTTGAAAGTTGGACTTATACGCTACGCGAAGCCGATTTGACGAGTGGACTTATACGCTAAGCGAAGCCAATTTTGAAAGTTGGACTTATACGCTAAGCGAAGCCGGTTTGAAAGTTGGACTTATACGCTACGCGAAGCCGATTTTGAAGAGTGGACTTATACGCTAAGCGAAGCCGGTTTGAAGAATGGACTTATACGCTAAGCGAAGCCAATTTGAAATTTGGACTTATACGCTAAGCGAAGCCGATTTGACGAGTGGACTTATACGCTAAGCGAAGCCAATTTTGAAAGTTGGACTTATACGCTACGTGAAGCCGATTTGATAATTGGACTTATACGCTACGCGAAGCGAAACATCACTCATGATTACGCAAAGAGAGCTGTAATGAAGCAATTATGCGAAATAAATGCAACATTTTAAGCGAATGCTAGGCAAGCAAGTAAACTCGAGCCAAACTACACCTCGTGCAGAAAGGATGTAAGAAAATTATGGAATTCTCACTGCGAATACAGTGTGCATGTGTGATAGATACACAGAGCGAACATGTGATTGGCTACACAAAATGGTGAGCACAAAGTGTGATAGATGCACTAAGTGAACAGGTATGATAGATATACAAAGCGAAAGTATGTGATTGATACACAGTGTGAACGCGTGTGATTGGTACACAAAGTAGGCATAGTGTGAGCGTGTGTGATTGATACACAAAGTGTGATAGATGCACTGAGTGAACAAGTGTGATAGATACACTGAAGGTTGAGCACGAAGTGTGATAGATGCACTAAGTGAACAGCGTATGATAGATATACTGAAAATGAACACAAAGTGTGACAGATGCACAATGTGAGCAGAGTATGATTGATATACTGAAAGTGAACACAAAGTGTGATAGATGCACAATGTGAGCAAAGTATGATTGATATACTGAAAGTGAACACAAAGTGTGGTAGATGCACAATGTGGACAGAGTATGATTGATATACTGAAAGTGAACACAAAGTGTGATAGATGCACAATGTGGACAGAGTATGATTGATATACTGAAAGTGAACACAAAGTGTGATAGATGCACAATGTGGACAGAGTATGATTGATATACTGAAAGTGAACACAAAGTGTGATAGATGCACAATGTGAGCAGAGTATGATTGATATACTAAATGTGAACACGAAGTGTGATAGATGCACTTAGTGAACAGAGTATGATTGATATACTAAACGAATGAAGTGTGATTGATATACTAAATGAGTGAAGTGTGAAGAGAGTGTGATTGATACACTAAAGAAATGAAGTGTGATTGATACACTAAATAAATGAAGTGTGATTGATACACCAAGTGAACGAAGAAAGTGTGATAGAGGTGTGATTGATACACTAAATAAATGAAGTGTAATTGATACACTAACTGAATAAAGTGTGATTGATACACTAAATAAACGATCTTAAACGGAACTTCTTTGAATGAACCGTACATACAATATCGTGTATGAATGAGAAAGAAACTTGATAGGTACAATGCAATACAATGCATGATGCTTAAGAAAAGCAATAAATAGACAAAACAGCGTTTTAGAAAGCACCTCATGAGGTGAGTGGCGGTGAACCGCTCTGCTCCGATAAGGATCTTCCCCTGTGCTCTTCGAACACTTACCTTCAACTCATAGTACAAAGGTTCTGAAATACTGACAAGGGTTCTTCATGTAGAACTGTAACGCCCTCAAATAATAATATTAAACCCAACAAATAAGACAAGCGTTGATAGATAAACTAACCACCTTCTATCATTCATTAGAATTCCATTACATAAGTATTACATGTTAATCTCATAACAAAATGCCCTACGGGCTTACAGCTTTCCAAGTTAACACTTGGTTACAACAAAGAGGTCTAACTCGTTTACACATTGAGCCCTTGGCTTGAAATTACATGTAATACATCAAAAGTAAAACGACAAAACTATGCCCGCCACTAGCCTCCCAGCTATGTCCTTGGAGGTGGCATGTTTCCTGCACCTGAAAATGATGTTCCCATATAGGGTGAGCCACAGCCCAGTAGAAATACACTAAACCAACCATGGACAATGACTAAAACATTAGCAATTGATAGTTGGTCAACACTGATACTATCACATAAATTACATATTTATGTCAACGACTTACAAGTCCCAATTACTTTTCATTTTCCCTTTTTCAACAGATAAGCATGCTAGCTCTATCATTATTTCCACAGATATGTATAAAAACTATATCTCACATTCAGATAAGCATAAAAGCTATATCCACATTCTCGACAGATATGTATATCAACAATATCCACAGATAAGCATACAAGCTGTATCCATATTCTACAACAGATATGTATATCAACAATATCCACAGATAAGCATACAAGCTGTATCCACACTTCACAAAGATAAGCATATGAGCTCTATCTTCACTTCTCTAGACAAGCATATGAGCTCTGTCTACGGAGTACATCCCCTATCTCCTCCAAATACCTATCCGGTTTAGAGGTACATCCCCTATCTCCCCCTAAACCGCGGAGTACATCCCCTATCTCCTCCTCTACACACAACATATGTAAACACATTGGTTCTATATACAATCACACAATACATACAATTAATGTATTCAATTAACCGTCAAGTTCCATGACACATTTCATTGATTAGTTTCAGTTTGCCTAATCAACATACATTGTCTACAACAATCACGACTATCCTCCACCGATAGCCCAAAGCAGTTATTTCTAAACAGAAAATAAATGCACAAATGGATATTCAATCAACATTTCATTTCCTCATTTCTCACCAATTAATTATCCCAATTAATTAAACAATGTAATTAGGCCAATTCCCATAATTAACATTTCAACCCTTAGGTCCCATTTTCATCAATGATTCAACATTAATTCCATTTTCCATGCCAAACATGCATCTAGGTTTATTATGAGTAAAACCCCAACTTTTGTAAAATTGCACAAAAGCCCCAAACTTTTACAAAATTACCAAACCAAGCCCAACATCTCAAAATACCAAAATTTAAAGACAAAACCCATAGAGAGGAGTAGGTTATCCCTACCTCAAAGTTTAAGCCACAAAGGAGATGAAAACTCCAAGATCAACTTGCTCCAAATCCAAACTTTTTCAGATTAAATTGAAGCTCTCAACGCCCTCTATCTTTTTAACAAAGGCCCTAGGCTAGATGCACACTCTAGGGAGATGAAATCTTAGAGAGAGTGTAAGTTTAGAGTGAGAGAGGCTCGGATTTAGGGTTTAATCAAAGAAAAGGGGTGAAAAAGTGATGTTTTAGACGCTGCTGTCCGCTGATATAAAACACGCTCGCTCGAGCGAAGGATTGGTCGCTCGAGCGACCAGACACAGAAAACTCTCGCTCGAGCCAAGGAGTTCTCGATCGAGCGAAGAAAAACCCAGACCGCTCGAGCCACGAAAAGCTCGCTCGAGCCAGAAACTACAACTCTCAGGTCCAGAACCGGGGCAACACTACTCTCGCTCGAGCGACCACTCCTCGCTCGAGCGAAGGCCCAAAATTCTGGGCAGCAACACTTGGTTCCCAAGCACAACCAACCTGTAACAAACCTGCCCAACACAACCCAAAACTCAAAATACAAAGTAAAGAGGATGCAAACTAGGAACTAAACAACTACCAACATTCACGGACACATGTCCGGATCACTGTACAACAAGGGTAAACCCGGGATCGCTATAAGAACACTTTGGACGTTGCCTTTCTTCCTGATCATATTCACAACTTTCCCTATTCTCCAACGGGGTGACAGACTAGGTTGGTTCAGTATCCAGAATTGAGGTGCATACACGCTATCTCAACCTATGGGGTTTCCATACAGATTTCAAGCCAAGGACACGCCTCTGGGTATTTAAACCAGACTTTAGTCTCGGAAATCCCGAACCTTTGTGTTCTAGGCATCAGCCATTCGAACTCTAGTTTCCACCGTCGCAGTTGGTCTCCTAGGAACTCATTGCAAACACAGGCAGGTGGCTATACCGGACCACCGGAAGTCGTTCGGGCACGACAAACACCAAAGGAATTGCACCTTTAGAGGATTTAAGGTCTCCTAGACCAGGAGTGTACAAGATAGTGCGAATAAAGATGCAGGATTTAAGGTCTCCGCAAACCGGAGGATTTAAGGTCTCCTAGACCGGGGAGTGCACAAGATAGTGCGATGCAGAGTGAATGCACAAAATAGTGCTAAACAGATGCACAAAATAGAGCGATGCTAAAGGTGTACAAAACAGTACGAGCAAGGTGAATGCACAAAACAGTGCGATACAAATAAGGCGCGCAAGATAGCGCGATACAATGCACTAACAAGTACAGGTGAGATGCGCAAGATAGCGCGATGGAATGCATGCAAAATGCAAGTAAGGTGCACAAAACAGTGCAACGCAGCAAGAAAGCGCGAGTGATTTGAAATGCACAGGACAGTACGATACGCTAAACAGCGCGATTGATATGAAATGCACTAGACAGTGTGATGCGCTAAACAGCGCGATTGATTTGAAATGCACTAGACAGTGCGATACGCTAAACAGCGCGATTGAAATGAAATGCACTAGACAGTGCGATACGCTAAACAGCGCGATTGATATAAAATGCACTAAACAGTGCGAGTGATGCATGTTCTATGTAAATGAGGTGCATTTTCTACGCAAGTATGGAAGAGTGCATTTTCTATGCAAAAGATACGAGCATTTTCTATGCAAGTATGGAAGAGTGCATTTTCTATGCAAAAGATACGAGCATTTTCTATGCAATATTGAAAGCAAATTCTATGCAGAATCGAAAGTAGGCATATTCTATGCATGAATCATAACGATGTGCAGTATGCAACAACATGTGTATATGAAAATTCACATTCTATGTAGTAGAGGAGTATCAAATATATACTCTAGTGCCCCTGATTTACCTCTTAGAGGACTTTGCAACACACTCAGCTTAAAAAGGGCACACCCTGTTCAAATTGGCAAGAGATAAAATCTGCTGCTGCTGCTTTAATTGCCGTTCTGACTTGAAGCATGCTTAAGCTTGGAGTAGAGGCACACTCATACTTCGGAGCATTGGCAAGACCTGAAGAGGTACACACGGAATGTAGTCTCGGAACTTACTGAAGTTGAAACAAACTCAGATGCTCGACATTTCCTCTTTTGCTTTTGCTTTGTAGTCTAGAACCCATACAGCTTCAAATAGGTCCTAGTTCTGCTGTTCTGACATGACCTGGGTTGAACCCTTCGGTTTTATGAAAGAACGAATCTTGTTTTGCACAGATGTGGAGAACGGCACGGCACTTGGAGCGCAAAACAATTTTTTTTTTTTTTTTTTTTTGAAATTGAGAAATGAGCTTTTGACCGGGTATCGAGCCTACGACTGAACACAGCAAGACAACTCAACACGGAAATAAAAGGCACACAACCTAAACACCACTCAACAAAGTAAAACAACCTAAACACATCGAGACACACTGAGAACGACTCAAAGCAAGAATCGAGACAAACAAAACAAAGGACACGACACACAAACGTGCACGGGGAGCCTGTTTCACCGGATAGTGTTTCCCACCCTTTCTCATTTGTGATTCTCACATCACTCGGCCCTCAGGCTCTGTTTTTTCTGAAAAAGCCCTCTTCTCACTTTTTCTCTCATCGCACATCTCTCTATTCTTCAATCTCTCATTTTTCATCCCTCCCCTGGTTGGTTGATGAATGAACAGCAAATTGTGGGCTCGTGCTCCTAGCATTCTGCTAGATTCTTCTTTTCCTGCGCACAGCTAGTGAGCTCCTCTCTCAGAGGGGTTGCGCTACAACTGGGTGTGTAGCAAATCTGCAGCTAACATCGATCGATGGTGTTCTGCTGGGGAGTTTGGACGTGATTAGATGTGTCCAGACAGGGGAGTGGAATATCTTGATCCATTCCGGTTCGTGCTTCGCACTTGGCTTGATACCTCGTTGCTTGGAGGATGAGAGAGCTTTCAGCCATTTTGCTGTTAGCTTCGGTTGTGCCCTATTCTGGCAGGTAGAGTGCCCTTCTTGGCAAGTATGTTGACAATGGGAAAGACAGGAAGCCTGACTCAACTGTGCCCCTAGTTCATCATTTTGACCATTTTTTGTTTTAGTTTTCTCCTAAAAAATTTTGACCAAAATGAGAGTTAGATTAACATGCTTGTTCAATTTTCTGATTTAAAATCATGCAAGTTAGGCTGTGAGCACTGAAAATTTTCCTCTTTTGGGTCCACGAAATGGTCCAGTTTTGAAAATTGAATACTTTTTGAAAAGGTTAGTCAACCTCAGTAAAAATTCTCAAAAACTATTTTTGCAAACGATCACTGTTCAACGAGCACGAAACCCACTCTCGAGATGCACAACCTCGGATTCGAAGGAACATTGCCCCTTGCTTGAGGGGAACTGCTTGGCAACGGAAAGTTGCCCCTTGTTTGAACGGCACCGCGGCACATTGAATGGCAACGGAAAGTTGCCCCTTGTTTGAACGGCGCCACGGCGCGTTGAATGGCAACGGAAAGTTGCCCCTTGTTTGAACGGCGCCACGGCGCGTTGAATGGCAGTCCTCAGGGCGACGAACCCAACCAAACTCTCGGATACAGAGAAAGCGAAGATGATCAGAACCATTGCATGGACACAATCGAATTTGTTTTACGGCTGGACTTCAGAATGAAGTTGCCTACGTATCCCAAAGATTGGAATCAAGCCTCACGTAGTTCGGGGTTAAGGTACACTCGGGTATTAACCTCCCCTTTTTAGGCTCTAACTTTTGCCAAGGCGCCCGTTGCGGGTTTTCGACCTTGCGAGCTTTGTTCTTCTTTTTTTTTCTCTTTTCAATTCTTTTCATTTCTCTTCTTTTTTTTTGTTCTTTTCTTCGCGTCTTTTCTTTTTGTTCTTTTTTTCTCTTTTTGCATTTTTTGCTTCTTTTTTGTATTTTTCTCTTGCTCTAACTTTTGCCTAGGTCGCCCTTCCGGGTTTTCGGCCCAGCAAGCCTCTCAAAGGGTAAAAATATAACAAGTCCATGCCAAATGGTTTTGAGATCCTAGAGTCACCTGAATCCAGGAGAATGGCTGCTGCTTTGCTTTGTAAGCTTCTTTTGATGAGATCTGATCTTCTTGACCTGACTTTGGTGCCTCTTGTTCGAGGGCTGCTTTGAATCTGGCCACACAGGCCTCACATTGTAGTTGACCGTTGAACGTCCTGAATGGGCCCAAGGTTTGAAAGCAAGGACTCAAGTCTCGAGGCTGAGAGCGATCCTAAGCTGTACAATCTTAAGAGCGATTCCACACAAGTCTTCGCAGGATCGCGCAAAATATTTTGTTTTTGAAAATTTTTAAGAAAGCAACAAATCGCTCGCGCTGAAGATAGTGTAGAACCAATCTGGATCAAGCCAGGATCCTTCCCAGTACTTACGCTAATAAGCATGATCTCAATCATTAAGGGCTTAGCATGCCTCTCTTTCTCTCAATTGATCAAAGTTTTTGCAAATCCCGAGAAATTCCTTCCTCTTTGTTTTCACCGCGGTGTTCAAAAAGTTTTGAAAAACTTAGGTCAATGCAATGATTTCGGGGTGCAGAAGAGTAGGCGAAAAGTACTACTGTTTCATTCAGATTCCGTCACAACTAGCACACGGTAGAAGCGAACACAGAAGTGCAAAAATTACTGCTGTTTCATTCAAAATTGTTGGTGCAACTGGCTCCAAGGCAGAAATAGACTCATAAGGAAGCGAAAAGACAGACGCAAAACAAAATAATGATATCTGAGGTAACACCCCCGGAGTCATCCGACTTCTGTACAACAGGACTGACTCGAAACAACAAGACAGACCCTACTGACTCAGTAAGAAAAGACTGACTCTGTACAAAACAACAAGACTGACCCAATACCCAGGTCAGAAAGCACAAAAGCTAGCATTCGCAAATGCTCAAAACAATGCATGCCATCCACCATATCTGGAGTAAACTGAGCGCTGCCCGCAGGTGGTTCATCCCTCGATCACATCACATTATCCCCCAAATTCACTGATCAAGTGCCGATAGGCTTTGCAGGACCTGGTGCGAGGATGACCCCGTTGTCAATCAAATTTTGTATCTCGTGGCGGAGACGGACGCAACTGTCGGTGTCATGACCGGTTTGTTGATGGAAAGCGCAGTACTGGGTGGCATCATGCATAGCTGGAAGAGGGTTCAGGAGAGGCCGAGGCTCAAGGGGTTTGAGATGGCTTTGTCCAACAAGGATTTGGAGAGCTTTGGACAAAGGCATATAGAGGGCATGGAAGACCCACCGACCTCGGGGTAGATACTTCGAGGTTTGTGGATTTTTGCTGGACGCACCAGTAAAGGGATTGGCAGGTGCTGGCCTGGTTTGTCGACCTCTTCCGAGTGCAGGATTATAATTGAAAGGAACGTTTCTGATACAACGACCTTTCTCCCCGCTTGTCCCTTGATTCAAAATGCTCTCATTCTGAGTGGCAAAAGTGTCGTTCACAGTTTTTGCAACAACCGCGAGCACTTGCTCTTTGTTCAGTCCCTCGGCTTTCAAAGCCTCAATAGCCAACAGAAGATGTTCATGGGGATCCATGTCTGTCCCTATCTTGCTTTCACCACTTCCCCCCACTTGGTCAAGGGATCGGCCTTCTTCAAATGCAGCCCGTCCCAAGATTGGGGAGCTTTTTGTCGTGAAACTCCTGGCATGTGCTGTGGTTGATGATGGAGTCAATGTCCCGGAAGCTAGATCTGTCACAGTTCTTTGAAGGTCTTCGATCATTCTCTTTAGCTCCGAAGTAGTGGGTTCACGGGTTTGAAATAACTGGGGTTCCCAGATCGGATGTGCGGCAAGTGACCTGGGTGGGTGTGGCGCTCCAACATCGGTATTACCCCGCAATGTGATTCCTTGGTTTGATGCGGCTGCCATAACCATAATTTCTTCCGAATTGTGCGTCATCACGAGTCTGCTGATGATGTGACTGGTGACTGTCGGATCAGATGAACAAAATGAGCCCTATCTGGCCCTCCTTTGCCTTACCTCAGCGAAGGAACACTGATTTTCCCTTGAACTGAATTTCCGACCTGACAAAGTCTATCGACACGGATCCAATGTACCCGAGGGATATCGGAGCCTTCTGAAGCTATAGTTCCAAGACTACCTAGCAAAAGGGGAAACATGCAGCATCTCAGCCCGATTCTATCTGAACGGATACAAGCATAGTTGAATGAGTGTACCCTCTACTGAATTCTGCCCCAAAATTCGGCCTCAAAGTCTGAGTCTGATACCCGCAGGTAAAGCTGACTCTCAAATACTGATAGTAATACCCGTAGGCCTGATGCCCAAATTCACAAACTGGTGCCCGCAGGCCTGATGCCCAAACTCATACACTGATACATGCATTCCTGTAGAGACGCACTCTAAAGCACATAACAGATAAGTGAGAGCCAAAACACCCCTATAAAGGGGTAAGGTTTCCCTGTCCTATTTTGTCAGGAGCTAGGGTTTCACTACGCACGCAGCGGTTTCAAACAACCTATAAACGGGTAAGCGACCTGTCCTAGTTTGGAATGGTCACTATGGATCCGAATATGCACTAGGTCGAATGGTCAAAAAGGGTACCCCGGTAAAACCAGGGTTTGTGTTCCCATACTGGCAGAGCCCACAACCGGTCAGCCTTATAGTCATGCCTTGACAAGACAAGCCTCCGGCAAACCGTTCAGGAATAGCAGATGGCAAACACAGTGTCCTAGGCGCACCAATGCAAATGTAATGCAAAGAAACACACAAGTGTAGTCAAAAACAGATATCACGAGTTCGAGTTAAGTTCTCTAAATCCCCAGCAGAGTCGCCAGAAACTGTAGACGTCCCCGAACGCCCCGGGAGGGTTAAGTCCCGTTCTGTTCATTTGGGGTCACTACAGCTCGGACTCTCAAATCGTCACGGTTCTTAATCTGAACCAAAGAGTCCAAATCCGGCAAATCGTTTTGAGAAAACTGATTTTTGAAAGAAGTAGTGCCAAACATGGACTGCTTTGCCAGATACAGAGTCGCCACCTAAATATTTTATTTTGGGAAATTTAGGAAACCCTGACTCGGTGCCAAAAGGCCACGTGTCCGTCATCACCAAAGTTGCCTCGGCTCGGGAACTTGGGTACGATTGGGGAAGGTCACTTCGTGAGCACCCCCGCTCGCCCGGTCATAGACCGGCCTCTACTAACCATGATATCAATTTTTGAAAATTTTGTGTGTTCTTATTCCGGTTATTAGCCTAGGTTACTATGTGATGCACACAGCATATAAGTATAGACCGGATCGCTCGAATTGGAACAAAACATTTCATGTTTGTTTTGGAAGATGGTTTGCTACTCGCAAGTAGGCTTAAGATGCAGATTTTGCCACCCACAGGTGGGCTTAGGAAAAGATGGTTTTGCCACTATCTAGTGGGCTTAAAACAAATAGTTGATGATTTATTCCAATTCAAACAACTCAACCTTCACCCACAGGCATTCAGGCAGTTATATCACATAAGCAATTAGCCTCATGGTAAGCATGCTATTCATGGCAGTCACTCACACACATGCAAGGATGCTAAAGCATAAACTTACCGAGTACTCCAAGCTAAAATAGAAACTACATTAAAAATCATGCATGATCCTAAGTATATAGAAATGCCTAATGCAACACATGCAAGAATGCAAACTATAGCAGACTCGGCTATCCTAAACATGGCATATGAAATGCTACAACTAACATGTATTCAATTTGGGAATTGAAGTACAAATGCAGTTAGTATGATGCGCCGAGCCCGGTGTATGTAATACAGATGAATGATGCAAACATGCAGTCATACTATATGCTAATTGAAATATGGCCTAATCTAACCATCATGAGCAGGTAAATAAAAGGGAAGAAAGACGTGGGGTTGGAAGACATACAACACACACACGCACACTTATTACAATTATGCCCTCGCGCAGAGGGTCCGAATAAATATACAGTCCCGAATAAAAGAATATTACGGTTTTAAATATTACAGTCCGAATAATATACAAATTCTTAATTAATTAATGAATTAACTAAGAAAGCAAAATAAAACTGGCATGCAAGCCAGGGACTGCCTTGCTTCTGATGGATGATGCATGTCCGGATTGCCTTGCGCGGAAATCCACCGGAATGCCCCAATTAGCCTATGTTTACACCTATTCTTGAAATGTGCGCCAAACCCCAGAAGTTTGCTGATTCTTCATTTGCTGCAACAGAGAGCAGGAAAGGGGCATAGCAATGTATTTTCACAGATATATGCATGCCTCGATCCTCGTGCCACCAATCACGCATACCGAGGCATGATGGCCGAGGAGTCGAAATGCACAACTCAATATAGAATGAGTGCACATGAAACTACAGCTAAAACCTAACTCCATCATGGATAATCCGGAGTGTCAGTGACTGGGGAATTGAGACACATTCCGTCACTCGGAGTACAAAATGCACCTCGTTTCCCGTGCCCGGGCTAACTCCTATTCCGAACACGATGCAATATGCATGGTATGCATGAATGCAACTAAGATACAGCCTAGCATGCTCAATGCTATGAAAATGAGATGCCTCGAAATGCGTGCACACGGGCACGCAAATCGAGAAAATGACATATGCAATGCAAATGACATGGAAATGTGATATGGACTTACACTAACATGAGAGAGAGCCTCAGCCACACTCACATAGGATGCCGGCGGATAAAAAATGAAGTGCCTCGAAATGCGTGCACTCGGGCACGCAAACCGAGACAATGGCATACGCAATGCAAATGACATGGAAATGGATAGCAATCATTCTAATAGAATTTCAGCACTAAAATATGGGGGAAAACAGTCCCGAAATGAGGCGAAATGACACTAAATGCATGGAATTGTCCCGAAATGCGAATTTAGGCACCCGAAATGGCCTATGGCTATGCCAAACATGCATAATTGGCACATGGAATGTAAATACAGAAGCAAGGTAGTCCCAAAATAAGCACTTTTCCAGTTTATAGCATGGCCAAACAGTGGACAAAAACAGGGCAAAACAAGCATGCAAAAATGGGGAATAAACATGAGATTAAGAAGTAACTCATAGCTACTGTCCTCGAACAGGTTCGGGCCCTTATACAATATTGAATAGGGGCCAAAAATATGCACATTTACAGAACTGTAAAATCCTCAAAAACAAAAGCATGGTAGGCTAACAAAACATGCAAGAAAACGGACCAAAAGGTGGCCAAAGAGGCAAGTGGCATATGCAATGCCCAAACTGAAAAATTTCCTTCTACAACATTGAAGAAGGACCAAAAATAAGTATATTTCCAGAACTGTAAAATGGCCAAAACAGTATAAAAACATGCTATAAATGCAATGCAAAATAAGGCTCAAAAGAGGCTATAACATGAGGTATGCAAAATAATCCACAAACGGCCAAATATCCTTAATGAAACATGTAGAATGGGCCAAAATAAGACTATCTCTAGGCCTGTAAATCGGCCAAAAACAAAAGCATGGTAGGCTAACAAAGCATGCAAGAAAACGGTATTTCAAGGAGGTATTGAAGCAAGTGGCCTGTGGAGGGCTCAAACAGGGTTGAGCCCTTAATGAAAAGTGAAGATGAGCTCAAAAAAGGGCGACTTTCAGTTAGGTCCGGAGCTCAAAGCAAAAAGCATAGATGGCTAAGAAATATTGCAAAGAAAATCTCAAAAAAGAGAAAATGGCAACTCACCCTTGGAGACAAGTCTTTTGTTGCTTCTTGGACCAATTTGCAGCTCCTTTAGCCTTTGAGAAGCCCTCCTTGTTGCTGGAAATGAAGTGGTGATGGTAGAGCTTGGTGTTGTAGTGTAAATGGTGGTGTAGGACTTGGAGCTTTTTAGGAAAATGAGAGAGATGGAGGGTGAGATGGATCTTGAGGCTTGAAGAACAAATTTTCTAACCCTCAAAACCAACAATGGCAGCTGGTTATAAGGAACAAAAGGAGGGTGTAAAGGTGGGGCAAGAAGGAGGCAAGCTTTCCCCACAAAATATCCCCCGGATTGGGATATTTTCTGGGGGAAACAGCTATACAGCTGTAAAGTGTGCAGAGAGAGGAACACGGCCGGCCTTCTACTTTTGCAGCAGGTGGCTGGCCGGCCACCCCCCCTAGCCGGCCGGCTAGGGGTCAAAAGGGTCAACAAGATTTAGTGGCCGGCCACCACAAAAAGGTGGTCTCCCAGGTCTCCTCTTCACAGCCCTGTGGTTCGAATTTGGAAATTCTGAAACAGGAGAGAGAACAAGCCAATTTGAGGAGGGGTTCAAAAGGGTCAAAAGGAATTAGTGGCCGGCCACCACTTTTTAGGATCCTCCCATATGTGTACAACACAAATATGTGGTTGAAAGTTCAAGAAAGTGGGTCCAAGGTGTTCAACATTAGCCCGGAAGGAGGGGTTCAAAGGGTCAAATTGAATTAATGGCCGGCCATGAACTTTTAGGATCCTCCCAAGTGTGTATATCACAAATATGTGGTTTGGGTTTGAAGAAAATGGCTCCAAGGTGTTCAACATTGGCCCGGAAGTGCGAAAAACGGGTGTCGGAGGGCGAAAAATGGAATATAACTGGTTGCCAAGACAATTGCTGGCCTCCCACCCTCCAGTGACCTTCCTGATGATAAAACAGAGGCACCTACCAAAAATGAACGAAAGCCGATGCAAAACGAACGCTCGGGGCCCAAGACACGCAGTTCGGGGTCCCGAAAAAGGGCTGCCAAGCACCGAAAGTGGCGTTCGGCCACGAAGTGGGTTTCTCAGACCCCAGTGTCCCTTGAAAGGGAGAAAATAAGATGTATGCCAAAAATCAGAGCAAACGGGGTCGGTTAGGCGGTCCCGAACCGAGGCACACGGCCTGACGGCTCCGAAAATCGGAAACCGGACTCCGAAATGGGCAAAATGGCCTACGGCCACCAAATGTAGCCTACGGACATTGAGAGATGGTCTACGGGACCTCTCCCTTCCCTCA
Source organism: Camellia sinensis (assembly GCF_055761805.1). Classification (NCBI taxonomy): domain Eukaryota; kingdom Viridiplantae; phylum Streptophyta; class Magnoliopsida; order Ericales; family Theaceae; genus Camellia; species Camellia sinensis. The sequence goes on from NW_028128987.1 coordinate 37,476,040, forward strand.
GGAAAAGAAACAGCAAAAACCGAGCCTGGTTCGCAAACCGAGGCAAGTACAGAAGAGGGTTCGGAAGTTCGGAGGCAGGGCTCACGGCCGCGACTCTGAAACTTCTGAACGAGCACATTATGCAATATCACCAAGCTCTCAACTGGTGACGTCTGAGTCTCAAGGTCGGTCAAAAATGGGGTGTCTACAGGCATATGAAGAGGTATTGCCCGCAGTTGGGTGGCACACCTGGTGCGTCTGGTTTGAGGCAGATTCAGGGTCAGTAGCCAGCTCAGTCGGGTCAGGCCTCGAGGGCCAATCAGGGGGCTTCATTGTCCCAATCGGTGCAACAATCTTATGCTCCTAGGGGTGAGCAGGTTGATCAGAGGTCGTCTGGGCGCGTGTATGCTGTTACCGCGCAGGATCTTGTGCCGGCACCATCAGTTGTGAGAGGTACCTTCTTGTTTTGCAACTCGGTTGCTAGTGTTTTGATTGATACGGGTGCATCTCATTCCTTTGTGTCTACTGCATTTGCATCTGTTTTGGAGTTGGAGTTAGCACAGTTAGCATCTCCTATTTGTGTAGTGTCACCTCTTGGGGGTGAATTGATCTTGAAACAAGGTGTTAGGGGTTGTGATATAGAGGTCGACTATCATAGACTTCCGTTTCCTTTTGTAGTTATGCCCATGAAGGGCTTCGATGTTATTTTGGGTATGGACTGGTTATCGTCATACCGGGCAGTTATTGATTGCTACCGCCAGAGGGTCACTTGTTGTACCGTGAGCGGGGAGTGTTTTCATTTTCTGGGGGACCGGGTTGGTGATGTGTTGCCACCGGGGTATGTTCCGCGAGGACGGAGTGAGCTTAGTGGTCTACTTGCTAACCTTTCGATTAGTGAGGATGATGAGACTCAGATTGTGTTGCCAAGGGTGGTTTGTGAGTACTCGGACGTCTTTCCCGAGGATCTTGTTGGTTTGCCACCGCATCGAGAGATTGAATTCTCTATTGACCTAGTGCCCGGCACGGCGCCGATTTCTATGGCACTTTATCGTTTTGCCCCAGCCAAGTTAGTTGAGTTGAAGATTCAGCTCCAGGAGTTACTAGACAAGGGCTATATACGTCCTAGTGTTTCGCCGTGGGGAGCACCGGCCCTCTTTGTTAAAAAGAAAGGTGGTGCTTTGAGACTTTGTATAGATTACCGGAAATTGAATCGGGCTACGGTTAAGAATAAGTACCCTATGCCTCGTATAGATGATCTGTTTGATCAGTTGAAAGGTTCCCGTTGTTTCTCGAAGATAGACTTGAGATCGGGTTATCATCAGTTAAGAGTCAGGGAGGAGGATATTCCGAAGACGGCATTCCGTACACGGCATGGCCACTATGAGTTTCTGGTGATGCCATTTGGGCTCACCAATGCACCGGCAGTTTTTATGGATTTGATGAACCGGATATTCCGGGAATTTTTAGATTGTTTTGTAGTCGTCTTCGTGGACGACATTCTTATCTATTCACCTTCTGAGGAGAAGCACGAGGAACACTTGAGAGTGGTGCTTGAGTTACTTAGAGCCCATAAGCTTTATGCTAAGTTTGGGAAGTGTGAGTTCTGGCTAAAAGTGGTCAAGTTCTTAGGCCATGTAGTTTCTGGGAAAGGAGTGTCTGTTGATACATCCAAGACTGAGGCAGTGCAAGATTGGGCACAGCCTAAGAGTGTGTTTGAGATCCGCAGTTTTCTGGAGTTAGCTGGGTATTATCGCCAGTTTGTGAAAGATTTCTCCAGATTAGCTTCGCCTTTGACTAGACTGACTCGGAAGGGAGTCAAATTTGTATGGAGTGAGACTTGTAAAAAGTCGTTCCAGGAGTTGAAAGTTAGACTGACCACCGCTCCAGTCTTGATTATTCCAGAGAGAGGGTTGGGTTATGCAGTCTATTGTGACGCCTCACGAGAGGGTCTGGGTTGTGTGTTGATGCAGGAGGGGAAAGTGATTGCCTATGGCTCACGTCAGTTGAAAACTCACGAGCAGAATTACCCTACGCATGATCTAGAGTTAGCAGCTGTGATATTTGCCTTGAAGATTTGGAGGCATTATCTTTATGGTGAGAGATTTGAGGTATTCTCAGATCATAAGAGTCTGAAATATCTGTTTACACAGAAAGACTTGAACTTGAGGCACAGGAGGTGGATGGAGTTTATTGAGGATTATGACTTCGAGTTGCATTATCATCCGGGGAAGGCCAATGTGGTAGCCGATGCCCTTAGCAGGAAATCTGTTGGTGACATAGCTAGTATAGCCATCCGGGAATGGGAGATGTTGGGTGCACTTGGGGAGTTTGATTTACTTCTGGGTGAATCCGTTGAGGCTGCGGCCTTGTTTTCTGTTGTTGCACAGCCTACACTTGTGACTCGAGTGTTAGAGGCTCAAAGGGGTGACCTTGAGGTAGAATCTCTCCGTGAGAGGATTTCCGGTGGGAAGGGTGAGAAGGGTTTGACGGTGTATTCCGACTTGAGTGTGAGATACCGAGACCGTCTGTTTGTGCCGAAGTCTTGCCGAGAGGAGGTACTCCGAGAGTTTCATCATTCACGCCTTGCGGTGCATCCGGGAGGCACTAAGATGTATCGGGATTTGGGTCGCCAGTTCTGGTGGCGGGGTATGAAGAGAGATGTGGCAGCTTTCGTATCTAAGTGCCTTATTTGTCAGCAAGTGAAGGCCGAACATCAGAGGCCAGCGGGTTTGTTGCAACCCTTGCCTATTGCCAAGTGGAAGTGGGAACATGTCACTATGGACTTCGTTGTGGGTCTTCCGAGGACTCAGCGGGGTAGTGATGCTATTTGGGTGGTTGTAGACCGATTGACTAAGTCGGCGCACTTCATTCCTATGCGCGTGAGAGATTCGGTAGATCATCTTGCTGACTTGTACATTCGGGACATAGTGAGGTTGCACGGGGTCCCAGTGACGATCGTCTCAGATAGAGATCCTCGTTTTACTGCCAGGTTGTGGCAGAGTTTGCAGAGTGCCTTAGGTACTAAGTTGACCTTTAGCACGGCTTATCATCCTCAGACTGACGGGCAGTCCGAGCGTACTATTCAGATCCTTGAGGATATGCTTCGAGGTTGTGTTCTAGACTTTAGTGGGTCGTGGGAGAGGCACTTGCCATTGGTAGAGTTTGCCTACAACAACAGTTTCTAGTCTAGTATCGGTATGGCACCATTTGAGGCCTTGTATGGCCGACCGTGTAGATCTCCTGTTTGTTGGGCCGAGGTGGGTGATGCACCTCTGTTGGGTCCGGAGTTGGTGAGGGAAACGACGGAGAAAGTTGAGCTTATCCGTAAGAGGCTTGTTACAGCACAGAGTCGTCAGAAATCTTATGCCGACCGTAGGAGGAGACCTTTGGTGTTTGAGGTGGGTGATCATGTCTTTCTGAAGATATCACCTAGACGGGGATTGATGAGGTTTGGGAAGAGCGGGAAGTTGTCCCCTCGGTTCATTGGTCCTTTTGATATCCTTGAGAGGATTGGCGAGGCTGCTTATCGTTTAGCTTTACCACCACAGTTGTCCGGAGTACATGACGTGTTTCATGTGAGTATGCTTCGGAAGTATGAGCCGGATCCATCACATGTATTGGATTGGACCGATTTAGTGGTTGATGAGGATGTCTCGTATGAGGAGAGACCGATTCGGGTCTTGGATAGGCGGGATCAAGTTTTGCGAGGCAAAACCATCCCTTTAGTCAAAGTTTTGTGGAAACATCACGGAGTGGAGGAAGCCACTTGGGAACGTGAGTTGGAAGTTCGCGAAAAATACCCGGACATGTTTATCGATTTGTAATCTTGTATTTAGATTTTGTAATATTTTGAACTTAAGAGCCTTACATATGTCTTAAGTTGTAAAACATTGAGTATGTTTTGGTAAATGGGTGTTTCTTGAAACTTGCTTCATTATAGAAGTTTAGTGTAACATTGCATATGTTGATTACATTGTTGAATGAGTTGTATATATCATGCAATTGAATATGATATGGGAATTACTAACATTGAAAGGAATAATGCATAATAGTGATGTAGGCTGAAATATATGTTGTTTTATATACACATTATGAGATGCTTCTTGATAAGAGATGAAATGACCAGTTTTGGTCAAGTTGTTTACTATTAAATTGTCATATGATAAAAAAAAAAAAACCTGTTTTCAAAAACTTATGCTTAATTTCGGGGACGAAATTCTTTTAAGGGGGGGAGGTTATAGCGACCCCGGTCTTTTCCCATTTGATTATTGTATCCGGACTTGGGTTCCGTTTATTCTGTCATTGTATATTTGTTGTTGTCATCCTTTATTTTCTCATTTGGAGTTATAGGATGTGTTGGGCAGGTTTGTTTCAGGTTGGTTGGGTTCGTAAACCAAGTGTTGCTGTCCAGTTTTTAGGTTGGTCGCTCGAGCCAGGATTCGGTCGCTCGAGCGAGGTTTGTTTTTGTGTCTTCTGGCTCGATCCAGATTTGCTTCGCTCGAGCGAGCGATTACGTCTGGGTTAGACCTGAGGGCAGTGCTTATTCGCTCGAGCGAGATTTTCTTCGCTCGAGTGAGCGAGGTGTATGTTTTCGAGTTCCTCGCTCGAGCGAGCATTCTGTTGCTCGAGCGTGATGCTGGGTTGCAGACCTGAAGCATTGTAGTTTTGGCTCCAGCGAGCTGTTCTTTGCTCGAGCGAGGTTTTCGTGTGTCTGGTCGCTCGAGTGACAAAGTCTTCGCTCGAGCGAGCCTGTCAAGTTTAAATAGGCAGCAGCGTGTTTCAGATCAGTTTTTCATACACTTTCATATTCCAAAACCCTAGTTACGAGTTCTCTCTCCCTCTATACACCTTCTCTCTTAGGATTGATCTACTTAGAGTGAGTTTCTAGCTTAGATTCTTTATTTAAAAGATAGAGTGAGTCGAGGGCTTCCATTTAATCTGAACATTTGGTGATTTGGAGCACATTGGAATTTGGGTATTCATCTCTATCTTCTCCATTCGGGTTATTTTCTTCGAGGTAGGGATTTCCTACTCCATCTTATAAGTTTTGTTCTAAGTTTTAGTATCTTGATATGTTGGGGGGTACTTTGGTAATTTTAGGAAAAACCCTAGTTGTATTAATAAATTAATTTGTATAATTAATTTAAGGAAATTGGGGAAATATGGTTAAATTCATGGAATTGAGGAATTCATTGATTAAATGGTGTAGTTGGATAATTTAAATCACTTGCCTATTGAATTGTGGATATATTTATTTTCAGTTTAGAAATAACTGTTTTGGGCTATCGGTGGAGGATAGCCGTGATTGTTGTAGACACTGCATGTGGATTAGGGATAACTGAAACTAATCATTGATTAAGTCATCAATTTTGACTGCTGAATTGATACAGACATTATGTGTATTGATTGTGTTGTATATGTTATGTGTTTACATACATTGTTTTGTGTGGGAGGAGATAGGGGATGTACTCCACGGTTTAGGGGAAGATAGGGGATGGACCTCTAAACCGGATTTTTGTTTGGGAGGAGATAGGGGATGGACTCCATTAGCATCACTTTTATGTGTACTTATTTATATTGAAGTGTTTTATTGATACAGCACTAAAATGTGTATCAAACTGGAAGTATGAAGTGTTTTGATTTGAGCCTGAGTCTCATTTGTTTGTTGACATTGGAAGAATGTGAATATGATATATATATATATAGTTCACTGTTGTAAATTTGGCCAGGTTCTGAGCCATATTGATAATGTTGGAAAGTAAAACGTGTTTTAGACATTAGTGTCATGAGACAGTTTAATGATATAATTGATTATCTTGGTTAACCATCTATTGAATGCTATTGCTTTATTCAATGCTTATATTTGGTTTAGTATATTTCTACTGGGCTGTGGCTCACCCTTTATGGGAATATCATTTTCAGGTCCAGGTGATAAGCTACCTCCAAGGACTTAGCTTGGAAGGATGTGGATTTTGAAGACTATCTTTAGTTATTTGTTTTTATTTGATAAACATTCAAGCCTAGGGCTTTATTTGTATTTGAGTTAGAACTCATATTTTTGTGTCTAAGTGTTGGCTTGGAAAGATGTAAGCCCATAGGGCATTTAATTTGATATTACATGTAATGTTTTTATTTAGTAATACTCTGATGAATGAGAATACGAATTGTTTTCTTTTAATATTGCATGCCAATGATATAGATATGATGGGTTTATTTTGAGGGCGTTACACTTCCTTTTTTATTTAATTTCCAAATAGATCATTAAGGTATAGTGGTTTCTGGAATGAACTTTCATTTTTAATTTTCTGCAACTTCCATATTTATGTTTATTTAACTTACTTTTCTATTCAAGTTTCTTTTCTACTCAACTTCCTTTTTTATTTAATTTCCAAATAGATCGTTAAGGTATAGTGGTTTTTGGATTGAACTTCCATTTTTAATTTTATGCAACTTTCATTTTTATTTTTATTTAACTTCCATTTTTATTCAATTTATTTTTCTATTAAACTTCCTTTTTTATTTAATTTCCAAATAGATCGTTAAGATATAGTGGTTTCTCGATTGAACTTCCATTTTTAATTTTATGCAAAATTCATTTTTATTTTAATTCTACTTCCATTTTAATTCAATTTACTTTCCGATTAAACTTCATTTTTTATTTAATTTCCAAATAGATCACTAAGGTATACTGGTTTCTGTATTGAACTTCCATTTTTAATTTTATGCAACTTTCATTTTTATTTTTATTCTACTTCCATTTTTAATCAATTAACTTTCCTATTAAACTTCCTTTTTTTTATTTAATTTCCAAATAGATCACTAAGGTATAGTGGTTTCTGGATTAAACTTCCATTTTTAATTTTATGCAACTTTCATTTTTATTTATATTCTTCTTCCATTTTTATTCAATTTACTTTTCTATTAAACTTCCTTTTTTATTTAGTTTCCAAATAGATCGTTAAGGTATAGTGATTTCTGGAATGAACTTCCATTTTTAATTTTTTGCAACTTCCATTTTTATTTTTATTTAACTTCCTTTTTTATTCAAAATTCTTTTCTACTCAACATCCTTTTTTATTTAATTTCCAAATAGATCGTTAAGGTATAATGGTTTTTGGATTGAACTGCCATTTTTAATTTTATGCAACTTTCATTTTCATTTTTATTTTTATTCAACTTCTATTTTTATTCAATTTACTTTTCTATTAAACTTCCTTTTTTATTTAATTTCCAAATAGATCGTTAAGGTATAGTGGTTTCTGGATTGAACATCCATTTTTAATTTTATGCAACTTTCATTTTTATTTTTATTCTACTTCCATTTTAATTCAATTTACTTTCCTATTAAACTTCCATTTTTATTTAATTTCCAAGTAGATCATTAAGGTATAGTGGTTTCTGGATAGAAATTCCATTTTTAATAAATTTACTTTTCTATTAAACTTCCTTTTTTATTTAATTTCCAAATAGATCATTAAGGTATAGTGGTTTCTGGAATGAACTTCCATTTTTAATTTTCTGCAACTTCCATTTTTATTTTTATTTAACTTACTTTTTTATTCAAATTTCTTTTCTACTCAACTTCCTTTTTTATTTAATTTCCAAATAGGTCGTTAAGCTATAGTGGTTTTTGGATTGAACTTCCATTTTTAATTTTATGCAACTTTCATTTTTATTTTTATTCAACTTCCATTTTTATTCAATTTACTTTTCTATTAAACTTCCTTTTTTATTTAATTTCCAAATAGATCGTTAAGGTATAGTGGTTTCTAGATTGAACTTCCTTTTTTAATTTTATGCAACTTTCATTTTTATTTTTATTCTACTTCCATTTTAATTCAATTTACTTTCCTATTAAACATCATTTTTTATTTAATTTCCAAGTAGATCGTTAAGATACAGTGCTTTCTGGATTGAACTTCCATTTTTAATTTTACGCAACTTTCATTTTTATTTTTATTTTACTTCAATTTTTAATCAATTTACTTTTCTATTAAACTTCCTTTTTTATTTAATTTCCAAATAGATCGTTAAGGTATAGTGGTTTCTGGATTGAACTCCAATTTTAGTTTTATGCAACTTTCATTTTTATTTTTATTCAACTTCCATTTTTATTCAATTTACTTTCCTATTAAACTTCATTTTTTATTTAATTTCGAAATAGATCACTAAGGTATACTGGTTTCTGGATTGAACTTCCATTTTTAATTTTATGCAACTTTCATTTTTATTTTTATTCTACTTCCATTTTTAATCAATTTACTTTTCTATTAAACTTCCTTTTTTATTTAATTTCCAAATAGATCATTAAGGTATAGTGGTTTCTGGATTGAACTTCCATTTTTAATTTTATGCAACTTTCATTTTAATTTTTTTTCTACTTCCATTTTTAATCAATTTACATTTCTATTAAACTTCCTTTTTTATTTAATTTCCAAATAGATCATTAAGGTATAGTGGTTTCTAGAATGAACTTTTATTTTTAATTTTCTGCAACTTCCATTTTTATTTTTATTTAACTTACTTTTTTATTCAAGTTTCTTTTCTACTCAACTTCCTTTTTTATTTAATTTCCAAATAGATCGTTAAGGTATAGTGGTTTTTCGATTGAACTTCCATTTTTAATTTTATGCAACTTTCATTTTTATTTTTATTCAACTTCCATTTTTATTCAATTTACTTTTCTATTAAACTTCCTTTTTTATTTAATTTCCAAATAGACCGTTAAGATATAGTGGTTTCTGGATTGAACATCCATTTTTAATTTTATGCAACATTTATTTTTATTTTTCTTCTACTTTCATTTCAATTCAATTTACTTTCCTATCAAACTTCATTTTTTATTTAATTTCCAAGTAGATCGTTAAGGTATAGTGGTTTCTGGATTGAACTTCCAATTTTAGTTTTATGCGACTTTCATTTTTATTTTTATTCAACTTCCATTTTTATTCAATTTACTTTCCTATTAAACTTCATTTTTTATTTAATTTCCAAATAGATCACTACGGTATACAGGTTTCTGGATTGAACTTCCTTTTTTAATTTTATGCAACCTTCATTTTTATTTTTATTCTACTTCGATTTTTAATCAATTTACTTTTCTATTAAACTTCCTTTTTTATTTAATTTCCAAATAGATCATTAAGGTATAGTGGTTTCTGGAATGAACTTCCATTTTTAATTTTATGCAACTTCCATTTTTATTTTTATTTAACTTACTTTTCTATTCAAGTTTCTTTTCTACTCAACTTCTTTTTTTATTTAATTTCCAAATAGATCGTTAAAGTATAGTGATTTTTGGATTGAACTTCCATTTTTAATTTTATGCAACTTTCATTTTTATTTTTATTCAACTTCCATTTTTATTCAATTTATTTTTCTATTAAACTTCCTTTTTTATTTAATTTCCAAATAGATCGTTAAGACATAGTGGTTTCTGAATTGAACTACCATTTTTAATTTTATGCAACATTCATTTTTATTTTTATTCTACTACCATTTTAATTCAATTTAATTTCCTATTAAACTTCATTTTTTATTTAATTTCCAAGTAGATCGTTAAGGTATAGTGGTTTCTGGATTGAACTTCCAATTTTAGTTTTATGCGACTTTCATTTTTATTTTTATTCAACTTCCATTTTTATTCAATTTACTTTTCTATTAAACTTCATTTTTATTTAATTTCCAAATAGATCGTTAAGGAATAGTGGTTTTTGGATTGAACTTCCATTTTTAATTTTATGCAACTTTCATTTTTATTTTTATTTAACTTCCATTTTTATTCAATTTACTTTTCTATTAAACTTCTTTTTTTATTTAATTTCCAAATAGATCGTTAAGGTATAGTGGTTTCTGGATTCAACTTCCACATTTAATTTTATGCAACTTTCATTTTTATTTTTATTCAACTTCCATTTTTATTCAATTTACTTTTCTATTAAACTTCCTTTTTTATTTAATTTCCAAACAGATCGTTAAGGTATAGTGGTTTCTGGATTGAACTTCCATTTTTAATTTTATGCAACTTTCATTTTTATTTTTATTCTACTTCCATTTTAATTCAATTTACTTTCCTATTAAACTTCCATTTTTATTTAATTTCCAAGTAGATCATTAAGGTATAGTAGTTTCTGGATAGAACTTCCATTTTTAATCAATTTACTTTTCTATTAAACTTCCTTTTTTATTTAATTTCCAAATAGTGCATTAAGGTATAGTGGTTTCTGGAATGAACTTCCATTTTTAATTTTCTGCAACTTCCATTTTTATTTTTATTTAACTTACTTTTTTATTCAAGTTTCTTTTCTACTCAACTTCCTTTTTTATTTAATTTCCAAATACGTCGTTAAGGTATAGTGGTTTTTGGATTGAACTTCCATTTTTAATTTTATGCAACTTTCATTTTTATTTTTATTCAACTTCCATTTTTATTCAATTTACTTTTCTATTAAACTTCCTTTTTTATTTAATTTCCAAATAGATCGTTAAGGTATAGTGGTTTCTGGATTGAACTTCCATTTTTAATTTTATGCAACTTTCATTTTTATTTTTATTCTACTTCCATTTTAATTCAATTTACTTTCCTATTAAACTTCATTTTTTATTTAATTTTCAAATAGATCACTAAGGTATACTGGTTTCTGTATTGAACTTCCATTTTTAATTTTATGCAACGTTCATTTTTATTTTTATTCTACTTCCATTTTTAATCAATTAACTTTCCTATTAAACTCCTTTTTTTTATTTAATTTCCAAATAGATCACTAAGGTATAGTGGTTTCTGGATTGAACTTCCATTTTTAATTTTATGCAACTTTCATTTTTATTTATATTCTATTTCCATTTTTATTCAATTTACTTTTCTATTAAATTTCCTTTTTTATTTAATTTCCAAATAGATCGTTAAGGTATAGTGGTTTTTGGAATGAACTTCCATTTTTAATTTTCTGCAACTTCCAATTTTATTTTTATTTAACTTCCTTTTTTATTCAAGTTTCTTTTCTACTCAACTTCCTTTTTTATTTAATTTCCAAATAGATCGTTAAGATATAGTGGTTTTTGGATTGAACTTCCATTTTTAATTTTATGCAACTATCACTTTTATTTTTATTCAATTTACTTTTTTATTAAACTTCCTTTTTTATTTAAGTTCCAAATAGATCGTTACGGTATAGTTGTTTCTGGAATGAACTTCCATTTTTAATTTTCTGCAACTTCCATTTTTCTTTTTATTTAACTTCTTTTTTTATTCAAGTTTCTTTTCTACTCAACTTCCTTTTTTATTTAATTTCCAAATAGATCGTTAAGGTATAGTGGTTTTTTAATTGAACTTCCATTTTTAATTTTATGCAACTTTCAGTTTTATTTTTATTCCACTTCCATTTTTATTCAATTTACTTTTCTATTAAACTTCCTTTTTTATTTAACTTCCAAATAGATCGTTAAGGTAAAGTGGTTTCTGGGTTGAATTTCCATATTTAATTTTCTGCAACTTTCATTTTTATTTTTATTCAACTACCATTTTTATTCAATTTACGTTTCGGTTAAACTTCCTTTTTTATTTAATTTCCAAATAGATCGTTAAGGTATAGTGGTTTCTGGATAGAACTTCCAGTTTTAATTTTATGCAACTTTTATTTTTAGTTTTGTTCTACTTCCATTTTAATTCAATTTACTTTCCTATTAAACTTCCTTTCTTATTTAATTTTCAAATAGATCACTAAGGTATAGTGGTTTCTGGATTGAACTTTCATTTTTTATTTTATGCAACTTTCATTTTTATTTATATTCTACTTCCATTTTTATTCAATTTACTTTTCTATTAAAATTCCTTTCTTATTTAATTTCCAAATAGATCGTTAAGTTATAGTGGTTTCTGGAATGAACTTCCATTTTTAATTTTCTGCAACTTCCATTTTTATTTTTATTGAACTTCCTTTTTTATTCATGTTTCATTTCTACTCAACTTCCTTTTTTATTTAATTTCCAAATAGATCGTTAAGGTACAGTGGTTTTTGGATTGAACTTCCATTTTTAATTTTATGCAACTTTCATTTTTATTTTTATTCAACTTCCATTTTTATTCAATTTACTTTTATATTAAACTTCCTTTTTTGTTTAATTTCCAAATAGATCGTTAAGGTAAAGTGGTTTCTGGATTTAACTTCCATATTTAATTTTCTGCAACTTTCATTTTTATTTTTATTCAACTTCCATATTTATTCAATTTGATTTTCTATTAAACTTCCTTTTTTACTTAATTTCCAAATAGATCGTTAAGGTATAGTGGTTTCTGGATTGAACTTCCAATTTTAGTTCTATGCAACTTTCATTTTTGTTTTTATTCTGCTTCCATTTTAATTCAATAAACTTTCCGATTAAACTTCCTTTTTTTATTTAATTTCCAAATAGATCACTAAGGTATAGTGGTTTCTGGATTGAATTTCCATTTTTAATTTTATGCAACTTTCATTTTTATTTATATTCTACTTCCGTTTTTATTCAATTTACTTTTCTATTAAACTTCCTTTGTTATTTAATTTCCAAATAGGTCGTTAAGGTATAGTGGTTTCTGGACAGAACTTCCATTTTTAATTTTATGCAACTTTCATTTTTATTTTTCTTCAACTTCCATTTTTATTCAATTTACTTTTCTATTAAACTTCCTTTTTTATTTAATTTCCAAATAGATCGTTAAGGAATAGTGGTTTTTGGATTGAACTTCCATTTTTAATTTTATGCAACTTTCATTTTTATTTTCATTTAACTTCCATTTTTATTCAATTTACTTTTCTATTAAACTTCTTTTTTTATTTAATTTCCAAATAGATCGTTAAGGAATAGTTGTTTTTGGATTGAACTTCCATTTTTAATTTTATGCAACTTTCATTTTTATTTTCATTTAACTTCCATTTTTATTCAATTTACTTTTCTATTAAACTTCTTTTTTTATTTAATTTCCAAATAGATCGTTAAGGTATAGTGGTTTCTGGATTCAACTTCCATATTTAATTTTATGCAACTTTCATTTTTATTTTTATTCAACTTCCATTTTTATTCAATTTACTTTTCTATTAAACTTACTTTTTTTATTTAATTTCCAAATAGCCCGTTAAGGTATAGTGGTTTCTGGATTGAACTTCCATTTTTAATTTTATGCGACTTTGATTTTTATTTTTATTCTACTTCCATTTTAATTCAATTTACTTTCCTATTAAACTTCCATTTTTATTTAATTTCCAAGTCGATCATTAAGGTATAGTGGTTTCTGGATAGAACTTCCATTTTTAATCAATTTACTTTTCTATTAAACTTCCTTTTTTATTTAATTTCCAAATAGATCATTAAGGTATAGTGGTTTCTGGAATGAACTTCCATTTTTAATTTTCTGCAACTTCCATTTTTATTTTTATTTAACTTACTTTTTTATTCAAGTTTCTTTTCTGCTCAACTTCCTTTTTTATTTAATTTCCAAATAGGTCGTTAAGGAATAGTGGTTTTTGGATTGGACTTCCATTTTTAATTTTATGCAATTTTCATTTTTATTTTTATTCAACTTCCATTTTTATTCAATTTACTTTTCTATTAAACTTCCCTTTTTTTTTTTTAATTTCCAAATAGATCGTTAAGGTATAGTGGTTTCAGGATTGAACTTCCATTTTTAATTTTTTGCAACTTCCATTTTTATTTTTATTTCACTTCCTTTTTTATTCAAGATTCTTTTCTACTCAACTTCCTTTTTTATTTAATTTCCAAATAGATCATTAAGGTATAGTGGTTTTTGGATTGAACTTTCATTTTTAATTTTATGCAACTTTCATTTTTATTTTTATTCAACATCCATTTTTATTCAATTTACTTTTCTATTAAACTTCCTTTTTTATTTAATTTCCAAATAGGTCGTTATGGTATAGTGGTTTTTTGATTGGACTTCTAATTCTAATTTTATGCAACTTTCATTTTTATTTTTATTCAACTTCCATTTTTATTCAATTTACTTTTCTATTAAACTTCCTTTTTTATTTAATTTCCAAAAAGATCGTTAAGGTATAGTGGTTTCTGGATTGAACTTCCATTTTTAATTTTATGTAACTTTCATTTTTATTTTTATTCTACTTCCATTTTAATTCAATTTACTTTCCTATTAAACTTAATATTTTATTTAATTTCCAAGTAGATCGTTAAGGTAAAATGGTTTCTGGATTGAACTTCCATTTTTAATTTTATGCAACATTCATTTTTATTTTCGTTTTACTTCAATTTTTAATCAATTTACTTTTCTATTAAACTTCCTTTTTTATTTAATTTCCAAATAGATCGTTAAGGTATAGTGGTTTCTGGATTGAACTCCAATTTTAGTTTTATACAACTTTCATTTTTATCTTTATTCAACTTCCATTTTTATTCAATTTACTTTCCTATTAAACTTCATTTTTTATTTAATTTCCAAATAGATCACTACGGTATACTGGTTTCTGGATTGAACTTCCATTTTTAATTTTATGCAACTTTCATTTTTATTTTTATTCTACTTCCATTTTTAATCAATTAACTTTCCTATTAAACTTCCTTTTTTTATTTAATTTCCAAATAGATCACTAAGGTATAGTGGTTTCTGGATGGAACTTCCATTTTTAATTTTATGCAGCTTTCATTTTTATTTATATTCTACTTCCATTTTTATTCAATTTACTTTTCTATTAAATTTACTTTTTTATTTAATTTCCAAATAGATCGTTAAGGTATAGTGGTTTTTGGAATGAACTTCCATTTTTAATTTTCTGCAACTTCCATTTTTATTTTTATTTAACTTCCTTTTTATTTAATTTCCAAATAGATCGTTAAGGCAAAGTGGTTTCTGGATTGAACTTCCATATTTAATTTTCTGCAACTTTCACTTTTATTTTTATTCAACTTCCATTTTTATTCAATTTACGTTACGGTTAAACTTCCTTTTTTATTTAATATCCAAATAGATCGTTAAGGTATAGTGGTTTCTGGACTGAACTTCCAGTTTTAATTTTATGTAACTTTCATTTTTATTTTTATTCTACTTCCATTTTAATTCAATTTACTTTCCTATTAAACTTCCTTTTTTATTTAATTTCCAAATAGATCGTTAAGGTATAGTGGTTTTTGGATTGAACTTCCATTTTAATTTTATGCAACTTTCATTTTTATTTTTATTCAACTTCCATTTTTATTCAATTTACTTTCCTATTAAACTTCCTTATTTATTTAATTTCCAAATAGATCACTAAGGTATACTGGTTTCTGGAATAAACTTCCATTTTTAATTTTATGCAACATTCATTTTTATTTTAATTCTACTTCCATTTTAATTCAATTTACTTTCCTATTAAACTTCATTTTTTATTTAATTTCCAAGTAGATCGTTAAGACATAGTGGTTTCTGGATTGAACTTCTAATTTTAGTTTTATGCGACTTTCATTTTTATTTTTATTCAACTTCCATTTTTATTCAATTTACTTTCCTATTAAACTTCATTTTTTATTTAATTTCCAAGTAGATCACTAAGGTATAATGGTTTCTGGATTGAACTTCTATTTTTAATTTTATGCAACTTTCATTTTTATTTATATTCTTCTTCCTTTTTTATTCAATTTACTTTTCTATTAAACTTCCTTTTTTATTTAATTTCCAAATAGATCGTTAAGGTATAGTGGTTTCTGGATTGAACTTCCATTTTTAATTTTTTGCAACTTCCATTTTTATTTTTATTTAACATCCTTTTTTATTCAAGACTCTTTTCTACTCAACTTCCTTTTTTATTTAATTTCGAAATAGATCGTTAAGGTATAGTGGTTTCTGGATTGAACTTCCATTTTTAATTTTATGCAACTTTCATTTTTATTTTTATTCAACTTCCATTTTTATTCAATTTACTTTTCTATAAAACTTCCTTTTTTCTTTAATTTCCAAATAGATCGTTAAGGAATAGTGGTTTTTGGATTGAACTTCCATTTTTAATTTTATGCAACTTTTATTTTTATTTTTATTTAACTTCCATTTCTATTCAATTTACTTTTCTTTTAAACTTCTTTTTTTATTTAATTTCCAAATAGATCGTTAAGGTATAGTGGTTTCTAGATTGAACTTCCATTTTTAATTTTATGCAACTTTCATTTTTATTTTTATTTTACTTCAATTTTTAATCAATTTACTTTTCTATTAAACTTCCTTTTTTATTTAATTTCCAAATAGATCGTTAAGGTATAGTGGTTTCTGGATAGAACTTCCATTTTTAATTTTATGCAACTTTCATTTTTATTTTTATTCTACTTCCATTTTAATTCAATTTACTTTCCTTTTAAACTTCCATTTTTATTTAATATCCAAGTAGATCATTAAGGTATAGTGGTTTCTGGATAGAACTTCCATTTTTAATCAATTTACTTTTCTATTAAAGTTCATTTTTTATTTAATTTCCAAATAGATCGTTAAGGTATAGTGGTTTCGGGAATGAACTTCCATTTTTAATTTTCTGCAACTTCCATTTTTATTTTTATTTAACTTACTTTTTTATTCAAGTTTCTTTTCTACTCAACTTCCTTTTTTATTTAATTTCCAAATAGGTCGTTGTGGTATAGTGGTTTTTGGATTGAACTTCCATTTTTAATTTTATGCAACTTTCATTTTTATTTTTATTCGACTTCCATTTTTATTCAATTTACTTTTCTATTAAACTTCCTTTTTTATTTAATTTCCAAATAGATCGTTAAGATATAGTGGTTTCGGGATTGAACTTTCATTTTTATTTTTATTCTACTTCCATTTTAATTCAATTTACTTATAGCGATCCCGGGTTTACCCTTGTTGTACAGTGATCCGGACATGTGTCCGTGAATGTTGGTAGTTGTTTATTTCCTAGTTTGCATCCTCTTTACTTTGTATTTTGAGTTTTGGGTTGTGTTGGGCAGGTTTGTTACAGGTTGGTTGTGCTTGGGAACCAAGTGTTGCTGCCCAGAATTTTGGGCCTTCGCTCGAGCGAGGAGTGGTCGCTCGAGCGAGAGTAGTGTTGCCCCGGTTCTGGACCTGAGAGTTGTAGTTTCTGGCTCGAGCGAGCTTTTCGTGGCTCGAGCGGTCTGGGTTTTTCTTCGCTCGATCGAGAACTCCTTGGCTCGAGCGAGAGTTTTCTGTGTCTGGTCGCTCGAGCGACCAATCCTTCGCTCGAGCGAGCGTGTTTTATATCAGCGGACAGCAGCGTCTAAAACATCACTTTTTCACCCCTTTTCTTTGATTAAACCCTAAATCCGAGCCTCTCTCACTCTAAACTTACACTCTCTCTAAGATTTCATCTCCCTAGAGTGTGCATCTAGCCTAGGGCCTTTGTTAAAAAGATAGAGGGCGTTGAGAGCTTCAATTTAATCTGAAAAAGTTTGGATTTGGAGCAAGTTGATCTTGGAGTTTTCATCTCCTTTGTGGCTTAAACTTTGAGGTAGGGATAACCTACTCCTCTCTATGGGTTTTGTCTTTAAATTTTGGTATTTTGAGATGTTGGGCTTGGTTTGGTAATTTTGTAAAAGTTTGGGGCTTTTGTGCAATTTTACAAAAGTTGGGGTTTTACTCATAATAAACCTAGATGCATGTTTGGCATGGAAAATGGAATTAATGTTGAATCATTGATGAAAATGGGACCTAAGGGTTGAAATGTTAATTATGGGAATTGGCCTAATTACATTGTTTAATTAATTGGGATAATTAATTGGTGAGAAATGAGGAAATGAAATGTTGATTGAATATCCATTTGTGCATTTATTTTCTGTTTAGAAATAACTGCTTTGGGCTATCGGTGGAGGATAGTCGTGATTGTTGTAGACAATGTATGTTGATTAGGCAAACTGAAACTAATCAATGAAATGTGTCATGGAACTTGACGGTTAATTGAATACATTAATTGTATGTATTGTGTGATTGTATATAGAACCAATGTGTTTATATATGTTGTGTGTAGAGGAGGAGATAGGGGATGTACTCCGCGGTTTAGGGGAAGATAGGGGATGTACCTCTAAACCGGATAGGTATTTGGAGGAGATAGGGGATGTACTCCGTAGACAGAGCTCATATGCTTGTCTAGAGAAGTGAAGATAGAGCTCATATGCTTATCTTTGTGAAGTGTGGATACAGCTTGTATGCTTATCTGTGGATATTGTTGATATACATATCTGTTGTAGAATATGGATACAGCTTGTATGCTTATCTGTGGATATTGTTGATATACATATCTGTCGAGAATGTGGATATAGCTTTTATGCTTATCTGAATGTGAGATATAGTTTTTATACATATCTGTGGAAATAATGATAGAGCTAGCATGCTTATCTGTTGAAAAAGGGAAAATGAAAAGTAATTGGGACTTGTAAGTCGTTGACATAAATATGTAATTTATGTGATTGTATCAGTGTTGACCAACTATCAATTGCTAATGTTTTAGTCATTGTCCATGGTTGGTTTAGTGTATCTCTACTGGGCTGTGGCTCACCCTATATGGGAACATCATTTTCAGGTGCAGGAAACATGCCACCTCCAAGGACATAGCTGGGAGGCTAGTGGCGGGCATAGTTTTGTCGTTTTACTTTTGATGTATTACATGTAATTTCAAGCCAAGGGCTTAATGTGTAAACGAGTTAGACCTCTTTGTTGTAACCAAGTGTTAACTTGGAAAGCTGTAAGCCCGTAGGGCATTTTGTTATGAGATTAACATGTAATACTTATGTAATGGAATTCTAATGAATGATAGAAGGTGGTTAGTTTATCTATCAACGCTTGTCTTATTTGTTGGGTTTAATATTATTATTTGAGGGCGTTACAACTTGGTATCAGAGCGTACCGGGTTCGAATACTTTGGGTACGTGGGAAGTGATTAGTATCACAATGGGTTTGTCTCGCTTGATAGAGACTTAGATGTAGTATCACATGCTATGTGCTTACTTGATAACATGCTTATGTGACTATGTGGGTATGGGATTTAATTTCTGGGATGTTGATTGGATCCTTGAGTTTCTGGGAGTCTTGTTGGAAAAGCACTTGATCAATGCTGTTTCTAACCGGAACTCTAGTGACGTCTCGGGACTATCATTATCCGGAAATGAAATTCGTAAGTGCTTATGTGTTTATGTGCTTATGTGGAGTGAATTACACTTGTCCATGCATTAGGACGTGAGTGTTTAGTTTCGGCACACCTATGAATGTGCTAACGTTCTGTGTTACTTTTATTAGGATGTCAGGACGAGGAAGAGGTGCTAGGCGTGGTAGACCTGCGAGGCAGGAAGCACCGTTACAGGGTGAGATTCCGGCAGTGCAGGAGGGAGTGGGGCAGGCCAATGTGGCCGAACCAGTGGGTCAGCAGGCTATGGGTGCCTTGGCCAGAGAGTTAGCAGGAGCTTTGGGTATTCTTAGGGCTGAGAATCAGGCAGCTGAGGCAGGGCCTTCCTTCTTGAAGAGGGAGTTTTTTCGGTGTAATCCGGACGAGTTTATTGGGGATCCTAAAGAGCCGCTTAAGGCAGATGAATGGCTCGAACAGACAACGAAGACGTTTGAGATGCTTGGCATCGAGGACGGAGCGCTGAAAGTGACCTTGGCATCCTTCCAGCTGAAGGGAGATGCGGGCCAATGGTGGAAGTACGAGAAGGCTCGTGTTGGTGGGACTTGGGAGGCATTTGTGAATGCTTTTCAGGAGAGGTTTCTGTCTGCAGTAGCTAGGGAGAAGCTGAGGGATCAGTTTAGCCGGCTTAATCAGCAAGGCTTGTCAGTGGCCGAGTTTGAGGCTACTTTTACCAGTCTGTCTAGGTTTGCGCCTGAACTGGTGGCGTCTGAGGAACGCCGTTGCTATGAGTTTGAGCGGAAGTTGAGGCGGGGCCTCAAGTTGAGAGTTGGTGGGTCCTATATCCGAGAGTATAGACACCTGGTGGATGCTGCAGCTCATATGGAGCTTATGATGCAGGAAGAGGATGAGGGGCAGAGAGGCTCCAAGAGGAGCCAAGATAGTCAGAGTGATGGCAGGAGACAGAGGGGTTCTAACCCTCAGCAGTCGCAGGGTGGTGTTGCTAGATCGACCTTCCCAGTGCCGAGTGTAGGCTCAGGGAGAGGTGGTCAGGGGGAATTCACTTGTTACAAGTGTGGCCAGCTGGGTCACAAGGTATCTGTTTGCCCGCAGAAGGGTGGGGGTCAGAAAGCTGCTTCTTCTTCAGCTAGACCGCAGAGTCAAAGTTTGGGCAGGGGGCAGCTCTTGACTTGTTATCAGTGTGGACAGCCTGGGCACATGAAGAGGTTTTGCCCACAGTTGAGTGCCACTTCGGGAGCGTCTGGCTCTAGACAGACGCAGGGTTTTCAGCCAGCTCAGTCTGTGCAGGCCTCGAGGGCCAATCCGGGAGTTTCGTCATCCCAGTCTGTGCAGCAGTCTTTTGCTCCGAGAGGTGAGCAGGTAGACCAGGGGCCTACGGGGCGCGTGTATGCTGTTACCGCGCAGGATTTAGTACCGGCTCCATCGGTGGTGAGAGGTACTTTTCTGTTTTGCAACTCAGTTGCTAGTGTGTTGATAGACACGGGTGCATCTCATTCTTTTGTATCTGCTGCATTTGCATCTGTTTTGGAATTGGAGTTAGCACAGTTAGCATCTCCTATTTGTGTGGTATCGCCTTTGGGTGGTGAGTTGATCCTGAAACAGGGTGTTAGAGGATGTGATATAGAGGTCGCCGACTATAGGCTTCCTTTTCCGTTTGTTGTCATGCCCATGAAGGGTTTTGATGTTATTTTGGGTATGGACTGGCTATCGTCATACCGGGCTGTTATCGATTGCTACCGCCAGAGGGTCACGTTGTGTACCTTGAGCGGGGAGTGGTTCCATTTCTTGGGAGACCGGGTTGGTAGTGTTTTGCCACCGGGGTATGATTCGCGAGGGCGAAGTGAGCTTAGTGGGTTACTTGCTAGCTTTGAGAGTAGCGAGTGTGTTGAGACTCAGATTGTGTTACCGAGGGTGGTTTGTGAGTATTCGGATGTTTTTCCCGAAGATCTTGTTAGTTTGCCACCTCACCGAGAGATAGAGTTCTCTATTGACTTAGTGCCTGGTACGGCGCCGATTTCTATGGCACCTTACCGTTTTGCTCCGGCAGAGTTGGTTGAGTTGAAAGTTCAGCTCCAGGAATTGCTCGATAAGGGTTTTGTTCGCCCTAGTGTTTCACCGTGGGGAGCACCAGCCCTCTTTGTTAAAAAGAAAGATGGTGCCTTGAGACTGTGTATAGACTACCGGAAGTTGAATCGGGCTACGGTTAAGAATAAGTATCCTATGCCCCGTATAGATGATTTGTTTGACCAGTTGAAGGGTTCCCGTTGTTTCTCTAAGATAGACTTGAGATCGGGTTACCACCAGTTGAGGGTCAGGGAGGAAGATGTTCCTAAGACGGCATTCCGTACGCGGTATGGCCATTATGAGTTTTTGGTGATGCCATTCAGGCTTACCAATGCACCGGCAGTCTTTATGGACTTGATGAACCGGATTTTCCGGGAGTTCTTAGACCGATTTGTGGTTGTCTTCGTGGACGACATTCTTATCTATTCGTCTTCTGAGGAGGAGCACGAGGCACACTTGAGAGTGGTGCTTGAGTTACTTAGAGCCCATAGGCTGTATGCCAAGTTTGGGAAGTGTGAGTTCTGGCTGGGGGAAGTCAAATTCTTAGGCCACGTAGTATCCGGGGAAGGGGTGTCTGTTGATACATCCAAGGTTGAGGCAGTGCAAGATTGGGCACAGCCTAAGAGTGTGTTTGAGATCCGCAGTTTTCTGGGATTAGCTGGGTATTACCGTCGGTTTGTGAAAGATTTCTCCAGGTTAGCGTCACCATTGACTAGACTGACTAGGAAGGGAGTCAAGTTTGAGTGGAGTGAGACTTGTGAAAAGTCGTTCCAAGAGCTGAAAGTTAGATTGACCACCGCTCCGGTGTTGATTATTCCGGAGAGAGGGTTGGGTTATGCTGTATATTGTGATGCCTCACGAGAGGGTTTGGGTTGTGTGTTGATGCAAGAGGGGAAAGTGGTAGCTTATGGCTCACGTCAGTTGAAAATACACGAGAAGAATTACCCCACACATGACCTAGAGTTAGCAGCTGTGATCTTTGCCTTGAAAATCTGGAGGCACTACCTTTATGGTGAGAGGTTCGAGGTATTCTCGGATCATAAGAGTTTGAAGTATCTGTTTACACAGAGAGACTTGAATCTGAGGCAGAGGAGATGGATGGAATTCATCGAGGATTATGATTTTGAGTTGCATTATCATCCGGGAAAGGCCAATGTTGTGGCCGATGCCCTTAGTAGGAAGACCATTAGTGATGTAGCTTGTATAGCCATCCGGGAATGGGAGATGTTGGGAGCACTTGGCGAGTTTGATTTGCTACTGGGCGAATCTGTCGAGGCTGCGGCCTTGTTTTCTGTTGTTGCGCAGCCTACACTTGTGATTAGAGTGTTAGAGGCACAGAGAGGTGACCTTGAGGTAGAATCCCTCCGAGAGAAGATCTCCAGTGGGAAAGTTGAGAAGGGTTTGACGGTGTATCCCGACCTGAGTGTGAGATACCGAGACCGTTTGTTTGTACCGGAGTCTTGCCGTGAGGAAGTACTCAGAGAGTTTCACCATTCGCGCCTTGCGGTGCATCCGGGAGGTACTAAGATGTATCAGGATTTGGGTCGCCAGTTTTGGTGGCGGGGTATGAAAAGAGATGTGGCTGTTTTCGTATCGAAGTGCCTTACTTGCCAGCAAGTGAAGGCCGAGCATCAGAGGCCAGCGGGTTTGTTGCAACCCTTGCCTATTGCCGAGTGGAAATGGGAGCATGTCACTATGGACTTCGTTGTGGGTCTTCCGAGGACTCAGCGGGGTAGTGATGCTATTTGGGTGGTTGTAGACCGGTTGACTAAGTCGGCGCACTTTATTCCTATGCGCGTGAGGGATTCGGTAGATCATCTTGCCGACTTGTATATTCGGGACGTAGTGAGATTGCACGGGGTCCCAGTGACGATCGTCTCAGATAGAGATCCTCGTTTTACTGCTAGGTTGTGGCAGAGTTTGCAGAGTGCCTTGGGCACTAAGTTGACCTTTAGTACGGCTTATCATCCTCAGACTGACGGGCAGTCCGAGCGTACTATTCAGATCCTCGAGGATATGCTTCGGGGTTGTGTCCTGGACTTCAGTGGGACGTGGGAGAGGCACTTGCCATTGGTAGAGTTTGCCTACAACAACAGTTTTCAGTCTAGCAACGGTATGGCACCGTTTGAGGCCTTGTATGGCCGACCGTGTAGGTCTCCAGTTTGTTGGGCCGAGGTGGGTGATGCACCTTTGTTGGGTCCGGAGTTGGTTAGGGAGACGACGGAGAAAGTTGAGCTTATCCGTAGGAGGCTTGTTACAGCCCAGAGTCGGCAGAAATCTTATGCTGACCGTAGGAGGAGACCTTTGGCGTTTGAAGTAGGTGATCATGTCTTTCTGAAGATATCACCTAGGCGAGGTCTGATGAGGTTTGGAAAGAGTGGGAAGTTATCCCCTCGGTTTATTGGTCCTTTTGAGATCCTTGAGAGGATAGGTGAGGTTGCTTATCGGTTAGCCTTACCACCACAGTTGTCCGGAGTGCATGACGTGTTTCATGTGAGTATGCTTCGGAAGTATGAACCAGATCCATCACATGTGCTGGATTGGAGCGATTTAGAGGTAGATGAGGATGCCTCGTATGAGGAGAGACCGGTTCGGGTCTTGGATAGGCGGGATCAGGTCCTGCGTGGCAAGACCATTCCTTTGGTGAAAGTCTCGTGGAAACATCACGGAGTGGAGGAAGCCACTTGGGAACGTGAGTTGGAAGTCCGAGAGAAATATCCGGACTTGTTTGTTGATATGTAATCTTGTATTTAAATTCTGCATGTTGTTGAACTTAAGAGCTTTTATATATGTCTTAAGTTGTGAAACATTGAGAATGTTTGGTTTATTGGAAGTATGTTTGGAACTTGCCTCATATGGAAGTTGAATGTGACATTATATGTGTTGAATATATTGTTGAAATTGGAAAGATAGTGCATAATGTTAATGCAAGTTGAAAATACATATGTTGTTTACATATTGTGATATATCTCTTGTTAAAGGGATGGGATGACCGGTAATGGGTCGAATTGTTGAATGTTAAATTGTAACATTGTTCAAAATGGAGGAAAACCTGTTTTTGAAAACTTGTGCTTAATTTCGGGGGCGAAATTCTTTAAGGGGGGGAGGTTATAGCGATCCCGGGTTTACCCTTGTTGTACAGTGATCCGGACATGTGTCCGTGAATGTTGGTAGTTGTTTATTTCCTAGTTTGCATCCTCTTTACTTTGTATTTTGAGTTTTGGGTTGTGTTGGGCAGGTTTGTTACAGGTTGGTTGTGCTTGGGAACCAAGTGTTGCTGCCCAGAATTTTGGGCCTTCGCTCGAGCGAGGAGTGGTCGCTCGAGCGAGAGTAGTGTTGCCCCGGTTCTGGACCTGAGAGTTGTAGTTTCTGGCTCGAGCGAGCTTTTCGTGGCTCGAGCGGTCTGGGTTTTTCTTCGCTCGATCGAGAACTCCTTGGCTCGAGCGAGAGTTTTCTGTGTCTGGTCGCTCGAGCGACCAATCCTTCGCTCGAGCGAGCGTGTTTTATATCAGCGGACAGCAGCGTCTAAAACATCACTTTTTCACCCCTTTTCTTTGATTAAACCCTAAATCCGAGCCTCTCTCACTCTAAACTTACACTCTCTCTAAGATTTCATCTCCCTAGAGTGTGCATCTAGCCTAGGGCCTTTGTTAAAAAGATAGAGGGCGTTGAGAGCTTCAATTTAATCTGAAAAAGTTTGGATTTGGAGCAAGTTGATCTTGGAGTTTTCATCTCCTTTGTGGCTTAAACTTTGAGGTAGGGATAACCTACTCCTCTCTATGGGTTTTGTCTTTAAATTTTGGTATTTTGAGATGTTGGGCTTGGTTTGGTAATTTTGTAAAAGTTTGGGGCTTTTGTGCAATTTTACAAAAGTTGGGGTTTTACTCATAATAAACCTAGATGCATGTTTGGCATGGAAAATGGAATTAATGTTGAATCATTGATGAAAATGGGACCTAAGGGTTGAAATGTTAATTATGGGAATTGGCCTAATTACATTGTTTAATTAATTGGGATAATTAATTGGTGAGAAATGAGGAAATGAAATGTTGATTGAATATCCATTTGTGCATTTATTTTCTGTTTAGAAATAACTGCTTTGGGCTATCGGTGGAGGATAGTCGTGATTGTTGTAGACAATGTATGTTGATTAGGCAAACTGAAACTAATCAATGAAATGTGTCATGGAACTTGACGGTTAATTGAATACATTAATTGTATGTATTGTGTGATTGTATATAGAACCAATGTGTTTATATATGTTGTGTGTAGAGGAGGAGATAGGGGATGTACTCCGCGGTTTAGGGGAAGATAGGGGATGTACCTCTAAACCGGATAGGTATTTGGAGGAGATAGGGGATGTACTCCGTAGACAGAGCTCATATGCTTGTCTAGAGAAGTGAAGATAGAGCTCATATGCTTATCTTTGTGAAGTGTGGATACAGCTTGTATGCTTATCTGTGGATATTGTTGATATACATATCTGTTGTAGAATATGGATACAGCTTGTATGCTTATCTGTGGATATTGTTGATATACATATCTGTCGAGAATGTGGATATAGCTTTTATGCTTATCTGAATGTGAGATATAGTTTTTATACATATCTGTGGAAATAATGATAGAGCTAGCATGCTTATCTGTTGAAAAAGGGAAAATGAAAAGTAATTGGGACTTGTAAGTCGTTGACATAAATATGTAATTTATGTGATTGTATCAGTGTTGACCAACTATCAATTGCTAATGTTTTAGTCATTGTCCATGGTTGGTTTAGTGTATCTCTACTGGGCTGTGGCTCACCCTATATGGGAACATCATTTTCAGGTGCAGGAAACATGCCACCTCCAAGGACATAGCTGGGAGGCTAGTGGCGGGCATAGTTTTGTCGTTTTACTTTTGATGTATTACATGTAATTTCAAGCCAAGGGCTTAATGTGTAAACGAGTTAGACCTCTTTGTTGTAACCAAGTGTTAACTTGGAAAGCTGTAAGCCCGTAGGGCATTTTGTTATGAGATTAACATGTAATACTTATGTAATGGAATTCTAATGAATGATAGAAGGTGGTTAGTTTATCTATCAACGCTTGTCTTATTTGTTGGGTTTAATATTATTATTTGAGGGCGTTACATTACTTTCCTACTAAACTTCATTTTTTATTTAATTTCCAAGTAGATCGTTAAGGTACAGTGGTTTCTGGATTGAACTTCCATTTTTAATTTTATGCAACTTTCATTTTTATTTTTCTTTAACTTCCATTTTTAGTCAATTTACATTTCTATTAAACTTCATTTTTCATTTAATTTCCAAATAGATCGTTAAGGTATAGTGGTTTCTGGATTGAACTTCCACTTTTAATTTTATGCAACATTCCTTTTTATTTTTATTCTACTTCCATTTTTATTCAATTTACTTTTCTATTAAACTTTCTTTTCTATTTAATTTCCAAATAGATCGTTAATGTATAGTGGTTTCTGGATTGAACTTCCACTTTTAATTTTATGGTACTTTCATTTTTATTTTTATTCTACTTTTATTTTTGTTCAATTTACGTTTCTACTAAACTTCCTTTTTTATTTAATTTATAAATAGATCGTCAAGGTATAGTGGTTTTTTGAATGAACTTCCATTTTTAATTTTCTGTAAGTTCCAAATTTTTTTTTATTTAACTTCCTTTTCTATTTAGGTTTCTTTTCTACTCAACTTCCTTTTTTATTTAATTTCCAAATAGATCGTTAAGGTATAGTGGTTTTTGGATTGAACTTCCATTTTTAATATTATGCTACTTTCATTTTTATTTTATTCAACTTTCATTTTTATTCAATTTACTTTTCTATTAAACTTCCTTTTTTATTTAATTTCCAAATAGATCGTTAAGGTAAAGTGGTTTCTGGATTGAACTTCCATATTTAATTTTCTGCAACTTTCATTTTTATTTTTATTCAACTTCCATTTTTATTAAATTTACTTTTCTATTAAACTTCCTTTTTTATTTAATTTCCAAATAGATCGTTGAGGAATAGTGGTTTCTGGATTGAACTTCCATTTTGAATTTTATGCAACTTTCATTTTTATTTTTATTCTACTTCCATTTTAATTCAATTTACTTTCCTGTTAAACTTCCTTTTTTATTTAATTTCCAAATAGATCGCTAAGGTATAGTGGTTTCTGGATTGAACTTCCATTTTTAATTTTATGCAACTTTCATTTTTATTCATATTCTACTTCCATTTTTATTCAATTTATTTTCTATTAAACTTTCTTTTTATTTAATTTCCAAATTGATCGTTAAGGTATAGTGGTTTCTGGATTGAACTTCCATTTTTAATTTTATGCAACTTTCATTTTTATTCATATTCTACTTCCATTTTTATTCAATTTACTTTTCTATTAAATTTTCTTTTTTATTTAATTTCCAAATAGATCATTAAGGTATAGCGGTTTCTGGAATCAACTTCCATTTTTAATTTTCTGCAACTTCCATTTTTATTCAAGTTTCTTTTCTACTCAATTTCCTTTTTTATTTAATTTCCAAATAGATCGTTAAGGTATAGTGGTTTCTGGATTAAACTTCCATATTTAATTTTCTGCAACTTTCATTTTTATTTTTATTCAACTTCCATTTTTATTCAATTTACTTTTCTAATAAACTTCCTTTTTTATTTAATTTGCACACAGATCATTAAGGTATAGTTGTTTCTGGGTTGAACTTCCACTTTTTATTTTCTGCAACTTTCCTTTTTATTTTCATACTACTTCCATTTTTATTCAATTTACTTTTCTATTAAACATCTTTTTTATTTAATTTCCAAATAGATTGTTAAGGTATAGTGGTTTCTGGAATGAACTTCCATTTTTAATTTTCTGCAACTTCCATTTTTATTTTTATTTAACTTCCTTTTTTATTCAAGTTTCATTTCTACTCAACTTCCTTTTTTATTTAATTTCCCAATAGATCGTTAAGGTAAAGTGGTTTCTGGATTGAACTTCCATATTTAATTTTCTGCAACTTTCATTTTTATTTTTATTCAACTTCCATTTTTATTCAATTTACTTTTCGGTTAAACTTCCATTTTTATTTAATTTCCAAACAGATCGTTAAGGTATAGTGGTTTCTGGATTGAACTTCCAGTTTTAATTTTATGCAACTTTCATTTTTATTTTTATTCTACTTCCATTTTAATTCAATTTACTTTCCTATTAAACTTCCTTTTTCATTTAATTTCCAAATAGATCGCTAAGGTATAGTGGTTTCTGGATTGAACTTCCATTTTTAATTTTATGCAACTTTCATTTTTATTTTTATTCAACTTCCATTTTTATTCAATTTACTTTTCTATTAAACTTCCTTTCTTATTTAATTTCCAAATAGATCGTTAAGTTATAGTGGTTTCTGGAATGAACTTCCATTTTTAATTTGCTGCAACTTCTATTTTTATTTTTATTTAACTTCCTTTTTTATTCAAGTTTCATTTCTACTCAACTTCCTTTTTTATTTAATTTCCAAATAGATCGTTACGGTATAGTGGTTTTTGGATTGAATTTCCATTTTTAATTTTATGCAACTTTCATTTTTATTTTTATTCAACTTCCATTTTTATTCAATTTACTTTTCTATTAAATTTCCATTTTTATTTAATTTCCAAATAGATCGTTAAGTTAAAGTGGTTTCTGGATTTAACTTCCATATTTAATTTTCTGCAACTTTCATTTTTATTTTTATTCAACTTCCATATTTATTCAATTTGATTTTCTATTAAACTTCCTTTTTTACTTAATTTCCAAATAGATCGTTAAGGTATAGTGTTTTCTGGATTGAACTTCCAATTTTAGTTGTACGCAACTTTCATTTTTATTTTTATTCTGCTTCCATTTTAATTCAATTAACTTTCCTATTAAACTTCCTTTTTTTATTTAATTTCCAAATAGATCACTAAGGTATAGTGGTTTCTGTATTGAATTTCCATTTTTAATTTTATGCAACTTTCATTTTTATTTATATTCTACTTCCATTTTTATTCAATTTACTTTTCTATTAAACTTCCTTTTTTATTTAATTTCCAAATAGATCGTTAAGGTATAGTGGTTTCTGGATAGAACTTCCATTTTTAATTTTATGCAACTTTAATTTTTATTTTTTTTCTACTTCCATTTTTAATCAATTTACTTTTCTATTAAACTTCCTTTTTTATCTAATTTCCAAACAGATCATTAAGGTATAGTGATTTTTGGAATGAACTTCCATTTTTATTTTTATTTAACTTCCTTTTTTATTCAAGTTTCTTTTCTACTCAACTTCATTTTTTATTTAATTTCCAAATAGATCGTTAAGGTATAGTGGTTGTCGGATTGAACTTCCATTTTTAATTTTATGCGACTATCACTTTTATTTTTATTCAACTTCCATTTTTGTTCAATTTACATTTCTATTAAACTTCCTTTTTTATTTAATTTCCAAATAGATCGTTAAGGTATTGTTGTTTCTGGAATGAACTTCCATTTTTAATTTTCTGCAACTTTCATTTTTATTTTTATTTAACTTCTTTTTTTATTCAAGTTTCTTTTCTACTCAACTTCCTTTTTTATTTAATTTCCAAATAGATCGTTAAGGTATAGTGGTTTTTGAATTGAACTTCCATTTTTAATTTTATGCAACTTTCTGTTTTATTTTTATTCAACTTCCATTTTTATTGAATTTACTTTTCTATTAAACTTCCTTTTTTATTTAATTTCCAAATAGATCGTTAAGGTAAAGTGGTTTCTGGACTGAACTTCCATATTTAATTTTCTGCAACTTTCATTTTTATTTTCATTCAACTTCCATTTTTATTCAATTTACTTTTCGGTTAAACTTCCTTTTTTATTTAATTTCCAAATAGATCGTTAAGGTATAGTGGTTTCTGGATTGAACTTCCAGTTTTAATTTTATGCAACTTTCATTTTTATTTTTATTCTACTTCCATTTTATTTCAATTTCCTTTCCTATTAAACTTCCTTTTTTTTTTAATTTCCAAATAGATCGCTAAGGTATAGTGGTTTCTGGATTGAACATCCGTTTTTAATTTTATGCAACTTTCATTTTTATTTATATTCTACTTCCTTTTATATTCAATTTACTCTTCTATTAAACTTCCTTTTTTATTTAATTTCCAAATAGATCGTTAAGGTATAGTGGTTTCTGGATTGAACTTCCATTTTTAATTTTCCTCAACTTCCATTTTTATTTTTATTTAACTTCCTTTTTTATTCAAATTTCATTTCTACTCAACTTCCTTTTTTATTAAATTTGCAGATAGATCGTTAAGGAATAGTGGTTTTTGGATTGAACTTCCATTTTTAATTTTATTCAACTTTCAATGTTATTTTTATTCAACTTCCATTTTTATTCAATTTACTTTTCTATTAAATTTCCATTTTTATTTAATTTCCAAATAGATCGTTAAGGTAAAGTGGTTTCTGGATTTAACTTCCATATTTAATTTTCTGCAACTTTCATTTTTATTTTTATTCAACTTCCATATTTATTCAATTTGATTTTCTATTAAACTTCCTTTTTTACTTAATTTCCAAATAGATCGTTAAGGTATAGTGTTTTCTGGATTGTACTTCCAATTTTAGTTGTACGCAACTTTTATTTTTATTTTTATTCTGC
Source organism: Camellia sinensis (assembly GCF_055761805.1). Taxonomy (NCBI): domain Eukaryota; kingdom Viridiplantae; phylum Streptophyta; class Magnoliopsida; order Ericales; family Theaceae; genus Camellia; species Camellia sinensis. The sequence continues at coordinate 37,506,818 of NW_028128987.1, forward strand.
TTCCATTTTAATTCAATTAACTTTCCTATTAAACTTCCTTTTTTTATTTAATTTCCAAATAGATCACTAAGGTATAGTGGTTTCTAGATTGAATTTCCATTTCTAATTTTGTGCAACTTTCATTTTTATTTATATTCTACTTCCATTTTTATTCAATTTACTTTTCTATTAAACTTCCTTTTTTATTTAATTTCCAAATAGATCGTTAAGGTATAGTGGTTTCTGGATAGAACTTCCATTTTCAATATTATGTAACTTTCATTTTTATTTTTTTTCTACTTCCATTTTTAATCAATTTACTTTTCTATTAAACTTCCTTTTTTATTTAATTTCCAAATAGATCATTAAGGTATAGCGGTTTCAGGAATGAACTTCCATTTTTAATTTTCTGCAACTTCCATTTTTATTTTTATTTAACTTACTTTGTTATTCAAGTTTGTTTTCTACTCAACTTCCTTTTTTATTTAATTTCCAAATAGATCGTTAAGGTATAGCGGTTTTTCGATTGAACTTCCATTTTTAATTTTATGCAACTTTCATTTTTATTTTTATTCAACTTTCATTTTTATTCAATTTACTTTTCTATTAAACTTCCTTTTTTATTTAATTTCCAAATAGATCGTTAAGATATAGTGGTTTCTGGATTGAACTTCCATTTTTAATTTTATGCAACATTCATTTTTATTTTTATTCTACTTCCATTTTAATTCAATTTACTTTCCTATTAAACTTCATTTTTTTATTTAATTTCCAAATAGATCGTTAAGGTATAGTGGTTTCTAGATGCAACTTCCATATTTAATTTTATGCAACTTTCATTTTTATTTTTATTCAACTTCCATTTTTATTCAATTTACTTTTCTATTAAACTTCCTTTTTTATTTAATGTCCAAATAGGTCGTTATGGTATAGTGGTTTCTGGATTGAACTTTCATTTTTAAATTTATGCAACTTTCCTTTTTATTTTTATTCTACTTCCACTTTAACTCAATTTACTTTCCTATTAAACTTCCATTTTTATTTAATTTCCAAGTAGATCGTTAAGGTACAGTGGTTTCTGGATTGAACTTCCATTTTTAATTTTATGCAACTTTCATTTTTATTTTTATTTTTATTTTTATTTTACTTCAATTTTTAATCAATTTACTTTTCTATTAAACTTCCTTTTTTATTTAATTTCCAAATAGATCGTTAAGGTATAGTGGTTTCTGGATTGAACTCCAATTTTAGTTTTATGCAACTTTCATTTTTATTTTTATTCAACTTCCATTTTTATTCAATTTATTTTCCTATTAAACTTCATTTTTTATTTAATTTCCAAATAGATCACTAAGGTATAGTGGTTTCTAGATTGAACTTCCATTTTTAATTTTATGCAACTTTCATTTTTATTTATATTGTACTTCCATTTTTATTCAATTTACTTTTCTACTAGACTTCCTTTTTTGTTTAATTTCCAAATAGATCGTTAAGGTAAAGTGGTTTCTGGATTTAACTTCCATTTTTAATTTTCTGCGACTTCCATTTTTATTTTTATTTAACTTCCTTTTTTATTCAAATTTCTTTTCTACTCAACTTCCTTTTTTATTTAATTTCCAAATAGATCGTTAAGGTAGAGTGGTTTTTGGATTGAATTTCCATTTTTAATTTTATACAACTTTCATTTTTATTTTTATTCAATTTACTTTTCTATTAAACTTCATTTTTTATTTAATTTCCAAATAGATCGTTAAGGTATAGTGGTTTTTGGATTGATCTTCCGTTTTTAATTTTATGCAACTTTCAATTTATTTTTATTCAACTTGCATTTTTTTTTCAATTTACTATTCTATTAAACTTCCTTTTTTATTTAATTTCCAAATAGATTGTTAAGGTATAGTGGTTTCTGTAATGAACTTCCATTTTTATTTTTCTGCAACTTCCATTTTTATTTTTATTTAACTTCTTTTTTTATTTAAGATTCTTTTCTAATGAACTTCGTTTTTTATTTAATTTCCAAATATATCGTTAATGTATAGTGGTTTTTGGATTGAACTTCCATTTTTAATTTTATGCAACTTTCGTTTTTATTTTTATTCAACTTCCATTTTTATTCAATTTACTTTTCTATTAAACTTCATTTTTTATTTAATTTCCTAATAGATCGTTAAGGTAAAGTGGTTTCTGGGTTGAACTTCCATATTTAATTTTCTGCAACTTTCATTTTTATTTTTATTCAACTTCCATTTTTATTCAATTTACTTTTCTGTTAAACTTCCTTTTTTATTTAATTTCCAAATGGATCGTTAAGGTATAGTGGTTTCTGGATTGAACTTGCAGTTTTAATTTTATGCAACTTTCATATTTATTTTTCTTCTACTTCCATTTTAATTCAATTTACTTTCCTATTAAACTTCCTTTTTTATTTAATTTCCAAATAGATCGTTAAGATATAGTGGTTTCTGGATTGAACTTCCATTTTTAATTTTATGCAACATTCATTTTTATTTTTATTCTACTTCCATTTTAATTCAATTTACTTTCCTATTAAACTTCATTTTTTATTTAATTTCCAAATAGATCGTTAAGGTATAGTGGTTTGTAGATTCAACTTCCATATTTAATTTTATGCAACTTTCATTTTTATTTTTATTCAACTTCCATTTTTATTCAATTTACTTTTCTATTAAACTTCCTTTTTTATTTAATGTCCAAATAGGTCGTTATGGTATAGTGGTTTCTGGATTGAACTTCCATTTTTAAATTTATGCAACTTTCCTTTTTATTTTTATTCTACTTCCACTTTAACTCAATTTACTTTCCTATTAAACTTCCATTTTTATTTAATTTCCAAGTAGATCGTTAAGGTACAGTGGTTTCTGGATTGAACTTCCATTTTTAATTTTATGCAACTTTCATTTTTATTTTTATTTTTATTTTTATTTTTATTTTACTTCAATTTTTAATCAATTTACTTTTCTATTAAACTTCCTTTTTTATTTAATTTCCAAATAGATCGTTAAGGTATAGTGGTTTCTGGATTGAACTCCAATTTTAGTTTTATGCAACTTTCATTTTTATTTTTATTCAACTTCCATTTTTATTCAATTTATTTGCCTATTAAACTTCATTTTTTATTTAATTTCCAAATAGATCACTAAGGTATAGTGGTTTCTAGATTGAACTTCCATTTTTAATTTTATGCAACTTTCATTTTTATTTATATTGTACTTCCATTTTTATTCAATTTACTTTTCTACTAAACTTCCTTTTTTATTTAATTTCCAAATAGATCGTTAAGGTAAAGTGGTTTCTGGATTTAACTTCCATTTTTAATTTTCTGCGACTTCCATTTTTATTTTTATTTAACTTCCTTTTTTATTCAAATTTCTTTTCTACTCAACTTCCTTTTTTATTTAATTTCCAAATAGATCGTTAAGGTAGAGTGGTTTTTGGATTGAATTTCCATTTTTAATTTTATACAACTTTCATTTTTATTTTTATTCAACTACCTTTTTTATTCAATTTACTTTTCTATTAAACTTCATTTTTTATTTAATTTCCAAATAGATCGTTAAGGTATAGTGGTTTTTGGATAGATCTTCCGTTTTTAATTTTATGCAACTTTCAATTTATTTTTATTCAACTTGCATTTTTTTTTCAATTTACTATTCTATTAAACTTCCTTTTTTATTTAATTTCCAAATAGATTGTTAAGGTATAGTGGTTTCTGGAATGAACTTCCATTTTTATTTTTCTGCAACTTCCATTTTTATTTTTATTTAACTTCTTTTTTTATTTAAGATTCTTTTCTAATGAACTTCGTTTTTTATTTAATTTCCAAATATATCGTTAATGTATAGTGGTTTTTGGATTGAACTTCCATTTTTAATTTTATGCAACTTTCGTTTTTATTTTTATTCAACTTCCATTTTTATTCAATTTACTTTTCTATTAAACTTCCTTTTTTATTTAATTTCCTAATAGATCGTTAAGGTAAAGTGGTTTCTGGGTTGAACTTCCATATTTAATTTTCTGCAACTTTCATTTTTATTTTTATTCAACTTCCATTTTTATTCAATTTACTTTTCTGTTAAACTTCCTTTTTTATTTAATTTCCAAATGGATCGTTAAGGTATAGTGGTTTCTGGATTGAACTTGCAGTTTTAATTTTATGCAACTTTCATATTTATTTTTCTTCTACTTCCATTTTAATTCAATTTAGTTTCCTATTAAACTTCCTTTTTTATTTAATTTCCAAATAGATCGCTAAGGTATAGTGGTTTCTGGATTGAACTTCCATTTTTAATCTTATGCAACTTTCATTTTTATTTATATTCTACTTCCATTTTTATTCAATTTACTTTTCTATTAAACTTCCTTTTTTATTTAATTTCCAAATAGATCGTTAAGGTATAGTGGTTTCTGGAATGAACTTCCATTTTTAATTTTCTGCAACGTCCACTTGTATTTTTATTTAACTTCCTTTTTTATTCAAGTTTCATTTCTACTCAACTTCCTTTTTTATTTAATTTCCAAATAGATCGTTAAGGTATAGTGGTTTTTGGATTGAACTTCCATTTTTAATTTTGTGCAACTTTCATTTTTATTTTTGTTCAACATCCATTTTTATTCAATTTACTTTTCTATTAAACTTCCTTTTTTATTTAATTTCCAAATAGATCGTTAAGGTAAAGTGGTTTCTGTACTTAAGTTCCATATTTAATTTTCTGCAATTTTCATTTTTATTTTTATTCAACTTCCATATTTATTCAATTTACTCTTCTATTAAACTTCCTTTTTTGCTTAATTTCCAAATAGATCGTTAAGGTATAGTGGTTTCTGGATTGAACTTCCAATTTTAGTTTTATGCAACTTTCATTCTTATTTTTATTCTACTTCCATTTTAATTCAATTAACTTTCCTATTAAACTTCCTTTTTTTATTTAATTTCCAAGTAGATCACTAAGGTATAGTGGTTTCTGGATTGAACTTCCATTTTTAATTTTATGCAACTTTCATTTTTATTTATATTCTACTTCCATTTTTTTTCAATTTACTTTTCTATTAAACTTCCTTTTTTATTTAATTTCCAAATAGATCGTTAAGGTATAGTGGTTTCTGGAATGAACTTCCATTTTTAATTTTCTGCAACTTCCATTTTTATTTTTATTTAACTTCCTTTTTTATTTAATTTCCAAAAAGATCGTTAAGGTATAGTGGTTTTTGGATTGAACTTCCATTTTTAATTTTATGCAACTTTCACTTTTATTTTTGTTCAACTTCCATTTTTATTCAATTTACTTGTCTATTAAACTTCCTTTTTTATTTAATTTCCAAATAGATCGTTAAGGTATAGTGGTTTCTGGAATGAACATCCATTTTTAATTTTCTGCAACTTCCATTTTTATTTTAATTTAACTTCCTTTTTTGTTTCAAGTTTCTTTTCTACTCAACTTCCTTTTTTATTTAATTTCCAAATAGATCGTTAAGGTATAGTGGTTTTTGGATTGAACTTCCATTTTTAATTTTATGCAACTTTCACTTTTATTTTTATTCAACTTCCTTTTTTATTTAATTTCCAAATAGATCGTTAAGGTATAGTGGTTTCTGGAATGAACATCCATTTTTAATTTTCTGCAACTTCCATTTTTATTTTTATTTAACTTCCTTTTTTTTTTCATGTTTCTTTTCTACTCAACTTCCTTTTTTATTTAATTTCCAAATAGATCGTTAAGGTATAGTGGTTTTTGAATTGAACTTCCATTTTTAATTTTATGCAACTTTCATTTTTATTTTTGTTCAACTTCCATTTTAATTCAATTTACTTTCCTGTTAAACTTCCTTTTTTATTTAATTTCCAAATAGATCGCTAAGGTATTGTGGTTTCAAGATTGAACTTCCATTTTTAATTTTATGTGACTTTCATTTTTATTTATATTCTACTTCCATTTTTAATCAATTTACTTTTCTACTCAACTTCCTTTTTTATTTAATTTCCAAATAGATCGTTAAGGTATAGTGGTTTTGGATTGAACTTCCATTTTTAATTTTATATAACTTTCATTTTTATTTTTATTCAACTACCATTTTTATTCAATTTACTTTTCTATTAAACTTCATTTTTTATTTAATTTCCAAATAGATCGTTAAGGTATAGTTGTTTTTGGAATGAACTTCCATTTTTAATTTTCTGCAACTTCCATTTTTATTTTTATTTAACTTCTTTTTTTATTCAAGTTTCTTTTCTACTCAACTTCCTTTTTTATTTAATTTCCAAATAGATCGGTATGGTATAGTGGTTTTTGAATTGAACTTCCATTTTTAATTTTATGCAACTTTCAGTTTTATTTTTATTCAACTTCCATTTTTATTGAATTTACTTTTTTATTAGACTTCCTTTTTTATTTAATTTCCAAATAGATCGTTAAGGTAAAGTGGTTTCTGGACTGAACTTCCATATTTAATTTTCTGCAACTTTCATTTTTATTTTTATTCAACTTCCATTTTTATTCAATTTACTTTTCGGTTAAACTTTCTTTTTTATTTAATTTCCAAATAGATCGTTAAGGTATAGTGGTTTCTGGATTGAACTTCCAGTTTTAATTTTTTGCAACTTTCATTTTTATTTTTATTCTACTTCCATTTTAATTCAATTTACTTTCCTATAAAACTTCCTTTTTCATTTAATTTCAAAATAGATCGCTAAGGTATAGTGGTTTCTGGATTGAACTTCCATTTTTAATTTTATGCAACTTTCATTTTTATTTTTATTCAACTTCCATTTTTATTCAATTTACTTTTCTATTAAACTTCCTTCCTTATTTAATTTCCAAATAGATCGTTAAGTTATAGTGGTTTCTGGAATGAACTTCCATTTTTAATATGCTGCGACTTCTATTTTTATTTTTATTTAACTTCCTTTTTTATTCAAGTTTCATTTCTACTGAACTTCCTTTTTTATTTAATTTCCAAATAGATCGTTACGGTATAGTGGTTTTTGGATTGAATTTCCATTTTTAATTTTATGCAACTTTCATTTTTATTTTTATTCAACTTCCATTTTTATTCAATTTACTTTTCTATTAAACTTCCTTTTTTATTTAATTTCCAAATAGATCGTTAAGGTATAGTTGTTTTTGGAATGAACTTCCATTTTTAATTTTCTGCAACTTCCATTTTTATTTTTATTTAACTTCTTTTTTTATTCAAGTTTCTTTTCTACTCAACTTCCTTTTTTATTTAATTTCCAAATAGATCGGTATGGTATAGTGGTTTTTGAATTGAACTTACATTTTTAATTTTATGCAACTTTTACTTTTATTTTTATTCAACTTCCATTTTTATTGAATTTACTTTTCTATTAAACTTCCTTTTTTATTTAATTTCCAAATAGATCGTTAAGGTAAAGTGGTTTCTGCACTGAACTTCCATATTTAATTTTCTGCAACTTTCATTTTTATTTTCATTCAACTTCCATTTTTATTCAATTTACTTTTCGGTTAAACTTCCTTTTTTATTTAATTTCCAAATAGATCGTTAAGGTATGGTGGTTTCTGGATTGAACTTCCAGTTTTAATTTTATGCAACTTTCATTTTTATTTTTATTCTACTTCCATTTTAATTCAATTTACTTTCCTATTAAACTTCCTTTTTTTTTTAATTTCCAAATAGATCGCTAAGGTATAGTGGTTTCTGGATTGAACTTCCGTTTTTAATTTTATGCAACTTTCATTTTTATTTATATTCTACTTCCTTTTTTATTCAATTTACTCTTCTATTAACCTTCCTTTTTTATTTAATTTCCAAATAGATCGTTAAGGTATAGTGGTTTCTGGATTGAACTTCCATTTTTAATTTTCTGCAACTTCCATTTTTATTTTTATTTAACTTCCTTTTTTATTCAAGTTTCATTTCTACTCAACTTCCTTTTTTATTTAATTTCCAAATAGATCGTTAAGGTATAGTGGTTTTTGGATTGAACTTCCATTTTTAATTTTATGCAACTTTCATTTTTATTTTTATTCCACTTCCATTTTTATTCACTTTACTTTTCTATTAAACTTCCTTTTTTATTTAATTTCCAAATAGATCGTTAAGATAAAGTGGTTTCTGGAGTTAACTTCCATATTTAATTTTCTACAACTTTCATTTTTTTTTTATTCAACTGCCATATTTATTCAATTTACTTTTCTATTAAACTTTCTTTTTTATTTAATTTCCAATTGGATCGTTAAGGTATAGTGGTTTCTGGATTGAACTTCCATTTTTAATTTTATGCAACTTTCATTTTCATTTATATTCTACTTCCATTTTTATTCAATTTACTTTTCTATTAAATTTCCTTTTTTATTTAATTTCCAAATAGATCGTTAAGGTATAGTGGTTTTTGGAATGAACTTCCATTTTTAATTTTCTGCAACTTCCATTTTTATTTTTATTTAACTTTCTTTTTTATTCAAGTTACTTTTCTACTCAACTTCCTTTTTTATTTAATTTCCAAATAGATCGTTAAGGTATAGTGGTTTTTGGATTGAACTTCCATTTTTAATTTTATGCAACTATCACTTTTATTTTTATTCACCTTCCATTTTTATCGAATTTACTTTTCTATTAAACTTCCTTTTTTATTTAATTTCCAAATAGATCGTTAAGGTATAGTTGTTTTTGGAATGAACTTCCATTTTTAATTTTCTATAACTTCCATTTTTATTTTTATTTAACTTCTTTTTTTATTCAAGTTTCTTTTCTACTCAACTTCCTTTTTTATTTAATTTCCAAATAGATCGGTATGGTATAGTGGTTTTTGAATTGAACTTCCATTTTTAATTTTATGCAACTTTCAGTTTTATTTTTATTCAACTTCCATTTTTATTGAATTTACTTTTCTATTAGACTTCCTTTTTTATTTAATTTCCAAATAGATCGTTAAGGTAAAGTGGTTTCTGGACTGAACTTCCAGTTTTAATTTTTTGCAACTTTCATTTTTATTTTTATTCTACTTCCATTTTAATTCAATTTACTTTCCTATTAAACTTCCTTTTTCATTTAATTTCAAAATAGATCGCTAAGGTATAGTGGTTTCTGGATTGAACTTCCATTTTTAATTTTATGCAACTTTCATTTTTATTTTTATTCAACCTCCATTTTTATTCAATTTACTTTTCTATTAAACTTCCTTTCTTATTTAATTTCCAAATAGATCGTTAAGTTATAGTGGTTTCTGGAATGAACTTCCATTTTTAATTTGCTGCAACTTCTATTTTTATTTTTATTTAACTTCCTTTTTTATTCAAGTTTCATTTCTACTCAACTTCCTTTTTTATTTAATTTGCAGATAGATCGTTAAGGAATAGTGGTTTTTGGATTGAACTTCCATTTTTAATTTTATTCAACTTTCAATGTTATTTTTATTCAACTTCCATTTTTATTCAATTTACTTTTCTATTAAACTTCATTTTTCATTTAATTTCCAAATAGATCGTTAAGGTAAAGTGGTTTCTGGATTTAAGTTCCATATTTAATTTTCTGCAACTTTCATTTTTATTTTTATTCAACTTCCATATTTATTCAATTTGATTTTCTATTAAACTTCCTTTTTTACTTAATTTCCAAATAGATCGTTAAGGTATAGTGTTTTCTGGATTGAACTTCCAATTTTAGTTGTACGCAACTTTCATTTTTATTTTTATTCTGCTTCCATTTTAATTCAATTAACTTTCCTATTAAACTTCCTTTTTTTATTTAATTTCCAAATAGATCACTAAGGTATAGTGGTTTCTGTATTGAATTTCCATTTTTAATTTTATGCAACTTTCATTTTTATTTATATTCTACTTCCATTTTTATTCAATTTACTTTTCTATTAAACTTCCTTTTTTATTAAATTTCCAAATAGATCGTTAAGGTATAGTGCTTTCGGGATAGAACTTCCATTTTTAATTTTATGCAACTTTAATTTTTATTTTTTTTCTACTTCCATTTTTAATCAATTTACTTTTCTATTAAACTTCCCTTTTTATCTAATTTCCAAATAGATCATTAAGGTATAGTGATTTTTGGAATGAACTTCCATTTTTATTTTTGTTTAACTTCCTTTTTTATTCAAGTTTCTTTTCTACTCAACTTCCTTTTTTATTTAATTTCCAAATAGATCGTTACGGTATAGTGGTTTTTGGATTGAACTTCCATTTTTAATTTTATGCGACTATCACTTTTATTTTTATTCAACTTCCATTTTTATTCAATTTACATTTCTATTAAACTTCCTTTTTTATTTAATTTCCAAATAGATCGTTAAGGTATTGTTGTTTCTGGAATGAACTTCCATTTTTAATTTTCTGCAACTTCCATTTTTATTTTTATTTAACTTCTTTTTTTATTCAAGTTTCTTTTCTACTCAACTTCCTTTTTTATTTAATTTCCAAATAGATCGTTAAGGTATAGTGGTTTTTGAATTGAACTTCCATTTTTAATTTTATGCAACTTTCAGTTTTATTTTTATTCAACTTCCATTTTTATTGAATTTACTTTTCTATTAAACTTCCTTTTTTATTTAATTTCCAAATAGATCGTTAAGGTAAAGTGGTTTCTGGACTGAACTTCCATATTTAATTTTCTGCAACTTTCATTTTTATTTTCATTCAACTTCCATTTTTATTCAATTTACTTTTCGGTTAAAGTTCCTTTTTTATTTAATTTCCAAATAGATCGTTAAGGTATAGTGGTTTCTGGATTGAACTTCCAGTTTTAATTTTATGCAACTTTCATTTTTATTTTTATTCTACTTCCATTTTAATTCAATTTACTTTCCTATTAAACTTCTTTTTTTTTTTTAATTTCCAAATAGATCGCTAAGGTATAGTGGTTTCTGGATTGAACTTCCGTTTTTAATTTTATGCAACTTTCATTTTTATTTATATTCTACTTCCTTTTATATTCAATTTACTCTTCTATTAAACTTCCTTTTTTATTTAATTTCCAAATAGATCGTTAAGGTATAGTGGTTTCTGGATTGAACTTCCATTTTTAATTTTCCTCAACTTCCATTTTTATTTTTATTTAACTTCCTTTTTTATTCAAGTTTCATTTCTACTCAACTTCCTTTTTTATTTAATTTGCAGATAGATCGTTAAGGAATAGTGGTTTTTGGATTGAACTTCCATTTTTAATTTTATTCAACTTTCAATGTTATTTTTATTCAACTTCCATTTTTATTCAATTTACATTTCTATTAAATTTCCATTTTTATTTAATTTCCAAATAGATCGTTAAGGTAAAGTGGTTTCTGGATTTAACTTCCATATTTAATTTTCTGCAACTTTCATTTTTATTTTTATTCAACTTCCATATTTATTCAATTTGATTTTCTATTAAACTTCCTTTTTTACTTAATTTCCAAATAGATCGTTAAGGTATAGTGTTTTCTGGATTGTACTTCCAATTTTAGTTGTACGCAACTTTTAATTTTATTTTTATTCTGCTTCCATTTTAATTCAATTAACTTTCCTATTAAACTTCCTTTTTTTATTTAATTTCCAAATAGATCACTAAGGTATAGTGGTTTGTGGATTGAATTTCCATTTCTAATTTTGTGCAACTTTCATTTTTATTTATATTCTACTTCCATTTTTATTCAATTTACTTTTCTATTAAACTTCCTTTTTTATTTAATTTCCAAATAGATCGTTAAGGTATAGTGGTTTCTGGATAGAACTTCCATTTTCAATTTTATGCAACTTTCATTTTTATTTTTTTTCTACTTCCATTTTTAATCAATTTACTTTTCTATTAAACTTCCTTTTTTATTTAATTTCCAAATAGATCATTAAGGTATAGCGGTTTCAGGAATGAACTTCCATTTTTAATTTTCTGCAACTTCCATTTTTATTTTTATTTAACTTACTTTGTTATTCAAGTTTGTTTTCTACTCAACTTCCTTTTTTATTTAATTTCCAAATAGATCGTTAAGGTATAGCGGTTTTTCGATTGAACTTCCATTTTTAATTTTATGCAACTTTCATTTTTATTTTTATTCAACTTTCATTTTTATTCAATTTACTTTTCTATTAAACTTCCTTTTTTATTTAATTTCCAAATAGATCGTTAAGATATAGTGGTTTCTGGATTGAACTTCCATTTTTAATTTTATGCAACATTCATTTTTATTTTTATTCTACTTCCATTTTAATTCAATTTACTTTCCTGTTAAACTTCATTTTTTATTTAATTTCCAAATAGATCGTTAAGGTATAGTGGTTTGTAGATTCAACTTCCATATTTAATTTTATGCAACTTTCATTTTTATTTTTATTCAACTTCCATTTTTATTCAATTTACTTTTCTATTAAACTTCCTTTTTTATTTAATGTCCAAATAGGTCGTTATGGTATAGTGGTTTCTGAATTGAACTTCCATTTTTAAATTTATGCAACTTTCCTTTTTATTTTTATTCTACTTCCACTTTAACTCAATTTACTTTCCTATTAAACTTCCATTTTTATTTAATTTCCAAGTAGATCGTTAAGGTACAGTGGTTTCTGGATTGAACTTCCATTTTTAATTTTATGCAACTTTCATTTTTATTTTTATTTTTATTTTTATTTTTATTTTACTTCAATTTTTAATCAATTTACTTTTCTATTAAACTTCCTTTTTTATTTAATTTCCAAATAGATCGTTAAGGTATAGTGGTTTCTGGATTGAACTCCAATTTTAGTTTTATGCAACTTTCATTTTTATTTTTATTCAACTTCCATTTTTATTCAATTTATTTGCCTATTAAACTTCATTTTTTATTTAATTTCCAAATAGATCACTAAGGTATAGTGGTTTCTAGATTGAACTTCCATTTTTAATTTTATGCAACTTTCATTTTTATTTATATTGTACTTCCATTTTTATTCAATTTACTTTTCTACTAAACTTCCTTTTTTATTTAATTTCCAAATAGATCGTTAAGGTAAAGTGGTTTCTGGATTTAACTTCCATTTTTAATTTTCTGCGACTTCCATTTTTATTTTTATTTAACTTCCTTTTTTATTCAAATTTCTTTTCTACTCAACTTCCTTTTTTATTTAATTTCCAAATAGATCGTTAAGGTAGAGTGGTTTTTGGATTGAATTTCCATTTTTAATTTTATACAACTTTCATTTTTATTTTTATTCAACTACCTTTTTTATTCAATTTACTTTTCTATTAAACTTCATTTTTTATTTAATTTCCAAATAGATCGTTAAGGTATAGTGGTTTTTGGATAGATCTTCCGTTTTTAATTTTATGCAACTTTCAATTTATTTTTATTCAACTTGCATTTTTTTTTCAATTTACTATTCTATTAAACTTCCTTTTTTATTTAATTTCCAAATAGATTGTTAAGGTATAGTGGTTTCTGGAATGAACTTCCATTTTTATTTTTCTGCAACTTCCATTTTTATTTTTATTTAACTTCTTTTTTTATTTAAGATTCTTTTCTAATGAACTTCGTTTTTTATTTAATTTCCAAATATATCGTTAATGTATAGTGGTTTTTGGATTGAACTTCCATTTTTAATTTTATGCAACTTTCGTTTTTATTTTTATTCAACTTCCATTTTTATTCAATTTACTTTTCTATTAAACTTCCTTTTTTATTTAATTTCCTAATAGATCGTTAAGGTAAAGTGGTTTCTGGGTTGAACTTCCATATTTAATTTTCTGCAACTTTCATTTTTATTTTTATTCAACTTCCATTTTTATTCAATTTACTTTTCTGTTAAACTTCCTTTTTTATTTAATTTCCAAATGGATCGTTAAGGTATAGTGGTTTCTGGATTGAACTTGCAGTTTTAATTTTATGCAACTTTCATATTTATTTTTCTTCTACTTCCATTTTAATTCAATTTAGTTTCCTATTAAACTTCCTTTTTTATTTAATTTCCAAATAGATCGCTAAGGTATAGTGGTTTCTGGATTGAACTTCCATTTTTAATCTTATGCAACTTTCATTTTTATTTATATTCTACTTCCATTTTTATTCAATTTACTTTTCTATTAAACTTCCTTTTTTATTTAATTTCCAAATAGATCGTTAAGGTATAGTGGTTTCTGGAATGAACTTCCATTTTTAATTTTCTGCAACGTCCACTTGTATTTTTATTTAACTTCCTTTTTTATTCAAGTTTCATTTCTACTCAACTTCCTTTTTTATTTAATTTCCAAATAGATCGTTAAGGTATAGTGGTTTTTGGATTGAACTTCCATTTTTAATTTTGTGCAACTTTCATTTTTATTTTTGTTCAACATCCATTTTTATTCAATTTACTTTTCTATTAAACTTCCTTTTTTATTTAATTTCCAAATAGATCGTTAAGGTAAAGTGGTTTCTGTACTTAAGTTCCATATTTAATTTTCTGCAATTTTCATTTTTATTTTTATTCAACTTCCATATTTATTCAATTTACTCTTCTATTAAACTTCCTTTTTTGCTTAATTTCCAAATAGATCGTTAAGGTATAGTGGTTTCTGGATTGAACTTCCAATTTTAGTTTTATGCAACTTTCATTCTTATTTTTATTCTACTTCCATTTTAATTCAATTAACTTTCCTATTAAACTTCCTTTTTTTATTTAATTTCCAAGTAGATCACTAAGGTATAGTGGTTTCTGGATTGAACTTCCATTTTTAATTTTATGCAACTTTCATTTTTATTTATATTCTACTTCCATTTTTTTTCAATTTACTTTTCTATTAAACTTCCTTTTTTATTTAATTTCCAAATAGATCGTTAAGGTATAGTGGTTTCTGGAATGAACTTCCATTTTTAATTTTCTGCAACTTCCATTTTTATTTTTATTTAACTTCCTTTTTTATTTAATTTCCAAAAAGATCGTTAAGGTATAGTGGTTTTTGGATTGAACTTCCATTTTTAATTTTATGCAACTTTCACTTTTATTTTTGTTCAACTTCCATTTTTATTCAATTTACTTGTCTATTAAACTTCCTTTTTTATTTAATTTCCAAATAGATCGTTAAGGTATAGTGGTTTCTGGAATGAACATCCATTTTTAATTTTCTGCAACTTCCATTTTTATTTTAATTTAACTTCCTTTTTTGTTTCAAGTTTCTTTTCTACTCAACTTCCTTTTTTATTTAATTTCCAAATAGATCGTTAAGGTATAGTGGTTTTTGGATTGAACTTCCATTTTTAATTTTATGCAACTTTCACTTTTATTTTTATTCAACTTCCTTTTTTATTTAATTTCCAAATAGATCGTTAAGGTATAGTGGTTTCTGGAATGAACATCCATTTTTAATTTTCTGCAACTTCCATTTTTATTTTTATTTAACTTCCTTTTTTTTTTCATGTTTCTTTTCTACTCAACTTCCTTTTTTATTTAATTTCCAAATAGATCGTTAAGGTATAGTGGTTTTTGAATTGAACTTCCATTTTTAATTTTATGCAACTTTCATTTTTATTTTTGTTCAACTTCCATTTTAATTCAATTTACTTTCCTGTTAAACTTCCTTTTTTATTTAATTTCCAAATAGATCGCTAAGGTATTGTGGTTTCAAGATTGAACTTCCATTTTTAATTTTATGTGACTTTCATTTTTATTTATATTCTACTTCCATTTTTAATCAATTTACTTTTCTACTCAACTTCCTTTTTTATTTAATTTCCAAATAGATCGTTAAGGTATAGTGGTTTTGGATTGAACTTCCATTTTTAATTTTATATAACTTTCATTTTTATTTTTATTCAACTACCATTTTTATTCAATTTACTTTTCTATTAAACTTCATTTTTTATTTAATTTCCAAATAGATCGTTAAGGTATAGTTGTTTTTGGAATGAACTTCCATTTTTAATTTTCTGCAACTTCCATTTTTATTTTTATTTAACTTCTTTTTTTATTCAAGTTTCTTTTCTACTCAACTTCCTTTTTTATTTAATTTCCAAATAGATCGGTATGGTATAGTGGTTTTTGAATTGAACTTCCATTTTTAATTTTATGCAACTTTCAGTTTTATTTTTATTCAACTTCCATTTTTATTGAATTTACTTTTTTATTAGACTTCCTTTTTTATTTAATTTCCAAATAGATCGTTAAGGTAAAGTGGTTTCTGGACTGAACTTCCATATTTAATTTTCTGCAACTTTCATTTTTATTTTTATTCAACTTCCATTTTTATTCAATTTACTTTTCGGTTAAACTTTCTTTTTTATTTAATTTCCAAATAGATCGTTAAGGTATAGTGGTTTCTGGATTGAACTTCCAGTTTTAATTTTTTGCAACTTTCATTTTTATTTTTATTCTACTTCCATTTTAATTCAATTTACTTTCCTATAAAACTTCCTTTTTGATTTAATTTCAAAATAGATCGCTAAGGTATAGTGGTTTCTGGATTGAACTTCCATTTTTAATTTTATGCAACTTTCATTTTTATTTTTATTCAACTTCCATTTTTATTCAATTTACTTTTCTATTAAACTTCCTTCCTTATTTAATTTCCAAATAGATCGTTAAGTTATAGTGGTTTCTGGAATGAACTTCCATTTTTAATATGCTGCGACTTCTATTTTTATTTTTATTTAACTTCCTTTTTTATTCAAGTTTCATTTCTACTGAACTTCCTTTTTTATTTAATTTCCAAATAGATCGTTACGGTATAGTGGTTTTTGGATTGAATTTCCATTTTTAATTTTATGCAACTTTCATTTTTATTTTTATTCAACTTCCATTTTTATTCAATTTACTTTTCTATTAAACTTCCTTTTTTATTTAATTTCCAAATAGATCGTTAAGGTATAGTTGTTTTTGGAATGAACTTCCATTTTTAATTTTCTGCAACTTCCATTTTTATTTTTATTTAACTTCTTTTTTTATTCAAGTTTCTTTTCTACTCAACTTCCTTTTTTATTTAATTTCCAAATAGATCGGTATGGTATAGTGGTTTTTGAATTGAACTTCCATTTTTAATTTTATGCAACTTTTACTTTTATTTTTATTCAACTTCCATTTTTATTGAATTTACTTTTCTATTAAACTTCCTTTTTTATTTAATTTCCAAATAGATCGTTAAGGTAAAGTGGTTTCTGCACTGAACTTCCATATTTAATTTTCTGCAACTTTCATTTTTATTTTCATTCAACTTCCATTTTTATTCAATTTACTTTTCGGTTAAACTTCCTTTTTTATTTAATTTCCAAATAGATCGTTAAGGTATGGTGGTTTCTGGATTGAACTTCCAGTTTTAATTTTATGCAACTTTCATTTTTATTTTTATTCTACTTCCATTTTAATTCAATTTACTTTCCTATTAAACTTCCTTTTTTTTTTAATTTCCAAATAGATCGCTAAGGTATAGTGGTTTCTGGATTGAACTTCCGTTTTTAATTTTATGCAACTTTCATTTTTATTTATATTCTACTTCCTTTTTTATTCAATTTACTCTTCTATTAACCTTCCTTTTTTATTTAATTTCCAAATAGATCGTTAAGGTATAGTGGTTTCTGGATTGAACTTCCATTTTTAATTTTCTGCAACTTCCATTTTTATTTTTATTTAACTTCCTTTTTTATTCAAGTTTCATTTCTACTCAACTTCCTTTTTTATTTAATTTCCAAATAGATCGTTAAGGTATAGTGGTTTTTGGATTGAACTTCCATTTTTAATTTTATGCAACTTTCATTTTTATTTTTATTCCACTTCCATTTTTATTCACTTTACTTTTCTATTAAACTTCCTTTTTTATTTAATTTCCAAATAGATCGTTAAGATAAAGTGGTTTCTGGAGTTAACTTCCATATTTAATTTTCTACAACTTTCATTTTTTTTTTATTCAACTGCCATATTTATTCAATTTACTTTTCTATTAAACTTTCTTTTTTATTTAATTTCCAATTGGATCGTTAAGGTATAGTGGTTTCTGGATTGAACTTCCATTTTTAATTTTATGCAACTTTCATTTTCATTTATATTCTACTTCCATTTTTATTCAATTTACTTTTCTATTAAATTTCCTTTTTTATTTAATTTCCAAATAGATCGTTAAGGTATAGTGGTTTTTGGAATGAACTTCCATTTTTAATTTTCTGCAACTTCCATTTTTATTTTTATTTAACTTTCTTTTTTATTCAAGTTACTTTTCTACTCAACTTCCTTTTTTATTTAATTTCCAAATAGATCGTTAAGGTATAGTGGTTTTTGGATTGAACTTCCATTTTTAATTTTATGCAACTATCACTTTTATTTTTATTCACCTTCCATTTTTATCGAATTTACTTTTCTATTAAACTTCCTTTTTTATTTAATTTCCAAATAGATCGTTAAGGTATAGTTGTTTTTGGAATGAACTTCCATTTTTAATTTTCTATAACTTCCATTTTTATTTTTATTTAACTTCTTTTTTTATTCAAGTTTCTTTTCTACTCAACTTCCTTTTTTATTTAATTTCCAAATAGATCGGTATGGTATAGTGGTTTTTGAATTGAACTTCCATTTTTAATTTTATGCAACTTTCAGTTTTATTTTTATTCAACTTCCATTTTTATTGAATTTACTTTTCTATTAGACTTCCTTTTTTATTTAATTTCCAAATAGATCGTTAAGGTAAAGTGGTTTCTGGACTGAACTTCCAGTTTTAATTTTTTGCAACTTTCATTTTTATTTTTATTCTACTTCCATTTTAATTCAATTTACTTTCCTATTAAACTTCCTTTTTCATTTAATTTCAAAATAGATCGCTAAGGTATAGTGGTTTCTGGATTGAACTTCCATTTTTAATTTTATGCAACTTTCATTTTTATTTTTATTCAACCTCCATTTTTATTCAATTTACTTTTCTATTAAACTTCCTTTCTTATTTAATTTCCAAATAGATCGTTAAGTTATAGTGGTTTCTGGAATGAACTTCCATTTTTAATTTGCTGCAACTTCTATTTTTATTTTTATTTAACTTCCTTTTTTATTCAAGTTTCATTTCTACTCAACTTCCTTTTTTATTTAATTTGCAGATAGATCATTAAGGAATAGTGGTTTTTGGATTGAACTTCCATTTTTAATTTTATTCAACTTTCAATGTTATTTTTATTCAACTTCCATTTTTATTCAATTTACTTTTCTATTAAACTTCATTTTTCATTTAATTTCCAAATAGATCGTTAAGGTAAAGTGGTTTCTGGATTTAAGTTTCATATTTAATTTTCTGCAACTTTCATTTTTATTTTTATTCAACTTCCATATTTATTCAATTTGATTTTCTATTAAACTTCCTTTTTTACTTAATTTCCAAATAGATCGTTAAGGTATAGTGTTTTCTGGATTGAACTTCCAATTTTAGTTGTACGCAACTTTCATTTTTATTTTTATTCTGCTTCCATTTTAATTCAATTAACTTTCCTATTAAACTTCCTTTTTTTATTTAATTTCCAAATAGATCACTAAGGTATAGTGGTTTCTGTATTGAATTTCCATTTTTAATTTTATGCAACTTTCATTTTTATTTATATTCTACTTCCATTTTTATTCAATTTACTTTTCTATTAAACTTCCTTTTTTATTAAATTTCCAAATAGATCGTTAAGGTATAGTGCTTTCGGGATAGAACTTCCATTTTTAATTTTATGCAACTTTAATTTTTATTTTTTTTCTACTTCCATTTTTAATCAATTTACTTTTCTATTAAACTTCCCTTTTTATCTAATTTCCAAATAGATCATTAAGGTATAGTGATTTTTGGAATGAACTTCCATTTTTATTTTTATTTAACTTCCTTTTTTATAGCGATCCCGGGTTTACCCTTGTTGTACAGTGATCCGGACATGTGTCCGTGAATGTTGGTAGTTGTTTATTTCCTAGTTTGCATCCTCTTTACTTTGTATTTTGAGTTTTGGGTTGTGTTGGGCAGGTTTGTTACAGGTTGGTTGTGCTTGGGAACCAAGTGTTGCTGTCCAGAATTTTGGGCCTTCGCTCGAGCGAGGAGTGGTCGCTCGAGCGAGAGTAGTGTTGCCCCGGTTCTGGACCTGAGAGTTGTAGTTTCTGGCTCGAGCGAGCTTTTCGTGGCTCGAGCGGTCTGGGTTTTTCTTCGCTCGATCGAGAACTCCTTGGCTCGAGCGAGAGTTTTCTGTGTCTGGTCGCTCGAGCGACCAATCCTTCGCTCGAGCGAGCGTGTTTTATATCAGCGGACAGCAGCGTCTAAAACATCACTTTTTCACCCCTTTTCTTTGATTAAACCCTAAATCCGAGCCTCTCTCACTCTAAACTTACACTCTCTCTAAGATTTCATCTCCCTAGAGTGTGCATCTAGCCTAGGGCCTTTGTTAAAAAGATAGAGGGCGTTGAGAGCTTCAATTTAATCTGAAAAAGTTTGGATTTGGAGCAAGTTGATCTTGGAGTTTTCATCTCCTTTGTGGCTTAAACTTTGAGGTAGGGATAACCTACTCCTCTCTATGGGTTTTGTCTTTAAATTTTGGTATTTTGAGATGTTGGGCTTGGTTTGGTAATTTTGTAAAAGTTTGGGGCTTTTGTGCAATTTTACAAAAGTTGGGGTTTTACTCATAATAAACCTAGATGCATGTTTGGCATGGAAAATGGAATTAATGTTGAATCATTGATGAAAATGGGACCTAAGGGTTGAAATGTTAATTATGGGAATTGGCCTAATTACATTGTTTAATTAATTGGGATAATTAATTGGTGAGAAATGAGGAAATGAAATGTTGATTGAATATCCATTTGTGCATTTATTTTCTGTTTAGAAATAACTGCTTTGGGCTATCGGTGGAGGATAGTCGTGATTGTTGTAGACAATGTATGTTGATTAGGCAAACTGAAACTAATCAATGAAATGTGTCATGGAACTTGACGGTTAATTGAATACATTAATTGTATGTATTGTGTGATTGTATATAGAACCAATGTGTTTATATATGTTGTGTGTAGAGGAGGAGATAGGGGATGTACTCCGCGGTTTAGGGGAAGATAGGGGATGTACCTCTAAACCGGATAGGTATTTGGAGGAGATAGGGGATGTACTCCGTAGACAGAGCTCATATGCTTGTCTAGAGAAGTGAAGATAGAGCTCATATGCTTATCTTTGTGAAGTGTGGATACAGCTTGTATGCTTATCTGTGGATATTGTTGATATACATATCTGTTGTAGAATATGGATACAGCTTGTATGCTTATCTGTGGATATTGTTGATATACATATCTGTCGAGAATGTGGATATAGCTTTTATGCTTATCTGAATGTGAGATATAGTTTTTATACATATCTGTGGAAATAATGATAGAGCTAGCATGCTTATCTGTTGAAAAAGGGAAAATGAAAAGTAATTGGGACTTGTAAGTCGTTGACATAAATATGTAATTTATGTGATTGTATCAGTGTTGACCAACTATCAATTGCTAATGTTTTAGTCATTGTCCATGGTTGGTTTAGTGTATTTCTACTGGGCTGTGGCTCACCCTATATGGGAACATCATTTTCAGGTGCAGGAAACATGCCACCTCCAAGGACATAGCTGGGAGGCTAGTGGCGGGCATAGTTTTGTCGTTTTACTTTTGATGTATTACATGTAATTTCAAGCCTAGGGCTTAATGTGTAAACGAGTTAGACCTCTTTGTTGTAACCAAGTGTTAACTTGGAAAGCTGTAAGCCCGTAGGGCATTTTGTTATGAGATTAACATGTAATACTTATGTAATGGAATTCTAATGAATGATAGAAGGTGGTTAGTTTATCTATCAACGCTTGTCTTATTTGTTGGGTTTAATGTTATTATTTGAGGGCGTTACAACTTGGTATCAGAGCGTACCGGGTTCGAATACTTTGGGTACGTGGGAAGTGATTAGTATCACAATGGGTTTGTCTCGCTTGATAGAGACTTAGATGTAGTATCACATGCTATGTGCTTACTTGATAACATGCTTATGTGACTATGTGGGTATGGGATTTAATTTCTGGGATGTTGATTGGATCCTTGAGTTTCTGGGAGTCTTGTTGGAAAAGCACTTGATCAATGCTGTTTCTAACCGGAACTCTAGTGACGTCTCGGGACTATCATTATCCGGAAATGAAATTCGTAAGTGCTTATGTGTTTATGTGCTTATGTGGAGTGAATTACACTTGTCCATGCATTAGGACGTGAGTGTTTAGTTTCGGCACACCTATGAATGTGCTAACGTTCTGTGTTACTTTTATTAGGATGTCAGGACGAGGAAGAGGTGCTAGGCGTGGTAGACCTGCGAGGCAGGAAGCACCGTTACAGGGTGAGATTCCGGCAGTGCAGGAGGGAGTGGGGCAGGCCAATGTGGCCGAACCAGTGGGTCAGCAGGCTATGGGTGCCTTGGCCAGAGAGTTAGCAGGAGCTTTGGGTATTCTTAGGGCTGAGAATCAGGCAGCTGAGGCAGGGCCTTCCTTCTTGAAGAGGGAGTTTTTTCGGTGTAATCCGGACGAGTTTATTGGGGATCCTAAAGAGCCGCTTAAGGCAGATGAATGGCTCGAACAGACAACGAAGACGTTTGAGATGCTTGGCATCGAGGACGGAGCGCTGAAAGTGACCTTGGCATCCTTCCAGCTGAAGGGAGATGCGGGCCAATGGTGGAAGTACGAGAAGGCTCGTGTTGGTGGGACTTGGGAGGCATTTGTGAATGCTTTTCAGGAGAGGTTTCTGTCTGCAGTAGCTAGGGAGAAGCTGAGGGATCAGTTTAGCCGGCTTAATCAGCAAGGCTTGTCAGTGGCCGAGTTTGAGGCTACTTTTACCAGTCTGTCTAGGTTTGCGCCTGAACTGGTGGCGTCTGAGGAACGCCGTTGCTATGAGTTTGAGCGGAAGTTGAGGCGGGGCCTCAAGTTGAGAGTTGGTGGGTCCTATATCCGAGAGTATAGACACCTGGTGGATGCTGCAGCTCATATGGAGCTTATGATGCAGGAAGAGGATGAGGGGCAGAGAGGCTCCAAGAGGAGCCAAGATAGTCAGAGTGATGGCAGGAGACAGAGGGGTTCTAACCCTCAGCAGTCGCAGGGTGGTGTTGCTAGATCGACCTTCCCAGTGCCGAGTGTAGGCTCAGGGAGAGGTGGTCAGGGGGAATTCACTTGTTACAAGTGTGGCCAGCTGGGTCACAAGGTATCTGTTTGCCCGCAGAAGGGTGGGGGTCAGAAAGCTGCTTCTTCTTCAGCTAGACCGCAGAGTCAAAGTTTGGGCAGGGGGCAGCTCTTGACTTGTTATCAGTGTGGACAGCCTGGGCACATGAAGAGGTTTTGCCCACAGTTGAGTGCCACTTCGGGAGCGTCTGGCTCTAGACAGACGCAGGGTTTTCAGCCAGCTCAGTCTGTGCAGGCCTCGAGGGCCAATCCGGGAGTTTCGTCATCCCAGTCTGTGCAGCAGTCTTTTGCTCCGAGAGGTGAGCAGGTAGACCAGGGGCCTACGGGGCGCGTGTATGCTGTTACCGCGCAGGATTTAGTACCGGCTCCATCGGTGGTGAGAGGTACTTTTCTGTTTTGCAACTCAGTTGCTAGTGTGTTGATAGACACGGGTGCATCTCATTCTTTTGTATCTGCTGCATTTGCATCTGTTTTGGAATTGGAGTTAGCACAGTTAGCATCTCCTATTTGTGTGGTATCGCCTTTGGGTGGTGAGTTGATCCTGAAACAGGGTGTTAGAGGATGTGATATAGAGGTCGCCGACTATAGGCTTCCTTTTCCGTTTGTTGTCATGCCCATGAAGGGTTTTGATGTTATTTTGGGTATGGACTGGCTATCGTCATACCGGGCTGTTATCGATTGCTACCGCCAGAGGGTCACGTTGTGTACCTTGAGCGGGGAGTGGTTCCATTTCTTGGGAGACCGGGTTGGTAGTGTTTTGCCACCGGGGTATGATTCGCGAGGGCGAAGTGAGCTTAGTGGGTTACTTGCTAGCTTTGAGAGTAGCGAGTGTGTTGAGACTCAGATTGTGTTACCGAGGGTGGTTTGTGAGTATTCGGATGTTTTTCCCGAAGATCTTGTTAGTTTGCCACCTCACCGAGAGATAGAGTTCTCTATTGACTTAGTGCCTGGTACGGCGCCGATTTCTATGGCACCTTACCGTTTTGCTTCGGCAGAGTTGGTTGAGTTGAAAGTTCAGCTCCAGGAATTGCTCGATAAGGGTTTTGTTCGCCCTAGTGTTTCACTGTGGGGAGCACCAGCCCTCTTTGTTAAAAAGAAAGATGGTGCCTTGAGACTGTGTATAGACTACCGGAAGTTGAATCGGGCTACGGTTAAGAATAAGTATCCTATGCCCCGTATAGATGATTTGTTTGACCAGTTGAAGGGTTCCCGTTGTTTCTCTAAGATAGACTTGAGATCGGGTTACCACCAGTTGAGGGTCAGGGAGGAAGATGTTCCTAAGACGGCATTCCGTACGCGGTATGGCCATTATGAGTTTTTGGTGATGCCATTCGGGCTTACCAATGCACCGGCAGTCTTTATGGACTTGATGAACCGGATTTTCCGGGAGTTCTTAGACCGATTTGTGGTTGTCTTCGTGGACGACATTCTTATCTATTCGTCTTCTGAGGAGGAGCACGAGGCACACTTGAGAGTGGTGCTTGAGTTACTTAGAGCCCATAGGCTGTATGCCAAGTTTGGGAAGTGTGAGTTCTGGCTGGGGAAAGTCAAATTCTTAGGCCACGTAGTATCCGGGGAAGGGGTGTCTGTTGATACATCCAAGGTTGAGGCAGTGCAAGATTGGGCACAGCCTAAGAGTGTGTTTGAGATCCGCAGTTTTCTGGGATTAGCTGGGTATTACCGTCGGTTTGTGAAAGATTTCTCCAGGTTAGCGTCACCATTGACTAGACTGACTAGGAAGGGAGTCAAGTTTGAGTGGAGTGAGACTTGTGAAAAGTCGTTCCAAGAGCTGAAAGTTAGATTGACCACCGCTCCGGTGTTGATTATTCCGGAGAGAGGGTTGGGTTATGCTGTATATTGTGATGCCTCACGAGAGGGTTTGGGTTGTGTGTTGATGCAAGAGGGGAAAGTGGTAGCTTATGGCTCACGTCAGTTGAAAATACACGAGAAGAATTACCCCACACATGACCTAGAGTTAGCAGCTGTGATCTTTGCCTTGAAAATCTGGAGGCACTACCTTTATGGTGAGAGGTTCGAGGTATTCTCGGATCATAAGAGTTTGAAGTATCTGTTTACACAGAGAGACTTGAATCTGAGGCAGAGGAGATGGATGGAATTCATCGAGGATTATGATTTTGAGTTGCATTATCATCCGGGAAAGGCCAATGTTGTGGCCGATGCCCTTAGTAGGAAGACCATTAGTGATGTAGCTTGTATAGCCATCCGGGAATGGGAGATGTTGGGAGCACTTGGCGAGTTTGATTTGCTACTGGGCGAATCTGTCGAGGCTGCGGCCTTGTTTTCTGTTGTTGCGCAGCCTACACTTGTGATTAGAGTGTTAGAGGCACAGAGAGGTGACCTTGAGGTAGAATCCCTCCGAGAGAAGATCTCCAGTGGGAAAGTTGAGAAGGGTTTGACGGTGTATCCCGACCTGAGTGTGAGATACCGAGACCGTTTGTTTGTACCGGAGTCTTGCCGTGAGGAAGTACTCAGAGAGTTTCACCATTCGCGCCTTGCGGTGCATCCGGGAGGTACTAAGATGTATCAGGATTTGGGTCGCCAGTTTTGGTGGCGGGGTATGAAAAGAGATGTGGCTGTTTTCGTATCGAAGTGCCTTACTTGCCAGCAAGTGAAGGCCGAGCATCAGAGGCCAGCGGGTTTGTTGCAACCCTTGCCTATTGCCGAGTGGAAATGGGAGCATGTCACTATGGACTTCGTTGTGGGTCTTCCGAGGACTCAGCGGGGTAGTGATGCTATTTGGGTGGTTGTAGACCGGTTGACTAAGTCGGCGCACTTTATTCCTATGCGCGTGAGGGATTCGGTAGATCATCTTGCCGACTTGTATATTCGGGACGTAGTGAGATTGCACGGGGTCCCAGTGACGATCGTCTCAGATAGAGATCCTCGTTTTACTGCTAGGTTGTGGCAGAGTTTGCAGAGTGCCTTGGGCACTAAGTTGACCTTTAGTACGGCTTATCATCCTCAGACTGACGGGCAGTCCGAGCGTACTATTCAGATCCTCGAGGATATGCTTCGGGGTTGTGTCCTGGACTTCAGTGGGACGTGGGAGAGGCACTTGCCATTGGTAGAGTTTGCCTACAACAACAGTTTTCAGTCTAGCATCGGTATGGCACCGTTTGAGGCCTTGTATGGCCGACCGTGTAGGTCTCCAGTTTGTTGGGCCGAGGTGGGTGATGCACCTTTGTTGGGTCCGGAGTTGGTTAGGGAGACGACGGAGAAAGTTGAGCTTATCCGTAGGAGGCTTGTTACAGCCCAGAGTCGGCAGAAATCTTATGCTGACCGTAGGAGGAGACCTTTGGCGTTTGAAGTAGGTGATCATGTCTTTCTGAAGATATCACCTAGGCGAGGTCTGATGAGGTTTGGAAAGAGTGGGAAGTTATCCCCTCGGTTTATTGGTCCTTTTGAGATCCTTGAGAGGATAGGTGAGGTTGCTTATCGGTTAGCCTTACCACCACAGTTGTCCGGAGTGCATGACGTGTTTCATGTGAGTATGCTTCGGAAGTATGAACCAGATCCATCACATGTGCTGGATTGGAGCGATTTAGAGGTAGATGAGGATGCCTCGTATGAGGAGAGACCGGTTCGGGTCTTGGATAGGCGGGATCAGGTCCTGCGTGGCAAGACCATTCCTTTGGTGAAAGTCTCGTGGAAACATCACGGAGTGGAGGAAGCCACTTGGGAACGTGAGTTGGAAGTCCGAGAGAAATATCCGGACTTGTTTGTTGATATGTAATCTTGTATTTAAATTCTGCATGTTGTTGAACTTAAGAGCTTTTATATATGTCTTAAGTTGTGAAACATTGAGAATGTTTGGTTTATTGGAAGTATGTTTGGAACTTGCCTCATATGGAAGTTGAATGTGACATTATATGTGTTGAATATATTGTTGAAATTGGAAAGATAGTGCATAATGTTAATGCAAGTTGAAAATACATATGTTGTTTACATATTGTGATATATCTCTTGTTAAAGGGATGGGATGACCGGTAATGGGTCGAATTGTTGAATGTTAAATTGTAACATTGTTCAAAATGGAGGAAAACCTGTTTTTGAAAACTTGTGCTTAATTTCGGGGGCGAAATTCTTTAAGGGGGGGAGGTTATAGCGATCCCGGGTTTACCCTTGTTGTACAGTGATCCGGACATGTGTCCGTGAATGTTGGTAGTTGTTTATTTCCTAGTTTGCATCCTCTTTACTTTGTATTTTGAGTTTTGGGTTGTGTTGGGCAGGTTTGTTACAGGTTGGTTGTGCTTGGGAACCAAGTGTTGCTGTCCAGAATTTTGGGCCTTCGCTCGAGCGAGGAGTGGTCGCTCGAGCGAGAGTAGTGTTGCCCCGGTTCTGGACCTGAGAGTTGTAGTTTCTGGCTCGAGCGAGCTTTTCGTGGCTCGAGCGGTCTGGGTTTTTCTTCGCTCGATCGAGAACTCCTTGGCTCGAGCGAGAGTTTTCTGTGTCTGGTCGCTCGAGCGACCAATCCTTCGCTCGAGCGAGCGTGTTTTATATCAGCGGACAGCAGCGTCTAAAACATCACTTTTTCACCCCTTTTCTTTGATTAAACCCTAAATCCGAGCCTCTCTCACTCTAAACTTACACTCTCTCTAAGATTTCATCTCCCTAGAGTGTGCATCTAGCCTAGGGCCTTTGTTAAAAAGATAGAGGGCGTTGAGAGCTTCAATTTAATCTGAAAAAGTTTGGATTTGGAGCAAGTTGATCTTGGAGTTTTCATCTCCTTTGTGGCTTAAACTTTGAGGTAGGGATAACCTACTCCTCTCTATGGGTTTTGTCTTTAAATTTTGGTATTTTGAGATGTTGGGCTTGGTTTGGTAATTTTGTAAAAGTTTGGGGCTTTTGTGCAATTTTACAAAAGTTGGGGTTTTACTCATAATAAACCTAGATGCATGTTTGGCATGGAAAATGGAATTAATGTTGAATCATTGATGAAAATGGGACCTAAGGGTTGAAATGTTAATTATGGGAATTGGCCTAATTACATTGTTTAATTAATTGGGATAATTAATTGGTGAGAAATGAGGAAATGAAATGTTGATTGAATATCCATTTGTGCATTTATTTTCTGTTTAGAAATAACTGCTTTGGGCTATCGGTGGAGGATAGTCGTGATTGTTGTAGACAATGTATGTTGATTAGGCAAACTGAAACTAATCAATGAAATGTGTCATGGAACTTGACGGTTAATTGAATACATTAATTGTATGTATTGTGTGATTGTATATAGAACCAATGTGTTTATATATGTTGTGTGTAGAGGAGGAGATAGGGGATGTACTCCGCGGTTTAGGGGAAGATAGGGGATGTACCTCTAAACCGGATAGGTATTTGGAGGAGATAGGGGATGTACTCCGTAGACAGAGCTCATATGCTTGTCTAGAGAAGTGAAGATAGAGCTCATATGCTTATCTTTGTGAAGTGTGGATACAGCTTGTATGCTTATCTGTGGATATTGTTGATATACATATCTGTTGTAGAATATGGATACAGCTTGTATGCTTATCTGTGGATATTGTTGATATACATATCTGTCGAGAATGTGGATATAGCTTTTATGCTTATCTGAATGTGAGATATAGTTTTTATACATATCTGTGGAAATAATGATAGAGCTAGCATGCTTATCTGTTGAAAAAGGGAAAATGAAAAGTAATTGGGACTTGTAAGTCGTTGACATAAATATGTAATTTATGTGATTGTATCAGTGTTGACCAACTATCAATTGCTAATGTTTTAGTCATTGTCCATGGTTGGTTTAGTGTATTTCTACTGGGCTGTGGCTCACCCTATATGGGAACATCATTTTCAGGTGCAGGAAACATGCCACCTCCAAGGACATAGCTGGGAGGCTAGTGGCGGGCATAGTTTTGTCGTTTTACTTTTGATGTATTACATGTAATTTCAAGCCTAGGGCTTAATGTGTAAACGAGTTAGACCTCTTTGTTGTAACCAAGTGTTAACTTGGAAAGCTGTAAGCCCGTAGGGCATTTTGTTATGAGATTAACATGTAATACTTATGTAATGGAATTCTAATGAATGATAGAAGGTGGTTAGTTTATCTATCAACGCTTGTCTTATTTGTTGGGTTTAATGTTATTATTTGAGGGCGTTACAACTTGGTATCAGAGCGTACCGGGTTCGAATACTTTGGGTACGTGGGAAGTGATTAGTATCACAATGGGTTTGTCTCGCTTGATAGAGACTTAGATGTAGTATCACATGCTATGTGCTTACTTGATAACATGCTTATGTGACTATGTGGGTATGGGATTTAATTTCTGGGATGTTGATTGGATCCTTGAGTTTCTGGGAGTCTTGTTGGAAAAGCACTTGATCAATGCTGTTTCTAACCGGAACTCTAGTGACGTCTCGGGACTATCATTATCCGGAAATGAAATTCGTAAGTGCTTATGTGTTTATGTGCTTATGTGGAGTGAATTACACTTGTCCATGCATTAGGACGTGAGTGTTTAGTTTCGGCACACCTATGAATGTGCTAACGTTCTGTGTTACTTTTATTAGGATGTCAGGACGAGGAAGAGGTGCTAGGCGTGGTAGACCTGCGAGGCAGGAAGCACCGTTACAGGGTGAGATTCCGGCAGTGCAGGAGGGAGTGGGGCAGGCCAATGTGGCCGAACCAGTGGGTCAGCAGGCTATGGGTGCCTTGGCCAGAGAGTTAGCAGGAGCTTTGGGTATTCTTAGGGCTGAGAATCAGGCAGCTGAGGCAGGGCCTTCCTTCTTGAAGAGGGAGTTTTTTCGGTGTAATCCGGACGAGTTTATTGGGGATCCTAAAGAGCCGCTTAAGGCAGATGAATGGCTCGAACAGACAACGAAGACGTTTGAGATGCTTGGCATCGAGGACGGAGCGCTGAAAGTGACCTTGGCATCCTTCCAGCTGAAGGGAGATGCGGGCCAATGGTGGAAGTACGAGAAGGCTCGTGTTGGTGGGACTTGGGAGGCATTTGTGAATGCTTTTCAGGAGAGGTTTCTGTCTGCAGTAGCTAGGGAGAAGCTGAGGGATCAGTTTAGCCGGCTTAATCAGCAAGGCTTGTCAGTGGCCGAGTTTGAGGCTACTTTTACCAGTCTGTCTAGGTTTGCGCCTGAACTGGTGGCGTCTGAGGAACGCCGTTGCTATGAGTTTGAGCGGAAGTTGAGGCGGGGCCTCAAGTTGAGAGTTGGTGGGTCCTATATCCGAGAGTATAGACACCTGGTGGATGCTGCAGCTCATATGGAGCTTATGATGCAGGAAGAGGATGAGGGGCAGAGAGGCTCCAAGAGGAGCCAAGATAGTCAGAGTGATGGCAGGAGACAGAGGGGTTCTAACCCTCAGCAGTCGCAGGGTGGTGTTGCTAGATCGACCTTCCCAGTGCCGAGTGTAGGCTCAGGGAGAGGTGGTCAGGGGGAATTCACTTGTTACAAGTGTGGCCAGCTGGGTCACAAGGTATCTGTTTGCCCGCAGAAGGGTGGGGGTCAGAAAGCTGCTTCTTCTTCAGCTAGACCGCAGAGTCAAAGTTTGGGCAGGGGGCAGCTCTTGACTTGTTATCAGTGTGGACAGCCTGGGCACATGAAGAGGTTTTGCCCACAGTTGAGTGCCACTTCGGGAGCGTCTGGCTCTAGACAGACGCAGGGTTTTCAGCCAGCTCAGTCTGTGCAGGCCTCGAGGGCCAATCCGGGAGTTTCGTCATCCCAGTCTGTGCAGCAGTCTTTTGCTCCGAGAGGTGAGCAGGTAGACCAGGGGCCTACGGGGCGCGTGTATGCTGTTACCGCGCAGGATTTAGTACCGGCTCCATCGGTGGTGAGAGGTACTTTTCTGTTTTGCAACTCAGTTGCTAGTGTGTTGATAGACACGGGTGCATCTCATTCTTTTGTATCTGCTGCATTTGCATCTGTTTTGGAATTGGAGTTAGCACAGTTAGCATCTCCTATTTGTGTGGTATCGCCTTTGGGTGGTGAGTTGATCCTGAAACAGGGTGTTAGAGGATGTGATATAGAGGTCGCCGACTATAGGCTTCCTTTTCCGTTTGTTGTCATGCCCATGAAGGGTTTTGATGTTATTTTGGGTATGGACTGGCTATCGTCATACCGGGCTGTTATCGATTGCTACCGCCAGAGGGTCACGTTGTGTACCTTGAGCGGGGAGTGGTTCCATTTCTTGGGAGACCGGGTTGGTAGTGTTTTGCCACCGGGGTATGATTCGCGAGGGCGAAGTGAGCTTAGTGGGTTACTTGCTAGCTTTGAGAGTAGCGAGTGTGTTGAGACTCAGATTGTGTTACCGAGGGTGGTTTGTGAGTATTCGGATGTTTTTCCCGAAGATCTTGTTAGTTTGCCACCTCACCGAGAGATAGAGTTCTCTATTGACTTAGTGCCTGGTACGGCGCCGATTTCTATGGCACCTTACCGTTTTGCTTCGGCAGAGTTGGTTGAGTTGAAAGTTCAGCTCCAGGAATTGCTCGATAAGGGTTTTGTTCGCCCTAGTGTTTCACTGTGGGGAGCACCAGCCCTCTTTGTTAAAAAGAAAGATGGTGCCTTGAGACTGTGTATAGACTACCGGAAGTTGAATCGGGCTACGGTTAAGAATAAGTATCCTATGCCCCGTATAGATGATTTGTTTGACCAGTTGAAGGGTTCCCGTTGTTTCTCTAAGATAGACTTGAGATCGGGTTACCACCAGTTGAGGGTCAGGGAGGAAGATGTTCCTAAGACGGCATTCCGTACGCGGTATGGCCATTATGAGTTTTTGGTGATGCCATTCGGGCTTACCAATGCACCGGCAGTCTTTATGGACTTGATGAACCGGATTTTCCGGGAGTTCTTAGACCGATTTGTGGTTGTCTTCGTGGACGACATTCTTATCTATTCGTCTTCTGAGGAGGAGCACGAGGCACACTTGAGAGTGGTGCTTGAGTTACTTAGAGCCCATAGGCTGTATGCCAAGTTTGGGAAGTGTGAGTTCTGGCTGGGGAAAGTCAAATTCTTAGGCCACGTAGTATCCGGGGAAGGGGTGTCTGTTGATACATCCAAGGTTGAGGCAGTGCAAGATTGGGCACAGCCTAAGAGTGTGTTTGAGATCCGCAGTTTTCTGGGATTAGCTGGGTATTACCGTCGGTTTGTGAAAGATTTCTCCAGGTTAGCGTCACCATTGACTAGACTGACTAGGAAGGGAGTCAAGTTTGAGTGGAGTGAGACTTGTGAAAAGTCGTTCCAAGAGCTGAAAGTTAGATTGACCACCGCTCCGGTGTTGATTATTCCGGAGAGAGGGTTGGGTTATGCTGTATATTGTGATGCCTCACGAGAGGGTTTGGGTTGTGTGTTGATGCAAGAGGGGAAAGTGGTAGCTTATGGCTCACGTCAGTTGAAAATACACGAGAAGAATTACCCCACACATGACCTAGAGTTAGCAGCTGTGATCTTTGCCTTGAAAATCTGGAGGCACTACCTTTATGGTGAGAGGTTCGAGGTATTCTCGGATCATAAGAGTTTGAAGTATCTGTTTACACAGAGAGACTTGAATCTGAGGCAGAGGAGATGGATGGAATTCATCGAGGATTATGATTTTGAGTTGCATTATCATCCGGGAAAGGCCAATGTTGTGGCCGATGCCCTTAGTAGGAAGACCATTAGTGATGTAGCTTGTATAGCCATCCGGGAATGGGAGATGTTGGGAGCACTTGGCGAGTTTGATTTGCTACTGGGCGAATCTGTCGAGGCTGCGGCCTTGTTTTCTGTTGTTGCGCAGCCTACACTTGTGATTAGAGTGTTAGAGGCACAGAGAGGTGACCTTGAGGTAGAATCCCTCCGAGAGAAGATCTCCAGTGGGAAAGTTGAGAAGGGTTTGACGGTGTATCCCGACCTGAGTGTGAGATACCGAGACCGTTTGTTTGTACCGGAGTCTTGCCGTGAGGAAGTACTCAGAGAGTTTCACCATTCGCGCCTTGCGGTGCATCCGGGAGGTACTAAGATGTATCAGGATTTGGGTCGCCAGTTTTGGTGGCGGGGTATGAAAAGAGATGTGGCTGTTTTCGTATCGAAGTGCCTTACTTGCCAGCAAGTGAAGGCCGAGCATCAGAGGCCAGCGGGTTTGTTGCAACCCTTGCCTATTGCCGAGTGGAAATGGGAGCATGTCACTATGGACTTCGTTGTGGGTCTTCCGAGGACTCAGCGGGGTAGTGATGCTATTTGGGTGGTTGTAGACCGGTTGACTAAGTCGGCGCACTTTATTCCTATGCGCGTGAGGGATTCGGTAGATCATCTTGCCGACTTGTATATTCGGGACGTAGTGAGATTGCACGGGGTCCCAGTGACGATCGTCTCAGATAGAGATCCTCGTTTTACTGCTAGGTTGTGGCAGAGTTTGCAGAGTGCCTTGGGCACTAAGTTGACCTTTAGTACGGCTTATCATCCTCAGACTGACGGGCAGTCCGAGCGTACTATTCAGATCCTCGAGGATATGCTTCGGGGTTGTGTCCTGGACTTCAGTGGGACGTGGGAGAGGCACTTGCCATTGGTAGAGTTTGCCTACAACAACAGTTTTCAGTCTAGCATCGGTATGGCACCGTTTGAGGCCTTGTATGGCCGACCGTGTAGGTCTCCAGTTTGTTGGGCCGAGGTGGGTGATGCACCTTTGTTGGGTCCGGAGTTGGTTAGGGAGACGACGGAGAAAGTTGAGCTTATCCGTAGGAGGCTTGTTACAGCCCAGAGTCGGCAGAAATCTTATGCTGACCGTAGGAGGAGACCTTTGGCGTTTGAAGTAGGTGATCATGTCTTTCTGAAGATATCACCTAGGCGAGGTCTGATGAGGTTTGGAAAGAGTGGGAAGTTATCCCCTCGGTTTATTGGTCCTTTTGAGATCCTTGAGAGGATAGGTGAGGTTGCTTATCGGTTAGCCTTACCACCACAGTTGTCCGGAGTGCATGACGTGTTTCATGTGAGTATGCTTCGGAAGTATGAACCAGATCCATCACATGTGCTGGATTGGAGCGATTTAGAGGTAGATGAGGATGCCTCGTATGAGGAGAGACCGGTTCGGGTCTTGGATAGGCGGGATCAGGTCCTGCGTGGCAAGACCATTCCTTTGGTGAAAGTCTCGTGGAAACATCACGGAGTGGAGGAAGCCACTTGGGAACGTGAGTTGGAAGTCCGAGAGAAATATCCGGACTTGTTTGTTGATATGTAATCTTGTATTTAAATTCTGCATGTTGTTGAACTTAAGAGCTTTTATATATGTCTTAAGTTGTGAAACATTGAGAATGTTTGGTTTATTGGAAGTATGTTTGGAACTTGCCTCATATGGAAGTTGAATGTGACATTATATGTGTTGAATATATTGTTGAAATTGGAAAGATAGTGCATAATGTTAATGCAAGTTGAAAATACATATGTTGTTTACATATTGTGATATATCTCTTGTTAAAGGGATGGGATGACCGGTAATGGGTCGAATTGTTGAATGTTAAATTGTAACATTGTTCAAAATGGAGGAAAACCTGTTTTTGAAAACTTGTGCTTAATTTCGGGGGCGAAATTCTTTAAGGGGGGGAGGTTATAGCGATCCCGGGTTTACCCTTGTTGTACAGTGATCCGGACATGTGTCCGTGAATGTTGGTAGTTGTTTATTTCCTAGTTTGCATCCTCTTTACTTTGTATTTTGAGTTTTGGGTTGTGTTGGGCAGGTTTGTTACAGGTTGGTTGTGCTTGGGAACCAAGTGTTGCTGTCCAGAATTTTGGGCCTTCGCTCGAGCGAGGAGTGGTCGCTCGAGCGAGAGTAGTGTTGCCCCGGTTCTGGACCTGAGAGTTGTAGTTTCTGGCTCGAGCGAGCTTTTCGTGGCTCGAGCGGTCTGGGTTTTTCTTCGCTCGATCGAGAACTCCTTGGCTCGAGCGAGAGTTTTCTGTGTCTGGTCGCTCGAGCGACCAATCCTTCGCTCGAGCGAGCGTGTTTTATATCAGCGGACAGCAGCGTCTAAAACATCACTTTTTCACCCCTTTTCTTTGATTAAACCCTAAATCCGAGCCTCTCTCACTCTAAACTTACACTCTCTCTAAGATTTCATCTCCCTAGAGTGTGCATCTAGCCTAGGGCCTTTGTTAAAAAGATAGAGGGCGTTGAGAGCTTCAATTTAATCTGAAAAAGTTTGGATTTGGAGCAAGTTGATCTTGGAGTTTTCATCTCCTTTGTGGCTTAAACTTTGAGGTAGGGATAACCTACTCCTCTCTATGGGTTTTGTCTTTAAATTTTGGTATTTTGAGATGTTGGGCTTGGTTTGGTAATTTTGTAAAAGTTTGGGGCTTTTGTGCAATTTTACAAAAGTTGGGGTTTTACTCATAATAAACCTAGATGCATGTTTGGCATGGAAAATGGAATTAATGTTGAATCATTGATGAAAATGGGACCTAAGGGTTGAAATGTTAATTATGGGAATTGGCCTAATTACATTGTTTAATTAATTGGGATAATTAATTGGTGAGAAATGAGGAAATGAAATGTTGATTGAATATCCATTTGTGCATTTATTTTCTGTTTAGAAATAACTGCTTTGGGCTATCGGTGGAGGATAGTCGTGATTGTTGTAGACAATGTATGTTGATTAGGCAAACTGAAACTAATCAATGAAATGTGTCATGGAACTTGACGGTTAATTGAATACATTAATTGTATGTATTGTGTGATTGTATATAGAACCAATGTGTTTATATATGTTGTGTGTAGAGGAGGAGATAGGGGATGTACTCCGCGGTTTAGGGGAAGATAGGGGATGTACCTCTAAACCGGATAGGTATTTGGAGGAGATAGGGGATGTACTCCGTAGACAGAGCTCATATGCTTGTCTAGAGAAGTGAAGATAGAGCTCATATGCTTATCTTTGTGAAGTGTGGATACAGCTTGTATGCTTATCTGTGGATATTGTTGATATACATATCTGTTGTAGAATATGGATACAGCTTGTATGCTTATCTGTGGATATTGTTGATATACATATCTGTCGAGAATGTGGATATAGCTTTTATGCTTATCTGAATGTGAGATATAGTTTTTATACATATCTGTGGAAATAATGATAGAGCTAGCATGCTTATCTGTTGAAAAAGGGAAAATGAAAAGTAATTGGGACTTGTAAGTCGTTGACATAAATATGTAATTTATGTGATTGTATCAGTGTTGACCAACTATCAATTGCTAATGTTTTAGTCATTGTCCATGGTTGGTTTAGTGTATTTCTACTGGGCTGTGGCTCACCCTATATGGGAACATCATTTTCAGGTGCAGGAAACATGCCACCTCCAAGGACATAGCTGGGAGGCTAGTGGCGGGCATAGTTTTGTCGTTTTACTTTTGATGTATTACATGTAATTTCAAGCCTAGGGCTTAATGTGTAAACGAGTTAGACCTCTTTGTTGTAACCAAGTGTTAACTTGGAAAGCTGTAAGCCCGTAGGGCATTTTGTTATGAGATTAACATGTAATACTTATGTAATGGAATTCTAATGAATGATAGAAGGTGGTTAGTTTATCTATCAACGCTTGTCTTATTTGTTGGGTTTAATGTTATTATTTGAGGGCGTTACATTTTTTATTCAAGTTTCTTTTCTACTCAACTTCCTTTTTTATTTAATTTCCAAATAGATCGTTAAGGTATAGTGGTTTTTGGATTGAACTTCCATTTTTAATTTTATGCGACTATCACTTTTATTTTTATTCAACTTCCATTTTTATTCAATTTACATTTCTATTAAACTTCCTTTTTTATTTAATTTCCAAATAGATCGTTAAGGTATTGTTGTTTCTGGAATGAACTTCCATTTTTAATTTTCTGCAACTTCCATTTTTATTTTTATTTAACTTCTTTTTTTATTCAAGTTTCTTTTCTACTCAACTTCCTTTTTTATTTAATTTCCAAATAGATCGTTAAGGTATAGTGGTTTTTGAATTGAACTTCCATTTTTAATTTTATGCAACTTTCAGTTTTATTTTTATTCAACTTCCATTTTTATTGAATTTACTTTTCTATTAAACTTCCTTTTTTATTTAATTTCCAAATAGATCGTTAAGGTAAAGTGGTTTCTGGACTGAACTTCCATATTTAATTTTCTGCAACTTTCATTTTTATTTTCATTCAACTTCCATTTTTATTCAATTTACTTTTCGGTTAAAGTTCCTTTTTTATTTAATTTCCAAATAGATCGTTAAGGTATAGTGGTTTCTGGATTGAACTTCCAGTTTTAATTTTATGCAACTTTCATTTTTATTTTTATTCTACTTCCATTTTAATTCAATTTACTTTCCTATTAAACTTCTTTTTTTTTTTTAATTTCCAAATAGATCGCTAAGGTATAGTGGTTTCTGGATTGAACTTCCGTTTTTAATTTTATGCAACTTTCATTTTTATTTATATTCTACTTCCTTTTATATTCAATTTACTCTTCTATTAAACTTCCTTTTTTATTTAATTTCCAAATAGATCGTTAAGGTATAGTGGTTTCTGGATTGAACTTCCATTTTTAATTTTCCTCAACTTCCATTTTTATTTTTATTTAACTTCCTTTTTTATTCAAGTTTCATTTCTACTCAACTTCCTTTTTTATTTAATTTGCAGATAGATCGTTAAGGAATAGTGGTTTTTGGATTGAACTTCCATTTTTAATTTTATTCAACTTTCAATGTTATTTTTATTCAACTTCCATTTTTATTCAATTTACATTTCTATTAAATTTCCATTTTTATTTAATTTCCAAATAGATCGTTAAGGTAAAGTGGTTTCTGGATTTAACTTCCATATTTAATTTTCTGCAACTTTCATTTTTATTTTTATTCAACTTCCATATTTATTCAATTTGATTTTCTATTAAACTTCCTTTTTTACTTAATTTCCAAATAGATCGTTAAGGTATAGTGTTTTCTGGATTGTACTTCCAATTTTAGTTGTACGCAACTTTTAATTTTATTTTTATTCTGCTTCCATTTTAATTCAATTAACTTTCCTATTAAACTTCCTTTTTTTATTTAATTTCCAAATAGATCACTAAGGTATAGTGGTTTGTGGATTGAATTTCCATTTCTAATTTTGTGCAACTTTCATTTTTATTTATATTCTACTTCCATTTTTATTCAATTTACTTTTCTATTAAACTTCCTTTTTTATTTAATTTCCAAATAGATCGTTAAGGTATAGTGGTTTCTGGATAGAACTTCCATTTTCAATTTTATGCAACTTTCATTTTTATTTTTTTTCTACTTCCATTTTTAATCAATTTACTTTTCTATTAAACTTCCTTTTTTATTTAATTTCCAAATAGATCATTAAGGTATAGCGGTTTCAGGAATGAACTTCCATTTTTAATTTTCTGCAACTTCCATTTTTATTTTTATTTAACTTACTTTGTTATTCAAGTTTGTTTTCTACTCAACTTCCTTTTTTATTTAATTTCCAAATAGATCGTTAAGGTATAGCGGTTTTTCGATTGAACTTCCATTTTTAATTTTATGCAACTTTCATTTTTATTTTTATTCAACTTTCATTTTTATTCAATTTACTTTTCTATTAAACTTCCTTTTTTATTTAATTTCCAAATAGATCGTTAAGATATAGTGGTTTCTGGATTGAACTTCCATTTTTAATTTTATGCAACATTCATTTTTATTTTTATTCTACTTCCATTTTAATTCAATTTACTTTCCTATTAAACTTCATTTTTTATTTAATTTCCAAATAGATCGTTAAGGTATAGTGGTTTGTAGATTCAACTTCCATATTTAATTTTATGCAACTTTCATTTTTATTTTTATTCAACTTCCATTTTTATTCAATTTACTTTTCTATTAAACTTCCTTTTTTATTTAATGTCCAAATAGGTCGTTATGGTATAGTGGTTTCTGGATTGAACTTCCATTTTTAAATTTATGCAACTTTCCTTTTTATTTTTATTCTACTTCCACTTTAACTCAATTTACTTTCCTATTAAACTTCCATTTTTATTTAATTTCCAAGTAGATCGTTAAGGTACAGTGGTTTCTGGATTGAACTTCCATTTTTAATTTTATGCAACTTTCATTTTTATTTTTATTTTTATTTTTATTTTTATTTTACTTCAATTTTTAATCAATTTACTTTTC
Source organism: Camellia sinensis (assembly GCF_055761805.1). Classification (NCBI taxonomy): domain Eukaryota; kingdom Viridiplantae; phylum Streptophyta; class Magnoliopsida; order Ericales; family Theaceae; genus Camellia; species Camellia sinensis. Next base: position 37,546,014 of record NW_028128987.1, read on the forward strand.
TATTAAACTTCCTTTTTTATTTAATTTCCAAATAGATCGTTAAGGTATAGTGGTTTCTGGATTGAACTCCAATTTTAGTTTTATGCAACTTTCATTTTTATATTTATTCAACTTCCATTTTTATTCAATTTATTTTCCTATTAAACTTCATTTTTTATTTAATTTCCAAATAGATCACTAAGGTATAGTGGTTTCTAGATTGAACTTCCATTTTTAATTTTATGCAACTTTCATTTTTATTTATATTGTACTTCCATTTTTATTCAATTTACTTTTCTACTAAACTTCCTTTTTTATTTAATTTCCAAATAGATCGTTAAGGTAAAGTGGTTTCTGGATTTAACTTCCATTTTTAATTTTCTGCGACTTCCATTTTTATTTTTATTTAACTTCCTTTTTTATTCAAATTTCTTTTCTACTCAACTTCCTTTTTTATTTAATTTCCAAATAGATCGTTAAGGTAGAGTGGTTTTTGGATTGAATTTCCATTTTTAATTTTATACAACTTTCATTTTTATTTTTATTCAACTACCTTTTTTATTCAATTTACTTTTCTATTAAACTTCATTTTTTATTTAATTTCCAAATAGATCGTTAAGGTATAGTGGTTTTTGGATAGATCTTCCGTTTTTAATTTTATGCAACTTTCAATTTATTTTTATTCAACTTGCATTTTTTTTTCAATTTACTATTCTATTAAACTTCCTTTTTTATTTAATTTCCAAATAGATTGTTAAGGTATAGTGGTTTCTGGAATGAACTTCCATTTTTATTTTTCTGCAACTTCCATTTTTATTTTTATTTAACTTCTTTTTTTATTTAAGATTCTTTTCTAATGAACTTCGTTTTTTATTTAATTTCCAAATATATCGTTAATGTATAGTGGTTTTTGGATTGAACTTCCATTTTTAATTTTATGCAACTTTCGTTTTTATTTTTATTCAACTTCCATTTTTATTCAATTTACTTTTCTATTAAACTTCCTTTTTTATTTAATTTCCTAATAGATCGTTAAGGTAAAGTGGTTTCTGGGTTGAACTTCCATATTTAATTTTCTGCAACTTTCATTTTTATTTTTATTCAACTTCCATTTTTATTCAATTTACTTTTCTGTTAAACTTCCTTTTTTATTTAATTTCCAAATGGATCGTTAAGGTATAGTGGTTTCTGGATTGAACTTGCAGTTTTAATTTTATGCAACTTTCATATTTATTTTTCTTCTACTTCCATTTTAATTCAATTTAGTTTCCTATTAAACTTCCTTTTTTATTTAATTTCCAAATAGATCGCTAAGGTATAGTGGTTTCTGGATTGAACTTCCATTTTTAATCTTATGCAACTTTCATTTTTATTTATATTCTACTTCCATTTTTATTCAATTTACTTTTCTATTAAACTTCCTTTTTTATTTAATTTCCAAATAGATCGTTAAGGTATAGTGGTTTCTGGAATGAACTTCCATTTTTAATTTTCTGCAACGTCCACTTGTATTTTTATTTAACTTCCTTTTTTATTCAAGTTTCATTTCTACTCAACTTCCTTTTTTATTTAATTTCCAAATAGATCGTTAAGGTATAGTGGTTTTTGGATTGAACTTCCATTTTTAATTTTGTGCAACTTTCATTTTTATTTTTGTTCAACATCCATTTTTATTCAATTTACTTTTCTATTAAACTTCCTTTTTTATTTAATTTCCAAATAGATCGTTAAGGTAAAGTGGTTTCTGTACTTAAGTTCCATATTTAATTTTCTGCAATTTTCATTTTTATTTTTATTCAACTTCCATATTTATTCAATTTACTCTTCTATTAAACTTCCTTTTTTGCTTAATTTCCAAATAGATCGTTAAGGTATAGTGGTTTCTGGATTGAACTTCCAATTTTAGTTTTATGCAACTTTCATTCTTATTTTTATTCTACTTCCATTTTAATTCAATTAACTTTCCTATTAAACTTCCTTTTTTTATTTAATTTCCAAGTAGATCACTAAGGTATAGTGGTTTCTGGATTGAACTTCCATTTTTAATTTTATGCAACTTTCATTTTTATTTATATTCTACTTCCATTTTTTTTCAATTTACTTTTCTATTAAACTTCCTTTTTTATTTAATTTCCAAATAGATCGTTAAGGTATAGTGGTTTCTGGAATGAACTTCCATTTTTAATTTTCTGCAACTTCCATTTTTATTTTTATTTAACTTCCTTTTTTATTCAAGTTTCTTTTCTACTCAACTTCCTTTTTTATTTAATTTCCAAAAAGATCGTTAAGGTATAGTGGTTTTTGGATTGAACTTCCATTTTTAATTTTATGCAACTTTCACTTTTATTTTTGTTCAACTTCCATTTTTATTCAATTTACTTGTCTATTAAACTTCCTTTTTTATTTAATTTCCAAATAGATCGTTAAGGTATAGTGGTTTCTGGAATGAACATCCATTTTTAATTTTCTGCAACTTCCATTTTTATTTTTATTTAACTTCCTTTTTTTTTTCAAGTTTCTTTTCTACTCAACTTCCTTTTTTATTTAATTTCCAAATAGATCGTTAAGGTATAGTTGTTTTTGGATTGAACTTCCATTTTTAATTTTATGCAACTTTCACTTTTATTTTTATTCAACTTCCATTTTTATTCAATTTACTTGTCTATTAAACTTCCTTTTTTATTTAATTTCCAAATAGATCGTTAAGGTATAGTGGTTTCTGTAATGAACATCCATTTTTAATTTTCTACAACTTCCATTTTTATTTTTATTTAACTTCCTTTTTTTTTTCATGTTTCTTTTCTACTCAACTTCCTTTTTTATTTAATTTCAAAATAGATCGTTAAGGTATAGTGGTTTTTGAATTGAACTTCCATTTTTAATTTTATGCAACTTTCATTTTTATTTTTGTTCAACTTCCATTTTAATTCAATTTACTTTCCTGTTAAACTTCCTTTTTTATTTAATTTCCAAATAGATCGCTAAGGTATTGTGGTTTCAAGATTGAGGTTCCATTTTTAATTTTATGTGACTTTCATTTTTATTTATATTCTACTTCCATTTTTAATCAATTTACTTTTCTACTCAACTTCCTTTTTTATTTAATTTCCAAATAGATCGTTAAGGTATAGTGGTTTTGGATTGAACTTCCATTTTTAATTTTATATAACTTTCATTTTTATTTTTATTCAACTACCATTTTTATTCAATTTACTTTTCTATTAAACTTCATTTTTTTATTAATTTCCAAATAGATCGTTAACGTATAGTGATTTTTGGATTGAACTTCCATTTTCAATTTTATGCGACTTTCATTTTTATTTTTATTCAAATTCCATTTTTCTTCAATTTACTTTTCTATTAAACTTCCTTTTTTATTTAATTTCCAAATAGATCGTTAAGGTAAAGTGGTTTCTGGATTTAACTTCCACATTTAATTTTCTGCAACTTTCATTTTTATTTTTATTCAACTTCCATATTTATTCAATTTATTTTTCTATTAAACTTCCTTTTTTATTTAATTTCCAAATAGATCGTTAAGGTATAGTGGTTTCTGGATTGAAATTCCAATTTTAGTTTTATGCAACTTTTATTTTTATTTTTATTCTACTTCCATTTTAATTCAATTAACTTTCCTATTAAACTTCCTTTTTTATTTAATTTCCAAATAGATCATTAAGGTTTAGTGGTTTCTGGAATGAACTTCCATTTTTAATTTTCTGCAACTTCTATTTTTATTTTTATTTAACTTCCTTTTTTATTCAAGTTTTTTTCCACTCAACTTCCTTTTTTATTTAATTTCCAAATCGATTGTTAAGGTATAGTGGTTTTCGGGTTGAACTTCCATTTTTAATTTTATGCAACTTTCATTTTTATTTTTATTCAACTTCCATTTTTATTCAATTTACTTTTCTATTAAACTTCCTTTTTTATTTAATTTCCAAATAGATCGTTAAGATATAGTGGTTTCTGGATTGAACTTCCATTTTTAATTTTATGCAACTTTCATTTTTATTTTTATTCTACTTCCATTTTAATTCAATTTTCTTTCCTATGAAACTTCATTTTTTATTTAATTTCCAAGTAGATCGTTAAGGTATAGTTGTTTCTGGATTGAACTTCCATTTTTTAATTTTATGCAACTTTCATTTTTATTTTTATTCTACTTCCATTTTAATTCAATTTACTATCCTATTAAACTTCTTTTTTTATTTAATTTCCAAATAGATCGTTAAGGTATAGTGGTTTCTGGATTGAACTTTCAGTTTTAATTTTATGCAACTTTCATTTTATTTTTATTCTACTTCGATTTTAATTCAATTTACTTTCCTATTAAACTTCCTTTTTTATTCAATTTCCAAATAGGTCGCTAAGGTATAGAGGTTTCTGGATTGAACTTCCATTTTTAATTTAATGCAACTTTCATTTTTATTTATATTCTACTTCTATTTTTATTCAATTTACTTTTCTTCTAAACTTCCATTTTTATTTAATTTCCAAATAGATCGTTAAGGTATAGTGGTGTCTGGAATGAACTTCTATTTTTAATTTTCTACAACTTCCATTTGTATTTTTATTCTATTTCCATTTTAATTCAATTTACTTTCTTATTAAACTTTATTTTTTATTTAATTTTCAAATAGATCGTTAAGGTATAGTGGTTTCTGGATTGAACTTCCATTTTTAATTTTATGCAACTTTCATTTTTATTTTTATTTTACTTCAATTTTTAATCAATTTACATTTCTATTAAACTTCTTTTTTTATTTAATTTCCAAATAGATCGTTAAGGTATAGTGGTTTCTGGATTGAACTTCCAATTTTAGTTTTATGCAACTTTTATTTTTATTTTTATTCAACTTCCATTTTTATTCAATTTACTTTCCTATTGAACTTCCTTTTTTATTTAATTTCCAAGAAGGTCACTAAGGTATAGTGGTTTCTGGATTGAACTTCCATTTTTAATTTTATGCAACTTTCATTTTTATTTATATCCTACTTCCATTTTTATTCAATTTACTTTTCTATTAAACTTTCTTTTTTATTTAATTTCCAAATAGATCGTTAAGGTATAGTGGTTTCTGGATTGAACTTCCATTTTTAATTTTATGCAACTTTCACTTTTATTTATATTCTACTTCCATTTTTATTCAATTTACTTTTCTATTAAACTTCCTTTTTTATTTAATTTCCAAATAGATCGTTAATGTATAGTGGTTTCTGGAATGAACTTCCATTTTTAATTTTCTGCAACTTTCATTTTTATTTTTATTTAACTTCCTTTTTTATTCAAGTTTCTTTTCTACTCAACTTCCTTTTTTATTTAATTTCCAAAAAGATCGTTAAGGTATAGTGGTTTTTGGATTGAACTTCCATTTTTAATTTTATGCAACTTTCACTTTTATTTTTATTCAACTTGCATTTTTATTCAATTTACTTGTCTATTAAACTTCCTTTTTTATTTAATTTCCAAATAGATCGTTAAGGTATAGTGGTTTTTGAATTGAACTTCCATTTTTAATTTTATGCAACTTTCATTTTTATTTTTGTTCAACTTCCATTTTAATTCAATTTACTTTCCTATTAAACTTCCTTTTTTATTTAATTTCCAAATAGATCGCTAAGGTATAGTGGTTTCTGGATTGAACTTCTATTTTTAATTTTATGCAACTTTCATTTTTATATATATTCTACTTCCATTTTTAATCAATTTACTTTTCTATTAAACTTCATTTTTTATTTAATTTCGAAATAGATCGTTAAGGTATATGGTTTCTGGATTGAACTACCTTTTTTAATTTTCTGCAACTTCCATTTTTATTTTTATTTAACTTCCTTTTTTATTCAAATTTCTTTTCTACTCAACTTCCTTTTTTATTTAATTTCCAAATAGATCGTTAATGTCACGACCCCAAACCGCCCCTAGTAGTTTGGTGCCGTGATGGCCAATAATCCGTAATTACCGAAGGCCAACTTTCAAAAACTTAACACAATCAGAGTATGGATATAGGGGCTCACAAAGGCGGAAGTAAATAATCAAATATACAAGTGGTCCATAAGAGCTGTGCATAGATCAAATGCAATGTCATTCGTCTTACAATTTGAATACAGCAAGCAAAATATGTGTTACATCTTGATCAAAAGGCTTCTCGAGCCGACATATACAAAATACAATAAATACAAGTCAAGAAGCATGATTTTCAAGATTTGCCGACATGCAATGAAAGGCATTGCCGACGTAAATACAAAACAAAGCCGACATAAGCACGAATCCAAAACAAGCTTTCAAACAGTCTAGGCATCGCCGCCGTTGTAACAACCCTCACCTTACTCTTGCCGTACTTGCATACATTCTTGCATGGCCTTTCTTGTTATGTTAATTTGAAGGTCTTATCTTGCCTTGATTTGCTTAAGTTGCTTGCATGATTTTGTTCTTTGCTTAGTGTATGTGTGTGCGTAGCCGAGATCATCTTGAGCTTAGTCCGCCCTTGACCCTTTTGCACTTAGAACTATCTTGAGACCTTGTTCAACCCCATCTTCACCTCGGGCATTCTTTGCCGAGATGTTTCGCACTTGGACCTTGTCCGCAGGCAGGTATGGCCTAGGCCGAGATGTGGCGCACCCCGGCCAAGGTGTGGCACAGCTTAGTCAAGTGTCGTCCTCCCTAGCCGATGTTTTTCTATCCTGTTGCTGGATCCTTGTTTTGAGCCGATGTCATCTCTTTGCCGATGTGTTTTACCCGAGCTTACTGCATACGATTTGTCAGAGGCTTGTCTTGTCTATCAATCACCTTTTTGGAGCTGAACCAATCCGTTAACGCCACGTGTTCGAGCTGTTGTTAAGGCAGCCGGCAGACCTTGAAACAAATCATTTTCCTTGTCTCAATCTTTGTTTTAGAGAGAGAAGCTCTAGAGAAGAGTTCTTGAGTGAGAGTAGTCTCCCAAGCTTGATCTTTGTGGCTTGAGCCGTTAGATCCGAGTTTTGAGGTTAGAATCTTGATCTCCTTTGGTTGTTCTTGCTGTATACCTAGCTGCATTGCATGATCGGATTTGTTTTGCATGTCATGCATCGTTTTGGAGTTGGTTTAGAAAGAGAAAACGGTTTTCCATGTGTTCTTGAAAAAGGTCTCTTTTTGATCGAAAAGTTTGGAACGAAAATCATGTTTTGTGTCTGTTCTTGCATGCTTTTCTTTGATGGGTACCCAGGTCCACATATTTTGAACTCTTGGCATGAAAACTTAGATTTTTGTAACAAGTTGTGAGCTTGCATCCATCTTTCAATGATCATGTTCTTCATATTCTTCAAAGGAAAACCCAGATTTTTCCTGACTTTGTTTAGCGGGACCTCGGCTTAGCCCTGGACTGTACCCAGTGTGTTTTCGAGGAACGGGAGCAGCGTTTAAACTCCCAGTTTGTTTTGCTTTGCCTTTGACTTGGATCTGGCAAGAGTGCCGAGATCATTTGCATGTATTTGGAGCTTGCTTTGAGAATGTGACTTGCCATGTGATTGTAGGTTCTTGATATTTGCCTTGAGTTTGCACCTGAAGAACTAGGTGAGTGGTATTTCTAATAAAGCTATGTTACACTTGCTTTTGATAAACCTTGTTTTGTTTGTTTTGACGTGGTATTTGCTAAACATGAATAAATAGCCTTGTTTTGAATGTTATCCTTGGAAAGTCCCTTGTGCTGGAGGACTCTAAACTTTCGCAGTACTAAGTATAAAAGGATACGGTCCTTGTTAAATCGGGCTACGGGCCTAAGTAACACAAGTCCCTTGTGCTGGAGGACTCTAAACTTTCGCAGTACTAAGTGTAAAAGGATACGGTCCTTGTTAAATCGGGCTACGGGCCTAAGTAACACAAGTCCCTTGTACTGGAGGACTCTAAACTTTCGCAGTACCAAGTGCACAAGTCCCTTGTATTGGAGGACTCTAAACTTTCGCAATACTTTTGACTAAACGATTACGGATCGTACAGCCTTGATACTTGAATGATGAACATGGTTCATCCCTTGTTTCGCCGATGTTATGATACTTGAATGATGAATACGGTTCATCCCTTGTTTCGCCGATGTTATGATACTTGAATGATGAATACGGTTCATCCCTTGCTTTGCCGATGTTATGATACTTGATTGATGAATACGGTTCATCCCTTGCTTCGCCGATGTTATGATACTTGATTGATGAATACGGTTCATCCCTTGCTTCGCCGATGTTATGATACTTGATTGATGAATACGGTTCATCCCTTGCTTCGCCGATGTTATGATACTTGATTGATGAATACGGTTCATCCCTTGCTTCGCCGATGTTATGATACTTGATTGATGAATACGGTTCATCCCTTGTCTTGATAAAGTTTCAATATGTTCTGTTTTGAAAGACTCCGGCTATGTTCATGCAAAACCTTTATTTTTAGTACCATTCACTGAGTTTTGTACTCACCCCTCTATATATATGTAGGTGATGGGCAGGACGGCGGCGACGCCTAGTTCGTTTTGGATGCTTGTTTTGGATTCGTGTATATGTCGGCCTTACTTTTGTATTTACGTCGGCGGTGCCCTGTTTTACATGTCGGCAAATCTTGAAAATCATGCTTCTTGAATTGTATTAGCTGTATTTTGTATATGTCGGCTCAAGAAGCCTTTTGATCAAGATGTAATATGTAATTTGCTTAGCTGTAATTAAGTTGTAAAGTTAATTGGAATGTTTGGCATTGCTTTGATCTACGCACAGCTCTTATGGACCACTTGTATTTGAATTATTGCTTCCGCATTTGTGAGCCCCCGATATTTCATACTCTGATTGTGTTAAGTTTTGAAAAGTTGGCCTTCGGTAATTACGGATTACTGGCCATCGCGGCACCAAACTACTAGGGGCGGTTTGGGGTCGTGACAACCGTCCTGCTCATCACCTACATATATATAGAGAGGGGTGAGTACAAATACTCAGTGAATGGTACTAGAAATAAAGGTTTTGCATGAATATAGCCGAAGTCCTTAAAACGAACACATCAAACTTTACCAAGACATGGGATGAACCGTATTCATCTGTCAAAGATCACAAGTGTCGAGAGATGCTTACTGACATCGGCAAAACAAGGGATGAATCGTATTCATCATTCAAAGATCACAAGTGTCGAGAGATGCTTACTGACATCGGCAAAACAAGGGATGGACCGTATCCATCATTCAAAGATCACAAGTGTCAAGAGATGCTTACTGACATCGGCAAAACAAGGGATGAACCGTATTCATCATCAATGGTACTGCGAAAGTTTATAGTCCTCCAGTACAAGGGACTTGTGTTACTTAGGCCCGTAGCCCGATTTAACAAGGACCGTATCCTTTTTTTTTTTTTTTTACTTAGTACTGCGAAAGTTTAGAGTCCTCCAGCACAAGGGACTTTCCAAGGATAATCATCAAAACAAGGCTTATACTCGATACATCAAAACAGGCTATTTATTCATGCTTAGCAAATACTTTCGTCAAAACAAAACAAAGCAAGATTTGTCAAAACAAGTGTAACATAGCTTTATTAGAAATACCACTCACCTAGTTCTTCAGGTATAGGCTCAAAGCAAATATCAAGGACCTACAATCACATGGAAAATCGCATTCTCAAAACAAGCTTTACATGCAAGCAAATGATCTCGGCATTCTCACCAGATCCAAATCTGTAACGCCCTCAAAATATAAGCATTAAACCCATTAGATAAGACATGCATTTATATACAAACTATCCACATTCCTTTATTCATTAGAGTTTCATATACATATGTATTACATGTTAACATCAAAACAAAATGCCCTACGGGCTTACAGCTTTCCAAGTTAACACTTGGTTACAACGAAGAGTTCTAACTCGTTTACACATTAAGCCCTTGGCTTGAAGTTACATATAATACATCAAAAGTAAAACGACAAAACTATGCCCGCCACTAGCCTCCCAGCTATGTCCTTGGAGGTGGCATGCTTCCTGTACCTGAAAATGATATTCCCATATAGGGTGAGCCACAGCCCAGTAGAAATACACTAAACCAACCATGGACATTGACTAAAACATTAGCATTTGATAGTTGGTCAACACTGATACAATCACATAAATTACATATTTATGTCAACGACTTACAAGTCCCATTTACTTTTCATTTTCCCTTTTTCAACAGATAAGCATGCTAGCTCTATCTTCATCTCCACAGATATGTATAAAAACTATATCTCACATTCAGATAAGCATAAAAGCTATATCCACATTCTCAACAGATATGTTTATCAACAATCTCCACAGATAAGCATACAAGCTGTATCCACATTCTATAACAGATATGTATATCAACAATATCCACAGATAAGCATACAAGCTGTATCCACACTTCACAAAGATAAGCATATGAGCTCTATCTTCACTTCTCTAGACAAGCATATGAGCTCTGTCTACGGAGTTCATCCCCTATCTCCTCCAAATACCTATCCGGTTTAGAGGTACATCCCCTATCTTCCCCTAAACCGCGGAGTACATCCCCTATCTCCTCCTCTACACATAACGTATATAAACACATTGGTTCTATATACAATCACACAATACACACAATTAATGTATTCTATCAACCGTCAAGTTCCATGACACATTCCATTGATTAGTTTCCGTTTACCTAATCATCATGCATTGTCTACAACAATCTCGACTATCCTCCACCGATAGCCCAAAGCAGTTATTTCTAAAACAGAAAATAAATGCACAAATGGATATTCAATCAACATTTCATTTCCTCATTTCTCACCAATTAATTATCCCAATTAATTAAACAATGTAATTAGGCCATTTTCCATAATTACTATTTCAACCCTTAGGTCCCATTTTCACCAATGATTCAACAATCATTCCATTTCTCTATGCCAAACATGCATCTTGGTTTATTATGAGTAAAACCCCAACTTTTGTAAAATAGCACAAAAGCCCCAAACTTTCACAAAATGACCAAACCAAGCCCAACATCTCAAAATACCAAAATTTAAAGACAAAACCCATAGAGAGGAGTAGGTTATCCCTACCTCAAATTCGGAGTCCCAAAGGAGAAGACGACAAAACCCAACGTGCTCCAAAACCCGAGATTTTCAGATTAAAATGAAGCCCTCGACGATCAACAACTTTTTTGTAAAGGCCAAAGGTGAGTAAATCACTCTTACTAGATCAAAACCTAGAGAGAAGGTAGTATCTAGAGTGAGAGGCTCAACAATGGTGATTTTGGAAAAGTAAGAGAGAGAAGAGAAAGCAAAAAGTGATTTGGAAAGTCACAACTTCGGGTCTTTAACCCAGGTCTCCGCTCGAGCGTAAAACACCCCGCTCGAGCGGCCACTCACAGACTTACGCTCGAGCGGCCAACCTCCCGCTCGAGCGCAGAATGCACTCGCTCAGCACTTTTGCAGAAACAGACCTACGCTCGAGCTGCCAACCCTACGCTCGAGCGTACAACACTGCACAACAAATACTGGATGGGTGTATTCC